>NC_092809.1:121199901-122577584 GCF_040954645.1 Diabrotica undecimpunctata | reverse complement strand
ATATTAAAAAATTTATTAAAAATTAATAAAAAAACATGGTAGGTATATCTAAGTAATAAGATGTTTACAGTTGCATGTTCTATTTTATTTTTATTTATTTATTTCAACGGTAGAACCATTTACAATAAAATACAATAAATAGTAAAAAGTAAAGATCATGTACAATAAACATCAAAACAATAACAAAGAAACAAGTAAACAGTTAAAATTTGTACATTAAAACAGTATATCAAATCACAAAAGTTAAAAAAAATATATATATAAAAAAAGAAATATCACATATCTAGATTAATAATTAGATTCTTAAGTTGCCTTTTGAAAGCATTAATGTTTTGGCAGAAAGGATCTAATAGGAGGTCATTGCAAGAGCTGAGCATTCTCGATAAGGGAAAATGACGAGCATAATCAGTCCTATGAAAAGGAATATAAAAGAGTGCAGTGTGTCGAGTTCTATGTACATATTGTGTTTAAGTGTACATTGGCTAATAACGAGGAACAATAATTAATAACGTTGTTAAGAATTTAAACAAAAATTACATATCAGCTCTCAACCTGCGGTTCTTCAATGTAGCAATGTTAAATTGAGACATTATTATAGAATAATCTATGAAATAATTTTCAGTATTTTTTATATTAATATGTGATTTAAAAGCTAAAGATCTTAGAAACTTCCTCTGAACGCTCTCCAATCTATCAATGTATACTTGATGAAATGGGGACCAAACAACAGAGCAGTATTCAAGACCTGAGCGTACCAGAGAGCAATACAATAATTTGAATACAATAGGTGAGAGATCATGACTGTTATGATAAATAAAACCAAGATTACGAAATCCTGCTTCCTTAATTTTAAGAAAATGGCTTCTAAATGTCAATGCACAATCCAATAATACACCCAATCTCTTATCTCAGTAACTGAATCCAAGAATACATCATTAAGAACATATCTATTAGCTATTAGATTATTTATACGACCAAATGAAATAAAAGAACATTTAGTTGGATTTAAGCTTAAACCATTTTGTTTTGACCATAAACATATATTATTTACATCATCTTGCAGGAGATCTCTATCCGATTTATTATGTATACAACGAAATAACTTAAGATCAACATAACAACATAATCAATTTGTATCGTCGTGGAATTCCATTCATCATTCTTTGATGCTATAAAAACTTTCATAAGTGACAGCTCGTCAAAAAGGTTGTCAGTAATAATATTTTGTCGATCGTCCGAGCCGTGTATTTTGTTTATAATTTCAGCAGATCCTTCGATTTCGTCCCATTTCAATATGTGATTCAGTCCAATCCATTCGAAAATGTCGGCTCCTCCGAAACTGTCTTCCCACAATTCAATGTATGAAATGCATCGTCGGTAAAAATCAGTTACTTCTGTTTGACATTTATCAATATCCTGGCTACTACCAAGATTCTTTAATAATAATTTTTTCGCTCTTTGTGGTACAAAATTGCTGTCCATGCGTTCTTGAAGATTAGATTTCAATCTTCTTAATTCCAAAATAATGTCAGTCGCACTTGCTTCACTTTTTTCCATGAGTAGTACAATCTTGTTAAAATTGTTTAATTGTCCATGGAGACAAACCAAAAATATAACTCACCCGTTTCACTTTCAAAAAAATCTCGCATTGCACGTGGACAGTTATCTTGGGAAAGGAAATATGCTTTTACTCCTTCGAATATATTTAGAATTTTCTCAATTGCCGGCAAAAGAGAAAGAAATCTGGTACTTCCATGTTGGATTAGGTTTTTATATTCCACATCTACACATTCACGAGAATTCCTTCAACTAAGTTACTCGAACTGTGTAGATATGAAAATGGTTATATATTTTGAAAACTAGTGCTTCAATTTCGATTGTAAACCATCCACAGCATTTTGAAGTGCATTGTGTACAATATGTGCGCCACATCCAATTCCTACAATATCCACACCGAGTTCTTGTTTAAGTCTTCTGGAAACATTATTTTGTCCTCTTCTATGCACACCTCCAAAATTTGTATTACAATTGTCGCCACAAAATGCAGCTACTTTTCTTGTAATGTCATGACGACGTAATGTTGAAATTATATTTTGAGTGAATATTTCCGATGTCTCACCCTGAACTACGTTCTATGTACACCTTCTAATGGTAAAAAGTATCTAACAATAATCGGTGCCAGTTTGATGTGCTTTTTATTTGAGTTGTCGTTAGTAACACTTACGAAAAAAGCCTTCTGTAAGTCGGTGTGTAGCTCTGACAAAGACAAAGGTACCAACACATTTAAAATGATCGCTTCACATTTGGTTCTCGCAACCCCAAATTTTGATTTAAAAAAATTTTGAAATCAATTTCGACGTACAATCAGATGTTTTGAAGCTTATTGAATCATGCATTGCCGTGTGATAAGCGAATGCGGCCTCTTTAGCTGCTAATTAAATCGTTTTGAATGGGATCATCATCATTTAAAAAAAAAAAAATTTGATAGAAGAAGTACTTGCAATCGCCGTTACACCAGTCTGGTGTACACTTTTGTACACTTTAAGTGATCGTTAATATCTGCTCGCCCACCGTGTGCAATTGAAAATTCTGAAAAATGTTGCTGGCATTTCACCCTGCTTTTGTCACTACAAAGCTTTTTTATAAAAGGATAATCTTTTTCAAGTTCGCTTGTGAATTTGCAATATCTTTTCGGCATTTTAAATCAAACACATTAAAACACAAAGTGTTTTCATATTTTACCACCGTTCACAAAAAAACGAAATGTAATCGCACTGCAATTCTTGATTTTTTTAATGTTTATATTCGTTAACGACTCACTGAAATATGTAATGTGTTTAAGAAATGTGATACGGTGAATTGCTGAATTGGTCATTTTGATGATTTCGAGAATTAAGCAGGTCTTCTGTGGGAACCCTATTAAAATATGTTATCAATCAGATGTGCAGTTATCATTATTAGAATTGTTTATATAATACGAACGTGAATAATCTTATTTATTATCATATCAGTAAATATGAATCCAGGCGGAAAAAAATCATTCGTGTGAAATCACTTAACAAAAATTCAAAATTACGACAGTTTTGTCAAACCGGGACAAAATGACAAACCGGCCGGGACTCCGGGACCGATGTCTAAAACCGGGACGTATGGTAAGCCTACTTACATATAAACAAACATTTGATATATCTGATTAATTTTGATCTTGCATAAAAAGAAAAAGAAAATGTATTAGAGAAACAATAGAAAACTGGTAAATGCTAGAAAAAAAGGAAACAGGCAACTAAATCAGTTTGGGTATATTGAAAAAAATGTTGTAACAAAGATAATGATGCAAGATTAACAGCCAGATTTCAAAGGAATAAACATTTTAGTCAAGGAAAGAAAATAATTCACAATAACAATAAACCTTTTTGAGTTTAAGATAAATGTATACTACTTCTTAGGTGTAAATTATTATACTTAGCAATCATAATTGATAGACTTTATTTGTCTGTATCTTAGGAAAGGTACATTATATCATAATTTTTGTATTTATATTAATTTATGCAAGTGAATAATATAAGATGGATAATATTACATTTCAAAAAGAAAATAGTTGTTTAGTTTATTCAGCAATATATTTGGGTTACATAACTAGAGCAAGGTCATTATATAAATAAATAGTTGCAAGTATTTATGTTTAGAAAACAAATAGAGACAATATTCTCACAGGATAAAAAAATTAAATTATTACGATTTTATAAGAGAACTAAAAGAATTTTGGGCATTTATGACAGCTGTAATGTTGACTCTATTTACAATATTTTTATTTTAATCACTGAAATCTTTAACACTAGAAAGACAAAGTTGGTCATTATGAATTATGTACTGAAATCTGACTTCTTAAAATCTGATATTCTTTACATAAATGTATTTTTAAGTATATTACCTATTTTTTTTATTATATAGGTATGGTGTTACTAGAACTAAGACAAGCAGACATTTTTATGCAAATCAATCTTTATGAGTATTTCATAGAATTCACGTTTATGTTCACTTTGTATTATTTGCCTTTATAGTTTTCTACGAATTCATACTACTTTTTGAACTTCACCATAGTCAATGTCTTTGTAAAATTTTATTTTTCTAGGAATATTTCCTGGATTTACAGCTGATTCCTACAGGACTTAGCTGCAGACTTTCTATTATATATCGAAACTGGAACATCTATCAGAAACTAATTCAAGTTATTGAATTCCACTGACTATGATTTTAGCTTCTGAAATAAAAACACTAAAAATTTAGGTCCTTTATATGGATGATTTGAAATTAGTGGCTTCCAGAAAAAACCACCTAAATCTAAAAATATGTTTAGGAGTCAAAAACTAGAAACTTCCTTGGACTAGACAACTGTCATGTTCTTTACATACTTATAGGATTAATATTGAGTAGGAAGGATTCAATATACAAAATGACCAAAACAAGGCTATGGATGTTCTCTAAATGTCTAAAAATATGTTTTAATAAAGCAAGTGTTCACAATTCATCATTCAATCTTCGCTTATCCACTGCTGGACATAGATCTCCCTCATAATTTTCCATCTATTTCGATCTTGTGCCTCTTGCATCCAATTCCTATGACAACGTTTTAGATCGTCAGTCCAACGTGTTGGTGGACGACCTCTACTTCGGTAGGCATCATCTCTTGGTCTCCATTCCAGTATCCGCTTTGTCCATCTATTGTCTGTCATTCGAGCCACGTGACCTGCCCAGTTCCATTTTAGTGTTGCTACTCTCTCTACTGCATCAGCCACTCCTGTTCTTTGTCGTAGCTGGCGATTTGGGATCTTGTCTCGTAGTGAAACGCCCAACATAGCACGCTCCATCGCCCTTTGACACACACGGATCTTTTGAACTGTTCTCCTTATCATGGTCAACGTTTCGGCACCGTAAGTTAACACTGGCAAAACACACTGATTAAACGTTTTTCTTTTAAGGCATATTGGTATATCAGACGATTTGAAAATACGGTTCAGCTTGCCGAAGGCTGCCCAAGTCAGTCTTATACGACGGAGAAGCTCAACGGTTTGGTTATCTTTTCCTATGCGAATCTCATGACCTAGGTATTTATAGGCCATTACCTGGTCTATGGATCTTGTTCCTACGCATATATCTTCGCTGACTACAAGATTTGTCATCATCTGGGTTTTAGATATATTTATTTTCAATCCCCCTTCTAGTGAGGAAAGGTAGAGCTGATTTAAAAGTTCTTTGGCCTCATCTATCCTATCAGCTATTAGTACAATATCATCTGCAAACCTTAGATGGCTAAGCTTTTCTCCGTTTATGTTTATACCCTTGTCGGTCAGTTTTGCCCTTTTACATATATATTCCAAAAGCGTAGTGAACAGTTTCGGCGATATGGTGTCCCCCTGGCGTACTCCACGTTGTATCGGGAGTACACAACGTGTTCACAATTGATCATCAACAAATGAAATTGACAGCTGAATGTATAAGACAGATAAAATTATTATTGCATATACATCTGAACAGTAAAAATTTTCTTAAAGCACTAGGCTAAACATTTGGTGCAATTAATTAGAGTAACAGGGATTTGAAAAACTTTCAGTGTAAAGTAAGAACACTCCTCACCAAATTGTACAAGTTATCCTCAGTGTTTGATAGAACGAAAAACCATGATATCTAGGAGTAAGGGAACTAGTGGACATAGGTAAGTAATTAGAAAACTAGTTTGCTGATTTAAAACTGAAATATCGTCGAAACATTGGTTGAAAACACGAATGTTTCGTGAAACAGAGAGTTCTTACTTGTCATTCAGGATTCAGGATCAGGTTATTTCAACAAAAATTACCTGAAATATCTCAAGATGCAAAAAATTCAACCTGTGCAAGAAAATAAAACAAAAGAAATGCTTCTTAGTATTAAATAATGAATTTTTGTCAGTTAATATGAATGAGTATTATTGGAAAAATAAAACTTTGAAAAACTTTGATATTATTTAAAAACATCTACAAAGTCTGCAAGTAAATCAATGAAAAATTAGAGAATTAAAAATACTGGAAAGCCATAATTGGAAAATATTTGTTATAAATGGTCTTCAAAACAAACAAACAAACAAACAAAAAAACCTTATACTCCAGTCGTCAGAGACGAAAATGCCACTGAACCTCTAAAAATCATACCAACAAGTTGAATTTTGTCGAAAATGTTAATTTTGGGATGCTGAAAAAGATGCACAAAAGTTTACCACTTTTACCCCGGGCTCTCCCCTAAAACCCCCCACGTCGAGGGAGGAAAACGGAAAAAGTCGATTTACCAAAAATCTGTAGGCCATAGAAAAAAATGTTTCAAATAAAAAATGTAGCTAAGATAATTTTGAACAAAATCGTTGATTAGCATTTTTTGTGTAGAATTAACTGTTCTCTCACAAACAACGATTGAGGTAATCGGCGATTTTGAATGTCAGGTATGCGCGCGAAATCAATGCTCAATAAAATTTGTATCAGCTCGACGGTAAAAATTCAATATAGTGTGTGTCCTATTGACTAAAATCAAGATGCGTTTTAAAGGTAAGGTTGTGGAGTAAAGGTGCAGCTTTCGTATGCCATTTTTGTATTTTGCCGCAAATGATCTCAGTGTTTATAAAGGTGTTAAATAAATAAACGTGACGCGATTTTTGCCATTTTTTATGATTCTCATTAGATCAATACAATGTATCCCTTTCATTAACCTGCCACTATGGAGTTTCCATAACTAGAACCTAATCTTCAAAACTTAGAGCATGAAATTTTAGTTTTGAGTTTTGGCAACACATGTGGGGCATTTAAAATATGCTTAAAAAACGCTGAATTTAAACTTTCACATTACAAACGATTTAAAACATTTAAAAGTGCTCTTTTTTAATAACACTAGTACGTTTTTCAAAAGTACTTAACTTCTGCTATAAATAACACCCAAAACCATCTTTTTAGAGACATTTCCCGTGACTTGCGATCGTTTGTAATGTAAAAGTTTAAATTCTGCGTTTTTAATCATATTTGAAATGGCTCATATTTGTTGCCAAAAATCAAAATCGAATTTTCATGTTATAGGTTTTGAAGACTGGTATCCAACAATGGAATGTCACTACGAGCGGTCAATAAAAGTAAAAATTTTTATTGATCTCACAAGAATCGTAAAAAATGGCAAAAATCGGGCAAAGTTTATTTATTGAACAGCTTTATAGAAACTGACTTTATTTGCGGCAAAATACAAAAAATGCATACGAAAGCTGCATTCTTCACCTTTAAAACTTTGATTTTTGTCGATAGGACACTCTGATCAAAAGATATCGATTTTTTACCGTTGAGTTGATACAAATTTTATTTAACATTGATTTCACGCGCGGAACCGACATTCAAAATCACCGGTGGCTTCAAGCCTTGTTTCTGAGAGAACGGTTGAGTCTACACAAAGAGTACTAATAAACATTTTTGTTCAAAATTATCTCAGCTACATTTTTTATTTAAAACATTTTTTTCTATGGCGTACATATTCTTGGTAAATCGATTTTTTTGCGTTTCCCCTTCCCACCCTACGAGGGAGGTTTTAGGAGAAAGCCCGGAGGTTAAAGTGGTCAACTTTTTTACATCCTTTATGGGGTCCCAAATTGATATTCTCGGCAAAATTCAGCTTGGTGGTATGATTTTTGGGGATCAAATTTCTGACGACTGAACTATTAAAAAACATAGTTCTATATTTTTAAAACAAAGTTATTCCAAGAATGTTTCCTAAAACATTCGAACATCCAAAATTGCATATCAGAACACTTGGAAGTACATAGGGCAAAGAGGAAGGTGGAGAGGGAACAAATAGGGACACAACTGGAAATAATACACTAAAGTTAGCATTCTGAAAAGCACAATACTAAAAAAGCTGTGATAAGTTTCAACAATTACTTATGGAATTATATACTTATAAGTATTTGATTTTACAAATTTTATTGTATAATAATTATGTACAATAAAAATAGTATATAATTCATGTAGGTATGTAATGTCTAGGCCATAGCATCCTGGGTCTTCCAGTAGATACAAGTATCACTAAGCCACAAGCCCTTATCTCTGGGAGTACTGGTTCACCATAGGCTAATCAGACACCAGTGTATTCTAGTCTAGTATCAGATTCATTTGGAATTTCAAACTACTACTTAAGCCTTTTTTATTTTTCTCCACCGTGCCAGAATTGGAACCCACTTCCACTAGAGCATTTCACTTTAGTGAAATGTGAGTCCATTGTCTGTCCTACTTGGCTATCTGACTGACAAATACTTCATTATGTGCAATAATAAATAAAAATTGTAGATACTAGATAATTAGACAGTACAAAATTTCATTATAGAATCAAAAATATAGATATTAGGACAATTAAATTTTGTTCTAAAGCATCCTCTCACTGAAAAATAATTGGTAGATAGATAAAAATTATTATAGTGGAATTGAAGACGGCCTAAATGACTTAGAAAAGCTATTTGACAACAATAATAGCATTGAAGATAATCTTGAACAAAATGTTTCTGCAGATCTAGCTAATATCAAGACAACTACACTAATAGAAACTCACAAAGAAACAAGAAATACATGCTCACATAAAAGAATTAAAATTACGTAGTGACCATCATCACAATCAACATATTACACAACAACCCTATTGAACCAAAAAGACTGATAAAGGATAAACATTCTTTATAAATGGAGAACATTACCTATGAATGTTAAATAATGGAGGTCATAAAGTCACATCCAGAAATATTGTTTATATCTGACCAGGTGAAACCAATTTAGCCAAAGATGTCAGAACATAAGTAATTGGGTTTCTGGATGTAAGTTCAAAGACTGCCAATTACCTTAAATAATGTATGTGAACTAAAATTCAGTAATGTTTAACTCAAATCGCATGAAAAGTTGTGACTTAATAAAACAAAGTAAAACAGATATTCTTTGTCAATTTAACTACTGTTATAAACAATTTTTTGTCCATACTGTAAAATTTGAAGATTTTCAGTCTAGAGGTTTTGGAGTTTAGGTATCAAATATAGATAATTTATTTTTTACTGATAAGATTCTAGAAGAAGGTTTGATACTAATTGAAAAAATTGCAGTTAGGAGAGAGATATAAGATAAAAAATATTACTGTTTCAGATACAACATTGCCTGAGCTGAAAGTGCTGTTAACTTTTTTATTTTTATTTTTGCTGCTTTGAAAAATATCAACTCACAGCTGATGTTTTGTTTGATGGTCATGGGTGCCGGCAGCAGGGTAGAAACGAAACTGTTGTGGCAATATATATAAAACAATCATGAGCAAAGAAAGTAATCATGAGCAAAAACTTTATGATTTGTCAATTTTGTGACAAGGGCTAAGGGCATAACATAAAAGAATGTGTTCTCTTCCAGAAGTATCCATTTTATGCTGCTTATAATATTTTAATGTTTTTTATTTGTATCATTTCTAAATACAATTTTCTTTTGTATAAAATTTGAAATAAAAAGAAAAGAATAGATCTAAATGACGTAGTATATAAAATTTATGTATGACTAATGTTTACATATGTTGAATAAACATTAGTATTCTAGGGGTAAACGCAATGCAAAAGCTCATGTAGAATAAATGCCAGCAATGAACAATTTCAGATTAGAATTTATAAAATACAATAACAATGTACTTTTACATCTACAGAACTGCTACAATATATATAAATACATAATATGTAAACTTACCTTGTGTGAATTTCTAGCTCAATTGTTTTAAAGCTTTTCAATTTGGGTGACTCTGGAATAGAAACAGTCTTCTTCTCGATTTCTTTTAATTTAGCTGCATTATCCTGGAATCTGCTTATAGATGCTTTTAAATCTGCTAAGCGAGCGCTCCTTGTCATTTTTCGTTTAATTTCCTTGAGGGATGGTCCCTCAGGTTTGTCCTTAACTTTATCCAGAGCATTTGTGGTTCTTGTAGGAGTAGATGGAGGTGTTCTATGTACAACATCTTGTTGGATGTTAAGCTCTGTTAATTTAATTTCAGTTTTTTTTATCGACTCCGCTCTCATACTATTTATTAAACTCTGTATATCTTGACTATTAGATTTGGTTTTTATAGTTTTATTTCTTGTAGCAAAAAGTTTTTTATGTGGCCTTGGCTGAACAATGCCATTGCTGGCAATTTTATTTAAATTCAAACCTTTTTCTTTTTCTTGAAGTTCCGCTGATTTTGTACTATTTGAGACATCTTTTACATCACAATCTGCATTAATTTTATTATCAGAATGAGGTACAACGTCACACCCAGACTCATTCTCCAACACCAACACTTTTTTTGCACGATTTAGTTTGATATCTTCCACTGCTGTTCTCTTTCTTGCATTAAAGAAACATGCAATTGAAGGCTGAGACATGTTATTATAACAAACGTGTCTAAAATATTAAATATCAATAATGCACAATAATTTAAAGGTCCAAGAACAAATATAAACAACGATACAAAATGACGGTTAAAGATTCGATTTCCCTCCAGATTTTATTTCTCTAAATCCACAGAAGGTGGCGCAACGTGTGACTCATAATAGAGGTCAGCAATTCTTTATGATCTGTGATTTTGTAACGCATTTTATTTATTACAGTTTGCACAATTTACAAAAGAAGGGTTTATTTGTTTTTATTTCATCATATTTGATGATTTTAAATATGTAAAATTCTCTTAAATTTAGAGCAAATGTTCTGTGTTAAAATAAACCAGACTTCAACATATGAACAAGGAATGTTTAAAAGCAATTATTAAGGTACTCTATTACAGAATAAATAAATTGTTTTATTATTCTGTATCTTTACTCTTACCACAGCTCTTACTGATATCAAAATTGAACAACATTGAAAATGGAATACCAAATTGTCGCTTTTTAAAAACAATTAAATCCTATTTTTTAAAGTATCGGTAGTGAATCTGTAATTTATCTTATCAATACGTATTTGCATAGTTTAATGTACAATTTGGAACCCGAGGATTACGTATCTCTATACAAGTTATAATAATTATAATATTATTATGTGCAAATAAAATGTGGGGTAAAAGATATCAGCTTATTATTTCAGAATTGCACAGCCATATAATTAAAACGGCAATAAATACCCTATTCTACTATATAATAATAACAGTCAAAAGTATTATTGAAACTACCAAATCTTTTATGATTGCCTAAAAGAAAAATTACAAGAAGCATGAAATTTGACTTTTTAAAAATCGATGTTTAGTTGGTATTTCTGACTCCAGCTGTCACTTATTTGTCGTGTTCGTAAATGTCAGTGAAGAATTTTGATGGAGTGTGTTTATTTTTATTTTGAATAATTAGAATATATTTTTTAAATAAAAATGTTTAATTAAGAAAAGTCAACATGTAATGAATATTCATGACGTAACATTTTGAAAAGGTATGTATTGCTATATAATTATAATACTTTTTTTTATACAAATAAGTGATCTTTAATCCCTTAGATAATTTGTGGATTTTAAACATTTTATAAAGATCTTTAGATATTCATGCACATTTCGAAATTATTTTCGACAATTGAAAATTGTTTGTAAATCAAACTTATGGAAATTTGGTCATTATAATATAATATCTTCATTTAATAAGCATTTAAAATGTACCTATTTACTTTTTCCAAACTATTACAGAATATAATGAAATGTTTAATTGCTTATTGTTTTGATTTAATTATCCCGTGTAAATACAAGGATCGTAAACTTCAGGTAATGGCATGTTCTAATTAGATCCTAATGTTGTTTTTGCCTGTTTAAATAAACACAGGGATCCAATATACTGTTGTTTAAGATAGTATGAAAATATCAATGGTTAGGTAACAAAATTAACTGATAATTTTGTTATAAATATTTGATATCTATAAAATCATTATATTTTCTATGAATTAATACTTAATGAACCTGATAAACATTTAATGAAGATACAGTACAATTCTCACTGTTATCTAATTGGAATTGGATACTAGAAATAACATTTTCTATAAAATTAAATATATTAAATCTCATGCTCAATAGAGCTTGAATTATCATTAGTTTAATAAACAGTTAACAATTAAAAAATAAATGTTTAATTTAAAGAAATATTAAGAGAATTTTTGAATTAATGACATTGTATTAGTAAATGTATCACATATGTATGTATTCTCTGATTTCAACACTACAGAGTATGTTTTGTTCTGTTCAGTACTTAGTATCTTTATTTATCAGTAGTTTAGTTACATATTTAGGTTCAAAGTAATAAATCAAATAATTCATAAGTTAGTACTTATTGATTTTTCTTTTAAATATATTTCTGATAGTGATTTTTATTAGTTTATATAAAGTATAATCACTGTTTTTGTTGATTTTGAAATAGAAGTAGCTATTTTTTAAATATGTAAATGTTTTATTGAGTTTATACTGCAGTTGGTGTAGTAATGTGATAATTATGTCCTCGAGTAGTTTTTGATGTTTTTATGATTATTATATTCCATTTTGTGTACATATATTTGATTCTTTGACTATAGTGAAATGAAGGTAATGAGGCAGATAATGGAAATAAATGATTTGGTCTTAAAAACTATCAAAAATCAAACTAGAAAGAAGGAAATGGTCAAATCAATAAAATAAATAGAATAATAGGATATATAGTATTTAATGCACTGGAAACAGAGAGCTGAATCTAAAATAGGACTTTAATGAGTTGATAGAACACAGCAACTTTGAAAAGTAACAGTACTGACAGAATATTAAATAAGCTAAGCTAAAATAATATTATGCAGAAGCTAATAATCATCTTACATAGATACTGGCACAAGATCCTATCATGAGAACTAGCGTAAGATATGTCTTCTTCTTCTTCTTCTAATGGCGCTACAACCCTTTGTGAGTCTTGGCCTGCTTAACAATGTTCTTCCATTCTGCCCTGTCGGATACTTTCCTTCGCCACTGCCTGATGTTCATGGTTTTAAGATCCCTCTCTACGTCGTCTATCCATCTTTTACGGGGCCTTCCTCTTGTTCTGTTTCCTTGGGGCTTCCATCTCTGGACTACTTTTACAGCGTAAGATATGTACTAGATGAAATAAGCTGCACATGGTTGTCATAGCTCAGGTGGCTATGGTACTAGCTTAGCAAGCGAGTGGCCTAGGTTGGATCATCTACACAGCCACAAGGAATTTTGCAATTACTGATTTAACTGAGATACCACCAAGCTTTAGTGGGCATATAGAGCTGTTGGTCGAGGCTACTTAATTAGTAGTTAACACTAAAACCTTAGTCAGAATGTTACACAAATGGAAGATGTACAGTAATCATATTGGCTGTAGTATGATTGGTTATAACAACATAATATGGCTTCTGAAAAAAAAATAGGAGCACAAAAAAATATTAACAGCAGGTACACGAATGCAGCAACCTTTCTCTGAATATCGAACAATGAACTTGCCAATTAGAAAAAAACACTCAAAGAACAATAAAATATATAGAAAGATAATAAAAATATATATTTTAGATATCTGAAATATACATTATACTCCATTCCTCAAATATACGACTGTTTTAACTTCGGTTTAAGGTATCAATTTAATTGGTCCAATGTGCAGAATTGTACAATAGTAAACTTTCCCCATTTTTAAAATACTGTTATAACAGATATAAACCTTAGATTTAAATATGAAGTCATGATATAAATATAGAGTTAATAGTTTATAGAACAGTTGTAATTCAGATTTTGAAGTATATAATTACTATCATTGAGTTTAGTATTGTAAATAAGTTGGTTTTTGAATTAAGTGATTTAAACAAAGTGTAACAATACTTAAGTGATTAAATAGGGCAATTTATTTAGTTGAATATTCAATTAGTATTAAAAAAAACAAAAAAACTTACTTATTCTCCTTCTCTCCTAACACTATCATCAACCATCAGATTGACAGTCATAATCACTATGGTCGCTATCCTCATTCGGATGGTAAATTATAACAGGATTAACTGCTTCGATGCGACCTTCACAGATCCACCATTCTTTAATTAAGTCTTCACATTTTTTTACACTTTTTTCCCAAATTTCACAAGTGGCAATATCCAATGCTTGTTGCCATGTTTGCAAGACTGCCTCGTTACTGTAACCTTTGTATCCAATATGGTTATCATAATATTATGTTTTGCATATCCCCCAAATATATTCAATTGGATTGAATTGGCAATGATAGGGCAGTAGTCTTAACACACGATGTCCAAAGCTATGTCTAATTTCGTCTACTATATATATATATATATATATATATATATATATATATATATATATATATATATATATATATGTTCGGATAAGTTTCCGCGGTCAGATAAATGAAAATTACTGAGTTCTCGGGAAGAATTTAAATTCTCAACGCGGTTCTTCCCGAGAACTCAGTAATTTTCATATATATATATATATATATATATATATATATATATATATATATATATATATATATATATATATATATATATATATCTATATATATCTATATATATATATATATATATATATATATATATATATATATATATATATATATATATATATGAGAATTGCTTAATTTGGTTGTACAGTCTTCCAATAGGAATTTACCAATAGTAGCCATATTGTTGAAGGTACATCTCAAGTTGACATGGGCCTGTACCTGTACAAAATTCGACTGACCTAGAAGCTGAAGATATACGACCATAGATAATGATATGTGTTTGCTAAGTGGGTTCTGGAGCAGTTGGGACTTGATCATACTTTTCATTGAAAAATCATCTTCAGCAATGAGGCCTATTTTTGAATGAATGGGTACATCAACAAACAGGATTTGGGTCCAATCCAGATGACTATCCCATGCATCCTGCAAAAGTGTTTTGTGTGGATTTTGGGTTGGAGGACTGGAGGTATGATCAACCCATATTTTTTTGAGAACCATATTGACACAGGGTTTCAACAGAACAGCGTCATGTGCCACACAGATCATGCCATATTGGATTTCTGCATGAACAATTTGAGGGCATAGTCATCTCATGTGGAGGGCATAAAGTCCAATCTTTATGGATGTTATGACCTCGGGTTCATTGTATGCTGTGTGTAGTTCAAAATTATATCTTCTGCTCCATGTCATTTTCTTTCACCCCCTTATATATGTGCCTAAGGATTTTTCATTCAAACGTACCTAATAGGTTCTCATCGCTTTTCGATAGTGATCCATATACAAGTAACGGTTTTATCAGGGTCTTGTATATTTTGCATTTGGTTTTTCTTGTGAGGTTGTTAGATCTTAGATGTTTAATTAGTCCATTATATGTTTTATTAGCGATATGTATTCTTCTCTTAACTTCTTCACTGACATTGTTATCTGCGGTAACTAGTGAACCTAGATATGTAAAATTTTTCACGCTTTCGATGTCATAGTCTCCTATTTTCAGATTCTGTAGGTTTCTTTGGCCTGTCGATTTGCTGGCCTTCATGTATTTGGTTTTTATTTCGTTAATGTTTAGGCCACTGTTTTGTGTCGCTCTTTCTATCGCATTAAATGCTTCTATCATCTCTCTTTCGCTTCTAGCTATGATATCAACATCATCTGGAAATGCCATTATTTGTACACTTTTTGTTATTATTGTTCCTCTAGTGTTGACTTTTGACTCTCTAATTATTTTCTCTAATGTGATGTTGAATAGAATACAGGATAGTGCATCTCCCTGTCGTAGGCCCGTTCTGACATATATTGTATCTGTTAGTGCGTTTTGAATTTGAATTTAGCTTTGTACTTTAAGTGTTTCTTTTACTATATCAACGAGTTGAGTTGGAATATTAAACTCTTTCAATGCATGGATTAGAAATTCTCGATGGATGCTATCATAGGCACTCTCAAAATCAATGAAAAGATGATGTGTGTTTATATTAAATTCACTAGTCTTTTCCAAGATTTGCCTCAAGACGAAGATCTGATCTATTGTGGACTTCTGCCTGCAGAAACCACATTGATATCCCCCAACTATTTGTTCCGCATATGGTCTCAATCGGTCATACACAATATTTGTCAGTATTTTATATGCCAGAGTTAGTAGCGTTATTGCCCGGTAGTTTTTACATTGAAGCTGATCTCCCTTTTTATGTAGTGGGATAATTACTCCGGTATTCCAGTCTTGTGGCAGTTGTTTATTATTCCATATGTTCACTATTAGTTCGTGTATCGCATTCAATAGGGAGTCTCCGCCTTCCTTTATTAATTCTGCGCTAATGTTGTCTAATCCAGATGACTTGTTGTTTTTAAGTCTGGTAACTGCTTCTTGCATTTCAGATACTGAAGGGTGGGAGGGTTATTTCTCTGGTATCCGTTTGATCCAGTATAATTCCATCATATAGTGGATCTTCGTTTTTTTCAAACTTTTCTTTGAAGAATTCTGTCCATCTTGTAGTATTTCACTCTTTTGAGTTACTATATCTCCTTCTTTATCTCTGCACATCCTTATTCTTGGTTTAAATTCTTTTCTACTTTTGTTAAGTTTTTGGTAAAATTTTCTGTTTTCTGATGGTTTATTTAGTTCTTCTAATTCTTGGAGTTCTTTTTCTATGTGTTCTCTTTTCTTTCTGCGATGTATTTTCTTCTCTTCCCTACTTAGCGTTGTATATTCCTCCTCTGCCTTTCGTGTTCTATGTCGTTGTTGTAGTCGTTGATATGCATTATTTTTCCTCCCTGTTAAGTTACTACACTCTTCATCGAACCACTGTCCTTCAGTTGATTTGACTTTTTTTGTAGACCCAGGGTCTCTTTGGTGGCTTCGTCTTGTATGATGTTTTTACACGCTTCCCATTCTCTGTTTATATCCTCGTGCTTTTGTCTGTTTTCTAGCCTTCATTTTATATATTCTTTGTATTTTGCCTTTCTGCTGTTGTCTGCTAAGTTTTTTATTTCATATTTTTCAATTTTGGATCCCTTTTCTTTTTTAATGTTTGAGATTCTGGCTCTTATTCTACTTTCCACTAGGTAGTGATCCGAGTCTGCATTTGCCCCTCGTCTGCTGCATACGTTTGTTACGTCTGAGTGATGTCTAGAGTCAATAATAACATTATCGATCATGTTTACTGTTACCCCATCTGGAGATCTCCACGTTCCCTTATGAATATTTTTTCGCTGGAAGCATGTGCTGGCAATGACCATGTTAAGGGAAGTTGGTAGATTTATTAGTCTGATGCCATTGTCATTGGATACCTCATGAAGGCTGTGCTTACCTATAGTTGGTAGGTATTGTTGCACTTTTTCTATTTTTGCGTTGAGATCACCATAAATAATTTTGATGTCATTCTTTGGGCATGAATGGTATACAGCTTCTAGTTCTTCATAGAATTTTTCTTTGACATCGTCTTCCTTTTCCTCTGTAGGGGCATGTACATTTAAGATGATATAATTAAAAAATGTTCCCCTTAGTCTCAGGTTGCACATTTTAGAGTTCATAGCGCGAAAGGCTCTTATGAGGTGTTTTTATTTACAATTAAGCCAGTACTTAGTGCGTGGTCTTTAGCGTCGCAACTATAGAATATAATGGGCTGTCTTTTGTCAATGGTGCCACTCCCGGTCCATCTCATTTCCTGCAGAGATGTTATATCTATGTCATATCTATTCAGTTCACCGAGCAGATTTTGGAGGGCTCCCGATCTGTATAGGGATCGGATGTTCCATGTCGCGACTCTTAAAGCATGTACCTTTTTCTCGCGCAGTCGTTGTCGTTTGATCAGTCCGGTTTTCTTTCCTTGAACATTCGTAACATGTGTGTTTTCTAGGATAAGGTTGTTATCCCTATGCCTAACCCCCTTTTCGGAGGACCATTTCTCCCTTCCTCGTCGGCCCTGACTCTACTTTCCACTGGGGTTGGTTACCCAGTATCCGGTATCCGGATTGCTCAGGTTTGCCAGGGTCCACCCGTGTGATTAAGTTACACTTCTTGGAGCTGAGGATAGAAATTGAGTAGGAGTGGCTAGAGGTGTTATCAGGGAGCAACACCTTATATTCGCATCACTACTCCTTTGAACCCAAAAATAATACATTACATATTGAATTAAGAATTGCGTGCAAGGCAGCGACTTAGCTACAGACCGGGAGTATTGGAGTTGGAAAATATTCTATCGGGCCCAAGCGATTGCTTTCGCTTGTGTTGTTAATAGTTATTAGGTAGTTAAAATCATAAAATATCTCAAAATTAAAATTTCCACAATGACAATAAATATTTATAATTGGATGCAGCACATATTTCCATATAAATTTATAATTATTTCTGAGTTACACTAAGAACCTAAAAACAGAAACATAATAAAATCTAGCTTCTCGAATATTTCTTCCAGAATCTAAGTTAAGCCCTACTCACACTAACATAAACGTATCAAGGACAATAAAGGTGAATACAGATATATGAAATACGATAAGCAATACTACCGGTTTTCAGTCGATTCAACTCAATCAATCGGTTACTTATTATTTGTTTTAAACGGCACCGAAAAGTATTAAAACGAACGAACGATTGAAATGATCCGGTCGTTTTCAGAGTCGGTCACTGATTGATTCGGTCCTTATAAAATGAACGATTGACACAACACTAAGATGTAAGGCATCGGAAACTCAGCAGTTATGGGTAGAATTTGTTAGTGTCATTCTTTTATTTCCTTCATTTCACTGTAACATGTAAATACTAACTGATGTATTAACCAAGGTATATTAATTTATTTTCAGACAATTTAAATTATCAAAAATGGAAGATCCCGATTATAAATTAGAAAGTGTAACATAAAAGAAAATGAAACACTATCAGTGAAAATGGCCAAAAGTTCTGAATTAGATTCGGTGAGCACGGTGCTTTGGCTACAACAGGCTGATGCACTCAACACGTTCACCAAAATGTGGTACCATGTCTTCCTATGGGCCTTTTTTTCATCTTTATTTGTTCATACTGTAAGTATTTCCTAATTGGTTAATGTATATATATATTGTAGTGTTTTTATTAATCCAATTTAATTATTAATTATTTAATTAAATAATTATTTAATCCTATTTATTATCAAAGGTTCTATATTTATAACATTTACAAGTTTATTGGAATCTTTATATTATTTATTACAGTTTTACACTTATCACTAAGAACTAGAACACAACTACTTTAATTTATATCATTTATTTACAATATTTATTTCGGACTAAAAACTCGACTTCATATTCAAAACTAACTGTAACTTAAATAAAAGGTTCCTCTATATTTATACTAAACAACCGTTAGACTAGAATTCCGGCGATTCCCTTCGAACAGACGAGAAGGTCACTTGGACTGGTTTTATTTTAACAATATGTAAAGTTTACACTTCAGCAAAAGCTTCGTTGTCGCTATGATGAATTGAAAGGCCATACAGAGTGAGTCATGAGGAACTTTACATACTTCTACCATATGTAGAGTCCCTCACGGAGCATATCATGTGGCCACTAAAAAATGTCAACTCCTCTTCTTTATTAATTAACAGGGTGATTTGTGTAATTGACCATTTATTTCATTTTACTGTAGTGTTTATACGGCTCATTTGATTTTTTTAATTTTTGCATGATACAGTACACTACTATCAAGCATTCGACTGGTATTAGCCAAACTAAAAAATTCCAGGACTGGCTTTGGAAAAATTAATTTAGGGATTCGTATTAAATATTACACCCTGTATAAATTTTTTTTAAAATGCAGTAAGTGATTTTCAAACTACATAAATAGCCAATGAAAACGACATATGCGACAATGTTGTCGCACTTTTATTAAATTTTTAGTGAACGATCAAATCTTACCAAAAATAGAACAACCATAATGAAGTATCAAATTATAAGGTATTAAAAAACAAAAAGAGAAATCAAACGATTTCTACTTAGCGAAACCGAATTCAAATCTTAACCACTGTGTTTCCTAAAATTTGCGAAACAAACAGCTGGATGAATTAATCGGCAAGGGAATCTAAAATTGCATTCCACAAGCCGTTCATCCTAGTCAAAATTCGTAGTGAATTCAGTTTCTCGTACTTCCAACGAAGTAAATAACAAAACAGAATGACGGTATTAGATTTTTGTTTTGATAAAGTGCAGCAACAACCGTTGATACGTATTTCGACCTCCTTAAGTCTCTTCAGAACGGTATAGCCACTGCTCTGTGCAGTTGCTGCACTTTATCAAAACAAAAATCTAATACCGTCATTCTGTTCTGTGTCATTCTGTATAAGGTATTAATTTAAACAAATGTTATAAATTTCAAACATTTTAATTAAAATGAGTTCCTACAACATAATCTAATACGTAGAAAATTAACATCTTTACTGTCACTTTGTATTATCTCTACGATAGAATCAATTGTTTTTCAATTTTAAATTTTTACTCATAGATCGTATTGGGGCATTATTTTCGATAAATAATAAATTAAATTGATTAAAAAGTCAAACCTCTTGTATGTGTTAGTTTTTGTTGATTGTAAATGATTAAAATTTTATGTCAAATAATAATGCATTGCATCAACTGTACTAAATAAAAATAAATCTAAAAAAGTTTAAAATGAAGGTTGGCGTTGACCGTTTGACGTTTCTTGATATTTTATACCCATTGTCATTATTGTCATTATCAATTGTTATTTATGTGTACAAGAATACATATTTCTTCTGTCATATCTACGTTAAGTACATTGTGTTAGTTTTGGTAGAGCTTTTGTTACTTTCGTTCAAAATGCCACATCAGTTTTCGACCACAGAATATGCAGACATAATATTTGTTTATGGATTCTGTAATGGGAATGGTAGGGCTGCTAGTAGAGAATATCGCAGGAGATTTCCTAATCGTCGAACTCCCAGTCATCCAACATTTGGGTCAGTTTTTAATTATTTGCGAGAAAATGGCTCTTTTCCTAGTGGAACAACAGAGCGACATGTAGATGAAGCGCAGGAAGATGACATTATGGACGCCATTACTATAAACCCTACAATAAGTAGAGTCTTACAAAAAAATAATTTATACCCATATCACATTCAAATGGTTCAGCGACTACATGCTGGAGATGAGATCGATAGGTTGGAATTTTGTAGATGGATTAACAATAATCGACCAACGCTATACAGGACACTATTTACAGATTAAGCCCAATTTACCAGAGACGGCATAAATAATTCACGAAATTCACATGTGTGGGCAGAAGAAAATCCCCATGCTATTCGAGAACGTCGTTCTCAGTTAAGGTTTTCGGTTAACGTGTGGATTGGTGTGATAAATAACCAATTAGTAGGTCCTCACTTTTTTGATGGTCCTTTAACAGGGCAGGTCTATTTGAACTTTCTACAAAATATTTTGCCGAATTTGCTTGCCAACGCGAACGTTGCTATCCGAGGGATGTATTTTCGGCATGATGGGGCACCCCCACACTTTTTACTGGCAGTGAGACAACATCTCAATAATGTTTATGGCAACAGGTGGATAGGACGTGCAGGTCCTATTTCGTGGCCTTCAAGATCCCCTGATTTCAATCCCGTTGATTACCATATTTGGGGACGATTGAAGCAACTAGTTTACGCAGTGAATATTAATAACCGACAACAATTAATTGATAGAATTATACATTGTTGTAATACTATTAGAAACGATCCCCAGAGTATCCGTAATTCAATACGTCAATTAACAATTCGGCAACAAAAATGTGTACAGGCTGCAGGGTTCCATTTCGAAAATCTATTTTGAATTATTTTTATTTTGTTACCATTATTGTATCTTTTCCAGTTCTAATTTATGGGTTTATCATAACTATGTACATATTTTTAGTTTTTTTTTAAATTGTTCTTCGTTATTGTTAGTAGTTACTGTTTTTTGTTGTGCAGTGACTCAGTTGATCATTTCAATTAAAATGTTTGAAATTTATAACATTTGTTTAAATTAATTACCTTATAATTTGATACTTCATTATGGTTGTTCTATTTTTGGTAAGATTTGATCGTTCACTAAAAATTTAATAAAAGTGCGACAACATTGTCGCATATGTCGTTTTCATTGGCTATTTATGTAGTTTGAAAATAACTTATTGCATTTTCAAAAAAATATATATATACAGGGTGTAATATTTAATACGAATCCCTAAATTAATTTTTCCAAAGCCAGTCCTGGAATTTTTTAGTTTGGCTAATACCAGTCGAATGCTTGATAGTAGTGTACTGTATCATGCAAAAATTAAAAAAATCAAATGAGCCGTATAAACACTACAGTAAAATGAAATAAATGGTCAATTACACAAATCACCCTGTTAATTAATAAAGAAGAGGAGTTGACATTTTTTAGTGGCCACAAGGCAATTAAGAAAGCAAAAGAACGTTGGATGGTGGAAAGGTGCAACGAAATAGAACAATTGCAGGAAAAAGGAGATAGTTTTGGACTACATAAGAAGATCAAAGAAATATCGAATATACACAAAAGCCACCACAGAACAAGAATACGCAAGCAGAAAGACTTTTTAATGAGGAAAGACCAACACAACCAACGCGCAAACTTCCTTCCGAAAACTTATCAGGGCCATCAATAATGCGAAGTGAAATAGAATATGCAGTTAGAACCACAAAGATGCATAAAGCAACAGGTCCAGATGAAATTAATATAGAAGCAATAAAACTACTAGACGAGGAGAATATCGAAATCTTGGTAAAGCTGTTCAATAGAATTTATGATACTGGTTACATTCCTCGAGAATGGCTGCAGTCATCCTTTGTGATGATCCCAAAAACAGCTAATGCCACAAAATGCAATGAACACCGCTTAATCAGTTTAATGAGTCACTTGCTGAAACTCTTCCTTAGGATATTACACTCAAGAATGTACAAGATACTAGAAGAACTTAGCGGGTCAACACAATTCGGTTTTAAGGGAGGACTAGGAACAAGAGAGGCAATTTTATGTTTGAACACCTTAATACAAAACTGTTTAGATCAACGAAAAGATGTCTACCTCACCTTCATCGACTACGAGAAGGCATTTGACAATGTTAAACATGATATCATGATGGAACCACTACATAGGGCCAACATGGACCAGAAGGAGATCAGAATTATTCAGAATCTATACTGGAACCAAATGGCAAAGGTGAGGATTGATCAAGACCAATATACGGATGAATTTGAAATCCGGAAAGGTGTCCGCCAAGGCTGCATACTCTCTCCGATGCTTTTTAATTTATATGTTGAAAATATATTTGCGGAAGCATTAGAAGACACGGAATTAGGCATTAAGGTGAACGGCATACCAATTAGCAACCTACGCTATGCGGACGACACAGTGATTATAACTGATAATTTGGAAGATCAGCAGTTATTACTTGATAGGGTGAATAGCATAGGAAAAAAATATGGCCTCAAAATCAACATTTTGAAAACGAAATATATGGTCATTAGCAGAAACCCTCCAGAAAACCCGATAATATGCATAGGTGACGATCGCATAAAACGCGTGAAAACTTTTAAATACCTTGGCACCACAATCAATGACCAATCGGATCCACAACAAGAGATAAAATCCCGAATACAAATGGCAAGACAAGCTTTTGTGAAATTCAGACCGCTCCTATGTAATCAAAACCTAAATTTCGAAATACGCTACAGAATGGTCAAGTGCTACATATGGTCCATCTTGCTTTATGGCATGGAAACGTGGACTTTGAAAAAAAACATCTATCAACAAACTTGAAGCATTTGAAATGTGGTCATTGAGAAGAATGATGCGCATACCTTGGGTGGATAGAGTTCGAAACGATGACGTCCTTAAGAGAGCCGGCGTGGAAAGAGAACTCTTTGAATTCATTAAAAAACGCAAGATTGGTTACCTTGGGCACATATTGAGAGGAGCAAAATATGAAATACCACAGTTAATCCTACAAGGGAAGATCGAAGGTAGGAGAGGAGCCGGCCGCAAACAATTATCCTGGTTAAGGAATATTAAAGAATGTACAGGAATACACAATACAGGCGAGCTGTGTCACGCCGCCAAGAACAGAATTCTAGTAATGAGATAGTCGCCTACGCACTTTGGTGTATGGCATGTTAAGAAGAGAAGTGGCCACATGATATGCTCCCTGAGGGACTCTACATATGGTAGAAGTATGTAAAGTTCCTCATGACTCACCCTGTATATATGGCGCAACAGTACAATTCGTCAAACATTTCGTGTATGAATCGGTATCATTAGGATCTTATAACGTTATTTCTGCATATTCCCTGCTTTATCAGAGATCCGGGAAAGATACAAATTCATACACAGACGGTCGGTGAATGTCTTTGCTTATTTCGCACACGGTGTGCGAAATGTTGCGGTGATTACCTTGGAAATATTCTAACCCATTACCAGACAGGAAAATAATTATGGTCCTTCTAATCCAGATTCGTAATGATTTGCGTTAATAGAGTTAACTCATGTAGGATGTAGTTTTTCACCACGCCTCACGGTCTGAGTTAAAAGAAGGCTAAGGCTCCACTTGAAAGAACTATATTCGCTTCATCAGGAACTATAGGTGCTGCTTTTCTATAGGAAATTAATTTGTTTTATTTTATTTGCTGATTGACAATACGGAAAATACCAACAGATTGACTGATATCAGTCTTCATTGTAATATCAAAGAAACACAATGCCAGTAGCTGGGAAGAACAGGGCTTAATCAGCTTAATGAGCCACGTATTAAAGGTATTCCTAAAGGTAATACATAAGCGAATCTATAACAAATGTAAAGAAAGAACGTGAGACACTAAATTTCATTTCAAAAATGGTTTAGGAACACGAAAGGCACTTTATTTACATAAAGCTGCTGGTTCAAAAATATGATGATCTAAAGAATCAAAGATATCATTTGCGTCATTGATTACCAAAAGGCATTTGACAATGTGAATTTTGAGCTATTTGTACAGAAAAAGCAGAACTAAAGATCGCTGACGGTCTGTGTACAAAGCAAATTAAAACAAGGCTTGATACAGGTTTGCATTGTGGTCCCACTTTTGTTCAACATTTATGCAGAAAAGATATTTCAGCTAGCACAACAGAACGAAAAAGTTACGAAAATAAATGGCATTCCTCTTAATAAACTAAGATATGTTGACGATACGGCTATAATAGCCAACAATATAGAGAAACTGCAAGAGATAATTCATATAGTGGGAGAGAAGTACGGACTTCATATCAACATCGCAAAGTCAAGTTGATAATAATCAGTTCTTCTTCTTCATGTACCATGTCCTTTCAGAACGTTGGTTACCATCATAGCTATCTTAATTTTATTCACTGTCACCCTAAATAGCATGCTTGTATCAACACCATACCAATCTCGCAAGTTCTTCAACTATGAGGTTCTTCTTCGTCATGGACTGCATTTGCCTGCTATTTTTCCTTGCATGATATTTTGTAGCAATCTACATTTGGGACCTCTCATTACATGTCCGAAATACTCCAGCTTTCTCTGCTTGATGCTTTTTATGATCTCAGTAGTCTTGCTGAGACATTCTAATATTGTGGAGTTTCGAATCTTCTCCACCCAGGAAACTTTTAAAATTCTTCTATAGCACCACATTTCGAAATCCTCAAGGCGATTTAGATCGATTTTATTCACAGTCCAGGACTCGACACCATAAAGTAAGACAGAGAACACGTAGCAGCGAAGTAGGCGGATCCTCAATGCCAATTTTAGGTCTCTGTTACATAACACCTTGGACATCCTTCTAAAAGCCGCTCTAGTCTGCTCTATCCTAGATCTAATTTCGCCGTGACTTTCTGTGTTACAATTTAATTGCTGTCCAAGGTAAACGATTTTATCAATTTGCTCAAGTTTGGTATTATTTACATATATAGACGGTTTTATATGCTGTTGTTTACTTATTACGAGTATTTTGGTTTTCCGTATGTTCAGATCCAGACCTGCCTCCCTACAACTCTCAACGACACTATTAAGTATTGTTTGCAGATCTTCTTGACTAGAAGCTAGGAGTACTGTAACGTCCGCATATCGCAAATTATTGATGACTTCACCGTTCATAAGTATTCCTTCTTGTTTTTCAGAGTAAACGTTGAAAAGCAGAGGTGACAAGAGGCATCCCTGCCGTACTCCTCTTTTAATATTAAGAGCCTGTGATTCCACACCATCTACTAAAACTGATGTTTGATTCCAATATAAATTTGCGATTATTCGAACATGCCTTTCAAGCCAATGTCTTTTAGAGCTTCGATCAATATAGAGTGCTTAAAACGATCAAATGCCTTTTGGAAGTCAATAAAACAACAGTATATGTCTACAGATATATCTCGACATCTTTGAGCAAGTACGTTCATTCCAAACAGTGCCTCTCTCGTTCCAAATCCGTTACGGAAACCAAACTGTGTGTCATCCAGGTATTCCTCGCATTTATTGTAGATTCGACCATGAACCTTCAGAAAAATTTTCAATAAGTGGCTTAACAAACTGATGGTTCTATAATCAGCACAGGTTTTTGCTGTTGTCTTCTTAGGTAGAGCTATAAACAGTGAATTAGACCAACCATTAGGTAGTTGTCCGCTGGTATAAATGGTATTGAAAAACGAAGTTATAGCCCCTAAAACATTGTTATCATTTATAAGCTTGTATATTTCAGTTGGAATTTCATCAGGACCAGTCGCTCTACCATCTTTTGATGATTGTATGGCTTTTATAACCTCAGAACGTGTTATTAGGGGTGCGTCGCAGTTAATAATATCGGGAGGTGAACTACTCCTATCGTCTTCGAATAGGTTCGTGACGTAATTTTCCCATTCTTTAAGTTTGTCCTCTACTTCAAATATTACTTTACCATGTTCATCCTGTAGCAATGCAGTTTGTTTCTTATTGAAGATACCAGCCGCTTCTTTCACTTTTTTATACATGTTAGACGTGTCGTATCTGTTTTTAAGTTCTTCAATGTCATGACACTGTTTGGCTAGATGTTGACTCTTTGCATCTCGTATTTTACGTCGAATTTCTTTTTGTATGCTGTTATAAAGTGTTTCGTTGTTTTTCTCTACTCGCCGTTGTTCCATCAAATCTAATATGTCATCTGTCATCCAAGCCTGCTTTTTTAGCTTTGACCTGCCTTGTAAATTTCTCACAGATTTCTTTTAATGTTGTTACGATTTTATTTAAGCCCTCATCGACATTTTCCCCAATATTTTCCCAAATTAAATTTTCGTTCAGTTGTCTTTGAACTGATTCCTTAACTTTCTCGTCTTGTAATTGGGCTGTATCAATATTTTTGCGAGACTTCTTTTTGATCACCTTTTTTAATTTTAATTGGGTTACAGCTATTATGGGATTGTGATCAGACCCAATGCCAGCACCTGGATAAGTTTTAACTGATTTGATGCAGTCTCTAAATCGATTTTTTATTAGAATGAAGTCGATTTGGTTCCTAATAATTTTGTCCTCTGATTATGCATTTATCTTCCAAGTGTAGAGTCTTCTCGGTGGTAGTTTAAAGTAGGCAGCTTAATTAAAAATAAATAATCGAGCCATAGAATGGATTGAAAGATTTAATGACCTGATAACTACCTTGAATAGCAAATGAGACTGCGACCTAGAAGTGAAGATAAGAATAGCAATGGCTAAATCTGTCTTCAGTAAATTTAATAGCGTGAAGTTCTTTTAAACCTTCTAATCAGGGTCTTAACATAGGGCCTATCCCGATATACGGAAATGAAACCAGGTCACCTAAAGTGACTCTCACATTTCTCATTTCTTCTGTATCTTTAGGATCTCCGAATCTTGTTAAAGCTGTTGAAATGTGGTGTCTTAGGAGAATTACATGAGTTACATGCCTACCACTTTAAAATGAAGAGGTAATATTCAAAGAGAACTGGTAGATCTTGTTAAACAGCGATCATGGGTGATCTCTTTAACCAGCATGAATCCTGACACGCTGCATTACATACAGCACCCAAAGAAAAAGGAGAAAACGCATCGTTCTTTTTATCTAATAAAAAGTTAATATTTAATTAATGAACATTCTACTTTTTAATGTTGACACTTTATCTCTAACTTGGTTATCCTATAGAGCTTTCCATTCTATATTATTACACCATAGGTAAAATATTATTTGAAAATATATATTTATACTAGAAAAAAATTATTTGCAATATTTTTTCTAAGAATGAGATTATTTAAGGCCAGTATCAGGTACTTTTAATAATGTACTGTATAAACTCATTTTCGTACTGATACATTCTTTTCCGGGCTTATATGTCGTGGTTTGGAATTGTTTCTCCCTGATATTAACTTTAAAGTCAGGTAATCGCTAACTCAGTGTTAATTATCAGGCTGTAAAGGAAATTAATTTTGGTTATTACCACATTGCTGTTGCTACTGCCTATCGCAGTTGCAGATGTAACCGCAGGAAAATATAATTCCAGATCACTTCTTATACGCCCGGTAAGACAGTGTATATTTACAAAACTAATGTTTGTTCTTTTGTGTAGATTGCTGGACTCATAGCATTCCTAACGCTTAGGAAACACAAATTCGGCAAATTCTTTCCAATAGCTATACTAGTCATGGGTGTGGTAACTCCAGCTGTGACCGGT
Source organism: Diabrotica undecimpunctata (assembly GCF_040954645.1). Lineage (NCBI taxonomy): Eukaryota > Metazoa > Arthropoda > Insecta > Coleoptera > Chrysomelidae > Diabrotica > Diabrotica undecimpunctata. The sequence goes on along the minus strand of NC_092809.1, from coordinate 122,548,915 downwards.
GTAGTGAGTAGTGCTGCGGTGGCGTTCGTATACAGAGCATCGAGTTTACCAATGAATCCGCTTTATGCTCTATTTTGGGGTTGTGGTCAGACTATAGTAGCTGGGTGTGTGGGTTTCACGAGGATCTTGGCGACGTTGTAATTAATAGGTTAAATAAATACAAGTCCACACAGTGAGGTGGTGAAAATCTTTGAAGCATTGTGCACTTCTTTAGGATGAAACTATATTATTTATTTTATACTGCGGGAATATGTGTATTTTATAAGATTTAATCTGTTAGTTTTATACATTTATATCGTTTGGAAGTAGTTATTTCGGATAAGTCATGATTTACCAAAGAATATTTTGTTATCTCTTTAGCATCTGAAGCAACAATATATTGAATTAAGTTTACCAATTAAAACTAGTTTCCAATAAATTTCTTTGTTGAAAAGTTGTACCATGTATAGAAACCTCGGTCGGCTTTCGATATTATAGTAGAGGAAGTAAGTCAGCGGTTAAGATACTGGCATTCTAAACCTGAACGCACGAGTTAGATCCTCGGCACCGACAAAGACATTTTCATTTTTAAAAATTATACGAGCTGTCACCGTGCTTCGGAGGTCACGTAAAGCCACCGGGCCCGGCTACGTAAGTGATCATTAAGTCATGTTTGGGGCGCTTGCGCGACTGTAACCCTAATATAAGACTTTATGCAGAAGATCACGCGAACTTTACTTTTTTCCATATTTTGTATAGTTTGACTCTTTTTTACCAGAAGGTATTGTATAAAATGATATTAAATGAGGCCACTAGAGGTTGGAATAGGATAGTTTACGAAATATTACAAAGGGATTTGATAATAACTAAAAATTTCAAACATCGAATGATACTTTTTAAATTTTACATTCGAATACTGTTTTCATTTAAAATAACGTTATTTATATTTTTTTAATAATTTTTGAAAAACTTACTTTCCTTGTCCGGATCACTTTATATTTGGTAGCAGTCGTACTTGTCATCTTCTGTATTCTTCTTGATGTGCCTATCCGTTACGAATGTTGGCGATCATCATGGCAATCTTTATCTTATCTGCAGCAGCGCGTAAAAGCTGCACAGATGCTGTATTGAACCAAATTCTGAGGTTCTTTAACCAAGATGTTCTTCTTCTTCTTCCTGGACCTCGTTTTTCAAATATTTTTCTTTGCAGGATGGCTTGAAGGACTGTGGCGCACCCAGGGGGGGGGGTTGGGGGTTAAACCCCCCCCCCCCAGGGCATCATCAGTAAACAATATATAAATAATAGTTGGAAAATGTAACTTGTCTTTCACACACAATACAAAAATCTAAAACGCTGATTGAATAATTAAATTACCACTTTAAATATGTAGAACACAATAATTATTGTATAAATAGACAATAATTAATAATATTTTTCATTATACTTAGATATAGATATCTAATATTAGGCTCATAAAAAAGTAGACAGAACGAGTCTGTTGCGAGTAGCATGCGCCAACAGGACCACACTGTATCTGCGGCGGCCTTGTGGACTATCACGGGTTGTGTTTCTCTGTATGTGTTAGCTGTAGAAAAGAGACATCTCAATGGGAGAAGAAAGCATTTGACAACAGCTATAAAAAAAAGAAGAAAGGGAAAAATCAATGGAAAGATGACAAGAAGAGTGGAACAACAAGGAAGACGTTGCTCAGTGGACAAAGATGCTGATCCCGAGCCTAAGGGACTGGGTAGATTGTCTGTTTTAGGGCGTATCTTCATAGGTTCAGAAAGACAGATACAGATAAATACCTATACTGCGAATATTCCGACATTATTACTCACACAATGCTGAAGTGTAATAGATGTACAGTGGAGAGAAACAGAATGTATAAAGAAATAGCTATGAACCCTGTGACTGTAAGAGAGATGATCGTGAAGATGACGGGAAACAAAGAAGGAATGGAATAGTGTTCACAATTACATCCGAGTAGTCATTAAAAAGAAAGAAGAAGAAGAGAAACACCAACTGGGCTATCGATAGAGATAAGATCTAATTACTATTTTATTGGGAGTAAGTCGCAATTGAAGGTTAAAATAAGATTATTGACGTTTGAATTTTTGATCTTTGATCTTGCACTGATAACTTGTTTATACTCCAACAATTAATAGAAAAAAAATAGCGGTTGGTACCGAAGTACATCTAGCCTTCATCGACCTAGAAAAGGCGTATAATACAGTTCCAAAACTTAAATTGTGGCAAGCTTAACAACAACTCGACATTAGTCCATACCTTTTAGAAATAATCACAGAAGTATACAGGGATAATACTACTTACCTAACAATCGGATATAGACTATCAGAGCCAATAAAATAACTAAAGGACTAAAACAAGGATGCAGTATGTGATCCTTACTGTTTAATTTATATATTGAGGCAGCCCTCCAAAATTGGAAAAACCACTGCCAGGGAATGGGAATCCCCATAGGAAATGACGTACTGTTCTCAATAACCTTATTTTAATCTTCAATTAGGGCTTATTCCCATTAAAATAGTAATTACTTTAAAATGACACAAGAAAATAGCTTCGGAACAATAGATAAGATCTAGATAAGAGAATGGAGTGTTCCAAAAATGTCGTCAGCCTTACAGTGGACACCCCACTTTCGGAGTACGGTACGTGCGACAGTCAACTGCGCACAAGTAAGAGAGGGTGGTTTTAGTTGGTAGGCAGGATAATAGATACCTGAATCTTTGTCACTACTATCTTTAGTACTTTAAATTAAACTAAAACCTAAATTTTAGGGACTCAAAATGGAGGTAGCATAAAAAATTTCAAAACCCCCCCCCCTAAGACAAATTCTGGGTGCGCCACTGTTGAAGGAGAACATATCTGGATTCATTTCGCATAATATGTCCGAAGAACTGTAACTTTCGAGATTTGATGGTGATCAGTAACTCTCATTTCTTATTCATCCGTCTGAGGACCTCCTCATTTGTGACTCGGTCAGTTCACGGGATCTTAAGCATACTCTGATATAGCCACATCTCAAATGCTTCCAGTTTTCTGCACATATCTTCGTTTAAGGTCCACGATTCAACACCATAAAAAAGAACAGTGAAGACGTAGCATATAACATACAGAAGATAGAGAAGACGTATGCTACGTCTTCTCTATCTTCTGAATAGCCACATGTTTTTAAGTTTGACTTACACCGTGACGTGTCGGTTCTGAATCTATTTAGAGATCTCCATGTGGTGTAGGGTAATTGATGGCCTATAGCTATCTCGTCTGTTGGTGTTAAAGCATCAGCAACGGACGCTTCTCTGCCAAGCTATAGGCGATGTCGTTCAACGGTGGTTTCGATCGGAGACCTTTAAATGTGAGAGTGCCGTCCAAATTTACCCCCAAGTATTTCGGTTCCCTAGTAGTACTTCTCTCCATGTTATGTTCGTAAATGTAAATGATTTGAACGATGCCAGTTATTTAAATACAATTTCTACGTATTGCCCTTATATTCTTTTGTCTGGTAATTAAATATTTCTCTTACTAATAACCATTATCTTCGATTTAATAGTATTTGTAGGTCAACGGGCAACAATGTGTAATTTTTTTTGTTAAAATCAGCTAAGTACTTTCGGCATTTCACATGCTTGCTGAGCTACCTATAAAGAACAATATTTTAACAGAATTTGTTTTTTACAATTTTAATGATTAAAAACTTATTGGAGGTTATAAACACCACATGGAAGAGGAATTGTCAACACAAAACACAATAAATAAACATTAATATTGTTCTGAAGCTATTTTCTTGTCGCATTTTAAATTAGATACTATTTTAATGGGAATAAGCCGCACTTGAAGGTTCAAATAAGTTTATTGTCGTTTCAATTTCCACTTCGAAAATCGTTCCGAATAAACATTAAAAGGCCAATGCCTCTGTTATAAGGGTAAAAACCCTTTTAAAAGGGTTTAATCAAATTTAAAAGGTGATTGGTATACCAATGACTGCCTCGTTGAAACGAGGGAAAAACAGCTGTGCCAGAATTAGGCAAGAAGGAGGTAATAAATCCAATGCAACCTCTATATTAAAGTGTAAATGATGACCAAAACTCACCAAAGAGATAGTAGAACATACCTAGTAACAACTATACTAAAATGAATTTACTAGAAGACCTAGAAATCAGTAGGGAATTAAAAAGAAATCCTCAAAGCTGTGTTAATACTCAAATCAATTTAAATTGCAAAATTTATCCTGTCTTTAGACAGAGAAATTTATTTAGTTTATTTAACATGTGTTGAGGGAGTTTAGAACATTATCATTTATTTTAATTGTTCGTGAGTCTCATTTACTGGTTACCCGAAGGTGAGCTTTATGAGATTTGGTTAATTTGACACCAATTATCTAACCATTTTGTGTTGAAAATTACTGTTCCATGAGGTATTTATAACTATAAGACGTACGTTTTTAATCATTGTAATTATAAAAACAAAATCCCTAAAATACTGTTCTTTTTAGGAAGCTCTTAAGATGGTATGTGGCATGCCAAAAGTACTTAGCTGATTTTAATAAAAAGTCTTACACACTGTCAAGTTTTTTGAGAACAAACATCTGTTGCCAGTTTGACCTATATTTTAGAAGTGTGTGCAAGTCATACAGTCTTTGTCCAATTTAATAGTATTTATTTTAAGGTAGAATGGATCTCCTTCCTGAATTTACTGGTTTAGAAGTTGTTGAAGAGCTTCCGGGTCGTCAGTAATAATCATAGTGTCATCTGAATACCGTAGTTTGTTAATTGAGACGCTGTTTATTTTTAGGAGTTTTTACTCTGATTTGCCAGTGTAAACTCCTATGCATGTAGTCCTGTTTTTGGTTAATTGATTTATTTTGTGTATATATACCACAAATAGTTCTAATTTTCCCATGCCTATTCTGTCTGTCAGTGTTTGGTTTGTTATTTTTTATAGAACTTTAAATTTTCTGTGTCTTCAGTAATTTTTTGTTTCGGTTTAAGGCGCAGTGCATGCTATTATCAGCCTTATTGTAATTTTGAATGTCCCAGTTCTTGTTTCCATTGTAAGGTATTTGTTTCTCCATACGGTGTCCATATATCCTGCTCCTATCATTTTACTTTATTACCTCTCATACTTTTTCCTTCACTTTTCCATCGTTAATTTGATTCGCAAAAATTCCACTTTCGTTATGTACATTTCGCTATTACAGTGTTATGTATCCCTTAAAAAACTTCACTGATCACGGCACATTTTAAAATTAAGAAAATTTCAGCTCTTGCAATTGAATTTGCTGTATCAAGATGTAAAAAGGATAATAATTAAAAAGTTACAGTGAATTTGGTTTGTTTAACTATGCATATCCATTGCCTGAAATATATGCGAATCCCACTAAGAAGGAATAACTCGATGGACACCATAACAGATTTCTAAAAAAGTAAAACACAAAAACTTTCAACACCAATGGAATCCCTTTGCTATTTTTTACAACCATGGAAGGCAAAGATGCACCCAAGCATCGTAGCGGGATCGTTAGTATTGGCTTCTCATCCCGCGAGGTGAAGAGTGTCGCTTCTTAATCTTGAATAGCCTAATTGGCGCGCGGAACTCACTTTTTAGAGGCATCTGTCAATGTAAACAAACAATTGGATTATGTTTAAGTGTTAGAAGATTTTAAGATGCAATTCTTAAGTGTTTCTTTAAGTCGCAAATTTAAATATTAGACAGGGTGGATAAAAAGAATGCTAGATTATATTAGGGCACCGTATCTTCAAACTGTTTAATTAGTCTCTACAGGCTATCTTTATTTTCCACCTTTATTATGTCGTCGTCGACGTAACTTAAATTAATTTGCTTTTCACTCATTGTTTATCCTTTTCTTTTTTGACTTTATTTGTGATTTTGTTCTGGATTATATTGAATATTATCGGGCTCAAGGAATCTTTGTCTATTGCCTGTTTCGTGCGTAACTGGTTTCAACATTTCTCCTCTACCAACACTACTTCATCTTACAGTACCTAAGTTTACTTCTGAACGTAGGCGTCCTCCTCTTATTTATGGTTTATTATCTTCTGTTTTAATAAATATATAGTATTTCTTTCGTACCCTTTCAGACGCTTTGTGTAAATCCATGATACATGTCCCTTTTAACTGTATTCTAGAGAGTCTTTTCTTTCCGGAAGACTTCTTGTTCCTTTTGTAGGGTAATTAGGTATTTTGTTTACATTAACATATTAAAAATCACTCAAAAATGGGGTGAGTATTAGTTTAAAGAAATATAAATAATTATTTTTTTAGTCAGGTAGGCGAGTAGACAATAAACTATAAAGAATCAATAAACAGGACAGTATAAATATAAACAATCGTTTCAGACATGTGTTATTGACGAAATTGTTTTATTTAACTAAACAAGTCGATTTTAACTTTGAACCAGCGGCGGCTCGTGGCCTAAAAAAGTGGTGAAGATAAGGAAAGCTTGCTGGAGCCAAAAGGAGTTTTGGTACCTACTTCGCGCCCAAATCTCATAAAAAATTCGTTAAAAAAAATGTTTAGAGTTTATGGCCCTAATAACTTGAAAACAGTTTTTTAGGGCACTTATTCTAGATACGAATCGTTCTGCTTACCTGGGGTATTTTAGTTCTGAACTTCGACATTTCATTGAGGGTTTTTTGGCGATTAAAACACCACGCCTGCTAAGACGGGTTGGTGAGTTTCGATTCAGCCGCCCACTCTAAGTCAGATGCTGATTGCAGCCGACCACTCTCGATCAGACGCAGATGTTTAAAATACTGGTTGGTCGACAATGTAAAAGAACATCCCTTTTATCTTCATTTTTCCAATGCCTAAATGGAGTCTCTAATATATTACACACCAAGTCATTAATTTAGCCACCATTTAATATAGTCTTCTGCAGGTCATCATGCAGGGTAGAGTCGATGGCAAAAAGGGAATAGGTAGAAAGAGGAAATCATGGCTGCGAAATATTTGAGACTGGACAAACATGACTGTAGACGATTTATTCCACGTTTCAAAAGACAGAGAAATTTTTAGAAATGTGGTCGCCAACCTCCGTTAATGGAGACGGCATAGGAAGAAGAAGAAGAAGAAGTCATTAATTGGATTCATGTCTCTCTAAAATTATTTTTGTCCAAACGAAATCCACGAGAACACTTTATATCCGAAATCCGAAACAAACCACAGAGAAATGTATTAATAAAGTGCACTAAACAAATAAAATTAATACTGTGACTAAACTAAACTAATAAATACTATACTATACTATATAAAAATATCTATATAATGGACTAAATTTCAAAATATTGTCGCTTAGAGAAATTTCCGAAAAATAGGAATACCAAATACACATCCAACAGTGGGTGAAGACGAATAATATATTTTTAAGCGGAACTGCACGCACCAGTTTTCTCAGCTATCACCACATCACTAAGGATAGGCTGACGTCACGTTGCCATGGCAACCGTGAACACTGATGCAGATGGATTTCGCATTTCAAAAATTATATTCACCTCTTCCTGAATCCTATTAAACACGGCTAGTGACACAGGTCAGGACTTGACCATCAAGTACGTACCGCTAATAAAGCTAGTTGTCTTTTTTAATTTTTAGATTAATTAAAAGAGAATAAATAATTGATTTTAGAATTTAGATATAATAATGTTGTTTTCATTTTTTATTTATTTGTCTCAATTTAATTATATTTTTTTGGTGAACCTCACCTTCACCTACTTCACCTGGCCGGCCGCCGCTGCTTTGAACTATAATAAGTCGATTTGAATAAAACGCATATGTCTTATTTTATAGCTTTCTCCATCATTATACAAGATAATATAGACATTTGTATTTTAGTTAAAAGCTCAAAAAACCTAATTATTATTTAAAATTGTATCCTCCTGATTTTTAAGAATATTTAATGCCTTAAAAAAGAAATAAAACCGATTTACCCTACTGATTACTTTTCCGGACTTATATTTACGAATTTTAAAAAACCTATTTATATTACAAGTCAAGAAATAGTTTTTTATATATAACTTCGACTTTTACACCTATAATCTTCTTACAAATCTTATAACAATTAAGGTGGATTATGGTTGTAAACGATTTAATAGTTAACTCGTAAAACCAGTGTATCTTGACTTGCACTATACCAATCAAAATTACGCATATATGACTTATCCGAAACATTTAATACCTTAAGAAGAAGAAATAGGACTACTAAACACTGTTCATATCTAGACGGTATCGTTTAGAAGCTAGGGATGCTACCCGACTGATCTTAAATTAATTCAAGCATCTTAATTAGTGACAGTGTAGCAGTGTACTACATATTCACAGGTCCATTTTCTACTTCTTTAGGTATCTCAAACGACCCTAGTTTGGTAGTTATGTTGATTCTTGTCATTTTGATATTATGGAAACTGAGTTTCATCTACTGTAGGTTTGGTGTTAAGGTTTTTTTAAAGAGAAAATCATAAATTTAAGGTTAGAAAGTAATGATTGACAGTATATAAGCAAATCATTTAATGCATTTAAGACAACTCTTGGAATGTCGCTGCTTCATGTTTCTGGCAGGTGAAAACTTCTATAGACAGGATTGAGGAAAGTAGACTCGTTTAAATGGGAAAAATTTTAGCTTGGCAACATTGAGTCGGTTGATGTAATGAAAGTTGCGTATATTTGGCGCAAATCCTCTTGGTCAGTGATTATTTCATTATAAAATTGAATTGGCTATTTATTAGTGTAGTATATTTTATATTTACGCACAAGAATCGTTTCTTCTTGCTGTAGTAGTATTGATTCTGACGACAATAATTATTTGTCTATGTAACTCAGTAGCACAATGCTTTGTCAGTCTTTGTATTTAAAGTCGTAATCACCAGTATGTTATCGCGATTTTAAGGTTATTGAATATTATCGGACATGCGCACGAATCTACAAACTCAACTAGACCAGAGACCGACAAGATGTAATTTTCACACTTAAGTCGCTGCTTACAAAAGTAACATCTACACCAATTCTCTATAGATCTTCTTTTACCATTTCCTCGTCATTACCTTTTTGGTCGAAAACACTTTTCTTTTTTCTGCCTGCTCCTTTCAATCGATATTTACCTTCTTGTTCTTCTTCACGTGCCATATCAGTATTATCCGACGTTGGCGGTCACTTTAAGGATCAGTTGTAGTATTCTATATTGATTTCCTCTCACTATATGCTCCAGATTTTTCGGTGTTAAACACTTGTTAGCAATTCTCTATCTTTGTTGACCCTCTTGAGTACTTCCTCATTAGTTTTTCTTGCTGTCCAAGGTATCTTCAGCATCCGTATATGAATCCACATTTCCAATGCTTCAATTCTGTTCATACTTAATACTTTTAGTGTCCACACTTCTGCTCCATACAAAAGTAAGACTAAATATATCACTTAACCATTCTTTGTCTTAGTTCAAAACTGAGATGATTATTGCAAAGAAATGTCTTCATTTTCATAAAAGTAGTTTTAGTCATTGCTACTCTTCCTTTTATTTTTATGTCTGGAACTAGTTGGTCCGTTATGACAGTTCCAAAATATGTAATTTTGTGAACTTTTTCAACTTGGACTCCATTGACTTAAGCTCTGCATATGGATGTGAGTTACGACTAAATGTAATGATTTATAGAAACAACTCTTCTTAGTTTAATATATATTATTTTGTACTTTTACATGACTTGCTCAAATGTATCTGTTCAAATACAACAATATCAGGTATGCCGATGATACAGTACTGATTGCTGGCAGTGAAGAAGAACTACAAATTCTGTTAACCAAAGTAGTGCGAGAAGGAGAACTATACGGCCTTAAGGTGAATGTAAAAAAAACCAAAACAATGGTAATTTCAAAAAAACACACACCAGTTATAAACATACTAGTCAACAACAATCTAGTTGAACAAGTGAAAAAGTTTAAGTATCTAGGCTGTTGGATACATGAAACCTTAGACCAAGAACAAGAGGTTAAATGTAGAATAGAACAGGCAAGAAACACCTTCTTAAAGATGCGACAGTTACTCACTACCCGTAATCTTTATTTGTCCCTACGATACCGCATGATAAAGTGTTATGTATATAGTGTACTATTACACGGCGTGGAAGCTTGGACGTTAACAGTCAGCTCGTTACGACGTTTAGAGAGCTTTGAGATGTGGGTATTTCGTCGTATGCTGAAAATTCCATGGACCGACCGCGTTAGAAATGAAGAAGTTTTAAGGCGTATGAATAGAGAACGTGAACTCACAGAAATTGTCAAGAAGCGTAAAACGTCTTATATTGGACACATATTTAAACACAACAGGTATAACTTCCTTCAGCTTATTATAGAAGGGAAAATAGAAGGCAGGCGCGGCCCGGGTAGACGACAAATGACCTGGCTGCGCAACATCAAAGATTGGACAGGATTAGACTTTAAAAGTTTAATAAGGAAAGCCCAAAATAGGGAAGACTTTGCAGAGGTCATCGCCAACCTTCGCTAAGAAGACGGCACCTAAAGAAGAAGAAGAAGTTTTGCACATAGGTAATAAATCCTCAGTATTGGATTAAAGATACACAGGATTTGGATTTGGTGTCAAGAACGATGAATTCCGTCTTAGAACCTTATCCCAATCCTCCCTCACCAAATATGATCTAGAAGTACTATGCTCTTGAACCACTTCACCTGGTATCCAATAATTGTCTTTCTTTATCATTACACTTTGCCCTTCTACAAATGAAGGTCTTTCGTGAGTTTGCTTGTCATATAAAGTTTTTGTTTTAATCCTCTTTTCTTTAATTTCTCAAAGTCAAAATCAGCTGTTTCTGTTAATAAACTCCTAGTAACAGGTAAATTGGTTCGAAGCAATCGTTGTTCAATAGCTCTGATGGGGAAATATTTTGACCAGAGGGGGGGATGTTCCATATTCTAATAAGGTTTTATGAATGTCATTACCTAAATAATTTTTTAAGGATATTTTTACAAATATCAGCTTTTTCACTTAGTTCATTTGATTTGGGTATTTTGGCGAAGGTTACCAAATTTATTTAACTTTTAGCAAAGTCTTTAAATTTCTTACTGTTAAATGGTTGGTTATCAAACATAGAATTAGTTGGTATGCCATGAGTAGAGAAAACAATTTTAAGCTTGTCAATTACTTCTTCTGCAGTTTTATTTTTTAAAGGAATAAATTATATCTAATTACTAAAGTAATCAACCAAAGTTAAATAATCTTGCCCTGCATAAGTCAAAATATCAGCCCCCACTTTATAAAAGGAAATATTCGATCTTTCATGCTGAATGAGTCGTTGTCTAGAAATTTTCCGACTGTATTTAAAACATGTTTTACATTTCGATACAAAATTCTGTACATCATGATATACCAGGCCAAAAGAATATTTTCCTGGCTCTAGCTTTGGACTTTTCTGTTCCAAAATGCCCAACATGTAATTTATTTAATATTTGCTGTCTTAACGATTTAGGAATGACCAATTTAAAGTTATGAAAAATTAAATCATTGCTAATATTATATTGTCCTTAATATTGTAAAATGCTTTTATGTCAGGTTCTAAAATCGATTTTCTATTTGGCCATTTTGTTTGACAAAACTTTTTTATCTGTGACAAATATGACAGATATGGGTAGATCAAACTCAAGTGAATGAAAAATTTCTCTCCTTTCTTTATCATCTTTAACTGGGGTATTTAGAAATGATCTTGATAGAAGATCTGCTATGTACTTACGTTTGCCATGCAAATATTGTACTTAAAATCATATTTCAGCATTTTTAATTTTACACTTTGCAAACGAGAACTTATTTTACAAATGTCTTTTTTGTTAATTACCACCAATGGCTTGTGATCAGATTTTATTATTACTTTTCACGACTGATAAAACTTAATTAAAGTATACCAAATTGCCAGATTCTTCTTCTTCAAGTGCCCTCTCCGCTACGGAGTTTGGCAATAATCATTGCTATTCGTATCTTTGAAGCTGTTGCTCTAAATAATTGGTTAGATGTGCACTAGAACCAGTCTCTTAAATTGCGCAGCCAAGATATACGTCGTCTTCTCAAGCTTCGTTTGCCCTGAATCTTTCCTTGGATAATTAACTGGAGCAATCGGTACTTTTTCCCTCTCATCACATGACTAAGATATTGCAACTTTCTTCTCTTGATGGTGATCAACAGCTCCCGTTCTTTGTTCATTCTTCGAAGAACTACACTTTTTGTTATTTTGTCTGTCCAAGGTATTTTCAAAATTCTTCTGTATATTCACATTTCGAAGGCCTCTAGTTTATCGGTATTGCTCTTGTTTAAAGTCCAAGTCTCTACTCCGTACAGCAGTATCGAAAAGATGTAGCATCTAACCAATCTCATTTTCAGGTTTAAGTTAATGTCATGACAAATTGCCAGATACTCCTTTTCAATCTGAGCTTAAATGTTTTAAATATATCTTGAGCTTCTTCCCCTGCTATATTTAAAAAGATTGCAATCTTTCTGCTGTCTTGTTTTCTGGCCAAATCTGCTGCGTCCATGTATATATTAAATCTATCCAGAAACTTCTCAAAGTTTTTACTTGCATTTTATCAAAACGGATCCCATTAGGCGGTTTAAAATTAGAATCCATTGTATTTAAACACGGGTTCAGACACCTGACATCATGTACTGTTTTATAGAAACAACTATTCTTAGTTTAATATTTATTATTTTGTACTTTTACATGACTTCCTCTAATGTATCTGTTCAACTGACAAGTGACAGACTTAACCTCACAGGTGAACCAACTCATGTTAAGGTTTGTTCACACTAAGCTGTTTATGTTACACTAAAGTCTAACAATTTGGTTTTGTTTGAGTTAATTTTAATGCCCATTCCCTCTACTACTTCGTGAATACGATCAAGCAGAATTTGGAGATCAATATTTTCTGACAGAATTGCTTTATCATCCGCGTTTCTAATTACATTAAGTAGTTCCCCATTGATTTTGATTCCATATGGCTGTCTCTCAAGTGCCTTTTTAAATAGCTGGTCCAAGTAAAAATTGAACAATGTTGGGGAAAAAATGCAATCTTGTCTCCAATTTTTACGATAGCAGTTTGATTCCAGTATAGATTGTTAATGACACGAATATCTTTGTCATCTATAGAATATATCTTTTCTTTGATCACGGCATTTTTGTAATAGGATATTTATCGCACAAAGTGCTTCTCTAATTCATTTCTAAAATCAAATTGCGAATCTATGAAATCTTCGCATTTGAGTCTAATTCTGTTGTGGAGTATTCTTAGGAAAATCTTAAGAGTGTGGCTCATTAGGCTAAATTACTTGATATTCTGACCATTTTCTAGCCTTGTGTTTTTACGCATTGTAACAAAGATGGAGTTGAGCCAGTCTGCGAGAATCACTCCAGTGTTATATATTGCATTAAAAGTTTTACTGGTATTTTTATATTATCTCCATCTATTCTCGGAACTCGTTTTTTAAATATGTTGTTTATTTCTTTTACTTTTTTGTGCAAATTAAAAATTCGTTTCTAGATATCACATAATCAATTTCCTCGCATCTTTCTCTCATCCATTTTTCTTTGGCTAATTTTATCTCCCTTTTAATTCTTCTCTGTAGATGTCTATATTCTGTTTCATTTATCTACTATTTGTATTTACCTACTACTTGGCAGTTTTGTAGTCTTCTGTAGTTGCTTCTACAACTCTGGTCATGGTTAAACACTTAAAAACTATACGCCGCACAGTACTAGCGGGGTATTCATGTACATAATACTCTTGTATGTACATGGTGCTCCGTCACGAGAGACATGGTTGTTTCTATTTTCTGCCATCCAAGGTAGATGGCGCCGGACATCAGTATTTATATCAGATTGGTATTCTCTCAAAACTTCTCCTCTTATGTGCTTTGTTCGATCTCCCTGGCCTGGGCAGTCATTCTGGCAAATTTTTCTCGGTGCTGCAGAAATTTAAAGAGTTGGATCACACTACAGATACCTGTTCGGTGACGAATGTCCTTCTGCCATGATGCTTACTCTCTAACAACTCGTTTTCGACCCTTTATCTTGCTCTTTATTGTTAATTTTAAGATACGATACTGGTTAATTAGAATAATGCGATTTAGATAGGAAATTTTTCGACAGTTTATGGTTGTTTACCGAATAGCTTAGCCCTTTGTATGACTTCATCGCTTGATTGTTTTTAGACCCATGATATCCGTAGCATTCTTCTATGAATCCACATCTTTGGGGCTTCTGATTTATAGTGACTACTTTCGGAGTCCAGATTTCAATGCTGAACAAAAACTTTGGCCATATGTAACATTTTACCGTCCTACCAAGTGTTATAGACTTCTTTGAAGAATTTAACTATAATTGGAATGTTGTCTTCGTCCAGTGTTTTGAGGAAATCAATAGGAATGTATGATTCTTCGATATGATTCTGACGGTATGATTTCTTCTTCTAACTGCCTTTTGGATCATCTATCCTAGGATCTTCAAACTGTTCCATGATATAGGAACTCAAATCTCATTTGCCTTAGGAATTAAGCAATAGATATATTGACATGATATTGCTTTTGTTGTACATTTTACATAATTGATATATTTATATTAATGAACCGTTTATTTTGGATACCGATATTTTTTGATAATTAACAATATATTTAAGATTTTAATTCCTGTGCATTATATTGGAAAAAGAAGGATAAAAAAATATTTATCATATTTAATTGACGTATCTTTGGAGATTATTAGTTGAATGTGAAAGCGTGAAAATTCGGAAAATATAATTATGATTGTTCTCTTAATAAAAAACCTTTTGATCAAACCGATATTATAGTTTTTAAAGGTCATATTTGATGTCACTATTATTGACATTAACAGAAAAATATTTTTGACAATCTACGGACAACTTTCCTGTAGCAGGTATACGTTTTCAGGCATTTTTTCGACGAATTTCTAAAAGTAGCAAAAATTATAAATGTTCGGATAAAAATAGTCTTAGTTTACATAATTTAACAGTTTTGAGTTCGTGTAGATTGTTTAAAATTTAGTCGGAATTTCGCAGCACTGCAACTTTCTTCGTTTACACTAAAATAATAATACTTAAATAATAATACTGTCATAATAGTTAATGTGCAAACTAAATGTATTTTAAATATGTTATGAAGTTACATTCTTATTTAAAAACAGTAAAATCGCCCGTCAACAATTACGTCACTGTATGTTTCTAATAAAAGACAATTGGTGTACAACAATTTTGCTAAAGGCTTTAACTGGGATTCCTCGAAATCAGAGCAATAATCCAAACATTTATAGACCAGCTAAAGCCTATTTGTGAAAAGATATTGTTCTACAGGATTATTAAAACATTTGTATTATATTGGATATAACATAATGTGAAATTTCAGAAATCTGAATATTTCTGAAAGTATCATGCGCCGAAGTACTTTACCATTGATAACTTTTTGTATCCATGGAATTCTCGTCAAAAGAAAGGTATATAGAACTATTTAATTGTTTTTCCATGATTTTTCCAGTTATTCACTGAAAACTGCTATTTTCTAAAATTCCACAAACGTTTTTTATTTACTAGACACAGATATTTCGCCGGCAACGCTGCGGTATGCAACAAAGTATTTCAATATGTGAACAAATATTTATGTGTGAATGGTGGACAGATTTAGGAGGGGAGAATAATTTGTCTACACTTATTTATTAAAAACTATGCCTGTGGTATGTTTCTGTTCAAATAATCGTCTGTGCTTTATTATGCGTTTTTAAAGGTTGTGCCCGTTTGTCCTATATAAACTTCACAGTCTTAATTTTTGAACTGTTTACCATCACATCTTTAGTAATTATTCTATTCTGCATTTTTCAAGAACCGGGCAGTCAGTCATAGATATGGAAAGATTATAGTCGCTACTATGTTCGTTTAATAAGTCCTTGGAATCTGGAATAGATGGAGCCTGTAGTATAGAACATACTGTATTTTTAATTAGCATAATTTTTTAGTAGTCATTGACAAGGTTTTAGTTATTCATAGTTTTGTTGTTTAAAAAATTTATATCGGTGAATAAATATTTTTATATAAAAGGTTTAACACTAAGAAATAAAAGCTGATTTCGATAAAGATCACGATATATGTCTCCGGCGTTTTTTTGTTTGCAATTGGATAAGTGAGTTTAAATATGGCACGTCAATTGGAAGTGACCAACTCCTAAATGATACTTAAAACTGAGGATATGATTTTGAATGAATGAATGAAGAGTCAAATATGTGCGCGAAATAGTTTAAGGCTACAGGGATTTTACAAAAAATCATCATCATCATCATCATCAATGGCGCTACAACTCTTCGTGAGTCTTTGCCGCGTTTACTATTGCCTTCCATGTTTGTCGGTCCTGTGCCAGTAATTCCCATTGTCGCACTCCCATTTTCTCTAGATCTTCTTTGACTGCATCTTTCCACCTTTTTCTAGGCCGCCCTACAGACTTTCTTCCCTCTGGCCTTTCCCAGAACACATTGTTTATAACATTTTACAAAGAATGGTCTTTAAAATGTTGTGCGAAAAATGGTGTGGTCGGATCTGAAACTATTTTGGCATTTTCCTTCGTAATCCTGATGAGGTTTTGATCGATATCTAATTGTGTGCGAAACATCGATAGATTACTACATTCGCGAGATAAAACAGCAGATTTTTGGAGACGAAAAAACTCCGAAGAAGGCGCATACGATGAAATTGGCCAGCAAAGTGAGAGTCATTTTGAGACGTACGCGAAATTTTTATTTAATTACTTGAAAAATCGAAGAAAAAAACTTAAACTAAAACCTTAAACTTAAAACGCGGGTTTAATATGCGCCATTGCAATGGTTGAGCGAAGGAATATAGAAAAAGGCATTTGAAAAATAAATTTAATTCTCTTTTTATTAAAACAATAGATGCCTGTACACAAGAAATGTAGCTAAGTGTAAAGTCGAAAAGAGCTTAAGGGGGAATTATTTTGACAAATAAAAAATGGCTATAAACAATTGCAAATCCTCAGCTAGGGTTCTTTAAACACGATGGACAACATATACCCAATGCAGCACACATAATTTATTAGGATCTGGTAAAATGCCGGAGGAATAGAACCTACGCTTAATTGCATGAAAAGGATAACCAACTGGAATGTGATCTTCCGCTGAAGATATTGTCAAACTTGTATGATAAATTTAAACCCTACACTGAACCCTATCTAGTAATATATTAAGCAGGTTTCAGGAAAGGTTGTCCGACCATTAACCAGATCTTTACTTTACGCCAAATGATCTACACCACCTGTTTGTCGGCTTTAAAGCAGCATATGACTACATCGCAAGACCAAGCATCTACAGTGATATTAATAAACTAGAGGTAAAAATATATATGATAAAAAAAATCGACGACAAACAAGCTATCGACAGAAGTCGCCATTGGCATGTCAGCTCTTTATTGTAGCCTTAGAAAAGGTCACCATTCTTCTTCTTTTTATATAGACATGACTCTGTCTGTTTTTCAATGTGCCTCCAGTAAGTTGTCGTTCCATGGTTTTCGTGGTCTTCCTACTGATCGTCTTCCTATTGGGAAACCGTCTCTTGCCGTCTTTACTACTCTATTTGTTGTCATTCGGCTTATATGATCGTTATATTCTACTCTTCTATTTCTTACCCAGTTCTTGATGTTCTCCACCTTGCATCTACGTCGTATATCTGTACTTCTAGCTCTGTCCCATAGTGTCTTCATCCATCAATTTTTCATCTCTGCTGTTTCTAACATCCTTTTTGTCCTCTCTGCGCCTGGTCTTGTTTCTGTCGCGTATGCCATTATTGGTCTGATGACTGTTTTGTAAATTCTGCCTTTCGTTACTTTCCCGATATTTTTATTTCTCCATATTGTTTCATTTAGGCAGCCTGCGGCTCTGTTTGCTCTATTCACTTGATCTTCCACTTCGGTTTCGAGCTTTCCGTATCTAGATAATCATGCCTAGATATTTAAACTCCATCACTACATCTTGGTAATTTTGCTGTTGTAACCATGCATTTTGTCTTTTTTGGGGAAATTAACATGTTAAATTTTCTGACGGTTATATTAAATTGGTGCAGCATACGTTGTAAATCATCTTCACTTTGAGAGAGTAGTATTGCGTCGTCTGCATAGCAGATTATTTTAAGTTGTTTTTCTCCCATTTGGTATCCTTTTTTAGTTCTTACTTTTTTTTATTATTTCGTCCATAATCAGGTTGAACAATAGAGGACTGAAGGAATTTCCCTGTCTTATCCCATTGCCAGCTTCAATAGGGTCGGTTAGTTCTTCTTCTACTTTTACTTTTATTGTGTTGTTTTGGTAGATATTTTCGATCGTTTTGATTATTCCTAGAGGTATCGCTCTTGCATACAGTAAGTGGATAACGTCTTAAGTGGATAAAGGTCATCCATGACGACAATTTAGAAGAGCTATATTTAATAAATCAGTCCAGACTTTAGCAGACACTGACGACTTAGAGATATCACAAGAACCCCAGAAGTCTTAACAGACCTAACAGCGACAGCAAGAAGAATGAGACTATATATAAACATTAGTAAAACCAAGTTTATGCCAACTTAAACACACAAGAGCCGTAATGGGGACAAGAGACTTTGTTTTCTCTACAAGTACTGTTGCAGAAGTATTACGACCAACAAAAGTATATTTTCCTATGTTTGTCGATGTAGAAAAGGCATTCGATCGCGTAGATCCCAATATAATGTCAATTTCTCTACAGGACAATAATTTAGATGATAAAGACCTCAGATTAATAAGAAACATATTGGAGGCAAAGTGCTAAGATAAGGATCGACGATCAAACATCCAGAAATATTAATATAAGTAAAGGAGCCTTTGAAAACCTTTCTACAGTAATAAAAATGAATGGAGGACCAATATCTAATAAAAGATATGCTAATGAAGTCGAGAGTTTGGAATGAAAATTAACGAGAAAAAAACCAAGATAATGGTAATCCAAAAGAGGTGGAATCTCCCTTTTACTCCGCGATACACATATCGATATCAAACTAAGATTGAAACTTGTAAAATGTTTGTTTGATGTATTGTTTGACGACTCTCTGTAGTCGAAACGTGGACTCTAAAGACAAAGAATCTGGATACGTTAAGAGATATTTGAAATATGGGCGTGCAGGAGAATTTTAAAAATTCCTTGGATTCTACGAAAAATAAGTTATGAAGTTCTAAATAAACTAAATGTAGAAAAATAACTATTGAGAATTATTAAAATGAGAAAAACTAGTTACTTGGGTCATGTGCTATGCAACGAAAAGTACTACATTTCTCAATTATTCGTTAAGGGTACAGTATAAAGGGAAAGAGGAAATGGAAGGAAAAATGGCCTTAGCTGTATATATTAAAAACTGGACAAGACTAAACTTTGAAGAACTTGTGCATAAAGCTGAAGACAGAGAAATATTTGCCACCATAACTCCAATGATGGAGACGGCAGATGAATAAGAAGAAAACACACAATAGCTGGAAATTTTGATACAGATCTCACTGTTTATGATCCGATGTTAGCAGTTGTGAGTGACTTCTATACCTGGATACACGGGTGGACCCCAATAACAGTATATCAGGAGAAATCTATTCCAAAAAACAAGAATAAGACTATACAGGACGCTAAAATTTCGAGATCTATATCTATCCCCGAAGCAAAGATACTATGCAAAATCTTTGAAACCGTTTGTGAAAATGGAACATAAATGCACAGGTACAACTTGGAATCAGAACATGCCTAAACACTAGTTTGGTGGAAAGGACGTGGTTACTACATTCAAACAAGTCAGTCTAAAATGGACAAGACGTGTAGTACGGGTACTAGAAACAAATGATCATGAAAATAATCATAACTAAAGAACCGAGGAAAACTACGGTATTAGAAAACTGTGTAGACCAAGATACGTACTCCCAATTGACAAACCCAAGTACAGAACAGCGCAGCATGGCGTGGAAAATTTATAGAGGTCGAGCCGTCTAAGAGCTGTAGCACCACTGATAATGATGACCTTTTTTAAGGACTTATTGAACAACCCTCGTACTTTAAGGACACATTAGTTATTTTAGTCTTTTTTGAGGAGGAAATCTTCATAAGACCGTCAGGGTAGATCGCAGCACCCCAAGGAACCTGGGTATTGATCTCTCCCCTACTCGTGAAGCCTACCGAATAGATCGTGAGAACGCAACTGCCTACCCACTAAAACCTGCTCATTTTCAGCCGCGGACACCCGGTACATGTTCTTAGCAAACGTTACGTCGGCTGCCTCTCTCTATCTCTACTCCATGCCAGTATGGCCGACAGTGTGAACGAGTAGTCCGTCTTTTGATTTATTGTGTTTAATTTCATTTGGTTTTTTTTATTTGTTCCATAAAATAAGGAATACAAGTCTTACGATCTTCTGTCACTCTCTCATCTCCCATCTTGTCTCGCTCTCCCTCGTGTTTCCTTTTTTTTTATTATTTCTGTTATTAGGTCTACCATCACGTTGAAATTCTCTGTGTTTTGTATGGCTACATTCATTATATTCTCTGGTGTTGTCTCTCCTAGTCTTGTTCTCATATCTTGTTGTTTACCGTGAAAAACGTGGCAATGTAATCCATATTTAATCCATATGTATCCATATTTAATTCGTTCTGAGTTTTCCTTATGTGATTTGTATAAGACCTAAAGGACCCGTGTTCCGTCAGGCATTGTGTAAAAAAGTAATTTGTTCTTTTAAACTACATCTATACCACTCTTTCACATCTGTAATTAGTGTCTTTATCCATTGTCCTTTTTCTGTGGAGATACATTTTCCTTTTATAGGTTCTCGATCGGCCTATATTTGGCATAATCTTTGTCGTGTCAGCGGTTCTTTGTTCAGTCTTCTGGACTACATTTATCAGGTTTTTCGTGTATCTTAAATCTGAATCTAGTTATTTTAGCGTGTGTTCACTAATTGTGGCACCTACAATTACCGTACATAGACTTTGTGAACTGGCTATCTTACTTTTCTTCTACATTATATTAATCATATTTTCTGAATTAGTTTTAACGCATATTTCCATCTTTTTACGACCCTCTTTGTATTTATCCTAGTAATAGTAATCGTCAGCTACGACGCGCATGTCCTAATGTTGCCAAGAATCATTTTATGGGTGACATTGGCAACAAGGCGTCGTAATCTGATCAACTCCGTTTGAGTTAGAGCAGTACGAAAATGGTAAACTGCACAGGTTTTTCTTAGATGGCGTGTATTGTATCTATTATATCATTCACTGAGTTAATTTTTCTATATGTACATTGATTTATATCAAATATGATATAATTATTTTAATTTGGAAAATAAAACAAAATAATTAAAGAAAGTGACAAGATATATAAGGTTATATTGCTGCGAAATTAAAAAAGTTACCTAAAATATTTGATGCTAAAGTGTCATAACTTTGTACTGTGATATCCTTTTATTTATACATCATAATTAACAAAAAGTTTCATAATTAAAAAATTACACGTAAAGAAATATTTAAATGTATAAAACTCTGTAGTTCTTCCCTTCCAGATTGATCAACTTAATTCCCAATTTCCCGATTACTGTCAGAACAATTCAGTAGTTCACATTGAACCAGATTCTTAAGTTTTGAAGCTATCAGATTGTTCGCCTCCTGCTGTCATATATTTTTCTTTGTAAAATAAGTTGTTGCAGCCCAATTTTGTATATAATCCTAATATTAATGATTCGATGAACCCAGAAAAGTCTTAAGACACGCTTAGATTATCAAATTTCTAAAGTTTTGTGTTATTGACCACAACTTGTTTTTCACATTTCACGGAGATCGTCGGCGACGGTTGTTTGTCGTGAATCCGAAGCGGTTAGGCTTCTTTCAGACGGACGACATTTTGTCGTAGTCGTGTACGGCAACGATATCGTGTATAGCAGTTAACTCATTGATTAAATGTAAACTTTCACACGACGCGATTTAAAATCGTAGTCGTACACGACTGTCGTAGTACCCCGGCGGGATCACTGCGACGACACGATGTCGTGGTCGTGAACGACTACAGTGGTACAAACAAGTCCATTCTAGTTTTCACACTTGTCGTGCGTAGGCGAAAAAATCGCGATTTATTCTAAAGAGTGGTAGTGAATTTAGATTTAAAAATATTTGTTAAATATTTAAATTTAAAAAAAATCTTTTTTTCTTCTTCTTCTTCTTTTTATATAGACATGACTCTGTTTTTCAATGTGCCTCCAGTAAGTTGTCATTCCATCGTTTGCGTGGTCTTCCTACTGATCGTCTTCCTATTGGAGAACCGTCTCTTGCCGTCTTTACTACTCTATTTGTTGTCATTCGGCTTATATGATCGTTCCATTCTACTCTTTTATTTTTTACCCAGTTTTTGATGTTCTCCACCTTGCATCTATGTCGTATATCCTCTCTGTGTCAGGTCTTGTTTCTGCCGCGTATATCATTATTGGTCTGATGACTGTTTTGTAAATTCTGCCTTCAGTTTCTTTCCCGATATTTTTATTTCTCTATATTGTTTCGTTTAGGCAGCCTGCGGATCTGTTTGCTCTATTCACTTGATCTTCCACTTCGGTTTCAAGCTTTCCGTAGCTAGATAATGTGATGCCTAGATATTTAAACTCCATCACTTGTTCTAAGATCTGACCTTCCAGCTCCAATTTACATCTTAGTAAATTTGCTGTTATAACCATGCATTTTGTCTTTGTTGGGGAAATTAACATGTTAAATTTTCTGGCGGTGATATTAAATTGGTGCAGCATACGTTGTAAATCATCTTCACTTTGAGGGAGTAGTATTGCGTCTTCTGCATAGCAGATTATTTTAAGTTGTTTTTCTCCCATTTGGTATCCTTTTTTAGTTCTTACTTTTTTTATTATTTCGTCCATAATCAGGTTGAACAATAGAGAACTCAGGGAATCTCCCTATCTTATTCCATTGCCAGCTTCAATAGGGTCGGTTAGTTCTTCTTCTAGTTTTACTTTTATTGTGTTGTTTTGGTAGATATTTCTAGAGGTATGTCTCTTGCATTCAGTAAGTGGATAACGTCTTTTAAGTTGACCCGGTCAAATGCCTTATTACGGTCCACGAAACATAGATATGCCGGTTTGTTGTATTCTAATGACTTCTCTTGCACTTGCCTCATTATAAATATAGCGTCGGTGCATGATCTTCCCGACCTAAAACCTTATTGTTCTTCTGCTAGTGTTATCATTTCATTCAATTTATTTGTTATCACTTTGGTTGATAATTTGAGTGTTGTGTTTAATAAATTAATTCCTCTGTAATTTTCCGGGTCCGATTTGTCTCCCTTTTTGAAGAGAGGTATTAGGATGCTTGATCTCAATTCTTGAGGAATTCTGTTTTGTTCCATTATTTTTTAAATTAGTTTTAGTAGTTGTTTGGTCAGATCTGGTCCTCCGTACCTTAGGAGGACAACGACAAAATGTCGTCCGTGTGAAAGAAGCCAAACTTTTTTTCACGACACGACACTGCACGACAACGACAAAATGTCGTCTGTCTGAAAGAAGCCTTATATATCGTGTCGTTCCAAGCCAACTTACTTGTCGTTTCACGCAAAGATACGTCACGGAAGTTTTGAGGTAGGTCAAAATAATTATTAAATATTTTTGTATTGTTTTACGAATTATTTATTTTTAGTTAGAGTATTAAAAAATATTGAGCGAAGTGATTGCCGCTGTTTAAATGGAGGTACACATATCACTAGTGTAAAATAATCCTCAAATATGGGATAAATATTCGGAAATCATAAAAATAGACTTAAAATTCAGAACGCCTGCAGAAAAATCTGCTTCCAATTATCGTTTGATCGTTTTTCCTCCCATGGTATCTGTAGCATTGTTCTATGAATCCACGTCTCTAGGGTTTCTAGCTGTTTTATAGTGGCTACTTTCAGAGTCTAGTTCTATAAACTGTGTGTAACGTTTTACCATCCTCTGTCTGAGCTTCAGATTTATGTAATCATCGCAGAAGAGGAATTCTATTGGAATTTGAATGAAAATTGAACGAGCCAACTTAATTCCATGTCGAAGTCTATTATCGGGGTCTATTATGCATTTATTCTTGCATCATGCTTCTATCCCTCCTCTTTTTACGGACTTTTTTTTAAATCTTCAAAAGAAATCTCAGTTCACGACGCCGCCTGAGTGAATGAATCCTAGCGTAGGATTCATTCTTCACAGTCCCAGCGGTAGTTTCCTTGTAAAGCCGAACAACACTTCCGAAGCGCTACCTTCGTTTATCCACAGACTGTCAGCTCTCTTTTCCTTGTTTTCCCTTTTTTTTGGTCCCAAAAATTGGGCCTTTTTTGAGAGGAACTCTGGTCCAGAGAGCGCGTGGAAGACACTCGTTGCTCCTAGAACGGCATCACTTCCAGCCGGGCATTTCCTCCTACCCCACAGTCTGACTCACTTGTTCGCCACATATCAAAACTATTCCCCACACCTTAAACTTTCAACAGCTTTCCCTCTTACATTTTCCGTTGGGCCAGCTGACTTTCTTAATTACTGCACGGATGTAGTTGGGTACACTAGTCCAACCTGCTTTATTTTCAATCATTCTCTCACTGTCACAAAATTCACACCTGTGTCTCTTTTCATTCTGCTCTCTCTGCACTCCACATTGGTACCACGTAGAGGACGAGCTACTGTACATCACTATGTAAGGCACTCCTTTCTGATTTCGGTCCCCCAATGTTAAGCACTACTCTCCCCAGCACAGTTGCACTATTTGCAGCATTCCAGACCACTTCCCGCACGTGCTTCCCCCGCTTTCCGTTCTGGTGCAGCGTTACTATCAGTAAATTTCGTGATTCTTGTGTTTTAGACACGCCCCGCACATTCCACCCTTTGTCTGTTCCTTTTTCCCTTCAGAATGATGTTTTTGGTCTTCTCTGTCGCGAGTTTCAGTCCGGGCTGTGTCATTCATTTTTTCACCACGCCCCCTGCCTTCCGAACTCGGTATTTCAGATCTGGTTCATCCCGCGTTACTACTAGCACAGCGGTTATCCGCAAATACGAAGAGGGTTGTACCCTCTCGGTATTTACAATTTATAACGCCGTCATATGCCAGATTCCTTAGCGTCGGGCCCAAGACAGATCCCTGGGGAACCCTGGCCGTCACGTCGACGATCGTGTCCTTCTCCACTATAAGTCTTCTCTTTGACAGATATTCCGCCACCTCTTATCTCGTTCCACTGTAGCGTATTGAATGCATTTTTAACATCGAACAACCACAGGGTTGTGGTGTTCATCCCCTCTGTTGCTGCATGGGATATAGAGCTACTCAGTTAATTCCACAACCAACACAGGCAGATATTACCATAGAAAGGTAAAACCAGGCTGAACGAGGAGCAAAATTGAATGCCTCGATGGACACGGCGGCTGCTGTAAGGTGTGAAAGAGCAAAAAGTGATGATTTCGACTTCTAAAAATAGAAACGCATACTTAACACAAAAAATTTACAGAAAAGTGACAATACGGAAGTTACAGATTGAGCTTAGGTATCATTGGCTCTCTGCATCAGTTGCTAACTCATGTGTAATCACATGTTTATCCTTTGCACTTGTATGTCCTCGTGAGGGGACATCAGTTTTACTGTTGCGCTAGTATTGGGTTGGGGACATACTAGCATTTATACCTTATGCTTGTATGTCGTTTCATCGGCACCAAATACTTCATATTTTATCTTTTGTAGGTCTGTCATCAAGTGGATAAATTAGCGACGGGGTCTGTTCAGTCTGCTTATATATCACATTTTATATAGGTCAAGGGTATATATTTGTCATATTTATAAATGAACATATGTATATATGAAAAAGTTGCAGACAATGTTTGTCATTTTCTCTGTATTTTCACACAATTTGCATGTTGCACAGTCCACTTTGCTCGTTTTACAGATTTGATATCTATATTTATAAGTGAGCATTGTCCAACAAGAAACACCTGCAATTCCACTGCATTCAGTTTTCTGAAGCTCTAAGAGGAATTTGAGTAGTGGTCAAAAGGTTGTAATCACCTTTCCGTTTGCCTTTTATCTGGAATATCTCTTAGTAGACGGTACCAAGTTCCTTTTTCCATTTTCAAATAACTTCAACAATGTTTTAATATTTCTGATATGATAAAAAGATTAGCAAGATTATCAGAAATCTCGATACAAGCTATTCCATTATGTCCTTTCACCCATAAAAAAGTTATCTTGTGCTGTCTCACCGATTGCTTACGGAACTGTTTGCAGCTCGTAGCTGTTACGGGCTCACAAGTTATAGTCAGAGTATATTGATCAGTTTTTTAGGGACTCTTGAGCACCGAGGGCTATTCATACCACTCCTTTATGTGGTTTTGAAACATCAGTACAATAATTGAGGACGACTTTTATGATTTTAGCGATTTTGTTGTGTTAATTCACACTTCTTTATGATGATATTCAGTGGGAGTTCAATAATCTCTGTGGTGATCTTCATGAATTCCTTTCTTACAACCCTTAAAACATCCAGTCGGGTCGCTGTTTTAAGATACTGTGCCCGTGTTAGCATAAACGCACTTTCTAGAGCGATCTTCCTTACATGTATATGTAGAGGGAGAAAGTCTAGCATTACCCCTAACGGTGCAGTAGGATACGATCTCTCAAGCAAGTCCTCGCACTTTTTGCAACTCAATTATGGTCCTACTTATCCATTAACCGAGCAAATTCACTAGTCAATTACAATTCAAAGCAGCAAATATAATGTGAATTTTATACAGCTGCCTTTGAAAGAAATATTTCGTAGTGGGGAGTGGTTTGAACTCTGAAATTATTAAACTATTAACATCAGAAGTGAAATCTTCAGCCCGCTGAGCCATCGAGCGAAAGAAAATCTTATCAAAAATTAAAGGATTTTTGTTAACTATTAAATCTTTGTCATTTGTCTTTGTCAAATCATAAATATTCTCAAGGGTTTCCTGAACTATACCAAACCGTTATTGAAACGCTCATTGTC
The DNA here is from genome assembly GCF_040954645.1 of Diabrotica undecimpunctata. NCBI lineage: Eukaryota > Metazoa > Arthropoda > Insecta > Coleoptera > Chrysomelidae > Diabrotica > Diabrotica undecimpunctata. The sequence goes on along the minus strand of NC_092809.1, from coordinate 122,521,835 downwards.
CACTGTAAATAGCTATACAGTCAAATCAAAACATATCTCACTGATTTTTTTTTTTTACTTATTTCCCGTTATAGATTTTTGAAGAATCTCTAGCATTTAAACTGTCAAAAAAGTGTGTATTGAAAGTCTTGGTTTTGTTGATAAATAAAATATAATTTCTTGATTATGAAACTTTTTGTTGCAAATATATTTTTTGTAGAGTTGTTGGTTTTAGTAAGTTATTTATAAACACGAAAAAGTTTTGTACAAATTTTAGAAATGTGTTACTTTGTTCAAACAAACATAAATACTATTTAGTAGTTATTGGTTATGTAGTACATCTCTGGTGATAGCAAAACCGAAGCAGGAAGATTCTTTACTATTAAAACATATTATACTTATACTATAAAGAATTAATTTATCGAATTATATCATAAAATATAATCAGAATATGCATTACCAAATACTCATTATTAATCACTTTAGCAATAAGAAATTTTTAAAAATAGTCACAGTATCAAGTCTTATATATTGTTAATTTGATCAACATGGCAGTAGTACATTCACAGAATTTTCATCCATTTAAGATTATTGCAATGGATGAAACTATTCAACCTATAGATTCTTTTCGTTGTCTCTCAATTACGTTTATTGTTAATATTACGTCTCCATCTACCATTTCCCCATTATTTACTACTTTTAAACAGTTGTTTTTTATAGTTTTTCAGTCATTCTGGATCTTCTTCTTGTCTCTTGTTCTCAGCCGCACATTTAGGGTTCTCTGTACACTTCAAAATATTTGTAGAGTGCCATTTTCCACTGTTCGAAATACAGTGGCTAAGCCTTTGACGTTACAATCAGTTCCTTATGTTTCCTCTTTTTTTTTTCTCATTAAAAAGATGTTCAGAATTTCCGGTTCACAGCTTGTTCTTAAAATTCCTTTATTCGTGACATCTTCTGCCACATTTATAGTCCACATTTCCAATGCTTCATAACACCTAGTGCAAGTCTTAGACGGCGAGCTAATAGCAAATTTGTAAGTTCTTTTTGCCACATTTATAGTCCACATTTCCAATGCTTCATAACACCTAGTGCAAGTCTTAGACGGCGAGCTAATAGCAAATTTGTAAGTTCTTACATATTTGATTTGTAGCACACAAAGGTAATACCAACACGTTGAGCGATAAATAAGTGTAGCACAACAAACGGTGATGTTTGAGGCACACAAAATGAACGAGGCCGCGTTGCTCAGAATCGGTAGAGATGTCGGCGTGGTTCTGTGGATCATTCTGACTTGCTCAGAAACAAAATAAAAACGGAAATTTTTTTTTGGTTTCAAACTTAAATGAATACTAACAAAATACAAGAAAAAAATTAAGGGCGAACTTCAAAAAGTATAATAAAAATGCACATTCAAACAGGTAACATGAGGTGATGATCTTTTAAAAATGGCTATTCTGACAATAGTTCCAGTAAATCTAAGTAGTTTCCATTCCGTTTTTCACCAATTCTTTCATGAGTACCTCTAAATTCCAATTTCCTGGTAGCCAGAAACTTTATTTCACCTATAATTCTTTCTAGTACTTTAACCCAATATTCGTTCACAGTGCTAATTTTCTTTTCGAGCTCTACATCAACTGTTCCTTGCTTTAATAAGCGAGTCGTATAAATTTTCAGAATTGAATATCTTGAGCAAATATATCAATTAAATAAAGTTAAAGGATTTTAAAATACTTAAACTAAGATTAATTTCTTCATAGCAGTTGTATTTTTCGCTGATCGTGGCGCCTAGATATTTAAATTGTGATACCCGCTCTATAGTCATCATGTTCATCAATCTGTACGCGTCCACTGCTCGACATATATCTCCTTCGGCTCTTCTCATCTGTGTTGTGCTGTGCGGCTTACATGCAGTTACTGCCAACACGCTTCAGGTGTCAATCCATCAGGTTGGTGGGCGGTCTCTGCTCCGTAGTGCTTCTTGTGTTAAGCACCGTGATTCATTAGATAGCGTCTGTTATTTTTGTTTTATGAAGTATTTATTCGTTTTGTATTCGGTATATCAGAGAGACACCCACCATCTGGCGCTCCATAGCAGTCACGTGAAACCTGTTTATTGACCCTCTAGGTATATTTCTGTCGATTAACAAAATAGTATTGATTATGAGCTGTCCACCTATTACCATAAAATTCTTAGTTGCGTTGATCTTAAGTCCAAAATGTTTACCCATGGTACCCAAATGCTTCTATATCCTTCCAAAACCATTTGATTTTTTTTCCACTTATCGGAAGAAAAAGAACGAGGACTTATAACAGATAAGAATGAAAAACTTATATTGGACCTACCAGACAAAATTATACGGTGGGGGGAATGCACAAAAGAATTATTTGAAGATCATGACACATAATAAGCATGAAGTTGGGTTATAGTACAGTAAAAATTTTACACATTTGTTTTAAATTATATGGAATTACTTGCTTGGAGGTGATGATGGTTTTATAGGACCGAAAACGTTTTGAATTTGAAATAATTCATTTCGAATTACATAAAAAAGAAGTTTTTATATTACTTTTTATTTAAGATATGGTATAAGGTCAACAACTGGACAAAATTTCCGTTGTGATATTAATATTTCATGGACATTTGGTTGCAATATATACTGTTAATCTAAGTGGGCATAAATTCCGTGAATATATATGAACTAACTGTTTATAAGACTTTTTTGAAGTATTGTGTATAATATATAGATAGTTAAAAGTACCTACCAAAGGCGTGTTCATATTTATAAAAAGATACAGATGCTATTGCTTGACAGACATTTGAATATTAGAATATTTAGTGTCTTCAGCCAGATAACATTTCGATTCTGTAAAATAAAGATATTTTCTTGCTTCTGTTTTGTTTACAGTTTATAGCAACGACCAAAAATTGCGAATGCATAATTACTACTTATCCAAAAGTGAAAGACGGTTAGATATTTGATTTTTAATTAAATAATTAACGCTTATCAAAATCTATTCATTTTTGTTTGTTTAAATATGTTTAAGAAGTAAAGTATAAAACATTTAAATATATAAATGATGGATTCGACCGTTACTTGATGGAAATTCATTTTATCCAACAATAAAACACTGAAAACTTTTGTTTTAAAAACTTCCACAAAATTTATTATGTTTTATTATTCGGTATTCGCCTTTTTCAAGTTATGTATTTTTGGTATGAGTTTACACGTTATAGTCTTTAAGTGAATAAATTGAAGAGTGGAGAACTGTTTGTCTTAAGTTGGTCATTCAGAATTATGTCTGTATTTTTTAATTTGTTAATTTCCATAGGTAGATTCTAATAAAGATAGCTTAAGGTCTTTATTTTGAATGTGAAGAATTTGAAATATGTCAATAAAAGAATGATTATGGCCTAGTAGAAGGTGAAGTGCGTATGTAGAATCTGTTTTTCTATCATTGAAAGGCCTTTTTTGTTCTGCTATACATTTGTTAAAAGTTCTGCCAGTTTGACCGATGTAAAAGTTTTTGGACATTCGCCACATTTAAGTTTGTATACACCACGGTGTAAGTGCTTTTTCTTTTGGCTCTTGTTCTTAATATATTTGCCAAAGTTGTTGTTTGTTCTGGAAGCTCGAAAGCTGGTGTTATTCTTTTCTTTTTTATGTGTTTGGCTCTTTTTGTTGATATCTTGCCTTTATATGTAATCGAGCAGAAGCTACTGAGCTTTTTCTCTGGTGGTGGAAATACTAATTTCAATGCTTTCTTATGTAGTTTTTGTTTGAAAATTTTGTTTATTGTTTGTTCGTTGTACTCATTGTTTACTGCTATTTGCTTATGATATTCATTTCTATCCCGAAGTTGTTTTTTGACATGGGAATTTCTATTAATCTATGTAACATGCTATGGTAGACAGCCAATGTATGTTGTGTAAGATAGGATGATGAATTGTGTATAGTCGTATCAGTATGGGTAGGTTTATGAAATACAGAGAACTCATGTCTGCTTTTAAGTCTGATAATTTTTAAATCTAGAAAATTTATGGATTTATTCTGTTGTATTTCTATTGTAAATTCAATATGACTATGGAGTGAATTAGTATACGATAAGAATTGGTCAAGTTGCCTGGTAGTCCTGTAAAACATACTAGCACATCGTCTACGAATCTCCACCAATTTAAAAACATCATCTAGAAACAAAGATTTTAAAACATCCCGTATTCAAACAGTTTTTAGATTGATAGAATTACTTAGGCGATGTACTTTTTTTTATTCTTAGCGAAATACGTATAAAGATCTATAAAAGAAAAAATTAAAAATGTTTTATTTCTTTTTGCGTTGTTTCAAATCGATTCTCGAAATATTTTCTTCACTCTGAGAGTCCAAATCACATGGTTTGTTCAACTTCAATAACTACTTGATGTAACAAAATTATGTACTATCATATTTTTTAAGATTTGGTAATAAAAAAATGTTATTGGATCTGGCAGGTGCATACGGCTAGTGAAATATTGTGTCGTTATTTTCTTCTGCTATTTTGGACGTATCCAAAAATTAGGCCTCTGATCTATCTTCTTCTTCTTCTTAGTCGTTAACCTGATGCAGGTATCGTGATATCATGAAGCTATTAGCTAAATTTCCCAATGTTCCTCCACGTTTTTCTATCTTCTGCCATTCTAGCACATTCTGACAATGGAGCGCCAATGGTAGCAACAATATGGTACGTGTATCGTGTTGGACATCTACCTCTATTTCTTTTGCCTTTTACTTTTCCCTGGATGGTAAGTTTTTCAAGACCATTTCTTCGAAGCACATGTCCAAAATTCTGATCTATATCCTCTATTAATTTAATAGTTGTATTCCATTCAGCGTTATGTATTTTTCTATCAGCTAAGTGAATGGTTTCGATATATCAATTAAATAGAACAGGAAGAAGCAGTTGTTTTTTGACTTTTGACTTTCTCAGAAAACTGATTATTGTCACTGCTAAATGTTGTTACTTTATATTTTGGTTAACCTCTACAAGATTTACGGCTGACAGCAGTACGACCACAATGAGATGATACAGCTACTGATAATGCAATTCATTAACGCCATCTAGTGGTCCTTTGTAAAAACTAAATATAGTCATGCTGTTTTCGACGAAATTTTCTCAGTTTTTATACAAATTTTGCAGGCTTTCTACTCCCTTCTTCTTTTTAGTCAATCGCACGGTTAAACTATGTTAGCGAACGATGGCAATCATAAGCGCTATTTGGGCTTCTGAACTAACCGCTGTTAGTTCAGAAGTAAAAGAACCCAAATTGTAGCAAGAACAAGAAGTTCTGCGACTACCTGGACCCTCTTACCATCTCTCTTGTCCTGTATAAGAACCTCAAGCACATTTGATTTATCATTTTTGTGTTTTGAGTGTTTTGTTGAAAACAACATCTGAGAATACGACCCTTAAGGGTATATTTAGATCGCGGCTGCATAGTACAATCTTCATTTTTATAAAAATGGCTCGAGCTTGTTTTTATTCGGAACCTTATGTCGTTCCAGTTTTTATCAATTGTGCATCCCAAAAGTTGTACTGCTGAACTCGCTCTATACTTCTGCTATACACTTTAACAGTTCTTCCAGTATATTCGCTATAAGTACAATATCATCTTCGTATCTAATATTACTTATAGTTGTAGAATTAAAAGTAATTACCTTGTTGTCTTAAAGTACAAGTTGAACAAGAAATGTGGAAGCTGCGCCCTTTTTGGACTTAACGCATTAGTATTTCTTTTGATATTTCTGTCTACTGTTACTTTAGCTTTCTGATGCAAGTTAAGATTCACCATTAGTCTTATATCTCTCTCATCTAGATTTTGTTTCTCTTTGGTATCTCGATAAGTTTCCTCATTGGACGAAATCGAAAGCCTTCCTGTAATATATAAAACGTGTGAACACATTTATAGACACATGCATTAGTAGACTGCAGTTAGGTTATCATCACCATCGGCTCTACAACTTTAGATGAGTCGTGGTGAGGGGTTTTTCATCACTCGATCTTATACATATCTCGCCCATCTTATTCGGTTTGCCTTGATGTAGAGTACTATGTTTTCATCTCCATAGAGTCTCTGGAGCTCCTGATTATTTCTTCGTCTTCATTCCCATATTCTCGCATCTCTATAAGGGCCAAAGGTAATCCGTAGTATCTTCTCTTCCAATATCAGTAATTTTATTGCTTCACGCTGGTTCAGCATCCGTTTCGCTTCCACACGTTATTGTGACTGGAATTATGGTTTTATGTACTCTTATTTTTGCTGCTCTTGAGAGTACCTTGGTTAGGGGAAAGTATGTCCTGTTTCTTGAAATGACCCTAGCTTCCACGTCCTTTTCATAGCTATTTTCAGCTGTTGTGATCACTTACAGGTAGTTAGAATTTTCTGAGAATGGCCTACCAATAGTATCAAAACCAAAGCAAATTTTTATTGAATATTAACTTGTGAGATTTGTGTTTGAGTTGTCCCACAACTGGATTAAAGGTGCTCAAGATTGGATGCAATGGAATTATTTACGGGAGGCCTATGTTCAGCAGTAGACTCAAGACGGCTAATGAAGTACCACAACTCTCAAGATTGTTGATTTGATTGACTCATCCCAAATCAATACATCATTTACCACTTAAAAAAAACTCGAGTTGCCCCATCAATAATTGTGAAATCCTGATAAACATACTTATTTTTATATTTACAAACTAAATTTACGACACCTATTGTTTTAGTCCGAGTACCCTCAAACGCTTTAAGTACATACTGATTATCCCTAATTTTAAACTGTTTATCAATTCTCTTAAAAATTTTTAAGAAATCTCGAAATTTTTTTAACCTTTTCGCCCTTTTCACTAAATGAATTGAAATGATTCCATTATTATGACAATATTAAGTTTTATTTAACTATGAATAAATTAGACAATGTACTGAATGAATAGATTTTGCGATTGATTTCATATTTTTTATGGATGATTTGAAGTTTTTATTTCTTTGACAAAGCAATAAACACTTTATAAACCGTTTTTCAAACAAGTATCCAAAGTTATCGTTTCTTATAAAGTTGCACAAAGTTTCACCTCACCAACCACAGCACTATTAAAAAACTTAGACATTTTACCTACCGTAAATGTGATGGTGCTAAACGCAAATGTATAGGTATTAGTTCTAAAGCAGTTGTAGAATTACATAGAGACTTCTTAAAACATAAGGAAAAAGAATATACGTTTTGAATGAATGCCTTGTATCTATTACATTTTTGCCTACAGCTGTATGGAATTCTACATTTGCAATTGTACTAAATGAAATAAATAATGTAGATACCTATAGATTTTTTTATTGTTAATATGTAAAAGTGATCAAAGAATGTGTAAGTATGCAGGTAGTTAGAAATCTTATTTTGTATATATTGTGCACTGTACATAAAACCAATGTTTAGAATAAGGAGAAAAGTAATGCCTAAGTCAATATTGTATTTTTACTTTAAAATCCAAAAATAAACGAATAAAAAACGGTTGTTATCAATTAGTTTCCTTTGCGTCTTTCCATGAAAATCCCTTGCGAAATTTTGGTGGCTTAAAGCTATTTGCCGCAACATCATCGTGTAGTACAGAAGCGGTGAAACGCATTGGTAGTCTGGAGTCGACGGTCGACGTGGCTTTTGGAATTGGAACATATGAATGCACTGCTTGAAACTCGGCGATTTCCGACAATTTGGAAGATCTCTAGGCTCGTGCAGCTCGTGCTACTCCCCAAAGGGGGAAGACAAGTATCGACCAATTTGCCTTCTGTCGAGCATAAGTAAATTATACGAGAGGCTTCTAAGAGGGCGAATTAACACAGTCATTGAAGTCGTCTAGACAGTACAATTTCAGAAAGAATAGGAGCACGGTCGATGCAAAGTCTTCCTGGAGTTGAGCGAGGTGGGCGATCCTACTGTTGTTTGACGTCCAGAATGCTTTTAACTCATTAAAATGGAAAGAGGTAATGAAGGCTTTACGAGAGAGAAGGTGACCGAGGTACTTAATGAATTTGGTCTTGGACTATCTGTCAGAGAGGAACATTGTGGTAGAAAAGGAGTGGTGGTTGATGTGACCTCTGTAATGCTGCAGGGGTCGGTTCTAGGATCAACACTGTGGAACCTGGCATATGACGTGGTTGTGAGTCAACAATACGGACAGGGTGTAACCCCTTTCGCATTCATGCATATACCGATCTCAATCGGTATACGGTAATTCGGAATACAATATTGGTAATTAAAGCAATTATCGATTTTTGAAAAAAATTGAAGGTTTTTGACATAAATAAATGTGACAGATATAAACCATTTTGCGGCGGAGCGATACGTACATATTACATACCTAATTTATCATAAAAATATTCCTTGTGTATTAGAAAAAAACAAAAAGTTTTTCCGATACCGGGAATCGAACCCGAGCCTCCTGGGTGAAAGCCAGGTATCCTAGCCACTAGACCATATCGGATTCTTACTAGTGATTGCTACTAATTGAATATTTTATAATGAATAAGAAATAGTAAAAAAAATTTACATTTTAATTTATCAAATAATAATTTTAATGAAAAAGAGTGTCGAAATTCATTTTTCGATTAGATACTATTTTATTGAGAATAAGCCACAATGAAGGTTGAAATAAGTTTATTGACGTTTCAATTGCCACTTCGGAAATCGTTCTCAAAATACAAAACATTAATTGTGGCTTATTGCTAATAAAATAGTATCAAATTAAAAACGTTACAAGAAAATAGCTTCAGAACAATATTATGAAACCGTTATGGGCCCAGAGTTATTCATTTTTACAAGTAAAAAACTTGGCCCATGGGGGGATCGAACCCACGACCTTCGCGTTATTAGCACGACGCTCTAACCAACTGAGCTAATGGGCCATTATTTGTGATTACGAGAACTGTGATTAACAAAATATTTGCTGCAAAAATTTAATGCTAAACAATTATTGATCTAACAAGGTTTGAAAGACTTGCCCCATTGTAAATGATCGCTAAATATATCAGAGGCTAGCTTTTACGACACTTTGTTATGCTTCTGTCATTGACGTATGTTATTGTCAGCGGCGTGACAGACAAGCTTTCAGAGATCTCTATATTTGAAAGAACAAAAATCCTTTATAAAACAAATTGTAAAAAAACAGTTTTAGAAAAATCTAATTGTATTTTAAAGTATTTGAAGTTTTGAAATGCCTAATTATTTTAGTAAAACTTTTGAAGTTCAAACTAAGGCATTTAAGATACGTAAAAGCCAAATAAAGTTGCGTTCACGTCATCATTGTGAACATTTGCAGAGTTGTCAGATGGTTCATGAAGTATGAAAATTAACAGAAAAGAACTGAAGTAAACAAAAAAGGTGAAAGTAGCAAATTTCACACTATATTGTTACACAATCTTGAAAATTAACTTTATTCAATACCAACAATATTACAATACTTTTAACTAACTGACAACTATAAACTTCAACATTCAAAATACAACTGTTCCCCAACTGTCAAAAACATCTGTTATATATATTTTCTGACATTCCAAACTTCACTAGACATTTCAAGAATTTTCGATGTCATCTTGAATGTTCTCGAACTACTTCTTCTTTTTCGTCAATGGACTTTTCCTATGTGGGATAAATCTCACGTAACAATATTAAGTGAAATTTGAAAATGAGTGTTTTTTGTTAATTACATTCATGAATAGATTTAACAATAAAGGTGGTAAAGTTATTACTCAGTTACCAAACAATAAATATAATCAAAATAAAACCACAAGTAATAAAATAATTTTTTTTAATAATGAACGTATTTTCAAAGACAAAACATGACATTAAAAAAAACAACATCAACGAACTAAACATTTTCTGAATCTGATTCCACATTAGTGTCACTCTCTCCACTATTAACATTTATTACTATTGGGCTAATTTCTTGACGATCAAATATTCTTTCTCTCTCATACCATTTAAATATTTCTGTTTCAGTATGATTGATAGAGTTTTTCCCATCGAGCAAAAAGACAAAAGAGGGAATGTAAAGGTAGTGGGGGCAAAAACAGGAAGTGCCATCTTGAGAGGCCAAATTAAACAAGGAAAGAGAGTCTTTCCTTGTTTAAGAAATCAAATTTAGTTGGGTTATGTTATTATTTGTCCCAACTGTCACATGAAATCTTATTTATATTGAAGTTTTTTAACAATTGTTTCACATTTTAGACTGTTATCGTTAATATTTAATTAAATTTTTCTCGTCTAAGACACATTCTGAAAACTATTTTATAGCTACTGTTAATAAGTGTCGGAAAATTTAAATTTGGCGCATTCGCATTTCCGGATATGTCCGCCATCAGAGGCCACTTTTTTGGTCGCCTTTTCATAACGATTAGATTCCCTCTTTTGTCTTTTTGCTCGATGGTTTTTCCACATATCAGGAGTAATCATGCAAAGTGCCTCATGCCACATGTTTAGGCAGTTGTCAGCGCTGTTACCATCTCTACCAATGTGCCTATTGTAATAATTTTTTGCTATGCCCCAAATTAATTCAATAGGGTTAAAGATACAATGGTAAGGAGGAAGACGTAAAACTTTGTGTCCATACCGTTCTGCCATATCGTCCACTATATACTGGGTTTGTGGTTTATTTCTAAAAAAATGTTTAAAATAAATGACATTTATATGTAAGATGATATCTGTATATTTACTGAGAAACGATGCGCAACAGTTCTGTTTTGAACATCATATGGGAATAAGGAATGTTTTGTTCTGTCAACCACTCCTCAATAGCACTTTTTGACCATCCTGTATTCGGAGTTTTATGCAATAACATACTGTGATAAGGTGCATTATCAAGTACAATTAGAGAAGGATTCTCTAAGTTTTGCAGTAACTGATATTCAAACCATTTCAAGAAATTTGCCTGGTTCATTTCTCCATGATAATCACTAAGTTGAGTTTTTGAACAAAATATTGCTTCAGCACCCTCTATAAATCCGGTTTCATTTCCAGCATGGAGTATAATATATCTGCAATGATATTATTTAAATGTTCATATAACAACTTACGCTAATGCAACAAACCTTTTGCCATCTTTATCAACACTCTTTATATTTTCATTTTGCCAAGAATGACCAATGATCCCATTTTGAAATATCCAAGTTTCATCGAGAAACACGAATTGGTATATACCTTCATCCTTCGCTTCTTTATATGTTCTCAAGAACTGTACTCTTTTACAAACAACGTTAGGTAATTCCATAAGTCCTCGTCGTGGATTATCCTTCATCCACTCAAACCCAAGTTCTTTGAGCAATCTTTTTAAAGAAGTGGTACTACCATTAAATAATTCTTTATCTTTCAGTTGGGACCACAATGATTGAACCGTTACGTGCTGTTCTAAAAGCATACAGAAATAAAATTATGTTAAATGTATATTTGTTATAATCATACTTACTTCTCTGGTACATATTATAAATGGTATCACGAATAGAGCTTGTATTTAAAGTTGTTATATTTGTTACTCGTTTATTAGTGCAACGCTTTTTCTTTGGTGACTCGAATTGTTCACCTTTTTTCTGCATTTGACATATGGTGCTTACTGTTCTTACGCTGATTTTTAAAGCAGCAGCTACACGCTAAAATAATAGAAATTTTTATAAAAATAATGATATTTTATTCGCATATTACCTCTTGCACAGCATTTAAGGGTAACAAAGGGCCATTATTATTCCTTTCTTCTTCAAAATAGTTAACTAATGAAGCCACAAGTTCTTTGCTTCGACTATTTAGCTGTTTGGGCATTTTGACAAGTAAATAAATGTTTTTCACGAGATAACCTCAAAAATCGACGATACCACGAGTACAAAAGTCACAGAACACTGATTGAAAACTCAACAAACGACGCGGCAACATGACAATATTTCTGGTAGTGACTAATCCTCCGTCAATAATTGGCGGTTTCTTTATGAACATTTCAACACAAAATTTTACAATGACGACCGTCTAAATCAAAAAAAGCTATATATATACATAGCTGTATATACATTATTTTATTACAAAAGTTTTTTTATTGATCGGGTTATTTTTAGAAATGCTTGTTTAGCAAATTAAAGTAACATACACTTTTCTACAGAAATGTAGCCACACATACAATAGAATTACGACCTTGGTGACGTGCACGCAACTTTATTTGGCTTTTACTGTATATATCTCGTGACAAATATTACAAGATTAAGTCATTGTAATAAAGTTAGTAAACTCGGTTCGCTAATTCCAGTCCGAACTGTCTAGTGAATTTAGTAATTATTTTTTTGCGAAGTTAGTTACTTTTTGACAGACTAAAAGTGGCTGGAAATTACTATACAACCAAGCACCCGTACTCATAGCCAATATTAATAGTAAACAAACTAAATAGTAAATAAAATAGAACTTTGCGAATTACCGACAATCAATATTTATTTATCTGCACCATATAATAAATAGTTATGTTAAATTATAACAACTAAATATATATTTTTTAAATATATACTACCCAAAATTTGATGGGTTTAGTATACACTTCGACTATTTAGAATAATTCTTCTTTTTTTAAAGAAAGAAGTCTGTAATAGCAGGATACTAGCTATTAATACTGAGAAGTAGGAATTGTTGTGTTGTAGGTTTCCGACAATGAATCTGTCAAAATATGCCCGAGCCACAGTATATTGCTTAAAAAGAATCAGTAAGTTCACTCTCGCATTTTCACGGTTCCAATTTCGAATCCACTCCTGGAAGATATGCGCAATAGATTTGGCGAAAAATGCCGCTGTTGCAAGATTTAAAATATTCCATCAGTTTCAAAGAATATTTCAAATTTATAATAAAATAATTATTATAGAAGTTCTTTTAAAAGAGGAAAATAAATTTCATAAATGGTAAAATTCTTTACATAGCCACTATACACACTTCTAAAGTTTGAAAAATCATATTGCCTAATTGACTTAATATATTCTCAAATAATTAATCATAAGTATCTATCCATTGATTGATTACATTTGGCAACATTGATTTTACCCAAACACGTGTTTGTGTTTATGCTGTGAAACTAGAAATTACAGTTATTTCAGTAATTTATATATAAATTTCATTTATTTGTTGTTATTTAGTTGGTTTTATAAGTTTATTTCGTTTTTAATACATATTACTGTGATATTTCTCCAGTTTTCTAAGTGGTTTTATTATTTTAAACGACGGATTATGATGAATTCAGCTAAAACAAGTGTTTATTATTGCTGTGTATGTAGAAAAAATTCCAGGGACCATAACAACTTGAACTTGAGTTTCTTCAGGTTTCCCAAGGATGAAAATCGGTAAGAACTAAATTCTCTATTTAATATAATTGACCTCATCGGTGTTGTATTTTTAGGTTTGCAGAATGGAAGAAAATTGTTCAATGTGAAAAACTTGCCATGTACAGTGCTCAATATTGTTATGATCACTTTAGAATATGCAGTTTACATTTTGAGGAACCTGCCTTTGCAGGAATGCTTAAAAGCAGGTTGAAAAAAAACGCAAAACCATCTATTCATCTTGTGAGATTAAACATTCCAGTTCAAGGTATGTTGTTTCTTTCAGGTGAATAATGAGAGAACTCATTTTTGTAATTTTGTAGGCACACCTGTGGAGAAGTTACAAACATTTGCGAGTACTCCGGAATCATTGACATATAGAATTGAAGGTATGCATATATTTTTAAAACTAATTGTTGGATATTTGTGGGAAATTGTAAGTTTTGGCCATGAATTTGGTAGATAACTGTCTAAATCTAAACTCTAGAAATAATTCATCTATTTTGGCTAATAGAGCATTTGTCTGGGTAGATTTCATACAGCCTCTTCCTAAGCTTAATGCTTGAAATTGGAGTCTAACGTTTTAATTGTTTATGTGCTGGTTTTATGAAGTTACTTCAAAAATCTAGATGGGTCTTACTAAGCTGTAATGGCAAATTTGTCATATGGTAAATCTATTTTTATTCATAGTACCCTATCATATCTCGTATGTCGTTATACGTTCATTAATATTGAATTTACTGTGTAGTGCCCTTTTAATAGTCGCCTTGTTTATTTTTTCTATCTGAATATATTCGTTATATCCTCCCCTTTCATTTGCCATGTCGCATGTTAGGATTCAATCAGTTGTTTATTTTGTACCTAACCTGAGGCCTTCTTTAAGTCAAAAAATCAAAATTTGTCATATGGTAAATCTATTTTTATTCATAGTACCCTATCATATCTCGTATGTCGTTATACTTTCATTAATATTGAAGATACTGCGTAGTGCCCTTTTAATAGTCGCCTTGTTTATTTTTTCTATCTGAATATATTCATTATATCCTCCCCTTTCATTTGCCATGTCGCATGTTAGGATTCAATCAGTTGTTTATTTTGTACTGAACCTGAGGCCTTCTTTAAGTCAAAAAATCAAAATTTGTCTTATGGTAAATCTATTTTTATTCATAGTACCCTATCATATCTCGTATGTCGCTATACGTTCATTAATATTGAAGATACTGTGTAGTGCCCTTTCATTTAACGTATCACACGCTCCAATGTCGAAAGTGTATTTTTTCTGCCTCAACAGCGTTTTTACAGCTTTTAATTAATTACATTTAATTTTGGTAGATGTTGGTAGTTCAGATTTCTTTTCTAGGTGGCGTAGTTACCTTACTGAATAAACAGTGTGACTTTTCATCCTAGCCTTTTATATAGATAGATTCTTCCAATTTTAAATGTACGTAAAAATATGAGTTTGACTAACTACGTTATGAACGTAGTGATCCTACAGTGGGATCTTTAGGCTATATGACTTTTTTCATTTCATTATTTTGTTATTAATAAGTTGTGATTGTGAAACTACATATATTTTATTCTAACTTGTATTCATAGTTCGCTACTTGTGTTTTTATAATCCTATTTTTATTATAACTGGTATTGTAAAATTCAAATTTTCAAAATATAATTTATAATTCGAATGTATTATTATTTTTTCATCTATAGAAATTAGTTTCCTCATTAGCTCTTCGTTTTATGAGATTTCTCACCAGTAACAGTGAATACAGTGTGATTTTCTAATGAATACAAAAAATTAATATTCGATTAATCAAAACTGATGGATTCAACATAATACAGTGGGTGGCCAAATTATTAGGGACAGTAAAAGATTTCTTAATTTTTTAGTTTTACTGATTTTTTTTGCAATTTGTTGGCTTTAAGGCTTGCTTTTATTTTTTGTATAAGAGATTGAGAAATTAGGGTCACAAAAACATTAAGTTTTGTTAGTAAAACCATTTATTTTTTTCGCAAAATTTTTTTTAACATAATATGACTAATTTTAATATTTAATGATGCCACCCTTTGCTGCAATTACAGCTTCTACGCGTCGGGGCATGCTCTGAATACAAACTTCTGCGTTGTGTTTTAAGTTAGGGTTATGATGCCATTCTCTAATAAGAGCTTCAATCAACTGCCGCTTCGTGGTGATAACATCTTTGGCGATCTCCCGTTTGGTTAACTCCCACATGCTCTCTATAGGGTTCATGTCAGGTGAGTTTCCCGGCCAGGGCAGAACTGCAATATTTTCTTTGATCAGATATGAAGTTACACTCCTGGCTTTGTGGCACGGTGCAGAATCGTGCATAAAAATGTAATTTTTTTCACCAGGGAACCATTCTTTGAGCTGGGGCAGTAGCCGAGTTTCAAGTACTCGCTTATACTGGTCCTGTCTCATTGTCCCTTCCACGATGTATAAGCGTCCCATACCCTTTGCCGAGATTACAGACCACACCATGACACTCACCGGATGTTTAACTCTCTCCACAATGCAATCTGGATGGAACGGCTCCCCAGGACGTCGTCGGACAAACGCACTTTTATCCACCAAAATCTGAAATGTTCATTCGTCGGAGAAGCATACCTGTAAAAATGATAATATTCGCTGTTCACAAACTTCATTCGTTAAAAAAAGTCATACTTACTCGACTCCAGTCTTCAACAGTCATACTTCGGTGTTCTTTGGCCCATTGGAGTCTCTTTCTCTTCATGGCTTCGGTGAGCCGTGGTTTTTTCATAGGCCGGCGACCTAGCAGATTCTCTTCGGCCAGTCGTCGTCGTACTGTCCTTCTGGAAACATTAATTCCTTCATCATTAATCATCGTAGTCAGATGTGTCACACTCTTTTTACGATTTTGGAGACAAATATCCCTAATTTTACGATCAGTACGAGGAGTAGTAATCCATTTCCTGCCACATTTTCCAACACGGCCCGGTTCCAATGCCTCGTTTGAATTCATTTTTATTTTTATTCGATTAACTACAGACTTTGAAACACCTGCAGTAGTTGCTATAACTCTCAGGGAAAGCCTCGAGTGCAGTAATAATGTTTTTATTTCTCTAATTTTCCCTGGAGACAAGTCTGCAATTTTGCCCATGCTAAAAAAATAATTTTGAATTTAAACAATCTTTTTAAATAAACTCGTGTCATTAAATGTAGCAAAAATTACTAAATAACAAATATTACTTACCTGTTAAATATATCTGACACGAAAACCGACCAAAAACAATTTAAAACGATTTGCAAATATTTTTAAACCTCACTGCGGTGACAGCCGATGACCAACTGAGATGCAACAATATTTATTATTTTATAGATAAGCAGTCTGCCAGTGTTGCCGCTTATCAAAAATTTTAATAGTTATACCAGAAGAATTACCAAGTAAAATACAGATATGAACACCAATTTTTTTGGTCAAAAAAATAATTTTAAGTAGAAAATACAAAAATATATGCAGTGTCCCTAATAATTTGGCCACCCACTGTACATTTTGAAGGACAAACAGTAATAATTATTTTGGGAAACTATTGATAATTGTCGAAAACGCTAAATTTAGGAAAGTATTCATTATTCCGAAAATCTAATTAAATTTTATTTCGCCACAAGTCACTTTTTTCCTATTTATTTTCGAGCAGTGTATTAAAAATTATATTGAGCAGTGTATCAAAAACTGGAATTTATCTGCGCGTGGAAGTAATGCGCGTGAAAAAAATAGAACATGAAGAACAAAGGACTGGCGGCAGAGTGAACCTACTGATTCTTTATAAGCAATATACTGTGCCCGAGCTAAGCGAATGGAGTTTATATACAATAACCAATGACATAAGACCTTTCACATCAAAGTCTTCCAAATAAATATATTTTAAAATTTGATCGAATTGTAGAAAAATTAATTCAATATAATAAGTATATAACAAATAAAACACATCTTGAGTGTCTGCCTTATTTTCGCATACCTTGTATTCCTTGAAGTATGTGCCTATCAATTATTGCCTTTTATTTTTCTGTTTCTTTGAAAGGACTAGAGAAAACACTAAAGATGGAATTACATAAGTATCAGATAATTATATTTTTTGATAGTCTTTATATTAATTTGTTGACAAATGTATTCTGGAATACTACAATTCAAAAAAATATCTGGTATAAATATTCCATATTATAATGGCTATTATTGTGTTTATTAATTTTACAGAGTTCTTTATAATTATGTTGATATTTCTTGTATTTATACTAAATATCAGAGTCTATATTCTTTGGTATAGGTATACATATATTTTTATGTACTATGCTAAATATTTATGATGCATTGTTTTCTGAACTGATGTAACCCACAGCCAGCACACTCCCACTGTAATTTATCTATAAACAAAGAATATATATAGACGCTTGTATAAGCGTCTATATTCTTTGGTATAAATAACAACTTACTGTGTTGTCTATACTATGCTTTTACTAAACTATCTAAACCACGATACACTTACACTTACTGTATCGTTACTATAAAAACCTTATTTCATATTTGTTGTATAAATGGTTGCTTGGTCATTAGGTGTTAGTTGTCTAAAAGAGGTTTGCTTGATTTTTTTATTAAATTTAATATTTCATTCGTTGACAGGTCAAACTAAAACAAAATAATGTTTAAAAAAATATGAATGTCCTATATTGTCAGCTTATTCAACTGGTCAACATTGCAAAAACCTATATAAAATAGTTACTTACTTTAATAACCTTAACACGTTGCGTACGGCTGTACAAAAAAAATATACCCCCAGCCGGCGTTTTTTTTTATGTATCTAGATTCATTTTTATCTAATTGACATGCCACAGTAATTTTTCTTGTTTGATTTTCGATATATCATAAGTTTTTTTAGAATATACTTTGTGGCACAACGTTTGTTTCACGCCGGCCAAGGATTAATTTGTTTATTCCAGCCGGCGTGGTTTGTTACGCGTACCACACGCTATATTTCGCGCCAAATGCATATTCATGGTTCTTGGAACAGTAGTGGGGTGACTGAATTTGCAGATCGTTTGTATTCTGCGTCTAGTTAGAAGTAGTCTTAGTTGTTATTAGTTGTTACTGACGGAGTGTTGTTATCGTGCCATTTATTGCAATATGGGAGATTATGAAAAAGAAAAGAGCCGTCTGCAAGCCATATGGGATGAGCGTCTGATGAGGACAATGAAAGCGAATTTGCCGATGTTTATTTGTCAGAAGAATATGAACCTGAATCTTCCACTTAGTATTCTTCTGATGGTTGCGAGGAGCCAGTTCCCAAAAAGCTTTCCCAAATCCATCTACAAAAAGTAAACTTTTTGTAGATGGATTTGGAATCTGATTCACATGAAACTATTTCAATCCGAGGAACAAGGACTGTTGAACAACAAACAAATATTATTGATGTAACTATACAAGAAGTAATTGATATGGCCACAATTACTGAAGAAGTGTGTCATAGCGAGCAATTTCAGTGGAAGGAAGTTGATGGAACATAGCTGAAAACATTCGATTACAGTGTAGAAAACAACGGAATAAAATCTTCGTATTACGAGAATTATATAGATCAAGAACCATATGATTGTTTCAAGATTTTCCTTACTGACGAAATAATAAATTATATAGTTGAACAAACCAACTTATATGCACAGCAGGTTTTACAAAATTATACTAAACCGTCAAATAAGAGGAAACACAAAAAGAAGTGGGTTCCCACAAATAGATACTTCTGAAATGGAAAAATTTTTTGGCATTATTATGTGGATGGAATTAGTCAAATATCCTCGAATAAAAGCATACTGGAATAACGACATTTTGTATACAAATTCGATAAAAAGTATAATGTCTCGAGATCGTTTTGAAGAGCTATTAAAGATGTGGCACTTTAGCGACAATAATGATCGATCTGTAGTAAATGATCGGCTAAGAAAAATTACTCCATTGCTCGAGAAGCTAATTGAACAGTTTCAAGCAGTAATGGTGCCATGTGAAGAAGTATGCATAGATGAGACACTTATGCCGTTTAGAGGACGCCTAAAATTTAGGTAATATATAAAGAACAAACGGCACAAGTTTTTCCTAAAACTGTACAAATTATGTACTATAGGTGGGTACACATACAATTTCAAAGTGTATTCTGGTAATGATAAGACTGATGATGGTAGTGCTTCCGCAGGAGCTGTGTTGCATTTGATGGACAATGTACTTGACTGTGGGCGTACTTTATACACCGACAACTATTACACAAGTGTGAGTCTTGCAACCAAGTTATTAGAAAGAAATACACACCTAGTTGGCACTGTAAGAGCTAATCGTAAACTCAATTCTCCCAAAGTGGTTAATACTAAATTTAAAAAAAATGAAATTGTTGCTGAAGAAAGTTCTACTGGTATAGTAATGCTAAAGTGGAAAGACAAACGTGATGTGATGATGCTTACGACAAAACATCAAGCAGACACCACTAAAATAAAGAACAGACGCGGTGAAATAGAGAAACCAACTGCTGTCGTTAGTTACAACAGGTGCAAGAGCTACATTGATTTATCAGATCAACTCAAGTCTTACTCTCATTGCCTTAGACGAGGTAATAAGTGGTACCGAAAATTAGCAGTTGAACTGATTTTTGGCTGTGCATTAGTAAATTCCTTTCTAATATATAAGGAGGCAATACGGAAAACAATTCAAATAACGGAATACAGAGAGCTGTTAGCTGCAAGGTTATTAGCTGCTTTGACAAGATCTAGAACATCAGTAAGATCTTGATTAGATCTGAATTACATTGGTAATGAACGGCGTGATAAAATGCTATAATAAATTTTGTGGATGTTTTGAAAACAATGTTTTCAGTGATTACAATATTATTTCTTTCCAACTCTTTTTTAGTCTCAGTTAAATGTTGTTTCCATTTTTTTAAATTACATTCCAAGTTCTAACTTCTCTTAGTCTTTTATCTCGTGACTAATTTGGAATCTTACTGTATTCTTGAAAGGGCATTCAGAATACCTTGTTTTCCATCATTAGACATATTCTCTTATTGTCTATATCCATCTTATGCCGAAAGCAATATTGCTAAGAATAATTTTCAACTCTCTGGTTTAGAGAAATCGCCCTTCGAAAGTTCGAATCGAATAGTTCCACTATTTTTAAATAAACTCGAAAATATGGGCTGGATCTCAATACGAACAAAACAAAGTACATGGTAGTTAGTAAGCGTGTAATATTAAATACACATCTTTTAGTAAACCAACAGCCAATTGAAAGCAAGATCAGCGTTCGTAAAGATAAAGTCTCTTTTCAGAAGTTACGATCTACCACTTAGTACCAAAATCTCTATCATCAGATGCTATGTATTTTCTACATTATTATACGGAGCACAGGCATGGACGCTCTCGGAAGCTTCTTTAGGAAAGCTCGAGGCCTTCGAGATGTGTTACAGGCGCATCTTACGAATTTCATGGGTGGATCATGTGACTAATATATTAGTGAACTAATATTGAGGTCCTACGTAGAATGAGCAAGGAATGCGAGATCACTAACACAATCAAAGAGAGCAAATTAGAATATCCTGGCCATGTTATGAAAAATGAACACATATATGGGTTATTGCAACTCATTCTTCAGGGCAAGGTATTTGAAAAGAGAGGGACAGGGAGAAGAATATCTTGGCTTCAAAACCTAAGAAAGTGGTTCAATAGCTGCAAGTAAAGTTATGATAGCTATGCTGATCGCCAACATCCGGAACGGATAGACACCGTAAGAAGAAGGAGAAGAAGTTCCACTAAAAAATTGATGAATCCTTAGATGAGAGTCTTTTAGTAATATCTGATAATACACATTTCAACTCTCAAACCCGTCTATAAAGTTAAGATGAACCAAAGCTTATTTTTTACTAACTTAAACTTTTTCGCTGATGATTGTCTCGTATGTGTTGACTACTTGTATATAGTTGTCTAGAAGTTTTCAGCAGTTTTTCTCTATTTGTTGTTGGGAAACCTTGGTTGTCTTTTAGTTTACACAAACTCTCTTTCCGTTTTACAGCTTTCTCCGCAACATATTCATACTTTTCTTCTCTTCTATAGTCTTATAATTTCTGTATTGAACTTTCTTATGTCTTTCCTGATTTTTTTTAGATATTCTTTTTTACAGCTGTTTTAGGGCTTTAGAGTTTCTGTCGTTGTGTTTTTTTCTTCGTAAAGATATATTTTTCGTATTTTCGATATTTTGTTTGCAGTGTTCATTATGTTGGTATTTATATATAAATTATTAGCATCCATGCTCCAACGGAAGAAGAAGAGGATGATGAAAAATACATGTTCTATGAGGCACTTGACCGAGAGTATGATAAGCGCCCGAAAAATGACATCAAAATAATAGCAGGAGACTTTTCATGCCAAAGTCGGAAGATAGAATATATTTTCGGCCACCATCGGAAAAGAAAGCCTACACGTAGACTCTAGATTAACCAAATAGATCATATAATCATCGATGCAAGACACTGATCTAACTTATTAGATGTTAGGTCTTTTAGAGGAGCAAATATAGATAGTGATGATCATTATTTAGTTAAATAAGGTTAAAGCACGATTAAAGAGAGAATCAATTTAAAAAAAGGAGATCGGGAGGAGAGAAAAAATCTACATTAATAAACTAACAGATCCCGACATTGCAAATAGAAGATCAAATAAGGACAAAAGACTTAGAAGAAGAAGACATTAACCAACTATAGGCAAATATACGAGATATTGTGTTACATAAATCGGTTAAAATATTGGGCAAAACCAAGTCAGAAAAAAGAAATCATTGGTTTGAATATGAGTGCGAAATGGCCACAAATAGAAAGAATTGCGCAGAAAACCATCGACGCAGGTTGTACACGGAGAAAAAAAAAGAAGAGTATAGACGTCTTAGAAGAGACAAACGTATCTATCGACGCACGTAAGAAGAGGGAATACAAATAGAACACTCTCAATGAGATACAAAGTTTATTCACTAAAAATGAAACGAGGAAATACTACAAATCCTTAAATAATAGCCGTCGAGAATTTAAACCACGATTTAAAAAAGGTGGTGATCAACTCTTTACAGCAATCCATAAGCTAATAGTACTTATATATCTATAATAGTAAGAACTATAGAAGCAGTACTCTGTTAGCATCTGCGTATAAAATCTTCGGCAATGTATTGTTTGAGACTTGAACATTTTACAAACGTTATTGTTGTTCAATATCAATGCGGATTTACTGCTGGAAAGTCAACTACACATCAAATTCAAGCACATAGGCAGATTCTAGAAAAGTCACTAGAATATAATATAGATACACACAATCTCTTCGTCCACTTCAAAGCAGCCAATGACAGTGTGAACAGAACTGCATTATATAATGCAATTATAGGCTTTGGGATCTCACCTAAGTTAGTTAAGTTGACTCAACTAACAATGCAAAACGTAAGCTCCTGAGTTAAAATTAAAGGATACAACTCTACATTCTTTGACAATAATAATGGTCTAAGACAGGGGAAAGCGCTGGCGTGTCTCCTCTTTAATATTGCTTTGGAAAAGGCAATCAGACAATTAAATATTAGAATGAATGAAACTATTTTTAAAAGATCGACGCAAATCCTCGCATTCGCTGACGATATAGTTATAGTGGACAGAAGTATGAGAGACAAGGCTGGCGGACACGGCAAGTGAATTGGGACTTGGCATAACCGAGGAAAAAACCAAATATATGTTGGTTTCTAAAAACCAGCGAAATATCCAACAGAAAATTCAAATTAAAAACCATACCTTTAATGTTTTGTTACATGCACTTGGTCCAGCTTATCCCAAACATGTGTTTTTTTCTGATCCCTTAACCCCAGTTTGCCGGAAAAGAGGAAAAATCGAATTAAAAAATCTACAGTTTTTTCGGTTTTCCGGCAAAACGGTGCATAATTTTTTGGCACATGTTTAGATTTTTTTAATCAGCAAGTCATCCTTAATCGAAATAATTCAAATTTCAAACAAAATATGCACTTTTAATTTTCTCGAAATTTTCAGCGAATACATAGATCCAAGTTAAAATTTTTCTCACGAACAGTTAGATGTAGGAAAATTTTGAGTATGTCAGAAGAACGACCGGCCAATTTTATGTAGGAAATGTCCATTAGCTTGACTCTCGGACCAAAATTGACGCCAACATAGCCGATTAACGAAATTTGATAAAAATCCAATGGTCTACAGTTTTTTCGATTTTAAGTCACCCTTAATCGAAATAATTCAAATTTCAAACAAAATATTCACTATTAATTTTTACGAAATTTTCAGTGAATACATACATCCAAGTGGAAATTTTTCTCACGAACAGTTAGATGTAGGAAAATTTTGAGTATGTCAGAAGAACGACCGGCCAATTTTATGTAGGAAATGTCCATTTGCTTGACTTTCGGAACAAAATTGACGCCAATATAGCCGATTAACGAAAATTGATAAAAATCCAATGGTCTACAGTTTTTTCAATTTTCTGGCAAAACGGTGCATAATTTCTGGCCACGTGTTTAGATTTTTTTAATCAGAAAGTCACTTTTAATCGAAATAATTCAAATTTCAAACAAAATATACACTTTTAATTTTCACGAAATTTTCAGCAAATACAGACATCCAAGTGGAAATTTTTCTCACGAACAGTTAGATGTAGGAAAATTTTGAGTATGTCAGAAGAACGACCGGCCAATTTTATGTAGGAAATGTCCATTCGCTTGACTCTCGGACCAAAATTGACGCCAACAACAGATTAACGAAATTTGATAAAAATCCAATGGTCTACAGTTTTTTCGATTTTCCGGCAAAAGGGTGCATAATTTCTGGCCACGTGTTTAGATTTTTTTAATCAGCAAGTCATCCTCAATCGAAATAATTCAAATTTCAAACAAAATATACACTTTTAATTTTCACGAAATTTTCAGCAAATACAGACATCCAAGTGGAAATTTTTCTCACGAAACGTTATATGTAGGAAAATTCTGAGTATGGCAGAAGAACGAGCGGCCAATTTTATGTAGAAAATGTGTATACGCTTGACTCTCGGACCAAAATTGACGCCAATATAGCCAATTAACCAAATTTGATAAAAATCCAAGGGTACCTAACCCCTTAGAAATTTTTTTCCAAATTAAAAAAAAAAAAAAAATTGTTTATTGTTTTGGTACATGCACTTGGTCCAGCTTATTCCAAACGTGTTTTTTTCTGATCCCTTAACCCCAGTTTGCCGGAAAAGAGGACAAATCGAATTAAAAAATCTAGTTTTTTCGGTTTTCCGGCAAAACGGTGCATAATTTCTGGCCACGTGTTTAGATTTTTTTCATCAGCAAGTCACCCTTAATCGAAATAATTCAAATTTCAAACAAAATATACACTATTAATTTTTACGAAATTTTCAGCAAATACAAACATCCAAGTGGAAATTTTTCTCACGAACCGTTAGATGTAGGAAAATTCTGAGTATGGCAGAAGAACGAGCGGTCAATTTTATGTAGGAAATGTGTATTCGCTTGACTCTCGTACCAAAATTGACGCCAATATAGCCGATTATCCAAATTTGATAAAAATCCAAGGGTACCCCCTTGGAAATTTTTTTCCAAAAAAAAAATTTTGTTTATTGTTTTGGTACATGCACTTGGTCCAGCTTATTCCAAACATGTGTTTTTTTCTGATCCCTTAACCCCAGTTTGCCGGAAAAGAGGAAAAATCGAATTAAAAAATCTACAGTTTTTTCGGTTTTCCGTCAAAACGGTGCATAATTTTTTGGCACATGTTTAGATTTTTTTAATCAGCAAGTCACCTTTAATCGAAATAATTCAAATTTCAAACAAAATATACACTATTAATTTTCACGAAATTTTCAGCAAATACAGACATCCAAGTGGAAATTTTTCTCACGAACCGTTAGATGTAGGAAAATTCTGAGTATGGCAGAAGAACGAGCGGCCAATTTTATGTAGGAAATGTGTATTCGCTTGACTCTCGGACAAAAATTGACGCCAATATAGCTGATTATCCAAATTTGATAAAAATCCAAGGGTACCCCCTTGGAAAAAATTTTCCAAATTATCCAAAAAAAAAAATTTTGTTTAAGCAAGTCAAAGAATTCACATATCTTGGATCGTTAGTAGACGCAACAAACACGACAAGCGACGAAATAAAAAGACGCATAGCAATAGCAAACAGAACTGTTCACGGTCTCTAGAAATATTTAAAAAATAAAAATATAAAACGTGCAGTAAAGCTCAATATATACAAGACCTTAATAAGACTGGTTTTGATAAATGGGGCTGAAACGTGGACATTATCTCAAAACGATAACAAACTTCTGGGTATTTTTGAGAGAAAAATTCTTAGAAAGATTTTTGGACCGTAAATGTAAATGGGTTTGGCGTCGAAGATACAACTTTGAACTATATCAGTTATACACCGATCCAGATATTAAAGTGTAGAGACTTAGATGAGCTGGACACATTGCTAGGATGTCAGATCACGAATACACGGAGAGATTAACATTTTCAAAACCAGAGGACACTAGAAGCAGATGACGACCACGAAGGAGATGGATTGATGATGTGGAAGAAGACCTATAGATTGTAAGTGTCAAAAGATGGAGGGAAGTTGCCAGAAATCGACAGGAGTGGCGACTTCTTTGTGATCAGGCCAAGATCCACAACGGATTGTCGAGCCACTTATGATGATGATTTATAAAGTCATTTCTTCTAAAGCAAATGTAACGGAGTCTGCGTGGTTGGATTCGATTGGAAGTCTACTTAGTATTTTTCATCGGTCCGAGTTTCGTCGGATTATAATATTGGGAATTTTTGGAATAAAGTTTTTTTTATTTTTGTGCTGTTGTAAAGTTGTACAGTAGGACTTTTGTTGTTAAAACGCTTTTATTTTATTTCCGCACCCGCCGCCAGTGGAAAAGATCTGCTAGTTCTTCGGACTTTCACATCCTTCAATTATTCACACAGAAAAGAAAAACAACTTTGTAAGAATTTACTTATAATTATTCAGAGATTCAATGTACATTGTATATTGTATATAATTCCAATAGGTTTTTTCATATAAATATTGGTGCTTCTATTATGGAATTTCATGACACTGGTCACTGCATCTAACGTTTCTATAACTAAATTCCAATAGTTCAAGCGACAAATACACAATTCTTCACGTCATCAAATAAAAGAAGAATGTGTTTGCAGTACAATTATAAAAAGAAAACAAATATATCCGTAATGCATTACATTTATAAACAAAATCATAAAGTTAACCCGTTTCCCCCAATCGATTAATAGTGGATTTTGATAATAACCATGAGAGATGTTTGGTCTCAAATATTTTATTAGGTAGAAATATTTATAGACATACGTTTTTAAGTATTTAAAAACTTTGCCTACCCCAAAACTGTATCATGGTTTGGCAATAAATTATTTACTTGAAGGAAAAAAATACTGAGACACAATAAAGTAGAGTACACTTAGCTTCGGAATAACACGGATTGGATCAGAATCATTTGGATCGACAACGATCGCAGACCGCATATTATCGCAAAACGGATATCATGCAAACCACATCCGCATAGAGTCCGCACACTACCGCAGAAGATTCTATTTTTAGTAATAAATTATCTATTAAAAATGTCCGCGAAATTTCGAGCTCATGTGCCGAGAATATTAATTCCGCGATAATATGCAAGTTACTTAAGCAAATATTTTTGTGATTTCACAACCCCCACCATTCTTCAATAGAATGATTACGAAAATTAGCAATGAGCATAAAGTGTGCACCGGTTTTCTGTATGAAATAATATGTAATACAAAATATTACGCGTATTACGCGGGTTTTTACCTGAGCTGAGTAATAAAAATGAATATGCGTAAACAAAAAAAACTTACATATTATGTCGTCAGCAAGAAATATTTTAATTTTAGGAGTAAAATTTTCACCTATAATAAACTTTTCCACGATATTCCGTAGCTCATTTTCCGGGATTCCGCAGTCACCAACACCATTAAGTAATGGACAGTGGGAGTGTGACGTCACAACTGTCAATTACTTTCCAAACAAAAGTTGAAATGCCCAATCTCAAGACTTTTTAATTTCTATAAAGTTTAAATTAAAGACATTCTAACCTTACTTTATTGATACATGCATTTTATTGCTATTTTTATAAAACAACATGCTTTATTATTTACACAACCTTGTAAAATTGTTGTAGTAACTATTAGAATACTTAGATATTGCAAAAAGCGTTAAGATTCTGTAAAAAAAATGGAAAAATAACGAAAAATACAAATTATCCACACTAAACAAGGTTTGTTTGGAAAGTGAAACTGACAGATGTCAATAAAATCTACGTCATCACTCCCACGGTCCATTGTTTACGGTAACGCGCGCTCATCGGTACAGCATGTCCAGATTATTTGTTGTATTCAATCGAAACAATCAACAGGTCATCTCTTTTGGATTGACAACGATCGGAGACCGCAGATTATCGCAAAACGGAATAGAAGAAACCGGATATTATGAAAACCATAGTTATGAGGTAGAGTCGCACACTACCGTAGAAGATTCTATTTTTAGCAATAAATTATCCATTAAAAAATTCCGCGCTAATGTGCGGAAAATATCCATTTCGCGATAATATGCAAATTGCTACTTAAGCAAATTTTTCTGTGATTTCACAACCCCCACCATTTTTAATGAAAAATGAAAAAAAAAAAAGTAAAAAAATCAATCAATTTCGTTATTTTAAGGAAGACAGTCGAATATTTACTTTTATTTTCACAGATCTTTCATTAGCGGTGTGATTCTACTTTGAGTAAGTAACAAATTATATGCTACTAAAATTTTCCACGGAATTCTGTGCTAATGTGCAACCTAATCAAGCTATTTTTTTTATTTCACAACCCCGAACATTATTTAGTAGAATGTTTACAAAAATTTGCAACGAGTATAAAGCGCTTTCCGATTTTCTGTATGAAATAATATAATATCACGCAGTTTTTGTCTTCATTGACTAATTGAATGCTATGCTGGAACAACGTTGTAACCGCCAATACTTTCATATGTGGGTTTTCCATGAAACAACGTTCTATATGTGTAAAATAATGTACTGCTGACTGTGGGGAATATTATGAGACTTAAATTTCGGTGTAACAACGTTGTAAGTGTTAAACTGGGTCGTGTTTCGCGCTGAATTTTCTGCACGTGTTTCGTAAGTCCACGTTTTCAATCGTGTAATTTATCATTTCGAGCTAAAATTGATGTTAGTATAACCAATTCAGTGATTACCCGAATTAACAGAGGCAAAGCACGAAAGCTTAATATTGATAAGTGTAAACAGAATATTAGAAAACGTCGCAGAGTGATTCGTACGTTTCGTGGAAAGATTTGCTAGCGATGAATGTGAAAGAAAGAAAATAGAAATTGAAAGTAAAATTCATCATATGCGAGCGGAAGCAGGTTACAAAACATTAAGACAAGATACTGAAATTGCAAAAGTAAATGTTAATTATGTCGTTTTTAATGACGTACTGATTTGCAGCAAGTTCTTTTTGCCCTAATCTAACTCACTCATCAATCTTCTACCAGCGACAACTTTCTTCGTATAACTAGGCTATTCGTAAAATGGGGAGTAATACTGCCACAATGATGCTGTGGAACGAAGTAATGGCGCATCGAGGCTCCGCTGAGATAGCATCAGCATTGCTACTTTATATAACTGAAAACTTTAATCGTCTTGATCCAGACCAAGAAAGAAAATTTGTTATTTGGTCAAATAGATGTGTCGGTCAAAATAACAATTGGAAAGTCATCCAAAATAACAATTCGAAAGTCATAACATTACTTCGACTACTACTGTTAGAAAAATACTTCAACCAAATTGAGCAAAAGTTTCTAACTAGTGGACACAGCGTTCTGCCCTGTGATAGAGACTTTGCCCTCATAGAACGCAACAAGAAACATTCATCGGTTTATATCCCGTTTCAGTGGACAGATGTAATTGCAAAAGCTGGAGTTAAAAACCCATTTAAAGGTATCTACATGCATCAAACATTTTTTAAAAATATAATCAACGCAGGGAGTCAGTGTGGATACAAATTATATCAGATGATCCAAATAATATACGGTTAAGAAAATCCCACAACACTATTCAACCATGATCATCTTATTCTTTAAAGTCAATTAAAACGCCTATAACTGAAGTCACTCCTGCTGAACTTACAGAAGCCTATGACAGGGCCACTAAAAATCCACACAAAATCTTAAGAGTGAATAATATTTTCATATGCACGTCATATAAAACATGTTTATAAGTAATTTGTTAATAATATGTAAGTTTCTTAATTTCACGAGTACTTCATTTTTATTCCTAAAACAACGTTTTAACCTCCTTTTAACCGACGGGGATTTAACACGTTGTTTTATTAAAATATAGCATATATATGTTCATAAATGCATGTTTTGTATAACCTAAGGTTATTTTTGTTGATATATAGTCATCATATTACGCTCATAAATATTTGTCGACAAAATGTGATTTGGCGTTTACAACGTTGTTCCAGCATAGCATTCAATTAAAATGAAAGAACATACACCAAAAACTTACATATGCTTTCCGTAATACCTGGCGCCCGCAAGAAATATGATTTTACTTTTAGGAATAAAATTTTTCACGAACTTCGGCGCCCATTTTCCGTGATTCCGCAATCACCAACACCATCTAGTGATAGTTTACGGTGACGCGCGATGAACATGCCGGCTTGTTCAGATTATTTATTGTATGCAATCGAACCAAATAGCAGGCCATCCATTCATGTTTCATTATTGTGTAGTTTTGAGTTTGTTTTAACACAGAAATGAAAAAAAAAATTAAAAAATCAATCAATTACGTAATTTCGTGGAAGACAGTCGAATATTTACTTTTGTTTTCGACGGTGTGATTCTACTTTTAGTAATAAATTATATGCTAGTAAAATTGTCAGCGGAATTCCGCGCTCATTTGTCTGTGTTTAGGTAATTAAAATTAATGAATGTAAACAAAAAAACTTACATATGATGAGTACACTGCAAAAAGGGGGAATGTCAATTTTTTTCAATTTTTGGGTTAAGATTGGTAACAGTTATTCTGAATATAGCAGATTAATGTCAACTATCGTTCAAGGCTGAAACGGTGACAGTCACTGATAAAAAAGCATTTAAATAAATATGGTACCAAGCAAAAACGGGGATAGTCAGAACGAACCAAGCAAAAAGGGGGGATGTCATGTCATTAGATGCCATTTGCTGTTAGCGGTTGAAGTAATAAGAAAGGTTAGAATAATGTTTTAACCTATTTATGTGTTTATTTTGTTTGTCACCTACTATTACTTTTAGTGTCGTTTAATAGTAATCATTAGAGTGTTTAAGGCATTTGATGCATATAATATAATGGAACCATCTGAAAAAAAGAAAAACTGGACGCATGACGGATGTTATGAAAGTACTACAAGTGTTCAGAGTCATGAAACAGATGATGACTGTAAGTGTAATCAATCATTTTAATTCACAAAATTATTATTTGGGTGGTCTTATTTCTGTGCGACCAGTTGCTCAAAGAAGAAGCAGGAAACCAGAAGAGGTGGCTAAATTAAATGATGGATCTTACTCATATAAAGTTAGATGTATTGCCGATAACATCGTAAAAGAAACCGTTGTGTTATTTAGCATTTTTCTCTCTTCATGGTATAACGAAATAAAGGTATAACGGTATAAAGAGGCTACAAACTATTCAATCCACTTTGAAAATGTTTGGGATTGCTCCAAAAGACAAACGTGGATTAACCAAAAACCCCAGGGAGGTAGTTGATTGTGTGATTAATCATATTAAATCTTTCAAGGGTATAGAAAGCCATTTCAGCAGAAACAAAAGTCTGAGTTTCATAGAGTTCATATGTGTTTTATATATATGTATATTTAAAACAAAATTCAACATTTCCTTCGGGTATCCACGCAGTGATACATGCAGCGAGTGTGACAAATTCTTAGCAGAAATGAAGTCACTCAAAACTATCTTTAGAACATCTTCCAGTTGGCACTGAAGTCTCAAGGCAAGAAATAGAAGCACAGATTGGAAAGTTACATATTGCCAATAGTGTACACAAAGCAAAAGCTGAAGCTTTTTATAAAAGAAAGAGATCTGCCCGTAAGAAAGCAATGAAAACAGTTGAAATGGAAGCCATTGCTTTAGACTACCAGAAGAATCTAAATCTTCCTATTATTACAACAAATGATGTATACTATAAAAGACAATTAAGTTTTATTTCTTTTAATATTCATGTGATGTCAACTAATCAGCCAATTTGTTATTGCTATCCAGAGACAGTTGGAGGAAAACGCTCAAATAAAGTTGTCTTTTCATTTCTTTATAATTTTATATTTTTGTGTCTTGACGAAAGCGTACGCCAATTAGCCATATTTTGTGATTTATGTGGTGGATAAAATAAAAACTTTACAATGTTTAGTTTCCTACACTACGTTGTTCACATTCCTAAAAGGCTATCAAGCGTTACTGTCACTTTTCCAATTGCGTGGTATTCATACGAATACCCACGCAATTCCACGCACACCAATTCGCTGAAAATCCTCAAGATTGGATTACTGAAATTCGTACGTGCAGGACCAAGCCTTCTCCATTTCAGGTGATTGAAGTAGATCAACCACTGGTCAACACTTCTGGATTGTTATTACAAAAAGAAATGTCCATTTGCATCAAGACCTATTAGAATTTAAAATTTTTGAGGCTCATCCCCGAACAGTGGAACACAGATTAAGTTACATTGGGCATTGGGAATCTTCTGTGATTCGTGAACCAATCAAAGACGTAACTGAAGTATGCCCAAAGGCCAATTTGAGTTGCCACAAAAATTATACAACGGTAAGTATATCATATTATTATTATTATTATTAAAAAATGTTTCTTTTAGCAGTTTTACCAATATCGGATGCTAAATTTAAAGATCAGCAACAATTAAAGACATTTTGTGTCGCAGAAGCCACTAATCAAAAAGAGAAAAGAAGCACAGTTTAACTAGTTTAAGTTACATAGTTCTAAACGAGTATCTAGTTATTTACGAATACATACTGCAATAACACCGGTTTTAAATTTTTACACTACTTCAAAAAGGCTGGCAAAGAAATAAATAATGTCAAAAATAAATAAAAATTATAATGTAATCTTTTAAAAACATTCTAACAATCAAAACAATATTTATGAGAAGTTGCCAAAAGTAACAGTTTTTAGAATGTGGTGCTCTAAACCTTTAAAACCAGTTTTCTCACAATTGTACTTGATTGACATTTCCCCTTTTTGCAGTGTACTCCTCATATGCTTTTTTTAACGCCAGGAGTCAACGATGCGATTTTACTTTTAGTAATAAAATTTTCCGCGAAATTCCGCACATGCATTCCGTTGCGCGATAATATGCGGAATAATTTAATTTCCCTGATTTTACGAAAAAAAATGCCTAGTACAATAACAACGTGTTTATTATATGAATTTTCAGTCATACGACCGCAAATCGTACGTGACAGCATAAGTTAATAATTTTACAGAATTTATTAACCTAACCTGTCACCTGTCACGAACCTATCAAGTGGGGGGAAATGGGTTAAACTCCTATGAAGAATCTTGCACATTTTTTACTTATATAGAAACATTTACTTCAAATAAAAATTCAAAATAATACGATACTCTAACGGCATTGGGAAGGTATATACATCAAACTAAACAAATTTACATTATTTCTATTATTATATTTTTACTACAAACATATTTACCTTCTATGAAAAAGTCAATGTGTACATCGCGGTGTCTACAACAGACTGACCTATAAATTGTTCCCCCTCTAAACGTCTCACAGATAATTATCTATTAACAGGGTCTTAACAAGCTGTAACATTTAAGGAAGGGTATAAATATTGATCTATCTAAAATATGTTCTGTACTGATAGTCTTTTTTAGGAACATCATGATTAAGATAATCTTTTCTGTCTGGTAAAGCTCTATCAATTTGAAAATACACTTTGGCAATATTAAGAACTCTTGATGGAAGATTTAAGGATTGGAATTATTGAAGCCTCTTGATTTGCTTTAACTCAATTTGGTTGCTTCTTGAAAAGCTAAAACTAGCCATTATGATGGCTAGCAAAAATATGAGCATAAGCCAGACAGAAAAAATTAATGTAAAAGTACTACTACAAAAATTTTTGTGAGTGACCTCTAAACACTATTCCCAGCCAATCAACAGATATCGGGAAATAAGGGAAAGCCAATATCAATCATACATATTAAAATTAAGATCTGCCATATACTGCGGTGTAATAAAACCCACTAGCAAGATTTTTCACTTTTTATTCGTATAGATCTTAGTAGATGCTATGTAAAATTGCGAATTGTTCCAGGTACCACTTGACTGTAGGCATTCGTTTGTAGTAATGGGAAATATGAGTATTTTTGAAGATCCATATTAATTGATCATCTTAGCAACATTTACTGTTGGTACCAAAGTCTTAAAGAGGCAGCTTTATTTGTATTGTAAAATTGATATTGGGAGATTACCGAATTTATCCTTATTTCTAAGAGGTATTAATTAGATAAAAAGAGTAATGAAACGTAACAAAATAATTAAAAGGTAATAAAACTAAAAACAGGTAATAAAATTAAAGAGTAATAAAAATAAATTCACTTAATTCATTGATATCAAGGAGGAAGAAGGTATTGGTCACATCTTGCATTAGGGACAAACACGGAAAATCTTGGCGACGCGTGTGCTCAATGTTATTTACAGACGCATTCACATAAATTATCCAAAAAGTGGTTGGCGTGTTTTAAGAAAACGAGCGACTTTTTGCTTTTAAAACCATAACTGGAGAATTACTCTCACATTCTAATGACACTGGATTGGAAACATTCGTGAAAATAGACCCAGCCTTACTAAGGAAGTAAAAAATCACTTTAGATCAGGACAATGCCCCTGCTACAAGTGTTTTAGCAATGGGGCAATTGAGGAATCTGCACTATGAGCTGCTGGAACATTCACTCTATTTCCCAGATTTGTCTATTCTAGGAACTGAAGACCTTCCAGCTGATCAGTGCTACAAGTGTTTTAGCAATGGGGCAATTGAGGAATCTACACAAGAGGTGCTGGAACATCCATTCTATTTTCCAGATTTGGTGCCCTCGGATTTTCGTCTTTTCTAGAAACTGAAGACCTTCCTAGCTGATCAGTGCTTTTCATCCAATGAAGAAGCCATTGAGGATGTAGATAAGTACTTTCGGCATCTGAGATAAACGCTTCCAGATAAATACTTCAGAGAGGGTATCGGCATTAGAACACCACTGAATGAAATGTATTGATATAAGAGAAGATTAGGATGAAAAATAAAACATATTTGAAAGCATACATTGTTTTCATTATCAAGCCGAGTACTTTTTGACATACTTTCTATCCTCTCTCTTTCCTAGATTTGGTCCCCCAGAACTTTAGTCTATTCTCAATACTGAAGACCTTCCTAGCTATTAGTGCTTTTCATCCAATCAAAAACGCCTTTGCGGATGTAAATACGTATTTTCAGCAGCTGAGATTCAGCACTTCCAGCATTAGAACACCAGTGACTGAAGTGTATTGATATAAGAGAATATTATGTTGGCAAATAAAACATATTTGAAACCATAAATTGTCGTTTTCACTATTAAGCCGAGCACTTTTCGACATGCCATTCTATTTCCCCGATTTGGTTCCCTCGGACTTTCGTCTATTCTCGAAACTCAAAATCTTCCTAACACCAATCCAATCAAGAAGTCATTGAGGATGTAAATAAGTACTTTCAGCAGTTGAAATACAGCACTTCCAGATAAATACTACTGAGAGGGTGGTATCGACATTAGAACACAAAGAGAAGCTTATGTTGGAAAATAAATCATATTTGAAAGCATAAATTGTCGTTTTCACTATAAAGCCGAGCACTTTTCGACATAACCACTCAATTTGTCAGATTGAGTCCCCTCCGACTTTCGCCTATTCTTGAAACTGAAGATCTTCCTATCTCCAATCTAATCAAGAAGTTGTAAATAAATACTTTCAGCAGTTCAGATACAACACTTCACACTGAGAAAAATAATAGTGAGAGGGTGATATCAGCATTAGAACACCATTAAATGAGATATATTGGTATAAGTAGATTATGTTCAGAAATAAAACCTACTTAAAAGCTTAAATTGTCGATTTCACTACCAAGCCAAGCACTTTTCAACATATGTGTAACATAAAAGATACCTGTTAGAAATAATACACCCTAATAAAATGTTTGTAGTAGTTCACAGTAATAAGTATTAATATAAATGCTAAACTTAAAATCTGACGAAAAAACTCTCCTAGCAGAATTAAGAACTTAAAAAATATATTGCATATCACACTTGATCAAATTTGACCAACCCAAAATACATTGATTGAGAGTAAAATTAATTTACAATGACCCTAAAAAAGCAGTAAACATCTACTAGTTACATATTTCACAATCTATAAGGCACTAAGAAATTAGAAGACATATAATATGACATCTGAATCAAGAATAATATCAGGGATTACACAAGTAAAGTATTAAAACATCAAAATACTTTACCAACGCTACATCATCCGAAAAACTATACGAATGGTACAAACATTTATGGTACGATATACATATGGTGTTCATTTAGAAACTAAAATCATTAATTATTTACTTTTGTTGAACCCAGTATTAGCAATATATAATGTACTAGGTGCAACAAACTTATTTTATAACAATAACTAATTTCATATTCAAATTTTACAGCAATTTAAAAACGTGAATTAAGTCCAAATGACTTTACTGCATATTTCAAGCTATATATTGTGTGTATCTTCTAAAATACCCTGTACATTTTAAAAATTTACTTATAGAACTGTATGTGATTTTTTGTTTTAAATTAAATTTCTTAGAAAGGTGCTACACAAAGTAGTACTTTTATAAAAGTCTACAAATTATATATTTTGTCATATTTAGAAATCCCACAAAAGTAACATTTTCGCCAGTTTATATAAAAAAATTGTAGCAAAATAACTAGAATTAAAAAAAATGTTCTATTTCATTTGAATACAATCAAAAATTAGATAGATCGATATTTATAGACAGTCCAACAAGATTTAGGAATAAAACAGAAACCTAAGGAGGACATTTATATTGTCTATAAAACACATACATCACAATTTTTCTATTACAAATGCTATGTACATCAAATGAAGGCCCTGTCGAACCGATCAATAAATTAAAAGATTTTGGACATATTTGCATTAAATAAGAAACCAAATTTCGAAAAGGTACTAAAATGCACTATACGTCAAAAATAAGCAGAAATAAATCGAAATCAGTCACCTAGAGAGCAACGGCTCACTGTTGTGTTAACCATGGGTGCTTCAAGCATTCTGCGGCAGTCGCACGTTTATCGGGTTCGAAATCGAGCATGGGCTTCAGGAAAGCAGCAAAATCTTCGGCGTCTTGTCGACTCCAATCGTATTTTTCCATTAAAACGTCTTCTAGACCCCAAGGTTTTAAGTTGGTTATGTGACGAAGCTCATTCTTTTTGTTGAAAAATTGTTTCGAATTCTTTCCGCCCTGGGCGATTTTCCTGGGTATGTTTCCTAATAGTTCTATTATATGAGCTAGATGATCTTCGTCCCTGCAAAAATCTTCACCGGAGTGGGGCTCGAATAGATAATCGCCCGTAGCGAGTTCAAATGCCATACAAGCAGTACTCCAAATATCAGCTGAGGTGTTGTATCCTGCAATTTGATATTGAATTTGTATATTTATACTGTTACACAAGAAATAGAGATTTTACGTTAATATAAACTTTGAACATTTGAAGTATCACATATTATCAAACATTTTAAGGTGTCTAAAATCACAACTCCAATAAAAATAAATTGTCAAAAAGAATTCCTAGAGATTCTTTTAGCTTTCCATTTATTTAGAATCTAATATAAATTACAAAAAGTGTCCTAAGACAATTTTCTATTGTTTCATAATTTTACCGAAACATTACCAGAGGAAAAAAAATAGTTAGCCAAATGTGTACTGGAGCATTTAGGTACAGGCCAATCTAAACCAGATAAAAGGACTTGATTAGTTGAGTTCATCTCTAAACTGAATGAAATTGTGAGTATGAAAAAGATCACACTATTTGATATGGAACCACACATATAACATTTGGCTTATCTTTTTTATTTCAGTGGTAGATAATTTTTTTGGTGTTGTTAATAAATAAAAAAATTTTCTCAAAAATTGACTTGTCTTCTTATGTCTGCCGCCCACACAAATTTGCCTTAACCAAGACCAAATTCTACAAGAGATAAAACTCTCACTGCGGATGAAAAGGATTATTGGAAAACCTATATCCTGTATCAGAATTTTAATAATGGAATAATTGAATGTCCGAATAAGGTTGTAACCCTCAATATTTGTGAATCGGTGTTATTAGCGGAATAAGGTTGTAATCATCATTTCTGTTATACTGGTATACAATTGGTCGCAGAAAATCACCTCATTTCATATTTATGAGAGCATTAACTTCGAGCCGCGGCGAATAAGGTTGTAACATCATTCAAAATATTAGACATGGCGGATAAAGCATGTGTTAATTAATGTCTCGAAAAAGAAAAATTAGGATTAGTGAGTGGAAGGACAATAAAAGAAAAACCCTACAAGACACTGGGAAGTAATATGTTTCCAGAAAAGGTACTGTTGTTCCTGAAAAAGTACCTCCAGTAAATGAAACGCCATGAAAAGCCACCGTCATTCTTAACTCTTCTAATTATTTCGACAAAATGTTCGAACTTCTCAATTCCACAGAATACAAACGCGTCCCAAACGATCCAACCACCTATCTGGAAAAAACGACCAAATCCATCATAAATAAGTCTACTCTACCTTCAGACATCAAAAAATCTCTTATACCCAGGGAAAAATCATCCCGAATTCCAAAGATATACGGCCTTCCAAAAATCCATAAACCCAATGTTCCCCTAAGACCCATCGTCAGTGCATACAACTGCCCCACTCAGAAATTGGCAAAACATCTCGCTTTATCCTTACAACCATTAGCCGAAAAAGCCTCGTCTTTTGTCAAAAACTCTTTTCATTTTATTGATCTTCTGAAAAATATTTCTATTTCACCCTCAGATATTCTAGTTAGTTTTGACATTGTTTCCTTATTCACCAACATTCCCATCGATGAAACCATTTCCATCTTGGACTCTAAACATCAAATCCCCCAAGACACACTATCTCTTATAAAACACTGCATGTCTAATACATACTTTTCATTCCAAAATGATTTCTATCGTCAAATCAAAGGTGCCCCAATGGGATCTCCCCTCTCTCCCGTAATAGCTGATATTTTCATGGAACATTTCGAAGCAGCAGCCCTGTCGTCATCAAATCTCAAACCCACCTGCTGGTTACGGTATGTTGATGACACTTTTGTCATTTGGCCTCATGGTAAAGACACGTTAGATCTCTTCCTCTCCCACCTAAGTGGGATATATCCTAGTATTCAATTCACGATGGAAGTTGAGTCTGAAGCGTCTTTGCCATTCCTTGATGTTCTTATTCAGAAAAACTTACCTCACAGCTTTTCCTATTCCGTGTACCGGAAACCCACTCATACAAACCGATATCTTAATACCCAGTCACATCATCACCCCGCCCAACTCAATTCAGTTGTCAACACTCTCATTTCTCGTTCTTAGCGACAACAATCATAGGTCATCCGAAATTAATTCAATAAGGCAAACACTCTTACAAAACGGCTACCACAAAACCCAAATCAATAAGAGCATTCAAAAACATCTAAACCCCATTCCATCCAAAAAAGAAACCTTGCCGCCGGATCAACCCAAAATCTTTCTACCTTTTATTAAAGGTGTCACTGATAAAATCAGTAGAACTCTTCTTCCTCTTAATATCAAAACCATCTTCACTACTCACTCTAAGTTATCCAATCTCGTCAGATCCGTAAAAGACCAAATCCCTAATGAAGACCATGGTGTCTACGAGATACCCTGTTCTAGTTGCCCACGTACATACATCGGACAGACAAACCGACGAATCCATAACCGTATTTACGAACATTCTATATCTGTCAAACATTCCGATACTACTTCAGCCCTAGCCCAACATCATATTCAAACAGGCCACAAAATAGATTTCGAAAAAGCAAAAACCATCGCCCCCATCTGCTCCTTAAAATCGAGAATCATTCGTGAAGCTATCGAAATCGAAAAACGGCCTAATAGCTTGAACACGCGCGATGACGCGAAACGATTGCCGGCAACATGGCGACCCCTGCTTCAGCGACCTCCCGCCCACACCGCCCAGGCCACGTCAGTTCAGACCACGTCAGCGCATACCGTTCCCGCGCATACAGCGAGTATAAAAGCAGCGACACAGGGTAAGACCGGTTGTCACTCGACACTGAGGAGTAGGCAGATTGAGACCTCAGTGCCGAGAGACAGCTCTTGCAAAATAGAACATGATACTGGTACGTCTCGAGTGAGGGGAGTATGCAGATTGAGACCCCGAACTCGAACCGAACCGTATCACTCTTGATAATGGCTCCAAAATGGGTGCCGAAACGTCGAGTAATAAATTCTCAACGCGGTTCATCCCGAGAACTAAGTAATGTTCATATATATATATATATAAATATATATATAAATTAGATCAACAAGGTTAATGTAGCTCATTTTTTAAATATGTTTAACCCTACTGGAGCGTGTCAAACTATACATTTTTAAAACGCTTGCATGAAAATGTGCTTAATCCTAATTGAAAGCAACCTTTAAATTTTAATTAACTATATAAAAAAAAATTTAATACAAAAATAAGTAAACTGAAATTTTGTTGGCAACTGTGTTTTGCTTGAATGCGTTTTTTTGTTGCAGGTTAGAACTTGTCGCTGTAAGTATGGGTGTGACGAAATTAACTTGGAGCAAAAACAATTGCTTTTTAA
This sequence comes from Diabrotica undecimpunctata, assembly GCF_040954645.1. Lineage (NCBI taxonomy): Eukaryota > Metazoa > Arthropoda > Insecta > Coleoptera > Chrysomelidae > Diabrotica > Diabrotica undecimpunctata. The sequence goes on along the minus strand of NC_092809.1, from coordinate 122,481,366 downwards.
ACAATTATTCAGTGTAAGCTACGATAGACAAACAATATTGTTACGTCAATATATGGATTTAGTAGATGTGAAAAGACGATATGTTCCTAAATGTGAATCACAACGAAACTGTTCGTTTACTTATATGTTGCATATTGCAAGCACAAATATACGTGTATGTCAAAAAATCTATGTTCCTTTTAAAAGTTACATCTAGCTAGACGTATCCAAAAATTGCAAGAAAAAATTAAGTTTAAACAAACATTGTCTGATCAAAGAGGAAAACATAAAAATAGACCATATGCGATCTCCGATGAAGTAAAAGTAGCTGTAAGAGAGCACATTAAATCTTTTCCAAAACAAAACACTCAAAAGCTTATTTTGCATCCAGAACTATCCATAAACAAAATGTATGTACTTTTTAAGGAAAAATTTCCTAATTTTCGTTGCAGTAAAAATCTCTACATATTTAATTCCGAATTCAACTTGAGATTTGGCAAACCTAGATCGGACACCTGCGCTCGATGCGATACGTTTTATGTTGAGCTTGTATGTGCCAAATCTAAGGCCAAAATATAGAGACTTCAAATGGAAAGCAAATTACACCACGCAAAAGCAGAATAAGCATACGCTAACTTAAACGAGGTATAGAATTAGCTCAAAATAATCCCAATATTATTGTTCTATGTACAGATCTACAGCAGGTACTGTTTTGCCCGACGCTAAAACATTCTAACATATTCTACCAATGTCTTATTGAGCGTAAGAAAAAAAAAAGCAACAGTGTAACATCCAAAAGATTGGATTGAAGTTATAGCCAATGCAAGACCCTCTAAGCCATTTATTGTGTATTTTCTTGAGAGGACCGATTTTAAAGACTTAACTATAGTCGAGTCAGCTTTACTAAAAAACAAGACTAAAATAACTGAAGCGGTATGGTACAAAATTACCAGTGATGATTTTACAAATCTATTATGTCGAGAAAGCCACAATGTATTGCGACCTTGGACCCCATCTCTTGGCTAAAAAAGAAAGAGGAGTTAAAAATCGTTTTTTGCCACCAGTTGCCATTCCAATTGAAAGTCTTCCTGTGTTGTATACGAATCCTTTGTTAGTAAAGCAAGAAAAAAAAAGAACTTAGTGGATATGTGTGCTTTTGTCTTATTTCCTTGCGTTTCCACACGAAATGTTAAAAGGTTGTAACCAATGCATTTTGATGAATTTCAGTGATGTTACAACCTTGTTCACTAAACTGATTTTCTATCGCCATATATAGTCTTAAGTTTTTTATATATAAAAGTTTATGCTATATTATCCTCTCATAAATCTTTTTGTTTTCCTTATCCAATAATAAAAAGTACATTATTGATCTTAAATTTGACTACAAACGAAAAAAATGTTTCCTGTCAAAACATGATTTTGTGGGTTACAACCTTATTCGGAGCGACCATTCAATTATACCCAAATAATGGGAAATTTCACAACTAATTAAAATATATAATGAAGACAAGGTAAATGAAAGGCAGATAATTGGCAATAGTTAGTTCAATAAGAGCATAAGCAAAAAATATACCAAAAGAATTGAATTGATATATTGTTTTGTTTACTATAATTTTTTTAGTAAAATATACATACCTGATCCTAATAAAACCTCAAGAGATCTGTACTGCCTAGTTTGAATATCTTCTGTAAAGTGTTTATCGACCCAACAGGCATTGCCAAGATCAGCAATTTTCACATCAAACTCACATTCCACAAAGGCTGGATCAATTGCATCAACTTTGTCCATATTGGAGTTTAGTTGATTCGAGTCATCCTCTGACATGTGTTCCATTACTGAATCCATATTTGGGGCTTCACCACCTCCAATCTCATCAACACAGCCATTTTCTAGTTTAACTTCAGTTTCTGGTGTTGTCTCAGGACTGAAAAAGGTCATAATATATATAAAAGTTGCTTAAGTGTTTTTTTTGCAATGTATTATTGATTGTATAACTAATAGAAATAAATGGTAACCCAGTTAAGACAGTAGCGCACCTAGAATTTTCCTCTAGGGGGGGGCTGGGTTTTGGTTGGTCACCGAAATTATTTATTATGATGTTACCTCCATTTTGAGTCCTTAAAATGTGTGAGTAACATTGTGGGAATAGGGTCGGAGGGGGGGGGGGTTTAACCCCCCAAAACCCCCCTGGGTGCGCCACTGAGTTAAGATAGGCAAAATGCTGTAACTCCCAGAATTAATTTTTTTTAGTGCAAAACAGAACTGCAGAACACTGCAAAAGTTCATACAATTTTCAAAACAATTTCCTGAAGCTTCATTGATTCATAGACATGCAGTCTATTTAGAAATTTGGGAGACCTAACCTTATATTTCCTTGATAATGTAATACATATTATAATAAACTGTATATGTAAACTAGAATTGTGACTAATTCCCAATAAATTACCTAAATAATATTAAAATACCACAAGAAAATAGCTTGAGAACAACATAAGGTATATAAAAATTAAGAGCCCACAAGAAAAATCATAATATGTAATTAGGATTGGCTGTAAAATCTCAGATTTGAATTATGTTACATTTATGACTTGACATTGTCAATTTAAAGTATGACAATCTCATTTTATTTAAAAGTGGCTTGTACCAAAATCATTTGTTACCTTCTGCTCAGCTTTTACTTAGTATCTTTGTTTTTTTTTTAGTTTCTTTTAACATTCCTTATCTAACTACTTAGAATATTTTAGTGAAAAAGTTTTAATTACAAAAAACTAACCTAATTTAATATATTCGTACATTTTTTAAAACAAAATATGAAAATTTTCATTAAATATGCCTGTATGATGCAATGTCCCTTGATAACTCAATGACCATGAACTTGATTGCTGGTGTAATACATTTGTATAAATTAACTTTGGTATATTTTACAATTTACTCTTCAACAGAATAAAAGATAAAAATAGCCCATTCAAGGCAAACCCTTTTATGGTAAAGCAACAACTACTTATTGGTGTCAATGTTGGAATTTATATGCTATAGTGATTGCCAGATGGTTTAAAGATATATCCATTGATTTAAAAATGAAACTGATATTTTTTTTTGGAAAATAGTTTGGAGTTTTATAAACTTTGTAATTTTCTTCATATCTACTGCGGATGTACATAGCTTTTATAATTCATAGTTTATCACAGAAAAAATAATAAAATATCAAAGAAAAGAAAAATGAATGAGGGAAACCGCAAATTGAATGAAAAGTTATTTCTTTATTAATAATTACAATGTTTTATTTGCAAAAATGAATATTTATTTATTTATTTCAACGGTAGAACCATTTACAATAAAATACAAAAATAGTGAAAAGTAAAGATCATGTACAATAAACATCAAAACAACAACAAAGAAACAATTAAACAGTAAAAATTTGTACATTAAATTACAAAAGGTAAAAAAAAATATCACATATTTAGATTAATTAGACTCTTCAAAACTTTTCAAAAGTTGCCTTTTGAAAACATTAATATTTGGACAGAATGGATCCAATAGGAGGTCATTGCAAGAGCTGAGCATAATCAGTCCTATGAAAAGGAATATAAAAGAGTGCAGTGTGTCAAGTTCTATATATTTTGTTTAAGTATACATTGGCTAATAACGGAGGACAATTATTAATAACGTTGTTTAGAATTTTAAATTGAGACATTACAGAATAATCTATTAAATAATTTTCAGTATTTCTTATATTAATATATGCTTTAAAAGCTAAAGATCTTAGAAACTTCCACGGAACACTCCCCAATCCATCAATGTAGGATGAGGACCAAACAACAGAGCAATATTCAAGACCTAAGCGTACCAGGGAGCAATCATCATCATCATCTTGGTGCTACAGAGGGCCTCAACCTTCTCAAGCTTTCTACGCCATTCTGTTCTGTCCCTTGCTTGCATTTTCCAGTTGCCGACTCCGATCTTCTCCGCATCTTGTGTTACCCCATCCATCCACCTCAGCTTTGGTCTCATTCCCACGGGTTGCGCTGTTAGAATCTTTTTATCATATTCGATTCAGGGGCCCGGGCTACATGTCCTGCCCACTGCAGGCGGTTTCGCTTAATTATAGTGGTAATATCTTTACCACCAAACGTATGCTTCTAGATATTCTGCAGTTGAAAGTTATATCTATTCCTCCATATTCCGTTCTCACAGACTGCTCTGAATATCTTGCGTAGCACCTTTCTTTCAAAAATGGATAGAGCAGATTCATCTGTTTTCATTAGCGTCCATGTCTCTGATCCATATGTGAGAACGGGGACTATCAGTGTTCTATACAGCCTTATACGAGTTTTTTGAGACAGACATTTGTTAGCTAAGTACTTTGATAGACCATGATAACACCTGTTTGCAATTATTATTCGCCTTTTTATTTCCTCAGATGTGTTATTATTGGGGTTAACCGATGTCCCTAGAGCAATACAATAATTTAAATACAATAAGCAATATTTAAGACCTGAGCATACCAGGGAGCATTATCATGTTTCATTAATTTTAAGAAAATGGCTTCTAAATTTCAATGCACAATCCAATAATACACCCAAATCTCTAATCTCAGTAACTGAACCCAAGAGTATATCATTAAGAACATATCTATTAGATTATTTATATGACCAAATAAAATACAAGAAAATTTAGTTGGATCTAAGCTTAAACCATTTTGTTTCAACCATAAAGTTATATACAAGAGATATCTATCCGATTTATCATGTATACAACGAAATAACTGTTCATCGTCAAATAGCAGAAAGTGAGTTTTTGATAGCCTTACCAATATCATTAATGAACAATTTAAAAAACAAGAATTCTTTTGAAATATAATTGTTAGTACGAATTTTCTGTGTATGTCCCATCAGAAAACTTTTAATCCAATTAACAATGGGGTCACCAAAGCCAGATGCATGAAGTTTGTGGACCAAAAGGTTATGATTAACCTAGTCAAAGGCCTTTGAGAAATCAGTGTAAATGCTGTCGACCTGAATTTTATTCTCAAATGCAACTGACGTATTGTTGGTAATTGACAAGGTTTGTTACTGTTGGCTTCCCATTAGAAAATTCATGTTGTTCATCAATAATTATGTGAATATAAATTAAAAGTGGATATGATAAATTTGAATCTCAATTCTGACAAAACAAAATTGATAAAAAATTCGAAGTTTGTCTGCACATACAGTAGTTTGACATATTGAAATTATATCAACTAATATGTTTAATAAATTAAAAGAAAATTCTTCACAATGTGAGTATTGTTCACTCGCACTTGATGAAAGCAATGATATACCTAACACTGCTCAATTGTTGACTTTTGTCTGTGAAATTGATAAACAATTTTTTGTAACAGAAAAACTTACTACATTAAAAAACCACCATGGGAATACAAGAGGTAAAGATATATTTTTGCAACTATTAGATGTTTTTTTTTTTATTTGCATAAATAAAAAGCTAAAAGCTAAAAGCTAAAAGCTCTATAGTGTGTTTCCTGTTGAATGTCAGATGGTAGACTATTATAAAATTTAGCCCACGCATACAAAGGACTTCTCTCTGTTATAGACAATCTGTGAAGTGGCAAATTCAAATTAAGGCTTCTTGTATTATATTCATGATTGGGAAGCAGGTGACAAAACAAAGAAAAATTTTTAAAAAGGAACATAATACATTCAAATATATAGATGGCTGAGAAAGTGAGTATATTGAGTGATTTGAATCGACCTCTACAGGATTCTCCCGCTTTTAATCCTAAGATCACACTGACTGCCTTTTTTTGGACTATAAAGACAGTTGAGCTATCTACTGCAGCACCCCAGAAGATTACTCCATATCGCATAACAGAATAAAACCATGCTGTGAACTACTAAATAAGTTGTTTGTGTAAAAAAGTTTTGTAGTCTGAAACATATTGCTTATTCGAATATTTTTGAGAATGATGGAAGAAGGCTTATTGGTCTATAGTTCTCCATTTTAGTAACATCACCTTTTTTATGTAGTGGCTTCACAATTGCCAGTTTTAAACATTGAGGAAATTTACCTTGCCTGAAAAAAGCATTAACTGTAAAAGAAAGGGGAACAGAAATCTCTGATGAAACATATTTAATTAAGTTGGTTGATATTTCATCATATCCAGAGCTATGCTTGTTTTTAAGTTATATTTATTGTGACTTATTTCTTTCTCTGAAACGGGAGTTAAAAACATGCAATGATTAGTTTGTTTGATATTAATTTGAAAATTTTTAACATGCTTTATTTTCTTTACAGCTTCTGGCGCTGCATTTGCAAATTGATTTATTTCGTTAGAAAGCACCTGAGGGTCACCCTCCAAACAGAAATTACCTTGATTTTTGGAATTACCTTTAATCTCTTTTACCAATTGCCAAGCCATTTTAGTTTTATTTTCGCTATTTTCAATTTGTTCTTTATAACAATTTTTTCCAGATTGAGTGAGTAAAGAATTGTAAACAAAAGTGTAAACAAAACATCAAGCCTAGATTTACAATGTTTTATATCATCATTTTTAAAGTACTTTTGTGATTTTTTTTATTTGCTATATTTATCTCTTTGAGTGGAAAACATATCCGACACCCTGTTAGGGTAAAAGGAAGGGGAGAAAGAAGAAAGAGTGGAAAACATTGTATAAAAATTTTCTGAACTATACTCATCAGTGGCGCACCCAGGGGGGGGGTTTGGTGGTTAAACCCCCCCCTCCCCAGGCCCTATTCCGACACTGTTACTTACACATTTTAAGGACTCAAAATGGAGGTAACATCATAAAAAAAATTTCGGTGATCAACCAAACCCCCCCCCCCCCCCAGAGGCAAATTCTAGGTGCGCTACTGTACTCATAAAAGCATCCCACTGATTATCTACATCTAATGTCTCAAAAACAGATACCCAGTCTACATTACCTAACATGAATTTAAAAAAACGTTTATTCTCCTTGCTAAATATTCGTTTTTTTATTATATTTGACTCACATTCATTTAATTCAAATTTTACCTTTTGAGCAGTATGATCAGATGTATAAGGATTGAATACAAGAGAATCAAATATGTCAAGATTTGTAAAAATATTATCTATACAGGATTTTTGTTACCTTGTATGCGTGTATAGTCTTTGATGGAAGGTTTAATATCAAAGGAGCTCAAAAACATTTTTAATGTGTCTGGCCACCTCGCACCCTCAAGCAGCATATCTAAGTTAAAATCACCAGCCAGAAAAATGAGTCTTTGTCAACTAAATCACAAAGTATTTGGTCTAATTTGTTTATTAAAACTTGTGGGTTTCTGTTTGGTAGATGGATAGGATTACAATCTTCTTCTTATTAAGGATATGGTAGGGGCATGGTTTATAAAAATTGAAAGAATTAAATATTACACAGTGTTTGGAAAAGTATCAAGACTGATTTAAATATTTTATTTTTATTATTCAGAATATGACCTTATTTAGTTTTAAATCTTTTATTTAATTCATAATATAATATGGCTTTAGTTCATCTTTTAAATTCTCGAACTCAAATTGGCTGATTAATTATTGTCAAGTTCTGAGAATTCACTTGTCTGAAAAACAACATGTTTTTGGGAAACATTTATCAACCCAAACACTTCAGAGTCCTTAAGGAAACGTACCCGTTGTTTGTATAGAAAGCTTAAAATGTCATTTTAAGCTTAATTAACTTCTATTCACGGAGGTCCTAAGAACAGAAGAACCACCCCAATGAATTCGCGTACATACGTATTTTGTTTCGTATTATCGGCCACTTTACAACAACCTCTCATCGTGAACAGAAGCAAGCAAACCAGCATCGGGTGTGCATCCCATTTTTACCCTTAGACCTTAGACTCAGAGCGAGGCCCAACCACAGACAAAAGGTAAGTGAATCTCATATAGAATTGACAATAAGATATTAAATCTGCCAATTGTTATTTGAATTGCATTTTATTTTACATATCTATTTACGAACATTTGCTATTTTTCGCTGATTTACTTACAAACAAATTATTTCATTTTTTCGTTATTATTATTTATCGATTATCATTTAACCAGCGACCTAATTAAGTTTTATACAAAACACACAGCCTCTTCTAAAACCTCATTGTGTTATTCATCAACATGCACTTTGAACAAAAGTTATAAATTTGAATAATGTTATGAATATTGTACTTAATTCCATCGAAGTCCATCAATTATATTCGCAAAAATGATTTAAAAAGATTTTTTGAGTTAATAAGCGAGATTGAAATGTTTTTAACAAAAAAAGGAAATAATGTACCAGAATTATCAAATTTTAAATGGATAAGCGAGTTAGCTTTTCTTGTGAACATTACAACTTACATCAATAAATAAATATAACACTACAAGGCAAGGGAAAGTAATCAATGAACTATTTACAAAAAAAAAACTTTCCAGCTAAAAATAAAATTGTTTATTTCTCGACTTAAAAGAAACAATTATTGGCATTTTACTATTTTGCAATTATTTTTAACCAAAAACAACAAACTTAACAATTTATGAAATTTTGTAAAATCAATGATGTGTATTTGTTCCACCACCTACTTATGCTAACAAATATTTTCAAGAATGAATTTCATAACATCAAAATATAGAACGAGGTTGATAGATGAAAATTTACAAAGCTTGTTGAGCATCTAAGTATCCCAAACACAACCCGACTTAAATAAATTATCAAACAAATAAAAAACTCATTGAATTTTAATGCACGAATAAAATGAAATCTGAAAGATCTAGGTCTCGAAATTATGAGGACTCATGTGTCTTTTACAACCCAGATAGAATATGAATGAGAGAATGACCTGCAGGACTTCACACCATCCAATGAAATGATGATGATATGGATTCAGTTGTTTGTCATATTTACTTAAAATTAAGAGCCCTTGCATAAGTAATTATATTAATAGCAATATGTTTTTGTATCTTCTTTTTAATTCATCTGTGTAAGTGTATTAATATTCATAATTTGGTGGCATTTAAAAAGATGTCCTTAATATTTAATATTGAATAGTTTACATAAACTGATATGAAGAAATCTTGTGTAAATAACAGAATAAGTAATATAAATTACTGATACAAATTTAGTATATACTAATAAAAAGTAAATATAATACAGTAGTCTCTCTCTTTATAACGATTCCCTATATAACGATAATTCCTCTATAACGATGAAAATAGTAAACGTTGGTTGGTTTGTCATAAGAACAATGTATTAATTCTTTCTCTATACCGATATCGTTCTCTCTTTATAGCGATGACTTTGCAACGTTCAATAGTCGATGACTGATGTGTTATTGTGTTTAAAGTTCAGACTTCAGAGCGTTAAGTGACTCGCTTTTATTGTTCGGGCGGCGTGCCTAACTGTTATCACACAGATGTCATCTATTGACGACTTTTCATTTTCAGTTTGAGTTGTGTCTCAGTGTGTCAACAGTCAACATGTTTTCGAAAAAGCATAAAGTGCTCTCGGTGTAGGAAAAGTTATCAATAACTCGAGCAATAGAGAAAAGTGAAAAGCAATCGGATGTCGTTCGCCGTACGGGGTCTCAGTCTCAGTCAACTGTGGCTACGATATGGAAGGACCGAAAAAAGTGGCTTGATCGGAGATGGAGGGCGGTAGCAGGAAGAAGTTGTGGACACCTCAGCCCGAAGATTTAGATCGCGCTATGCTTCAGTGGTTCCAGCAGCAGCGTATGAACCATATTCCACTTTCTGGGCCTGTGGTCAGGACAAAAGCTGAGTTTTTTGCAACTGAGCATGGAATTGAGAATTTCAAGGCATCTGAGGGTTGGCTGAGCAAGTGGAAGCTGCGACACAAGATCAACTATGGGCAAATCAGCGGAGAGACTCGCGATGTTAACAAAAACCTAACAGATGATTGGCTAGAAAACGTGTGGCCTGAACTGAAGGCACAATATGCGTCAGACGACATTTTCAATGCTGATGGGACTGGGTTGTTTTTTAAAATGACACCAAACAGAACTTTAAAATTTAAATCGGAAAAGTGCGTTAGTGGAAAGCTCTCTAAGGAACGCATTAGTTTTAGTGGCCGCTAACATGACAGTTTCGGTGAAGCGAAAATTGTTGTGATAGGGAAGTCAAAAAACCCACGTTGCTTTAAAATCATAAAAAATCTACCAGTGACCTATAAAGCAAACAAGAGTGCATGGATGACTTCGGAAATTTTTGAAGAAGCGATAAGAAAGTGGGATAGCGAGCGTAAAGGGAAAAAATTCTTCTGCTTGTCGACAATTGTCCTGCTCACCTTGTACTGTGCAACCTTCAAAACAGTGAACTTTGTTTTCTGCCAGCAAACACGAGTGTCCTTCAGCCCATGGACCAAAGTGTCATCGAGAGTTTGAACAGCCATTACATGAGAAGACTTTTGATGGAATTGGTTGAGAACAATGGCGATCTTAAACTAAACATTCTTGACACCATCCTAATGATCGTAAATCCTGGGACGAGGTAACGAGCAATACAATAAAACATTCCTTTAAACACGCAGGATGGCTGGAAGATCAAGGATTGACTGATGATGAAGATGACTTGCCATTAGATGTTTGGGCCAGACAGTTTGAACTTACTATTACCTACAGACCTGAAGAGCTAACAGATTGTGAAGAAGTTGATGAAAATGTAGCTACAACAACTGGACTTTCTGACAAGGACATCCTACAAGCAGTTTATATAGAAGAAGAAAACAATGACCCAGAAGTAGAAGCAGAGCCAGAACCAGCTCCGACCCCTCAGCAGGTATTAGATGCGAAAAAGTACTGCATCGATTCTTCATCCACCAGGAAGATGATATGAGTGCTGTGGAAGATTCTATGCATCTTCAGGACAAGGTCAGGTCAGTTCTCTGGAAAGGGAAAAGGAAACAGACCAAGGTGACAGACTTTTTTGGTAATGTAGGCTAAATATAATTTTAAAATAACTATTTCTGTGCATATACAACATTTTTATTTTTATTACTCCTTATTATGCTTTTATAATTTTATTACAGCATCGTTTTTACCTAAATATATAACTATTAAATGTCTAAACTTCTGGTCGGTGATTGCTAATGGATACTCTTTAATATGTATTAGTTCATTGTCTAGTCTGTATTTTTAAAACCTATTAAGATTGTAAAGACTCAAGTGACCCATGCAGATCCACTGATCTAGTTCTTTAAAAAGCTCTGTATTTCTCATGACTACCCCTGGTGTAGATGATGATGCTAGAAAAAAAGGTGCAAAAAACTGGCAACAGTTGGCAATAGATAGGGCTGATTGGCAAAACAGACTTGGGAAGTATGTTTGTGTGATTTGAGATTATTGGATTTGGAGTCAATGTCCATTGTACCTTCATTGATGTGATTATTTGTATTTTATATGCAGAAGCTCTAAAGGAGTGGCCCTTCCTTACATTCTAGATTTTTAGGTAGGTATACAATGATATTCCTGCTCTAATTTTACAAAGATACATAATTAGTTTTTCTTTTTTTTTCTGTTATAAATTCATCATACTCTGAACTGTTTTCTTTTGTTGTAGTGTTTTATTTTTTTCCTTTTTTTTTTTGTATCTTTACATTGTTTTTTATTAATGTCATTAATTGTCATCTTTTTGTTTCTAATTGTAGATATTAGACTGGGATACAAATTAGAGGCTTAGGGTCTGTACAGCATTTAGATGAGACTATTGGCCTCAGATACTTAAAGTGTTAAGGTAGAAATAGGTAGAAGACAAATGGTTATAATCTTAAACTAATATGTAAAATAGCTTGTACAAAGTTTGATGTTATACTCTTCTGATCTAAATAATTGGATAAGGTTACATTATGTCCAATATTTATATTGAAAACCTTGATCAGTTACACAAAATATAAAGAAGTCTTTTATAACAAAATATGAAGAAAATAGACTAAAAATAGTAACAATGAGAAGAAACAAAAATTCTGTACATTAGAATTATATAGTCTTAGAAAATATGGGATGAAATAGACAAGCCACAAGTGTAAAATTAGTAGAATAATATAGGTTATTGTGGAATGAAATAAAAAAGAACATAGAAAACTAAAACAAAGGATAAAGCAGCTAAATTTATTCATTTATGATTAAAAATTGTACCTAAAACTGTTCTACAAACAAATTCTAGAGAATTTCAAATAACACTTCACAATTTTTAGCAAATGATTTTTATGAATTTGAATTATGAATTTTACTGCTTTCTGATTTGTTTATGATTGAAGGAAGAAAAAGCAGTCAGTAACCCATAAAAATATTTATGGTATGTGTAAAATTCCACACTGGATTATTTATAACAACAGAATTTTTATACAGGTAAAGTAAAGTAGAATTGAAGTATGCTTTGTTGATTTCCATGTTAAAAGTAGTGTCTTTCATTGAAGTCAATTATGAAGATTTTTTAAGATCATTTGATCAAAAAACCAGTATTATCAACAAATATAAATAATTATTTTGAAGGTTATGTACCAGTTCTCATTTTATTCTCATTGATATTAAAAGTAAACTGGTCGATGCGAAATATTTCTGAGGAGTTTAAGAGGAAATTGGTTGTGGAGCTACTATGGGTAACTGGATTAGTTTAAAGTCAATGCAAGCAGCAATAAAATTGTAAAAAGAAAGTCACATTTTAATTACTACTATTAAAAATTAAACATTTACCTGTGACTTGGTGAAGTTTCATGAAAATCAGTATCACCATTCACACTAAGATCACCATTTTCTTTAACTTTTTTCAATTCCTCAATTTCGAATATTTGCTCCATCTGTTTTTTCAATAGCTCAGTTTGTCTTTTAGCTTTTTTCTTTAGTTTCTTCTTTTTATTTTTACTCATTTTTGTCTCTATGACTGGAGCTGTACTGATTAAGGAAGTTGGTAATTTTATGCCTAGCTGGGATAGTTCTGCTGCTTTACAAGCCAGTGTTCTAATTGCATCCTCAGATATACAGAGTAGGACATTTTCAGGTTTGATGTCTGTGTGGATAATTCTGCATTTGGTGTGGAGATAATCCAGACCTTCTAAAACTTGTTTCATTATAGTGCGCACATTTGCTAATGGAATTCCTCTATAATTGGATTTTATAATTAATTTTAATAAATGATGACCTAGCACTTCAAAGACCATACAAACGTGTACCCCATTGATTCCACTGATCTTAAAATCATTTAAAAGTTGAACCGTTTTATTACGTTTTGGATCTGTTGGATCAGATTCTCTAACTGATTTCAAAATTTTTATTTCATCAAGAGCAGTTTCTGTGAAATGATCTGCTGACTTGACAATCTTTAGGGCAACAAATCTCTTCTCCTCAAGATCCCAACACAACCACACAGTCGAGAAATGACCCCAACCTAATTTTCTAGTTACATGATACCTGGAAAGAAAGAGGTCGCCAATTCTGACAGGATGGTAACCTCCTTTGCGGTAATCGGAACTATCTTCTTGTTCTTCCTCTTCACTAGTGTAAGGATCCTCATCTCCGATAGTTTCATTACTCGAGCTATGAGAAGGTTCAGTTTTAGAATTATGCCGATTTTCTCCACCATGTCCGTTCATATCGTTTTTACCTTTCTTTTTGGCAGGCTTGTGTCTTTTCTTTTTAGCTTGAATAGCTAAGACACGTCGATTTACGTCCAATTTAGCGCTCATCTGTATACCTTTTTATAACAATCGCCACTAAAATTACTTAAAAACGTTATTAAGGCGTCAAATGTCCTTCATTTTATTAAAAACACTTTTGTTTGATTATGGCCGCCTCACCACTATTCCCTAGTACGAAAAGACAAACAACACTTTGCTCCATCAATACTACCAACATCGTTGATAATGTCAGAATTATCTGACTAGGCACGTTTTTGCGTGGTATAAAATATGTTTTCAAAAAAATATATATATAATTTCAACAACGCCTAAAAACCAAGAAAAGTTTATTTTAAGTTTGTTTAAACATTGGATTATTTAGATTGTTGGATTCAATTGGATATTTAGTACGCTAAAGTACAACATACCTCGAAGTGAAAAATAGGGCTTCGTTTCCCTAAATTATGTTAGAATTTCACATATATTTTCGAAGCGAAGATGTTTTCCGCTTGAAAGAAATATAATACAGTATTATTCTCACCCATACTCAAAACTAATATAATATGTGTTAAAAGCTCGCTACTCAGGCACAGAATAAATAACAGAGTCAGAATGCCCACTCTCAGATGCCGCCTTTGAAGTTTGTCAGCACGCGATCGCCATATTTTAAACGGAATCATAGACTCGAATTGAGAAATTTGTGACAAGCTACGACAGAATTGTAATTTAAATTTTTAGAGATTAATAATTTAGTACATTTGAAATAATTTAATCTATTCTTCAACTAAAATTACGAATAATAAGTGCATATTATGTCTGTAGTTGCCGTAAATAAATTAAACCGGGTTCATTTTTCTATGCACACCAGGTAAAATGTCACTGAACAGCACTGGTTGCTGGAGATGCTCGTTCTTATTTTTTCAAGCAGAGTTGGCATTCTGATTGTTTATTATTCTGTGACTCAGGTATATAATATTGATCAACAATAGAATTATTTAAATTGTTCTATTTTGATGTCTTTCATTTTGATTTGTTTAGGATATGTATTGTTTCTTTCTATTTTGCTATATAATAAAATTATAACTAGTGTTTGTTGTCAATTTCTTTCTTAAGTTACATTTTACATCTTACATTTTTGGATATAACCACAGAACACATATAAGTTTTGTCAGTTTCAAATGAAATCATTTTGTCATTTTATTCTTGTTCTGTGAATTACACATGCACATGTTTAGGATCTCTTTTTCCGGTTTTAAGCATAGCATGTCAATAATTAATTTATACGTCAAAAGTTTGTGTATGTTGTTGATCTCTCTGTCTATGTGTTAAAAGCCATATTCATTCAAATACCAAGCCAGTTCAGTAATTTTAATTTTAAGGAAGTAGCGCAACCAATGTTTACAAAACTTATTAGGTACTAAAGTTGCAGTACTGTTCCTTGTATAATTAATTATAAAGAGATATGAATAATGCTGATTTACCAGATGATAGTGATTCTAGTGATGAAGACTATGTACCCAATGAAAAAGTAGATGACTTACCTTCAGAAATTGACGAGGATGATTCAATATCCGAATCCGAAGAAACATCCGGAAAATCTTCTAGAAAGAAAAAGAAAAGCCGTAAGAAAATTGGAAAGGAAAAAATAGGTAAGTAGTATTTTTGTTCAAAATTACTCAATCATTACTAGCAAAGTAATCTTCAACACTACCGGTATTTCATAAACTTGTCTTTATTATGTTAATATTATCTTTAAACTACCGGCCGCAACAATCGTCAATTTATTTGGTAGATCTCAGGGAATAGTGTATATGAAGATATAATTAATTATACTCCATGTAATTATTTAGTAATAATTGTTTAAAACAACTATACCTACAACAAACTTTATCACAAAAATATGAAATTAATTTTGATTTTTATCTCATAGAGAGGAAATAAAATAGTAATAAAATAATAAATTATATAATTTATTATTTTATTACTAACTAAAGTACTTATATATAAATTATATAAGTTTTATGAAAATGTAAATTGTTTTAGAAAATAAAAATGAAGATATAGAGGAAACCAAATCTGAAGAAACAAAAGCAAATGTTGATGATCTGTGGGCAGATTTTGTTAAAGATACAGGTTTTAAAACAAAAGGCAGTATTAAATCAACCCAACCTACATCTTCAAAACCTAAGGAAAATGTTAGCAAATCAAGTAGTTCTTCCCAATCGTCTAGTACAGAATCAAAGCCTGCTAATAAAGTTAAAGTCACACAAATTTTTGAATTTGCTGGTGAAGAAGTTAAGGTTGAGAAAGAAGTTAGTGCAGGTAATTTTTGCAAGTATTTTATTAGTAAAATTTAATTTCAGTCAAAAAAGTTTAATTTATATTTACCTTTAATGATGAGTTTTATCATCTGTTCTAAGGCTTTTTAAATGATGTATATGCCTAACATTTGAGCTAGTTCTAAAGTAGCTAGCCTAGAATTTTTTCTATATATATGGCATTTAATATTTGTGCTACTTTGGAATTTTGAGTAGGTATGCTTTACATGTATTCCAAATTTTGAATTTTCTTCTTTCTTAACATATTCTGAGCATAGAAGGTTTATTTAGGTACAGCTTGTATCAAGGAGATTGAGCTACATTCTATCTATTTATGGAAAAACATAATTTAAACGTGCGTTACATGTATTTTAACTATTTTTACAGTTTTTGTAAACTTCTTTTAATTATGGTAGTTCCGGTTGTTTAACTATGTGTTCAATTTGCAACAGTTTTCTTATTTCATAATATTTTGTCATAGTTTAGTAAGTACCTATGTATGTAGTGTTGCTGATAAAATAACAATTGATCGAAATTAAGTACCTCATGGTAGTAAATTTATGGGAAGTTCTACGGAGGCTGAAGTTTTATGTTAGCAACACCTTTAATACATGGGTAGAAAGGAGATACAGACAGCTAGGTGATTTATACACCATCATCTATATCACGTCTCTAAATGCTGCCAGGAAACTGATCATGGGCCAGAGCCATTTCTGACTATGGCCTATGGGATGGCAGTAGAAACTGTATAAGCTATGGCTAGCAAGTAAGGTGAAAGTTGTGAAGTAGGCAACTTGGTGAATACATTACTGTAGCCTGTGTTGTCATCCCTAAATATAAACAGGTAGCTCATTTATAGTCTTGTTGTGGAATGCATGTAGAGACCATACAAAGCTGTGTTTTGGTAAGTAAGATGAGAGTTCGAAAGCACTGGAGATATGCAGTTTTCGAACTTCGCCAGTGCTAGTGTTAATGCCACTGAAGAGCTTGTGTTTCATACCAATCACCAAGTCAAGACAATTTAGGTGGTTCAGGCAGCAACAAGTCCCTTCTCATTATATTTTGTTTTATGCCAACACTTCAGACCTTTTAGCACATGCTCATCCAATATAGATGTGGCCATATGTTTGAACAGATATATTTTTCTGTGAGACTTTTGTTGTGTTCAGATCCACACTTTTTTTTTCATTGCCATGTATTCCTCGACGACCTTATGCCGATACTACTAAGGCACTGTTTTGTTTTGCCAGTATATTGAGTTCTAGGCATTCCCATACTAGTCTATAGTACCCAAGTATTCTATGAGTCTATTATCCTTTTCTGGAGTACCTGAGTTTATGTGAAAGAAGACAAATCATATCTGCCCTATCCTAAATGATGAACCCTCGCTGCTCAAAATCTCTTCCTGATTTCCTGCTAGTCCAGTTATTTCAAGTATTGTTACGTCCCATTTGTTTATGTTGTATATCTTCAACAAGACATGGAAGAGGAAGACCAACAATTAGGACCCTCAATAGAGACTATGCCAATGTCTCTAAAGGAAGCAAATATTAAGAACGCGGATTCAAGGCCTCCCCAAACAGAAGTTTAAAATATCAATTCAGATGTCTAAGTTCATTCAAAACAATCTTGAAAACGAGTAATTATATATAAAACGAGCGGTTCTAATTTATATAAACTATTTATTTATACAACACAATACTCTCTTAAAAACTCCACTAACTAATAATAGCGCTCCATATGTATATACCAAAAATATCATTCGAGAATCATCTTTAGTAATCCATCTCTATTTATTCATTACCAATGCATGCTTCGTCGTACCTCACCCGCTATCGAGAATATTTTTGTGTATGGGTCGTCATTGACACATTATACGGAAAACGCTATTATGTTACACTGCTCCCCTCATAGATCTGAACGTCCCGAGCAGCAACCCTATAAGAAGGCCCAGGATGGCGGAATCTACAGGACTGTCCAGCTCTGCATAATTCCTTCAAGAAGGAATAACAATCTACTGTCTATAAAGGACACTCTTCGGGTTAATGCAACACACAGTAATTCGTACGCCGGTTTCTCGGAAGATCACTTCAGTCATGCTTCTCACAAACTTCCAATCCAGATTTTGTAGTGCCTATCTTTGGTAAAACCAAATTCTTAATATCAATTACACACGATTTTCTTCAAATTAGTTGAAGCACGCTATATGTTCTCGCAGCTTGTCTTGTATTTAAAAGACATCCTGGCCCCCATATACAGCAAATATCAAGGACCATCTCTTCTAATCGCGGTACTCTTCCAACTTTAGGCTGTTGATTCTTTAACTCATCCAAGCGACCGAACTTCTTATTGAATACGGACGAGATTCCTTTAGTCATCTCGAGTACTTGGGCAACATAGCGTGTTATGGAGACGTTTTCCGGAACATTAAAAAGCTCCTGATGAACTTCTGCGGTCACGCCGAATATAGCACTCTTTCTTTCAACATAAATTCACTAAAACTTTTAACAACTTCTTAATTCGGTATACTACGTTATTCTTCCCATTGCCTTTGCAGTTTAGGAGACAAGCCTAGTTTTTCCTAAGTTTTTCGTTATGATATTTTCAATTAAAATTATTTGTAAGTAATTAATATTAAATTTACTAGAAAACACATCTTTACACTTTGAGTTCAATTCTTTGATCCTTTTTTTGGTACTGCAACGTTTTTTATGATTTTTTTGGATTTTAGATTCAGCCGAAGCTCGTTTATTAGGAACACATACTGAACAAAGTGTTTCTAGTGGTAAAAGTAAAAGATCTGCTGGACTGAGTGGCATAGGTAATGTTCTGAATCAACTCACTAAAAAGCCGAAAATTAGCACATTAGAAAAAACCAAATTGGATTGGGATAGCTATAAAAGGGAACAGAATATTGAGGAAGAATTACAGACTTTTAATAAAGGAAAAGATGGGTGAGTAGTATTTTGTGAATGTTTTAATATGAGCATAATGTGTGTATTCATTATAGTAGGTTTTAATAGAAATGGTTAGACCAACAAAAGGACAAAAATACTCTATTTAAACTGAAATTTTCAGAATGTAAAATTATAAAATACAGTGTGTTGGAGTATATAGCTAGGAGGATCTTTTTCTATCAGGTCATCTTTTACTCTTGAGATATATATTGATAAGCATTTGTAAAAAATTTAGTTATTTGAATAGTTGTTGGTAGTGTTTAAGAACAATATCAAATAAGTATTTTTTAAATTAGTTCGAAA
Source organism: Diabrotica undecimpunctata (assembly GCF_040954645.1). Lineage (NCBI taxonomy): Eukaryota > Metazoa > Arthropoda > Insecta > Coleoptera > Chrysomelidae > Diabrotica > Diabrotica undecimpunctata. The sequence continues at coordinate 122,462,178 of NC_092809.1, read as the reverse complement.
TGTTATACGAAAGAGTTCCCCAAAATGGGAACATTTGTAATAAATAAAATATTTTACACAATTATTTAGTTAAAGTGTGTCTTGAGGTACTAGAAAACAGATATTGTGTATTTAACAAAAAATATATAAGGTCAGAAATAGACATTTTTGAAAATGTGCAAATACTTTCTTTTTAAAGGAAGGTTGGGTAAAATGGGGTACATAGAAATATTAGGTTATTTTTTAATTAAACATGTAATGAAGTATTGAACATTATTAAACAGTAGGTACAGTATAACAGTATGAACAGTATTAAAAAATAAAAAACAAACTATAAACAAAAATCGCATATAAAAGTGTCGTGTACATCTCGTTGCAAAAATACAAGCTTCTTCGTCTTCTTCTTCCTCGTCTTCATTAGAGGATGTATCAGAATCTTCAGCCTGAATCTTTTTACGCTTATTTTGGGTAGACAAACCATTTATTTTTGTTTCATTTACATGGGCAGTGGCAGGACTGGTTCTCTAGTCTTTCTTTTCTGTAATAGATTATCACTGGAAGTCGCAGATTTTTTATTTTTGTTGAAAAGGTCGTTTTTGTTTACCTTCTTGTCTCTCTTTGCGCTCCTGTTCTTCTGCCTCTAGTTCAGCCTTGTATGGTGATGATCTTAATATGACAGTTTTACCTTTCCTCTTGTCACTATTCTTTTTTACACGCTCTTTTTCTTGGGGTAAGTGCATCAAAACTTTTGGTGAAAGCAGAAAAGCATTTGGGCAACATAGACCCACCTGTTGAACTAGAGGGCTCAGGAGAAGCTTCTTAAGAAGGCGCTGTTCCACTTGAAGAACTAGAGTGTCTGTTCTATTGTTTGTGGTGGTGGTAGTAGTGGCGCATGATATCTGCTGCTCAGAATTGTGGTTTGGTTGTTCCGTGGTATCTGAAAATACCTCAAACAGGTAATCAGGGAATACATATCTATTTAAAGGATACATTCCTGTTTTTTTCAAATCCCTTCACTGCGGTTTGAACATTAGCTGCCCTTGAAAAAGCAGCATTGATTAATTATCCTATTTGATAAATTATAACATTCCTGCCAGGGTGATTAAGCAACTATTTTTTAACCTCTTGTTCATAAAAGGTACTAAGTGGTGCCATCAACCATCAAATGAGACATCGAGCGGTTGTAATCAATGTATGGTGTGTGGTGGATAACACTAAACTTTTTATATGGTAACTGTGACCATCAAGAATAAACAACACTGGTTTTTGAGGTCCAAGATTAGCAAACTCAATAAACTTTTTAAACCATACAATAAAGTTTTCCTTGGTAATCCACCCAGTCTCATAATACACTGCAGATAAGCCTGGTGGGGCAGCACCCATCTATTAAGAGCGGATTTGCTTTCTTAACCTTAAGATAAACAACCCACTTGCTTTTAACCATGAAGAGCAAGGATTCTGGAAGGCTTGTTAGGTAAAATCATCCGCGGTCAATCGGATCTCTCTTCTGTGATTAAATTGAAAAATGATTAAATTAAAACGCAATTAAGGCGAGGTCAAATTCGACAATTACGCCGCTAATATTTGTTTTCAGATGATTCGGCAAAAACATTGAGAAACAAAATAGCTTCAGGCTGCTGTCACGCCATCAGCAAGGGACGTATCAAATAAATTTTTATATATTTAATATTCGTTATTTAAGGGAAAAAATATACACAAAACAAACATAAGCTTCTAACTCGACTACTGACTGCAAACTGGTTAGTACTAGTTAGTAGGTAACTAAGAACACCCATGAGACGTTCGGCGGTCAACTCCCCACTTTATTATTGACATTTTGAATGTCCCCATTTACCCTGCGTCCGCGTTTTAGGCAAATCTCCTCTACTTCAAAATACAAGTGGTTCAGGATCGTATCTTAAATATCTGCCTGTCATCAGATGCCACCAATCACGCATCTCGATGTGCATCGCCCTTCCTTCTGGAACAAATAATTAAATTTAATTGGTCGAGAAATGAAAAAGTTTCATATAAAAGTTAATTTATCTTTAAATATGGGACATTTTCGGATCTCAAGTGAGTCAAGATAGTACAGTGTACAGTGTGTGTTTTACCCGTGTAGGGTAGCTCCCTAGAGCACTTTGCTCGAAGGGCTCTGTTTCTTTCTAAGACTCTGAAGCTGAGTTTTTTTCTTCTTAGAAAGAATGTGTTTTATTTCCACCACCTAATAAAACCATAATGGCATTGTCTCTTCAAGATAATGCCACAACAAGAGCGTACCGGCCAACTACGCAATATTACACCATATTGCGCAATAGTTGGACAAATTAATAAACATAGAAACTTGCACCAAGTTGCAATCAGTTTTTCATACGTTTATTAATTACACCGGAGACGACATGCCAAGGGCACACTTCAAAAAACAACTCAATTTATTAAGTTGTGATACATATTGGAGAGATCTTTGATATCGGTCTTATTATTGATAGAATTTTGATCTTTCTTTATTTGAATCATCTCCAATACGCATTTTTTGTTGTAGTTCTGTTCTTTTTCAAAAATCTGTACATTTTCTGAAAATCAAAGAAATGGCTTTTCTAGAGAATGCCTGGCTAAGGCTGTAATGTTTAATTTGTTGGTTTGTACACGATGTTTGTGTACAACAACTCTTCTATGTAGATACTGGTGGCTTTACCCAATATATGTTGAATTTCAGTCTTTACAATTTATTGTATCAATAACATCCGATTCATCTCATGATCTTTATTCACATTGGATTTAAATTGAGATGAACCCTACATTTTGTTTGAAAGGCCACGTTCACCGTCAAAATGTCAGGTACTGGTTTGATACAAATCCTCGTTTGTTTCGTGAAGGTCATACACAATTTCAGGAAAAGCTAAATGTACGGACATAATCACAAATCATCCACAATATTTTCAACAAGACATCATTTGCCAGGAAGACGGGGCTTCGTCTCATGCAAGCAGAGACTGAAATTATTTAAACACAGTTTTTCACGAACAGTGGATTGGACGACGTCAACCCTTAGAATGGCCACCTGCACCACTGGATCTTGTTCCATTAGACTTTTTCTTTTGAGGTTACCCAAAGTTCAAGATATATCAGACAAATCCACAAACCTTTGCTGATCTACTTGTAGGATGTAAGAGATGTGAGAATGTAACAACATAACTAGAGAAATTTTACAGCATCTTATAGAACAAACAAAAAATAGGTTATACTACTGTCAGCAGGTGAATGAAGAACACTTCCTTCTTTGTGTGCCGTGCTTGTTTTCAAGCGTTAGCTATCGTCTCATTAACAATCAATCAATCAGTTTATAACGTTCTACGCCATCTCCATTTATTTCAGTCGTTTCAAAGATTTTCTTTAACTCCCCTCTCCCTTAAGTCTTTATCGATTCCTTCTCTCCAACTTAATCTCGGTCTACCTTGCTTTCTTCTTCCATGCGGTGTCCAGTTCAATACTTTCTTTGGTATTCTGTGTTCATCCATTCTTTGGATGTATCCATACCATCTTAGTTGATTTATTCTGATGTTCTCTGTTATTTTCCTGCTTAGCACCCATAATTTCTCGTATTCTTTCGTTTCTAACTCTGTCTAATCTTGATTTTCCAGCCGCTCTTCTCCAGAAGTCCATTTCTGTTGCTTTTAATGCTTTTAAGTTTTTTCCTTTCAGTGGCCATACCTCACTTCCATATGTAACAATGCTTTTTATAATGCTGTTATAGATTTTGGGTTTTTTTTGCTTTGGAGATTGTTTTGTCCCACAGTAAACTCTTTAATTGCCTAATGGCTTGTCTTCCCTGGTTATTTATATATATACAAGGATTTCCACAGTTTTCACTGTATTCCTTCACTCAACCGTTTTCTCCAATTTTTCCTGTTTAGCCAGTCCCCTTCCTGTAGGTTTCTTCTACTCATTGCTTCGTCCACCTCATCTCTGAAAGATCTTCGGGGTCTGCCTCTCTTTCTTCTTCCTATCGGGCTCCACTCTGTTATTCTATTTATCCACCGATTTTGGTCTGCTCTTCTGACATGTCCGTACCAGGTTAACCTCTTCTGTTCGATGTAGTCTATTATGTCGGAGTTCATGCCCATTCTCCTCTTAATCTCCATGTTATTTATCCTATCTCTTCTCGTTACTCTGCAGCTTCTCCTTAGAAATTCCATCTCTGTTGCTCTTATTTTGTTTTTGGTTTTCTTATTTATTGTCCAATTTTCACACCCATAAGTGAGGATACTTCTTGTCATGGTATTATATATTTTTTTCTTTGTTTTCATGCTGATGTTCTTATCCCATAGTACCGGGTTCAATTTTCGTATGCAGTCTCTTGTTTGTACTAGTCTATTTTTTATATCTTCCTCCGTTGTTTCTTTGTTTGATATTATGAAACCTAAATACTTATACTTGTCTGTTCCTTTGGTTTGTTTACCTTCGTCTATTTCCAGCTGTTTTATTTCTGTATTCTCCGTTGTTAGGTATTCAGTTTTCTTTAGGTTTATTTCCATCCCATTCTTTGTATATTCCTGCTCCAGTTTTCTCATCATAAAACTGAGGTCATCCTCGTCTTGTGCGATCACTATTTGGTCGTCGGCAAAACTTAGCGTATATAGATATTCGTTCCTTACTGGTATACCCATTCCTTCGCACTTTCTTTTCCATGGTTTCAGGGTTTTTTCCAGGAATATTTTGATTTATTTCTATGTGTAATTTCTTCGTCTAGTTTGCCATCGTTGGTTATTTGCATGCCTAAATATTTGTATTTTTGACAGTGATTTATTTCTCGCTGTATTTCTTCCAAGATTAGATTTTGTTGAACTGCCCCAATTGACATGTATTCAGTTTTCTTGATATTTACTTCTAGCCCCATAGTTCGTATTCTTCGATAAGTTTACGGGTCATATATTCGAGGTCTTCATAGTCTTGGGCCATCACTATCTGGTCGTCTGCAAAACTCAATGCTTACAATATTGCGTCGTTTAGAGGAATTCCCATGTTTCCGCATTTTCTTTTCCACGTCTTCATCGCTTGAGTCCTTTGCTGATAGTGCAACCCTTGGATACCTCCTGACCTTTCTTTATTTTACTTGTGTTGTTCTTGTAGAGGTCTTGAATAGCCTTGATTAAGGTTACACTAATATTTGTTTTCTCGGGAGCTTCCCAGAGTTTTTGTTGTGGCACATTATCATAAGCTTTTTTAAGGTCCACGTAGAGCTGATGTATTAGTTGATTTTGTGCTACTTTTCTTTCGATTAGCTGGGTAACAGTAAACAGATGGTCAATAGTTGATCTACCTGTTCTAAAGCCGGCCTGTTCTTCAGCCTCCATATTACAGAATCTATCTTCCATTCTCTTTTTGATGAGTTTTCTGTAAACTCTCGAGATGGTGCCAAGGACTGCGATTCCTCGATAATTGTCACATACATCTTTACTTCCCTTCTTATAAGTTGTTGTGATAAACGATGTCCTCCGGTATACTCTCTCCGTTAATAAATTTTTGGTAAAGGCTTGCTAGCTGCTTATATAATTTGATTGTACCGTACTTGAGTAGCTCAGGTGGGATATTGCCTGGGATTGGTGATTTTCTATTCTTTAATGCTTGGCATACTCGTGCTACTTCTTTGTCGTCAATCCTAATTGGGGAAGCTATTGTATGTACTTGTACCTTCCATTAACAAGCTGATGAAGTGTTTCTCTGTAGGCAGCTAGATAAAACAATTCCTCGACCTTTCGATCTGTTCATTGTCTAATGTTAGGCATCTAGGACAGTTGTTTTCTTTCTACACAGCGTTTTCCTTCGATTTTGCCCCAGATGATCAACCGGAATAAGCGTTATTTAGGTCCTCTCATTATAAGCCTGAAGTCTCATTTTGATGATGTTGATCAATTCTCCCTCGTTGTGCATACTCTCTAGCACACGTTCGTTACGATATGTGTTCTGTCCACGGGATTCTGCGCATGCGATGGTAACACCAGAACCCGATAATGTCTGATTTATTAAAACTTTTTATGTTGTCCAGGTTTCACATCCATAGAACAAAACGGACCAGACATACCACTTCAATACTCTTAGACGTGTGGTCAATGACAAACTTCTACTGTACGATACAGAGACAATACAAGAACATTTTGAACACCTAATAAACTAAAATTTTGAGTTCTTATTATTGAAATTTATTAATGGAAATATTAACAGTTAGAGAATTTCTTGGAATCAGATTTTGATAACCTTTCAAGTAAAGTGTCACATGATCCCCTTTGCTATGATGGGGGTTCATCGAAATACCGAAACTTCGATGCCGTTAGATATTAGAAGAAGTTTAAAAATCGTCTTGTCCGAACAATTTTATTTTATCTTTAAAAAATAAACAATTTGACTGAGAGGGGTAAAATATTATCCTCTCAGTGTCTTTTCTTAATTTGTTTTTATCAACTAGTAGTAATATAGTTGTATTTCTTTGATGCTGATCTAGTTTACTTCATTTTAGATATTTGGAACGACAAGACTTTCTACAAAGAACAGACGTTAGAAGATTTGAAATTGAAAGGGACATCCGCGAAGTTGAAAGGAATAAACGATTCAACAGCGCACTATAAGCAAATTAGAGCGCCGTTCCAAAGTTAACTTGCAAGAAGCGGGTTTTTGAAAGTTGAGAGGCAGTTTATTTTGTATGCATGCAACTTTAATTTTTTTTTATATCGTGATTTGAATAATTTGTATTATAAACTACTTTATGTATGATACTGTACTCTAGTTAGGTACTAGTTTAAAAAAAAATTCTGAAAATAAAGTGCCAATACTTCAGAAAGATAATAAATAATAGTGTAGCATCTTTTTTATCCCGTTATATATCATAAACATTTCATAAGGTTTTTATTTAACACTTTGAAAATGCATTTTAGATTTTCAAAAGAGAATAAACTTAATCCAATTGATTATTTACATTGGAAATTGCTGCTAGCGATATCAAGTGTATCCTTTTTTAATTCCAGACATTTCAATGGGAATAAGCCACAATTAAAGGTTAAAGTACGTTTATTGACGTTTCAATTTCCACTTCCACTAAGAAAGAGAACGATTTCCGAAGTGGAAATTGAAACGTCAATAAACGTACTTTAACCTTTAATTGTGGGTTATTCCCATTTAAATAGTATTTACTTTAAAATGCCACAAGAAAATAGCTTCAGAACAATATCCAGACATTTCGTTTCATCTCACACAAAGTGAAAATAATTATTTGGGCATTTTAACTAAGATGTGTGGCTAAAAAAATCGAATGTTCAAGTCTATTACGCGTCAGATTAAGATTAAGGGAATTCGCATCCCAGCGAGAGAACGTTTTTCTTCACTTTTCTTTAGAACTGTATGGATTAAATGGAAGGAGGAAAGTAAGGTGTTGAGAAATATTCCAATTAAACTGAAAGACAAATTCTATAATTTCGCCTGTAGACCAGTCATTACATACGGCACTAAATGTTGACCCGGTAATACGAAAGAGAAACAACGATTGCTTGTAGAAATGAAAATGTTTAGATAAACGGGTGGGATGCGAAAGACAAATAAAATTAAAAATAAATTTATTAGGGAAAGTTCAAATATGCCACGAACTCATGCCAAAATGGAAAAGATAAGATGGCTCATTTACCGCCAAACAAGACACGATAAATGACGGTTGGACAAGATATATCATTGAAGGAGTGGAGTGATCAATTATAGTTATGGAGAAATGTAGGAAACTGGTCCCTCGTAGGAATAAAGGCAAATGGAATAACGATGTTGACGAATTCATTTAGGGATAATATTACGCTAACAATTAGGACTCTATGGTACCTCGGTAGATGTACCTAACTCAAAAAAATAAACAGTCCAGGATTGCAATTTCGTTGTTTTTCAACTCATTAGTTAGACGCAGATTTTAGACCGTGTTAAAAGCAAAATTGTGTAACAATATAACTAGCCTCTAAAAGTTGGGAGCCAATGGGTAACAATAAAATTGGAACTAACGTTGCCAATTGTTTAAGGCTTCGTCTAGCTCAGGTATAGGTACGTCTTCTCCTAAATTTGAAAATGAGTTTGACTGGGACAAATAAAACATGATATTAACTAATCATATTTATTGTACTTTAAAAATTAACTAAAGTTTAACAAAAAACAAAGCAAATCTTGCCCCTATCCGTACAAAATTTAAAAATAGGACTTGTGGCAATAATGATGCAGTTAACTGGATGGTAGGCTTCATATAGTTTGATGGATTGTAGATGGGCGTAGTTAATACCGCTTGTTGGCTTCAGATGCTTGTTTGGATGTAGGCTGAATGTGTAGACGGATTGTAATTTCAGACAGATGTTCAGTTTTTCATAGTTGCGGCCATGCTACTACAGTTTACTCCCTATGATTGACCATGTGTTTAGGGAAGTCCCTCCCGAATAAGGGAGACAAGAAAAATTTTAATTAGGCCAAAAAAATAAAATAAGAAATCTTGTGTTAGCAACAGCATACATTTTAAACATTTCCTTGCCATATAAGTTTAACAAATATATATAAAAAAATTAGCAAATCGCTAAGATTAAATGAATATAATAATTACACTGGCCTGCGTGATTTTTGTAGTCTGTACTTTTTAAGGTGATGTTTTTTATTTCATTCATGCTGAATTCAAAAATGCAGCTCATTTTTCTCAATCAGATCAGGTTTATTTACTAATTCAAATTTTCGATGTTTTCGAAGACAAGAATTATTATTAAGGTTGTTGTTTGGAAACATATTTATATATACATCAGTTTAGAACGTCTTTCGACGTTGTCCGATACCTAAACACCATCTCTTCCTATCTTCGCAGTCGTTTGTTGTTAAATTTCTTTCGCTCATGGACTTGTTTACGCCGTGTTGCCATTCTAATCTGGGTCTTCCTCTTTTCCGTCGACCTATCGGTTGCCATTCTATTACTTTTTTGGGGAGTCTTGATGCTGGCATCCGTTGAACATGCCCATACCACCTTAATTGTTTCTTCTCTATATCTTGAGTTATATTTCCTTCTATTCCCATACGTTGTTGTATTACATCATTTCTGATTCGGTCTCGTCTGGAAATACCTAAAGATCTTCTCATTGCATCCATCTCTACTGCTTCTATTCGCTTTTTGTTCTTTTCACTAATTCTCCATGTTTCAGCGCCATAAAGAAGAGTAGTTTTAATCATGGTCTCATATATATTAAATTTCCTTCCTTTCGTTATCTCTTTACTCCACAGTATACTATTGAGACATCCTAAGACTTTCTTTGCTTGAGTGATTCGTTTTTCTATTTCCCGTGTATCAGTTCCTGTATTGTCAAAGGCAACACCCAAGTAGTCATAGCTCTGACAGCAGGAAATATGTTGTCCGTTTTCGAGGTCTATGTTATCTGACTCGTTTCCAATACAAAGATATTTGGTTTTTGTTGTATTGACATTCATTCCCCAGTCGTTATATTCTTCTATCAGTTTTCTTAGCATGTACTGCATGTCTTCCCTGTCGGTCGCTAGCACTACCTGGTCATCAGCAAACTGGAGTGTATATATACATTCATTGCTAAGCTCTATACCCATCCTATGTACCTTTCTTTTCCATCTTTCCAATGCCGCTGCAAACATATTTACATTTTAAAATAATATACACAAAGTTAGCTACTCGTTTCAAAGTTACCTTTTTACAACAGCTATTAATGCATAAACCATTCGAAGACTTTCCGGTGAGTTTTTCACCTGTAACGTCCCTCTTAAGATACCGGCCATAGTCTGATCATATTCACATCCCAGCGGCCCTTGTATCTCTCTTCCATTACTCAAAAGTCCTGATAGAATCGTTCCCCTTGCTCTTCAGTGTAGTCCTCGCAGTTTTCAGGGAAGTATGTAGTCCAAATCTGAGCTGAAAAAGTGCATCTTCATAGACATACGTGCGCTAAAAGCATTGGAGTTTTGAAGGAGTTCCTCTACAGTAGCCTCATAGTCCGAGCTCGTATAGTTGCCCAGAAAGTTTTTAATAATAGACTTCAATGAAAGCCTTCATCGAATTTAGAGTCTTGCAGGAGCTCCCTAATCCGAGGGCCATCAAAAATGCCCGCATTTAAATAAGTGAGAATTTTTCACACTTCACGGCATCTAAAAGTATTTTCAAGAGTAGTATTTAAATTTGTCAATATTTGTTTTGCGGTAAATGATAACGTCTACAAAAAATCCATAACAAAGATGAAAAAATCAGGTATTACGAACGAAAACAAAATTGTTTGTATCCATTACCGACAATTTTTTACGTATACTTATATGTTATTTCTTAATAGATTTGGCATCGTTAATAAATATTTAATAATAAACGAAGAGAAATAACTTGATAGTTAAAAATAATGTAAAAATTAGAAAAGAATTAAGATGAAAGAAATAAGATATGCTCTAGAATTTTTTTATTAACATCGTAAGATTTTTTACAATCTATTTCACAATAAAAACAATAAGTAAAATTGTTTGTCTTAGCAATGTCAAAGAGATGTAAGGTCCAGGAGATAGATATAAGGAAGATCCAGAATATATAAGGAATACTAAAATCGGCAGAGATTACAATGGCTGGGCGCTGTTAAAGACGTAGCTTCAACTACTTTAGTCACTGTCAGGAACGGTTTGGTAGGTCCAAGGGATCATATCGCTTCAATCTCTGCGCCTGTTGGTTGTTAAAAAAATTGTATGCCAGTGTGTTAGAATGCACGCTTAACCTGTTTTGATATTGTTCAGAAATTCTTTTGCACTTTTCAGAGACTGTTAGTACCTGCAGGTCTCTATGTAAGGCGCCATTCTGGATATACCAAGGGGCATTAGCGATTGTTCTTATGAGTTTTAGATTGAAATCTTTGTATTTTCATAACATTAGATTTGCTAGCTGATCCCCAGAGCTGCGAACCATATGACCAAACGGGTTTTATTATTACTTTGTATATCGGCAGCTTGTTGTCGATCGATAGGTGTGAATTTTTCCCAGCATTCAATAAAGTTTTCTGTATAAAATTCCTAGTTTCTAGTAGTCTTTTCGTGCATATATGTTTGGTTCATGTTAATCGTTTGTCCAGATGAATGACTAGATATTTTACGCCATCAGATTTGATGGGGTAGAGTTTTGTATAGGCTTCACTGTACCATACTAGATATCTTCTTTCTGTAAGGTATGATTTAAGCAGTTTGAAGTAAGTGTAAGGTACGTTTTTCTTTAACTTGTACAGAAGTCCTGTGTGCCCCAACTTGTCAAAAGCTTGAGACGCATCTAAAAAGGCTGCAGTACAGTATTGCTTGTTTTCGAGACTAGTTCTTATTGTTGTGTATAATCTGTGAATTTGTTCTAGTGTAGCGTGTTGGTTACGAAATCCGAATTGATAGTCAGGTATAAGACCCTTTTTGTCCAATATTGGTTTGATTTTTCTCAACAAAAGTTTTTCAAAAGCCTTGCAAATGACTATGAATAGACTAATCGGTCGCTATGAGTTGACAACTTTTGGATCTTTATAATGTTTTTGAATCAGTATAATCTGTGCCCAGGGATGCCTGGTCTGGGGATTTTTCCTCAGAACTGGGGAGAATTGAGAATCTTTGGGGACTGGGGAAAAACTTTTTTAAAATGACCTGGGGAAATCAAACTGACTAAAATATTTTACTAAATTTAGTAAAAAATAGTTATTTTTGAAAGTCCAGTAATTATGTGAATATTAAATAAACTCCAACAAGATAAAATCGGGGTGACTGATTCCACATACAGGCTACACTCAATACAGCTTGGCGAATTGGCGCTACCGCGAACAATGATATTGCCTGGGGTTCCCTGATACTGTCATCTATTATGAACCACCTGTGAAGGTCCGGGGTTCATCGACTTACAAGAAACAAATAAAATTATCAAGACTTCTTAGGAGTCATGAAGCATTGTCATGGGTCATTTCCTGTAATTCTATATAATAACTGTCATACTGTCAATAATGTCAAAAACAATTACTATGCCTGCCAGTGTCACCAATATTACTTTACAACGCTTCTCATTTGTTTCGAGCTTCTGTCATATGTCATATAATCCGTGTATAATATTAATATACGCCATATGACAGAAGCTCGAAACAAACAAGCGTTGAAAACTCATATGGCTGGATATAATATCGGTAACCCACATGGCAGGCAACACGGGTTACATACATGTAGGAGAAGATTTGATAAAAACTAAAATATGTAAATCTGGGGAATTCTATTAAAAATCTGGCAACTTTTAAAACACAATTTGGGGAAATATTTTTTTTGGGCCTGGCAACGCTGTCTGTGCCACTTTCCATTGCATTGCAAAGGGAAGTAGTGCAGACTTAACATAGCATTGAAGATCATAGTGATTATCCTGTAGCAATCATGGGTTAGTTCTTGAAGGACCTTACCTGTAATGAGGTCGTATCTCGGCGCCTTATTGGGTTTTATCTCATTTTTTATTATCTGTTTTACTTCTTTAATGTTAAATTGGAAGATTGGTAGTTCCATTTGATATGGAGCGCCAAGAAATGAATGAAGTGGTTCATTCTTCTTATTCTAGAGGCACTACTCTGGTAAATGGACTAAATACTTTCGAAAAATGTTCTGCGAATGTCTCGGATTTCTCTGTATCTGTTCTTGCCCATTTAACTTTGGCATTTTTTAAAGGAGATGGCGTCTTGTGGCCCTTTTACTTTTCTCGTCGCTTTCCATAAAGAATAAATTGTATCTTTGAACGGCGTCAGATTTTCTAGATAAGTTTGGATCCCCTTATTTTTTCTTCTTTTAATAGATTTTTAAGTCTCCTGGTAATTCCGTTTAGGTTTGCTTTGTCAATAGGTCCTCTTAAATTTCTTCAAAGTTTTCTGTTCTCTTCAATCAAGTTGTTTGCACTCAGATAACAATTGATGCTTTCCTTCCATATTGTCTGTTCAGGAGTAGCACTCAATCCTGCCTTTTTTATGGAAACTGTATGTATGCTTTAGATTTGAATAATTTTTTTCCGCCTTCAAAGAAGCTCTTGACTACTGAAATAGATTAGCTTTTTGGATCTTGGGTCAGCAAACTAACTGGTATATAAAATCGTTTTTTTTTATTTTCGAAACAAAAACGTAGTAAAACAAGGTAATACGGGCAATAAAGACAAACATAATCTGTAAAAGAATCATATTCAAGTGTAATAAATTTGCCTACTTATGTTATTACTACAACACGTTATTTTCAGCAAGAGCAAAACTATAATACTGCAAGCACGTTTTTACACAATGGCCTCTAAACAAAGACGTAACTTGTTAATTTGCCAGTAGAGGGTCTGTATTTCTATGGGTAAAAGTTAAAAACGTATAGAATAGATGCCACTATCACTTCCAAAATATATACAGTATACTCCCTCTATAACGAACACGGTTATTACGAGTTTACGCTTATAACGAGGTATATTAGATGTATCGTGAAATTTCTATTGAACTATAACCCTCTATAGCGAGGTAAATTTGAGAAAATAAGATTGAAAAACGTGTTTTTTTTACAATTTATGATTCTTAGTCGGAAATATACAATTTATGGTTCACAAGTGTCATTGTAGGGGGTTGACTATTCACACCTAATAATATAGGTACTAATAGACAAGATGTGGAATGTGTTTTAAAGGTTGTCAGAAACTTTATCCAAAGAAAAAACGCAAATGAAGAAGCATAAAACTGTTTCACACTTTTAGAAAATATGATAGATAGAATACTGGACAATTTAAAGCAGTTAAAAATGACAGACTTCTTCCAACTGCAGACGCAGTAGTTTGTTATTCTTGAAAATACGTTTTATACAGATTTTTTGTTTTAACGTATATCATTGACAATAAAAGTAAACAACTCTTTTTTGTTTTAATGTATTTCATTGACAATAAAAGTAAACAACTTTTTTTCAAAAACGCCATTCAAACAATATTTATTAGCATCTTATATTGCTCCGAATGTCTTCACTATAGAAAGTTAATGTTTTAGAAAACTACATATTCATATGTATGCACAGTATTATTGTTGTTGGATATAACGAGATAATTAGTCTGCCATTTCAGTTCTCGTTATAGAGGGGGTCTACTGTATTTAAATAAAAACATCAAGAGCTCACTCTTGGGCGGGTGAGGTTTATAAGGGTGAGTTTATAATATAATCTAAGGTTTATAACCTGTATTTACTGGGTAATACCACAGTATAAATAACTTGTCTATACTGTGGTAATACTTAGTCTTATTTGTGATTCCAAAGACCCGCTGTCTTGACGTCTCTTTGTTGGTATTCTTAGAAGCCTTCTTTCGTCTGGTTTTTTATCCCTTACAGTTTTTGAAATTCTATTTTCACTCTTTCTCGTTACATCTTTCAATTTCAATCAATTTCTTCTTTGTTCTCTTCCCCATCTCACTACATGTTGGACATCACATGTGCGCCTGATTTCAAACACTATCAAACACATTTACAATACATATATTTGACAACAAAATGTAAATACGACTTTCACCTCAGCTCAGACGAAATTTACAATATATGAAATATTTAAATTTTAATCGAAAAAAGGAACTCTCGGAACAAAAGTTTTACAATTAAAGTCATTTAGGGCCAAAATTCCAGAGCCCAAAACATCTTAAAAGCTCCCTATTCATTTTTCGGAAACGCATGGGTCCACGAACGTAAGAGAAAACAACTTCACCTTTTATCCATTCTAATACAAAGTTGTAGTGATGCACTGCTGGACGAGTACGCAAATCTTTTGAGGCTACCCTTTTGAGCTTTTGATGTACCGGATCTTTATTTTCTAACTCGTAATCCATTTCCAGGACAGAGCGAGATTGTTTTTTGTATGTTTTCCAATCTCATTGATACAAAATACCAGTTCTTTTCTTAACAAGATGGTCTAAGGAAAGAAAGATGGCATTAAACAAGAATCCTATTATCACGCAACTTTGTTCCGTTGTTCAAACTTTTTTTTAGATTCTTTTATAGATTTGTTTATAAACTTAATTAAAATATAGAATTGTCTGAATAAGACAACAAATTGATGATGTTAACTGATAGATTAATTTGGAGATGGATTAAGTCTAGATATAGGTTCCGAGTACCTATGATCTCTGATTGGGACATTCGAAATAAATATGATCTTTGATAGATCCATTATTACACGAACAGAAGGGAGTCTCAGAGATTCCAATTCTATGGAGATGCTCTGGGAAGAGACAATGGTTAAATTGTTACCTGGTTATGAATGAGGAATGCACTTTATTATGGGTATAGTTGAAATAAGGAATACTTTTTGGTCAGCACGGATAAATAGTAAAGGGTTTCTGGATATCTTCTAGAGAATAGATCTTTAAAGTTGATTTGCTGTTTTTAGTTTCTAATATCTCAGACAATTTCTTATGGTGAACAACTGGAGAGAACTAACAGTATCACTTACCTTCGTTGTAATCTAAATGAGAACTGGGACATGAGCAAAGAAATTAGAATACGGATAGAGAACGCCAGAGCTGCGTTCTTTAAGATGAAGAAACTGTTATGTGGAAATAATATTACTTTAAGTCTGAAAATTAGATTAGTGAGATGGTATGTGTTCTCTACTCTTTTGTATGGTGTCGAAGGTTTTACTTCGGATACACTTCTCAAGAAACTGGAAGCCTTTGAAATCTGGGTGTATCGGAGAATCCTACGAATAAGTTGGGTGGATAGAGTTCGTAACAAAGTTGTTTTGCATCGGATGGGAAAAGTTACGGAAGTCGTCAAAACAATTAAAAATCGCAAACTTGAATATTTTGGCCATGTTATGCGCCACCCAGAGAGATATAATATACTCCATTTAATAATACAAGGCAAGGTAGACGAAAGAAGAGGGGTAAGTCGAAGAAGGACGTCATGGCTTAGAAACCTGAGAGATTGGTTTAACAGATCCTCTGCATCTCCTTTCCGAGCTGCCGTCAACAAAATTACTATAGCCAACGCTCGATAGTCGAGCTCGGCACATGAAGAAGAAGAATATCTCAGACGTACTTTTTTGCTATTACTATGTTTATTTCGTTTCCAACTACTTCACAATTCAGAGTAAAGTACAATCCACGTTCTGTCTTTATGTGGCGGACACCTTTCACTTTATGACGGGCGCCACTATTCACTTCAGCAATAATAACACCGTCATCTATATCATAATCAAGAGAATAATCACTTATCTTTATTTATGGTTCATTTTGGATATTAGTAAAGACAACATAATATAAAGGAAGCGGGCATTTATATAGAGATTAATATAAACATTTCTGGTCTGTATATAATAACACAGATGAGTATTTCTTTTGATGTTGATTCCGTCTAATATTGCGCGTCAAATAAATATCCACTTGGGTTGGTGGGAAAGTGATGCGGGACGATTATGATGTCACTTTGCAATATACCACGATAGGAGTCAGGTCATTGTTTAGTCCGAATTTTTCTTTTGTAAATTCGTAATGGTTTTTCGTTATTCTTTTTTTTTTTGTTATCGGAAATTCAAGTGTAAAGTGGTGGTAGCAGTTAGTAGTTACAGTTAGAGTTGTCTTAAAAGCCGGCAATTTTTTTAAGTTGAGAGGTGAAAATGTTCTTTGCCAGTTTTTGTTGATTTAATCACCGATTGTTTATGCTGTCCTCTATTTGAGGGATTTATAAGACGGCGTTTCCAATTGAGAGGTCTACATGGTTTTAAGAAGGAATTGAGTGGCCGAGCTTTGAAGATTGCAGTTTGCTGTCATCCAGGATAATCCTAAGCCCGAATCAGTGTCCAACTTCCCAAGATTTGTCCATTTTTATGTTCCATGGTCACCCCAGACTATTTGCAGCTTGTGTGGGACGCAATTGTGTGTTGTTTGCAGTGTTTTTGATTCAGTTCCCATCCCAAAAACTTTATTAAAGGAAATACACCAGCCAGTGATACCAGGTACTTTTTATTAGAATTATTCAAAGTAAAAATAAAGAATTTTTCATTGATAAAAAAAAATTGCTTTCATAACAAACTAAAAAATTATAAATAAATAAAATTATAAGTTTTTAGGGCCGATTGTTCGAACGCTAATCAAAACTTGATTGTAATCAAATATTTAATTACAATCAAATATGTCACAGCAGCTGTCAAAATTATTAAAAATTGCTTATTATTACTATTGATTTGTAAATAAAAACATGAAATTAACATCAGAAAGAGTTTAATTATGGTTTATTTTAAATGAAAACGCAACATAATAAAATTGAATAAAATAAATCAGTCAACATAACCTCAAAATGTGACGTATTTGATTTTAATTAAATATTTGATTACAATCAAGTTTTGATTAGCGTTCGAACAATCGACCCTTATGGATTAGCTAATTGTCATATTAGTCTTCTTTTAAATAAAGTTAACTTTTATAATTAAAATTCATATTTCACTTCGACATATGACAGTCAGTATTATCCTTTTCTGACATTTAGTACATAACCATAATTTTGAATTCTGTTTTCGTTTAAAGGTTAACCTCAATCTACGTTGAAAAATTTAGATAATTTTTGTTTCTAATAATTATTTAAATAGTTATAACTAGTTGTAAAATTGTTACAACTGTCGCCCAACCTGTAAGGTTTGTTGATACATTTTGTTAATATTATTTGTAATAACTGTTGATGTGAAGTAATAATAAATATATAATGTTTCTCTCTAAACCAGGAGTTGTAGAATTATTTCCTTTAAAAAGATTTTCACCCTTTAATATTTTTTAGGAAAGAAAAGCCTACTTTCTATCCAGCGAAAGGATTCTTTTAAACTGCGTCTATTTCAAATAGTTTAGGAACCTTCTTGTGTTTGTTGCCCAAGAAATCTATGTAAGTATTTTTTTGATTTCTTTCTTTATAGTTAGTCCAGTCCCTCCTTTATCCCCCCTCACTTACTTACGACTCAGCTCTCCAACCAAAACAAGAGTGGCCGGTCGCAAACGTTTCGGTTTGTTTGATTACCCTATCTCTAGCCCAGTAATTGCTCAGTTCCAACTTTCAACCCCCTATAAGTGATACCCAATGTGGTAGGCAAATTATATCGTTACAAGATATCATTGAATGGAGATAGCTCTTTCTGTTCATGGCACTGTGGTAGACCTTATTCCACACAAACACAATTGTTGACCACGTTTTTTGAATTTCAACAGAAACCTCTTTCAGATCAAAAATTCTTTTTAGCATATTATAACTTTCAACACGACGAAAAAACGGCCAAACTCATTTTGGAACAATGTTACAAATCTATTTTTATATACGCTTGCTCCCCAACTATTTCTTTCAAACCCTCATCTTCGTCATTGATTAAATTATTTTAATTTTTTAAATTTATTAACATCGGAAAACTAATTTTTTCTTGATAAGTTACCTTTGTCTAGGAATTTAACTTATAAAAAGCTATTTGAATAATTTTTAAAGCTGTGAATATGTTGAATTGTATACATTGTGAAGTATCAAACCTCTAAACACCCTGTGCCTAATCTAAAAAATAGTGGTGTAGACAGCTGGGCTTCTGTCACTTCTCGGGGTAACTTAATTTAGAGGAAACTAATCAAAAACATTCTATGGATTTTATAAGGGTACTCTGGCCAAATGAAGTGTTATTTACGCCCCATTCATAGTAGTGAGGGTGGGGATGCGTCCAAATTTAAATGAATCAATGGCACATTCAACTTTAGCCCTTCGGAGGATGTGATTCTGACAGCGCGGCGCCATGTGAGGCTGAGGAAACGGTCCATAACATGATTCATAGTTCTGTGGTAATATAAAGATGGACCTAACCCGTTATCTGCAAACATAAAAATATATTACACTGGAGTCTTATTCAAATTGTTTTTATGTGTGATTATTTATTTTTTACAAGTAAACAAGAAATATGGGGTCTTAATTAAATGCTTCCTATCTCTAAATTAAAAAGAAAAAAAAACGAATTCCAGATTTCCATGACTCTGGCGCATAAATCAGGCTGAATTTGATCGTTTTTATAAGTTACGTTTACTTTGAGGGCGGCTGTGATTTGAGGCTTATTTGTATACCTCACAAGAAAAAGTCTAATGAGGTCAAAGCGCACGATCTCGGTGGCCAGTTCACATCACCTCCAAGTGAGATGACCATGCCCTCAAATAGTTCCTGTACATTGTCCAATGTGACATGGGCTGTGTGGCATGTAGCGCTGTCCTGTTGAAACCACATATCTTTGGTGCCCATATCATTCAATTTAGGGCAAAATAAGTTGGTTTTAAATTACTCCAGAGCTCATTCAGCTAACACACGTCGTTGAGCTAAGATCAATGGTATGTGAAAACAAATCTGAATGACATGAAATCGACTGCCCCGGATTCCCCTGCATAGTTTTCCGAACAGCGGCGATGTTTTCGGCAGCCTTGCGCTTCATGTTTGTTCTTTGATTCTTTAATGAACCAGTGAACCTAGATAGTCATCTAGGTAGGACGATTAAAATCGGAAGGTAGATAGCTAGAGTAGCGCGAAGCTTTATACTATGTTTTCTATATTTTATCCGACGTTCACGATTACCTTTGCGAAGGATTCTCGATCTTCTGCAATATGGAATAATTGTCCTGCATTTGTTATCTGTCTCCATTCACGAATGTTTTTTAACCAAGAAACCTGTTTTCTTCCTACACCTCTACGGCCTTCTATTTTGCCTCTAAGGATAAGTAGTTGTAGTATTCTATATCGATTTCCCCTCACTATATGTCCCAGATAAGACATTTTCGGGTATTTAACAGTCCTTAGCAATTATCTATCTTTGTTGTCCCTCCTCAGTAGGACTAATACTACTTACTATGTATATATTTGTAAAGAAGCAAAGAAGAGAGGGCTAGTAATAAACCAAAGCAAAACGAAATACCTCAAGTGTTCAAGAGAGAATACAAACATAGAGAAAGAAATTAAGCTTGGTGCATATACATTTGAAAGACTACACCGTTTCAAATACCTGGGAGTGATGATGAATGACAGAAATGATAGAACGGATGAAATAAATTAACGCATCCTACTGGGTAATAAAACCTACTGGAACTACCAAAAATTTCTGAAAGAAAAGCACATTAGTAAGAAAACCAAATTAAAAATTTACAAGACTGCAATCAGGCCAGTGATCACCTATGGTGCAGAGACGATGTGCCCAACACAAAAAGATGAAATGAGGTTGGAAATCTTAGAGAGAAAGATAATTCGACGAACAATGGGACCGGTGAGGATAAGTGTAGGCGAATTTAGAAGATTAACCAATGAAGATTACGTAGAACGACTTTTTAACGATAAACGCAGAGCGATAGTGGACCAAGATGACATGACTGGACCCGAAATACTAAGGTCTGAAGTGAAAAAAGCCATTTCATCGCTAAAAAACGACAAAACAATAGGTCCCGACAACATACAGGGCGAGATCATAAAACTCCTATGCGAAACGGATGACCACTTCCTCGATTTTCTGACAGGCCTTTTTAACACCTTTTACGACAAAGGGGAGATTCCGGAGGAATGGCTTCGATCGACCTTTGTAGCCATACAAATCGCCCGAAGCGGATAGGGCAACGGAAGAAGAAGAACCAATGAAGAAATTAAAGAAGTCATCGAGGGTGAAGCCATAATCAAGTTCGTGAAGACGCAAAAGCTCAGGTGGCTGGGACACACAGAAAGAGCTAACCCAGACTCTACGCTAAAGCGAATAGGGCCAGGGCCAGGGCCAAGTCACATACGCTGCTATAATAATAAAAAACAACAACAGCGGACTGATTCTCCGCAATAAATTAATCAGAGAGCCCAAAAGGGCGGCAAACACTCCGCCAGGAGTGAATAAGCCATGATGATGATGTATATATTTATTGAGTTTTTTATTCTTTCATTATCATCCTTCACTAAAAAATCTATTATAATAAATATAGTTTATTAGTAAGAATTCTATTTACAATAAATTATGAATCCAAAATTAAATTACACATCATTGCATAAGAGTTTTTTAACTCATCAGTTTAAATACTTGTTATTATATTTATTAAATAGGTATTAAGAAAAAAATAGACTCATAATATAACTACAAAGTAAATTAATGTATCTTGTATCTCACCTGTTACGAAGTAACTGTTATCGATCGAAACGTTCACCTCTTTTCAAGCCAGAGTTGACTTCACTGAATGTTTGATTCTAGATTCTAGTTGTCAGTTGGTTATAAGCTTTGTGGAGAGGAGGTTAAGAAGTGTTTTTCGTTCATTTTACATGAATTTTTGTGTATTTACTATGTTCTGTTAACGTTTATTTATTATTTTATTTAGTTGGTTGTGTGTCATGCCTCAACAAATGGACATTTCATCACAGGTAAGTGTTTAGCGTAGTTAATTATAAAGCTGAAACTCGATTTAGTCGACTTTATACACGTGACGTAAGTTTGATCGGTATGATTCTTTGGAAATATCACCTTCTATTTACATTTACTTGTTATCAAAATTAAGATACCAAGAATTGTTTGTTAGTGTTTTTTTTGGAACTAATAAATATATTGCGAGTGTAGATATATCGGAGAATAATTACAAAATAAAAATTCATGATCAAAATAAATAGGACCTGTTTCACCATTTACATGAAATCAATTCAAAAATGTATAAATATTTTAATGTAAATATCTAATATTTTTCTACCTTTATGTCTAAACATTGTTGAATGAGATCTGCCGAGTTAGGATCGTCAGTCATCTTTTCTGGTTGGTCTATTTATGCTTAGATCTTTATGTTTTCCCTGTTTTACGGTACTGTATTAACCCATTTCTAGGTTTATTAGGGTTAGGCACTGTTATTTGTAGCTGCAATTATTATTGCTTCTTACAATGTTTGGGTAGCCTCCCTTCTGTGATTCAATATATGGCTCCACTTCCACTATCAAACTGCCTCTTATGTTTTTGTTGTTTCTTATCTCCGTTTTATCATAGTTATTATGCTTTTGTTTAATTTTATTAAAATCAATGATTCTCTTCCGTACATAAAAGAACTATAATTTTATACAATTCGATTTTGATGAAATATCATGTTTTTTTTTCTTTTCTTACGTTTCGCATATTTATTTCTTCGTTTAGATGCTAGATTTTATAGATGCTGCTAAAAGTTCCATTATTTACATTT
The DNA here is from genome assembly GCF_040954645.1 of Diabrotica undecimpunctata. Lineage (NCBI taxonomy): Eukaryota > Metazoa > Arthropoda > Insecta > Coleoptera > Chrysomelidae > Diabrotica > Diabrotica undecimpunctata. Next base: position 122,439,977 of record NC_092809.1, on the reverse strand, counting down.
ATCAGTACCTAATGATAACTGTTCTTTATGTTGTCAACGGTTAATAATATAAATACGACCTTTTCTTCTTGCTTTTCATTTGTTTCAGTTTTTGCTTGAAGCCAAATTACGTTTCTTGTAATTTAGACATGTCCTATCCTTCTCGGATGACGATGACTACGAGCCCTTTCCCATTATCAGTTGGCCCAATGTTAGATTGATAAGAAAATTAAATTTTAGAGAACAAAAATAAATAAATAATAATAAATTTTAAAAAACGCATAGAATGTGTAATATTAACAAAAAAAAAAAAAAATGTGAAATTTCACACTGAGTTACATCCCCTTTATTTTTAATGACGTGCACTATTCTTCCTTCGAGGCATAGTTTTTACCAAGATCTGACAAAAGTCTAATATAAACGAATCCTATATTTCTTGCAATTTTTCATTGAATTAGTTGACGGACCTGGCAGGATATTTTCTCAAAGCTTTTTTCATTTCGCGCCACAAAGTCTATCGGAGACAAGTCGGGACTGTTAGGAACCTATTCCAGAAGTGGTATGCTATGGTCTCCAATCCATTGTAAACTATTTTTGAGGTATGGCAAACTGCGCCGCGCCGTCCTGTTGGAAGGCAAAATCTTCCGCTGATGTTAAACGGTTTTCCATAATCGGTAAAAGAGATTCTTCTAAAATATTCAAGTATTTGTCCGTGTTTACAATCCCATCGATAAAATGTAACTTTCCCACACCTCTAGACGACATGCTGCCCCAGATCATGACAGATGCAGGAAATTTGACTTTTCTCTTCAGACAGTCGAGATGGAAAGCTTCATTTTGTCTGCGAATGACGCGACTCCTACTGTCTCCAACACACACTTCAAATCTGGACTCATCAGTCCATTGTATTGAATCCAATTGCGACTGAGTCCAATCTTTATGCTCTTTTGACCATCTTAGTCTATTTTTCTTTTGTTGTAATTTTGTTGCAATGTTTGTTGTAAAAGTGGATTTTCCGTAGGCTAAAATAAAATGAAATTTATTATTTTTTTAACTATAAAACTTACTTTGTAAGTACCAAATCCTAATTTGTGGGCCTCTTGGTGATATGTTAATCTAGAAAGGTGTCTTCCAATAACGTCACTCCATAAAACGCTTAACTCCATATAATTTGCTCGTCGATTTTTCACTATAACGCGTCTTAATGCCCTTCGATCTGCTTCGGTTATTTACTTTTTCGTACATTTCTAGGTTTTGTGATGACCAAACCTGTAGTTTTGTATATTCTGCCTATATTTCTTACACTATATCGTGACAATTGCAACATATTCGCGATTTTCGAATTGGATTTTCCAGAATTAAGAAATCTAATAATGATTGAACAAATTTTCTCATCGATAACTTTATCTCGACCCATTGTACAATCCATAAACGGCAAAAAGCTTTACAATACTACAAAATTCATTTGACATTAACTGACAATATTATTGTTTTGATGTCATTTTTCCATAGCTACTTTTGGATTTAACGTATTTATGAAAATATCAATGTATGTTGACATAAGTAAATGCTAGGGTTTAGTGAAATTTTTTTTACTGTTGAAAATAAATATAAGAGTACCTAATGTTTTTGATAAATATTAATAAAAATGCCATATTAATTAATATGGGAACTTATAAACAAGTGGAAAAGGAAATGTGAAGGGATGGGAATACCAATCCTGGACAACTTCTTGTACACATTAAGCTTTGCAGATGACCAAGTGGTAATGGCTCAAGATGAAGAAGATCTGTGCTATATGCTCCGAAAATTAGAAAAGGAATACACAAAAAATGGACTGGAAATAAATCTAGAAAAAACCGAATATTTAACAACAGAGCAAGAACCAGTGAGAAACTTGGAATTGGACGATAATAGGGAAATTAACGGCACTGACAAATTCAAATATTTAGGATTCTTACTCTCAAAAAATGGAACCACCGAGCAAGAGATAACCAGCAGATTAGCACAGACAAGAACATGTATTAAACAAATGAACGGGGTACTGTGGGATAGACAGATTACCAAAAATACAAAGAAGAGAATTTATAACACCTTGGTACGCAGTATAATGACCTATGGAGCAGAGAATTGGGTAATAAATAAACGAAACAGGTTCAAAATTACAGCAACTGAAATGGAGTTCATGAGAAGAAGCTGCAGAATGACAAAAATGGATCGCATCAGAAATGAGGAGATAAAACGAAGAATGGCAGTAGAACAAGACATACTCAGCTACATCGAAGAAAAACGTTTAATTTGGTATGGACATGTGAGAAGAATAGATCATACAAGGTGGATAGCAAAGATTTCGGATTGGAGCCCAATAGGAAGGAGGAAAATAGGTAGACCCCGAAGATCATGGAGGGATGAAGTGGACGAGGCCATGGAAAGACGAGACCTTAGAGATGGAGAATGACAGAACAGAAAGGACTGGAGACGTTGGCTGAAAGAAGGAAGGCGGCGACAGCTGTAAAAATCCTTATATAGATAGATAGATATAAAAACATGCAGAGTGTAATTTGTTTATGCTCATCGACTTAAATTGCAAATTTGATAGCCGGGCCAACTGATATGGGAAGGGGCTCGTAAATCTCAGGATCGGACATCCGCACGCAACCTGAAATAAAAATTAAGTAATCGTATGAGGAAAAAAATAGATACATATTTGGAAAATTCTTATTAGAGTTTTCAAAACCGTACTTATACCGTATGAAATTTTTTCTATGAACAAAGCGAACTAATTTTTTTAAAACCGCCCATGATTTTTCTTCTAGTTTGAATAAATCAGTTGATTAGGTGAATAGTAATGTAACGTTTGACGAAAACATGACACATTGAACTTATTGTTTAAAAGTGAATAAAAATTTCAGTCAAAATTCACAACTAGTCCTGTATACACTGTGTCCGTAAAGTATGGAACAAATTCTTTTTTAGCTAAACAGACCATTTTAAGAAATAATCTTAAAACACGTCGATTTTTGATTTTAATTTACCGTATTTTAAAATAATATTCTAATATACAGGGTGAATTACTTTCGAGTAATGACGTCGCCATCATTTTTTTTTAAATGGAACACCCCCATTTTGTCTCAATTTTCGGATTACTCTAGCTGAGCTGATTCCAAAAATGTATCCACATGTTGATTCAAATTGGTACAGGGTGGACAAAAATACAATAGTTTTGTGTGTGCTCATAAAGTAACACGTTAGTTAAATTAACAATATCAAAAATACTTATTGTCTAGCGGACAGAATATGAAATAAATTATTTCTTATCAATTTAAAAGAAACACAGTAAGCTATGTTTTTGTTAAATGTCATTATTTGTTGATGTTCAGTGACAGTTTAGTACTACAATATTTTTGGTATTTGTGAATGTTTTGATTATTGCTTAGATTTAATTTGAAGTAAAAATGGAGTTAAGTGTAAAGCAAAGAATTGAAATACTTATGATGATTGGGTATGGAGACAGATCGCGAACTCAGATGGAAGTGTGCAATTTGTTTAACGATAAATATCCAGAAAGACCCATAACGCGTTAACAGTCAGTAAGATTGAAAAGAAATTTCGAGAAACTGGTACGGTTGAAAATGCACGGAAATCAGGTCGTCCCTCTGCAAATGCTGATACAGCATTAGATGTTTTACTTAGTTTTGAAGAAGATGCGCACACTTCTGTGCGTAAAGTTAGTCGCGATATCGCTGTTAGCAAAACAACGGTACACAAACTATTAAAGCTTGAAAAATCGCATCCTTATAAAATCAAACTTGTGCAGGAATTAAACGAAGATGATCCCGATAGAAGAATGGAATTTTGCGAAGCAATGATGGATAACTGCCACCGAGACCCTCTCTTGGTACAAAACATTATTTTTTCTGATGAGGCCACTTTCACGTTAAATGGCGAGGTTAACCGTCAGAATTGTAGATACTGGGCAAAAGAAAACCCCCACTGGATGCGTGAGCATCATACACAATACTCGCAAAAGGTAAATGTATGGGCTGCAATTGTAAGAAATCGAATCATCGGACCCTACTTTTTCGAAGGTACTTTAAACGGGGCAACGTACCTTGAGTTTTTAAGGGGGTATCTCGTACCTACTTTACGTAATTCGTTTTCCACCAGACGTAATCCTGGAGGTTTTGATGTAAGTTTATGGTTTCAACAGGATGGTGCACCTCCATATTATGCTGTAGATGTTAGAAGGTACCTAGATGAAATTTTTTCGAACAGGTGGATTGGTAGACGTGGACCTATTGAATGGCCAGCGAGGTCACCAGATTTCAATCCTTTGGATTATTTTATGTGGGGCCATCTGAAGAATGTTGTATATCAAACGAAACCAGCAAATATTCAAGAATTACAACAGAGAATTCGGACAGCAATAAACAATATTTCTCAAGACACAATAAACAAGGTTCAACAAGAATTTGTACAACGTTTGGGTTACTGTCAAATACAGCAAGGGCTGCAGTTCGAACATTTATAAAGTCATGTATTTCATCATATTCTGTCCGCCAGACAATAAGAATTTTTGATAATATTGTTAATTTTACTAACGCGTTACTTTATGAACACACACAAAACTAGTCTACCCTGTACCAATTTGAATCAACATGTGATACATTTTTGGAATCAGCTCAGCTAGAATAATCCGAAAATTGAGACAGAATGGGGATGTTCCATTTAAAAAAAAATGACGGCGACGTCATTACTCGAAAGTAATTCACCCTGTATATTAGAATATTATTTTAAAATACGGTTAATTAAAATCAAAAATTGACGTGTTTCAGGATTATTTATTAAAATGCTCTGTTTAGCTAAAAAAGAATTTGTTCCATACTTTACGGACACGGAGTGTATTATTAACCATTGGAAACAGACATTTTTTAATAGTCGGTTGTTATTCCCCATACGAGGTAGCCCAATTAGATAAAACATATTTTTCACGATAAATATTTATTTAATCAGAAACATAGTGCAGGTTTGTAATGCCACAGCGCAAAAGTGTCAGGTGTTGAGATGGACACGCAAGTAAATTCCAAATAAGTCGGAAGTTTATGCTGTGTATAAATGTGCATGTATTGTTGATTTTTTTTTAAATATTTACCTACATAGCTGTTAACAAAAACAGACTTTTCTTAGAAATTGATACAACGGAATTTAATGTCTGTGCCACTTGGAAGGCTTATTTTGCAATTGTGAAAAATCTAATGTCACTTACTTACTGTTTATCTTGATTTAAATTGTCCATTAAAAAAGGTATGTAGTACCTATTTGATTAGCGTAGTTCTTTTGAAATATTATGATACTTTCTACAATTTTTTTCCTCTTAGTTACATTTTGACAATTAATTGAAAATAATAAAATTTTGTTTTCTTTTTGTTCTTCTTGTTCTATAAAATAAACCTTATATTTTGCGGGTTTGCAAATAATTGTTTCATAAGAAAAATTTCAGAGATATAGTTCTTCACATATTGTATAAAAATGGCTATTTTTGACTATTTCGAGGGGCATATCTCAGGCCTAAAGGCCTAAACAAATAGCTATGGGCTACTTTTTTAAGGTACAATAATATACCAAAATTTGGTAAAAAAGCGCGGATCCACCCCTACATAAGTGGTCGAAAAGTAAAAATATTGCTCATATATATCATATAATCATTTTTCTTGTTCGTTTTTTTTTTTAATTTACAATTTGTTGGTAAGTTTGTATAATTTTTTTGATAACTATTTTTTACACTTGACTTATCATGAAAATCATAGTACCTACATAAATTCTAATGAGCATAGGCCATACATATTATATGATTTTCACTTGAAAGATACAGGAAAAAAACAGATGACATTTCTTTTCATAACTGAGTAAATTGAATTTTAATGTTCAAAACCAATTATTTTAAATCCAAAAAGGGACTATAAACAGTAGTTTACATAAAAAAGAAGTTAACATTATTATAAAGTATTATAACTACAGTTTTTTGGTTTACAAACACTAAAGTCGGCTTTATTGCAAAAAAATCTGCATCACTCACGGTTTTGCAGGAACAAAAGCAGCAATGTCACCTAAAACAGACTAAAACAAGCCGTTTTTATTTTTGAACTAAAAAAGAAAGGAAAAATTGATTAACTTCGATAAAAAACTCGAAGTTAATGGATGATAAAAGTTTTTTGTAATTAACGTTTTAGACTTACTTTGTCAAATTTGGGCTATCCAGCAAGCGCAGAATGTAATAAACATGAATTTAAACATAAATTGTACATAACACTACACTAAAACAAGGACAAACAGTTTAAAATTATTTAAAAATTATTCTACGCTACATTCTTTTCGGCAACAGGGGAGAGAATGGTATTTAACGGAAATGTTAAGGTGACATATCAAATATAGATAAAATGGAGAAGAAAAGATGCAGCTTCGTTGGTATAAAAATGATGGTATAAAAAATAGACTGACAAGGAGAGAGGGCATGTACATTAAAGGCATACATAGACAATTGGCGTTTATAATACACATCGTTAGTGGCAATTTTCAAAATTGAAACATTTTTTGAAAAATCGATGCAGATGGCTTCCTTTTTGTTGCTATTTTTTTGCAGATTTTTGGCTTGCCTTTTCCTTGAAGCCTTTCTTTTATGCAAATCTTTCATAAAAAGTATTTTTAAAAAGAAGATGTATCACTTCCGTACAAAAGTCCTAATTGTTTATCACTTCCGTGATTAATTGTCACAAAGTAATAAAAACACATGCATAAATGACAAAATAGCCTCGAAAATTATTTTTTTTAATACTCTGTATCAAAATCAAACAAATACCTAAATAAACAACGGGAGGAAAACGACGGACATCTAATTCACATTATCCTTATCAACCGGTTACGACTCGTTTCGTAGCCGTCGGCATCAGTAAAATATTGTTTTCAAATATACTGAACGGAAACGTTAAGTGTCTGAAACGCTATGTTCCGGACTGTGCGTTGTTCATATTTAAAACCATTTAAATTATATTTTTCGGAAACTAAACGCTATGTGCTGGAAACGCAACGTGCACGATAATATGCCACGACCTTTACGCCATACTACGGTAGTTTTTTCTCAGTTTTAGTAGCCTAAAATATAGGTCGTCATTCGAAGAAGTTACTGGCGCCTCTACCGAGATTTTCAATAAAAAGTGACATATCTGGTTTTTCCCCTGTACCCTTCACTTATATTCTATACGCTGTTTGAAAATTATTGGGAGCACAGTTTTTATGACCCAGCTGATCTGCATTTTGTGGTTTATCATATTAGAAGTTTGTCGGGGTTGTATTATTCTTTGAATTCTTGTACACAACAATACTTTTTTCTGCATTGAACAGTCCTTCATAAAGACCGTTTTAAACCAAAGGATCTGATCCTACAATAAACTGATTGTAGAGAGTCCTTGTCCTACAACGGGCATCTATTCTCAAGAGACGTTTTTCACTGCTCTGCCCACAGTACAAGTACGATATTGTTGATTTTGCTCTTTGTTCCAGTCATATATAAAAATAAAAAGGTTATTGCCCTAATAATATGTACATAAAAAAACAGTATTTACAATTATTATAGTCTTCTTTCTTCTGCCAACGTTGCGCTTCGGCACCGCTTACTTTGAGGGACCGCATCCTCTTCGGGTACCTGTGCTGTTAGGCTCCTGGACGTACGTCTGTTTCTGTAGGTACTTTTCTGCTTGGCTGTCTTCGGCAACCACCTGTCTAGACCCTGATTAGATGGTCAATCAGTTTTTGGGTTTCACGATGTATCCTCTGGACTCTATTTCCGGCGGAGATATCCCTGCTCTTAAGGAGTTTTCTTGTGGCCTGGTAGAAGAATTTTCTGGTCCTGTTTACTTATGTTTAAAACTCTGTCTTGCCATGACCATTCCTCTATTAACCTGTAGCACGCCGTTTGTGTTCTTGCAAGCTTCTTCCAGTTGGTCTCCGCTGTTGAACTCCATACTGGGACTGCACATAACATCACCGCTCTAACGTAGACCTGTTATAATTGGACCTTTTTGGCCTAGATAGAGGACTGCTCCTGTATATGTAAGTTTGAATCAATCTCTTCGCCACTAATGCCTTTTTTCTTGATTTCCTGGGTGTGTTTTGCGAAGTTTAATTTTCTGTCGAGATGGACTCTTCTGATTAGTACTTCCCATCTCTTCTGACTGTATTCTATTTTCTCCCATTGTTAATTATTTTGTGGTTGTTATGGTTTGCTGTGTAAAGATGATAAATTGGGTCTTCTCTGTGTTGACCTTTATCTTCCATTTGTCAGTGTAGTCTACAATTCTCTGTAGGTCGTTTTCAAGTTCTTCAACAATCCCCCTGTTGTCTTTAGCTGCGGTGTAGATTGCTGTGTCTTCTGTATATAGGGCTGTTTGTTCTGGCATCAGTGGGCAAATCTTAAACAAGAATATTATCATATCAATATAAGAATAGTATCAGCGATAAAATGCTGCTCTGAGGCATCCCTTCTTGAACTGCTTACATCCTGGACATCTTTTTGTCAGTTGAAACCTAAAGAAAAGTTCTATTAGTCAAATATGTATCACATATGTTGACTAAGTAATGAGGCAGTCTAGCTCTTTCCATCTTATAAATTAGGGAGTTTTCCAAATTTTATCGTTCCTGTTCTTTTGTTTCTGTTGAAATCAATCTTTACGTCACTGATCTTTCTGGAAGACTCTTTTTCTTTCTGCATGTTTGTATGTTTTTTTAGATGATCCTTTCCAATAGTTTTCCAAGTGATTCCAGTAGTGATATTGGCCTGTAACTTTCTGGTCTGCTTCCGTCCTCCTTAGTATAGGAATAATTTTTGATTTTCTGTAAATATGACATGTTTTGATTTGGATTTATTTATTTAAATTGCATCTCAGTAGCCCATTTTGTTTAACGATTTTTCGTTACTTTTTAAATTTAATCTCTTACTAATTCTGCTTTATACGCTCTGAATAATTATCAAATGACAAAGAAAATACTTTAATCGAACTTATTTTTTAATTTTTCCAGTTATTTTATCTCTTGTTTGATTATAATAATACCACTGTTTTATTATTTTAAGCTATTTTGTATCCATCTAATGATCTAGTAACATACCCTCAAAAACGAGGTTCAGATGATGTATTTCTCTCTATAACAGTTTTAAGCTATACATTTCGCTAACATCTATATATTCTAAGAATGTTGAAAACAATTAGTTTACCCTACTAACACGACTCATAGATAAACCGAGCTACGTCAGTTCCTTAGAAAACGATACTTATTTTACAAAATAAATAATAAATGTGACGGGTCAATGAAGGTTACTTACCCTTTTATTATTGTTTTAACTTTCGACTGCAAATAAAAATGCACATCAAACTATCCGGCCTTGTTCTACAATCCAAACAACTACCTCCTTTGTATCTAACTACAACGTTGCGCAAAATGTGTTGTGATTTGTTTATAGTCAAATGATTGTATACTATTAAAACATTTCATAAAATCTTTTATGAGATCTCTCGTATTTTTACGTATCACTAGTTAATACGAGGTGGTTGCCATAAATTCGCCATCAAGAAAACATCAGTCAGTGCAAATACAATTCGCTCGTATGTATTTCAACCTAGAAACCTCTCTAGCTTGTGAGGGATTAAAATTATTGTTCCCTTAAAGTATAGGTTTCTTCCACTTCTTTCTATCTTTTGTTATGTTTTTTGAACTTCTCATTTGTAGGAATTTCAAGTTTTCTTCTATTATACCGCCTCTATCCATTTTCTTCATGGATATTCCCATTTTGTTTTTGCGCCAGCTTCGATTTCAATTAACTCTCTTGGCATTTTCCGTTCTGGCATACTGGCCATATGCTCGGGTCATCTCACTCCGTCTTTGAAGTGTTGTTATTTTTGATTGCCTAATGTTTGAGTCGTTATTCATTATATTGTCCGTATTCATTTTATTCTAAAGAAACGAGTTTCCAGCCATTTAGGGTATCGCTTAAGCAACACTTTTTCCACTGTAACATGTATCCCTTGGGCGAGATGATGTTGCACCTTGGGATTGGGGAGCGCAGTAGTCGTGGTGGGGTTGTCTGGTGATTTGCTGATGGAGCACGGTGTAGGTCTTCATTTATATTTTGTGTTATGTTCAACCGAGAAATCCTACAATTATTAATGAAACACCTTTAGCCCCTTTGTGTTGATTCGGGGGTGTTTTTTAAGTTATAACTTCCGCACCCAGTCTGTTCAAGAAGATAAAACGATCACGTCCTTTATTTGGTTTTATCACTACGATAATGATTTTTTATTGGAGCTTTGTCCAGGTAAATTTCCTCAAATCACATAAAGTGTGCTGGGACAGCAAGTGGAAAAAGTTGGTGGTTAATTAGAATATATACATGGAATAGAAGGCCACAAGATAAAACAAAAAGCTTAGATTGCAGATAAACTGAGATATATTATATCATCATCATTCTCTTTGCCTTAATCCCTCTGCGGGATCGTCTTCCCTAATTACATTCTCTAGGTTGAACATGACCAAACCATCTTAACCTATGCTCTCTCATCTAGGCAACCATTGGTGCCACCCTTAGACTTCCCCTAATATACTTATTCCTAATTTTATCCTTTTTTGTTACTCCACTCATCCATCTAAGCATTCCCATTTCCGCCACATGCATTCATTGTTCCTCTTTCTGGTCCCTTATCTACCAGGTCTCCTTATTCTAAAACTTCTTTCCCGACTTTTTTCCAAGTATTTCAATAGCAGTATCTCTAATGATACTGGCTATCTTCCTCTAAATTGTATTAGGACTTGCTTTTATGTTCCAACACATTTTTTCTACTATTTTTGCCCTGGATAGACCTTCTTTATCATCTTTTAACATCCACCACTTATTTTTTGTGGTCCTTTCCGATATTTTGGTTTGGTTTTGCTTTTTTACTTCGATGTCCAGTACAACTTATATTGTTGGCTTACTGTCTCACTACCTATTACCTTGCAGTCCTTACATTCATGTATATGTATATCTTCTTTTCTTGTAATGAAATAATCTATTTGAGATTGATTTTGCCCCCATTTGAATCAAACAACTTGAGTTTCTCTCTTTTGAAAGAATGTGTTAAAAAGGCCATATCGAACGCTGTTGCTAGTTCAAGCATGTCATCTCCAGCTTCACTTCTAATTCCAAAGTCTAGTTCTCCATGTATTGATTCATATCCTGTCTTGGATTGAGCCACATGTGCATTAAAATCACCTCCTATTATAATGTTCTTCTTTGATGGAATATCACTCAATATGTCTCCTAATTGATCATAGAAAGCTTTTCTTTCATTCCCAGCTCTGTTTGGAGTTTACACACTACACACACACACACACGTTTAGAGAGATATAATATTATATACTTTATACATAAATGGTTAAACTGTATAGATTGTTAGATTAGATGTTTTATATCTACAGAAAAAAATAGAGAAAGCTGGCGTATTTTGTGGGAGGTGTTATCTATAGCAGTTAACACAACGCTCTGAGTAACTATGACGATTATTTTCTACAGTAATAATATCATTATTCAACAAATCTTCACTACAACAAAACAACTAGCCTTCCAATAGGACCATCCCAAAAGAAATCTACTTTTGAACATTTTTCTAAACATATGTAAACTGTAAATTTATTAGTTTAATGACTGGGAAGCATATTTTAAGGGCACAGATTTTATGTTATTATAATACCTCCTCTAAATCAAGTTTAATTGTGTATTTGTAAAGTCTCCCGCCCATAGTGCCAACACATCTGGAAACGAACCGGACGTCCGTTTCAAGTTACAATCCAAAGGTGCTTATTTAGTTTAGATAGCATAGGTAATGTTTAACAGTTCATGATGTTAAGATATAATTATTGACTCTTTTGTTTTAATATAAATTATCTTTAAAAGATAGTTTATTATGAAGTATGGGAAAATAGAGAATATTACAGTTACTACTGTGTTATCCAAAATGAGTTGTATTACATTTTTGATGACATATTAGTTAACTATTGTGTTTATTGATTGGTTAATAAATATGTAATAGAACATTTTCACGTGGGACAAAACGCAAAAAACAGTTATTGATAATTAATATTGCTAAAATTACGAATATAATTCATATAATTAAAGTATTACAGCAAATCCTGATAATGTAGTGTTAGTATTAAATACTGAAAAGTATTTAAAACAAAAACTGGAACATGTCCTGTGGAAAAATATATAAACTTACTAGCTGACTTCGTACCGCCGTAAGATTAAATAATGTGTCTAAAAAATTAACAACAAAAAAAAATAAAAAAAAAACTATATATTACGTACGAAAAAAATTTAATGCTTTGTGATAAACATTTTTATTATTTTTGCGTTGCATATATATACGGTATACGATGACGGTTTTCAGACGTGCGAATAAATGTCCATGTGCGAAATATGGAAACTCTAAGTTAATTCCTCAAACTTCCAACGGTTGGCTTTGTGATTTCGTTCGTTGGAATCATCGGTATACGCCGGATCAAGAAATCCTCCCTTTTGTATTTTTCCTTGACGACCGTTGCCTCAATGACATTATTCGTTATCCTTTTCACAGTCGGTCTCGTTTCATTGCACAGTCGAGGTTGGTTAATGGTACGTAGCGTAATGACAACTGATCCTACTTTTAATTGTAAATTGTTAGGTGGGAGTCCAGGCAATTCCAATGAATTCAAAAACTCTGTAGGATAGTTGACTATGTCATCCTGATTTATAACCGTTGTAACCTCGGAAACCTTTTTTGGATGGTGGTAGAAAGGTCACCAATGGAGACACTGCGAACGGCAGCTAGATGGTTGGTGGAGAGCGAGTCGGAGGTTCGAAACTAGCTTTTGGAACCGGGAATGGTTCCAACAGAAGAAATAATAAATATAAGACAAGACAAATTAGAAAATACAGATGTTCTTTAGACCTAAATGTTCTTTATTCTCAAAAAAATGACGACGAAGCGGGTTGCTCTCAAATTTCTAACGAAGCAGCGTTAAAGTAATCTGCATGTTTCGGTACTTCTTTTAAGGAATAAAAAAGCTGGAAGATATACAAATAATTAGGTCTATAAAGATACAAAATTCTAAAGTACCGTTACATTCTCATAAAAGACTATATCGGCACCTCTCATACCAAATAGATTACTATAATAAGACCTATATAAAATATGAGATTCTAGGTCAAAAGGGAGATGTTTGGATACGGCCAGTGGCGTAGCTGCGGTAGTTGCAAAGGGTTTTTAAAATCAATCTTAAAGTAATGTATAATAATTAGTTACTAATCTAATTATAAAAAAATGTTGCACTGTGTTAACTGATTTGAAGAAAAACAACTTTCTTGGAAGAAAATTCAGAATGGTCGCATTTAGAACATCGACGACATCTGTATTTTTTTAAAACACGCTAAATAAGCTCGGCTCAGCAAAGTAATAAATTCAAGTAAATAAATTTACTTGAGAATTACACTGGGAAGGTAAAATGAGCAGCAATCCGACAACTTAACTCAGTATGGTGGGATAGACACCTAAATTGGAAGACAAAAACACAGATTTATAAAACATTAGTGCGAAGTATTATGACATATGGGGCTGAAAATTGGATCATAAACAAGAAAAACAGCAATAAGATAGTAGCAACAGAGATGGAATGCCTGCGAAGATGCTGCAGAGTAACAAGAATAGATAGGAGAAGTAATGACGAAATAAAGCAAAGAACATCAATAGAAACAAACATACTAACATATATAGAACAAAAAGGACTAAAGTGGTATGGACATGTAAGAAGAACTAGCAAGAGCAGATGGATAAAGAGAATAACCGAATGGAGCCCCATAGGAAGGACGAAAAGAGGACGACCCCGAAAATCCTGGAGGAACGAAGTAGACGACGCCATGAATAAGAGAGGCCTAAACGATGGATAATGGGACAACAGAAAGAGATGTAAACGGTTGAGCGAGGGAAGGCAGTGAATACTGTATATATATATATATATATATATATATATATATATATATATATATATATATATATAGGTAAAATGATAATTGTAAATGCCATTACTGCTCTCAATGCATAAACAATAATGATAGTCTAAAACTGTGTAGAGTTTTCGTAGTGAGAGAAGGCTTATTGTGTGAGAGACAGTAGACCGGCTTTGTTCTCATCCCTACTCCGTGCTGTTTACTGGGTGAGAAGTGACAATGTGGACGCCTGGCGGGGATAACTGAGGCGTTTATTTATTTAACAATCAATTACTATATAATAACTAATTTATCAATTAGTGAGAACAAAAGTAAAAGACGTTATCAAGCCGCTTCATTGAAATGTTATGGAGCATAGGGACTACGAAGATCCCAAATGTGGTGGAGTGATGTCATTAAAAGTTTTGCAAGAAGTGAGGCATGGAATGAAAAGGGAGAGGCCTATATTCGAACTGTCGAATAGAAAACAGTTTAAAATAAGTGAAATTCATGATAAGATATTAGAAGAGTGGAGTCACAATAAAGGACAAATTAAGAATATATATATTAGAGAAGAAGATCTATGTGTGATACCAGTTGATGTCAAAATTAGGGAACGTAGATTAAGATGGCAAGGACACTTTTGACGCCGAATTGATAACACAGGCCGAAAAAAAAAGATTTATATAAAACTTCTTCTTACAAATTTATGTGATTTCTATGTATTTTTGGCGCTAAAAATGATTCTGAAATTAGATTTTACGTATCAAACACAGTTTTCCCACAATACGACACTGGTTTATTCTACAGTATAATAATTTGAAAAAGACCAAATAGCGAAATACTTTAAAATGGTTCATTATTAGAATAATACCTTTTTTTCTAATTCTTTTCTTGTAATAGTATAGGACTGTACAATCATTTCAGAAGTCAATGCTTTTGTATTTTCTTTCTCTTTTTTCTTTAAAATTTCCAAGTAGCTTTTTCACCTATGCGAGGCATTCTGTTGTTCCCGATGAAGTGACCAACAGTAATTGGTGTTCCAACGTCCCTGGTATCTTTTCTCCATTACCTTAATATCCTGGTGGAATCGTTCGCCTTGTTCTTCACTGACATCACCCAAATTTTCAAGGAAAAAGTCAGGATGGTTACGCAAAAAGTCGATTTTGAGGCTCATTAGACATCCTAAATCTTTAAACTTATATGATCAATTATCTACTATAAGCTCGTAGTTAGGGTCTTTTACATTACCTAAAAACTTGGTTACAACTTTTTTGAATGCAATCCAAGCTTCTTTTTCCTTATTCGCTTTCCTACATAATTTTACGAATATCTGGTCCAATAAAAACACCTTCTTTCAATTTGGCTTCAATGGGAAAACTGTCCACTTAAGTACTTGAAACATTCTCCATCTTTAGTCAGGGTCTTTACAAACTGTTTCATTAAGCCTCAGTTGATGTGTATATGTGGAAGGAGGATCTTTTTGGATCTACCAAAATTTAGTACAAAATGTTCTTCTCGGTGTTAAAACATTTCTTATGTAGCATGCAAACAACTTTTAAATCTTGACAGATCATCCAATTGTGAGCTGAATAGCTTATTGTATGTAGAATTGTGTCAAGATTTTCATATGTCCCTTTCATATGGACTGAATGAGCAATATGAAGTGAAGCAAAAGTGTTCCCATTGTGTAATAGTACAGCTTTTATACTTGTTTTTGAAGAGTCTATAAAAAGCCTCCAATCATCCTTATTATACTAAATAACAAACTCATTCATTAGACCACCAATATCACGACAGTAGAACAAATCAACAAATCTTCTTCCTGCCTAAAAAACTGAGCAAACTGTTGATCTCTGTACCTGTACTGTAGCCAAGCAATTCTGATTTTTTCCTTTGTTAAACCCAAATCTCTTACTAAGTCGTCTAACTCAGCTTGTGTAAACAACTATGGTTGTAAATTTGCTGAAGGACACTGAAATTCACCATCACTTACTTTACCACTTTCATCAGATTCTGATTAACTAGTATTTAAAATGTCATCAATACGTAGAGGAGGCTCAGGGACTGGCAGTTCAGGTCCATACTCTACCGGACGGATAGCAGACGGTAGGTTAGGATAAACAACCACTTTCTTATTTTTGGAGTTATATTCAGAAACATCGACAGCACAAAAATAACAAACAAAACGTTTGAATGATTTTTTTTGCTCTCTCCATAGGAACTGCAAATCTGAAATCTTTATTTTCTTTCTTCGACCACTTCCTTAAATCCTCAACACAAACGTAACATACATTGTTAGAAGCCCAATCTTTGTCTTGGTCACCAATTTTCACACCAAAATATGCAAAATACACCTTTTTTACAAAGTCAGGAATGTTTCTCTTATATTTTTTAATAACAAAATCACCACATATGTAACAAAATGTACTTTTACAGTTTTAACAAACGCGACTAGCCATATTTAAAAGCGTATGAGTCAAACACTGAAAAATGAGGTTATGTTTATTAGAATAAAGAAACTATACAGCTGCTAATGAAGAAGAAGAAGAACAAAGAGTGTTGAGTTATTATGCAATTTTAAATGTTAAATTGTGAAAGAATCGTGGGTGATACAACATTTTCAACATGATTTTCGGACTCAGCGCACTAAAATACATAAGATAGAGGTAATTTTATCAAAAAAGTTTTTTCATCGTTGGCCTGTCTAAGCATCTAATACGAAGAATCGCTGAGTTGCAAACATCTCTGGATGAAGTAGGAGAGGAAACTCAAAGAAGACTTTCTAGGAAACACTTAGGCAAGACATAACTGTGACAGGGATTAATATTGATATGATCCAAGATAAAGACTTATGAAAGCCGATCCTATATATGGACAAAGGCAAAGAGAATCTTGACAATGATGAAAAATCTGTATTACAGAGCAATGGAATAATAGATTGAAAAGCACACTGTAAATGTTGGCCAAAAATAGACGAAATGGATTCTTGGAAGACACCAGAAGGAGAAAATTCAACTGTTTGGATCATTTGCTAGGCCACGAAAAGTAGTATTTATATTACTCAATACAGCGGAAGACAGAGAAAGGTTTGCCACCATAACCGTTAATGGAGATGGCCGATGAAGAAGAAGAAGTGACGAAATGGAAGGAGCGAGTGATGTATTATGTGACGGGAAGATTTTAATGAACTTGAAGGATAGAAAGGATCATTTATGATGTATGGTACTGAATGATGGCCGTTAAATAGAAATTAGAAGGTAAATGGATACAATGATAAATAAAATAAAATTTAAAATAAATAGAAAGCGGAAGACAGAGAAAGGTTTGCCACCATAACCGTTAATGGAGATGGCCGATGAAGAAGAAGAAGTGACGAAATGGAAGGAGCGAGTGATGTATTATGTGACGGGAAGATTTTAATGAACTTGAAGGATAGAAAGGATCATTTATGATGTATGGTACTGAATGATGGCCGTTAAATAGAAATTAGAAGGTAAATGGATACAATGATAAATAAAATAAAATTTAAAATAAATACATTAGGGAAGTCTAGGTGTGGCACTGATCGATACATTGTTATGGCATGTTCAAGGTCGAGATGAAGTCAATATGAAGAATCTCGTCCATTATAGAAATATATCGGTAAAAATGTAATTCAAGAAAGGCAAATCGAATGTTTATAGTTTTATCAGACAAAAATACTTGTTTAACAAGTGTTTTGTTTTTGTTTCCATTTATCAGCCATTTTCAGTACACAAAAATCCAAATATATAATTTATATCCATAAAAATCGTTAAATAAAGTTTTATCTATCGTATGTATTTCAAATACACATTACAAAACTAACATTCCATATATAACTAGCTTTGGAACATTCTTAAATGCTGAATTTATATCTTGTAGACAACTACTACTTATCATTTAAAGTTCATTCTACTACGCAAAAATGCAGAGTCCTTCTATTTCTTGAAATAGTATAAAATAAAACGAGTATTGCTATAAATAGCATCTCGTTCTTTTCCTTTTTTGATCTTTCTACTCTCCCTGAAGATGCCACAACTAATCACCTAATAAGGACAGGTCAACCAGATACGTATAAATGCAGTGGTAGATCTAGAGGCTTTTCTACAGGGTGTTGACGATAGTCTTAACCTTATTATTGTATTTATTTACAATTCGAAAGTACAGTAGGACCTCGTTAATCCGGATAGGCAAAAACAAGACCCTTTGCGGATTATCGAGGCATCCGGATTATAGTATGCCATATTTAATGGTAATAAAATTTTTCTCTTGAAAAAGTTTGTACTGCTCTTCTGTTTATAATTTTCGCACTATTTCAAAAGCCCGATCTCTAAGCCGACGGAGAAACATAACGTGGCTATCAAATTCGTTTCCCATTTTAAAGCTGTGTTGAAAGTTCCTACTGCCTCTGTACTACCAACTTTTTCAGATGCGAAATTGTCCTCATTGCTCATCGTCCTCACACATAGCCGCTCGCAGAATCTCCTCATCATTGTTCTGAATATATTTTCTTGTGGTATTTTAAAGTAATTACTATTTAAAAGGGAGTACGTCACAATTAAAGGTTAAAGTAAGATTATTGTCGTTTCAATTTCCACTTCGGAAATCGTTCTCAAAATACATACATTAGTAAATTAAACAAAATTTGTTTAGAACAAACAAAAAGTTAACAGAATAGGCACCAAAAGAAGAAGAATATGTGTTAGTTTTTTAAAAGGTAAATTTAAAATGACTTTATCATATTATGAACCTGAATTATCTAGAAATAGTGCTGATAATAATTATTCATCATCATCATCATAAGTGGCTGGACAATTCGTTGTGGATCTTGGCATGCTCACAAAGAAGTCGCCACTCCTGTCGATTCCTGGAAACTTCCCTCCATCTTCTAACCCTTAGAATCTGTAGGTCTTCTTCCACATCATCAATCCATCTCATTCGTGGTCGTCCTCTGCTTCTTGTGCCCTCTGGTTTTGAAAATGTTAATCTCTTCGTGTATTCGTGATCTAACATCCTAGCAATGTGTCCAGCCCATCTAAGTCTCTGCACTTTAACGAATTTCACAATATCTGGTGTATAACTGATATAGTTCAAAGTTGTATCTTCGATGCCATAGCCCATTTTCATTTACGGCCCCAAAAATCTTTCTAAGAATTTTTCTCTCAAAAATACCAAGAAGTCTTCTTATCTATCTTATCATTTTGAGATAAGATCTACGTGATAATAATTATTAAAAAACTTTATTCGCTCCGTGCGTGACTGACACGACACCTACCGCCTTCATCTGACAATTTTGGACCTCCTAATTTGAGGTTAAATACATACGAAATTGACAATTAATAATAATATTAGTTTTTTAATTATAATTTTTCAGTTTATGTACAAAATAAATGTAATATTTATATATAAAAACTGGGTTTCTGAAAATTCATCATAATTCATCTTTTCAACCCCAAACGGAGAAGAAAGGGAAAGATCTAGTACTGGCAAATCAAGTTTTTCATGTGGAAGAGCATGTAATTAAAAACAATAATAGTAAAAGTTATGATATACAAGCTAAAGTCATCACGTCATCAGGCAGGCTGCAGTTAGTTTAAAGCCTTATGAAATATCATTTAAGGTAAATTATTTAAATTTTTTCTATTTTAATTGCATAAAAATGAAATTGTGTGACATTTACTTTTTCATATTAATAGCACGAATCCATCTTTTTCTTTTCAATAATTTATATGTAATCTTTGGAAACCTATAAAAACTACTCTCAATATTTTTGCTATTATTAGCACAATTAAATACGCAACATGTATTTGCACCCATTTTTGATAAAATTTATGCGCAAATAGATAGGTCCAATTTTGTCATATTTCGCCGCTACGCACGCTGGCATCGTTTCAAGGTACCCCTACCATGGTTACGCACGGAGCGAATATTAAAATGAAAACTTCTGTTGTAATTGGTATTATTATATATTAGTAAATTTAATTAATTTAATTGGTACATATTTTTAATTAAATATATACTAATTGCAACAAACATTTAAACTTCGATGTCAAGTTTTTTAACTACATATTATGGTATACAGCCAACTCCCGGGAACTCTTCCACTTTATGCAAATGATTATTACTTAAATACTCCAGTCGTCAGAGACGAAAATGCCACTGAACGTCTAAAAATCATACAAACAAGCTGAATTTTTCTGAGAATGTCAATTTTGGCGTATAGTTTCGTTTAAAAATGCCCCTGCTCTGTTGGCCAATATCTTTTATGATTTGAAAAATGGTAGGTAGTTCTTACTGTACGCAAGTTGTCGTGAATTCTAAACTTAATATATTGATTTAATCTCTTGCCTTAGTGTGTTTCAATTCGACGAACTATTTTATTTTAATGTGTTCAAGTATTACCTTATATTGCCTAC
Organism: Diabrotica undecimpunctata; assembly: GCF_040954645.1. Classification (NCBI taxonomy): domain Eukaryota; kingdom Metazoa; phylum Arthropoda; class Insecta; order Coleoptera; family Chrysomelidae; genus Diabrotica; species Diabrotica undecimpunctata. The sequence goes on along the minus strand of NC_092809.1, from coordinate 122,419,514 downwards.
ATACATAAAAGGAGATGCTGAAATCTTACGTTCGAGGTCAGTGGTACCCCTTGAATTCCGCCAATGCCAGAATACAGTCACATTCTTATCGATGTAACTCTGCGGTTCTAGGAACTTGTCGGAAGATTAAAAGCCCGAAGCGTTCCCACAAGTAGTATAAGTGCCCGACTTGTGTGGTTGGAATATTAAGATATGAAACCATATGATGTATCTGGTCGCCTCAATCTGTTAAAAGTTGCATATTGTATCTATTATTTTACAAGACTAACTGTAACCGCACACGTGTGCTAAAAAGAAGCAAAAACCATGCGGCGATCACATATGGTGTTTGCACAAGCTGATAATTTTAACCTCTTCAAAGTTATAAAAATAGAGGACTTCCTGTGTATTTATAGTATTGATGTCACAGTTTCCGATGCAGTTTATTTTGGTATATTATTGGGTAATATTATCCCATAATAAAACGTAATATAACATCCAATAAAATTGTTAGACTGACACCTTTAAATATCTAGGGCAGTGCAAACTTAATCAATTTGAGGCTCGTTTACGCTTACAGGTTGAGTATATTTTAACGGCCCTAATGTAAACATGTGTACAGTGTCATCATTAACCAGTTACATAAAAAACAACTTTCTAGTTAAACCTCATTATATGTGAAGTTCTCATTTTATCCACATGAAAAATGTCCAAGGAACTACTAATATTCCTCTTTTTTCAACAAAGATGTAGCTATACAAAATAATTAAAAAATTAAATATTCAAGATTTTTTGCAAACGCACTACATTTACAACATTTATTTCTGAATTTTTTTTTCTGCAATTCTGGAAGTATTCCCTCCACATTCTTGTTCACATAGGAATTGAGACTATGATAATTTGTACATGTATCTATGGATTGTGTTGGATTGTCCAATTCTGTTCCCAAATCCAATAAAAATATCCTTCTGTTATCCAAACGACCCTATCAGGATATTCTATCCATAATTTATATACACTTATACTGCCTATGTCAAGTAGATATAGTAAAGTTGTCAGAGATGAAAATGCCACTGAATCTCTAAAAATCATACGAACAAGTTCAATTTCGCTGAGAATGCCAATTTTGGGACACTAAAAAGATGCAAAAAAGGTTGCCATTCTTACCTCTGGGCTTCCCTCCAAAACAACTTGTAGGGGCAGAAAAACGGAAAATATCTGTTTACCCAGAATATGTATGCCGTAGAAAAAAATGTTTCAAACAAAAAATGTTCATCGGAACTTTTTGTGTAGAATAAACCGTTCTCTCAGAAACAACGCTTGAAACGTCTGGCGATTTGTTAGACGCACGAAATCAATTTTTTAAATAAAATCACGAAGATAACGTAGATGCTGTGTAATGCCTTTTTGGTAGTCAACTTGTTTGTTTTTTTAATTAATATATTCGGTATATTGCTTCCCTTCATTTGCTATGTTGCATGTTGGGATGCGATCCGTTGTTTATTTTCTACTAAGTCAGAGGCCTTCTTTAAGTCAATAAATCAAAATTTGGCTCATGGTAAATCAATTTTTATTCATAGTGTCCTATGATATCTCGTATATCGCTATACGTTCATTAATAATGACGATACTGTGTAGTGCCCTTTTGGTAGTCGCCTTGTTTGTTTTTTCCATCTTAATATACTCGTTATTTCCTTCATTAACCATAACACACGCTCCAATCGGACCAATAATAACGGATATATAATATAGTGCCCTTTTGGCAATGCCGCCATGTGTGGTTTTTCATTCTAAACATATTTGCTACCCCCTCTCCTTTTCAATGATGTATATCATCCGTCCCGATCCGTCGAACTATTCTACACCCACCACAAAACAATAAAAAAATATTTGAATCATCCATACGACTTTTTGTCACAAAATAGTGTCAGCCATCTTTTCCGTACAGTTTTTTGTAAACAAATATGTTAGGTTAGGTTAGTGATATAAATAACAATAAAGTGCATGTGAACACATAACTGGGATAATTATACGTCATTAATCAAAATTGTTAGGAATAAATCAGCTGTAGCTTTTAATAAGAACAAAATATGATTGAAATGCCAGATGTTGGTAGTTCAGATTTCGTTCCTAGGTGGCGCATTTACCCTACCGGACAAACAGTGTGACTTGTCGTCCTAGTTTTTTATATAGATTATTTAAAATTTAAAAATGCAGAAAACAGTATGAAGCTTCGCGCTAGTTTACAGTACCGCCTACTGAACCCTTTTTTCTCTATGGCGTAAATCAATATTTTCCGTTCCTTATCAGGGTGGGTTTTAGCGGGAAACCGGGGGTAGGAGTGGCAAATTTTTTTGAATTTTTTTTGTGGTCCCAAAATTTACATTTTCAGCAAAATTTAGCTTGTTTGTATGATTTTTAGAGTTTCAGTGTCATTTTCGTCTCTAACTACTCGAGTAATAATCTCATTAATTGGACCAGTAGTGACATTATATAGCCGAAACACGAAAACACTAATCTCGACCAAAGAGGACAGTAATATAATAATATAAAACATTGTAAAAATTGAAATTAGGGAAACATTGCTTGGAATACTAATTGACATTTTAGTGGGCAGAAATATTTTTAATTCCGACATTTATGGTCTTAAACACTATCTGCTTTCCTTTAATTGAGTTATAAAGAAGTGTACCTATTGTGTGACTTGTTTTACGTTCCTCCCCAATACGTAGTTGGATTTTACGACATCTAGTTTGTGTTTTATAGTGCCTCTTTACCAATAGGACTATTTATAAACGATAAATCCTATCTAAAGACATAAAACGCCTTCCCATGTTGAATTTTTCCAAACTATAAAATTGCATGTCTGGAATTTGCACCTGTTTAATCATTAAAATATTTTTACTTCTTCAAACGTGTTATTTAAAGGCTGCAATAACATGCGAAACATTATCCAGTAATACTGTATTCTTTATATTTTCTTACAATGAAAGGTTTATTAGACTAAACAAGACATTTTTACGTTCGTCTGTCTATATTCGTTTTAACGACTGCCCTAACTGGCGTCTCGTTATACAGGATGTCACAAATTCTTCTTCAGTGCTTTTTCTCAACTTACTGAAAGACTACAAACTTTATAAATAAAAGATATTCATCTGTTAATTGAGAACTATAATGTCTTGTCTTCTAATAACCCTATATAAACTCAATATACTTTAGTGTTGCAAAAGTTGCAGTTTATTAAAATTTTGGCTGTTATTATTAATCATATGAATACTAGTTACATTCATGGACAAAAATATCTTTTTAAATTTTTTTTTCAAGTTATTACTATTTCAAACTAATTTTAGATTACGGACATTACTCATAAGTCGGTTTTGAAACATTGTGACGTTTATTTTGACGTTTATTCAGCGTTTAGTGTTATTCGTGCATTGTATCATAAAAAACTTCTTCACCTAAAGGACAACCATAATTATTAGGTAATTTTTAGTAAAATTTATTAAGTTTAATTAAATATTTTTTTGATTTAGCTAAGTTTAAAACAAGTGTGCCTTAAATTCGACACTGCGATGAAGACCAAGCAGCACAGATTGTAATTTTTTACGAGGAAGGTTATACACAAAAGGATATTGCTCAACCTCGCAAGGAGAAGTCAATCTACAGTTTCGAATACTTTAAAAAGGTATCACGAGACAGGAAATTTTGTACGAAGGCTTTGTCAAGGACGCCCAGGGTGCACAACCCAGAATTGAACTCTTTATGCTGTTCTCTGTCAGTCTACCAATTTTTTCTACGATATTACGGTTTTTTAAGTTGGTACAACACTTTTTTTAGTGAAGTGTTGGCACAGCTGAGAAAGATTTGTGTCTCTAAATCAACTCGTCGTAAAGCTATTTTAGATAACGCGGTGTCAAAAGGTGCCAAAAAGAAAATTGTTCAGAAAGACCATTGGAAAGAAAACGTGGCAAAATCTAGACAGAGTGGACAGAAGTATGTGTCAAAATTTACGGGAAAAACTGTACAGAGTAAGGTATTTTCTGTTCTCCGTAAGTGTTGTGTAGTAAAATGTTTTGAAAAAATAACTTCGCAAAATCAAAAGCGTTTATTTGACTCTTTTTATGATAATGGTTCAAAAAAAGAACAAGACACTCTTTTAGCAGGTTGTATGGCATTAGGGGAGCCTCCAGAAAGGCATAGAAAGATACAAATTCATAAAATTATCAGACAGTACCACTGGAAATACAAGCTTAAAACTTCTGGTTGTGGTGTGCCCGTGTGCCGTTCCTTTTTTGTTGACTTATTTCAAGTAAGAGTGAAGCGTGTAAGAATATTGTTGAAAAAACTCCACTTGATGAAAAACGTGGAAACACGGAAACCAAAGAAAAATTTCAGATGTTTATTCTATGGCTTTAGAACATTTAAAATCTATTCTACATAAACCAAGTCATTACACACCTGAAAAAACAAACAGATTGTACTTCGATAACCCAGACCTAATGATTAAGAACATTTTTGAGTAGTTTCAAAAGTTGTTTAAAGACACTACTGGGAATAAAAAGACTGTTTTTATTATAGTAATATTCTTCTCTATGCTGATGATCTAAAAATTTATTGAGTCATAAAAAATTCCAATGACTGTAGTTTATTACAGAATTATTTAAATTAATACGAGGAGGCATTGATGCTAGTGCTCTTTTGGAAAATGGTTACTTCCGTACTCCCTGTAGAGACACCAGATCCCAAGACTTATTTTATTTAGAATTTCATATTTTGTATCTGAATCAGTATCAGTTGGCCCAACTTTAGATTGATAAGAAAATTAAATTTTAGAGAAAAAAAAAATAAAATAAAAGCGCAGCGTAAATTTAATAAAAACTCATGAATGTGTTGCTTGTGTGAGTCCATTTTAAAAAGAGGTAAAAAGAAATAAATTAGACTTACAATCAATTTAATTTTACTACCCAAGACGACCGGTTTCGCTTTCTAAAATTTGCAAAGCATCATCAGGTCAGTGGTACAAAGTAAATTAAATGCTGAAATTATAAAAAGCCCATATTAGGGTACTGTTTTATAAGGATATAGATCAAAAAAGTTATAGATCAAAAAAAGGTTTTAGTAATTATGCCAATATTACATGTACTACTACTAAAGATTTCCACAGTTTTCACTGTCTTCCTTCACTCAATCGTTTTCTCCAATTTTCCCTGTCATTCCAGTCTCCATCTCGCAGGGTTCTTTTCTCCATAGCCTCGTCGATTTCATCTCTGAATGACCTTCGGGGTCTTCCTCTCTTTCTTCTTCCAATCGGGCTCCATTCTGTGATTTTGTTTATCCAGCGTCCTCTGTCTGCTCTTCTGACGTGGCCGTACCAGGATAGTCTCTTCTCCTCTATATAGTCGATTATGTCTGATTGCACTCCCATTCTCCGCTTAATCTCTACGTTTTCAATTCTGTCTCTTTTTGTAAGTCTACAGCTTCTCCTCAGGAACTCCATTTCTACTGCTCTTATTCTACCTCTATTTCTCTTGTTTATTGTCCAGTTTTCGGACCCATATGTCAGGATACTTCTTGTCAGGGTATTATATATTCTCTTTTTTGTCTTTATCGTAATGTTCTTATCCCACAACACTGAGTTTAGTTGTCTTATACAGTTTCTTGTTTGTCTCAGTCTGTTGTTTATATCTTCTTCTGTTGTTCCCTGGTTCGATATTATGGTTCCTAAATACTTGAATTTATCTGTTCCATTTATTTGTCTTCCCTCGTCTATCTCTAGGTTTCTCATATCCTTGTTTTCTGGCGAATCATGGCGAATATTAAAAGCACTTCAACGAAATAAGACAGAGAAATCCCAGATCGGCAAAATTAGTGAAAACGAGTGGCAAGAATACTACGTAGAACTACTTACAGAAAACCGTCCCCAATTTCAGGAAGAGAATATAGAACATGCAGGAAATGGGGCATACGACCAGATAGAAATAAGCCTGGCAGAAGTTAAGAGAGCAATCAAGACATTGAAGAACAAAAAAGCCAAAGGACCCGGAGGAATACCAAACGAACTAATTAAAAACGGAACGGAAAAGTTATTCCGCATGCTACATAGAATGTTCGAAAGAGGACTAAATGGAGAAGAAATACCTGCGGAATGGACACAAGCATACATCACATCCATACATAAGAAAGGAAACAGGAAAAAATGTGAAAACTATAGAGGAATTAGTATAATATCGTCGGTAGGTAGACTTTACGGGAAAATTATTAAAGAAAAACTAGAAACTGAAATAATAGGAAAAATTGGAGAAGACCAAGCAGGGTTCACAGTAGGAAAATCATGCCTAGATCATAGATTAGAACAACTGATAGAGAAGAAAATGGCAAAAGGTAGACAGGTCCATCTGGCCTTTGTTGATCTAAAGAAAGCATATGACTCAATACCTAGAGTCAAATTATGGGAAGCAATGAATGATCTCGGAATCCGACAAACACTAATAAAAGCAGTTAAAGCACTATACAAAGAAAACAAAGTAGCTATTAAATGTGGAAATAAAGCCTACCATCCATTTAAGACGACAAAAGGACTTCTACAAGGCTGTGCTACGTCCCCAACTCTGTTTAAAATATTCTTGGAAAAGACACTCAAACCATGGAGGAGAAAGTGCGAAGGAATGGGCATACCAGTAAGAGACGAATACCTATACACCTTAAGTTTTGCCCACGATCAAGTAGTCATCGCACAAGATGAAAAAGATCTCAGCTTTATGCTCAGAAAACTAGAAGAAGAATATAAAAACAACGGAATGGAAATAAACTTAGAGAAAACCGAATACCTAACAACAGAAAACGAAGAGAATATTACATGTCTGTGTTTATTAATATGCATAAAATTGCTTTAGCAGACAAAGTAACAACCCACAAATTGGTAAGAGAAAAAAATCTGTTGAATTGTAATAAATTAGAAATAAACAAAATACTACTTACATTCCGGTACAAGAGTTTTTATATAGTGATTGGTGATACATAGTTCAAACTATCCCGTATTACTGATAATGAGTGATCTTCGGTCAATGTTGTAACTGTCTGACAACTTAGGAGGAAGTTTCTTGAGGGGAGGGATGTTAACAGACGATATAGGAGTAAGGTAGGTATATGTTATTGTTTGTTGAAAGAAAGATTTGTTTAAATAATATAAAACATCACATTTTCTTTCAACAAACAATAACACATACCTTACTTCGTCTTATGCCCATCGATCGTCTTCGGTTATTTTATTTTTTCGTACATTTCTAGGTTTTGTGACGACCGAACCTGTAGTTTTGTATCTTCTGACTATATTTCTTAAACTATAGCGTGACAATTGCAACATATTCGCGATTTCCGAATTGGATTTTCCAGAATTAAAAAATCTAATAATGATTGAAGAAATTTTCTCATCGAAAACTTTACCTCTATCCATTGTACAATCCACAAACGGCAAAAAGCTTTACAATACTACAACATACATTTGACATTAACTGACAAAATTATTGTGTTGATGTCACTTTTCCATAGCTACCCCTAGATTTAACGTAATTATGAAAAAATCAACGTATGTTGACATAAGTGAATGCATACCCAGGTTTTATTGAATTTTTGTTATTGTTGAAAATACATAAAAAACCATAAGTGTAATAAATATTAATAAAAATGCCATATTAATATGGGAACTTATAAAAACATGCAGAGTATACCTGTTATGGAATACTATGCGTTTATTTCTTCTCCGGACTAACTCTTTGTTTTGGAATTAAACAGAATATATTGACATGTATAAATTTATTATATTAGAGGATGAAAATTACACTCTGCTTGTTATTTCTTAAAACTATGAATATATAAGTTCTGTTATCTACAATTATTTAACGATGTTTCTGGATGGATTTGAGTACAAGAGATTGGACTCAAATATTAATATTAAAATAGCAAATACGGATAGCTTATCGAACAAAGAAATAAGAGAAATAAATTATTATTATTCCATAGATACGAAGTATTAGGTAAATAAACTAGCGAAACTTATTTATTCTAAATAGGAAAATATTTATGAAGAGTATTGATTCTGATTTCTAACAGCAAATAATTATTAGTGATTATACATGAGAACTTTTCATAATTGTAAATAACATATACCAGGTGACTAAAAACTATATAGAAATACATAGATACTTTAATTATCTTACATGTGAGTAGGTAGGTACATTACACCTCCTTTTGTAAGAATGAAAATAATTGTAAAATGAATTTTCATTTAAATGGTATAAAACATTTGTATACATTATTATTTTATTTTAACACATTTAAATAGTTTCTTTTAGTCTCGATAGTCTTTCACTTCGTCTTATCGGTGTAGTCTCTGTGAAACTAGTCTCTTCACACTTTTTGGATTCACTATAATTATTGTCTTTATTATGTTTACAATCTATACTTAAATCTGTCTCATGTACATGTTTTCGTTTACTTTGACATATATTTAGTGTTAAACAATTTGTAATTTGTTGACAACTATGTGACGGATTTCTACGAAATCGTCGGTAAAAATATTTAATTATCCTGTATAAAATATAAAGTAACATACATTTTATCAAAAATAAGATTGCATAAGTGAAATAAGAACTATTTTTTATTGTGTCTGAAAAATTAATATTTGTTTCTGAGGTCATTTTCTCTAAATTATCTAGTTTATGGCTTGCTAAATTTAATGCATCTCGATCGAGATTATTTAATTGTAAGGGAACAAGGTGTAATTTGGATTCATTATTTATCTTAATATCATCACAACAGACTTCTGGAAGGGATAAATCTGGAATGATAGACTGAAAATTACTTTCTTTTGGATTTGAGACAGATATCAAAATAGTTGATCCGGTGTAAGTTTTGCAATTATTCGAAGTAGAAAAAATACCTGTGTTTGAAAGAACAATAGATATTGGCGTACTAGTCTGACAGCTTAAAGTTAAATCTGTTGGTTTGGGTAAAACATATATCCAAGAATTTGGTTTGTTTAATTTATGCCAAATTTCATATTCTGTTTGAATTATACGAGTATCGCAACTAGATGGTATGTTTGTTATTGAAGTTAACAATTCAGTTTCACAAATTGGATTAGTGTGTGTAAATCGGAAAGTATCAGGATTTTTGCAAATAAGTTTTTCTTCATCTAATGAATAACAGTCTTCTAATGTATCAATAGTAACATAAATGTTTCTATTTTCTGAAAGAACAAGATATTTGACAGATGGAAGAATAAAGGTAAGTCTCTTTAATGTTGGATGAATTATAGGAAGAGATATTAGTTTAAAAAGAGAATAAGGAGTATTACTAACCAAAGGTATACTAACCGTAATTAAAATCTTGTTATCAAAATATATATATTTAAGTAAAATGATATCGAAATATTTATGAGCATAATCGATAGTCAATGGAAATGGATAAGTCGATGTACTAGGTAAATGCGTTACCGTTTTAGATAATTCTTGAATTAGTTGCTCAGGTGTTATAACAGAAGGATGAAGGTTATTATTTCTTGCAAATAGAATAACGTTTATTAAAGTAGAATATTCTTGTTGTAATTCTGTTATAAAGAAAGTTAGTAAGGTAAAATGTTCTTCAATTTTTTGTTTTAAATCTAAATTAAAATATTTATTATTCATTTTATCTGTGTAATTGGTAATTGATTCAAAATTTTTATCAAAAATCACTTTGTTTCGGTCTAGATTTGTAATAGAGTTATTAAAATTTGCAATCGTGGCTTTTACTACATGAATTTGTTGTTTTAGTAAATCAAGAAGATGATTTTCGTTACTTTCAGCTTTGTTAATAGCATTATTGAAATTTTCAGCATCATCACTGTCTAAGGTACCGAATAAGGTCCTGAAAACAGATCCAATTGCATTAAATAGAGCGCGTTTTGGTCTAAAATGTTCATGCAGAATTATGTTTTTTAAAGTTTGTTCATCTTGAAAGAGTCTAGGTATGATTTGTCCTAAGAGTTTTAGTGAAGTATCGCATAATCGTAATTCAATAAGAACTGGTTTGTTTTGACACAGTCTTAATGTTTTTTGATAGGTGAGATCTACAAAATTTAATTTGTCTGTAAAAGGTTGTAAAGGAATATGACTTAATATGTTCCAATGAGTTTCAATAAATTGAACATTTTTTTATGTGTTCGTAATAGATTCCAGGTGATTTGTTGATAGGAGTATTGGTATATTTCTTGTGAATTTGTTCACTATTTGTCAGCCATATTATTGCATACCTGAAACAAAAGCATGTTTCAATCTATTCATGTGAACTTTTATTGGTTTTTTATTTACTAAAATTGTGCAATTGACAGGAGAATTTATCTCTAGAATTTTATAAGGTCCATTATAATTTTGTGTAAGTTTTTTGGTTTGACCCTTCTTTGTTTGCTCATTTTGGAGATATACTAATTGTCCTTCTAAGAAAACGGTGTCATTAATCTTTTGGTCATAATATTTTTTACTGACTACTTTAGATTCTAATAGATTCGTTTTTGCTAACTCATGAGATTTTCTAAGCTTAAGTGTTAAATTATCTAAATAATCTTCATATGTATATTTGAGTTCTACTGGTCGTATTATACTGCTAGGTAGATTAGGTGTATATCCAAATATTAGTTCATATGGTGTGAATTTGGTTGAAGTATGATTAGTTGTATTATATGAAAACATAGCAAAATCTAGCCATTCGTCCCAATCGGATTGATCAGCTTTAATATAATGTTTAAGGTAGTCTGCTAAAGTAGCGTGACTCCTTTCTAATGCAGCATTTGATTCTGGATGATAAGCAGTACAATTTATATGTCTGATTTTAAAAAGCTTGGCGATTTGAGAAAATAATTTGGAAGTAAAATCTCGGCCTTGATCAGTAACTATTATATCGGGTTTTCCAAACTTGCAAATAAATCCACGAACCAGATTTTCAGCGATAGTCTTGGTTTCATGATTCGGAATTGCATAAGCTTGAGAAAATTTTGTTAAGTCATCTTGTAATGTTAATATGAACTTATTACCTGACTCGGTTAAAGGTAAAGGACCTACTATATCTAAAAATATTTTTTCTAATGGATTTGAGCTTGTTGTTGTTATCTCCATGGGCTTTACGAATTTTTTTCTAACGAGTTTATTTTTCTGACAAGATTCACAGGTTTTTATAAAGTTTTTAATATCATTTTTCATATTATTCCATTTGAAATGTTTTTTTATACGATTGTATGTCCGATGAAAACCAGAGTGTCCAGCCGTAGGACTAGTGTGATTCTCTTGTAATATTGTAGTTATTTCCTCAGGTTCAGGATTTGTTAGTATATCATGATAAATGATAATAGATATATCAGTTTTTCTAAAAATAAATCTAATCATAGATCTAATTTTTCCCCAACTTAATTTATCGTAGCTAAAAGTTATTCTGGGTAGGCAAATTTTTAATATTTTATCGTTTAATAACCAGTCTCTTAATTTTATTAGGGAATTAAATATATCTTCATAAGAGGTATTGTCCCAATAATTATTTTTTATAAATATGTAATAAAAGTTTTTATTTTGATCAGAAATATATATAATGTCATTTAGTCTTGGATTTTTGGCTTTCAATTTTTCTATATGACTGAATTGTTTATTTATTTGTTTCTGAACGATCTCATTAAAATTTAAATCTACGGAAACAAACAATGCTAAATTTTGTGAAAATGATGTAATCTTTTCATTTGTTTCTTTTATATTATCATTTGTTATTAATATAGTTTCGGATTTAGATAAGAACTGTGAATAAGTGTCATTATTTTCTTTACTCATTTTGTTTATTTGTAAGGTGATTGTTGCCGGGTTTTTGTTTTCTTCGCAAATATTTGTTTCAGATATGGTTAAAGGAGGACGACTTAAACAATCAGCATTTTGATTTAATTTACCTGGTTTATAAATAATTTCATAGCTATATTCTTCTAATGCTAATCTCCACCTAACGAGTCTTGATCCGGGATCTTTTACATTAAATAGCCATGTGAGTGGTTTATGATCCGTATAAATGAAAAATTTATTTCCGTACAAATATGGTCTAAAGTGTTTAACACTCCATACAATTGCAAGTAATTCTTTTTCTGTTGTGCTATAGTTTGATTCCGCTTTGTTCAAGGTACGACTAGCATAAGCAATAGGTAAATCATCTGGTACTTTACCTTGAGAAAGTATGGACCCTATTGCATAATTACTAGCATCCGTTGTTAAGACAAAGGGTTTGGTAAAATCTGGATACTGAAGTATTGGTTCTGAACAAAGTATTGATTTCAGGTTCTCAAATGACTGTTGTTGAATGCTTGTCCAATTAAATTCAACATTTTTCCTCAGCAGTTTTGTTAAAGGTTGTGTTAAAGCACTGAAATTTTTTATAAAGCGTCTATAATAACCAGTGAGACCCAAAAAGCTCTTAATATCTTTTTGTGTTCTGGGTATAGGAAAATCTGTAACAGCACATACCTTTTTTTCGTCCGGTTTGACACCAAATTCAGTTATTAAATGTCCTAAATACATTACTTCGCGACGAAAAAATTCGCACTTATCTGGTTGTATTTTTAAGTTGAATGTAGACAATTTTTCGAATACTTCTTTTAATCTTTTATTATGATTTTCTAATGTATCGGCATGAATGACTATATCGTCGAGATAGACAAAACATCTGTAATTTTGTATTCCTGAGAGGACAGTATTCATTAGCCTTTGAAAAATACTGGGAGCATTTTTTAATCCAAATGGCATTCGTGAATATTGATAATGTCCAGACGGAGTTGAGAAAGCAGTCTTTGGAGAATCCTCAGGATCCATTTTGATCTGGTGAAATCCTGATGTTAAATCTATTGTTGAAAAATATTTTGAATGACCCAATTGGTCTAATATATCGACTATATTCGGAAGTGGAAATGAATCTCCTATAGTAATATCATTTAGTCGTCGATAGTCTATAACAATTCGCCATTTCTTCTTTGCTGAAGCATCGGCCTTTTTTGGCACAACCCAAAGGGGCGAATTCCATGGCGAAGTTGATTCTTCGATAATACCTTGATCTAGCATACCTTTTATTTGAGTTTCGACTTCATGTTTGTGTACTTCAGGATACCTGTATGATTTAGTGCTAATAGGTACATTAGAATTTAAAGGAATTTTGCAAGTTATGGCATTTGTACTGGTAAGTTGATCTCCTTCCAGATAAAAGATATGATTGTACTCCTTGCAAATAGAAATTAAAGATGATTTTTCTTCACTATTTAAATGATCTGTTCTCAAGGCATTTTTTAATTTAGCAATTCTGTTAGAATTCGTATTATCTTTATAAGAAGACATTTTTCGTATATTTGCATTGTTTTGTAAATTTGGAATTTTTTCTATTGCTACTTGAATATCGTTTAATTCAACATCCGTTTCAGTAGTGTTTACGATTGAGGTTAAAAAGAAATCATTTTTACTTTAACAACACTAGGACATAAAAATACACCTTTAAAGATTTCGCGTTCGGGACATAATCCTTCGCTTAATTCATTATTTATTACTTTAATTTGAACAATTGTTTCAGTTCTTGCGGATAGAATAGTTTTATTACTTCTTGAGTTAGAATTAGAGTTTTGATTTAGTATAAGATCGTCTGAACAGGATTTTTCTTCTGAACAGGATTTTGATTTATGATTTCGTGAAGAGTTACAAGTTTTATTTGTGCATATCTCAGTGGATTTTACACATTTTGGACTTGAATTTTCTTTGGATTTAGAGTTAGATTTAGATTGAATTGGATTGGATAGTAGTTCTTCACTACTTAAGGTTATTTGGATATCATTGGTTTCTAAATAAGAATGATCCTCTATGGATTTAGCATCATAAGGAAATATTTCATCGATATTAGAACTTGTCTCGATATTTTGATCTCTCAGAAATTCGTCATTGTCATTGTTTAATGGAGATTTTATATATTCGATTGGAATAGAACAATTTTTAAAGTTTAATTTATTTTCTTTATAATCAATTTGGCATTTATTTATTTCAAAAAAATCGCTACCTAATATACCGTCGAAATGAAGAGGAAAATCGTCTTCTACGACATAGAAAACATGAGTTTGGACAAAATCTTTTATCTTGAAATTTACGTTACAACTACATATAGTTTTATTTGGATTTAAGACATTTTTATCAATGCCTCGTAGAGTAATAGACTTAGAATAAATTTTTGGAATGTTTAGTATTTTTGAATATTTAATTAAAGAAATATCTGCGCCTGTATCGATTAGAAACTTGCAAGAGGATGGATTAGAATTATTTACTAAGGGTAAATCTACATAGGAAGTGACTGAGAAGTTGATGGTTGTGATACGGCCTGAACTGAACGAACTCCTCGAGAATCGACCGTTGGTTGTCGAGGATTTTGGAAGTTTAAAGAATTTGTTGGATTTTTGTTTTTATTGTTAAATTCGCGTTTTCTACATTCTTCTATAACGTGACCTGGTTTTTTGCAGTATCTGCAAAAACGTTGGGAAGTGTTGGTATTTTCTTTTCTTAAGTTTGGAGGAAAATCAGAATTGGAATTTGAATTTGAAGGTTTATAATTTTGATTTTGAGAATTTGACCTTTGAAGATTTGAATTAGGATATTTTGGGTTTTGAAAACTAGAATTTTGAAGATGTCTAACATTTCTATCTGAATTGTTTTTATATCGACAGTTATTTGAGGAATGGTTATTTCGTTTGCAAATATTACAGAATGGTCTGAAAATTTCTTGTCTTGATAACTGTTCTTGTTCTTCGGCAATTGCTATAGCAACAGCTCTTTCTAAGGAATCTGGATTTCGGGCTTTGATTAAAATAGAGAGGTCTTTGTTTAATCCTCTAATAAAGACATTTAGTGCTTGAGTTTTTAAGAGTTTAGTACATGCATTTCTTGCATCTGGAGATAAGTCTGGATCAAGTGTATTTATTAATTTTATATAGCAATTTTCAACTTTATTTGCAAATGACATTACATTTTCACTGGGCATCTGACGTAAGGAATGTAATTCCAATTGCCACTGACCTTCAGTTCGGCGTTCAGAATAAGCATCTAATAAGAAGTCTTTTAAATCTTTCCATTCGTCAAATGTTCTGTTTCTAGTTATGGCCCTAGCTTTATCGGTTAATTTAGTTTCTATAATGGCTAATAAGATGGGTTTGGATTGCGGATTTACTAAATTGTATGCTTTATCACAATTGTCTATGAATTCGTATAATTTTGATTTTGTACCATCAAATCGAATGAGAAGTTTTTCAGCTATTTCAATTGATACTGACATTTTATTTGAATTAGAAGTAGAAGAATTTGAAAGAGAATTTGAGTCGGGAGAAGGTATTTGTTCGTCAAATAAGTTACTTATATCAGGATATAAAGTAGACATACGTTTACAAGATTTTTAAAATATGAGACAGAATTTAAGATAGAATGTACTTACAAGTAGAATATTGTTGTTGGTCGCATAGTCTATTATTCCACGGGTTCACCTCTACTTCCGATGGAACTACAATTGGGTTATGACTGGAACTGGATTTCGAACTGGATGTACTGGACCCCAATGTAATTAGTTGTAGTGGCGATTTTTCCACACTGACAGTTTTTTTTGAATGATTCCTCGAAGGAAACAAGTCAATTCAAAAATTCCTCAGCTCTCCTTCTATCAGCAATCAGAGGAACTCTGCTACTAATATCCCACGTTCTGACACCAAATTTTGTTATGGAATACTATGCGTTTATTTCTTCTCCGGACTAACTCTTTGTTTTGGAATTAAACAGAATATATTGACATGTATAAATTTATTATATTAGAGGATGAAAATTACACTCTGCTTGTTATTTCTTAAAACTATGAATATATAAGTTCTGTTATCTACAATTATTTAACGATGTTTCTGGATGGATTTGAGTACAAGAGATTGGACTCAAATATTAATATTAAAATAGCAAATACGGATAGCTTATCGAACAAAGAAATAAGAGAAATAAATTATTATTATTCCATAGATACGAAGTATTAGGTAAATAAACTAGCGAAACTTATTTATTCTAAATAGGAAAATATTTATGAAGAGTATTGATTCTGATTTCTAACAGCAAATAATTATTAGTGATTATACATGAGAACTTTTCATAATTGTAAATAACATATACCAGGTGACTAAAAACTATATAGAAATACATAGATACTTTAATTATCTTACATGTGAGTAGGTAGGTACATTACATACCTAATTTGTTTATGGTAATCGTCTTAAACTGCAAATTCCATAGGTGGGCCAACTGATATGGGAAGGGGCTCGTATGCTATTGTGTATGGTATGGACAGGCGGCTTAAGTTCATCGATTTAGTCTCCGTGAGTAGAAAAGAGACGTAATATAAAAAATAATTCGTTAATGTCATACTTGTGCAAAGATCTAGCACAAGGATGGACTGTACATATGTTGTACCTATTTATGAAATGCTTAATTTTATTTACTACGAATTTATCTATACAATCCAGTAATCTGAACATTCCAATAATCCGGCGCCCTGTTTTTTAATAGTGACGTGTTAGTGGGATTCTACTATATATAGTTTATAATTTATAGTTTGTTTCCAACCAGATATTTAATAAAAGTTGGGAAGTAACAAGCAAAATTTTTAAAAACTAATTTTCTTGCCTTCTTTCCTAGGGCTCAAAACTAATTTCCTATCATTCTTTCTACATTTTACAAATCTTCCTATGTAAAACCGACTCATCTTACAGAAGGGTGGAGATCAACATGTGGTTCTTTTTAGAAACCGATACAGATAAGCCGTTAATTTATCCACACATTTTACCTCGACAAGAAAACATGTACCGCCAAAGTGTCCATTAATCTGCCGCCAATGGTATGAATGACGATACCTTATTAGGTTTCATCTTATTGGTTTTCAGAAAATTTAATCCCTCTAAATACCTTAAGCTCGAAGATTCTTATTGAACTTGGTTGTAAATATTTCCTTCCCTAATGAATGCAATGAATATCGCTTTAATAAAATAATTATGGGACATTTCTGGTTGTTATTCTCACGTTATGTCAATTATGACTAATTATTTTTGGTATGTTTTCTTTTTATTATTAAATTTTGTTTAATAATGTGTTATGTAATCAGCGATAAACATTTATCGTTAGACGTATATATCTCTTCTCCATCTGTTTTTAATACCTACAATAAAATTTAAAAATGATTTCTCAATTCTTCATATTGTTCTAAGGTATTATGTTATGACATCCTAGTTTTTATCAATCATCATCAATGGATTTCGGCGTTCTCATTTTAGTTGTCCTTACGAGCTTCTTGGTTGCAGCTTTTTCACCTCTGGTTTCGATCGCATAGGTCATTACTGTTCTTACGCAGGTCTTATATATTATTTTATTTCGTATGCGCATTTGCTTGTTCCTCCAGATACTTTCACGTAGGTATCCAGATATCATTGCTGGTCTGTTAATCTGTGCTTGATATTTCTGCTACTGGTAATGCTGACTCCTAAATATTTGAAGTTTGTAATTTGCTCATGGTTGTTTGCCGCTAGTTGACATTTGTTAGGTTCTCTGTGAATCGTGAGCGACTATGTCTTCTCAATATATACATATAAGCATGTTAAATTTTGCTGCAATGTTTTGGAACCTGTATAGTAATCGTTGTAGGTTATCTTCATCTTTCGATATAAGTACAGTACAACCTCGGTATAACGAATCTGAAGGCTCTGAAAGAAAAATTCGTTATATCAGGAATTTTTCTCAATAACAGGGTTCGTTATATCGAGGTTAAATGCGACCAATATTCGTTATAAAGGGGTTCTTAAAGCTGAATTCAAACCTCTATATAACGAATTTCTGATCACTTAACCTCAGTTTAACAAATAATGATTTACAGATTAACTGTAGACCTGTGTCTTAACTTAGAAAGTACGCTACCAAAAACAGGGGAAAAACATATTTTTGAGAATAACTTAATTTATTTGACAAAGTTAAATTCCTGTTGGAAATGTAATATAAAAATAAACAAATAAAAAACTACTTTTACTACGTCCATCTATGTCCATCGTTATTCAGTACCCTGATTACCGCTGAAAAAGTCAGTAATTTTTTATTGTTTACCTTGTCGTGTTAGGTTATCCATTTCACAATCCAGCACAGTGATAGATTTAACAACACCATCATTTAAAGCATTTTTTTTTTAAAATAACACTTTAACACATTGAGGGCATCTCTTGCGTCCTTTGATGTAAAATCTGGTTGATTAACTAGTTCTTCATCCACGTCGTCTTCTGCTTCTTCTACTGTTTCTTGCTCCCCTGCCACGGAAAATACGATTTCATCATCAGTGAGCTCTCCACAGATTGCAACTTCATCATCCAAGTTGACAAATTCTTCAAAATCCAAGTCCACATTTAAAGCTTCCTTCACTCTCGTCCAACATCCTTCAATTGGTTCTGGTTGTTGAACTTCTGGAATGTCCTCATCTTGGTTTTTGTCACGATCATTCACTTGAAAGCCGCTTTTCTTGAAACAGTTGACAATAGTTTTATCGTTAACATTGTTCCATGCCTTTGTAAACATCCACATAGCATCTAACACCTTAATTTTGGTTGGAGATTGGCATTCCAAGTCGTTCAAGAATTGACGGACAACCTCCCTTCTGTACTTGGTTTTGAAATTTTGTATTATTCCTTGATCAAGCGGTTGGAATTTAGACGTTGTGTTTATTTTGTAATGAAATAGGCCCAAAATACTTATTAGGAAATGGTAGAACAAGGTTTGTACTTGAATTTAGGTCCTTGGTGAATTCAAAAATAATATTTTTTAGTTGTGTTTTGAGCCTTGAAAATTTTTTTCAGTTTTAAATTATTTATAACTCGAAAAAGATCAAGTTTACAGACAAACAACAAGAGAATTCTTTTGTTGGAAATGATCCAAAAAAATTAAAAAACTTTTCGTGCCGAAAAAATTGTTACAATTTGTTTAAAAAATGTTCAAGCAGAAAAATTTGAGCAACTTTTCGCCTGGGCGACCTCTTGAACATTTGTAGAAATTTGATTTGATTCAGTTGCTCTCTCCAATGCTCTTTCTCTTCTGTCTATATTTTAGTGAACTGTTTATATTCACTGACTGGTTGCTTGTCTTGACTGGTAGGACAATATTTACTTTTTATTTCTAAGCGTACCTATTACATCCTTTTTTAAGTCCTTCGTTGAGATCGTGTTCTATGTCTGCCGAAAATTTTTCCCAGTAGCTTCTTTTTAGAATTGCATTTTTAAATTTACTTTTTTACTGTCTTGTAGTCCTCTTATGTTATATTATTGCGTCTGTGCTCCAAGTATGATTGTTCTTTTCTTTGCTGTCAAGTTTTTGACTTCATTCGTGAACCATAGTGTATTATTTGGTTTTGTTGTGCTGTTTACTTTTCTTTTCCTGAGTACTGCTTCAGAAGCTTTAAAATATTTGTTTGTAGTTTGTTCCATGTGGTTTCTACGTTATGTTTCGGTTAAAATCGGTCCTTTTTCTATTTTGTTGTGATCTATACCAATATTTAATAAATACTTTTATCTTCCAGAAGCAAATTTCTGTAATTCGGTTTATATATTACGGGGTTTTATGCCCTAGAACATACCGGGAGGCATAAATACTCTCTTTTCTCGCTAAAGCCGGGATCTGACTGAATGTGGAGCGGTGTTCTTCATCGGCGAAGAACATAACAGAAAAAGACAAAAAATCTAACGACGGAACCCAACGCAACGTAGAAAACCGTTTTCCTCTCAATATTGGTAGTTTACGATCCCTGGGATAGGGCAAAACTGTCTATTTAAGGTGGGCGCGTGCTGTCCCTTAGTTTTTCGGTAAATCAACACGGTTAAAAGGAAGGTTGGAAGCTGATGCATAGCACATACTTACCCCTCCTTCCTTTCCGACGTGACTAGGGTCGACACGCTCCATTGGGCTAGTTATCAAAAAGTAAATACATATTTATTAGTTTCACAGTAATGTGGCTGGCCAACCGTGCTCTCTTTTCTTTTCACTATTATCTATTTCTCTTCGCTGACGTGAACTGGCGAAGATCGCGTCTCAGCGCTCCATGAGATCCCGGCTTACAAGTCATTGCTTCGGTCACATGACGATAAGTTTGTGCTTTATTCATCTTGATCTTAGATTTCTGGTGTACGTTTTTGTACTGGAGTATGTGTCATTGGTTTTATTTTTGCCGTTTACGTTGTATTAAGTTCGACTCCCAGATATGTCCAAACTTTTTACAGCTTCAATATCGTCACCTACTCTACACATATTAGGTATGTATTTCCGCTCTACAAAACATTTAATATCCACCTAAATGGTTATCCAGTTTTTAAATACCATGACTTACCACTTCTACTTCTGTGGAATTTATCTTCTTCTTCTTCTTCCTCTTTATAAGCAATTCTGCTTGTTCATTGGCGGATTACTACCGAAAGGTTCTCACTCCATCTTTTGCGTGGTCGTCCGATACTTCTTCTGCTGACTGGTGACTTATCTCTTGCTATTTTGACGACACGGGTCTAATCCATTCTGCTTATGTGGTTATTCCATTCTTTTTTTCTATTTTGTGTCCATTCATTTATGCACTGAACGTTAATGTACGTGTCTAATGTCTTCACTTCTCTTTCGATCTCTCAGCGTATTTCCTGTAACTCTTCTTAGTACTCTCATCTCTGCCGTTTCCAGTAACCTCTGCGTTGTGGCTCTGTCGGGTCTTATTTCTGAGGCGTATGTCATTATTGGTCTTACACTGGCTTTATAAATTCTTGACTTCATCTCAGTGTTAATATGTCTGTTTCGCCATATAGTGTTATTAAGGCATCCTGCCAGTTTATTTGCTTTTTGTACTTGATCTCTCACTTCTTTGTCTAGGTCTCAATAGCTAGACAGTGTAATTCCCAGGTATTTTATTTCCATTACTTGTTCAATACTGATGTCATCAATTTCTATTTTACATCTGGTTGGTTCTTTGCTGACTACTATTGTTTTAGTTTTCTGAGATGAGATTGTCATGTTACATTCTTTTGCTCTTGTGTTAAATCTGTAGACCAGTCTTTGCAGACTATCTTCATTTTGGGCTATTAATATTTCGTTGTCTGCGTGTATTTTGATTTCTTTGTTTTCCATTCTGTCTGTTCTTCCTTTGTTAACGGTTTGGATGATTTCATCCATGATCAAATTGAAGAGCATGGGGCTCAATGAATCCCCTTGTCTTATTCCGCTGCCTATTTCTATATTTTCTGTAAGTTGTCCATCTATTTTGACTTCCATTTTGTTGTTTTGGGTAGATGTTATCGATAGTTTTTATAATGTTATGGGAACTTCTCTATTATACAGAAGATGGATTACATCTTTGAGTCTTATCCTGTCAAACGCTTTCTTTAGGTCAATCAGACACAGAAATGCTGGTCTATTATACTCTAGTGATTTCTCAGTAATTTGCTTTATAACGAATATTACATCTGTACACGATCTTCCACTACGAAAACCCTGTTGTTTATCTGCTAAACTTATACTCTGATTTATTAGCACTTGTAAAATTTTAGTTGTAAGTTTTAGCGCAGTATTTAACAAGTTTATACCTCTGTAGTTTTCTGGCTGTTTTTTATCTTCTTTTTTTGAATAGTAGAATTAGTTCGCTCGTTCTCCATTCTTCCGATTTTATTGTGTTTGATAATTTTATTAATTAATGTTGTTAATTGTTCTGTCATTGCTGCTCCACAATATTTCAGTAACTCGTTTGGTATCCCGTCCTTACCTGCCGCTTTTCTGTTCTTCAGGTTTTCAAGTGTTTTTCGAACTTCCTGTACATTTATATTAAGTTCTTCATTTGTGGTAATTTCTGGTGTTTCCGGTTCTAGCGTCGTTTATTCTTCCTCTGCATATAGCTTTTTTAGGTAGTCAATCCACGTATCCTTTTGTATGTGTTTTGGTTCTATTAGTTACTTTACCTCCTTTCTTTGACCTCTTATGAAGCGCCATATTTCCTTTTGCAGACCGTAAAAATCATGTTCCATTTCTTTCGAAAAGCGTTCCCAGTGATCATTTTTTATTTTTCTTACAAGTGCCTGTGTTTCGTTTCTAATTGTCTTGTAATTATGGTATGCCTCTTGTGTTTTGGTTGACATGTATTTCAAGTGAGCTTTTTTCTTTTCTTTACATTTTTCCTTCACTTCTGTACAAAACCATGGAGTTCTTCGCCTTGGGAACGATTTATTTTTATGTATTTATATTTCTTTCACCAAGAACTTCCTTGGTCGGGGCTAAGATATTAGACTTAATTTTTGCCCAGCTTTCTTCGACTCCATCACTTTCTGTCATATATGTATTTCTGTTTTTTTCGTATTCTGGTGTTTTGTTATTACATATATGTATTTTCATTCGGATTTTGCATAATACCAATTTATGATCGCTTCCTATTTCTGATGATGTTAGTGCTCTTACATCCAAGATTTGAGAGGGCCGTAACTCTCTCTTCGACAGAATATAGTCTATCATAGATCTTTGTCCTCTACTGTTTTCAAAAGTGTATTTGTATTGTTCTTTGTGAGGGAAAAATGTATTATTAATACGTATCTCGTTTATGTTGCAGAGGTCCGTCAGAAGGTCTCCGTTTTCATTTCTGTTTCGTCCGTCTATTTCAATACCTACTGTTTAAAAGACGTTATAATGATATCGGAACTCTAGGATGTTCACTTTACCTTTTAAGTATTTAACCCTTCTGTCGAAAGGTCCTCAATTTATCTAATGAACTGACCGCAGTGCTCAATTCATTGTACGGGTTACTTATATTCTTATTCTTACGTACATTCATTGGACAACAAATCGCAGAAATTTCCCACAGTTTTTAACATACTTGATATTGCTGAGGTTTTATTTCATACCAATAATAAAATTGTGTTTGTTGTGGCTGTTTATTAAGTTCCAACGGGATTACTGGTAATTACATTGCTATCCAATCGCTTTATCTTGTAATTATACGAAACGCGAAACATACCATGTTGCTACTAAGTATATCCGCTTTATTATATCGAGCTTAAATAACGACTACGATCTTTTTAAAGCCGGATTAACATAAATTAGTTATCAAAAGGCTGTGTAGCGATAGCAGAAACGAAGATATCGCATATAACATCTTATTACTGTTTTGACAGAAGAAATTAATTATTTTCTCTAAAAATGTTACAGATTGCCTGAGAAAGAAAAGAACCAGGCTCAATGATGGTTAATATCGCCAACAAAGTAAAAAAATTGACAGAGCAATTTAAAAAAAAGTTTCATACAAAAACGAAATGTAATGAATGGTTCAAGAAGAATGCAAAAAAAGTATTTGAATGGAGTAATTTAAATAAACGATAGAGAAGATCGCTGTTCCAGTTCTGCTCCTAAACAAAATACTTAATTATACACGTATTTTAAACCAACATGTAAGAGACTATACGATTTCTAACAACTAAATGTTCGGACAAACGAAAATTTATTGAAAATGTTCATCTTCACAACAACCTTGCTTATTGGGTTAAAGAACGAGATCAACAATACATTAAACTCTATCATTAAAAATAAAATATTGAAATGGCTTAGTCTCTATAAACTTTGAATTGCAGTGTTGGCGGTAAAATAAACGAAAATGTTGCATAACATCGTGACAACAAAATTTTGGTCAAATTCAAAGTATTTCAATTTTTTTATTTTAGCCCTATTTTGATGATTGTTTTAGCACATTGAAGTAAATTTTGATCTGGTATAGTCAGTTTTTTGATAAAATTTTATATTTGACCTATTGTACGGGGTTAATTAAAACGTGGTTTTATTATCCTAACTTTGAAACATCCTGTGGAATAATTCCGTTTGCGAATTTTCGTAAAAACTTATTTTTCGGTTGCAACCATGTCTCCTAAGCATTGTGTTTTTTGTTTCATGTCAAAATATGCCTTGGCTCAATTTTAGAGCAAAATGAATTTATCACCCACAATTTAGGACTTTTTAAATTATGATTATTTTGGAGTTATTTTGTAATACGGCGAGGTGGCTTTAATGATTGTTATCATTATGTCAGACACTTACATTTTGTTTACCTATGATTGATCATGGTTCTTAGTATCGAAGATTGAGCAAAAACCGTTGCTCTGGTTGAAGATGGGCGAAATTATGAATATCTGGTTAGAGTACTACACACTCATCGCTCTACCATCCAAAGGGTAGTGGAACGTTTTATACGAACTGGAACAAACAAGCGTAAAGCGGGAAGTGGCAGGAAGCGCAAAACTACCGCTTTAGATGATCGTTTTATACGAGTCAACGCTTTGCGGGATCGTCATTTAACAGCGGTGCAAACAAAAAATCAGCTTCAAGAGGTTCGAGGCAATAATGTTAGTGTATTTACATGCGTCGAAGATTACATGAATTTGGTTTGCAAAGTTGCAGACCAGCAACTGGGCCCAAATTACTTCCACGGCACAGAGTGGCTAGACTACAATTTTCCAGGGAACATTTACATTGGAATTTAGGACAATGAAGTGATGTTCTTTTTACGGATGAGTCGAGATACTGTCTTCACTCATCAGATGGGAGACTATGGCGTCGAATTGGAGAGAGGTTTGCGAACTGTGCTTTCAGTCCCCGCGTTAGCCACGGAGGGGGTTCGGTGATGGTATGGGCAGGAATACCCCGAGAGGCGCACACTGAATTGGTATTTATTGAGGGTTCGTTGACTGCACACCGGTATATTTAGGAAATTTTATCGAATCACGTAGTACCCTTTTCTCAATATATCGGCGATGATTTTCTATTAATGCAAGATAATGCGCGACCCCACTCTGCAATGTGTATTACGCAATATTTAGAGGAAGTTGGTATTAATAAAATGAACTGGCCAGCGTGTTTGCCAGATCTGAACCCAATGGAGCAAGTGCGGGACATGCGTGGTAGAAATATTAGAGGTCGCGAAGTCGCACCAGCCTCAATTAACGAACTTCGCTTGGCTCTAGAACAGAAATGGCAAAATATCCAGTAAGATGATATTTGCAACCTCATAGACAGCATGAAATTTATCAGCCTCTCCTTATATGTACCTGTTCTACGAGAAGTAGTTACTCTATCATACATTTCATCCTACACAATTTTGACATACTCTCTTTTTTCTTAAATGTCAACTGCGGAACCTCTTTAGATAGTAACATGATAAGGTGTTCAATATCAATGAATAAATAATAATTCCATTATTAAATTAATCAGAGTAATAAAGTGTATAAAAACCTTAGAGAAAATGAAATAAAACTTATTTAATATAAGGGCAAACCATTTTTAGTTCTGAGAACTGCTGCACAATCTCACGGAAATTAAATATTTACAGGAAATAATGAATAAATGCCTGTTTTTATTATTAACAAGTTATTTAATGAATTTAGGTTACAATAATAATTATAACACAGCATAAATCGATTAATTAATCACAGACACAATGCATAAGAGACATTTTAAAATTAAATGAAATATATTAAACAAAACGGGGAATCGACATTGTTTATCATCATATCTGTATTTATAATTACACATATCATCAGACTGGCTCCAACAGTTTTTTACAAATATTTACGGAAGCCATTCTATTTTTCTTTATGGTTTTATTAATACTGTGACATGTTTAACAACATGTACGATGATTAAAAATTAATCTGCCTCATTGTCAACTGTGTTTTAATTAAATTAATGTTATATGCAAGGAGAAGACTATCCTCTTTCTTTATTTGAGCCAGGATTATTGTCTTTACCTTATCTGTCTAGGCTTTGTGGATCCCTTACCGCAGCAAGCCTTGTAGTTTAGGCCAGTTATGGGCAAACTTTTTTAGAAACGGGACAAAAAATAAAAGAATAGATTTTGACGGATCAAAATAATTGTTTATTTAAAAAATACGGTAAGCCATATTGAGTTACTTTTATAGCATCAGAATTAAAATAATGCGATGTATGAATATATAAAAGCTAACAGGCTAAGATGGGCAGTTTTTTGAGAGATCAGAAGATAGAAGATCAGTAATCCGTCCCAGAAAAAGATGGATAGATGATGTTGAAGCCGATTTATCTAGGATTGGGGTACAGCAATGGGAAATAGAAGCGCAATATCGTAGAAGATCGATTCATTTACTGCAGATTCCTTCTTTCCAAAAAAAGATGCTCACAAATGTATAAAGATTCAAATGTGCGAATGCTTTGACCGATGGAACAAGTTATGATGATCTCGTGTAGGGTTTCGTCTCTTCAAGGAATGGTTGTTCCCTTTTTTTTAGAGAAAATCGGGAAAGAGGGTCAGTGATGCAGCTTCTTGGTAGTGACAAAGTTGATAGGGGGAAGAGAAAGAGAATAGAAAGGTGTAGGTGTAGGTTAGCCTTGATCGTTGCTCAGAGGAGGACCTTTGCAGTGTTACCAGATATACAAGATTAGGAAACTGCTCTTAAATTCAGAATTGTTGGCTTTGCAGTTTGTTATCTGCGATATTTTGGGAAGGAGTAGCTTCAAAGACATTGTAGGTTACATAAGGAAGTTCATGGCTTGATAGGTTTAGAGGCTTAGCTGGAAGAAATGGAAGTTTTTCTTTAGGAAATCTGGTGAAAATATGCCATAGGCGGTGTTAGGGAGTTTTGAGAACTTCTTTTGCTCTGGAGTTGGAGTTTTATATGGTTCTTAGGACTTACCTCTTGCTGAGAGTTTAGATCTGACTTTATATTGTAGGGATGTTCGCGAGTTGATGTATATATACTGAAGGCAAGTGCGAACGATTGTTCAAAATTCTTCTCCGGGTTTTCCTTTTAGTTGCCATTAAGGTGTTCATTTGACCTTTATTGAGCGCCCAATAGAAGCGGGCCCTGTATTCGACTATTGATCTAATGTAGGCACTAAGCATTATAGGTGTGCCGAAGAATACGTCTAGTGTTTTCTAGTTTACCATATAGGTCCGTTAGGAGAATGGCTCTTCTTCTTACCCTATCTAGGGTGTTTTTAATGTCAGTGTTAACTTAAGCCTTTCTCCATTGAGCAATATCTGGTTCTCATCCCTTAATCGGGATGGGCCATGGTGTCTGAACAGACTTAACTGCGTTTTAGCAGATATAAATGTTACTCTTCGTTTGTTACACCATTTGACAATTTTGTCTAATTTGATTTGAGCCTTCTCGAATACAGATCGACACCTTTCGGTACGGTAAGCGGTAACTGCGGAGAAAAGTGCCGTGTCGTCACCATAAAGAAAGATGGAGTTGGGTTTATTGATGGGAAGGGAAAGCTGTTGTAGACTGTGTATAACATCGTTGCTAAAATGAGCCCTGTGGAATTCCTAATAAAGAAGATACATTTGGTTTTTGTTGTGTCTACGTTGTACGCTGAAAGGAGAAACACATTTTCATCTAGATTGAATTAAAAATATTACAATGTTTGTTACGAAGATTGTTTGTGCCAACTGTATAATTAAACTGTTTGTTTTCGTAATAACAATACATATTGATAAACATCTGTTTTTTCAAGTATTTTCCGTCTTTAAAATTTAATACTTTTATAGTTGGTGAAATATGTTGTTCAAATCTCAGTCATTATTTCACATCAGCGCATGCGCTTTTTCTTTTTTTATACTTGCTATTAAGTTGAGAAACTATATGTGAAAATTTGCGACTAGATTTTACGACCTAGTATTTGTTCTCTATAAACACTTTTTGTTTCCGATCCGGTCTTTAAAGAATAAGATCACCTTTACCAGTGGTTTGTTTAATCATTCCATTATTTTGGAACCAGCTTGTCCAGGTCTAGTGGATGGGTACCATATATTTTGGAAGACACTTGCTCGCTCCCAAAAATATTTGCATCCTGCGATCTGGTGCCTCTCAGTTATGCAAAAAATGGTTTTCTGTTTTATATTCTGTGCCATAGAGCCTGCATTTTAAGTCTGCATTGAGGACACCTGCTATTATTCTGAGTTATGCTCTGCCCGTCTATCGAACCATTTTCTCATTACCGTAAAGAATACCTTAGGATTGATTTGCTTAAGTTCAAAAGCATTTATGTTTATTTTTCCTTACACAATGCAAGATTGCTTAAATCTCTTCTTGGAACACAAAAGTATATTCTCTTAGTGTAATAGAAATACTTTCAGTTCCACCATCATTGGAAATTTCTACACCCGACCCTTCTACAAGTCCAAACTCGTCTGTGTACTACGTATAACATTATAGCCTGAGTTGTGTGTTTCCTCTGCCAGATCATACCCTTGGATGGATAAATACTTGGAAAGGAACTTAAGGCCTGAATCTGGCCACTATATGGTCAGAAGTCATCATCCATACATATCCCTAGTTTGATTTATCATGTTAATATGCCCTGATCTATCCATTATATCCAATCTATAATATCCAATTCTGGTATCTCCCTTGTAACGTTGTACAAAGGAAGGAAATCCATTGTCCAGTGATTATCAGTGGCACTATAGCTCTAGTTGTTTCGCCAGTCGATCTCGTCCATTGCTGACTGTTGTCAATTTGCTGCGCTTATCTTCCTCCCGTCCTCGTCCAGACCATCTCTATTACACGATATCTGCTATCTTACTCCTATTTTGTACACGCGGTAATTATAGAGTTCATCTGGCAGGATAGTTTTCTTTCGCCGTTGAAAGCAGAGTATTTGCTCATTTCCCACCTTACTGGTACCTTCCGAAGGCGCCATCTAGTTTGATCGCCTTAAATGAAAACAATTTAGCAATCATTGTCTTCTGTCCTTTGTTTTAGTTGCATTAAGCAAATAAAGCTTATTGAAAAGCTTTCTATTGCTTAGATGTAGAGCAATCTATGCCTTAGGAGTACAATGCCCCAGCACAGTGGGAAAATTAGCACCCTACCACATTACTGCTTGTCGGTCTCTGGTTTTGACTTTGTAGAATGTCGGATGATAGGCAATAACCTTGAAATCGCGACAACCTGGTAATATTTTACGAATTCAGATACATAGGCTGAAAAAGTATTGTGCTTCTAAGGCATATATTGTCCTAAATTTAAGTATCTATATCTTTTATATGAAGCAAAGTGTAAATTTAGAAAAATAAAAATTGATGTTAAACTGAATGCCATTTCTCTTCTACTAACGAAGAAATATTGAAATGTAACCTGAGTAGATATATGCATGTATCATCCAAAAATCAAAGTGCAAAAGTATCATCCAAAAATCAATGTGGAACATAAGATTTAGTCCATTTAGTCCATTTTTTCACGGTTTTTACTCAGGGCTTTAAAGACTCGCTTCAATTGGCATTAAATTTAAAATGCGTGAGTGAGTGCCACCCCTTGTCGGAGGTGAAAATATTGAACCTTTAAATAACCCCCGAAATCAATGGAGAATTCAATTTATAGGAAAAAATGTATATAGACTTTTCTCGGTAAGTTACTATTTTCTAAGTTATTCACAAATTGTTAATTTCCTACCTAAAAATGCATATTTTTGAGTCGTTTTTCAAAAAGAACTCGCAAACAGTACATTTTAACCAAAAAGCCATAAGAATAAAAAAAGAAACCTTTAGAAATAATAAATCAAATTGTTTTTAAATTTTTTTTTTTCGGCTATACAATCAGAGTTACAACCTGATTAAGGTGAGGGTTTATTTGAATTAACCTACAATCGAAATTATCATCAAATAACCTAAAAAGAAGACGTGAAAAAAAAAATAAAAAAATGATAAGAACGTTTTTAAAAAGTATGTGTGATTATCTCATTAAAATAAGAAAAAAATATGAAACGAAGTTCCTTGGCGTTTCCGCAAAAAGCAGAATTAATCTGTTTTAACAAATAAAACTCTTTCCTAAAACAACTCTGGGAAACAACAAAATGAGAAGTTTGTATTTTGAGAACGATTTCCGAAGTGGAAATTGAAACTGTGGTCAATCAACTTACTTTAACCTTTAATTGTGGCTTATTCCCATTTAAATAGTAATTACTTTAAAATGCCACAAGAAAATAGATTCAAAACAATATATAACTTTTTCTTTGTTTCCTATGCGCATTTCAAATTTCATGTCAATCGGTACGGTTCTTTAGAATTCTGAGGTTTTAGAATATACAGGGTGTTTCAAAAAAAGGTAACCCCGTCTCTAGGGTAGGTAAAAAACTGAAAAATAATTGGGGTTTGCTTAGTAAAAAATTTTTGTAACGTCATCCGTTTTCAAGATATAGGGCGTTGAAGAAAAAAAAATTTACATATTTTTTACGATTTTGCCGAAACTACTGGCAACATTGTAATGAAATTTTATACGAATATGTTTTGGAAGCTGATACATCCCATGAATTTGTTTTTATATCTGATTCTCATAGAGGGCACTAGTTACATGGATCGTACTAAATATTAGTGAATATAACTTTTTTAAAAGTATAATTATTAATCAAAATTTCAAGTAAACATCATTCAGTTTTACACGAAAAAGGTACTCTTGATAAAACTCGATACTGTGTACCGTTTTCGGAATATTTTGATTTGAAAATTATGAAGTAATAATTGATGCTGGTAGTAATGATAAAGTTCTAATAGGTATACCTCTATTTTCTCCAAGTGTGCCATGGAAATCTGACATTTATTGATTGTTATGACGATAAATCAACAATAATTAGAGTTTTGAAACCTTGTTATTTGTAAAATCAAATCAAAATGTACTCAAATGTTGAATACACTGACATCTTATTAACCTTAGGCGAATGTTTAGGATGTTCTAGTGCAGCTGTGACACGTTATGCAGAAAAGTTTCCTAGAAGAAACTTACCAATTAAAAAAACATTTAGAGCCGTTGAACGACGTTGTCAAGAAACTGGGAATGTGAGACCAAATAAAATAAATTCTGGTAGACCAAAAACAACAAGAACAATTAATAAAGAAAATAATATTTTAAATTTACTTGATCAAGATCCAACAGCGTAAGGAATATAGCAAGACAAACAAATACTTCTTCTTCAAGTACTTGGCGGATGCTGAAAGAACAGCAATTACATCCTTATCATTACAGACAAGTCCAAGAGCTCTTGCCAGATGATCTACCGGTTAGAGTGGAGTTTTGTGAAACATTGCAACAAAGGAC
The DNA here is from genome assembly GCF_040954645.1 of Diabrotica undecimpunctata. Classification (NCBI taxonomy): domain Eukaryota; kingdom Metazoa; phylum Arthropoda; class Insecta; order Coleoptera; family Chrysomelidae; genus Diabrotica; species Diabrotica undecimpunctata. The sequence goes on along the minus strand of NC_092809.1, from coordinate 122,388,325 downwards.
AGCCCACAATCCAAATTTTTTAAAATGCATTCTTTTTACGGACGAGGCCACCTTTACGCGACAAGGTATCTTTAACTCCCATAATGCACGCTACTGGTGTGATGAGAATCCACGAGTCAAAAGGATATCACATTACCAACACTCATTTAAAGTTAATGTTTGGGCAGCAGCTTTAGGTAACAAATTAATAGGTTATCTATCATATTCTACCTGGAAATTTAAATGGTGATAATATGTATCTTGATTTTTTAAACAATTCCTTATTCAAATTATTAAAAGATTTAACGCTAAACGAGCGAAGATCTTTATTTTTTATGCACGATGGAGCTCCACCACATTTTGATAGAAGGTATCGTAATTCGTTGAGTAATCATTTTCCGAATCGATGGATTGGTAGAGGTGCAGAAGATCTGATTCTGAATTGGAATAAAGAATTCAACGTCAATTTAATGACATCATAGCTGATCCCCTACCGTTTAGAAGGTTAATGGAATCTTTAGAAAAAAGAATAGGCTTGTGTATTCGCGAAAACGGAGGGCATTTTGAACACTTAGTGTAATTGAATTTTATTTTATGTTCTTAGTCATTAATTTAATTTTCTTCTTGTGAGTTTTGTTTAATTACTAACTATTTTATACCAGCATCAATTATTACTTCATAATTTTCAAATCAAAATATTCCGAAAACGGTACACAGTATCGAGTTTTACCAAGAGTACCTTTTTCGTGTAAAATTGAATGATGTTTAAGTTTACTTGAAATTTTGATTAATAATTATACTCTTAAAAAAGTTATATTGACTAATACTTAGTACGATCCGTGTAACTAGCGCCCTCTATGGGAATCATATATAAAAACAAATTCATGGGATGTATCAGCTTCCAAAACATATTCGTATAAAATTTCATTACAATGTTGCCAGTAGTTTCGGCAAAATCGTAAAAAATGCGTAACATTTTTTTTTCTTCAACGCCCTGTATCTTGAAAACGAATGGCGTTACAAAAATTTTTTACTAAGCAAACCCCAATTATTTTTCAGTTTTTTACCTACTCTAGAGACGGGGTTACCTTTTTTTGAAACACCCTGTATTACCGTGAAAGAATGGACTAATTTCACGATTTAAAGAAGTATGTGGAGATCACAGACCTCACTCATCACTTTTCCGTCGAAACTGTTCACTTTTATTCAATTCATCTACATTTGCAATAGCAATAATATAAATGTAAACCTCTTTTCGCGAGGTTTAACTAGAAAGTTGTTTACATTTCTGTGTCTGACTAATGATGACATTGTATGCATATTTAGACTGCGGCGCCAGGATAATACGCCGAACCTGCAAGTGCCCCAAGAACCGATACAAAAGGTAGATAATAATGTGCATTTTACTTCCAATAATGTCTAAAGAAATGTATAATGCTTACATTAGTTCTTCGATTTTGTAGCATTTTTACTACTTAGTGTAAAAACACTATCAGACTGTTAAGTTGTTATGGAAATATTTCAGCGAAAAGTAAGATTAAAGATAAAACAACTTACTGCTTGAATGTTTTAAGATGCAAATCGAACGATTTTAAGTTCTTAAAATGTATCATCTCGAATTTAAATTGTAGAAATTATAAACAGGGTTTGAATAACATTAAAGAATGTTTACAGATTTCTCTAGAATGCATTACACAGTTTAATGTACGTACTTCGATATAAAAGAATACAGGCATTATTAAGTTAATATAATAGCTAAACTGCTACTAGTTTATTAATATATTGCTGGTTTTATAAACGGAACGAAAAATAAGAAAAAGTGAATAATACTATCCAAGAAATACTAAATGCAACACTGGCAACGTTTTATATCGTCTGTCCAACATGTTGGTGGACGACTTCTGCTTCGGTAGACATTATCTCTTGGTCTTCATTCCAGTATCCGCTTTCTCCATCTGTTATCTGTCATTCGAGTCACGTGATCTGCCCAGTTCCACTTCAGTGTTGCTCGTCTCTCTACAGCATCAGCCACCCCTGATCTTCGTCGTGGCTGCGGCTGGCGGTTTGGGATCTTGTCTCGCAGTGAAACAACCAGGAGGGCATATTTCGTTCTCTGCTATACCCCTCCTCACTTCTTAGTCTACTAAATCGAAGTGTGGTTTGTTGTGTTTAGTTGAGTTTTGTTAAAAGGCCAAATGGAGCATTTTATCGAGAGCGTGAAATCTATATCTTTCCATTACTTCACTAAGTTCTACAAATAGTGCAAATTCCCCATTTTCTCTTCTGCATTTTATATGACTGGCTACCGAAAATCGTTTTTTTTTTTCGTTACTATTCCGAGCAAGCAATGCTTCAGCAACGTTAACTTCCGCACCATAATTATCCTCAGATGAAGAAATGCGTAAAAGAACAAAAGTAGAGGATGTAATACAATGCGCTGCTGTATTGAAGTGGTCTTGGGTAGGACATGTTCTAGACAAGATGTTACCAGGTTGCCTAAACGCATGGTACCGTGCATACTTGATAGCTGGACATATGAAAGAAAAAGCGGGAAGACAATGCCACCAGGTAGCAAAAGACAAACTAAAATGGAAACTTAAAGGGGAGGCTTCCGTCCAGGAGAGGACAGTCAAGAACTGTCGAAGGAAAAAGAAGAAGTCTAGATAAACATTACAAAGAACTAAAACAGTTATATAATGAACTGGAACAAGCATTGGGCCTATACACGTCACAATAGGTAACATGAGAGGTTTGTGTGAAGGGTATTTGATTGGAAACTTCGGGCTGTGAACTCGAAATGAAAAGTTCTAGCTCAATTCTTCTGAGAGAACGAAAGAAAATTACGAACACATACTATGATCTACTAGCCAGAATACCTTGTATATGAAGAACGCTAGTAGATAACCAATAGTATATTATAACTAAGACATCAAATTATCTCTTCATTAAAAAGATATATAGAAACTCTTAGAATACAATTTGAAATATACCCCGGCACTGATATAAAGTCAGATCATAATCTATTAATAAGAAGATTTAAAACTAAACTTAATAAGCTATCATTCGAAACAGGCCCAAATAAAATACAAATATGTCAATTAAAAGTCATCATCAAAAAAGACGATCAGAACATGCAAACATATAATGGAAAATTCTATAAAATACATATTAGACATATGAAACAACTTAAAAGAGCCAACAAAAAATAACAACGAATGGATAACTAATGAAATCCTAAAATCAATCGAAAAAAACACGAACAAACTGGAAACGTAAAAAAAACAATACAAAAAATCAAATAAATAACAGCCAAAAAAAAAAAGAGTAACATACTACTGAACATGAATGGGAATATAATTCTGGACATCCAGGACACAAAAGAAAATATGTCAAGACTATATCCAAGAATATCTCAGAGAGAAAAGACCAGAACAGTGTTAAAACAAGTAATTCTTCTTGTTCCTCCTCTTTGTAAGCAATTCTGCTTGTTCATTGGCGGATTAATACCTTGATTGGTGACGTATCTCTTGCTATTTTGACGACACGGGTCTCCTCCATTCTGCTTATTCTATTTTTTTTTTCTATTTTGTGTCCATTCATTTATACACTGTACGTTACATTTTCTTCTAATGTCTTCACTTCTCTTTCGATCTCTCAGCGTATTTCTTTTAATTCTTCTTAGTACTCTCATCTCTGCCGTTTCTAGAAGCCTTTGCGTTGTGGCTGTGTCGGGTCTTGTTTCTGAGGCATATGTCATTATTGGTCTTACACTGGCTTTATAAATTCTTGACTTCATCTCAGTGTTAATGTGTCTGCTTCGCCATATAGTGTTATTAAGGCATCCTGCCAGTCTATTTGCTTTTTGTACTTGATCTCTCACTTCTTTGTCCAGGTCTCTACAGCTAGAGTCACATTGCTTAATGGCGTGCCCTCCAAGTAAAGACTTGGCCAGACCCTGAGCTACCTGGCCTTTCGGCATACGCTCGTTAGTGAAACCTCTGCCCCTACGAGTCCGACACCAAAGTGAAGGTGCCACGGGGCGCGTACCAAAAACGTCCCGTGGGTCCCCCCGTGGGGGTACCCCGTAGGGTTACCACGACACGTCTACTATACGCGACCCGCGGGGGCTCCACCTTCCCCGTAGTACCTGTGTTGTGAGTACCTTGCCTACCCGTTACTCCCACACTACGGGCGGGTAGGTTCGGCAGGCGGAGGAATTTCCACCTCACACGTAGACAGGTCGCCGCCGAGGATCTCTCCTCTACCACTCTTGGATCTCCCGGTGGGTACGTGCCGGGGCACCCTTACCACGCCTGACCGAAGTCAGGAGAGGTATATACGGGCCCAGCTCGTTCAACCTCACCAGGCTCTTTTGGAATGGGAGTAGAGTGGTCCCACGAGAGTCTCGTCTCGGATACTAGGAATGTAGACCGGTGACCGTGTCGCCGAAGCGACCGTGTGCGTTTCTACCAACCCTACACCTCAAGCGACGGCTCTCCACCTCCCTATTCCTACCCATTAGTCGCCTCTTACGACAGGCAGGGCTTTCTGACCCCGGTCGTATTCTTATCTCCGCGAGACCGGACGGAGAGCTAGAGTCACAGTCTCCACATTTCCCAGGTATTTTATTTCCATTACTTGTTCAATACTGATGCCATTAATTTTTATTTTTCAATTCCCTTGTCTTATTCCGCTGCCTATTTTTATAGGTTTTGTAAGTTGTCCATCTATTCTGACTTCCATTTTGTTGTTTTGGTAGATGTTTTCGATAGTTTTTATAATATATAGGGGAACTTCTCTATTACACAGAAGATGGATTACATCTTTGAGTCTTACTCTATCAAACGCTTTCTTTAGATCAATCAGACACAGAAATGCTGGTCTATTATATTCTAGCGATTTCACAGTAATTTGCTTTATAACGAATATTGCATCTGTACACGATCTTCCATTACGAATTTCCATTATGAAAACAAACATAATTTTGATCACAATACAGATGGGTGCAATTTGTTGCACCATTTAAAAAATTTATTGAAAAAACACCAAAAAGATAGATCGATGAACTTCCAAAAAAAAAGATCGATGATGGATCTAAGGATGATCAATAGCTCAAAATAGTGAAGTTGGGGAAGGCCTTTGTCCAAAAACCATAGACCATGAGATGTTTGATTCTAAAAAGGACGAAAATACTGACAAAAATGCTTCGGCTTCCAGCGTAATATTAATCAAGTGTTGCTTGACATGTGATCGCGTAAAATTTTATATTACACTGGTGGTCCGTTCGCACATTTTCCTGTGCAACTTAAGTTTACGCAATTTGATCGCAGATGTATGATGCCTGTAAAGAATTAGGGATAACAGTGTCTAAAACGAGATAATAACTACAAATGGTATATGTTTACGTGACAAATTATAGTGTTATCTATGCGATACAATTAAAGATTTACCTTATCTTAATATCATAGTAGATCTTGACAAAACGTTCGAGATTAAATTCACTTCTATTTAGAAATTGGTGCCTTGGTGTCTTCCTTTCACAAAATGCAAATCGTAAGTAAATTATTAGTCATTTAGACATTGCAAATATACAATTTTTTTTAATAGTTATGTTGTTTTAGATTTTAGGAATATAAGTCAGGTACAATATTTCAAACTTAACATAATTTTTACCTGTACTTCAAACACTAAACTTTGCTCTGTCCTTAATGTATACTCATCATATATTATTTTCTATTCTCAATTCTTCTTCCATTGGTCTGCTAAATGTTTTCATTATGTACCCTTAAAAGTGTACTTTAATACATCTACACCCAGTGTTTCAAGTTTATTATCTTGTTTACTGTAAATATAGTAGTTACAAAGTCATCGAAAGAGTGGTCCGATAGAAATGTTGTATGCTAACTCTGTTTTGCTTTTGGTGAGAAATCTTAGCACAATATGGACACAAAGTTTACATTTTTAAAATTTTGTTTTATCAAAAAGGTTATCTTTCATAATCCCTGTTTCTTTAGATTATATGAAGCAATATTTTATAGCAATTATTACTCATGTATATAATTGAACTTACTTATGCTTAAGCGTCATTTACGAAATACAGTAGTGCCTCTTATTCGCGGTTAATACGTTACGCCCATTACCGCAGTTACGTGAAATTTCAGATAATAACGAATATTAAAGGCATGACGTAGATGGGACAGCTCTCCACCATCTTTTCCTGTTTGAATGATTACCCTTATAGCTGCATCGATTAATGGTTATTTATATCGTCGACAGATTCGATCTACACATTCTTCCAGCAGACTCCGTCTATGGTTTCAGTTCATCTAACGCTCCTTTAATGTAGGGTATCGCATCAGTGATGTTGACCAATTTGCAGCTTTACATTCCGTCAAGATCAGGGTTCGAATCGATGGCTATTTTTATAATTTAATCAATTGGCGCGTGTATGAGGCCTTTACACATCTAATAGCATTCTAGTTGAGCATCTCAAGTCTCGTAGTTGTGTTGGGTGGTACAAACACCACCTGATCGGTTTCCTTCTTGATGCAGAGAACCTGAAGATGGCGTAGTACATTGTTTATTATTAATAAAACTCGAAAAGGAACTTTTCCTTTACTAAATACTTATCACTTCAAAGATGAAACATCCGCGAAACTATTGAGTACATAACGCCGCCGTATTCCTTGTGATTATGTTGTCAAAAAACCATCAAGACAATTTTTATTTCTTAGAGGTGCGGATTTTTCATAGTAAATAACACCAACCTTGGTCATACGCCCAGTCACATCGTCACATAATATCAGAGCCAGTCGATTTTTTTATCCTTAATGAATTCAGGAGCTTGTTTTAACTTTTTTCTAATACCAAGCCTGTCTTAATTGAAAACTTAACTAGTTTTACCCATTTTCAATAATTTTCTTAAACTCAGTTGCATCTTCAACAAAATAGCGTCTTTCTTATTTGCGAATGTAGCTTCTCCTACAATTTTATTGTTTTTTTAAGTGGTACCTATTCCGGAACCTATACAGCCACCCACCTTCGGCTGGCAGTGGCATTGTCTTCTGTACAATTGGTTTCTTAAAAATCTTCGTATAAACCCTTGTGCTATAACACATCTTCAGCAGTAAATCCTAATTTATGATTAGAAAAACACCTATTTTTATGTAGAAATTTTTTTATTGGTTAGAGTTAGAACATTTCTTATCCAATTGAATTATTGTAATGATACATGTTAAGATACTTTTACTGTGCGACGGAATTTTATAATGGCACACTGACAAACGAATACCTACTTTAAATATTTTTTTTCCGCCTTGACATACCGCTGATATGGAATTACTACTTTAATTACAATTGCAAGGAGTCCGATTTTTATGTGTGGAATCTGCTTGTCAATTAGATATATTTTTTATTACATAGGACGTAGAGTGTCAACAAATTCTATAGCGTTGGTTCAGGTAATCTGAATCACATCACCATAATGGCCATCAAGATCTGCCGTGGAGATGACACCTAAAAGAAATAGGCTCTATTTATTCTTCTTTTGTAAATTACATTACATTACAAAAACGTCTGAGTGTACTTTGGATCCTATTTTATTATCATCTTTGTTATCTTGTTCCTACGTCATCGATTGAGGGAAGCTTATATTTGGATTCCAGCATTCCACATTATTATAAAAATCATGACATCTTGTGAAAAAATAATTTCAAGGGCTCGCATTAGAATTCGTTTCTGCATCTTATTTTATTTCCACTGACTGATTCTAATACATAATATGTATAATGATTCAAAGCTCTGGATCTGGTACGCCTACTCTTTTAAGAATCACTATTAGTTTTTCATGTCTAAAGCATGCATATATGTCTGTATTGACAGCTCCGCCGCGTTGGAACAATACTTGGATAGCAAATAGTGCATCACTTGTATCTACCTAGTTCTTCCCTAAAACCAAACTCCGATCTGCTCTCCTTTGTATGGAGATAACTCATGAGACTAATTAATTGTTCGGTAGTTCACTCATTTTTTTTGCGTTTAACTTTTTAGGCAAAGCTATAAAAAATGTTGGTCAGATAGCCAAGTAGGACGATTCGCAATCGCTTCACTGCCGAAAAGCTTTAGCGGAAGTTGGTTCGAATCCTGTTCCGGGATAGACAAATAAAAAGGCTAGCGTACTAGTTTAAAGTTCTAATATTACCAGAAAAAGTTGAGAAAAGAGAACACCGGAATACACAAATTTGTGCAACAATCGAGGTAGATTCAACACGTTCAAGTAGAAGCGTTGCTATAGAGTTAGAGGAAAGCAATGGTACTGTAACGAAAGTATGGAAAAAGCACGGTTACATAAATTTTAAATATTCGAAAACGCAGCAGCTTTATCCAGGCCACTACTTTCGAAGAATTGAGTTTTGTGAAACTCTAATAACGAAGACTAATGATAAACCCAATTTTATTAAAAACATTTTATTAACTGATAAATCATCTGTTTAGTTAGTAGGAAGACACAATCCTTCAATTACGAAGTATTGGGCGCGGGAAACCAGCACAGAAGTGTTGTCGAACGTCCTCAAAAAGTTAACGTGTGGACCGGTATTTTAGGAGACAACATAATAGGTCCATTTTTTATTGACAGCAACTTGAATAGTAGAGTATACTCGATCTGTTACAGATCACTTTCTTCAGCTATTCTCAATCTTCCTGATGTAAATCTGGAGAATGTTTGGTTCCATCAAGACGGCTGTTCGATTCTCAACGCTCGAATAATTAGGGAGTACTTAAACAATACTTTCCCGAATCGAGTTATCAGTGGAACAGGCGATATTAAGAGGCCTGTGCGATATCCAGATCTTACATCTATGGACTTATTTTTTTGACATTTAAAAAGCATCATCTATGATCATCCTGAGGCTAGGCCCAAAATTTGAATGAATTAAAAAACCGAATAAGAGAAGTCTCCAATTCTGTTACAGCAGAAACTCTTACATCTCTCTGTAGAAATTTTATGACAGATTAGGATACTGCTCAGCCGTAGAAGGTCAAATATTTGAATCATTTCTGTAGGGCATAAAGAATTATTTCTTATTTTTAGAGATTTCTTATTTTAGAGTCTAAAAGTATATAATTCTATAATCGTCACATTTTTTCGCGTTGGATGTTTTTGATAAAGTGATAAATGTTGATTTAAGCCAGTAGGAATTTTACCTGTGTTATTGAGGTCGATAGGAAATTAAAATTAGGAAAAATTGATAATTATGGTGCAACATTAAATAAATTTAAAAAAGTTGATCTAAACTATCATCGACAACGTTGAGTTATGTTTAATAGTTTTTTACATGTGTCGTGATTCCTATTTTCTTTTAAACCAAACTCTGCATAACCACTACTTTATTTTGCTGTCACCCTCACATTATCAAACTTACCAAGAAATGAAATCAAGATTCTATTTTAAACAGTCTTTTTACGTTCATTTTATACCCGGCTATTAAATTATCTTTACACTACCTTCGAAATATCGACCTGCTGATTCTGGCTGTTTCATTAATTTTCTGGAGGTATTTGCACGTCAGCCGCACCGCCGCCGGTAGCGGCACTCACACTTATCGGCTGATTTACATATAAATTAGTTAAGTAGGGCTTAACATAAAACACAAACAAATCAATTTTTTTAATGGGATTGTCGTTGTGGTTTGAGTGTGTCTGGTTTGCGGTTAGCCACTGTATATATAGCGAAGCACGAATAAAATAAATTATATTAAACAAGGCGAAAAGCTCCGGTTCGTTCGAAAAAATATTTCCATGAGATATTGTTACATAATCACTTTCTTGAGACACTCCAGACAATTTTTAATGGTCCAGAATAAGTAACAATTTTTTTTAAACAAATTGTAAAAATCAGCCATTTCGGCTCGAACAATTTTTTTTATGTTTTTTGGATCATTCTGAACAAAAAAATTGTCTTGAAATTTTCTTGGTTGATCGTTTTCAAGTTATAACTATTGACAAATAAAAAAAACAAATAATGACGTTTTTCAAGGATTAAAAACACAAATTATAAATTTTATTTTTGAATTGAATCTTGTTTTTTTTTTTTTAATTTTTAATGATTATGGGGCAGGCGTTCTCGGCTCTTATACTTTTTGAATATAAATTTTGGTAACCATCTTTTTTAGTTTTTGTTATTGAAATCTAAAAATTAAATTTGCAGAATTAATATTTTAAACAATAATTTGAATGCCAAATCGCCGATATCAAGAATATAGTACTTAAACATTTAGTTATAGATTTATGAATATACCGCTGACGTGCATTAAATCTGTACGCTGTAACAGGTCTGCTTGTATTTTGTATAATATGTACACCTGGTTCATCACAATTGAAAACATTTTTTGGCTCGTATTTTTCGATACGCTTTTCAAAACAGTTTTAATCCAAATGCCACAATTCTCCTGAGTAACCCTTCCACTTTCATCGGACAACGTTTTGAAAACAATTCCATTGTGGGTTTTCCAGGAACACAACTATCCTTCACTAGCTTCAAAATTATCCTTTTGCTTTATTAAATTTACCGATATTAGTATATTTTGATACATACGACCCACTTTAAACTAACTTTAAACCATCGAAGCACTGTTTAATTTACGTCTTATTAAGAACAAACTCGTACTCTTTTTCTGAATATTTTCTCAATTTTTTATAAATACGGAGAGAGCTTAGTTAAATATCACATTTTAAAACAATTTGAAACGTTTTTTTACAATCTATTGAAAACTTTCTCCATTTTTTTAGATAAACTTAAACACATTCGCTCAAAATTTCACTTTCACAGTTTATACTATCCAATATAAAACTACAGAACATTAAACAGTAAATAAGAATAAACCTTAAAGTGATTATTGTCATCACTAATGTTTTGAGCTTCCCCAATTTATAACTACTTGGGATTTATAGGCCATGATTTTTTTCCCGATTTTTCGTCTGAAAATGCAACAAACCTTATCAAAGGCGATGCGGGAACAGAGATAACCTTGTTACCCACTGTTGATGTTCCTAGAGTAGGGTAAAGTGTCTCCCGGGATCTGTCCATTAGTCCGAACCCAAATTGGAATTTTCGATGCACGTGGAGAAATTTTTTTATATGATAGTACTGAAAGCCACATCTTGTTTAGATGCAATCGCACCAGCGCTGCGTTTCTTCAAATAAATATTAATGGTTGTCTTGTGTAATAGTATATTCTGCAACGGCACATTTTTAGCAGTAAACAAGAAGACAGTTTCTCTTGTGTTCAAGTCTATCATAGACCTCCTTGTATCTTCCTAGTTAGTTTGAAAATGAACTTGACATAAGTTGTTGACAATTCGATATGTAACATTTTTAATATGCGGTACTTTGTTGATACTCGTTGTAACTCGATATTGAGGTTGAGTCTAGTTGGACGCATAGATCGCTGGAGCATAAATTGAAGCATCTACCCCAACGCCCCAATGTCACTGGACATTGCTCAATCAAATATGATCTCTGTAAAATGGACAAAGTTTACAGAACAACAAGCAGATTCTGTGAAAATGTGGACGAAACGGCCAAACAAATTGTCTGAAACTTAGGGTATAGACTAAATATCTTACATATCGCACTTGGAAAGGTCTAAAAGAACAATCGACTCCTTTGAAATCTACAATACACAAATAAAGTGTACACAAATATATTTTACACCAGCATGTGAGAAAATATTTTCCTTGTCTATTAATATTTCCGCTAAAACCCTATTGCACACGAGCTATTATTTCTGATCCTCATAGTTCCTATAGGCTAATCCTTTCTTACATCCATGTTTGTATCGATGATACTTCTCTTCCCCAATGTTCTTATTGGTGAGCGTTTTTTGCCCCAAAGTTTTTATCGGTGATACTTTCCTTCTTTAATGTTTTAACCGGAAGTCCGATCCATTCTCAATTATTATCCTGTGAACAATGCTTAGAAGAAAACACTGGCTACAAGAGTCTACACTCCTTAATGCAAATGAGGAGATTCAAAAAGTGCCAATAATAATTAATAATATGGCATAAATACATAAAATAGCCACAATATGAATTAATTTTAGAAAAACAAATTATTCTTGTGCGTAAATTACGTAACTGATTCCAATAAATCCCGTCACGACCACGTATTACAACTGGCAAGAAAACATGAATGAATACAAAAAACAATCTCACTATTCAGTACTTATCGCCATGACTAAGTGGTCAAATATGATCGTAGGTGTACATTTATGATCTCACCAGATTGATTTCAAGAATTGAAGAAAGTTGTATAGTGGAGGCGCTAGCTAGAATCATTTTTTACCTCAAAATAAATACGTTTCCTGTTTCTGTCAATTAATCACGTTGAACAGTTTGAATTTGATCATTTACAGATAACTAAGGAATGTTAACTATTTTTAACGAGAATAAAACAATGTGTATTCATAGATTGGCTTTTTATATTTTTTAAAGTATTTTAGGTGTTGAAACTATATGGAAACCAAGTTTCTTTGTATATATAAAATACTTGTGTCATTTACTTGTGTGTATCTTTTTTCCAGTATTAGGAGACTCCCTTCTGCATAGTGCATCTTTAGGTATTACTTAACCTGTCTTTAATTGAGTTTTTCTAAATGTTTACATTTTTATCTTGGCCAATACGTTCTGAGCAGCGTGCTGTCTCTTTGGATGTCTTTGAAAGTCTTTTGGATGGAGTGTGGTCTTCATTCATACAAAAATTATAGAGTCCATGGAGTTTGTTTTTTGTCCCATAAAAGTGAGTCTGATTGTCAGACCAAATTCATGATGGGACCTTATTACTATAAATGCCCTGACTAGTGATGCCAGTTACCAGCTCAAGATAACAACACTTGGTAGTGCAAATGAAAAATGCTAGTGTAGGTTTATACAGGTAAACTGAAATGGTCTGGTGCCTGAAACACGGTTATTGTGCAAATCAGACATAACTGGATGACTGGCCCTAAACCTGTGACACACTCATATACGTAATAAGAATAGACTAGGCATCGTGAGCAAAATAGCGAAACGCGGAGCACTCGATCGGTGATCTATCTATCTATCTCTCTTTAGCACATAGAATAATAAATGCAGCTCCCATCTTCAGTGTTTCATTACTCCCACCTATATTACTTTGGCAGATCACTCGCGTTTGATAAACAGAGATAGCTAGACCACTCAAAGTGAATATTATCGTGTCACCTATATTCACTCTCTAGTCTATTCTTATTTCTATGGACACACCACTCAATTGTGAATCATCATCATCATCATAAATGGCTCGACAATCCGTTGTGGATCTTGGCCTGCTCACAGAAGTCGCCACTCCTGTCGATTCCTGGCAACTTTCCTCCATCTTATGACTCTTAGAATCTGTAGGTCTTCTTCCACATCATCAATCCATCTCCTTCGTGGTCATCCTCTACTTCTTGTGCCCTCTGATTTTGAAAATGTTCATCTCTTCGTGTATTCGTGATCTGACATGAGTCTTGTGTATAATTGATATAGTTCAAAGTTGTATCTTCGGCGCCATAGCCCATTTTCATTTACGGCCCCAAAAATATTTCCAAGAATTTTTCTCTCAAAAATACCAAGAAGTCTTTCATCATTTTGAGATAAGGTCCACGTTTCAGCCCCATATATCAAAACCGGTCTTATTAAGGTCTTGTATATATTGAGCTCTACTGCACGTTTTATATTTTTATTTTTTAAACGTTTTTGGAAACCGTAAAAAGTTCTGTTTGCTATTGCTATGCGTCTTTTATTTCGTCGCTTGTCGTATTTGTTGCGTTTACTAGCGATCCAAGATATGTGAATTCTTTTACTTGCTCAAAGGTATGGTTGTTAATTTGAATTCTCTGTTGGATATTTCGGAGGTTTTTAGAAACCAACATATATTTTTTTTCTCGTTTACCACACTCTTAATTCACTTGCCGCGTCCGCAAGCCTTGTAAAACACTGCAAGATGCCTCTCACACTTCTGCCAACTATAACTATATCGTCAGCTAATGCGAGAATTTGCATGGATCTATTAAAAGTAGTTCCATTCATTCTAATATTTAATTGTCTGCTAGCCATTTCCAAGACAATATCAAAGAGGAGATACGCCACCGCGTCTCCCTGTCTTAGACCATTATTAATGTCAAGAGAGTTTTCTACTTCTATTCCAACGCATGAGCTTACGTTTCGCATTGGTAGTTGGGTCAACTTAACTAACTTAGGTGGGATACCAAAGTCTATCATTGCATTTATATAATGCAGTTCTTTTCACACTGTCATAGGCTGCTTTGAAGTCGACGATGAGATGGTGTGTATCTATGTTATATTCTAGTGGCTTTTCTAGAATCTGCCTATGTGCCTGAATTTGATGTGTAGTTGACTTTCCAGCAGTAAATCCGCATTGATATTGACCAACAATATCCTTTGTAAAACGTTTAAGTCTTTCAAACAATACACTGTCGAAGATTTGATACGCAGATGCTAACAGAGTAATGCCTCTATAGTTGAAACCAGATGCAACGGACATATTATTCCCTTTAGCCACTCTTCTGGTACCAATTTATTCTGCCATATAAATACTATTTGTTTATGAAGTTTATAAATACTATAGTACTATAGTATTAATTGTGAATCACTTGTTTTATTTGAATTAAACTCGTAAATAGACATTTTTTAAAATTCATTATTTGTTTATTTATTAATATTAAGACTTTAAACTCCGGTAATAAATTATTTAACTCTTTAACTTACCAATCACCATTGCAGATATAAATATTTTTTTTGTTAAATAAGCGCTTGCAAATTTTAAGATTACCGATAATTATGGACTAATTTGGATGTTTTTTTTTGTCAGCTGGGATAGCACTTGAAAGTACTTCAACTACTCAGTTCTTTTTGCAATAAACCATCATGGATTTGTTATAAAATAATCAATTTTCCAATTTTCCTTTTTAAAATATTATTATTCTAAGCAAGAGACCATAAATTTTCCTTTGAAAATATGTTTTCATTGAGTTTTATTTTTTAAACAGTAAAATCTTGTAAAATTAAACCGATACTTTCATGAAAAATTATTTCTTTTCACCAAAATTTTAAATTGGAAAAGGCATTGGAAACATTTAAAACCTAACACAATTTTTTTTTATTTTGACTATGCTAATATATAATTCGACTACAACTATAAGAAGGATATCGACTTTTCCCATTATTTAAAAGACATTATTCAAAAGAGTTATATTTTTATATGTGAATCATTCGAATCGTAATACAAATAATATTAAAAAGGGGATTATCAAATCATTGTATTATATATAGCCAAAATAATTTTTCAACGAAAACGCCTTATTAGAAGGACTATTTCACTCATCTTAAAATTTTCACATAATCTGACCAATCACAAACAAAAGACAGCTTGTGTTATCGCGAAAACACCAACTGTCTTTCAATTCTGATTGGTCTATCAGCTTCGTGTTTTCAACGACGTAACCATGGATACCAATCGCAAAGCAAAGTTTGACGTTTGCCAAAAAAATTATTGTAGCTGTATACGTCAAAATGAGTCGTTTCGGTGGTACTTCAAACGAAGTTATAAACCAAAACATTGAAGAAAATATACCGAGTAACACAAGAAAATCTAAATCTTATATATGGAGACAATGTATGATGTTCTGTGTGGATCGCAACTACAAATTAGATGCAGAAAATAACAACGAAAGACTAACTAAATTCCTTCCTCTCATTCTACTGAATTTTTGACCTATCACTTTGTTCATGAAATAGTCTAATAAAATACCACTCGTGATTTAATTTAGCTTATAAGTCTGTCTTTTATTTCTAAACTCAACCGAGTTTCTTAAAGAAAACACCACTCGTCCTACGGACTCGTGGTGTTTTCAATCAACTCAGTTTCGTTGAGAAGTAAATCGACAGACTTATCGCGAAAATTGAATCACTAGTAGTATTACTATTGAAAACTTTTGATAATTTGATAATTTACAATTTATTTTCGAAATTTGTCGACAACTTTAATGGTAATGTATTCCGCGATATGCAATTCAATTTCAACTGATTGTGTCAAAGAATATCATTCAATTTAGCGATTTTAAAACATTATTACATATATGGAACCACATATGGAATGTTTCGATGTTTACACTTTTTTTTATTTACAGCATTGTTTAGCCCGAGCACTCTACGATAATGTCCCCGATACCCCAGACGAGCTCCAATTTCGGAAAGGTGACACTTTGGTTGTACTGGAACAAAACACAGCGAACATCGAAGGATGGTGGCTTTGTTCCCTACGAGGAAAACAGGTAAGCAAGTTTTTACAAAAGTATAACAGGATTGATTCCACCAAGAGATAATAATATTGATGTATTCTGAAAATAGTAGGATTATTCCACGTAAATGTTGATGTCAAAAATTGTTTTTGTTTATTTCTAAATTGTTCTATCTTATTCTCCGTGTTCAAAGTAAATAAAGAACTTGGCGGTACCTTATATTTTTTTCGGATTTACAAAATGTTCTCTTGGGTGTTTTTTTTTTATTTTTTTTTTGTTATTCACGATGTTGCTGTTTTTATCCAGCAGTATGATTTATTTTTTTCTTATTATTCGTACATTCATTAACCTTTCAAGGATAACGTGACATGATGGTACACAAAATGTAACGTCGGACTTCTTCTTCTTAGAGTGCCGTCTTCCTACGGAGGTTGGCAATCATAATGGCTATTTTTATTTTTGAGCTTGCTGCTCTAAACAAATCAATCGATCTGCATATATACCAATCACGTAGATTCTTCAACCATAAGTTCTGCCTTCGGCCAACAGATCTTCTTCCTTGAATCTTTCCCTGTATGATGAGTCTCAAAATTTCATATTTTGGTCCCCTCATCACGTGGCCTAGGTATTCCAGTTTTCTGGTTTGTGTAGTGGTGATTAGTTCTGTTTCTTTACCAACCCTCTCCAGTACTTCTTTATTTGTAATTCTATCAGTCGGACTAGCAGTCCGCAAATGTAGAAAAAGAGGTCCAAAAAACAATTTTTTTCAGAAAAATGATCTGAGAACTTGTGTTTTCTTTAAATATATAATTAAAATAGAAACATTTGCACGCAAATTTATTGTATTTAAACTCATCATGGACGTATAAATAAACTCATGCTTTGAAAATAAAAGTTAACAGATATATCTTTTTCACATTTTGAGTACTATAAAACTCAAATTAAACAAATACCAAACAACTATTTCTAAAAAATTAAACAAAGACTCAATAAAAAACAAATGTTTAAGATGCGCAAAGTAGATATATTTATGAACGGAAATAAGTTAATCTTCGGAAATACCATCCTGTAGGCAGTTGAAGTAAATGCATTTTGCATGTTCTAAGCTTACAAGTTTTTGGTATTTTTGACAGGTATATCTGGTTGGCCTATTTTTTTGTCTACTACAGTAAAAACAACGACCTCGACGATAAGGTTATGGATTTGGGGCTTGAACAATTTCTTTTATTCTTGATCTAATTGATCTAGGAATACGTTTATTCAAAAATCAACGTTGCAGATGATCTCTAACTAGTTTCATATCAAGAGATTCTAGAAAATGTCTTCAAATCTCATTAGATTTATATTTGTTTATGACAAATGATTTGATATCGGCTACATTCATTGTAGAATAAAAAATCACCATAGGCCATCGGCGAATGGCTCGAGCGCAATTGTAGGCGGCACATATTTTATCAACTAGATCTACTCCTCCTTTGGATTTACTATAGTTAATGATGATTTCTGGCTTGCCCGTTAATTCGTCTAGCAATTCGTCGTTGTGCATCGTTGAGAGTCAAATAATGTTTTTGTTTTTTCTGGGTACATACGACACAATTGTACATTTTTCTCTAAAAGCAAACATAGTTGTTTTTTCTGGTCTCTTAGGATTAGTAAATTGAAGTGGAAGCTCTCTTTTGTTTTTCTTCTAGTGCCTATCATAGTCAGATAATGTTCGTTCAAAAGAAAATCGGCCAAGCTGAAGCTCGTAAAAAAATGTCTATTGTTACGTTTCTGTGAGAACCACATATAGAACTGCAGATGCGAGGAAAGAGGAAAATATTGCTCGTATTTATATGGGCCAGGTGGCTGTTGTCCAACGTACACATCTAGATTTGCGGTATACGGAAACTTAGCGTCTATTAATGCGTAGATTTTTATGTTGTATTTATTAGGTTCATTGGACATATATACCCTAAAGCCATACTTGCCACGAAAAGCATCCAGTTTTTTATCTACCTTTGTATATGCTGATAATGAAAAATGTTTAAGTAAATTTGAATTAACCGAATCGAAAAATTCCCCCACAGCTGCCAATTTGACATATTTTTCTCTAATCGTGTTCGTTAATCATGAAAACGGATGTGTCTGAGCAAAAACTTGAACCGTGCAAGGGGCATTATCAATCTAAAAATCTCTGTCGATGAGCCGTTTGTTGTAAAGAGATTTTCTTCATTTCTGTGGTTATTTTTGGTTACCCCAGGTATATATAAAACACAGAATAGTGCCCTAAGTTCTAAAATATCTGTTTTTTTTTTGCAGATTTATTACTGAGATTGTAAGAACACAGTTCAAGAAAGATATTCGTGTTAAAAAGTGTCTACAATGGTTTGCAAAATCTCTTCAGTAAAAAAACAACTCCAAATCTTTGATGCGCTTTTCATATGTTGTACTTCCCTAGTTACTCCAGAAATTTTTATCTTCATTAAATTGTCACTGCGAGTTCGTATCCGGCGGTTTCCTACATGTTTCTTCCATTTAGTTGTTCCATCCTTACCAATGAAATGCGGCACTCTTTGTGGAACATTCAATACTTCTGAGATTAGCTCCTCAATTTCTTCTTCCATGTCGGTGTCGTGGCCCTGTATTTTTTCGAAATCTCCTTCCAAACTAGCATCGCCAGGTCAGGTAACTGGCTCAGAATCAGAGAGAAATTCCGCATGAAGCTTTTCAAGATATGCTTGTTGCTTTTCAAAACTCATATTCAAAAAAATCTGTAAAAAATAAGTTTATATCAATCAAATATACAGCAAACATAATCAGTAGATCACTCCCAATTATAAATTACATAAATATTTTTTATTTACCCCAGAAATAAAATATTTTAAAATTGAATCCTAATTGAAGATTTGTGACAACTTATATTATAACGTGCGGACTCACGTTCCGCAATTCAATATAGCAGCAGAACTAAATGCACGAGATAACCCTCACAACTTTACTGATTACTGAATAGAGTATACCTCACTTGAAGCTTACAAGCACGCCACGACCGAAATAATAATTAATCGTCAAAAATCGACAAATAATTCGACAAGCGGACTCATAGTCCGCATGTAAGTCTGAAAGGTTAAATGTACATGTAAAAAACACACAAAAACACCAATGAAAATTTTCATAAATCGCTACATTAAGGTCGATTCAAACACATCAGTCACGTCTCGTCACAGTCCCGGCGCCGAACCGAACAATCCGTCATACAAAATATTCTTTAATAGAAATATGCCGCCGGCATTCACATTCATCAGTTGACGAACAGTTTCCCAGTAGTCAGGTTTCGACACGTCTATCGCCAGGCCGATTTTATAATCTCATCGACGAATTTTTTGGTTTTGCCGGGAACATGACGGCAGAGCTGTAAAAGATACTTTTTAAAAGTATCTAGATACTTTTAAGATACTTGAGGCAAAAAGTATCTTAAGATACTAAGTATCTAAGATTTTTTTTTGTGAAAGTATCTAAAGATACAAAATACCGGAAAAGTATTTAGAGTAAAAATATCTTAGATACTTTTAAGTATCTAAGATACTTTTGAGTATCTAAGATACTTTTAAGTATCTAAGATACTTTTAAGTATGTAAGATACTTTTATGTATCAAAGATACTTAGATGCTTTTCTAGTATCTAAGATACTTAGATACTTTTGTAGTAACTAAGATACTTTTAGGGTATAATATAAAGGTACTCGGTACTCTACTACTCTACAGGAAATTGTCGATACTTTTGTTTTAAAAACATCATTTTAACCCTTTAAATTATCATACAATTTTAGTTTAAGCCAGCAGGTACTTTGAAATGGTATACTTTGGGCTTTGGGGTAGATAAGAAATAAAAGACGTTAAGTTATTACAAACTAATAACTATGTATTGAAAACAAAAATCCAACATTAAATTTTCAAAACAATATAAAATAAACATAAATTCGTGTGTTAAAAACAGCATAAGATGCATTATGCATTAAAAACAGAACATTCAACATAATTAAATTTTTAAACAAAATAGGATAGGATATAAAAAATAGTAACATTTTGGTAGCTAATAACTAGTTAGTATAACCACTAGCTTTTAGTAAAACTAAATTTTCAAAAGTATGATCAGACAAGGCATGACGTCGGGGTGAATTAATAAAAGTTGCAAAAGAAAACATTCTTTCAACAGCTGCAGAAGAAGGTAATGGCGTATTGAACTTTTTAAATAATTGTTCTATAATATTATATTTTTTTAACATTTGTATGTTGGTTTCAGAATCGGCCAAATATTGTAATAGTTGCAGCTCAGCTTGTCGTTTATAATCTAAATCAGTATAGCCAGTGTTTTCGTTTTGCGTTTGAAGATCGGAGTATTCGGAGTTAATATCAAATTCAAAGAAGTCGTTTTGCATTTTGTTACTTTTCATTACAGTAGTAATGTTATTTGTACTTACATCAAATTGTTTTAATTGTTCCTCATTTTCCTTAATAATTTTTATAGCTTCTGTAATTACCAAATCCTTAATTTCACTAAGGTCATTTTCGATATTCCTGATTCCTCGAAATGCAATAAGTTAACGTGTTTTAAAAAAAGGATTAATAACTGCAGCAATTATTGCAGATTGGTTAGTCAACTTAAGAAGTTTTTCAAATCTGGAGTTTAAAGATACTGTCAGAGCGTTCAAAATAGGTTCCACATATTTAAACTTATTGGTTTTAAGCTTTCCAATTTTAACAAACAAGCTTACTATTGATGGTAGAAGGAAACCGTAGTACATATTCTGTTCGCCTTGAAGAATGCCAAGTGCCAAAGCAAACGGTTTTAGTATTTGGCATAATTCTGCCAAATAATTTAGATCAGTATCTCTGAGCCGCTCTTGTTTTGCAAAATTTAATTTTTCGTATAGAGATTCCAGTTTTTCTTTAGACTTAAGAATCTGGTTCAGAGCATCGAACATGGAATTCCAACGAGTCACACCCAACGAGACAAACGGATAATGCTGCGGGCCGGCGGGCGGGATGCAAAGAACAATACACATCGTCTCTCCCGCTACTACCGGCGCGACAGGTCGAAGCTTGTCGGATCATAAAAAGTATCTATTTCTCAGGTCCTGAGTAAGTATCTAAGATACTTTTTTGTATCTAAGATACTTTTTTGTATCTAAGATACTTTTTTGTATCTAAGATACTTTTAGTATCTAAAGATACTTTTAAAGATAAAAGATACTAGATACTTTTAAGAAGTATCTAAAGTAAAAATAACTTTTAAATGAACCAAAAAGTATCTTAAATAAAAGTATCTAAGATACTTTTAGTATCTTAGATAGGGTAGACTGGGGCTAGTTGTGCCACTTTGGACAAAATAATTTTTAACATTTTTTTCGTAATTTTTAGGGCTGTTAGATTACTTTAATGAGGTACTATTTTTAATTGGGAATCATTATTTGGGAACATCAGCAATTTTTAAGCAATACCTTACAGTATGTAAATAGTTTTACAAAATGCACATATTGTCACAATTTGCCCCAATATGGGGTAAGTTGTGACGAACTTGGGGCAGGTTGTGACAGTAAATATTTTTAAATATAATAAAATTTAGTTGGAGAATAATAACAAAGTTTCCATAATAAATTTATTTTATAGTTAAGTATAGATACATAAATGTTTGATAAATGTTTATGTAAGAAACAAATGTGTAGAAAAACATCTAGTGAATTTAAAGTAAAATAAAAAACTTAATCGCTATCGTCAATTTGTGCTGATTCTACTTGTAGTTCTGAAGAGTGGCAGTTTATACAAACATAATAAAGATCATCTTTTGTGCACTTTACATGAGCCCACCTCTTGCATTCCATACATTGCACCCAGTCTTCTCCTAACCTAGACTTTTTATATGGTCCCATACAAACTAAGCAAAAGTAATCTTCTTCCTCTTCTTCTGAGCTGTCTTCTCTTTTTCTTGTTGCGGTCTCTTTCTTTGGCGCTGCTTTTTTCTTAGGCAACAGTTGTTTTGAGTCAAATAATTTTTTCTTTATTTTATCCTCTTTGCACTTTATTGTTTCCTTCCTCTTTAACTCTTCACTGCGAATTGTCTCCTTGACAGGTGTGCTAGTCAAAATTGCAGATGTTAAGCTCTTGCGTTTTTTATTTTTTCGAGGACCAGCTTTTGGCAGAGGTCTTATATCCATAGGGCTGACAGGCAGAACTTCGGCATGGAATGATCCTGGTAGGTTGGCCTGCGATGATCCTTGTTGATATGGTCCTGGTTGATAGGTATGGGAGGGTCCTGGCTGGTTAGCATAATATGACGACGGTTCAGGTTCATCGAGATGCTGAAACTCTTTAAGCTGCCCAGCACTGGCTTCCTCATTACCATCTACGATGTCAATAGGCCTATTCAAAGGTCGGTCGGTCACCGAAGAACACAGAAAGTCTTCTTCATTAAAAATGTTTCTATTGAATTCCCATATTCCTGTAGAACGAAATCCTGCCTGAACATTTGTTGGTGTTACAGCTTTAGGTAATGCTGTTTTCACTATACTTGGGATGTCATAAATTGAGACTGTGTTTCCAGGATGAGATTTCATCCATCCTCACATGGCGTCGTTTAAAAACTTCTTAAATGGACCAAAAACGGAAACATCCAGTGGTTGAAGTCTATTTGTTGTATGGGGAGGGAACGATAAGAGAGTAATACCGTGCTCTGTACAATAGTCAAGGACTTCGATATATAGGTGAGCACTGTGGTTGTCTAACAGAACTAAAACCGGTGATTTCTTTGAGCACCTTACTTTTTTTACAAAATGCTTCATAAAAAACAAAAAGTCCGGGCCTGTTATCCAGCCACTTGGGTTAGCAGTACCACAACAACCTACTGGCCCATCACGTACAAAATGCTCCTTGTAAAACTTACGTGGAAAAACGAACATAGGAGGAACTGAGTTACCCTCTGCGTTAATAGCAAGAACCATAGTAACATTGGTCCCCCTCTCAGCTGAAGTGACACCACCAACTCTTTTCTCGCCTTTCTTCGCTATGATTTTTACCGGTTTTTGGACAGTCCCAGTCCCTGTCTCGTCTATATTCCAAATATCATTAGCTGTAAAATGGTTTTGACTTAATACTAATTCGAGGTTATCAAAAAAGAGTCCGACATTGTGCTTGTTGAAACTTGTACTCCGACTTAAGCTGGTAGCCTCAGGAACACGAATAGACACATTATTGTTACGTTGCATGAACTTTGTAAACCAATCATTACTGGCGTGTTTTGTTGCTACCCAATTCTCAGGCACAAGAACTTTGTTCGCTATAGCAAATTCAAAAGCTAAACTTTTCATTTCTTTTGGGCTAATACCATAAAATATTTTCGCTGCCTGAACAGCATATTCACAGAGCTCTTCTTCTTGTTGTTGTGAAAATATCATTCGAGGTCTTTTGTAACCCATTTCTACCACTCCATCTGGATTGGTTTGTTGTTTTTTTATATATCTAAGTAAGGACATCCGGTTAACGCCATATTTTTCAGCTGCTTGCCTTAAACTACACGATCCAGACTTAACATCTAACGAAGCCGACTCGTAACTGTTTATATTACTCCGACCACGTTCCGTTTTCCTTTTATAATTTCTCACCATTATCTGTAACAAACCCATAAACATGCATTAAAATTAGTAGGGGCATGTTGTGACACTGTCACAATCTGCCCCAAGCCTTTCGTCACAACTAGCCCCACCGTACGCCATTTTACATAAAGCCACTTGCACAGACCTTGACACGTCGTATAGAAACCAAACTGTGTCTTACTAGAGAGAAATAAACAAACTATCTACTACAACTAGAATAAGTTTCTTACCTTGTGGTTTGAAAGTGAAATAACAATTCAAAGACAACAGCAAAATTTTACTTCGTTACAACGAAATGACATATAATTTTATAAAGCGGCAGAAACGCATAGCATCACAACCAAACTACACAAACAGACTGAGGACATGCGGACGTGGAATTCTGGGTAACCGGGCGACGCTGCTACCTATGGTTAGTCTATAAAACTATTTGTCACAACATGCCCCTGTCACAACTAGCCCCGATCTACCCTACTTTTTTTATCTTTTTACTAAAGATACTTTCAGCTCTGCATGACGGGCGGTGAAAGTGAACAAAATAAAATTATTGACGAGCAATTAATAGAATCTGTGAGAAAATATAATGTTTTATATTATTTGTCGCATGTAAAATACATGTGACATTAATTTAAAAAATAGGAGAAAGGAAAAGAAAGAAAAGAAACACAGGAAAGCAATTTTTCGACATACTAAAATATTGATGAAATTTTACATCATCATGAAGCAGTTCTTTATACAGTGTCACGTATTCTCCTTCGGTATCCCTTTTTTTCTATGCGTCATGGACCCATTTCCGTCTTTTTGCTTGGTTTGCTCCCGCTTCGTCTTCTTCCTCGTCCGAACATATAGCAATTATTGCTAATTCTTCATCCGAGAAACTTTCCATCTTTTCAACAGATTGGTCGCCGAAGACTGATGCATTTTGTGTGTGTGCGAATAGACGACCGAATAGTTCTGTGAACAAACGGGACCGGTTCGGCGCCGAGACTGTGACGGGACTGATGTGTTTGAATCGACCTTTAATAATAATAAATTCTGTCAGTTAAAACGATTTTATAAAAAATTTCTGGAATTCAGATCCAATACGAAATCAGGTGATTAACATAGACGTACTTTTTGCAAAAATGGCTGTAGGAGATGGTTAAACATCCTAGGAGAGCATAAATATTTTACTAAAAAGGTATTTTTGGCTTTTGTATATTATTGCGAAACTTATTTACAAAATTATTTTTACCGATAATATCTTATCATTAATATTTTATTGCAATGGTATCTTGTATAAATACTATCAGATAACAGCTACAATTATACAAATGACTCGAATACAGTACCGAGAAAATGATTAAGTTTTTTTTTGTATATGGAAAGGTAAATTTTTCTGAGAAACATATACATTAAATAATGTTTTTAAAATATATAATCATCTAAAACATAAAGGATTGTGCAATGATTACGTGATCTAACTAATGTTTTTCTGGCAAAAACTTATTATTGTATTGAAATGTACTGTATTTTTCATTACACCTAGTTTTCTCTTCTCCCAACATACTTTAGCAATGCCTTCAATGTGGATTTTAGGTTTTAAGGAAGTCGTTTCGCCTTGTAGACTACTATTTCTATTGTTAATAAATTGTGATCTTTTATCAAGAAACTAATTTATTTGCCTGGTTTTTAATTATTATTTTTTTTAGTTTAATGTGTGCGTTTTACGATGTATGTATCAGGTTGTTTCCGTTAGTGTTTGCCCATTTTTACCACTCTCTTTTCAACCCAAGCTTCGTTTTCGGTCTCATTTTCTTCCAGTGCAAGTACAAATTACCCGCGTGCACCTCGTTGGTCAATAAGAACTCTTGCGATATGGCGTTCTATTCGCAGAAGCACAGAGAACGCGAGAACTCTGCTAAGAGTATACAAGCTATGCTAAAACTAGATATAGCAACTTTATTTGCTCGGTATGAATTGTAAGCAACAAGGCATAATGGTGATTTTATTTCTGAAATGACGACGCAATCTTTACACCAGCACGCCATCTTAAGTCGTCCTGTGTTACATCCCCATCATCAACAGAACAGGACAGATCGCTATTGACATATTCAAATTTATTTACTTCTAGAAGACGTCATAGAAGTAACACACCAAGTAATACGGTTAGAGAAAATGCTAATCTTTCTCCATTAACATGAGAAGCAGTTCAAGAAGAATCGCAAACTTCTCAAGAATTCACCAGCTATGATGAGATCGTAGGATATACACTTTTAACTTACATATTGTACGATTCTTTCACCTACTTACCGAAACTCGCAACAATAAAAAGTCTGGTAATAATTTTTTCGGTAGTAATTTTTTTTAAATTAATTTAAAGTTATTTTTTTTAGAAATATATATATTATATATTATATATATATATATATATATATATATATATATATTATATATTATATATATATATATATATACATATATATATAGTTTCATTTCTTAATGTAAATTCTTTAAATAAAGAAATATAACTATAACTAATAAATATAGTAATGGACTTCTTCTAGTTTGTATCTTGAATTTCTATATCATGCCTTAATAAATTTTACAATTTATTGAAGCTATTTATTGACATACGGAAATAAATAAAAAATCGTTCTTCATCTTTAAGTAATTCAGCTAAAATGGTATTCAATATTTGGAAAGAAACTCTGTTAATTGACCGCCACATGTGTGAACTCGGCACTCCAAAAAGCTCATGCAGAACTCGGAACGCCTGACCGCTGTCTGTGTGCTCGCGCGTTAAACCCACGCCGGCTCCACACATGGGGGCTAACGTTGGCCCCAACACCGTTCGTCCAATGTGTGTACCGACAAAACTGTGTTGGAACCAATGTTGGCTCCAACGTTGGCAGTTTTCCGTGGGCTGTCAATTTTTGCGTACACATCAAAAGGATTGGCGCCAATATTGGTGGTTAAGTTGATGCCGACCACACATTGGCGCTACAGCAGTGTTCCAATCCTTGTATAATTATTCCATTTGCGCATTATTTAATTGTTGGCGCGTAATTTTCGCATCCTGCATAAAATTACCTAATTTTGCACAATCTAGCAAAGCAAAAGAAAATAAACCAATGAAAAGCCACAGTTTATAAAAAGAGTCCTCGTCTTCTTTTTTCTTTTAAAACGCTGCCATTTTACACAGCAGTATTTTTAGAAAATAAAAATTACTTTATCGCAGAAAATGTCCATTCCATGACGGCATTAAAAAACAAATTTACAACATGTAAAAATTGATCTTCGGCCTCCTGAGTCACCTCCTAACTTGGCTCGATATTTTGAATAGGAAATGCAGGCTCTTTAAACTGTCTCTGGTGGCAAGAAATCGGAGTGTTACAGCTAAACGTACTTTAACAGGTATTGCTTCTCTCCATCGCGTGTCTTTTTTCTTTATTTTTGGTTCAATTAGCTGGAGAAGATATTCAAAATCGGTCGATGACATTTGACAGAAGTCATCAAATTCTCCTGAAGGTTCTCACAACAAGTTACTCAATAATTGGCGTTCATCATATCTAAAATAATGATTAGGTATACCTAAATTGTTTTGTGCTACTAAATAACACCCCATTACATAAACAGTATTCAAGGCTGTGCTTAGTGATTTCTCAGTTTATGAATTGTTGTCATTCACCATCTTCTTGTCGAGGAGGCCTTCGCCTTTTTTGTAGCAAAATATAATCATATACACTCATTATCACGACAGTCGCAGCCGCTGCAATTTCCTTGTCGGACATGTTGGTGTTGGCTCTAGAGGGAACAGACTGATATCGCCCCAATACTCAACCCAATGTGTGGATGCCTCACCGAACGTGGGAACTCAATTGACCCAATGTTGGCTCCAACGTTGGGAGCTCCATGTGTGGAGCCGGCCTTATATAAGTATTGCTTTGTTTAGATGCGAAACATAACCCTTGAAATAAAAAGATATAAAAAATATTCATTTAGAATGTGGCTTTATAAGCGAATGTTAAGAATTAGCGTTGGTCTAGTAGAACGACACGAATATCATGGATTCAAAGAATGCCAAACGTGGAAGTAACTAGAATGATAGGAAATTCGGCGGAAATAATATTAACTATCAAAAGACGAAAACTTGAGTACTTAGGACATGTGATAAGAGGGTAAAAATACGCATTATTACAACTTATTATGCAAGGCAAAATCCGAGGAAAGCGAAATGTGGGAAGACGAAGAATATCCTGGTTTAAAAACTTAAGGGAATGGTTTGAATGTAATAGTGCAGAACTGTTTAGAGCGGCAGTCAACAGAGTCCGCATAACCATGATGATTTCCAACCTTCGATAGAAGATGGAACTTTAAGAAGAAGAAGTAGAACGACCGACGCATAAGTCCTAAGTAAACTTCTCAGTTACTGCTAAATGGAATTCGTAACATTTTAGGGCTCGCAATGATTATTATTATTGCTGTGTCATCTGCAAATGCAGCAATTATTTTTTAACAGTCGTAGGTAGGTACATCACGTTGTATATTAAATACCAGAAGTGGAAATCGGAACGTATTAAACGTATTTTAAAACGTATAAACGTATTTTAAACTTAAATTTTGGTTAATTCCTATTAAAGATAGTAAATAGCATTAAAATATTTTTTAGGAGATTAGTATACAATAATTTATTCTTAACGCGCATCTGTAAAAATCTTTCAAAATCATTAAATCGATGTCATATACCGACTGAGTGCATATATCATAAGCACAATAAATAGTTTTAAATCAAGGTGACCTTGGTCTTAACCACACAATACATGTACACACAGTTGACCAGGTTATTAACATTTGAGAAATGTGTGTAAATATTGCAAACCGACAATAAAAATTCCTGAAACACAAGCCTATGCGAGATTTGAGCTGTTTACCTAACAGAGAAATGTACAAACGAGACTGCTTATTTGTTTAAACCGTTCAAGTAAAAAATAAGTAAAGCAAATGTTTGGGATTCTTTGGAAAGATCAGCGAAATGTGACTTCTATTGTATACGTGGTACAGCCAGTTATCGAATTAATTGTTGAGAAATTTAATCCAAATTACAAGATTTATATTTGATTTTGTATTAAAATTATTTTGTTATTTTAAATAAAATACTTTTAATAGTTTTTACTTAAGTATATTATGAGGTACCAGACGATCATTTGGAACTATTTTTTCAACCTACTGCTACTGTGAAATGATGGCTAATCTTTAATTCCATTCTTCCTCGTCACTATCGGTACGACTTCCTTTAAATCACTCAATCGACTTGAAAAATTTGAAAATTCGTTATACCCATTTGCGGTAAGTAAAGCAAAGGAAGGACGAAATAGCTGATATCTAAAGGTAAATATACAGGCTGCTCTGATGTGACTTCTTTCCATATCACGCCAAGGTTTGTATGATGCACTTTATACATAAGCCACTATTCACATTGGTCTAACGCTAACGTATAGTGCAAGAACCCACAACTTATTTTGTGTTCCTACACCCAGACTGTATTCCAACGATGAACGTATTCCATGTATTTGACATGGAGGATGAAGAAGAAAGAAGTCATGCCGGGATCTCCTTATTTTAGGTTCTGAAAGCTTTACGTTACTAACCAAGACGTTTTATTACGAATGCAAAAAGGAAAAGAGTTGTTAACTACAATAAAACAGCCAAAATTGAATACCTCTGTCACATCATGAGAACCAGCGAAAGATATGGGTTGCTGTAATTATGTCTTCAAGGAAAAGTAGAAGGAAAATGAGGACCGGAAAGGCTAAAAATTTCCTGGCTGAAAAATCTACGTACGTGGTTCAACACATCAAAGACAAATCTTTTCAGAACCGCAGTTTACAAAATACAGATTGCCATTATGGTCGCCAACATCAGAAACGGGTAGGCACTACAATAAGAAGAAGAAAGCTTCTTCAAGCAATGGAATCCTGAATTGGATTATGTTGGAAAAAAACTATTTGTAGGGACTGAGGCGGCAAGGAGGTAGAGGTCACAGAGACATCGGCAGATGTGTTTCTTCTTTTAGTTCTATTTTTGGCTTAATTCCGGGAGATTGTTTGGGAGAGCTTTTTCGTCTGGGAAAGTTGGTGATAAATCAAGCTCTAACTTATCATAAAACAAATGATTCTTTTCACAAGTACCGGCTGTTTTTTAGAAAAGCGAGGAGGGTAGCTGTGGCTATTTATTACCTCACGTAGGACAGGTATCGGGCTGGATGACAGGGAAGTCAAAAATGAGGATTAATTGATAGATATTTACTTTCCTCTAGAGTCTACAGAGAATTTTCGTCTCCGTGATTAGCATCCTCTTCCTCTGTCTTCATCTAAGCAGTGAGTACAGGAGAACTCGGTAAAAGTAAAGTTCGTGTAACCTTCTGGCTAAGCTCTAGTGTTAGGGTTTTCAGGTCGCTCAAGCGCCCCTAATATGACTTAACGACTACTTTCGTAGCCGGGACCGACGGCTTTACGTGCCCTCCGAAGCACGGTGGCAGCTCAGTTAAATTAGAAATTTAAATTTTTGTCGGTGCCGGGATAACGCGGTGTTCAATGATGGTGATGATGCTGGGCAAGAAAGAAGGTTTCGTTATTTGTGGTTCTAAATTTATTGCTTAAAGCACCCAGTAGTCTAATTCGTTTTATTAACCCGGATAGGATATTTATAATCTTAGTATCAGTTGAGTCCTTGTTAGTCTCAACCCTTGTTAAGTTTATCCCAAGTAATCCCAAGTAACAACGTAAGCTTGAGTACCTCGGCCACGTGATGCGGAACGAAGAAAAATATCGAATTCTTCAACTTGTTATGCAGGGTAAAGTATTTGGCAGAAGAGGACCGGGACGCCGTCGTATCTCGTGGTTGAAAAATCTCCGACAATGGTTTGGGATGACCTCAGCGGAGCTGTTTCGCAGAGCAGGCAACAAAACCATGATAGCCTTGATGATCGCCAACATCCGGACCGGATAAGGCACTGAAGAAGAAGAAGAATCCCAAGTAGGACAGTGATGAATGAAGAAATAGCTGTTCTTGTTTCTTCTTCTTCTTCTTCTTCTTCTTCTTCTCGTAGCACTACAACCCGGGGTGGGTTTTGGCTGACTGCACAACTTGTTTCCATCTAAAACGGTCGTCCATAATAGTTGGGTCAGTGGGCAGCCCCATTGTTCTTAGATCTGACCATATATTGTCTCTCCATCGCATTCGCGGACGTCCTAAGGGTCTTCTTCCTGTGGGTGCTTCCTCCCATATTAATTTAGGAAGGCGGTTATTAGGGAGTCTATGGACATGGTCAGCCCATCTAACACGTTGGGATTTAATCTCTTGGACTATGTCGCTCGCTCTATACATCTGCTTGACCTCAGCATTTGTTCTCATTCGGTATTGGTTGCTATTAATGTCGTGATAAGGCCCAAAGATTCTTCTGAGGATTTTCCTCTCAAAACATCTAAGTTTTCTTTCAGTTTCTTTGGTCAGGTTCACGTCTCACACCCATACATCTTCAACAAGAACATACTGTTCTTGTTTCCATTTAATTAATGAATGATGTATCTCTATATGTGTTGTTAAATCGATGCTAGATCTATTATCTATTACTTTTCACTCTCATTTCTCCGTCCAAAGTCATAGCATATGTCCTAAAAGTTTTGGCACAAAAATTCATTGGCTTTAATATTAACAAAAACAAAATCATCAGTAAGTTATCTTTGTTTACTGTCAGTTGAGATTTATTTATTTTAAAGTTTTCGCTTTAATATGTATAAATTGGAAATAAGAACAAATAAATACAAGTTGGTTGGGCGGGTACCCGAAGTTGAAATCTGTCGAATATTCCAGAATGGAAACATTTAACACAGAACCATTTATAGAGTAATAGCGGAATACAAACAGAGAATACCATGTCTGAATCTCTCAAAAAGTGGAAGACCACGTGCATTTATTACAAGGAGGTCGGAGAGATTGGTGAGAAGAGTAAACAAACGGTTAGAATTTTAACGGGCAGACTGTCTCGTCAATACAGATCTTCTAAGATTACGATATCGTTGAAATTGAGGAGGCATGGTCTTAAATATCAAAAGAGATGTAAGTGTCCCAAATACTCTAAAGCGCAACCCCTTACTATACCAAGATACTATCATCAACTGAGACGGGTACACTTTGTAAATGAAAAATTATTATTTTCGATGACGAAAAGTATTTTTTTACTGATTTTATACAAAACGTAGAAGAATGCCTTGCCCAATGTTAGATACAAACATAAAGCGAAAGTTAAGATGCAACATTTCCCTACTTCCAGAATTAAAATTTTTTTCATTTTTTTACGTTTTATATGATTAAAAAAGGCTCAGCACAAGAGATAATACTTCTACAAACCAGTTTTTGGGATTTTTGAACATGGTCATCATACGGAAAAATCTAAAAAAGTCTCAGAGATATAGTTTTCGATAAAATACACAAAATAAAAAAAAATTAGACACAGGATAAATGAAATAAATTTCCCAAGAATATGTCCAAAATTTACTTGCAAGCATGCCGAGAAGGATGCAAGTAGTAATAAGAGCTAAAGGGGAATACCTACTCGTTACTAATCATGCATTCGTTTCAGTTAAAAGACTTGTTTAAGCAATTTAAATTAGCATTCACAAGATTATTGCAGGAGAATAGACCGGAATATATCTCATACGACCCTGTGACAATAATAACTGAGGAAGCAGAAATCACAGAGGAAGATATAAATAAAGCACTAAAGAAATCCAAAAACAATAAAGCACCAGGACCAGGGAACATAAAAATGGAACTGCTGAAATATGGAGGCGCAAGGATAGTATCCTTTATACGAATGTTGTTCAATAAAATCGAAGCAGGAGAGAAGATTCCCGATGAGTGGAATTTATCATACATGTCCTCCATTTTCAAAAAAGGTGACAAAAGGTCACCAAATAACTACAGAGGGATCAGTGTAATGCCTTCAATAGCAAGAATCTTTTCATCAGTTATAAAAGAAAAACTAGAACAACACATGGACCATTATAGCGAAGAACAAGCCGGATTCCGAAAAGCCAGATCATGTTTAGATAATATATTCATTATGAGACAGGTGATTGAAAAGAACAAAGAAAAAAACATTGAAACACATATGACCTTTATCGACTTAAAAAAAGCATACGATAGCGTGCCCAGGAAACAACTATGGGAAGCAATGAGAAGAATGCGCGTTAGAGAGAAATGGGTGAATATAACACAAAGACTGTATAAAGAAACACAAGTGCAAATAAAGTTAGGTAATGAAATAACAAAAACAATCACCGCAACAAAAGGCCTCAAACAGGGATGTGGTCTCTCACCTACACTTTTTAACATATATATAGATCAGGCTTTGAAAAGATGGTATAGAAAATGCGGAACAATGGGCATACCAGTACAAGAGAATATATTACATTCACTACTTTTCGCAGATGATCTGATCAAGTCATTTTTGCACAAGACAGGGAGGATATGGAATATATGATAAGGAAATTAAAGGAAGAATATGAACTTTGGGGACTCAAGATAAATATGTGCAAGACCGAATACTTATGTATTGGACCCGAGGTTGCAGATTTGAACTTAAGTTTAGAAGAAGAGACTATTAAGAGTTGTAAGGCTTTTAAGTATTTAGGGTCAATGATTAGCCGAGATGGTACTTGTATGAAAGATATAGAAATGAAAATAGCACGGGGAAAACAAGCCACAAGAGCACTTCATGGAGTGATATGGAACAACACTCTAACCAAAGAAAACAAAAAGAGGATCTTTCAAAGCATAGTGATGAATATTACCCTATATGGAGCGGAAGTATGGCCAATGACAACAACAATACGAAATAAAATAAGAACAGTTGAACTGGACTTTATGAGAAGATGTCTACAAATCACAAGAGCGGATACAATAAGAACGGAGGAAATATGGAACAGAATGGAAGCAAAATGCTCAATTACAAAAAAGTTGGAAAACAGAGCCCTGCAGTGGTACGGGCATGTACAAAGAATGCCAGAGCATAGGTGGCCGAAAAGAATATTAAACTGGGACCCGCCGGGAAGAAGACGGAGAGGAAGACTTGCTACAAGATGGAAAACATACGTCGGAAATGCTATGATAGATAGAGACCTCAGAGAAGGTGACTGGGAGAATAGAGTGCTGTGGAGGACGAAAACGGCGAACTCATAATGGAAAAAGCCGAAGAAGAAGAAGAAGAATTAGCATTCAAATTTAGAGTAAAATAACCTTATTTACCTAACATTAAGCAATATTTTTTTTGCAATTTTCTCCTCATAAAACTTAAAATTTTTCATTAAACATTGTTAAAATAAACTCTTCTTCACAATAAACGACTTGATTGAACAAAATTTATTTTCAAAAAAAAAAAAAATTGGAAAATTCCAAAATATTTGATATTTTTGCCCATGATTGTATATCTGTGGCAATTTTACTTTAATATGCATTATAGCGTGGCAACTCGCGTTTTTTCTCAAATTTCGAAAACTCGACCCAGTTTATGTACACGATTAAGAAGAATGTCTCCTTGTTTTATGACTGCCTGAAATACCTCAGTTTTTCTGTCTTTGCGTTGATTTACGACAATTCCGCTAACTTTATCTATTTTGTAACTCAGTCTTCCCGCTGCAATGAATTTACTAAGATCGTTTTCTATGTAGTCCTCGCAGACGCCGAACTGTTCGCTCATGTAAGACAGATTTACTGATATGTAAGTGGAAAGTAGTTGATCGTATGCTTTTATTTTCATTTCTCGAACGTAAGATTTATAGTGTGGATTAAGAAACATGTCTTGTTTCATAAAAACCTCTATATCGGCCAGCCGCTGGAAAAAAACTTTATAATCGCAGTTATATAAACTATATAAGTACTCTCTAAATGTATTATCGGCTTGCAGCGGCTGTTGCATATCTGCGTTTTGAATTAATCGTTGTTTTGTTTCGTTGCGGCTCAAGGTTAGCACTGAAGATATAAGAGTATATTTTATGAACTGCTCGTAAGTGATCATTTCGGTGCATACAAAAGTCGAAATGGCGTCCACTAAGAGCTGAGAGGCGGACTTAAAATTCCTGACAACTAGAGAGTAAATGGCTTTAAATATTTTAAAACAGTTCCGGCTGTGCCAGTCGGTATCTTCTTCGGTTAATTTTTCGGCTTTTTCTACATTACTTTCGATCAACTTGAAGTCCATGAAAAAGAATCCGATGCGGATACAAAAGAACACATTGTCTAATTTATTTTTTAAAGAGAAGCTTTGATCATAAGCGTGACTGAGTACCTTAATAGCGTTTTCTTTATCACCAATCTTACACAGATAATTAGCTTTATTTATGTACAGTTCCGCACAGTCCGTGGCCACTAACCCTTTCAACGATGCTTCGATGTCTTCATCCATTGAAACTAAAACTTGTGTGTTACGTTCTTTCATCTGCTTTAGTACTTTCTTATTCAGTTTCCATTTTAAGTCGCTGCATACGATTTCGTAATAAGGTGCCATATCTTCGGCCACGATAGCGTCGTACAATTCTTTTTTTCTTGCTTCGTCATTTTGGTACTCCGGTAAAGAAAGAACAAACTTTAGTTGGGCTAACTGTAAATTTGGAATTTTCGGTGTAGTTTCACTTTCGAAATTTTCGGTGCCCATTTTAATCAATCATATTTTTGACAGTTGCGACAATTTTTTTTTAATGACAATACAGCGAAGTTCTTCTTTTTCCTCTAATCTTGCCGTGGTGGAATGTTATATTGGCAATGCTAGTGGCTTGATATTCTGTTTAAAATCTGCATAAAACTGATTAAATTGCAATATCTAATTAGAATTTTTATATTTTACTTAAATTAAAGTGTTTAAGTATTTTTCTTATTGCATTCCTCTATACTTTATTTCATAAGGTCTGACATCACTCATTAACGGAAATAGGAGCTATATATATATATATATGAAAAATCAAAATAAGAGTAACATCCTAGCAACAGGAGTCCGCAGTTATTGCAGCAAAGGGGTAACACTTGTTTAAAAATAACCGCCACTGATCTCTGTCAGCCTACATATTATCATAGTTAACTTTCTCCTTTCCATGTCTCTTTCCATCTTTCCTCTTTGTCTATGCATTCTCTCCAACATTTCCTAAGTCTTTCTCTCCTTCTTCCTCTTGATAACCCTACCAAAATCTGTTTTGGTAGTCCGTAGTGTTTTGGCCATTCATAGGCCACTTCCATCTGTTATTGTACTCTTGATAATGGAGTTATAAATTCTTTTTTTATTTCCTTTTGAAATGTTCTGGTCCCAAAGGATACTATTAAGCCTAGAGATGGCTTGTCTGCTCTGCGAATTTCTTTCTCTATTACGCTGTGTTTCCCAATGTGGGGCACACGCCCCACAGTTTTGCAATTAAATTGTTAAGGGGGACAATTCGAAAATGGACTCAATACGAGTTTCACCCTTTCGCTCCAGACCATTTAAATGCAATGCTAGATTTCGGTGCCAAATTTAACGAAAAAAGTGGATTCTTAAATAATTATTGCGGTAAATAATTGTTAGGTATAATTTCGCTAGATGATACCAAATATAAACTGGGTGTTTGGCGTCTTTATGTAAACTTCCTTGTGGCAGACGAGAGGCTCGGCGGAGAATCCCGGACATTTTAAAATCTCTCTTTAATAACGCAGTTGTTAGCACCTGAAGAATAGACGAACTAAGTGAAGATATTGAAAAACAACTCGTTGAAAAGCCGAAAACAAGAAATTTCTCGTTGCAAATGGTCAAATCAACTTCGAGACAATGACGCAGTATTGATAACTTACGTAAGATATATTGATAAAAGGCATTTTGCTGAAGACATGTGATTCGATAAAAGATTAGAAAGCACTTTTGCCTCCAAAGATATTGTAAAAGTAAAAAACTACTTAAATGTCAAGGAAAACTTGGTAGCTAAAAACATCTCGTCTGTTCTAGATGAAGTACTACATTTAGTAATAAAGTGTGTTAATCCTATTAAAGCTAATGCCAACTGTCGCTCTTCAAGCTAATTTCTGAAGAACAAAATGAAGACCACCTGAGACCTTTACTTCATACTGAAGTAAGATGGCTATTTAAAGGGAACTGCTTGAAAAGATTTTTGGAACTGAAACGAAGTATCTGTTAACAATCGATGGTAAAGCATTTGTGGGTTATTTAGCCAATATCTTCGAAAAACTAAATATATTAAAGAAGCAACTTTAAGGATCAAATCAAACTCTTGTCGATGCAAAAGAGAAGATATTTGGTTTCATTACCCGTATTAAGCCTGAAGGCCCGTATAAACCCGTATATGCCAGAAACAACAAAAATGCATAAAAAGGGTCCTCCTACCCCTACCTCCTCCACAGGAACAACATCTACCGATGCAAACCACCAGTGAGACATAACACAGCAATCTAGAGCCGAAATCCAACAAAACAAGCTACGTCCTGAAGAGGTGAAGACACCTAAAACAGGACAGACAGGAACACAGCAAAGAAAAATAAACCAATCAGAGACAGAACAACATGACAGTGAAGCAAGCCTAGGCAGTCTAGTCTTGCTTCGGCTCCCACATACGGTCTCCTATACCCTGGGAGCCCCCTTCACGGGGCTATGCTTCCACACTCGTCCTTAGACTCTTTTGCTTGGACCTTTCCACTAACAAACTGTGTTTTATTATAAGAAATTACCTAACCCACCAAACTGGGACAGAAACGCAGAGGAAACTTGGGTTACGCAGAAAACGCAGAGCAGATATGGGTTAAGTCTTGCCAAGACCCAAACCTTCTTATGGTGACAGGAGTTGACTTTATAGCTCTTAAACAAATGCGCAGTCCCAAGTTTTGTATAACGTCTACTCTGTTTAGAATATGTTTAGAAGCTGAACCATGTACAATACATCCATAATCAATTATTGGTCTAATACATAATCGATAGGAAAGTAGTGACGTTTCATCAGTACCCCGTTCACGTTTTTGAAATTGTTTTAAGAAAATTTTAACTTCCCCATTACCCCATTTTTGGAATATTGTACTAAGCGAAACTGCAGACAGTATATTTGTTTGGAGCAATTTTAAATTCGTTTTGTTGTATATAACCATATATTAACAATAAAGTTTGAACAGATGTATCGTATATTTTGTCTGTGAATAGAGACGAAAATCGTCAGCCTATTCTATTACTTGAAATCTAATAACTATGGGAACTTTATGCAAATCCGTAGTATACATATTCTTCTTCTTCTCATTGCGCCGTCTCCTTTCGAAGGTTGGCGATCCAAATGGCAATTGTAGTTTTGGAAACTGCTGCTCGAAAGATCTCTGCGGATGAGCGGTCGAACCATCTCCTCAGGTCTTTCAGCCACAAGTTCTGGCGTCTTCCTACTGATCTTTTGCCCTGTACTTTTCCTTCCAGTATAACTTGAAGTAATTCATATCTTTCGCCTCTCAGCACATGACCCAAGTATTGCATTTTCCTCTCTTTGATTATTCTTAGTAATTCTTTTTGTTTACACATGCGACGAAGTACCTCAACATTAGTAACTCTTTGTACCCATGGAATCCTCAACATTCGTCTGTATATATACATCTCAAAGGCATCTATTCTTTTTTCTATTTCGGAGTCCATTGTCCAACTTTCACAGCCATACAGTAAGACAGAAAAATACATACAAATACATATTAAATAATAGAATTAAATTACTCAAGACTGACCCCTGTGGTAGTAACAGATCATTAAATATAATACATAGATTGGCACTTCACTTAATAATGAACTTTAGAAACAGCTGTACAAAAATGCAAGAAAGGTTCCATACATTCAGGTAAATTTTAAAAGATTCTCGGTAGGTGTGGATTTAAGCGTTTAAATCACAGTGATTTGTACAGAATGCAGTCTAATTTTTATATAAAATCCAAATCTCTATTAACTGCCAAATAAAACACATAATTATATTTTTATAGTTTTGAATCAGAAATAATCGTATATTAAATAGTGATTTTGTTTCAGGGAATATGTCCTGCGAACAGACTTCGATTAATTCCTGGTGTATTTGAAGACACTGGACAGCTCATCAGAGGTATTTCTCCGAACCAATTTTCCGACCAAGGTGATTTTAGCTCTTTGCAGCGACAGGGAAAGCGCAGAAGTTGGCACGTCCTTCCTAACCAGGTAAATATTCTCTTAGTTTTAATTTATTAACCACATTCAAATTTTCTGCATTTGGAGAGTGGGAAACGATCGAACACGCGTAAGATCTTGTGTCGAAATGTTAATAAACTTTCCACAAAAATCTTTTTTAATAACATGTTTTTCAATATTTAAACGTGTTCGCTTGTATATTTATGTTTGGTAGAAACGGTTATTTGTTTTTGTTTTCCTTGTTTTCAATTTGATATTATTCTATTTAATAAAAATCGTCAGTCAAACATATGGTCGAATTTAAACTGATTTGACTTTGACCCTGTGTTAAATTATTTAGCGATAATATCACATTTTTACAGGTCATCAATCAAACTGCCTAAACAAATTGGAATGAAGGCAAAAATATATCAATGTAAAATATAATATCCGCGTAGATCAAAAATACCGCATTATATACAATGATTAAGCAAAGTAACTTGAAATAGAATTTAGAAGTTTCGTAGTTTTTTTTATCTTTATTGCTTATATTCGCTAAGAATTCTAATCTTTGGTTTCATATCTACAGTAGACGCCCTCTTAACCGACCATAACGGGACCTGGCAATAGGTCAGATAATCAAAAAGTGGGTTAAACCGAAAATCTTTAAAACCACCATCAGACAGACATTAAATATGTAACTCTATTAAAAAATATATATATTTTATGATCTATAAACAAAAAAGTAGTATGTACATACATATATGTAATTAACAATATCACTCCCATGACAAATTATGAATATGTAAAATGTACTAGAAAAAGTATGTAATTTTCTTTTGTTTTGTATGTTCCATTGTTTTCTTGAATGCGTAGTCACGCCACTTTTTAATGAACATTACATCTGCCGCTGTTGACATATTTTGTTGCTGAATGTACAGTGAAGCCAGTTGTAGAGCATTTCTCGCATCAGCATGCCTAAGACAATTGCCTTCTTCATCTTCAACTTCTTCGTCTTCTTGATTTTCGTGCATAACAGCCTGTACGATTTCTTCATCTGTCAAATTGTCATTGGTCAAGTCATCATCAGCTCCAACAATCTATTCTTGACAATCCTGCAGTTGAATATCATTCGAGTCTAAGAGTTTTTGCAAGTCAGTCATCAAAGATGCAATATCACCTAGCTCTTCCAAAGGGGTTTCATCAGGATTGGAACTGGATTCAATCACTTTTTCTATGTTAGACCGTGCTTTTCTCCAAGATTTTACGAATTTTGAACTTTGTATTTCATTAAAAGCTTTAGACACCATCAAAATAACGTCTTTAATGTTTATGTCTGTCAAAGCGTCTATTAGGCCTTTGTTATCTAACTCCATTTTAACCAAGATTTCTGAAAGTAGTTTTTTCCTATAGCGCCGCTTAAGATATTCGATCACTCTTTGATCCATTGGTTGGATGATACTTGTTAACATTTGGTGGAAGAAAAATACATTTTATTCCAGGCTCCTTTTCACTCTGAATGTTTTCAGGATGTGTTGGTGCATTATCCAACACCAAAATAGCCTTGACTGGTAACTTTAAGCTTGTTAAATATTTTGCTACACTAGAACAAAATTCATTGATAAACCAATCTTTAAACACGTATGCGTCCATCCAGGCAGATCTGTGATTTTTATAGCATACTGGGAGTGAAGAAACGTTAACGTTTTTGAATGCTCGAGGTTTCTTAGCCTTTCCGATTACGAGCAGGGGGACCTTGTGAGTTCCAGAGGCATTACAACAAACAGCAATAGTAATTCTCTCTTTGTTCATTTTGAATCCAGCAGCTGATTTCTCATTACTGACAGCAAATGTTTTTACAGGCAATCGCTTAAAGTTTAGTCCAGTCTCATCCATATTGTAGACCTGTTCGGGCAGTAATTCTTCCTTTTAAATTAATTCTTATAGTTTATTTTTCCATTCGTCTGCTGCAGTTGGATCAGCTGACAATTTTTCCATCGTGGCAACCAGCCATCGCTCGCATAAAATTATTCTCCATTATCAAACTTACCATGTATTATCTCAGCCTTTTCTTTTAAAATCGGGCCACTTATAGGCGTACCTTTACGACGATCTTGCATAAATCATAACCATAATGCATCGTCTACACGTTCATTAATTGGTTTCCTTAAAGTACACCTAATCAAGAGGACTTTATCAGACTCGATTTGAGTGCAATAATCTTGAATGGTTTTCTTGTTTCGGCGCCAGTCTTTTTACGGTTGTCACTCCTACAACGAATTCGTCAGTAATCGATTTTACAGAATGACCTTTTTCAAGCCGCTCTATAGCATTTAACTTGTCTTTCATTGCCACTACAACACGTTTTCGTTTAATTCCACTCATTTCGAAAAGTTCACTATGTACATAACAACAGTATGTACTTATATATAGTTAAGTTTGTAACTTGCAAAAAACCAACTACGACGTTTAGACTCTAATACAGCAGCGAGAGATCGACTAAACTCATCAGTGGCCAACGTACATGTGGTCGTACGGTACGACGTACGGGTACGGTACGGTACGAACGGAAATACATAAAATCTAATCTAAAAATAGTATCATCCAAAAGGAGTAGGGTCGGTCGGTTAAGCCGACGGTTAGGTTAAGAGGGTGTCTACTGTATATTTATTTTTTTGTTTTATTATGAGTTTTCAAAAGTTTTCATTATAAAGCAAATGATTGAAAAACAGAGAATTTAATCTAATCTAATTTAATTTTAATTTTATTTTAATCTAATTTAATTAAGAAACGCGTATTGCATGTATAAATTTTGAAAAAGTCTTCGACTGGGTCGATAGGAAAACTGTTTGAAAAAAAAAAAAGAAAACCAACATATTGTCATTCAGATATATTCATATATTCATTCATCTAAAACCTTTAAAACTTCTTCTTTTCGATTACACGTACGTTCTGCCGTCTTTGTGACGTGAGATCATTTGTAATGTGAAAGCTTAAATTCAGCGTTTTTTGA
Organism: Diabrotica undecimpunctata; assembly: GCF_040954645.1. Classification (NCBI taxonomy): domain Eukaryota; kingdom Metazoa; phylum Arthropoda; class Insecta; order Coleoptera; family Chrysomelidae; genus Diabrotica; species Diabrotica undecimpunctata. The sequence goes on along the minus strand of NC_092809.1, from coordinate 122,346,212 downwards.
GTATATTTCAAATGCTTTATATTTTTTGCTAAAACTCAAAATCGGATTTTATGTTCTAAGTTTTGAATATTAGGCTCTAACAATGGAAATTCCGTAGCGACCGATCAGTGGAAGCGATAAATTTTATTCATCTCACGAAAATTGTAAAAAATGCAAAAATCGTGCAATGTTTATTTCACAGCTTTATAGAAACTTACTTCATTTGCATCAAAATGCATAAATTGCATACGAAAGCTGCACTCTTCATGTTTAAATCGCATTTTAATTTTTGTCTATAAAAACTCTATTCAAAAGATATCGAATTTTTACCGTCGAGTTGATACAAATTTTATTTAAAAAATAGATTTCGCTGCGCCTATGTGTGTGTGATTGGAAATGTGAGCGGATTAAATTCACGATTCATTCTACACAAAAAGTGCTAATCAACATTTTTGTCCAAAATTATCTCAGCTACATTTTTTGTTTGAAACATTTTTTCTACGTTGTTTCCTATTTTCCCCTCTACGAGGGTTGTTTTAGGGGGAAGCACGTTTGTAGGAGTGGCAAATTTTTTTACATTTTTTTGGGTCCCAAAATTGACAGTCTAAGCAAAATTTAGCTTGCTCGTATGATTTTTAGAGGTCAAATCTCTAACGACTGGATTATTATTTACATAAAAATTTCCCTTATTATTATCACTAGGCTAAGTTAATATTAAGTTTCACTGGAATTTTGTTTTCATAATTGGTTATCTACTTAAATTATGGGCCATTTGTAATGGATCTTATTATCACCTATTAGACCTGAACTTGGAACTTTTGTCATATTTGTATTCTTAATCAACCATGTTACGTGATTCAATCATGTTAAGTAATTTGTATTTCTTATATATCCAATTAATTTATTTAGTCGCATGATATTGTATATCAGTAAACAATATATACATTAGATATTTATATATGTTGTTTACTACTATATTACTTACATTATATTTAACTTTGAAAAATTCCTATGATTAAGAAATTATCTTTTTGCACTGTTACACACTATAATACCTTTTTTACAACCACACTTTTGCTAAAAATAGAATTCTGTTATAAATATTTTACAAACTGTTTTATATTTGACTTTTTTGGACAAACGTAGTACATTAAGGTCTCGTTATATCCTATGGATACGTTCCACAGAAAAACGCATATAAAAAATCGTATAAAAAAGACATTATTTGACTTGAAAAAGTAGGGATACGTTCCGTAGCCTTCTAAAATTACATAAAACCAAGACAAAAACAAAAAAGTTTGCAGAAATTAAAAGAAATAGGCTGCATGATAATTAATTACTTCTAATATCTGAAAGAAATTCATATAAAAGCTTAAAAAAAACTTAATTAATTTTATTTTATGGAAAAGTAATAGGCACATATAGTTTTACATGTACATTTTTAATCATTATCTTTACCTGATAATGGTTTGCACCGTTTGCGAAGTGGATCAAAATCATCTCCATCTTCAGAAGAAACTGTCTCTGCAATGGATATTTGAGGTAAAGGCGATGGATTTTCACAAACTGCATTCTCGTTCTGTGCACTTCTTCCTTTTCTGACAATGTAATCAGTAATAAACTTTGCGATGATGATGATAGTAATTTTTTATGTAGCTCACGATATCCTGACATGCAGTTCTGCAGCTCACGTTGTAATTCAAAGGCTCGTTCAGAATTGAGGTCATTAATAAGAAAATAATTTTCTAATTTACTGCAAAGTTAAAGACCTTCAAGAATTAATTTGGCGGTGAGGGGGGTTGGTTTTTCTTCCTCATCATTATCATCTTCTAGACTTACGACGCCATCTAAAGTTAGATCTAAAGTTTGATCAAATATATCATAGTCACTTAATGCATCATCCACAAGCAATTCATCTATATCATCGTGGCTGAAGGTATTAAAACCATCTGCGCCAATTTCGTGTGCCAAATTATTATTTCTTCTGATAGTGTTGATATTTGAATGGTTGCATTGGTTATTACACATGCTGGCCAAACCTTTTTCCAACAGGCATTTATAGCTCTTGATCTTATTTGAGCGGAAACAGATGCAACATGAATCAAACAATCAAAAATAGAAAATTGCTTCCACACGTCTTTTACTGTTAAGGGCTCATTTTCTAGTTTACTCACGGTGGATTTGTAAGTTGTCTTTATGTAATATTTTTTAAACGTTGCAATTATGCTTTTATCTAATGGCTGAATAAGGCTTGTTGAATTGGGCGGAACAAATACGATTTGAACATTTGGATGTCCTAAGTGTGGATGATCTGCTGCATTGTCAATAGTTAATAAAACTTTAAAATCTGGCAGTTGTTTTAAATCTTTGCCTTTTAAAGCACGTGGTTTAAGAGATTTATTTATTAAGAGCGGTTTCAACATGAACGGAAAAGAACCGAGGCGTGAAATGCTTAAGATCAAACTTAGGAAAGCCTATAATAATCTCACTGAAGGATAAAGATTGAAAACAAATAAGAGAAAAGAACGAAATCCTAAAAGTTACTCAAGAGATTTTACCGTGATTACCAAACAAGAACCCAGATAACACTGCAAAGGAAGACCTTAAGAGAAAGAAAACGAATGTCAACTCAGAAATACTCCCTAACATAGAATCCTTCGAAATAAAACAAGCTATAACACAATTACAGAACAATAAGGGTCCGGGTCCAGATGGAATACTTGTAGAAATGTTAAAGGAGAGGAATGAAATTATTCTCGAAGAATTGAAAAAACTTTTCAACGAATGTCTTCACCGAGGAGAAGTCCCAGATGATTGGAATGAAAGTTTGACAATACTTCTCTTCAAAAAGGGAGACAGGGGAGATCTCAAGAACTATAGGCCAATCTCCCTGCTGTCCCAAATGCACAAATTGTTTATGAGAGTAATAACTAACAGGTTAACGTCGAAGCTCGATAGCTATCAACCGGTAGAGCAGGCAGGATTCCGAAAAGGTTACAGTACAGCGGATCATCTTCTTACAGTCAGAACTCTAATAGAGAAAGCCAATGAATATCACTTGAACTTATATATTGGCTTCGTTAATTATGAAAAGGCATTCGACTCCATATAACTTTGGGCAATAGAGAGAGCTATGAACAACTGCAGGATAGACTCCCGATACAGAATGCTCATACACAATATTTACAAGAAAGCTACAATGAAAATACAAATTGATGCGAAAACCAAAGCTATACCAATCAACAGAGGAGTTCGCCAGGGAGATGTTATCTCACCAACGCTATTCACACTTGGACTTGAAGACGTGTTCAAAGACATTAACTGGGCAGATAAGGGAGTAAATGTTAATGAAAGAAAACTGAGTCATTTAAGATACGCTGATGACATTGTAATATTCGCTACAAGTTTCGAAGAACTACAGACCATGATGACGCAACTATTTCAAGCTTTGGAAAAAGTAGGTCTTAAGATGAACTTGGAAAAAACAAAAATAATGACAAATACACCGAACATTCCAGAAATAACATTGAACGACATAAATTTAGAAATAGTAAGCGAATACATCTACCTGGGACAGATAATGAAAATTAACAAAGAAAATCAAACTGCCGAAATTACCAGAAGAATAAGGTTAGCGTGGGCACGATTTGGAAAACTGAGTTGGATCTTGAAAAGCACTAAAATAGAACAGTATTTGAAAACCAGAATTTACGATCAGTGTATCCTCCCTATACTCACGTATGGTTCACAGGCGTGGACACTCACCAAGTCCAATATGGATAAAATAGTAAAAGCTCAAAGAGCGATGGAAAGATCAATGCTCGGGGTGAGACTTATAGACAAAAAACAAACAAATGGATTAGAAGCAAAACCAAAGTAAAAGACGCAGGAGAACATGTTGCTAAATTAAAATGGAGCTTCGCAGGACACAATGCCCGACTGAAGGATAAGAGATGGAACCACGAAATACAACAGTGGAGGCCATGGTTAGGAAAGAGAAGCAGAGGAAGACCACAAATGAGATGGGCTGATGACATTAAGAAGATCAGAGGACACAACTGGAAGCAAGTGGCGCAAAATAGAAGACAATGGATTGATTTGGGGGAGGCCTATGTCCAAAGTTGGATTACTTAAGGCTGAAGAAGAAGAAGGTTTCAACATCCGATCTCCTGATGCATTGCTACAAAATAATAATGTTACTCGATCTTTACTTGCTTTACGTCCACTTGCAGTTTTTTCGTCTTTTGCGATGTAAGTACGGTTAGGCATTTTTTTCCAATACAGTCCCGTTTCATCAGCGTTAAATACTTGATCGGCACAATAGTCCCCATCTTCAATAATTTTCGCTAGCTCCTGTGGAAATATTTTTGCTGCTGCTTCATCTGATGTATCACTCTCTCCTGTAATCTTGATAATATAAAGTGAATTTCTTTTATAAACCCGGTTAGCCATCCTTTGCTAGCTGAAAATTCTTTACCAGCTTGGGAAGTGGAAATTGATGGCTCTGATTGTTTCATTAACTCATAAAACTGAAAAGCTTTTTTCTGGAATAAATAATCACTTATAGGAATGGAATTTCTCATTGAATTAGTTCCTCAATCCAAATTGCGATGGATCTTTCTGTTCTTTTTAATAATACTTCTTTTTAATAATACATATCCTTTGAGTAAGATGAAGATTGAAATGGAAATTCCAAATTAATTTTGTACCAGAAATTATAGATTTTCTTATAGCAACTTCATTGTACTTAACTGCTCTCACAGTTGATTCGCCTAAATTAAAATGTTTTTCAATTACCGTAGATCCTTCTCCTTTAAACGACTTATTATAAAACGAAGCACTGCTAAGAGAAAAATTATACACAGGTTATACCTTTCAATGCCAAACTCGCAATGATGTAATAGGGACATCGGACATCATGTAACAAGGGAATCTCCGAATTGCAAACGATCACTTTACTGACATCTGTATGTGAATAGTTAATATTTCATTATAATAGTTTATCATCATCATATAACGGGGGTCCTACGGCGATTACCGCTTCCCGCATTTCAGCCTCCATCTTTTCCTATCTCTCCAATCTCCCTCCATCTTTTCCTATCTCTCCAATCTCCCTCTTCTAAGCCTCTAGATTGCATTGTTTTTGTAATTTCTCTTCTCCAGGAATTTGGTGGTCTTCCCCTTTTCCTTCTTTCTGGCAGAACATACATTAAGGCTTTCTTTGGCCACCGCTCCTCCTCCATTCTCATCACGTGACCATACCATTGTAATTGCCTTCCTTGTATTCTATCCGAAAGAGTATCTCTAATTCCTGTACGGTTTCGTATTTCCTCATTCCTGATTCTTTCCATTCTCGATACTCGACAGACCTTCTAAGATAATCCATTTCCACAACGTCTACTTTATCTCGTTCATTCTTTGTCATCGTCCAACATTCGGCACCATATGTGGTAATTGGTTCTACAATTGCTCTGTATACGCGAAGTTTGGTATGCATCTTTATTTTATTAGACCACAGTAATGAATTCAGTATTCGGATGCATTTTTTCCCTTGGGTTATTCGGTTTTGGACATCTATCTTAACTCTGCCATCTGCTGATATGATGCTTCCTAGATATTTATACTGGTTGCAGCCTTTTATGACTGCGTTTTCAAGCCTCAGATCTGTGGTATTTCCTCCAATTTTTAAATATTCTGTTTTGCTTATGTTTACAATAAGCTCCCATTTGGCATATTCCTCAAATAATTTTCGATTCATATAATTCATATCTTCTTCATCGGTTGCAACCACCACCTGATCATCTGCAAACAACAATGTATATAGAGTTTCTTCTCCCACTTCGATGCCCATAAATCTACATTTATTTCTCCAATTCCTCAATACTTCTTGGAAGTATATTTTAAAGGGTGTCGGTGACAAACAGCATCCTTGCTTTAGGCCTTTAGTGACTTTAAATTCATTTGAGGTTCTGGTTCCAATTTTTACACAACTAACTGCATTTTCGTACAATTTATATATCGCTCGGATATACGTCGAATCCAATCCGGACCTTTCGAGGACCTCAAACATTTTCTTTAACGGGACACTATCATATGCTTTCTCAAGGTCTATAAATACCAAATGGGTCTCTCTACTTCTTTCGACACGCTTTTCAATTATTTGTCGTAGGATAAATATATTATCAAGGCAGGATCTCCCGATCAATTATAATAGTTAATATTAGAAATTTTTGGATAAATTTTTGAATGAAACACAAACCGCACAACTTTAAAATAGGTGGCATAAAAATAATCCGCATAAAAGAGACCTTACTGTACTAGAGAGACGCTGATTAGGTTCAACATGACTTACTATTTTTTTTTTATTGAGAAAACAGCGATTTCCGCAGCACAGTCCTATTTCATGTGATCAATTTAAACATATGCCATGAGGAAATTATGTGTTAGTTAATTTTTGGTGGCTGTGTGTAGTAAAACTTAAAAATGATTGTCTCAATTCCAAGTTTTGACTGTAAAGCGACAGTAAAGATAAATCGACTAGCCTTTAAAAGAGTGTGCGATAGTAAAACCGAAATCCCTTTTTAAGGGATATTTTAGGGGGACAGATTCACGAAAATCGATGGAAAAACTAATAATAAACATAAGAATTGATATTCCTGAGGCGCAGAAGGAGAAATACCTAAGTATTCCTCCTTGTATCAAGCAAATAGTAAACTTGAAATGAAAATTCTCCGGCTACACTAATAGTAATTTGGGACGAAAGATGGAATAAGATTATTATAAATTGGACATCAATTGGATTACAGATTGGATGGGTAGATAACATAAAAAGCCATACCAGTTTGAGATGGATGCACATGGCTTAAGATACAGTGATTGAAGGAGCAAAGGGAAGGTTTATGTCCAATACTGGATGTACTAAGGCTAATATATAGATATATGGTCTATCAAGATATCGTAGTTTATTTCACATCCTAATATTGTGTATAATTGATTTAATTTTGAGTCTTAATCAAAAAACAAAATTATTGTATTAAGGGAAGTAAGTGAGTAGTTTGACTCCGCATAACAAACAAAGCACCTTGATCTGCGTACTTGTTGACTTGCTTTAAGCCTTAAAATAGTACAGTCTCTATGAAACCATGTTATCGAACCGAAAATGCCGGTGAAAACCGCTTATCTCTAGGAGTGGCCCTGAAAATCCAGAAAAACACCTACATCCACCCCGTCTCTCTGGAACGGTGCACATTCTATCTTTGTCGTGTTCCAATCGTCCGGGATGGAGGCGTTTCCATGACAACTCGATGGCAGCCCAGTCATATCGATCCGTCTGGCTAGACCTAGGCCGTTGTCAGCAGGGTTGGTATAAGGCTTCAATGTGATTAAATATTGATATCAAATAAAATTTATTGTGATGTAGTACGGAATATAAAATGTATATAAAAGGCAGCATTGAATGAAATAAATAAAATGAAGATTGATTGAAATTGTCTACATATATCTCATAGATTGTGTCTTTGGTGGAATGTTGATTCTTCTAGTTGTGGTAACTTTCAACAAGACAATATAAATCGACACAATCGGCTGTAATTACCTCTTCTACGCAGGTCAGGTATCCAGAGAAAAGTATTACCAAGAGTTCTGGAATTAAAAGCTGCAATGCTAATATATGATTTATTTTTATGACTCTTTAATTTGAATTTCTCGCTGATCGTTTCAATCGACTAAATGTTTAAAATAAGGGAGTTCAAGAGATATAAGAAAATATTTTAACAGCAAAGTGTAAAATCAATGGATTCCTCGTAGAACGTCATTTGTAGTGAACTACTACACAATAAATTAAATATGGACCAATGTTTCTAGTAAGTTCTCAATCTCGCGTCGTTGTATAAAAGCTTGCAAAATTTGGAAGATACTATTGAATTGCGTTCAAAAACTCAACTTTCAAGCTAAAAATGGGCATAGCTGGATACTAAATCCTTGTTTATATACGTTAGTTTGTACGTTGTAAGTCAGTACACACTAGATAATGTGCCAACGAATATAAAAGAAAATCTTTGAAGAAAAAAAAAATTTAATTCTGAAGCGATTAACGTCTGCTGGATGAAGAGAAAAGAAGAATATCAATGTGATGGCAGGAGAACTTTTTAAAATTATTGGTTCCTTTCGCCACATCCTAGCTTTGTGAATTAACTTTCTCTTCAATGGTGACTGTAAAAACCAAGAACTGAACAGGCTTCAATTGGAAAATGATTCACGGTGACCCGATGATCTGAAGACTTCTGAAAATCCTTTGAGATCGCGACCCACAGATTGAAAAATAATGCTCTTGATCATACATTCAACAAATTTTCACAAGAAAATAATAGTTAAAATAAGGGAACACTAGAGATAAAAAGATAAAAGGTAAATAAATAAAAGCTTTCAATAGTACATTTATGATTGTAGCTAAAAAGTTAGTACAGTTAACCTATACATCAATTATAAATGTGTTACTTATTGTATACGTGTTGAGTAATATTGTTCGACAGCACACCAGGACATTTAGGGATCAATAACCTGGAAAGATCCTCCCATAGCTCAATATTTTTGGTACCACAGGTATATGGGATAAATGAATTGTACGCTTAGAGGGAATGAGAGCCGTAGTTCTGGAGATAACTTGCCTTGGTTACTGATACTTTATTGAATATCATAAACAAAAAAAAATAACAGACGCTACACTTCTTTGTCGTATTATATCGTTCTGATCGGAGATTGGAAGTGATCAAGGCTATCTGCATATTATGTACTGCTGGTGTAAACAACTCATTTGTGGCGCAGCCAAAGCCTTCTTTAAAATTTTACGTCCATGATGTTTTTTTGCAGTAAAAATTTCATTTTCCTTCGATTTTACTTTGCGTTCTTTGATGGAGTATTATTATGTATTTTATCATCTCATAAGGTGGTCCAAATATTCAATCTTTTTTTTCTATAGTTTTAGTTGTGTCCCCATCCGGCATATAATTTCCATTTGTTGCTATATCGACCCATTCAACCGCAAATATATATTTCTAATTAATCATAGGAAATATGGATCTCTTTAGATACTTGAATCAGCGACTTTAGATCACTAAGGGCCCCTGCGCCTTAGACAGCCTGGCTGCCGCGTGGTGGATACGGATCCACAAATTTATCAGGGAGCTGCTCTCTTCAAAAAAACGAGAGCAGAGTGAACTCGGAACAGAATCAGATAATAGCAGGGCACCAGGAGATATGTTTTGCCCTAACCAGCCCTTCTATCCTCTCTGGAGTCACATACGAGATGTTTTTAGTTGGAGCCTGGCTGCCGCAGCCTACACAGAATACACGTATTATGAACAGCCAGTTATAGGTCTGGTTGACACGACAAGTGCGCGGACACTGTAAAAACGTTGGAGATAGCTCTGACTATGGCTCTGGCTGACACGCCAAGTGCGCGGAGACTGAATGCAAATGCAGTCACATTCATTTCCCTTCAGGATTCTTACTCGCTTTGGCTTCGGGCAGCCTACTGGCTGCCGGTGCAACGTACGAGTCCTAGTGGCTGTCGCAGCCAGAGATTCTTGGTTGCCTAGTTAGGCTTCTTTCAGACGGACGACATTTTGTCGTAGTCGTGTACGGCAACGATATCGTGTATAGCAGTTAACTTATTGATTAAATGTAAACTTTCACACGACGCGATTTAAAATCGTAGTCGTACACGACTGTCGTAGTACCCCGGCAGGATCACTGCGACGACACGATGTCGTGATCGTGAACAACTGCAGTGGTACAAGCAAGTCCATTCTAGTTTCCACACTTGTCGTGCGTAGGCGAAAAAATCGCGATTTATTCTAAACAGTGGTAGTGAATTTAGATTTAAAAATATTTGTTAAATATTTAAATTTAAAAATAAATCTTCTCTTCTTCTTCTTCTTCTTCTTTTTATATAGACATGAACTGTCTGTTTTTCAATGTGCCTCCAGTAAGTTGTCATTCCATCGTTTGCGTGGTCTTCCTACTGATCGTCTTCCTATTGGGGAACCGTCTCTTGCCATCTTTACTACTCTATTTGTTGTCATTGGGCTTATATGATCGTTCCATTCTACTCTTTTATTTTTTACCCAGTTTTTGATGTTTTCCACCTTGCATCTATGTCGTATATCTGTACTTCTAGCTCTGTCCCATAGTGTCTTACCATCAATTTTTCCAAGTGTTTTCATCTCTGCTGTTTCTAACATCCTTTTTGTCCTCTCTGTGGCAGGTCTTTTTTCTGCCGCGTATGTCATTATTGGTCTGTAAATTCTGCCTTTCGTTTCTTTCCCGATATTTTTATTTCTCCATATTGTTTCGTTTAGGCAGCCTGCGGATCTGTTTGCTCTATTTACTTGATCTTCCACTTCGGTTTCAAGCTTTCCGTAGCTAGATAATGTGATGCCTAGATATTTAAACTCCATCACTTGTTCTAAGATCTGACCTTCCAGCTCCAATTTACATCTTAGTAAATTTGCTGTTATAACCATGCATTTTGTCTTTGTTGGGGAAATTAACATGTTAAATTTTCTGGCGGTTATATTAAATTAGTGCAGCATACGTTGTAAATCATCTTCACTTTGAGAGAGTAGTATTGCGTCTTCTGCATAGCAGACTATTTTAAGTTATTTTTCTCCCATTTGGTATCCTTTTTTAGTTCTTACTTTTTTTATTATTTCATCCATAATCAGGTTGAACAATAGAGGACTAAGTGGATAACGTCTTTTAAGTTGATCCGGTCAAATGCCTTTTTAAGGTCCACGAAACATAGATATGCCGGTTTGTTGTATTCTAGTGACTTCTCTTGCACTTGCCTCATTATAGATATAGCGTCGGTGCATGATCTTCCCGACCTAAAACCTTGTTGTTCTTCTGCTAGTGATATAATTTCATTCAATTTATTTGTTATCACTTTGGTTGTAAATTGGAGTGTTGTGTTTAATAAATTAATTCCTCTGTAATTTTCCGGGTCCGATTTGTCTCCCTTTTTCATGAGAGGTATTATGATGCTTGATCTCCATTCTGGAGGAATTCTGTTTTGTTCCATTATTTTTGGAATTAGTTTGGAATTAGTTGTTTGGTCAGATCTGGTCCTCCGTACCTTAGGAGGACAACGACAAAATGTCGTCCGTGTGAAAGAAGCCAAACTTTTTTTTACGACACGACACTGCACGACAACGACAAAATGTCGTCTGTCTGAAAGAAGCCTTAGAGAAACTCTTATTTGCAGTTTCATACAGCATAATGTATACTGTAGCTTCAAACTAGTTTGACTTTAATATTATATTGTTGCGTGATTATCCATATTTGGTACAAACAAAATTTTTTTGTCAATAAAGTTTTCCTCATAGCTTAATTTTTTTCAATATTTTTACGTGAAAATAGAATTAAAATTATTCTTATCTGAGAATTTATTTTTGACAGAAAACGAAAATTCATTGGATAATGGGTTAAAGGATTTTCTATACTTTTTTAGTAAAATTGTGACACTTTCCATATAATTGACCGATATTTGGTGACACCATAATCATTTACAATCAAATAGCAATCTTACATTGTTTATAAGTAAAAATAACATTTAATCTTTTGTATATTTTGTATATTATATAGTTTTATACCCAAATTTATGAAAAGCAGTTGTTAGCCCTCCTTCCCACGGGTGGGGTCCATCAGGACAGCTATAAATTAAATTGCTTAATTTTTTCAATTTTTTTTTTGTATTTTTTTCCTACACTCGGTGTACCTTTTAATGGCAATGAATAGTACACTTTAGCATAATTTGGTGAAATTGTATGAATTCCTTCAATTGCTACCTGTAAAAGTGTCCTGACAGACCCCACCCGTGAGTGGGCGTTTCTTGTTTTTGTGCTATGGCTTGGCTAACATTGCAGCTATAAATGCATTTATTACATACTAAGATTCAATAATACGAATGCAGAATTTCGGTCTTCTCGTCAATTGTTTCTGAAGTCTTTAGTAATTGCGGTAGTCCAGAAAAAAATGAAAATACGAGCACCAAATATGCGTATACCGAGAACAACACGGTTACTTGCTGCAAAATTTTCTGGAATTGAGCAAACGACGAGGGATGACCCAGCCGCAGGAAAACGGGGATGTATAAGTATTGTAAAAAAAGAAAAACTAGATATTTTTGCCAATTGTGTAAAAACTGGTTTTGTATGGAACATATATAAGCGTGTTGTGCTGATTGTGTAGAAACAAAATTAACATTATTTAACCCCCTCTATTTTCTGTTTCAAATTTTAATTTTGGATATTTAATTTTTACTTGTATTACTGTAAGTATATAGAGTAATAATGTTGTCTTTTTTTATATTTTTCTTTTGTATTTTGCCGTTCATAATTTTTTTAATAAACTCTTGTAAAAAAATAATGGTGTTAGTTATTTCGCAGTAAACTATACCAATACATATTGATACACATATTATATGTACATTTAGGTAGTACAACGTTATATCAGTAAGTTTCCTTAAAAATATTAAAAAAAAAATTTTTTAATGAGAAATAGGATGTTTAAAATTTGGTCCTGATAGACCCCACCCGTGGATTTGTGTCACAAGAAAGTCACCCGTGGAAAGGAGGGTTAGATACCTGTATCAACAAGTGTCATGAGAAAATCATTAGTTCTCTGGTCTATATGTATAGTTATTACTCGTATAGCGGGGGTACACAAATTATAGTGATGAAATGAATAAAAACGACCATACTTTCGTAGAAAATATTTTCGTTTATTGTAAGTGTTAAAAGTAATTTTCCATCGAACGCAAATATTCTTACGTAGCCGGTCCTGTGTGTCGGTTGTTAGGAGAGATGCAACGCAGGTCTCCTGGCTGTTGGAGGATGCAACGTAGAAACGCAGTTTTCACGACCCCATCCAACGAACCCAGACCTACTTTGATCTTCATGTAGTTCACAACTGCAGATGTACTTGAAGCTCAAAATTTAATAACTTTTATTTAATCCGTATCAAAATTAGCCATGGGCAATTTACCGAGTTAAAAGTATATGATATGATGATGCGGTTTGTCGAGTTAAGGAGTAACTTAGTGCCCGAATATGGTCAACAGGCTGTAAAGGTCGTTCCACTACTTTATAATTTTACCTTGTTTACAAGATTTGGAACGTAAGTTTTTTGATGTTGTTTGTGCTGTCTTTTATGTATAGTAAATATTAAATATCTTACTGTGATAGCCATATGATTCATTAAAGCTCGAAAAGGACAATCGATACTAATACAGGATGCATTTTATCGATTCACTGATGTAATTGCGTAGTATGTTCGCGTGTGGCCCACTTTTTCTTTATTCTGGTTTATGTTATTCGCGGTATAATTTTTCACGTACGAAAATTGCTCGACAAAAAATCCGGTTTTTGAGAATTGCTGTAATTAATAATTTATTACTGTATTATTTTGAAAGTATGCATAATTTTTTATTTATTGCGATTAAAGGCTCGCCGTGGCAGTTAGCAAAGTGTGTAACATGATTTCTTAAGAAATCTCATGCGAATAAGTTAAATATAATATTAGACCAGACAATTTAGCAAATAAAAAGCCTTTTTCGTGAGATTCTTTGATACAGGTATTTAACCACTGCTTTTGATCAATTTGGCGATAAAAATAAACAAAATATGCAAAATATTAAAGGTCATTTTTTATTTATAAACAATGTAAGATAGCTCTTTGATTTTAAATACTAAATTTAAAGACCGTTAAATCATTATTAGTAATTTTTGATAATTTGTTGCTAAACTATTGTAAACATAGCCACAAACTCGATTTTTTGAAAATTATACTTTTCTAAAAATTAACAAAAAACTTGGATTTCGCGTGAGAATAAGAACAATATTATAAATATTCAGTTATAAAAATTTGAAGAAGTTTCACTTAACAGTTGTTGCAAAATTGAAATTGTTTATCCCAAAAAGCTTTTATCTACAACGTTATTATGCGTAAACTATTGGGTCTACATGACTTTTGAAAGCACCACATTGAAGAGAAAGTTAAAACATTTCTTCTTCTTCTTCATGTGCCATCTCCTCTAAGAAGGTTGGCAACCATTATGGTAATTCGCACTTTCGATACCGCTGCTCTAAAGAGCTCAGCAGAAGTGCAGTTAAACCAAGCTCTCAACATTTACCAATTAAAAAATTTTTGTTAAATAATTATTTATTTATTTACGGATATACCATGTTTACAAAAATATAACGTCGACCTGTACAAAGCATAAGTTACGTTAAAAACAAACAAACTAAAATTAAAATTAAATTAAACTAAATTCAATTAGGAACTTAACTTATTAGGCTGTTGTAGTAGGTATTCCAAATAACTCCAAACTATTGCTGTGATCATTTGCAGTTCTTAGAATTCTTGTAATCGGCTCATTTGACCATAGTGTGTAGTATGAAACGAAATTTTGAAAATCTCAGTATTACTGTTTGTGTCGAAAACTGATTACAATTTCTAAGAATAAATCCCAACATCTACAAAGCTTTAGTTGAAGTTTCATTAATATGATATTTAAAAGTTAATTTAGAATCAAAGTTTATACCCAAATCAGTGATATTATTACGCGCCCCTAAAGGTACATTATTCATACAATAGCAATAATTTACCAACTCCCTTGATCTACTATAAGTAATTTTAAAACATTTGTTTATATTTAAGTATAACATATTTACGTCACACGAACTAGCTAAGCTTTTAAGACCCTTTTGTAACAAATAGACATCAACTAAGTTATTATATATATATATATATATATATATATATATATATATATATATATATATATATATATATATATATATATATATACAGATCGGTTTAAAACGTTTTCCTACGTCTTCCGATACCCAGTTGCCACCCCTCTCGATTCATCTATAAGTCTTCTTCTATATCTCTGTCTTTCATTTCTCTATTGATGCCTTCTCCTCTTTTTTTTTCTACCGTGAGGGGTCCACATTAAGACTTGTTTTGGGAGACGTTCTTCAGACATTCTCTGTACATGACCGTACCATCTGAGTTGTTGGGTACCAATATCATCTACTATTGTATGTTTTACTTTCATAATTTGTCTTATTCTGTTGTTCGTTACTCTTTCTAGTCTAGATTTTCCAGCTGAACGTCTCCAGAAATCCATTTCCCTTGCCTCAAGTTTTCTCTTGTATCTTTCCTTGATTTGCTATACTACTCACCTACTCACTACTGTAGGTAATTATACTTTTAATGATTGTGTTATATATCTTGTGCTTGTTATTATTAGATATTGATTGATCCCAAAGGATACTATTGAGAAGGGAAATTGCTTTTCTTGCTTTTTTGTTTTTCTCCTCAATTGTGTCGTCTACGTTGCCTTCTTTTGTGATGATCATACATAAATATTTATATGTGTTGCAATGTTTGATAACTTCTCCATCTTCCAATATGAGGTCCTGTTGTTTCCCGCTGATACACATATACTCGGTTTTTTGGATATTGATTTTAAGTCCCCATTTTTTATACTTCTCGATTATTAACTTCCGAGTCATATACTCAATATTTTCATAATCTTGTACTATCACTAGTTGATCATCTGTAAATGACAAAGTGTATATGCTATTGTTGTTAATCGGCATTCCCATATTTTTACATTTGCGCTTCCACAGTTTTAGAGCTTGTTTTAGATAAATTTTAAATAATGTCGGGGAGAGACAGCAGGAAATCCACTTGACAGATTATTTCCAACCTTCACCTTTGAGTTAGCATTAGCGTACAGTTCCTTCGTCGCATTTATTAAATTCATGCTTTTGTTTGTTTCTCATAATTTATAATGTGGTACGCTATCATATGCCTTTCGTAGGTCTACATACAAATGTACTTCTTGATTAACGGCTATTTTCTTTTCAATAATTTGTGTAATGCAAAACAAATGGTCAACAGTAGATCTACCTGCCCTAAATCCTGCCTGTTCCTCAGCCTCTAAGTCTTTATATTCGCTTTCTATTCTGTTTTTAATTACTTTTCCATATATTCTACTAATAGAGTTTGTCACGGCAATGCCTCTGTAATTGTCACATTCATCCCTTCTGCCTTTTTTGTGTATAGTGGATATGAATGATGTCTTCCACTCCTCTGGGTTTGTCATTCCATTAATGCAGTTTTGGAACAGTTTGGCTAAACTTGTATATAGTTTGGTTGTACCGTGTTTAATTAACTCTGCAGGAATGTTACCTGGACCCAGTGCTTTGTTATTTTTTATAGATCTACAAATATCTTCCACTTCTTTCGTTGTTATTCGTATGGGCGAAGTTAAAATATTTATATTTTGTGTTTCGTGGCTGTCTTTAAATTGTGGTCTATCTTCCCTTAGGAGTTTCTCAAAATATTGGTCTCAGTCATTTTGGTCACACTCACATTGGTCTGTTTTCTTCATTATTTCTTGTTCTATTTCTTCGTCAAACCAATATGGAAGTTTTCTTTGATTCTGGATTTGGTATCTAATGGATTTTGTTGCTGCCTCCTGGAGACACCTTTTTATGTGAGTGCAATGTTCTTCATTATTATTAAATTGTTTATTTTCCAACTTTAGATTTAATCTATTTCTGTATAATTCTCTCACGCTTTCTTGTTCTAAGCTGATTAGGTTATACCTCTTCTGTATTTCTTTCTCCCTTTCATTTCCTTCTTTTTCTTCTTTAGGTTTATTTACTCCAAATGTGATCTTAGCTTTTATAATAAGTGATAATCGCTTCCTTCCAGGTAGCTCCTCTCAATACCCTTACATCTTGTAGAATCATATTTGTCTTTTGTCGTATGATTGATTTTAACCCTCTCGTATTTTGCGTCCATGTGTATGTCTCTGAGTTGAAAAAATCCATTTGCAATTTTCATTTCATTTTGTTTGCATAGTGATATTAGTCTGGTACCAGTATCATTTACGTGGTCCTCTCCGAATTGAGCTATAACTGCGTTATGGGTTTTTTCCAGTTCTGCTGTTTAAGTCTACCAAGATGATGATTTCTCGAGATGTGCCGACTTTTGCAACCTCTAAATTCAATTTCTCAAAAAAATCGTTTTTAATGTTTACTGGTGCGTTGTGTTTACTGGGTGTTTAATCAACTAAGTTATTAACTATTCGAAAGATTTTAAGGTCTTCGGCAAACATTAAATAGTTACTACTTTTAATGATTGATGATATATCATTAACAAATATATTAAATAAGGCCCAATATGGGACCTCTGAGGAACTCCTGCGGTCACAGATACTCGCTGAGATAAGCAATTTCCATATTTTATATACTGACATCTACCAGACACATAACTACTTATCCACTCAAGCATTTTACCTCCAAATCCATAGCCTTGTTATTTAGCAATAAGCAGATCATGGTTAACTCTATCGAAGGCTTTAGAGAAGTCTGTGTAGATAGCGTCAACCTGAACCTTAAGTTCAACTGAATAAGCAAAAAAATTAGTATACAATATTAAGCTCGTGCATGTAGACTTACCTTTAGAAAAGCTATGTTGTTAAACATCAATCCCATCAACAATCCCATCTTAACAAATTATTTACAAGACATTCAAATAATTTGGGTAATACTGATTGATTACAAACAGCCCTATAATTTTCAATATCATTTTTATTGTCTGACTTAAAAATTGGTATTAAACTAGTTTTCCAAAAATCAGGAAAGATACCAGTACTCAGTGATGAATTAAATAAGTAGCGGATAGGTTTTATAAGAGTAAAAATGTAATATGGGAATACATAAGCTGGCAAACAATCTGGTCCAAGTATAATTTCCAAGGCATCTTTAAAACCCTATCAATTATTTCAGAAAGCCTAATATTATAATTATTCACATTGACACTCTGCTGATAGCTAAAAATTGGGATCTGATTAGTTTTAGAATTAGAATACGTAGTTGAAAAAAAAATTACACCAAATAAATTAACTATGTCTTGAACATTATCATCTATACTATCACCATAGAACATACTAGATGGCAAATTGTAACTTTTTCGTTTGCTATTTATATATTTTCAAAAATGTCGAGGATTAGATTCTCAATATTATTCAAATAGTTAGTGTAACATTGAGAAGAAACTTGTCTACATTCATTTCTTAAATGAGAAAGTCTTAAATAGTCATCCCTTCTACCAAATAATTTAAACTGCTTATACATTTTCTTTTAATATGTTAATTGCCCTAATCTACCATCAAACCAAACAGGAAACGAACTGGTTTTAAATTTTTTGAGGGGAACAAATAAGTCTGTATATATAATATCTTAAAATACTGCTAAACTGTAATTGATATGGCATATGTGTATTAAAATTAATTCCCAATTAATACTAGCAAAGTAATAATTTAGTCCTACGTAATTTGCATTTTTAAAATCATAATTAAATTTCACGTAGTTCAGTTGATAATGCTTTTCAAAACCAGCCAATTCTACAACCATAGCCGAATGGTGTATACTATAAAAATATTGAATCAATTGGAATAACTACATTAACATTGTTTAAATTTGTAAATACTAAGTCTAGAAAGACATTACGACTATTAGGTAAATTATTAATTTAAAACATGTTAAAATAACCAAAACAATGGGCCAAGTACACAGCAGGAGAGTCATCAGTCATAATTTATAATCACCACATAGTAACAAGTTTTCAAACTTCTCTATAACATATTCAACTGAACTGCAATGTAACATGTCCACATTTAGGTCGGATGATAGTGGGATATAAACTCCACCCAAAACTATGCACTTATCGTTAATTTTCAATAATATAAAAGTTTGTTCTAATTCACAATCAGGAATTATTACTTTCTGCGCATTGATGTCATTTTTAACAGCAATTAACATACCTCCTCCTCCAGTTTTTCCGGTAGAAACAGGATTGCGGTCATTTCAAAACACATTATAACCAGGAAGTCCTAATTCCGCATCCCTATAATCACAAGTTAACCAAGTTTCCACCATAATGATTATTTGATAATTTCATTGAGCTATGGCAATTTCCAGAGATCTTAGTTTAGTTTTCAACCCACCAACATTTTAATAATAAATTAATAAAGGAGGCGAGCTTATATGTTTCATTGCTTCTAGTTTTTTTTGTGCAGAGTTATCTTTTTTGCAGATTTCAGGTATAACTTTAACATATCTTATAAATATATCTTTCTCACCTCGTTCTTGACGTTTTTTAAGGTTCTCTTTAACTTTATTGAGTTTGTTGAGTTGCTGGGGAGTGAGATCAGAATTTATAAATATCTTTTTTGCTTTAGCAAGCTGAAGCTTATTTTTTAACATATTCATTATATCAAAAGAATTTGTTAATAAAATTTTTAGGGACCGAGCACCATTTTTGTTTTGCTTACCAAATCTAACAGCTTTGGCAACTTTAATATCATAAATAATATTGTAAAATAGGTTTACAAAAGTACAGTGATGTTAAGCTTCTAAATATTTAAAATAACTCCTACGCATCAACATGTAGGAAGTTAATTTTTTTTTATTCAAAATGTTGGCATTTTTTCACGACGAATTAAAAAAAATACAATGTCCTACGGCCCTAAGAACTCGAGTTAGTCCCTTTTTTTTTCTCAATTTTGCTATTTCAAAAACTGGATTCATTAATACAAATTTATAAAAGTTGCAATATCTCCCGTTCTAATCAACGAAAATTATGCTTTTTTTAAATTTAGGTACCTAGTTGCATAGGTTATAAAAATTTAATTAGTTAATTTGTGAATTGTTTATTTAACCTAGTAATTTGTTTACACAATATAAAATAAATATTTATTTTGCAAAATTTTACTTCCCTTTCCTCTTATTATTCTTAGTAGAAAAAATTATGAAAAAATAGGTAACTTAAATATTTATATATTATAGATATAAATATCTTTTAAAAATAAATTTCACAAAAAATTAATTTATTATTTGAAAATCAAATCTGTATGTGTTAATTTTTCTTGAATTATGCTTATTAATTTTACAGTGTCTAAAAACACTACAAATACACTGCGCGTCACGAAAAAGAGGCACCTAAAATTTTTGCCATTTTTTAATTTTTACGAATCATACCACAAAGTGATTGTCATTAGATGTTCGTGTAATGTTTAAGAAAATGTTCTAAAGCAGTATGCAATCATTTTTTAAATAACAAATGTCAAAAAATAACTTCTTCCAAAATAATGATTTTATTGAAAAATTAAAAAAAATTAACTTTGTTCATTTTTTCTGTTTTCTTTATAAAATTACCATTAAGTCGTGATTATTATTACTGTGTATTAACACCTCTATTGTGAATTACACTTCTCATTCGATTTGGCATTGAATTGATCAAATTCTGGATGTCATTTTGAGGAAAAGCTTCCCATTCTTCTATGAGCGCCAACCGAAGCTGCTCACGATTTATTGGAGCAGGTATTCTGTTTCTTACCCTTCGTTTGAGTTGATCCCAAACATGTTCAATCGGGTTCAAATCTGGACTTTGAGCCGGCCAGTTCATTTTTGGCACACCGACAGTTTCCAGATATTGCGTTACCATCTTGGCTACGTGTGGCCGCGCGTTGTCTTGCATAAAAATAAAGTTTTCGCCGACAAACCCAGCAAAAGGCATTACATGCTCGTCTAGAATTTCGGTAATGTATCGGTGTGCATTCAACGCTCCTCTATCAATAAATACGAGGTCAGTACGGCCCTCGAATGAAATGCCTGCCCAAAACATTACCAAACCTCCTCCAAAAGCAACACGTACTCGTCGAACACAAGCAGAATATCGTTCCCAACGTCTTCTGTATGTTTTGATGCGACCATCAGAGCCATAAAGAACCATCCTGGACTCATCACTAAACAAAACATTTTTCCAATCTTCTATCGTCCAATGCTAGTGGTCTCTAGCAAACTGTAGTCGGCGTTGTCGATGTGCTGCTATTAAAAAGGTCCTGTTGCTGGACAGCAAGCCCTTAGACCAAATTCCCTTAACCTTCTTCTCACTGTAGAAGTGCTTAAAGTCCACCCGTGAGCATTTTAAAAACAGTTTTGGATTGATCTAGCCGTAAAGAACCGATTTTGCAAAAAAGAGCGTTGTAAAGAACTGTTTTCTCTGGCCGTCGTGATTCTTCTCGGGCCTGATCCTGGTCGTCGTTCGTGAGATCCAGTCTCTACGAATCGTTGGTAAATTTTTTGGGCCATACAACGACTGACTCCTACTCTTCGAACAACTGTACACTAGTGAAAGGTTTTTGTAAAACAGAATAGCTATATTCCAAGAAAAATAAGGTACAAACAACACGTGCATTACTTGAAGTCGTAAAACTGATATCAATTCTGCAAACTTATTACCCTTAATTAACTTGTCGGCACCGTTTTTCGATGCCTAAAAGACACTAAACGTGTTTCTGCATTATGGGAATTTAGTTACAATAGAATAAATTGTATAAACTTAAAGTTATTGAAAAATTCTTACAAAATTCTAGATGGCCTCTTTTTCGTGACGCGCAGTGTATATTTAAAAAAAATTGTTATGAACTTTGTACAATTATAAATAAAATTAAGTATGTAGATTGAAATATGTTAATTATATATACAGATTAATTCCATAATTTTTATTTATTATTATACAAAGTTTATAACAATTAATTTGTGTAAAATATATTTGTAACGTTTTGCAGAAAAAGTAATTGTAAAAATAATAAAAATAATTCAAGAAACATTAACATGTATAGATTTGATTTTCAAATAAAAAATAATTTTTTGTACATTTTATTGTTAAAAGATATTATTTATAACTATAATACATAAATATTTAAGGTGCTTATTACTTCATAATCTTTTCTACTAATAATAATTAGGACAAAGTAAAATTTTGCAAAATAAATATTTGTTTTAAATTGTTTAAACGAATTACTTGGTTAAGTAAATAATTCACAAACTTTTCAGGACTTTTCAAGACCCTTCCATTGTGAAAATGGACTGAGACAGGGAGATGGACTGTCGTGTCTATTATATAATCTTGCACTATAAAAAGTAAGTCGAGAGTTCCATATTAATACGATTGGCTCCATCTTTAATAAATCTGTACAATTGGTCGGATATACAGATGAAATAGACATTATTGCTAGGTCCAAAGAATCTCTGATCGAAGCATTTCGATCACTAAGAGCGTCTGCACTGAGAATGGGATTAAAAATAAACGCATAGAAAACCAAGTATATGTATTGTACTAGGCCAGGCAACCAGATACCTAGACTATTAATTGATGATCTGGAACTGGAAGGTGTAGACACCCTCGTCTACCTGGGCTCAATGTCAGCGAAGAAATTATAAAAGAAGAATAGTGCTTGCCAATAAGTGCTATTATGGCTTGAGGAAACAGATGGCCCCAAAACTACCCAGAAAAATTAAAGTTACCATATATAAAACACTAATAAGGCCAGTGTTAACATACGGGTCAGAAACGTGGTCACTTACACAGAACGACCAAGAATTGCTTAAACGTTTCGAGAAAAAAAATTCTAAGGAAAATATATGGAGGAGTCCAAGAACAGGGTTTGTGGCGTAGGCGCTACAGCTTTGAGATATACAGAAGTTTTGGGGAACCTAACGTTGTAAAATGTATTCAATTAGCACGCCTTCGATGGATAGGGCATGTAATTAGGCGAGATGAAGATGCAACGACCAGAAAAATTTTCGAAGAGGACCAGTGGGAAGACGAGCCAGAGGAAGACCAAAACTTAGGTATCAAGATAACATAGGGGATGATCTAAAATCCATCGGAGTTAAAGCATGGAGAAGAGTTGCCAGAGACAGGGGCGAATGGAAGATCGTTCTGAAAAAGGCTTTGGCTCATAACGAGCTGTAATGCCACTGATGATGATTGTTTAAAAACAGAGCCCCGGTGAATCTTTGAAAAAGAAGGGATAACTCGGCATGTTAGAACGGCATAGAACTTTTGTAAACCGATTTTACAATATTTAATATAAACTTTTTAATCGTTAAATTATTTAATTTGATAAAATAAGCCTTTTTCTTCAATTTGGTGCTTTTAGAATTCATGTAGACCCAATAGTTTACGCACAATAACGTTGTTTTTTCTGGGATAAAGAATTTGAATTTTGCAATATATGTTGAGCGAAACTTCTTGAAATTTTTATAATAATAATAATAAGGGCTTTTGTTCATCATATAATATTATTTACATAAATTAATCATTAATTAAAAACTCCAGGCGAGTTTCAGTTCAGAAAATGTAATGTGCGAAGCACTGACATGTCCTGTATGTTCAGCTAACCTGGGCAAACAAATAATAAAAAAATATATCTAGGACTGTAACCAATTAATAGTATTAATATTTATATATAATAAAAATAAAATCAAATTGCAATATTAAACAAATTTTAAATAGGTAAAAAGAAATAAGAATAAGACTTACTCACAATCAATTTATTCTACCACCAACGACCGGTTTTGCAGACTATAATATATGATTTTAAAAAATGATTAAATACAAAAAGTAAAACTTAGGTGAAAAAAATAATCTAGTAAAATTGAAATTAAATTAATAAATAACTAATAAATATTACTTACATGCTGATTACTGTCATATTCAAGATTTAAATAAATTTTAGTTTAAATAAATATTGGAAAATATATAAAATAATTTAATCTGGCATTCAAACAATATATTATGTAAGTATATGTAAGTTCTACTCATTATAATATGGCATCAAACCCTACCTATGCAATAATTCGTAAGTTTTAAATTTGTTTTGAGTAAAATTGATAGTAGTGGTATAATTATTCATAACATGAGCTATATGATCTGTTATGGCCTCTCTTCACAATCGGCGACTACAGACAAGTAAGGTCGAGCACGACTGTGTAGAGAGCATACTCGGCTACACTTGCCTATCATTGTCGATGATCGCCTACAACCCGTGAATTGTCGGTTTTTCGGAGACACATCAAAAGGAATCACTTGATGTTTGTGGTTGGACAAACTATTACGGATGATTGTGTGGACGCTTGCACGATGATTGTGCCGATCTAGACGATCACACGATCAGCCATCATCGCCGATAGTGTAGTGTACTCAAAAAGGATCGCTTGTATTGCTGTGTACGATGGATGATAAGGGATAGAAATGTTGTTTTTATGTCTAATGCCTGATTTTAATGCTTGTTAATAATGTCTGATTTTACCCATTTAGCAGAAGGTTGTTTATTCATGATTTCAGTATGGTAGGGTGCGTTGTCCATCACAATCAAAGATGGATGATCTAAATTAGGAAGTGATTGGGTACTTATCCATTTAGTAAATATTGTATTCTTCATTTCATCGTGATAATCTGCAGTCAAGGATTTGGAACAAAATAACAAACGGGCGTTTAAAATAAAAATATTTGCTGAACCGGCACGAACCACAATTTGCTGAACCGGCACGAACCACAATAAATATTTTTTCATCACCTGTTGGCATTCTGTCACGACATCATTATTTCCCCTAGAAAAAATCCACGTTTCGTCTGAAAATACAACTTTTCGTGGATATGTACTATTTCAAAACAAACAAAGTGGAGGGAAAGCGATGTATTGGTCGAAACAAGCTTTCATGGCTGCATCATATTAGGCAATGGTGTGGTTCCACAGTAAAAGAATTATTTCGCACAGCAGCCGACAGTGAAAGGTTTCAGGAAATGGTTAACATGATGACGGCCAACGTCTGAATAAGAACACAGCGCCCTAAAGAATAATGCCAAATTAATAGGTTAATATCAAATTCTTCTAGTTCGTTGTGCAGTATTCCTATAAAAATGTTTCAAAAATACTATTACCAAACTTGTAAACTGGTTACGCATACTTTTAATGACATACTTTTAATGACATTTACGTAGAACTTGTTGCTGATTTTTTAAATATTTTTTAGTAATTATAACTTTTTTGAAATAGCTGCACTTGGGCATTGTTAACTCTCGTTTTTCTTCCTTTAGGTCGTAACTCCCAAAAAATTCAACGATGTATTTTTATACGACATGCCTCCATCAAGATGTTCTCCGATTTCAGTTTCTTCAGGAGTTAGCCCCGGTACAATAACCCGGGACCAGAACGACTGCTACGATGTACCTCCCCGGCCAGTACCAGTAGGTAATGAAAGTTTTAGGAATTGTCCCCGATGCTCTCCCGCCCCATCATGTGCCTCACCGATCAATAGAGATTCAGGTGACACATATGACATTCCCAGACAACATTTAGGTATTTTTATTTTTGTTTTTATTTTGTTTTTGCTTTTTGATGTATTGCAGTGATTGAATTATCACAGTTTTGAGTAAAAAAAAATATACTATCGACCATATCAATTTATGCTGCCTATCTAGTACAATTCTTAAATTGGATAAACAGAATAAATCATAAAATAGTTTTTTTTACGTAACGTGACAGATTTAAAATTAACTTTGACTGTTCTAGTTCGTTTTTTAATTTGGAAGTAATGTTTGTGTATTTTATGTTATAGTATGTTGTTTAACACTGCTCTACATCTTGACTAGGTTTTAATAGCTATAATTGTAGCGATATTTTGGATGCTAGATCTAAATATAAGTAAATTAGATAATGAGTGTAACCGACATTTTAATTTTCAATTATAAGAGCAGCCAACGTTTTCTAAATTTTCAAGAAAAAATTGTACGGATCAGTGGTTTTGACGTTGAAATAGTTCAATGTAACCTTTAAAATTGTTCTGGAGTAAAATATAGCTAAGAAATCAAATTTAACGTAAAGGCTATAGTACATAATCATAATGGGCCATGCACGACCATATGCCACGGTAGACCAACATCGCTTACCGGCGAACGATCGTCGGTGTTTAAATAGTGGTTGGCTCAGTATTGTGTAAAAAAGCATCTAAGATGAACATCCAATTATAGAATAATCAAGTTAGTTAAAAATATCTTTTTTTCGCCACAACTGTTTAGACGGGTTTGACAGTTGAAATATGTAGTATGTGATACTACAAAAAGACTCTCATCTAGGGATTTATCAATTTTTTAGTGGAACTATTTTTAAATACACAATCAAAACGTCCAACTCATTATTTCTCATAATTTAAAAACTCGTCTATTTACAGGTTTAACGTCAACAGACAACTTTAATCGGCAATATTTTCTGTATACCTAGATAATAGCCTGTGGTAGTTTTAAAGCATGTTGAGGCTTTAAAATTTGGCAATCATGTCTTGTTTGCTTTTCACAAATATACATAGGGTGAGTTTTTAGTGCGACATCGGTTGATAATTCCATTGTGGTACAAGATATCCAAAAAACTTATTCAGAAAAACTGTAGGCAATGCTATCCTCCATACTTGGAAAATATGTGGAATTCTACAGGGTAATTAATAACTACGTGTTATAGTAAACATAGAACTTTTTAAATGGGACACCCTGTATATTTTTTCATATTTATATTCCTCTCATAATTCTTGTTGTTATAATATTGGGCTTTGCATTACTATACAGAGTATTTACCAAGTTATGACCATTTTTATTCCGAAATTCCTATGAAATCAACACCATGTAAGTATATAAAGAAGTAATGCATAAACAATTATTTATTTTATATAATAAGGTAAACAATATATTGTAGTTTTTAAATTAAGTTTAATTGAAATCATTGACTAAAATTTGTATACAGGATGAACTACAAGACGAAGTTACGATTTTCTCAATTTTTTTTTAAAAGGATCTCCCTATATTTTATTTTTTAGAAATATTATATTTAAGATCCTCGTTTTATTTTTATATAGCATTCCCTAAACTCATTATTTTCCGAGATATTTTTAGTTTTCTTCAAATTTCGGGAATACATTCAATTTTTGTAAGTAGAAATAAGTATGTATTGAGTGTTGAGTGATAATATAAATATTATTGTTATTCAACAAGCAACTAACAAAAAATATAAACTGTAAGAATATGTATTGAATGTAAGAATTAATGTGATATTAAGGAAATAAGTCTAAAGTAACTGTTAAAAATGTCCACCTTTAACGTCTATACAAGTTTGTAACCCATATTCAAATGACCGAGCCACATTTCTTAACATTTATAGTCAATTTTATTAAAATCTTCTCTTATTCTATTTTTCATATCGTCTGGCGTTGTTTGAGTTTTCTGGTATACAAGGTCTTCTATATAGCCCCACATGAGAGAATCACTTTTGGAGAATTTCGGTGATCGCGGTGCCCAAACAGTTGGTCCTCCTCTGCCTATCCACCTCTTGGAAAGTTATTATTTAGATGATTGTAAATAGGAGCAGTGTGGTGAACTGGAGCACCGTCGTGTAAAAACCACATTCGTTGTCGAATATTAAGCGGTACATTTTGTAGTAGTATTGGCAAATGATTATTTAGAAAATCCAGATATATGGCACCATTTACACAACCAGAAAAAAAAATGTGTACCAATCGCATAATCGCCAACAATACCACCCCAAACATTTATAGACCACCTACGTTGACTATGAGTGTTAACAAAATAGGGATTGCTTGATGCATAGTAATGAAAATGATGCCGATTTACCGTTCCATTTTTGTGAAATGTAGCCTCATCTCCAAAAAGTACGCAATCGAAAAAAAAAACGATCTCTTTGCACTTTCTGCTGAGACAGAAAGCTTTCTGCATTGACAAAAAGCTAATCTGCGTTGATAATCATCGACTGGCAATTATTGATACAACTGTATGCGGTAAGGATGCAGTTTACGTTAACGAAGGATTTTTGTCGCCGAAGTTTGACTAATGTCATGTTGACGTGAAATTTTGAGAGTGAGTACTGATGTGGGGATCTTCAGTAGTAGCTATCAGTACATCATATTTCTTTTCATCACTTAGAACAGTTTTGGTTCTCTCATTTTCTTCATATACAACTGACCCAGTGCGCGAACAAAATGATGGATTAATTTTTCAAAAGCTCTTGTGTTTGGTTTCCTCCGTTCAGGATATCGCTCGTGATATATTCTGGATGCAAGTAAGCAATTTCTCGAACTTTCTCGTAATACCTAGATCATATCTGTTAACTCTTCTACAGAAAAAAATCATTTTTAACAATAAAGACAAGCTACACAGATCGATTAAAAAGGTAATAGTATGAAAACTGTCATTTTTTACAAACCTACTATTTTACCTTTGTAACTGACACAAATGGCCTTTTACTTTAATTAATAACTGGGCGTAACAATCAGCAGATAGGAATTTTTTATTAAAAATTCCTGACTTAGAATACTGTTGATATAACAATCTAAAAGTTGTTACATCAATTGTAACATTTCAATTGTAGCAAATCAATTGTTGTTTTGTTATACAAAACATATTATCTTGTAGGAGTTTTAGGAATCTTGTATTTCATTAAGGACATATGATATTTCCATAATAATAAAATAATTTTGTTATATTATCACTCAATACTCAATACCTATTTCTACTTACAAAAATTTAATGTATTTCCGAAATTTGAAGAAAAAATATTTCGGAAAGTAATGAGTATAGGAAATGCTATATAAAAATGAAAGAGTATCATAAATACAATATTTCTAAAAAATAAAATATGGGGTGATTCATTTAAAAAAATTTAGAAAATCGTAATTTTGTTTTGTAGTTCACACTGTATACAAATTTTTGACAATGATTTTAATTTAATTTAATCTAAAAACTACAATATATTGTTTACTTTATTATATAAAATAAATAATTGTTTATGCATTACTTCTTTATATACATGGTGTTGATTTCATAGGGATTTCGAATAGTAATCCAAAACCCAATACTATAAGAACAAGAATTATGAGAAGAATACAAATTTGAAAAAATATATAGGGTGTCCCATTTAAAAACATGTATGCTATACCACGTAGGTATTAATCACCCTGTAGAATTCCACATATTTTCCAAGTATGGAGAATAACATTGCCTACATTTTTTCTAAATAAGTTTTTTTAATATTTTATACCATAATGGTGAGTAAACACTCACCCTGTATATGAGAGAAGTATACGGGGACATTATTACCGCTATTTGGTTGTACTACGGGGACATAGACTTCGTTGGCTAGTAATGGAAGACAAAAATTTACAAATGACGTGCTTCTTATCAACCCACTTAACTCTAATTCTAAAATTTCACAAAAAAAATTAGTACCGACATTTATTAGTTGTGTTTACGTTGAAAATATTGTCGTTAATAAATAATCTAATATTTGTTTAAATTCATTGTCTTTGTTTCTAAATAAAATATTTAAATTATTAAAACCTAGTCGATTAAAATTTCCCCCCATATACTCTATCCTCTTTAAACAATCACAATTGGTGTATATTTATATAAAATACCAAAAACATTTGTTAATGGTTTTCTGTTAAAAGTGTTTACACAATTTGGTTATTAATAAATATAACACTTTTATTTATTTTATTATTTTTTTTTCAGGTATTCAGAACCAATTAACACCCTCTAGTTCGGCTAGTTCGCTAACAGCAGATTCACTTAGTTCGTCGAACCGTAGCAGTTTAGCCAATATGCCTGACTATGACGTCCCGAAACCTTATAACAGAGGCCCCCAATTAGTTCTCCAATCCACTTCAAATTATGATGTACCCACACATGTTACAAAAGAGTTGCCTTTGGAACTAAATTCAGCACTTGAAAACTTGGAGAGATTACAGACTGACACCACCAGTGCAATATCAAAGTTATTAGGATTTGTCGGGCCTCAGTGGAGGACGAAAGACAAGTTAGAAACAAATTTAATGGAAATCAAATTGTCAGCGACCCGGTTACGTACGTCTCTCCAAGATTTGGCGGAATTTGGAGAAGGGACGTTGGGAAACGCAGCTAGGGCTTCCGATAAAAATTTGGCTGGCAAATTATCCCCCTTAGTTTTAGCAATCAGGAAAGCAAATACCCTGGTACAAGAAGTTTCAGAAAAACTTAATAGACATAACTGGTCTCTAGACATTCTTTCCAGGCCGCTTGATGAAGAGTGCGTAAAGAAACCAGACGAATTAGAACAACTAGTTGCCTGCTCGCGTGCATTAACGGAAGATATTCGACAGATAGCGTCGTTCATTCAGGGCAATGGTACATTACTGTTCAAAAAGGAATCTTCGAACGAATGGAATGAAGAATATGATTATGTAAGCTTAGATTCAAAAGAAAACATTAACAAAAATCACGCAGATATAATGAAAACCTTACCAAAGAACTTACAGAAAGACTACGATAATTGTGTGAAACATGCCGATGATGTAGCTTTTGACGTTGACCACAAGACAGCGGGGCTAGATCCTGACGATAAACAGCTGTTAGCATTTTACGCAACGCAGGTGGTTACACATCACACCAATTTGACACATGCCATAGACGCATTTTTGAACACAGTGGAACACAACCAACCGCCAAAAATATTTTTGGCTCACGGCAAGTTTGTGGTCCTCAGTGCTCACAAATTAGTCCTAATAGGTGATACAGTGCATCGGAATATCACATGCAGAGATATAAAGGATAGATCCTTAAGTTATGCCAATGCCCTTTCAGATGCTTTAGCGACCAGTGTAAATAAAACTAAACAAGCTGCGATGCAATTCCCTTCTGTGAATGCTGTTCAGGAAATGGTCGACTCTGTTGTAGATATTTCTCATTCAGCTAAGGATTTAAAGGTATGCTTGGTACAAGCTGCAGTTTCCTTTTAAACCCTCCCCTTACATACTTATTTTTTGAAAGGTATGTTGTATTGAGTACATTAAAGTAATTACTATTGCAAATTTTAATGCAAGTTTGAAGCATAAAACAAGATGTTCCTGATTGATAATCAGTGCGAAGTAACATATTTGATATGTTGATGTTCAGCTAAACCCCTATCTCATTTTAAGGTGAAAAAACTATAAGAAAATCTTTTGAAACCGAGGTAGGGTTGTAGAGTTTTTTAAAATACTATTCTGTTTTACAAAACTCTCTATTATTTCAATATAACATACCTTATTAACGATAAAAATTCCAATTTTGGCCATTTTTAAAAATATATTTATATAGAAGAAGAAAATCAAATTGTCAATGAAATTCTATGGATATAAAATTCATATTGATCGAAAAATGTGGTCTTTAATACCATCATATTTTAATTCAGCTATTTTACGACAGCTTTGTGAAAGAGTGTGATAAAATAAAAATTCCTAGACTGAAGTTGGCACCTATTACAGAAACAGCTACTTCAACATGTAGAATTTGTTTTTTAATTCCAATATTAAACACTATTCTATCGTTTTTCTGTTAACTTTATAGGTACTTAAATTCCATGCAATATTTGTAATTTATTTTTAATTGTATATATTTCTCTACATTCAGTGTTATATTATTTTTATTTACAAATTTTAAAATAAATATTTTTAATTTTTTTTTGTTTATTTTATTTTGTTTCTCGTTAAACCCTAACAGAGGAGTGCATTAACCCAAACGACTTTTTCTCGTTATTTTTGGTTCATTAAGTATTTTTATGCGTAACTCATATTCTAAAATTACATGTTCAAAGATGATCCAAACGCACAAAATATTCGATGTTATTAGTAGGGCTTATTTATAACTGATTTAATTGCTACCAGAGTACATAAGAGAAAGGAACGATGACATTCAATGCTCTTATGTACCATGGCATTCTAGAACTGAAACCAAAATCCCGTATATATGATGTTTCCTACAATTTTCACTGCACATCACTGACCGGCTGTTTAATTTTGTATAGTAACATACATTGTTACCACCTAAACTTCGAAATAGTAAAGTGTGGTGATAATGGTATATTGTATTCCGGGTGTACTGCAAGACTTGATCTAAAATTGTTTCTTTCTGACGTTTCATCTATAACGGCGCAAGAGTTATCAAATACGAGTCAATATAAGTCGATAATCAGTACTATTTGTAGCCTCCGTGTGCTCCAAGGAGTTGTAGGTTGGTCCGAATCGATAGTAGAATTTTCGGTGCACCTTAAGAGACATTTGGAATTTGGTAGTGTTAAGACGCATCCTATTTAGATGCAAATCATCTCCTTACCGATTAAAATTACTTGGTTGTTTTCTAGTTTCGAAAACATTGCAGAATATGTGGGGATCGTAGGGTGATTTTCCACTAATCACTTGTGTTTTCGAATTTTTTGTAGTGACCAAGATTGCTGTTCCTCTTGTATACGGTTAAACGAGTATTTACAACATAATCACAAGAGGAACTGTCATCTTATTGACTGCGAAAGATCATCCCTTACAGAACGTACTATCAAAGACAACCACCGAATTTTATTCGAGAAAAAAAAAACAGATGTCTAATAAGATCATTGTTTCTCTTTGGTACAGTCAAACGAATAACAGAGCATCCCTTGCAGAACATACTATCAAAGACAACCACCGAATTTTATTCGAAAAAAAAAGACAGGTAGGTGTCTAATAAAAAAGATCACACTAATATCTACGGATGTTTAGAAGCACTATTGAAATTTAAAACACTCGATTAACTTTACTAATATAGAACTAAGTCCCCATCTTAACAGGATGTAGCTTTTAACACTACGAAATACAAAAACTATACCCACAATCAACCGATATAGACGGTGGCTACAAACGACGAAGAAATTAAAAGATCATCAGTGATCGACTGGTGGACAGAGGGTTTACGTCTGCTTTGACATTGTCTTTGGTAATGTCTGCCAAAGTTGAAGACGAAACGTTAAGAAGGATGACATTTACCGTTACAAAATATTCCAAAGGCTATCCTTTGTGTAGTACTATTCAACAACATGAAACTGTAAGAGTTTTATCAGGCTTTACCATAAAAATTATAATAATATGTAGTTTTTGAATAAAAATTATGAACTACAAATAAAAATGGTTATTAGTTAAAATTAATGATCAAGGAAGATCACCTTCTTTGTCAATACTATTTTTAAGGCTGACTTGCATGCTAAATGTAGGCAACTTACAGTTCTCAGTTGCAATGTTGCCCGAGTTTTAATATTTCCGTCAACTAACATGAAAAGTTCAAACTAAGGAAAATCAAATACTAATATTACTCAATAGTGTTTATTATTATTTTTTAAAGGGCACCACACTGTGCACTTATATGTGGTTATTAATGGTATCATTCGAAATGTCCATATCCATATAATTATACATGTTTCCAAAATTCAAAATTTGTTCGAGATCAAATACTTGCAGTTAATTAATTTGCAGTTAATATTCTCTACAAACCCTTTACTGCTGAAGAAGTCTCGAGTATTATCAGACTTTATAACTAGAGATCTCCTGGACCAGGCGGAATTAAAAACTTCTGACCAAAGAACTTTTTGAGTGTTGTTTAGTGCTTATAAATACTAATTAATTATGTTATTTCTCATTCACATGAAATACCATCATTTTTTATTCAGCCAGCAACTTATTTAATTCCGGAGAATCAAAACAATACCCAAATACCGCCAAAAAAACTTGTCTTTTAAGTTTGTACGAATTGGTTACATCCAGTTTAGCTCAATGTATCTATAAACACTGTGCACGAAACACTATTATAGAATCTCGATAAAAAGGACGCATAAGGGTCAATGGGCTGCAAAGAACAATTTATAATCGACTTTAGTCATCTCTAATTAGGCATACATCAAAAAAGGAACCTTTTTACTGCCTACGTTGATTATAAGAAAGCCTAGTATTTAATACCAGATAAATGGCTTACAAATATGTTAATAATATACAAAGTCGATGGTGATATTGTATTAGAACATATAACGATATAATGGAAGACCAAAATGCATCTTAAGGCAGCAGACGAAAACCATATCGAAGATTCAATATTGCCCGCCAAGAAAAACAAAGATCATGATATAAGAACCTTCATAATTCCAGTTTTAATGTTCTAGTGTGAGACATTGGTACTTTCTGACACAAATACAAAGTTCTCAGAAAATAGTGCACAATAAATGAGACTGGAACAAGGCGTAGTCGATATTACGTTGGAGGTATACAATGAGTACAAAGGAGTAGTAGAATTTAAAAAATAATCACTGCAATAAAAATACGGCACCTGCAGTGGGTATAACGTCTAGCCAAAACAACTTAAAGCTAGTATCTAAGACGTATTCAATTGGCGAAACTCAAGGAACCTGAACGAAAAGATAGACCAAGAGACTCCTGAGATGGAGTGATGATGTAGATGCGGATCACAGGAAGATCGGTGTTGTCGACTGGCATCAAGCGAGAATAAATAGTACCGAATAAAAGAATAAGCTTAGGAAGACAAATACTTGCGGGTCAACTTGGAATTTAACATCAACGATAATGATGAAATACCAAAGAAAAGAAAGATTTACCAATTCTTAAATTACGATTCTTGGTGCTGTCTTATAATGAATAAATACATTAATTAAAAACTGTGCAATACTGTATTCAGTAGCTTATTCGTTGGTTTTTCCCACTTACCCGCCTTTGCCTTCCATTTATAAATCCATGGGCGTAGTGAATTAAATTTATTGAATGTAAATTATTTTTTAAATATGAAAGATGAAATATTTTTAAAATTTTTTTATCGATAAAATGGTTACATCTGTAATTTGCATATTATTAGCTGCGATAAAAAAATTCTAATCAGTTGGTACTTTTATAAGGGCATAATTTTGTTGAACATTTTTGAGGAAAACAGAATATTTTTGCTTTTAACCGCACCAACACAAATTTTAAATTCTCAAACTAGAAACCTTAAAAAAATTCATATATTTTCCTATATATTAAGTATATCCGAAAAATCTATTATTAAAATATCAACTAAACCTCTTACTATGTATCTATAATTAATGTACCCTATTATTCATCATGAATAATCGTATATACGTAAATATGAAAAACTCAATCTTAAAATTTAATCGTTCTTTAAAGTCTTTACCAATCTCTAGTAAATATAGAAGTCTTAACAAGGGTTTTTACTCCGCCAACAACCCTATATGACCGTGAAAAACATAAAATTGAACAGCTGGTCAATCCAAATCGAAGGATTTTGTAGGGAAAATCTTATATATAGCAATATTAAAATTACAAACGATAAATAAGCAGGTATATTTAACTGAAAATCAAAATTAGGTTAGGTAGAAGCTAGTGGCGTGTTTTAGATACGGTATCTGTGATTCGTAAAATATCTAGTGAATACAAGTATTTACCATAAAAACTAAATATTAAGAACTGTATCCATGTAACAAGATTAGGTGCTACCTTAAGGTTCTCAATCTGAAAAATGAACTATGTAAAAAAGAACTGGTTTGTGCTTTTCAATACCGTTATTTTTGTCATAAGTATGTGTTGAGCTATTCTCTTTTTAGTTCACGTCTTTAAAATTATAAAATACAAACACATACTACTACTGCAACGCGACACTATACTTCATTCTACATGGAGTGATTATGCAGTTATCCTGCTGGTACTTGGGTATAAAGTGAGACATGCATTCTCTTTTCATATGCTGTCAAAACAACTGTGTTGTCTACAAATATTTGACAAATATCAATTCCATTTACTTATATTAATTCATTTGAAGACAGTTACACATATTCAACTTTAGACAAACCAGTCGTCTATATCGTAAAACCTTTCAATACTGTGGTGTAAACAGTTAATTCTATAATGTACTAGATTTTAGACCAAAAGTAAATATGCAAATCAAATGAAACCTTAGGGCAGCTGCAATGAGGGCCTTTTCTTGTTTGGTTGGTAACATTTGTATGTGACTTTTAGTTAAGCAGCTTCTAATAACTAGCGTATGTATCGAAAAATAATCAGTAGGTGATATATTAAACGTGAAAATACGATCCTAAACCGTTCAGATAAAAGCAAATGGTACATTGTGGATCTAAGAGCGCCACTAGTTGTATAATTTTAGATTATGGAAATTCGAGTGAAACTTAATTGTAATTGTTTATTAATTTGTTGATTAGAGTTTTGGAAAAATACGCTTAATAGTAAAACTGCTAAAATAATGCTGTCTAGACAAATAAGAGTTTTAAAACGACTATTTGTGGTGTTCCGTTGAACTATTTAGTTAATTCTAGTCCGATACTACTATAAGTTTAATGTTTTTACCTAAAAATAAATTATTTGGAACAAAAGCGTAGTAAATATTTGTCAAAGATGTGGGAGTATCAAAACAATTTGAAATTAGATTTAATGTACAATAAAAATTACACAAATTTTCCAAAACAATGAAATCTTAAAACAATATTGATGTCTTGTATATTTCAATCATATTATTACGTTCGAATGATTTGTTTTTATATGCTTAACATCTTACTTCAAAATTATCACCGTGCTTACAATTTTTTGTTCTGTAGAAAATGTTATAATTATCACCACGACAAAAATTCATATATAATAATCATACAAAGTTATAACAAATCAAAGTTACTCAAAAACAAACTCAGCATTGAAAATAATACCATCGGCGCCGGAGCTTTCCGAACATCGCATTTTTAAAGTTCAATGTCTAATAAAAGAGTTACCACTCCATTTAAGTCTATGTTATGCGGCACCAGTTCTTTCCAATATAAATTATTCTATCATGTACAGCACTGAAATGAATGTCTTTACATAAAGATATTCTCTTTTACGAGAGAACTTAAACATATTAGTATAGAAGTTATAAAAGAACTCAAAAAGCGTAGATCTTTAGGACCAGGAGATATCTATGCGGAATTTATAAAATCTGGAACACAAAAACTTTTTGAAGCTCTCAATTGGTGCATACATAAATATTTTAATAGCTCTTCCGTATAAAACGAATAGAAAATGCTGATATATGATCTATTCATAAAAAATGAGATAATCTTAAGTGTGTGAATTGTAGCGAAATATCAGACTAGCATATCTGACTGACTGTACGGACGAATAATTAGAGACCTCATTGAGAACGAGTACGAAGAACAAATCAGAAGGAACAAGAACAAGTCAGTTTTCGTAAAGAAAGATGTAATGATAATATATCCTGCTTGAAACAACTTATAGGAAACAAAAGTCAAGAATAAATTAAGAAACTCACCTAGTTCCTACAAACAAGCTCTGGAAAATATTACTTGAAACTAACATTAGCTTCACTCTAATCAAAACGGATGTATTATGAAGCAACAACATCGCAAATTAAAAATGGAAATAGATCATCACAAAAATTCCTTGTTAATAAATATTTACATCAAGGATGCTGTATTTTGCCAACATTGTTTAAGATATATGTTGGCAAGACATTGAAACAATGTAAACGCAAATGTAGAGGTATGGCTGTAGACCTTGAAGAGATTTATTTGCATAACTTGCAGTTTGCTGATGACCAGGTGATCATAGCGAATGATAAAGATGATCTGAAATATATGGTAGGGAAACTTCAAGAGGAATATAGAAAGTGAGGGTTAAAAATTAATACAGCAAAAACTAAGTATCTGTCAATAGGAACCGAGATGATGAACATCAAATTAGAAAATAATAACAAAATTATGCTGTATGACCAATATACGTACCTTGGAGTGGTTTTCGACTCAACAGGGAAAGATGATCAGTTAATAAAAGAAGATTAACGTAAACTAGAAAAATGATAGGCTATTTGAACAATATACTCTGGAGTCAAGAAATAGGAAAAGAAGGAAATATAAAAACTTGGAGAATAACAGAAAATAATAAAAAAAGCTGGAGGCAGTCGAAATGGATGTCTTTAGGAGGTCAGTTGGAGTATCCCGTGGCGAGATAATTCGCAACGATGAGCTAAGACGAGGAATGGGAGATGAACGCTCAATAAGCACATATGTGGAGAGAAAGTAACTGATGTGGTACGGACATATCCAGAGGATGGAAAATACAAGCCTACCCAAAAAGATTATGGAATATGTTCCACCAATCCGCAGACGACGATGAAAATCTCAAAAATCCTGGAGAGAAGGAATAAATAAGACAATGAGCGCAACATACCTTGAGATGGCCTTATTTCCAGTCAATATGGAAACACAACCATCTTGGATAATATCTATTCGTTTAGTTAATCTTAATCTTTCTCTTTTCATTAAAAAAGAAATAAACCATGGCAATATACTTCAGTGCTTCCTCCCAATAGTAGCAAAATACAAATACCATTACTCCTTGACATAATGATATAATAAAAAGGGAAAAGAAGTAAGTATAATATATATGAAACTCTTATTAAAATTAGTCTGTTTCAGATTGTTTTGTTATTCTTCAAATTTCTGCCGAAATTTGAAGAATAACAAAACAAGGCTGGATGCCTTCGAAATGGACGTATTTAAGAGGCAGTTGGAGTATCCCGCAGAGAGAGAATTAGCAACGATGAGATAAGACGACGAATGGGAGTTGAAGGCTCAATAACGACAGATGTGGAGAGAAAGCAATTAATATGGTACGGGCATGTCCAGAGGATGGAAAATACAAGACTTCCGAAAAAGATTATGGAATAGGTTCGATTAAACCGCAGACGACGAAGAAGACCTCAAAAATCCTGGAGGGAAGGAATTAATATCGGTCTTATTTTCGGTCAATATAGAAAGACCAACACTTTGGATAATACCTATTCCTTTAATAATTAATCTTAATCTTCCTCTTTGGTTAAAAAAGAAAGAACACTTAGCAACATATTTAAGTCCTTCCTCCCAATACTAGAAAATTGCAAATATCTTTACTCCTTATCTAATGATGAGTCTAAAAGGTGGGATGGTTTAAGAGTTGCTCTTTTAACATCTAACCAACCAAACACATTAAAATTATCACTATTCATACAGCCAAAATAAATGACATCGTGCATGCATTGATAATTATAAAGAATAATAACTACTAAGGAGGTAATTATTACTCAAACAACCAGAAAAATTAGAAATACAGACATAACTCATAGAAGCTACAAAAGCTTCGTATAAATAAAATAAAGTGTCAATTAAAATGGGAACAAGAATCATAGGAGACTTCACCACAACAAAAGGGCTCCTGCAGGGTTATTCCACATCTCCAACCCTATTCAAAATATACTTAGAGAAAGCCTTGATTATATGAAAAATATACGTTAAGCATTGCAGACGATCAAGTAGTGATTGCACCAGAGCAAGATGACCTCAGCTACATGATGAAGAAACTACAAAAAGAATATACCAAGGTTGGCCTAGATATTAACCTCGCGAAAACAGAGTACCTATCTACAAGTGAAGAAGACAGAAGATCTACAGATTGATGACAACGTAACAATCAAAGGAAAGGATACATTCAAATACTTGGGGTTTATAATCACGAAAAAGGCTACCATTATATCTAGCAAAGTTATTGGAGGCCGACACTATCTTAATTTTACACCATGATACCATAAAACTTCTAATGGACAGAAATCTTAGTTTAAAGTTGGTCCATTTAGAATGCAAATAATTACCTTGGAAACTGTGCACGTTTCGCTGTTAAACGAGCGGGAAGTGTTGAAAAATAAGATCTGCAGCATTGTTACCATAATTGCTGCCACAATATACGTTAAGGTTAAAAAGGCTAATATTGTCTTGATATTATAATAATAAAATAGTACAACTGCTCCACTATATCTTGGTTATAAGGTAACCAATTTAGCAGCCGACTGCTACAGTCAACAAACAAGTTTATGGAAGCTAAAGAAAACCAAGTACAGCATCCATTAAGACGTACGCTGCATTTAACATGACTTGCATGTGACTGTCCAATCACTTTTAGATACAGTTATGACTATGGAGAGATTCTGCACCATTTGAACCAAAAACAAGACTCTGGACCACCTGCAGTACTCATTATTGTAGTAAACATACTCGGCTCCAAAGACATTGATGGGCTGGTCATGACTGAGGATGGATGAATAATGACATTATCAAAAAGATCTCTTACAAATAAAATACAGGACAGAAGACCAAGAAGATCAGTAAAGCTTTTTAAAAAGCTAGATCATCCGGATTTTTTGACACGGCGAATAAACTGCTTAAAAATGCATTCATGAACTTTACTACAGCATTCAAAGAACATTCATGAACTGTTCAAAGAGACAGGAGTGTTGGTGAGGTGGTCTTATCTAAGAATGTGCGAGTGCTAGCAAATAGAATGCAGTGCAGAAAACCAAAAAGGTCATTAAAGCTGTTTGAAAAACTAGATTATCCTGATTTTTTTGACGCAGTGAATAAATTCCTTAAATATGCATCCACGAACTTTACTAATTGTTCAAAAAACCACTAAGAATTCGCTAGGCTCCAGAGGCATCTCAAAAAGATCATTAAAGCTTTACATTTAAAGCATACAGCTAGATCATCCTGATTTTTTGCTACGATAAATAAACTCATTACTGATGCAACCGTGAACCATTACTAACTGTTTAAAGAAGCACTTAGCATTCATTAGGCTCCACGCTCCACCAGCTTCGATGGACTGGTCATTAGTGAGCATGAATGCCAAAAAAAGCTATGAATGCCAAAAAAAATGGTAGACTCTATCTACCACACTAAAAAATTAAAAACTGTGGGTGTTAATTATTAAACATTTAACTTGTAAATTTAATAATAGGTACTGAAAATAGCGTAAATGGTTACAGAACTTTACCACTAATTCATTTTTCACTTTTCAATATAGATACTTGGATTATTAAAATATCCCGTGCAGTAAGACTTTTTACTCCTATTGTTGAGACATTTTACTCCTTTGTTGCGTCATTTTCTATTTCCAAGAAAATCAAATATGTACAACGAATTCTTTAAAGTATATTCTAGTTTTTGACAAATAGGTACTATGCAAACCTCACTTGTTGATTAATTTAATTATTTCGGTTTCACCGAATTCTGTATGGAAAATTTTTAAAGCACATAACATAATTAAAAATTTGTCCAACAAAATACTTTGTAATGAGTTTTAATACATAATGTTTTGAGGGTGATACCATAGACAATTTACATGATTAATAAAAGCAATAATTAGAATAACTGAAAAGTTTTTGTGATTCTATTGCAATTCCTTCTTTACAATGCTCCACATAAAATAAGTTAAATAAATTGAAGATTTGTCTATGTTCTGTGGATATTTTATTCTGTTACTATCAAAATTTTACATTCCTAGTATAAACCAGTTTCACTACACGTTCCTATCCTAGCTGTTGTATGGTTGTATTCATATAAAAAGTGTACACAACTAAAAATTGGTAGATAATAGTTATACATGTACCAAGTCGGTAAAATAACTCTTTATCGAACAAATTTACTACCAAAGAATATAGACGCTTATAATAAGCGTCTATATTCTTTGCTACTACTACGAGCAGAGCGAGCGAAGAGAGCGAGGCGAGTAATAGACGAGTTCAAAAAAGACTGTTTACTGACGTGGTACATACAAACTTTTATCGCCAACCATAAAAAACTTTAACAAATAGTTATATTTTGTGTAATCTTTTAGTCATAAATACAACAGTTTTATTTTCCCTATGAGCAGCACTATCGCAGAGTAGCGAACACTACTATATAATTTTGAATTGGTTTTAACTCTTAAAGGAATTTTAATTTTAGACAAAACTAAAATTTCATATGACAGTGGTGACAGATGACTTTTTTATGATGAACACTTTCGATTTTTAATAGATAGTTATCAATACTAAATAATTACTAAATCGGTAAATTTTTCATTTATTTTTTATGAATATATTTACAAAATACATACTACAGAATTTCACTTTTTGACATGAATTCAATTAATATTAAGGTTATTTTTGTACAATATTTTTAATAATTAGGATAAGATAAAATTTAAATTCATTCAAATAAATAATCGGTTACTGCCATCGACCACTGACATTAAATTTTAGTCAACTTGATTAATATTTGCGGCAGATAAAGTTCTTCTTCTTTCAGTACAATTAAGTGTTACTTTATGACTTTACTGACGGTTCGCGATAAAAACTATTATCTCAGCCAGTACTTCTCTCCGTCTTATTAAATCAGGTGAGGCTCTCCTTTACTCTAGTAAATAATCGT
The DNA here is from genome assembly GCF_040954645.1 of Diabrotica undecimpunctata. Lineage (NCBI taxonomy): Eukaryota > Metazoa > Arthropoda > Insecta > Coleoptera > Chrysomelidae > Diabrotica > Diabrotica undecimpunctata. The sequence continues at coordinate 122,304,133 of NC_092809.1, read as the reverse complement.
GAGAATTTTGCACCAAATCCTGTTCTTTTGTTAAACTTTGTTAACAGGTCGTCTTCCATTGGATTTTTTCTGGATCAGTGCTTGTTTTACCGGTGTATAACTGCTTTATGTCACTAAACAGTTTCTTTACCTATTTCGCATTTCCTGCTCCACGTTTCATTCTCCCTACCTACATGTTAGAAATCTTTCTTTAATTGACATTGTCCAGTATCTATCATTTAGTCTTCAGATCTCGTTTGCTAAGATCAATTAGGTCAATGTTGTTTGTGATTTGTTTAATATATGTCTTCTTCTTCTTCTTCTTAAAGTGCCTATTATCTATGGATGTTGGCTCATATTGACCACATGTCTTTAACTACAGAATACTGCAGCGTCCATGTGTTCTATTTTTCCCTGCAGAATAAGCTGCAGCAGGTGGTCATTTTTATTTCTCATGATGTGCCCAACTATGATATATACATGCGACTCTAAGCATGTGTTGATAGTATTATCTAAAATACGTTTATGCGTTTACATGAGACGTCTGTAAGAGTCTACGTTTCTGCTATGTAAAGCAAAGTCGAGAGTACGTAGCATCTCAGAATCCTTATTCTCTAGATATTGATTACAGAGCACTTTATGTCTCTGCCTCTGGATTTTTCGAGTTACCATCCTATTTTGCTTTAGTGGTCCTAGTATTTAATTAAGGAGCATCCTAAGTATGCTATTGTCTCATCTATTTGGGAGAGCTACATTGTTGACATTCAATTACGTATTACCGACGTCGTTGATTGGCAGTGTTTGTGTTTTTTTACAGTTTATGTAGGCTTGTTACACTACCTTGTGGTGTCATTTAAAATGTCTCCGATAATTTCATACTACCCACAGAATTTTTATAATGCAAGTTATAGTTCTTCTTCCAGAAATTATACGCGTGGAATATAGTGGATAATATGGGGAGCGTTGTGAATGAAGCATATATCGTTGGCATTCACAATTATAGTATTCTCCCGATCACATGTCATGGATATTCGAGTGTAAGTACTTCTTATTCACATATGACAGTATAAAATGTATATACGACACATATGCCCCTTGCGGCCATTTGTTTAACTATTGTGTGAGTCGCCTAGTGCGTATAACTCCCTACAGCAAAACATTAGTATTAAAGCTCAAAAATGAACATTTGTATAATTTTTAAATAAAAAAAAGCACGCACAATAAGTGACGCACAAAATATAAGTCTGTACCCAATCAGAAAATTGATCTGATTTCTCAAAAGGTAACTAAAGGTAAATTACATTATTTTTGCTGGAAACTAAAACAATGAAGTTGGTTGCATTTATAACAAAGGGTAAAGATAATTTTGAGCTCAAAACAACGCACAAAAGTTAATGCGAAAATGGAAGAAATCTCTCGTTAGTTGCAATTTGAAAAGAAAAGTCTATGTTAGCTCACTTCTTCCTTTATAGAAAAATATATCGACGGTTTTTTAAAGCAATAAAAATCTCATATAAAAAATGTAAAATATCTTTTTTGATCGATTAATTTTGCTTGTCTTCACATGTCATCACATGTACTATTTCTGCGACTATAATGTGGCATTTCGGGTTACAACTTTTTAAACAGAAGTGATATAAAAACCAGAAGTATATTGTTTTTCTCGTCTTGCTAAGTCGCGTCAAATAATATATCGCTTGTACTATTTCGTCGACTTTAAAACAGTACTTCCGGTTGCAACTCTGGAATCGTAATGCGGACTTTACATTTACGAGTACTCGGATCCGAGTAGCTCGGATTTGAGTTACGAGTAGAACTGCGATCGTTTACATTAAATCTGAGCGATCAGAGTTGTTTCAAAGAGAATTTAAAAATGGCGCCATCAAGAAAGAGACGAGCTGCTGTTGAATTAGTGTTATTAAACATTTTAAAGGAGAAAAATAAATGTGGTAAGTGGTGATGGTCATGATATCCGCAATAGTCTCTTACGCCTTATTTCTTTTGATAATGTCCCGATACTCCTTCAGTTTCATATTCCATAAACATTCAAAAGAAGGTAAAGATAGATAAATTGATCCATTTGATCTGCAGAAAATCTTAGTTCCGCCATTATTAATTTGGAATTTCCACCACTTTGACGTTCACTCGTACAGGAACTGACAGTAACTCGTACTGCTACTCGGTTTGCGTTCAACTTCAATCCGAGCTCGGATCCGAGTGACAAGAGGCTCCGTGTAGACGTTTATACTTCCGAGTTGCATTCCGAGTAGAGTAACTCGGATCCGAGTACTCGTAAATGTAAAGCAGACTTAAGTCTGAGGTCAAATCTCTCACCTTTAGGTTATACGCTCTCATTCAACACCTCATTTGTCATCCAATCTGTTCTGATAACGGAGGAGTCGTGTTTACTGACGGACAGACAGACATGGATAATTCAAGGTTTTCACATTTTAATTTTGTAAAATGGGTGAAAACAATCATACTGATTGCTCAATGTCATTTAAATCGGCACTATCATCCATTGAATTGAAGCAGAACTTAAAAGGTACCGATCTTTTTTATCTTTTGATTCGATTCCAAGTTTTTCGAGTAGTTTTAAAAATATTTTTCTTACTCGCATATAAAGCGAAAATAGTTTTATTATTTTTTGCAATTTTCTTCTCAGTTTTCTAAGAATCGTTAATTTGATTGCACAAAAAATTGCTAACCTAATAATTCTTTTCGAAGATCTTAGGCTTCTTGTTTTTGTGGACTTGGATACTCTTGGTATGTTGTGGTAATGCAACATATACCATCAGTTATATATATATATATATATACATATATATATATATATATATATATATATATATATATATATATATATATATATATATATATAATGGACTGATATGGACTTTTTTCATGATAAGTAAAGGAAGAAGTTAGCCAATAATTATTTTATAATGCAACAATATATTTCGAATTTATTAAGGCACAAATAATTACGCACAAAACTTAACAGCGCTAAATATTGTTATCAAAGGCTAAATTTAATTTTAGTTGAAACCAAATTGAAAATATTTCATACGAAATAACTCGTGCTTTGAAATTTGACCAACTAGAAATATTTCTGTAGTTATTTTTAGTAAAAGATTGATACTGAGATGACCAGGATACTGAAACACTCACAATGTAACAATATTCTAAAGCACAAAGCATTCAACGCACAACATTGCGGTAAAAGATAACCAAATTGAATGTTTCCAAACAAAAATATCTATGTACCTGTGTTCCATTTAAAAAACAATTCATTGTATATTCAAACAATAATTGTTCAAAAACAAGTTATTTAATATATGTAATAATAGCACAAGTAGAGGACAGCGTATTACGCATCTAGAGAGCATGAATGCTTCTTCCTTTTTGTCTAAAATTTGTACTCTGTATACACTATGATGAGCCCGATGGAGGGCTACTGAGGGCTCATCGTAGGTGATCTAGATGCGCAATAGCCGTGTTCTATAAGGTGAATTACACAGAAATTTATTTCTGGAAGATTAGAAATGTTTTATTGTCATATATGATTAACAATCATACCGTCAATTATCGGTAATACTTATTTATAACAAAGTATTCTATCACAGCGGTTGATCTGAAAATGTTCTTAAGAATCTTTCGTCTGCTAATTTTAATATTTCAAAACATCTGTACTATTTATAGGTTATTTTTGTACACTTGTAATTTTTGTCTTGATTTGATATTATCATTAATAACTCACTAATCCTTACCAACTAGGAAAAAACTGGCGAAAGAGGCTCTTTTGATTATTATCTTCTTCTTAGTCTTAGTCTGCCTATAAACTACAGGATATTGGTGATCACAAATCTATTCTTTGCAGTATAAATACGTTCCAGTGCATCTTTTTGTGCAATTATATATATATATATATATATATATATATATATATATATATATATATATATATATATATATATATATATATATATATATATATATATATATATATATATATATATATATATCTGAAACTCTTCGGACTATGTTCTTGATTGAGTGGATTGCACCAATCTGTTTTATGTTAAAATGTTTACTATCCCAGTTTTCGACTAAATTTTGTAAAAAAATACTAATTTCTCATTTAATAACTCTTTGATGAGTGTCTAACAATTTGACCCTTAAACATGACAAAATTATTTACCTTAAATAGTAAATACATCAAAAATATTATCCTAAAAATATGTCCATGTGGCATCAAAATATTTTATACATTGTTTTGGGAATAAACAAAAGAATTGAAATCAACTTTTAATTGATGTTCCATTAACAAAACAAAAATATCTTTGAGATTTAAAATCATGAAAATCGATGTCAAATTCAAACATCCGAAGCCATATTATGATATTCACTACAGACAATTAGAAGAATTAAAGAAACACGAACAATAAAGAATTTTCAGAGTGTGACCAAAAATCCTTTCGATAAAAAAAAGAAGAGAAAAATATGTAAGAAAGACAAGAAGCTAACTTGGAAGACAGGAGTTATATATGTATATAGTGTGAGAGACACAAACATAGTATCAGGTGCCCATAACAAATCATCGACCACACAGGTATTTTCGAAATAAAGAGGATTGGATCACAAAACAACAAAGCTCATAGAGCAAACACTAACAAACATAAAATCTAAGGTGAAATTCATGGGAGAACTCTCAGAGCCGTTCGATATAAATACGGGAGTTAGACAAGGAGCTAGACTCTCACCATTGATATTTAACATTGTTTTGGATAGAGTTATGGAAGAATGGGAAAATAAACTACGCGAAGAAAACCACTGGAAATCAATTACACTCGGAACCGCTAAAACTAACCTTCAGATACCTTACCTCATTTGCAGATGATTTAACAATAGTAACCGAAGACGAACACTTGGCAATTATACAGATTGAGACACGAAAAAAATGCGCGGAAAAAGTGGGACTACCAATATTCTTCTAAGAAATTAATTGATTAGCAATAGGATCGATAATCAATAAATTAGAAACGAAATACGAAGAAATTAACAGCGTGAAGAAAATAAATACCTTGACAGAAGGGATATCGCAAAATAATCAAATACAAAAGACCAACAAAGCACTAGGGTTGGCACAAAACATATATAACAAGAAATCCATACAACACCGTTATTAAACCATCCCTCTTTTATGCAAGTGACACACTAACTCTCAACAAAAATACGAACTGGAAAAATAAAAGAAGAAAGAAAAATTATCAGAATAATCATCGGTGCTAGCCAAACACAAGGTGGATATAGATTATAATCGAAGAAAACAGTTGAAAAATTGAAAAAATCTTGAACACAAAGATTGACCCTCGGAGAAAAGAAATATGAAATTTTTCTGACATCTAAAAAGACTACCAGGAAATCTCTATTCAAACAAGGAACATCCTATATATAAGAGAAATTCAAAAAGACCTCAAAAGCTCATAAATATAGCTCAAAGTAGATAGATGGGATAGAAGAAATACAGACCAAAATAATCAGAAAAATGAAAACATTGTTTTGAAAAATCTATAAAAAGAAAAAAGTACTAAAAAGAACCGATTCACTTTGGTTGCTTATCGCCTCCTTTAAGGGAGAATTCGCCAATAACAATAATAATAAATTGATGCTCCCCTGGTGTGGAAAATTAATTATTAAACAGAAGAATCTCATAAAAAATCAATAATCAAATAAAAAAAAAATCAAATTAATTTTTGATGTAATTAATTTTTTATTTTATTACATTTCTCTAATTTTTATGTGTTTTATGAATACTTTTAATGTATAAGTTGTCCCTTTATTAATGATTATAATTTATTTACTTAGTCTATACGTTCATATTTTAATAATTAATAAATTCAGAAACTATTAAATTCGTTTTATAAAAAAAACTCACGTCAGGAACACTAAATCATAGTTTTTCGATTTCGCACTATTTTTCCTAAATGGAGTATAATAATTCATATGAATTGATCCTCAGTCCTATATTATAAATTCTTAAAGTCTAAAAACCGTCTTTTGAACGCAGTTTAGAGCTTCCCTCTTATTTGACTAAACCCAGCAAGGTTGATCAAGATGATTCAAATCTTTAGTACGTTCTTTATCTTTATCTTTTTTTTAGTACGCCCAAGATAGCAATAGACGTGAGCTGCGCGCAACCAAAAAATCATTTGTGTCGAGTTGAAATTGAGTTTTTACTCAAAACTTGCTAATGTCTTAAACATCACTTTTTTACTGTTTATATTGTAGTCATTGAGTCAAACAGTCATTCGTATTTTAATAAACAAAAATCTCAGATGACAAAATACGCAATTCCTTAATACTAGTCCGTTGCTAGGCAACTTTCAACAACTAATACGGGAATATTTTCAACCTAGGTCGAGAATATTGTTCCAAGACTGTTTGGGAAAATTTGACTACCAGAACACAACTACTAGAACACAACAACTGACGCGTTTGAGGTTTCTTTAATTATAGTACAATAGTATATGTTTCTGCAGGAAATATCAGACAAAAATAACAATTGGCATCATTCATAAATTATTGCCAGTTCAAGAAAAATTGCCAGAAAAAGAATGGAGAACTGAAATCTTTGAGGCAAAATCGTAGATCCGCTTGCTTCGACGTCTGATCTGACTTAGTTCTGTTTTTCCGTAGATACAAATTCCTATTTACGTAGAGGTCATGCAGAGTGGGAATATTAGGTTATTCGTAATCTTTAAAACTGTCATCTCAAGCTTTCTGTACAAAATGATTGCGAATACATTCCCTCAAGAAATTGATCTTTTAAAAGCTTTTATCTTAAGTGTTCTGGGATAAAAATAATGGTTTCCCAAAACCGTGGGACGATTTAGAAAAGTGCTTCTCAGATTCGACAAATATTTGAATATGCCAAGATTAACGCGGGAATAAAATATGAAAGTAGCTTCTAAATAAGTATATGTTGAAAGTATTAAGAATAATAAGATAAAATATATAAAATACAGTTGAGTGCAAAATAATCGACTCAAAATGATTTTGCGAAAGTACGTCTCCTGTTTCAATCTAAAAAGTGTATTTTAAAAATATTTAGTGTATAAGCATTAACCTCATTATTGATTTTTTAAAAGTTCTGTTTTTTGGTGAATCGGATGACGTATTACAAATAAATAATGCAACATGTATAGAGGGGGTCAGAATTTGGCTCATTGAAATCGACACGCATCTACTTAATGCGTTCGTTTAACATCTTACGCATAAATTTCCATAGCAACCCACTACTACAACAGTCACTTAAGTTCGCAACTGCATTACAAATGGATACCACATTCGTCAAAGCTGCTAAAACAGTAGCATTATTGAGAGAAGGCCTGAGCCAGAGGGCCGTGGCAAATCGACTAAATTTAAGCCAAGCTGATGTGTCCCGAGCGTATCGTTGGTACCAAGATACTGGTGATTATGTCCGCCGACAATAAACGAATAACAACGGAGAGAGATGATCGATTTCTTGTATCTAAATTCCTGAGAAATCGACATTTGACTGGTGCTAATCTCAAAGAAGAGCTTAGAGAGGTTCGAGGTGTGGTTACCAGCGTTTGGACAGTCAGAAGGAGACTGAAGGCAGCCAACCTGAGACCAAAAAGGGCAGCTACGGGTCCCAAGCTAAGTGCAGCCCAAAAGCAAAGGCGATTAGAATTTGCTCGCGAACATCTGGATTGGGACGACTATCAATGGAGTCAGGTATTATTCTTCAACGAAAGTAGGATCTGCTATATTACAACAACAAGAGCCGTCGAGTCTATAGAAGGCCAGGAGAGCGATTTGCTCAATGTTATATACGAGAAATTGTGTCATATGGAAGCGGTTCTTCTATGTTTTGGGTAGGCATTTCCATGGATTGGAAAACCGAGTTAGATTTTGTGCCTGGTGGAGGACCTGTAGGAGGTTTAACGGCGGATCGTTACATCGGAGACATTTTGGAGGAACATGTGATTCCATACGCGAGATTTATTGGTGATGCCTTTATTTTACTGCACGATAATTCACGATGCCATACCGCACGAGTCACCACCACCTATCTCACTGAGATCGGTATACCTCCAATAAATTGGCCTGCGTTGAGCCCGGATATAAATTCAATAAAGCATGTTTGAGATGAGCTTAAACGAAGGGTCCGGGACATAAATCATGCACCAAGGAGCATAATGGCATTAAGAGCTGCGCTTAATGATAAATGGGAAGCAATGCCTCAAGAATTTATTAGAACAGTTATCCGATCCATGCGAAATTGATTGGAAAAAGTGATTAGGAGTAGGGGTGGTAATATCTAATGCTGAAAAATAAAGAAATTTATTTTGTAATTGACGATTTCTCTGTTCATAACGTATTTTTGCGTTAGTTCCAATGACGAATATTTAGGAAACTCCAAATAATGCAATAGCAGTCTTTGTAAGTACAATAATAAAGTTATTGTTTGCACATTACATCTTTTTATTTTCATACTTCTTACATTGAAACAGAAGGTATTATCTCAAATATCGCTTTTGAGTCAATTGTTTTGCACTCAAGTGTATTTACTAAATACTTTTCCAAACAGTAGATGTCAAGTATTTTTTATTTATTTTTTTAATGATGCCTTTTAAGTACCTGATATTGAAAACGATTTCAGAGAAAATAGTATGTGTACCCCATAGTAAAAACACATTTCCAAACTTCCATACTCATTGGCCTCGGCTGGCGCCTCTTGGCGCCATTGGTTGCTTTTAGTACTAGATACACAATAATTATACTATTTTTCTGTCTCATAAAATTCTTACACATCGTTGCAATTGTTTTAATATTCCTATATTTTATATAATCAATGATAAAATATGTATGTATCCACTGATTAACTCAAAACTTTTTTCTATTATCATTCTTTTTGTGTCTCTCTTTTGTGTCTCTCCTCTTTGAGGAATTTGTCTCTCTTTTAGATCGTGTTGATTACCGGATCTTTCTAGGACATTGTTCATTTTCAAATTATAAAGAATATCTCAAATCAGCTTTGTGATGAATAATTTCATGCTGAAATCTTAACTAAAAAAATATAAAAACATTTTATATTTATAATGATAAATTGACAGTATGTAAAACAAAAAAAGACGAAGTAGTTAAACAAAATTATTTTCCAATTGGATACGTAAAAAAATTCAAAAAATATTAATAACTTGTTGAAATGTTTTTTAAAGAGAGCAAATTTTACTATTTCCTCTATAGTTGTTTAGAAGTAGAGCTTGACAATATATGTAAAAAATGCTAAAAAAAGAAATCTAATGATTACTAACTATTACAATATTACCATCAAAAATATGAAACTATTATAGAAAATATTATTATATAAAGGATAAACATCCTTTATCCAATGATGGTTTGGAAAACTCTTGGTTTCCAGTGAAAACAACAATTTGGGCTTTCAAAGAAGATTTAATTCTAAGATAATCTCCTCAATATCAATACATTTAATTCAGTGCAATCCAGTGCCATTATTTCGTTTCTGTAAAGTTCCTCTGGATGACATTTTTGTGCAAATGTACATTGTCCTGATTCTTTTCATCGATATTTCTGTCCAGTTTCATCATATTCATAATATAACAGTTAAGAATAACATTCTACAGTTACAGTTTTACCTTCTTCAAGATAAAACTCTTTTCGAATCCAAATACACTGACTCCATTAAGTTTCCCGTCGTTTGTTTTTCTTAAAACGCGACTTGTAATATTTCGAAAATGTCATTCAAATCCTCTTATCATCCGCACTCCCCACTTTGCGGCAGCTATCCTGCGCAAAGCTGTTTCTTGTTCAACTCCTGGAGCAATATGTAATCGACACATTCCTTCAATATCGTTTGAATACTATAAATTTTGTACACATTTATACGCATTTTTCAATATTAAATCATGCACTTTCCAGGTGTTTCCATTTTTTTGATATTATTGGCGTGGAAAATATCGGAAATTTTCCCAATCACGTTTTTTGACCACCAATTGCTTTACGATGAAAATTAAAGGTAAAGGATTGCTATACATATTTACAAAGTGCAAATAAACTTTCATTATTTTCATAAACTTTCATTAAATCTTCTATCACGCAGGTTATTATGATTGTATGGCACTATCATCATAAGTGGCTCGACAATCCGTTGTGGATCTTGGCCTGCTCACAAAGAAGTCGCCACTCCTGTCGATTCCTGGCAACTTCCCTCCATCTTCTAACCCCTAGAATCTGTAGGTCTTCTTCCACATCATCAATCCATCTCATTCGTGGTCGTCCTCTGCTTCTTGTCTGTATGGCACTATACTCCGTTTAATTTCAAGATAAGCTTCTTAGACACGTAGTCAATAACAATGTCGTCGTAGCTTGTCATTTGTTAGCATTGAATTTTTAATCAATCACAAGCTGCGATGATCCGACAGACATACCGATCACGTGTCTGAAACGGTTTACCTGGAACTTAGCTTGAAATTGAACGAAGTGTAGATTTTTTAAATTTTATAACACGTGTAAAAACTTCATCCATTAAAAAAGATATTAGAACATTTTTTGAAGTTTTAAAGACAGCCTTTCATCAATTTGTTGGTCTCAATATAATATGACCTCATATAATAAGGTTTTGCACGTTTCGTTAGACGAAAAGATAGCAAAAAATATGTCTAAGGATATTTACCTAAATAACATTAACAAACTATTTATATTTTTAATATGTTAAATACGTATTGTCAAGCTCTAGTTCTAGCTATGTAGGTACGTAGACAATTCTAAATTTGGGATCTGTAGAAAATGTTTAAATGCTTTCAAAGTTGATATTTAAAACTCATGAATATATTAGAAGGGCTGTGAATAAGTGTTTTTTCGTTTCTATAAGTGAAAGTGGTATGTAAAAAATATTATAAATACGAGGCGAGTTTATCAAGATTAGATTTAGATGCTACATAGAAGATATGGATATTTATGACTTTAAACCGCCATTTTCTAAGGCAGCACTCCCATTTTATCCACGTAGAAAGACGATGCTAGTATACTTATCTTCAATATAATGTAAATCCTCAAATACAAATTTTTTCCTTATGTTTTTTTCCTTTGTGGCACCCTTACAAGCAATGAATTTAAATTGAAAGCAGTATTTTACAGTAATTGATCTCTTTTCCTTAATTACCAGCTTTTATGGTGTCAATTTGGGAATTATATTGAATCTGTAATATTAAATGCCGTACTAATATGAATATTTTCTTCATCGTTTCATTGATGCGTGGGTAGAGATCTTTTTCACCAGTTTTCTAAGTCATTCCTATTTATTTTACGTATTGATACTTCTGGAATCAATCCAAAACTGCTTTTTATGAACCGAGGATTTCATCCTATTTCTCAGAAGTTTGGCTATTCTATCCTGTATCTTATAACTATCATAAACATCTGTATAATCTTTAGAAATCCCTTCTTGTACCCATATTGAGTAATTTGTATGTTGTGCTATCCATGGTGTGCACATCATTCTGTGACAGATCCAAATTTCAAAGTAAGCCATTGCTATGCTTTGCGCCCTCCAAATTGCTTTGGCAGGACCCTGGACTACCTGGCCTGTCGGCTATACGTCCGTTAACGAAACCTCTGCCCCTACGAGTCCGACACCAAAGTGAAGGTGCCACGCCACGTATGCAAGAAACGTTTCGTGGGGCTCCACCTTCTCCGTAGTACCTGTGTTGCGAGTACCTCACCTACCCGTTATCCCGCCCCCGGGCGGATAGGTTTGGCAGGCGGAGGAATTTGCACCTCGCACGTAGACAGGTAGCCGCCGAGGATCTCTCCTCTACCACTCTTGGATCTCCCGGAGGGTACGTGCCGGGGCACCCACACCACGCCTGACACAAGGTCAGTAGAGGTATGTACGGGCCCAGCTCGTTCAACCTCACCAGGCTCTTTTGGAATGAGAGTAGAGTGGTCCCACGAGAGTCTCGTCTCGGATACTAGGAGTGTAGACCGGTGACCGTGTCGCCGAAGCGACCGTGTGCGTTTCTACAAACCCGACACCTCAAGCGACGGCTCTTCACCTCCCGATTCCTACCCATTAGTCGCCTCTTACGACAGGCAGGGCTTTCTGACCCCGGCCGTATTTTTATCTCCGTGAGCCGGACGGAGTCAAAGTAAGCCAGTCGTAGTTTGGTGTTTTTGTACTGTCAGTGTCATTCTATAGTACATATTCTACTGCATTCTATTTGCCCCCTCTGCCATTGGCAATGAAGTAATTTTCTTTTGTTGGGAATGCTAATACGGTATCATCAACGTATAGGTTAGGTTAGGTTGATGATTTTTATGCTCTTACTGTCATTCTTCCTTATCTTCCCAAAAACCTATACTAATGTGTGTTGGCACATAATATGTTCACACTAATTGCGCCCACATCATTTTACCATTTTCCACTGTTTAAGATTTATGTAGATTTTCAGCATTAATTCAATCCTTACTTTTCCAATTTCTTTAAGTGTTTTAGGCGTTAATTTGTTTTCTATTTCATTTATAAGATAACAGATTTCAACAATAAAGATTTGACTGATAAAATTTTGCAACAAATTCTCATCATTATAAACTCGCTGATAAAATGAAATCTATTATTTGTAAACGTTATAATAATTTTCTACTTGTTATAAAAAACTACATATTACAACAACTCAATTACCTACCTCAGGAACTATCTGGAACAATTAATCCAGATATGTTTTCAAACCTAGTAAATCTTAGCAACATATTACCTCAAGCTGGTCCCCTTTCGGGGAAGCGATACAACGAAAATTTGAGAAGCAATCATCATCTCGAAAAATACAACTCGTTTTTGTAAAAATTTGACTTTTTATTGAATCTGTCAAAGTTTCCTATCGATCAAAAACAAAGAACTATTGGCTGTAGTATTTGACAGATAAACTACATTATAAAATGAATCAAACAACAGATTTTGTAAACAGTTGATGAATAATATTTTAAATCGCTAAGTGACCTATACTACCTCGTTTTTTCCAAACTGTCTCTCTTTTAACTCTGGAATGGTACGCATCAATAAATAAGTATTAAGGGTACCCTGGAGTACGCGTATATAAACAAAAAACACAAGAAATTGAACAGAAATTTAATTTATTAATGAAACTGAACGTGTTGCTTGAATATTGTTGTTGGTGAACACATTTTTCCATTCTTATTCAACACTTCGGCATAAAATGATAATAAAAGAAATAAAAATGAACAATCTGGGCATTCCTTATTATGGTGATCCATGCACATGCATTTTTTGCGTTTCTCGGGGTTCAGCTGACAAACATGGTATTGTTAATATTCTCATTCGTGACTTTCCAGGCAAGATCCATGCTTAACTTCTTTACAAACAATCGTCTGATTTTGAACATTTGTTTATCATTTGGGACACCATGAAAGATGAGTACCATGGACTTTCTGATAGCATTAAGCAAATTATTCCTGAATTAACCATGAGCTGGTTTTTCTTTTTTTGTAACTGTTTATTTCTGAGACGACACATGCATTACGTTACTAAAGGTTATTCATTGTGTGGTTGCGATTTGTACTATAAATAGGGTAGTTAATTTGGCAGTAATAATATTCCGCCAATGGCAATTGTTCTGCTGTGGAACCGAAACAGATTACAACTAGAGTGGCTCTCAACCTGACACAGGTCAACCTTGACAGATCTATTTTTCTTCCCTTTGTCACTTAATCCACCCCTATTCTCCTTATGAGTTTCCACATCCTTAAGAGGCTCTTTTTATATAGACTGATGCTTTTGATTTTTCCTCTCCGAGTTCTAGATATCACTTCCATATGACGTCTTCACACTGACATATGACGTGCAGATCCGCTTTTTCTTCTTCTAGACAGAAGTGACCAGTATTCTCTTTCTCAAAGCCCATTTGACTCAAATACTTATTGCATACTGACAGTCTTTCGATTGTAGGCCAATAACTCGGCTGTAAATTTAGCTGAATGTCCCTTAATGAAGTCTGTAGCCTATCGTTGTTTTGGTTCATTTCTCCACCATTCCAAAGACTTTTACTTCTTCTTCTTGTGCCACTCCTATTGGAAATCATCAAGGCTATCCTGACCTTGTTTACAGCTGACCTAAAGAGTTCATTAGTGGTACAGCCAAACCACTCTCTCAAATTACGCAACCATGACATTCTTCTACGGCCTGGATTCCGTTTTCCTTCTATTTTTCCTTGCATTATATTTTGAAGTAATGCGTATTTATGTCCTCTCATCAGGTGACCCAAATATTCGAGTTTTCTTCGTTTGATCGTTGACAAAATTTCTGGGTCTTTTCCTATCCTTCGCATTACTTTAAAGTTTGTAACTCTTTCAACCCAACTTATCTTCTTTGACTGACTTTACAGACTTTACAGACTTTTACTGTACAACCCTAAAGCAAGGCTCCGGGCCAATTAATGGCGCATCCGCGGGCTAGTTTATCAGCTTTTTTATTGCCACGTATCCATTGTGCATTGCCACGTATCCAGAAAACTGCAATATCTGGGACATGTCATGAGGGGCGAGTGTTAGAACTTTCTGCAATTAATAATACAAGGAAGAATACAGGGTAGAAGGAGTCGCGGAAGAAGACGCATCTCCTGGTTAAACAATTTGAGAGCTTGGTTTAACTGCACTTCTGCTGACATCTTTAGAGCAGCGGTATCGAAAGTGCGAATTGCCATGATGGTTGCAAACCTTCTTAGAAGAAGGTGGCACATGAAGAAGAAGAAGATCCATTGTGCCCCGAAACCCATGCTAGTATCAGTCTATTCGGACTTGCAACCTGTAAGAGGATATCCAAACATTCCCACATTAGTTTTGAATCAACCTGCATAGAACTGAGGACTTTAAGAGCTGCTCGACTATTGGAGCAATTCACAATTAATCGAGCTTTGAACATTCGTTTATCATTTGTTACACAGTTAGAGATCAGTACCACAGACTTAGTTCTGATAGCATTAAGTTATCCGTGAATTAATCGTGTAGCAGAATTTGCTTTTCTTGATAAAAGTTCTGAAATGACACATGAATTACATTACTGGCAATTATCCATTGTGCAGTTACGATTTGTACCATGAATAGGGTAGTTAATTTGATAGTAACAGTATTCGATCACTGACAATTGTTCTGCTGTAGAACCGTTTTGGAAGCATATTTCAGCATTCAGAATGTAAATTTACATAAAGCAACAGTTAATATCTATTTAACGGACCTAGTAGGTATATTCATTTTAAATGGTCAGCGATTGCTAAAAGATCAAGCTGCTAATCTACACAATATTCAGGTGGGACATAAAATTCACAATATTTAAATTAATAATTCAGATATCTTGTTGAATCTTGATTCTCGTGTCCCTATACTTAACTCTTGAATATTTCGTTAAAAATTGAAACCATTTTTCATTCAGGATGGTTCGAAAAAGTGGACTACTTACATTTTTGTTGAAAACCTCCTTTGAATGTACAGTATTTATCATACCAGGGTAATACTACAAATTAAATAAAAGATCTCAATAATATTCATATCACGCATAAATAAGAGGTGAATGCCAAAAGCTGAATCTTTATCCCCAGGAATTAAGCGATCATTTGTGTATTTTTCACTTTTATGATACTTTTTGCATTAGTATTAAAAATTATGTGCTCGATTAAAAATTGTTTCCATCCATTTACAGCACTAAAAATAGTACCGGACTCTTGTTTTCATTAAGTTACGTTGTTCCAGACGCGACCAATCTTTTTTAATTGGTTGCGATACGACTTGAAGCTATTTCATCATCATTAGTTCGGAACAATCCACCATTCACCCCTATCTCTGGCAAGTCTTCTCCATGCTTTAACTCCAATAGATTTTAAATCGTCCCCTAAGTTGCCTTGATGCCTAAGGCTTGGTCTTCCTCTGGCTCGTTGTCCCATCGGATCTCTTTGGTCAACATTTTTTCTGACTATTGCATCTTCCTCTCGTCTAATTACATACCCTCTTATTATGTCCTAAGGTTCCTACTTATATGAATTTTACCACGTCAGGTTTTCCAAAATTCTTCTTAGGATTTTTCACTCAAAACGTTTAAGCAGTTCTTGGTCCTGTGTAACTGACCACGATTATGCTCCATATGTCAGCACTGGTCTTGTTAGTGTTTTATAAACGGTCAGTTTAATTGTTCCGAGTAGTTTTAAGGCCATCTGTTTTCTCGAGCCCTAGTAACACTACGGCAAGCACTATTCTTCTTTTAATTTTCTCGCTGACGTTGTTATCTTTAGTCAACCGCATGCCTAGGTATATGAATGCATCAGCACCTCATCATCATCATTCTGTCGTCCATATTCTTCCCCTTTCGTCCCCTTTCTACGCCACGCACGTATGGGACCTTGTTTGCACCTTGTTCTGGGACTTCCTCCTCTTCTTTGACCAATGGGTGTATCAAGGAGCTTTTTTAGTATCCGCATTACATGCCCTATCCACCTCAGACGTCCCATCTTAATATGCTTTACGATATCTGGTTCCTGGTACATTCTATAAAGTTCGAAGTTGTATCGTCTTCTCCACACTTCATTTCTTTCGAATCATCCTAACATGTTTTCATTTCTAGTTCTAAATCGTCAATTATTCTTCTTCTAGGTTTTTGGTTATTCGACCTAGTATAACACATATATTTGGTCTTTTTCCCTTTCCCATTCTATGTGCAGATGCTCTTAACGACCGAAATGCATCGATCAGAGCTAGCCGACCTAGTTATGATATCTAATTTATCTGCATATCCGACAACTTGTACAGATTTGTTAAAGATAGTGCCAGTTGTGTTAACCTGGGACTGTGGTATTACCTTGTCTAGAGAAAAGTAAAATAAAAGACACGATAGCTTATCATCCTATTTTAGTCCATTTTTGCAATGGAAGGGTCTTAAAATATCGTCCTGGATTTTGTCCATGCTCGCTGTTTCTGTGAATGTAAGTTCAGTTGGTTGAAAAATAAGCTTGAAGCTATTTTCCCAAGTAAATTCACAGATGCGTTAAT
Source organism: Diabrotica undecimpunctata (assembly GCF_040954645.1). Taxonomy (NCBI): domain Eukaryota; kingdom Metazoa; phylum Arthropoda; class Insecta; order Coleoptera; family Chrysomelidae; genus Diabrotica; species Diabrotica undecimpunctata. The sequence goes on along the minus strand of NC_092809.1, from coordinate 122,287,057 downwards.
AATTTAGTTGAAAATCACTTACTCTTGTATAACCAATAGGTTCCACAGTTTCACCATGAACAGAAAAGTTGGAATTACTCTAGTTAATGTTCATTAATTGAATCGTGTATTGTGGAATAATTTTCTGTGTTCAGTTTTCATCATTGTCATCAGTTTCTGAATCATACCAAAAATGCTTATCATACGTACATACCTGCTTATCTTCACTTATGTCAAATATATAAAAACATATAACATGAAATCAAAAGACGATTAAGTAAACTGAGCACGCTAAAAGATACAAAACAATATACCTAAAGGAATACGTTGCGACAATACACCAGCAGTTTACCCATTCAAATCAACACCATTTGCACTCTTTAAATATAGTAAAAACGTTAAAAGAAACCTATTTCTTTCATTCTTCTACAAGTAGTTCGTATATTAAGTAAACTGCAACATCTGAACTTGCTAAATGTTTAGCTTTAGCTTTAGTCTGAAGTTTTTGATGAAGTATTTTAACGTCATGTTTCTTTGGATAGAGGTGTGTGATAGACATTGTGTGACAATAATTACCAGGTGAAGAACCCGTTTCTTTTCAGTTCAAGTCAAACAAATTCTTCCTAATGGTTGGAAAAACCAAAAAACCAATTTTAGTCAGCTTCGGGATTGCAGAGTTCCAAATGCACAACAAATATATCTGCAATAAAAATTGATAATAATCAAAAGCATACGTTTAAAAAGTAAGATTCTGAGATAAAACTATAGAAAATTTCAGCATGGCCTGTCATCTGCAAAGGAATAAAAATGGTTTAAGAAAGCGTTAACTTAGCCATGCCATGGGTACCGTAATTACCATTCCAGGGTTAAAAACAACATGATTAATCTATAAAAGTTACTTTAAATCAACCTAACTAAGTTTTCCTTTTGAACAGTTCTTCAGGTCTTCTTCTAAACTTTTGCTCTTTAAAACGCTGCTATGTACTATTTAACTTTCTATGACTGTTATTCTCGGCATTCAGCCCTTTCCTTAATTTCAGACAACCTCATTTATTTACAAAAAGTTTCAGCAATCTTTTGAAAATATTTTTGGTAATGTGCTCTTCCAGGTAATCTCCATTTACTTGCCGTATCTAGAGTTTTATACATTTAACGTTTATTTACACAAATACACATTTCAATTAATTAATAAAAAGTTTAACGTAGACACATTTTTAATAACCATAATTTAAGATAAGTACCATAGGATGATACAAAATTTGTTTATATTTATACTAAATAACTAAAAACACATGTTTAAAATCATTTCTAATATTTTTTACCTACCAAAACCTGTTAAATTGTACAGCTATTAAACTATTTACTTTATTCTTCGGTGTACATATTAGTGCGATTCCCAAGTGTTCCATATTTCGTGTGTTACTAGAGTGATGAAATACCTAATTGTTTAATCTAAGCTTTACCAAAAAACTTTCTTCATAATTTTGTTGAATTTTAAAATATATGTACCTGATTATCGGGTTTGGAAGAACATTTTTATCTAGATTGAGACCTTGTAGCTCGTAGCTTTATTGTAAAGAAACTAACTTTTTCATATTTCATTTATGTATACATAAAAGAAACTTAAAATTGATTGTGTTTTTCCGACAATTATCTGCATATCGTTATAATATTTTTATTATTCCATTTGTAACTATTTTACAAAATGTTTTGTTACTAAATTAAAGATTTTGTCAGTATGTAATTATATACGTGAAACAGATTGTATCATAAATTTAATCATTTGAATGCATTTTTAGACTCTTGGTTGTTACTGGAATATATTAAATCTTATACAAGGTCTTAATCAATCGTAAAAAAGACAAAAAACGCTTTTTAGATATAAACGTTCAAGAAAATTATGAAATATTTGTATTATTTCGTTTCGAATACTATTATGTAGGTACCATGCCTAAGTGTTATAGTGGATTTCATATTTACGTGTACTTAATTTTTTTTAAGACAAGAAGACAGTCGAATCTTGTGCGATATTCGAAGTAACGTGGGGAATAACTCTCTTTGGATAACCAAAATCTCGTAAGATTGAGAGTTAATTGTATATTAAGAATCGTATTAGAGTAGTGATTGTATGCCGGTTCTATAACAAAAGTTCCAAAGTCTCTGCCAGATGGCGCTATTTCAATTTTAAATTAATTTACTTGTAGCGACCTCTATCGAACGGAGGATAAGCCTGTGCTCTCATGCGCCGTTGTCGCTCTTGGAATCTACATTATGGATTGTCATAATTCAGCTACTATCCGCTAGGCGGCCATTGTGTAATGTTCGTATAACTACCAGCATAGAAAAAATCAATGGGAGACCTACAAAATAGTGCAATGTGACAGTAGGCTCAATTCTTCTTCTTTTTCGTCTGTCATCTGTCAATGTCAATTCTTCTTTTCTTCTGTTATCGGTCAATTCTTCTTTTTCGTCTGTCATATGTCAACGTCAAGTCTTCTTATTTTTCGTCTTTTAGGTTATCTGTCAATTCTTCTTTTCAAATGACGTGCGACATAAAACGTGACATCTAAAATAAAACGACAAGAACTGACAAAAACCACGTGTTCAAGTCGAGCAAAGAAACATGTTGCTCTTTAAGTAGTATATTTTTATCCAATGTCATCGACCTAGAGACACATTAGAATTTAAATTTGGAACAATGTAAAACCATATATTGATGTCACAGCTACAATTTTAGTGTTAGCTTCAATTACAAAAAGAAGGCACTGAAGATGATCTGATCTAGAGCGAAAACGTTACGTTATGCTACTGTATAAATTTTGACAACACTTTTTAAAAGTTTTAATGTTTTATACCTAAATACATATGTGAAGTGTTTTACTTCTGTATAAGTTATTTAGTATTGTGATATTTTCACTTTTTAATATTTGGGCAAATTCGGATAAATTATCTTTTTCCACATCTGTTCCACAGGAAAAATCTTAAAGAACACAATTATTTCTCGTCTTTAAATCTAGAAGCTAGTTCATTCAATGAAATGTCTTTTTTCTGTCATTAAAAGCAGTACTAAGATTTTTGAATAGTTGACCCATGTACAAAATCTCATACTTAGGTTACGAATATTTCGCCAGGAATAGAAAAAATTCGTTTTATATATATTCAATGAGATATTCGAGTAACAATTTATGGTAATATATTTTTATCATGTTTTCCAAGACTCCTTGATTTATCTACTGCCTGGGGGTAACATTTAAAAGAAAACGTCTTTATAAAATACCGGGACGATGGAATTATGGTTAATTTCTTCTTCAATTTTCAGAGAGAAGTTATAATTCAGGTCAGTTTTGCTGCAATTAATATGATCGCAAGGGTACTCACTGTACATTTATGTATTATGTGTTTGTAATGATCAAAACATCAGCGATCAGCACTAGCAATAATATGAGCTACCTTACTTAGGAGTTATTTAATATTCAATATTGAAATTAACGGTATTTCTTCAATCTGCTCTTATTTACCAATTTGAAAACGCTGATAAAAACGGGAAAAATTATATGTGAAAATAAAATTTTTCTATTGGCTCTGTTAAAGTCTTAAAACATATTCCCAATAATCCCTTATTATTCTTTTACAATTATTAAGAAAACACGAAGATATATTATACCTATGTTTGATATATCTGAACTCAAATAAAACGAATTTTTTGTCTCGTCTGCTTTTTGTTAAAACATGTTGATTCTTTGCACACTTCGATATTATTTTACCGTCAATTCTCCTCTTCTCAATATATAAGTTGTCATTTTTACGACCACAACTGCCAACCGTCTCGCTAATTCGTTGCAAAAAACAAGTTTTTTATCTACCCAGAACTGGGAACAATATCGAAACTCGTAAAGGGGCCATAAGTCTTTTAGTTTTATTGTTTTTATGCAATTTCTTCGTAATGTATAAAAAAGTGGCTCTCTATAACCCATCATTTGGGACATGTAAAGTTCGTTAAAATTAATTACAACCTTTGAAATATTGGCGATTGTTTTTCCCTATAAAAGGTTGAATCAAGCGGCATTCAGCGACTTCTCTACCAGTCCTCGTGCTGGATACTAGTTACACATTCTCAAATTTCATGTTCGACTCTAGTGCCAAACAGTTTATATTCTAAGACTCCGTTCCCGGTGCCCTTACCGGACAGTAGTTACTTCAAGACTTCTCTCTTGGAATTCGTTCTCGGCCATCGTACCAAACGTGATAGTGTGATAGTAGTTATATACCAAACTCATCTCTAAGACTTCGTACCCAGTCTTCGTGTCGAAAACTAGTTGAATACCAGATTCCTCTCTCAGACTTCGTTCACATAGCAGAAAAATAAATAGTTAGTGTTAGTTAAATACTTTTGTATAGAACAATCTTTGTAACTAAAGTGCAACGTAAAACAAAATGCCATTAAATACAACCAGCATTATTATTACCAGTTCGACTTGTTTACCTTGTTTCGACGAAGGATTATTTAATTCTAGTCTACATACTTAGCCAATTCCAACGTCTGGCCCGCTTCTTGTGTTGCAGAGAGGAAACAATTCACAACATGCTCTGTTAATCCGGGACTTCAATAAAAGCGATTTGGATAATCAAGGTTCTACTGTACACAACACAAATAAAGAACATTCAACGACAGAAAAATAAATACGGCTTGAAAACTGCTTTGACAATTATTGTAAACAATTACTAGCATGTATATACGCCTATTTATATCGCTAGCTCAATGATTATAACGTTGCCGTTGGCGCGACCCACCAAGTTGCTCGTAACTACAACATTTCTGGACTTCATGCGGATCCGATTTTCCTCCAGCGGCACCGCTACAATCAGTGAGCTGCACTTGTCTACAAAATGAAAATACTCTTATGTGCTCCTCAAATCGCCATTAGGCATGGTACCGAAGGTTAAGAGTGTTAAAGTCGAAAACGCACAAAAAGTTCCACCGAATTTTTATAATGAGGCTTGTATTCTGAGGTAAAGCAATCGTTTGTATAGTAAAGTCATATAATAATGTAATAATAATATTCTCCTCATTCGTTAATAAAAAAAATTTTCTATTTTGGTGTTGATGAAAAATGCATACTGTAGATCTAAATGTTTTCATGATTGTTAAATTTCAGAAAGGAATGATAGTTTAGAGGAAATATATTATTATTCATACCGATTGGTGTTAATTACTAACTCAAGTTAACCGTTTTTGACTGATACTTCTTACCTCAGAATGCATTCTAAGGTAAACAGTAATACACAACATATATTTTTGTCCAACTGCACAAATGGTGACATAAAATAATGTTTGTAACGAAAGAAATGTCGGTTAATATCTTTTATGAAATATTTATACGTTTTTTATAAAGGTTTTACGTTATTTTAAATATTCCTACCAGAGGCGGCTCCACAGTCGCGATAACATTAGAGTGCGAAGCGAAGTATAAGTTTTATGTTTGGATTAATATTTAATAAAATTAAAAAATATGTAGGAATCTTTAATCGTATTCAGACATTTTATTACCATTTTTTAAATAAAATATGGATCTCGAATTTGATAAAAAAAGTTTTTTTAAGACAGGTTTCTCGTGAAATTTAGTATATTAACGCAGTAATTGTAAACGTGTATTTACATTTACCAATATTGGCTTGAGTTATTCTTCCCAACAAAAATATTCTCCCTATTGTTATAGGCATACATCTCGCTCAACACTTCTTCCGTAAGATTGTGGTGATACCATGTGATACGGTTTAAAGTTCCTGCTCAATATTTTATCTATTATGCTTGTCTATTGCGAATTATTAGAATTAACTGATGCTGGCGATAACTTAAAACCCTTCTTATGGAAAAAAATGTTTTTCTGTGTTAATATTTTTCATTATCAGCTTTTTAAAGATTAGTTATGGCTACACAATTTGGTTTTATGTCCGTTCGTTGTAATATTCCTACTTCGTGGAAACAGCAGCAGAAATTGGAAGCCTGTAAACAGGTCTGACAAACTGATTAAAAAATCATCTACTTATAATCTATCATAATCTACATAATATAATATATCTAATTAAATAAAAGTCGACCGCAATCTTTTCCAGACCTTTTAACTTCAATATAATCTCTCCTTCGAGTACTTCGACTAAAATATTTTGGCGCGATAGTCAGTATTTTAAAAGGATCCAATGTTGTTAAGTTACAAGCATCTGTTTCATGTCCAGCTAGGGTTTACTTATTAGGTGGAGGTTAATTTTTTAGCGTTGTTGTTATCTAGACTTTTGTCCTTGCTGCATATCTTTCACTGTCTGTTTACTATGCTGTCTAAGTAATGGAACAACCTCATATTCCACAACTTATTTGATAATGGTTTTAGACAAATTTATGACATGCAGCCATTCGTTTATTAAAGATGTATTAAAAGTGTCATCAAAAAATATTGAGGTCGATTCCCGGGAACGTAGAAAACTGTAGAATATATTTAATGGAGGAAATACATCGGTGAATAACTGAACAGCATCTTATCTCTTAGGAGCTTTTCAATGACAGAGTCACCAGATTATTCGACCAGAGTCGTCACGTTTGCAACTTGCTACTAAAAGATCGCAAGATTGTCTTAACAAATAGAATAAGCGTAAGTTAACAACAATTAAAATATGCTGCATCCATTGGTCCGCAAATTACTACCGTAAGGTATTGGGAGATAATACATATTTGTCGGACTTTATATTTTGGATGGAATCAATACATCGATTGAAGGAAATTTGTGGATGAAATGTCACAAAAATGAAAATAAAATAATTTTAATAATAAAAACATTAAAGTATTATATGATTTTTCTTTTATGAAACATTTTGAGCACCGACCTATTCATCCTAGGCCAGGAAACAAAGAAACAGCCGAAAACTCTTATACAGCTTTTTGAGGGTATATGAGTGACAGCTGGTGACAAATCCTTGTCACTATAAAACAATCATAAAAAGTGAAAAAATCATTTTTGCCTGTGGAACGTTTCTTATATACATTAGAGAAAACAGTTCAAATAAAAGATGTAGATGTTAAAAAGTTAATTGGCAAACTTCTAAATGGAAATACATAAACAATCATTGACAGAGATAATTGCAAAAACCCTTACTCTTGCAGTAATTTATAAATCATGTGGTGTTCGTGTATATTAAGGTATAAAAAATGCTTATTAAAAGCTTAAAATTTTTATTTTAAAGAAGATCTTTTCGGAATTGAATCATTCCATCATCAGTTTACTAAAAGAGAGAGTAGAAATACCAATATTAAAAAACAAGTAAGTTAAAATTTAAATATATAGAAAGAACACGTTGGTTTTTTACTACTTACATAAAAAGTTGTTAAAAACATTGTATGGCCACCGAAACACATTGGAAGGACATCAGTATTAAAAAACAATCCTCATGGTATTTATAAAGGTAAATGCAATAGACTGTTAACTTTGTTAATAAATAAAAACTGAAAATGGGGGCATCTTACATGACCCCCAGGAGCTGGTGAGGTTTTATCGACTTACATTACCTCTGATCTATGCTGGAGTCTAGGGCTAACTGATAGAAAGATGGTATGAAAAATCAGTTAGTACCCGTCAATGTCAAGTGGAATGATGTAGTAGGAGCAAAAGTCATTTTAAGCTTTAATAAGCATTTTTTATACCTTAATACACACGAACACCACGTGCTTTGTATTCAACAGGTATACTAGCCACTCCTGGATATCTCCACTTCATGGTTTTGTTCCAGTTTCACTTTTAATTTATAAATGTTATTAATTTTGTTTTTTGCATAATGATATGTAATTGAAATTATAAAAATTATTGGGTTATTGAAGTTTGATATTGGGTTATTGATTGGGTGAAATCGATGATTTTTTCACAGGTAGACTGAGGTATCTACCATCTTATCAATGCGAATAAATCATCTACTAAAATATCTTTCTAATAAGCTTTTATCATTTAAACCTTGTTTCTACGTACATCTGAGAGAAATAATCATGACTTGACTATGAAGATGAGTTCTAGTGGAAATTTGATGAAGTCAAAGGTGAAATAAATATATATGGATAAAAAAGAGTAAAATCCAAACACGAAATGAACAGCATAGTAGCATTTCTCCCCCTTTTTAACCAAGTCTTATTATGATATCTAGTCCTTCTATTTCTGTGAGATCAAGTCATTCTTCTTCGTATCTTCCTAGAAATATAATCTAAACATTTAAGATTTTGCCAGATGGCAGAGCTTTGTTGTGTGATAAAATTATTTTCGTCAAAAAAAGTCACTTATCACGTAGCACATTGATTAAGATTGACTGTTGCTCCATGTACTTGTAGAGCATTTTCGTGTATCACTGAGTAATTATACGTATCCTATTCTTCAAGGTAATTCCTTTACTTGTTTGTGTCTGCTGGTACAATGTTTGTACCATGTTTCCTTGTACAATCCTAAATGAATTCTTAAGGTAGCATTATAGTATTCGTGGGAGGAATAAATCATATAAAGGAATTCGGTGCATTGCGAGTTAGAAATTACTAACTCTACTGGTAATACTTAATGAAAAGCCAAAATATTATAAATTAAAAAAACATCCAAAATGGAAACTTACTAGAGATATCCGCTAATTTTATGAAAAGTTACAAAAAAATATATTGTTAATATTTATAATGCTAGGTTTCTCTTCTTCTTCTTCAGCTTGTTTGTATCCAAACCTGGACAAAGGCTTCACCATGAGTTCTTCTCTCTTCTCTCGTTTGTGCTATTTGGTGCCAGTTTGTCCCCACTTTTACACTATGACTGTGTTTCGTCTAAAATATTTCCAAAATATTTACCCAGCTCCATTTCATTTGAGAAATTTTCTCAATTACATATTCTACCTTCGACCTGTTTCGCGTGTTCTTGTTTCGTATATGTTCTCTTAGAGAAACTTCTAACATAGCTCGTTTCCCAAACAATTTAAAAAGCATATTATCTTGTTTTCAGTGGTTTAAATGTCTAAATAGGATTAGAAATAACCCAAAATATACAATTTAATTTTAGAAAACTGGTGAATTGTACTTGAACTTTGTATAAATATTGAATTGTATTGAATTAAATTTTTAGCTCGCCAGAAATATTAGAGTTTATAGTTGATACATGTAAGATTCAAAAATTTTAAGCGGCTACAAAAAATGAATTGTGGTACATCTAATGACTCACTTGATGTAGAGGAACAAAGAGACCTCTACCTACGTTGCAATGAAATGTTAAAAAGAATCGTGTTAGATCAAAAAGTCAAACCTCATTACCCTGTTTTTGGTAGATACTTGTGATAACAATTCGTAATCAATAATATGACATATGCTTGCTGAATGTTAAGTCATTGTCCGATTCACAAGTAACATTTTTTTTCCAAAATTTTTGGAGATCATATTAGTACTGTTCTACTAAAATATGACTAATTAGTATCAATTATTTTGGAGAAAACATAGACATAGTCGCAGAGTCAAGTCCATATAAAAATCACACAACAAATTTTAAATATGGTCATATAGATCAAACAACTCTATAACCAGCAAACATAACACTTCACAAAGAGTGGATGACTAACGAACACATAGTACCACCAATAAAAGGGTAATATTGTCATAGTACGAATTAGTGGAAACTGAAAATGCCAGACATGTTTTTACTGAACCAAATTCAACTTAAGATGATTATTTCCTTAAGTAAAATACTGCGAATGAACCAAGCAAACAATTTCAGTTCAAACATGCAAAGGTTTTTGTAGAAATGAGTGAATGTTCACCTTTATATGTTTATAACGGTCAGGTGTAGTGAGCAAGATATCAAGCTGCCTCGGAAAAATCTTCAAATAAACAGCAACGAAGAAGGAACAACTAACTATTTTTGTGTAGGAATATATTTCCCAAGTATTTAATCACGATAATTAAGTTTTGAGTTGCTGTTATTAAAGATAATTTAGGTTTGCAATAGAAAAATGATTTGTATTATTTTTGATAACCATTTTGGACTTTCGGAAGCAGTTACGCTTACATGGTCAAAAACGCACAAAACATTTGAACTTGAAAATAATACCAAAGAGTTGCGTTCAAATCACAAAGAAGTATTTGTGTCAATATTACTATTTACGCCATAGTATTTTTTACGTAGGTATCCATCCATCCAATGGCCCTACAGCCCAAATCGGGCCTTGGCCTCCTTCAACAGGCTTCTCCAACCATCTCTATTTACCGCTATTCTTTTCCATGAACGCGTTCCCAGGCAGTTCCTGGCATCCTCATCGACTTCATCTTCCCATCTCTTTTTAGGTCTTCCAACAGGTCTTTTCCCCTGCATTCTTGCATTTAATAATTTTCTGGGGATTCTATTCTCATGCATGCGGACCACGTGCCCTGCCCATCGTAATCTCTGCAGTTTAGTATGTTGTGCTAGAGTTGGTTCGCTATATTGCTCGTATATTTCTCTATTGTACCTAATTCGCCAGTTGTTGTTTTCACTTATTGGGCCCAGGATCCTACGTAATATTTTTCTTTCAAACACATCTAATGCATTGGCAGATTTCTGTGTCACCACCCATGTTTCGCAACCATAACTTACTATGGGCCTGATTATTGTTTTATAGACCCGGAGTTTTGTTTTCCGGTGTACGTCTCGCGATTTGAATATGTGGCCCATCGCGAAATATGCTTTATTTGCCAGCACAAGCCTTCTATTTATTTCCGGTTCTTCTTCATTGCTTGCGACCAGATCCATTCCTAGGTATGTGAATCTATTTACATGTTCTATATCGTCAATAAAGTGTTGTTGCACCGGTCTATTTGATCTGGTTTGTATGAGTAGTTTTGTTTTATTTGTATTTATTGCTAGCCCTACTGCTTCTGCACTCTGTTTCAACTCAACGTAGGTTTCTTCCGCTGCATTCATTGTTCTGCTCATTATGTCATCTGCGTATGCTGCTAATTGGGTAGACTTGTTTGTAAGTATGTTATTTCCGCTCACCGTCAACCGTCTAATTACATATTCCAGAACAAGATTAAAGAGCGTTGGAGCTAGTCCGTCGCCTTGTTTCAGTCCTTGCGTTATCGTAAACGCATCAGTGATCTGTCCCTGAATACATACCTGTGCTTCTGTTTCTGTCATTGTCATTTGCACTAGTCGTATTAATTTTGATGGTATGCCAAATTCTTTCAGTATATTAGGTAGAATTGTTCTATCTATTGAATCATAGGCTTGTTTAAAATCTACAAAGAGATTGTAAATGTCCATGTCATATTCACATGCTTTGGCTAGTATTTGTTTAACTGTAAATAGTTGGTCAATGGTAGATCTATTTTGCCTAAACCCTGCTTGATATTCCCCGATGATTTTTTCCGTGAGAGGTTGTAGTCTTTGATTAATTAATTAATTTACGTAGGTATATATGTTATATATTAGATAATCATTCAAACCATATATTATTACACATGATCCTTTAAATTTTACTTCACTTCACTTATTCGTATCCAAGTGTGATCATTTCAAGTGTTCGGCCCAGAATCGGATAGTTTATTGCCTTGGTATTTGCCTTCCACAGGTCATCTATCCTTCATGGAAACAGCGGCTACGCCGGATCTCATTTGGTCCAGTATTGCCCATGTTTTCTAAAGCAATTCAAACCAGATTATGTGGTTGGTTTCGGAGAATACCAGGTTGGAGTTTCCACGGAGACGCCATTAAGAAGCCTCTCCTGCACCGCACATCGAACATCGTATGTCTGTCGTCAAATGACTGTCTAAAGCACTCGGTGTAATACGAGGTTCTTTTTTGCAGGTCCGGTCGGTCAATTCCCATTTAATGATATAGTTATCTTCAGAGTGGTCTTTTGGCAGTGTGCTTTATAAGTTAAGTAGTTAGGTATATTGGATACTCCGCGTGTTCCAGTTGATTTTGATCTTAGCTTTATTTTCACCTGTCGATCTTAGCTGGAAAGAGCAGACTTGGGTTTTGGTGGGGTTATGTTTTAAGGAGTTCCTGTCGTAGTAAATTAAAAGTTCTGAAAGTGCTTCATAGAGCCTTTTTTTGATCCCTTCAAAGGTTCTGTCCTGTCGGATAAAAGCAAGGTCGTCGGTGATAGCACTTCACTCTGTGCTAGGCCATTCTTCTGGTTTCGCCAGCGAGTCTTCTTCCCCTAGAAAGAGACATAGAATCTCCTTTCAAGCAATGATTTTAATACACTTGTGATTTTTTTTTCATCTCGGGTTAATGCTCTGACCTTTTCAAGGAGTAGTCTATGGCTGACGGTGTATATGCTGCAGTTAGGTCTACGAACGCCACACCTGTAATTATTTTGTCTTGGTAGTCTTGTTCTATGTATTCAGGAAGATGTAGGACTTGACTAATGCAGTTCTTATAAAATTTGTTTCTTTTAAATCATATACTACATCAGGAGTCGAAGTATTCCCTACAAAGAACTATTGGAAAAAAGTAAGAATTTGAATTCCGTGTTCCGAATTTGTTTATTTCTGATGCTTCGTCTGCAACTTCAGCACACATTATGAAAGTCGTTACGAGAATTATCCCCTTCTATATTGATTTTTGCAGATAAATTACATTATATCCTGATGGTTGCTTCTTGATCTCTAAAAGACCATTTTGTACCATTTTTAAAAAAGTTTTATTTGACATTTGTCTACTTGTAAATTTCCTATCTTTGATTTTGTTACGCTTCTTTTGGAACTCTAGAAAGACTTGTTACTATCAATTATATTATAATGACCTACTGTACACCCAAGTTTATACTTGTAGGCAATAATTAATTATAATTATGATTTCAACAAAACTGACTTGACCAATGTCGAACGCAACTCGTTGGTTGATTTCTAACTTGTAACAAAGGTTTGGTTGCTACTGTTTGTAAATAACCTCTTACAAATGCTCAAACAAAAAAAATATCATTTTGAATATTGTTCAAAATACAATCAGAGGTTATTCAATCAGTTTCTTGTTCGAAATTAACTATTTTTTGTGGTATACATGGTTACAAATGTATTATGAAAATATAAATTGTACCATTTGAACAAATCGTACCTCAGAATGCAGTCTGGGAAGAGCCGTTGTGGATATTTGTTAAAACTTACAGCTATGTAGAATAAACCATAAATATATGTAAAAACTATCTTGATCTATCTAGATACCTGCATTTACAACAAATATAAATTGTTATAATTGACTTAATTATACATGGTGTGCCAAAATTGCAATAAGGAAAATTGGGAGTGAAATTAACTCAGATAAATGAGTCTTTAATTCTATATAGGAATGCTATAAGAGAGTTTTTATTGCAATCATTATCAATTCTATTGATAGCAAAGCTACAAGAAATTTAGTAGTAATCAAATATACTCAGTGACATTAGAAGTGTTACACCCAGAAGGAATAATTTCTTGAACTTAATTTTTTGGCAACATGGTAGATTTACATCAAGAATGAAACGATAACTTTGTCAAGAATTTTTATTAACAACTAATCAAAAAAAAATTAATAATGTGTTTGGCGACCCCGTAGCTTAATACACTCCTGTATACGTCTAGGCATTGACAAAATGAGATGATCGATGTCTGCTTGTGGCACCTCGTTCCAAGCAACTTGAACTTCATGTATTAACTGTGCCAAAGTCTGTGGAGGATGGTGCAAAGTGGACAGTCTCCTTCCCATCATATCCCATACATGTTCGACAGGATTTAAATCCGGAGCACGGGGTGGCCACGGCAAAACATTAACGCCAGCTTCTTGGGGAAAGTCCATAGTTTGACGAGCAATATGGGGACGCGCGTTGTCTTGCTGAAAAAGGACGTCTCGACGGCCGTCGAGATAAGGCAGTAAAGTGGTTTGTAAGATGTCATCAACATAACGCACAGCTGTCATATTGCCTCGAATAAACACAAGTGGTGATCGGCTACCATAGGCAATAGCCCCCCAAACCATTACTCCAACTGACCTGTGTGCATATCTCTCAACAGCAAACCCGATATCTCGTCGCTCTCCACGGCGGCGTCTTACCATCCTACGACCATCATGCATTCCTAAGCAGAATCTTGATTCATCGCTGAGTGCTACATTACGCCATTCTGCCACCCAATGCTGCTGTTCTCTGCACCAATTTAAACGTTGATGGCAGTGATCCGCAGTCAAAGGAAGCACTAGTCGTGGGCGGAATGAAACCAGTCCAAAGGCTCGAATACGACGATATAGTGTACGCATACTAACAGGTCTACCTACTACTCCAAACCATTTCTATACAAACCGGTTTTTACAAATCGGTATCTTCCCAAAAAAAGTTAAAGGTAAAACTTTATTTTTACAAAAAGTAGAAAAGATAAAACATTGATATTGTTATCATAGCATGTTTTAAATATTGTCATTCTGTTGCCAAAAAATTAAGTTCAATAATTTATTCCTTCTAGGTGTAATACTTCTAATGTCATTGAGTATATCATTTAACTTGTTAATTATTTTATAAGAATTATTCAAACTATTGTTCTCTTACTTTTACACAAGCATTGGACCGTCTGAGACGTTCAAGTTATTTTCTATTTCATCCCCAAAGAAATCTTGGAAGAAACGTGTAATTTTGAAATCGTAATTTTTAGGTTATTTAGCCTAAATCACTTTAAATATAAATGTTGGTTGTTTAAATATGCTCGAATCCAGTTTATTCTCAATCTTTTCAGATCATCTGTCTAGTATCTAGACCATCTTACATGCCTCTTTTATTAGTATTTGATCGTCATTTTGATATCTTTTTTTTTACTATTAATTCTTGTCAAATTCAAGGCCATACTCTTTAAAATGTTGTTTAATGTTCTTTAAGCCTGTTTTTTCCATAGACGTATATATTAACATAGACAAAGCATGCCAGCAATGAGTAGTGACGACATCTTTTGCGGTTATTCGGTTATTCAGTTTATTTCCTTGAACATACAAATATGTACCTTACACTTTTGACACATAGTAAACGAATTTTTGAAGCATTTTTTCTAGTCATCATCAGTCCTAGCATCATACCTATATTCTGCAACAGTTTGTAGAAATTTCCAGAGATCAAAAATGTGCAGTTTACGTATTCTGAGACATTTAGCTTGGGCTGTATACGTTAATAAGTAATTAGCCAGTGGCGTGTGTAATCATGCGGATAATCCATTTTCTAGAGCGAACGTACGATCTATATTTTCTAAGGAAAAAATCAAGCTTATCAACTTCTCCCATGTTAGGTTATACAATCTAACAGCCTCAGCTTTAAGTACATCAACATATTGTTTATTCTTTTGTTTCATCTTTGGCAATTGCCCAGTTGTCCTATACCAAGAAAGTTAGATGCAACAATCACTTTACTTACAATCTTTCACAAATACCTTCTTCTTTTTTCTTGTCTTTGTCGGTTTTCAGTGGAGGTTTAGCAAATCTGTTGTCTCTTACAGTCCATTAGTAAAAATATTTTTTGGATTAAGAAATTGCAAGAGATTTTATGTACTAAAATAATTATCGAAGTACAGTCCATGGGTATTTTTCTGTGATTCTCTCAGATAACTGCATTACTGCTTCAGTTCCTGCACCAAACTTACTATATTCCTTACTTATCTTGGTATTTGCTTCTTGGTAAATTATAAAGTCATACATACGCTAAACCGCTTTGTCTAGCAAAAACGAATATTTTGATTCCTGTCACAATTTGTGCCATAAAGTACGTTTGTCCTTCCTGAAGGACATCGATGTTTACAAAAATATACGTTTACAAGAACGCTAAGTGTATATCTAAATAAAAAAGCATACATTATTAAGCCTCTACTTACAATCAACTCAATTGCAAATATATTTCAGCTTTTAATTCTCATTGTAAATCAATCACAAATTTGCATGTGTTTAGAGGTTAGACAGTTGGCGCGTGACTGAAGTAATCAACTTTATGCCATTAGTACTGTGTGCGCTCATAGGTGGCACCACCATTCGTAAATGAGTAAATATATTGTTTTTCTAAAGGGAACATCTAATTAATAAAATAATAAAATTTTAATCATATAATAACCTTAAAATATGAACATTCATAGTAAATATCAATCCTTTGATATTCTTATCTCACAAATTCATGAACAACAAATAATACCAATCGCATAGAATTAATGTTCATAACCAAAAGTCCTTATGTATTCTTCAAACAATTAAAAGAACCAGTATATCCAACTTCTTATGGGACAAATACACACAAATTAGTAATGTTTGGAAATGTTTTTAAAAACCCCGCCCGTTGTGGCGTCAGCGCATTGAGGCTCATCACATAGTGGTAGATCGAAGATATACTAACAGACAGAAAGACTCCAATTTTTAAGTGTGTAGTGGACCAATAAATATCCTAAAATATTTTAGCTCTTGCCAACTGACATTGGTCGCTATTTTCTGTCATTCATGGTAGATGGAGCTTACGTATGGTATCCACTCCATAGTAAGAAGTTTGGATAACAAGCCGTTTTTTGATTTCGATAAATTTTTAGACCTACCGTTATTTGATGAACCCCAGTATAGGGCGAAATATGTTGTAGCTTGATCGAAGCACATATTTTCAGACATAATGGATTGCTTTCATACCTTCCACCGTGTATTATGTATCGCTCTAGACAGCAATTTACTAAAATATTCCGTAAATACAGTAATTTATCAATTTGTTTCCTGATTGTGATAAAATGACTATGATTGCGCAATTGATTTAAATAATAGCTTAAAGGACAAGAACATATTATGTCGAGCAAAACTAATCTGGGATTAAATTAATCTAATTTATTGTCTCTGTAGTTAAATTTTCGTGACAATGTCTAAGTCAGTAACAAAATAATGGTATGGAAAAGTTCTAATAGTAAAAAAAACATGAGGTTTTTAACTCAGATAGATCAAGATTGAATTCAAGTCGATAAACGAAGGCTGTGAGCAACATAAACCTAATAAATGTTGTTTTTAGTAGTGTTAAAACCGATTGTACCATACCGAGTCTTTATGTTAACTGAGTTATAGTAATTAAGGTCAAAAACGCACAATAAACTGTAATGATTTTTTTTCTTGTAGTACTATACTTAAACTCAATATGAAATTTGTTCACGTATGCACATAACCTAATTGAAATACCTATTTGTTCTAATGTGGTAAATTCTTACACATACATTACATATTCTTTTGCTAAAAATTTTTTTAAATTCGTATTACATTTTAATATTTCTGTACAGATGGTAGAGCATTAAATATCTAGTATTCATAATTTTTGGATAATAATTATATCAATAATTCGCAATAACATAGCGGTTTAATAAGATTACCTAAAACGTATTGCTCTTCCATCTATTTGACAAAACTATAGTATTATTTTAAAAATAACGATTTCATTATCGTTTCTATACACATAAGTATGTTACTATCAGACTAATTACAAATACTTCATATCGGGAAAGTTTTTTTACGCTTACAGTCAGTCATACACGCACAATGTGTCATAAGGAGTTGTTTAGAAATGATACACAATGTTAAAACAATGTCAACATATCATTTAAGAAAAACAATGATAGAAAAGGAAATTCTCTTGTTGAGTTTAACATTTTTGTTGATCTTCCCGTAACGTTGAGGTTAAAAATATCGTCTTAGATTGAGTGGAACATTTATATGAAAGATAGTTTTTGCCTAAAGGCGGCAAATTTTAGTGTTGTTCGCAACCTAATTTCTAGCGTTTTCTGTCAAAGTAATCTTCAGTTTTTAAAGCTCTGGCGGTCATTGTATCTTTGACATCTTCTCTCCATGACCGTCTTGGTCTACCTCGTTTGTTTCTGGCGGGCAGAGTCAATTTTTCTTTTTTTTTTGGCCATTTATTTTCAGGATTCTCTGCAGGTGTATATATCAGTATAGTCTTTTGGCTTCGATAGTATCTATTATGTCTAGGTCAATTTCCATCTCTTTTCTAACGTCTACGTTTCTCACCCTATCAAGTTTAGTGTGCCGGCAACATCGTCTCCAATATTCCATTTCCATTGCCCTAATTTTTGATTTGTTTTTTGATTGATTTCCCACAGTTCGGAACCGTACAACCAAAAATTTATTATTGTTTTATAAATTCTTCTTTTATTTTATTATTCCACAATAGTCCGTTGTTTTATTATTTAACTTTTTCAAGTCAAAAAAAAAATCATTATGACATAATTCGTGACTTCGAATGGTTGTTTGCAACAAGCAGGTCGGATTAGCGTAGCGTAATCAGTCGGCAGATAAATTTACTCTCCTTTCAAAGATTTCGTGATATTTCTTTCTATTAAAGATTGCCAGCTGTCACCTCCATTTTGAGTATAGCCGACAATTAAATAGCGATGACTTTTAGAAGAAATTTTGAATTGAGTTACATTCCATTGGTGCGGACGAGCTTTCCTTTTCTTACTTTTAGGTTTATTAATCGTCATGTCTTCTGGTACTTCAGTCGCCACATTTTCATCAGAGACTGTAAATGTAGAAGATACATTATCATCTTCAGCAGCATTCACATAATGAGAGTCAGCATCGAAATCATCAACATTAGAAGATTGGGAGCTAAACGAACTTCCAGAAGAGGTGCATACCAATTTAAAACTGCTACCTGAGACAAGAAAAAAAAAAGACTACTATTAAGAAAAAATTAGCTTGTCAGGTACCTACTTAGTAAATTAGCCAATAGCTTAGAATAAAACAAATAAATCTTGTGTATTAAAAAAAGAGCCATTTCGTGGCTATTTGCTCCACTGCATCGATGATTATAAAAAGAGGAATTTCGTACCTATTTCCTTCGCTGTTTCGATGCACTATGTGCATTCAGGGGTAACATTCTCCATATTGGACTGATCATCGCCTTCCTCATTGTCAGGGACATTCATTATAAAAAAGGAGCTCTACTTTCTAACAAACGAAGCCATTGTGCTTATTACATTAAAATAATATTGGTATTATTACTATCGTTACTCCTGCTTGAGATACGATTAATTCACTTATTTTCTGATAACAGTACGGATCTGATATTTATAAAACAATAAAATTATTCCTTTTATTTATTGTAACACAACTCCAAAATTCTGATACAGTTTGAAAATATCTAAAATTCACTGCTATAGCGGCAGAAATCAAAAGTGTCGGTATTGCACGGAAACTTGATACTGACACGTCCACCGCACAACTAAAAAGTGCCTGTACTACAAAAAACAATCTCAACCGACAACATGTCATAGCGACACCAGTGACGTGTGGAGGACATTTGTGCTACTATTATTGTGCCAGTGTTGCAGGTGAGAAATAAGTCTTTTTCAAGCCGTCTGGTGATGTTAATTCAATTTTGTCAATTTTTGAGTTAAGCCACTATTGCGTACAGCGGACGATTTAGTGTCATTAAAGCGTTGCCTATGTTATATGTAAGGCGGTGGTCACCAATAAACGCTTTACGCCGCATATAGAGTTACGTTTTACGTCGCGTCTTTATGCCAAAAGAAGTGTAAGGATAGAATATTTCGGGAAATTTATAACGGATCGAAAAACGTAAAAAAGTGTTTAATACTTTTTAAAAATCTATGGGACTTACACTAAACACGACCCCACGGCCCCAAGACTAAAATCTTAAATGGGAATTCTAATTTTTATTGCAGATTTGGATTCCTCATAAAAAAATAAATAACTTTTATTTTTTTGAATTGTTGTTAGATGGTGCTATTATCGAAAAAAAAAAGATTTATCCTGATACCCTAGAAAAATTATGGAAATAGTCTAATATCTCGAGATATACACTTCTAAATGAAAAACAAAAAACGTGTGTATATTATATTGTAATCTAAAAATCTAAATCTATCGAATGACAACAAAAACAATCCTTCATCATCAACTCCTTGGAGAAGAGAGGTGGTAACTTTGAAATCTTAAATGGAAAACTCATTTTTTACTACATATTCGGATTCTAAGTAAAAAGTTATACAAGTTTTAACTGAATTTTTGATTTATTCGGAATAGACGGCGTGGTAATCGTAGAAAAACAAATACAGAGTCAGAAGTCAGTACAGTATCAGAAGTCAGTACAGTTAATGGTACTGAATACAGTTTTATGTAGAATTTGAATCTGGAATAAAAAATGAGAGTTTGTATTTGAGATTTTAAAGCCCTCAGGACGCTGTTATCAAATCCCTTGACACAGGATACAACTTCAACAAAACTGTGATTAACTCACTTCACAAAAATGGCCTCAGGGCATATTGAGATCAAATCACCTTTTTCTCACCAAAACTGGATTAAGGAAAATTTTACCGGTTTTCAAAACTCTCTGTAAACGATGTTTCTCCGTTTAGACCCTAAATTGTTCTCTTACGGCTGCTAACATCGAACTCCCGATGACGAAATTCGGACTTCCACAATGAAAGCGTTCATCACTTACGGCGCTCCAGCGCGAAGTTACATCATCCTCAAAAATCATTCTTTTGTCCGTATCAGCGGAAAGATTGTTGTTTATTTTCTGCGTAAATATCTAGGCGGAACAGAGATCAAAAGACAGAGCAAATTTGTTCATTATAAACCAAAAATGTTTAGATTATCAATCTTAGACGCGCAAAAAGATTAAAAATCCTTTTCGGTGTTTTATGATACACGGAGTGAAAAGAATATGCTACAAGATCAGGTTATTCACTACTGATTACTGGTGATATTACCACAAATATAATTGTTAAAAGAACTTATCTATTATGTTTAAATGGTAAGTATCTATTTGTCTATCTTTTTCTACAAAAAATCTATCTATCGTTGTCATTAAAAACAGATTAAATCCGAATAGGCTGTTTACATAAAATTCTAAACAACTCCTTATTCTTGAAATCGAAAAAAAGCCATTTTGAAATAATAAACGATGTTCATACTAACTTGATATACTGTCATGACAGTGGGAAACAGGGATTTTTTAACATCATCCACAATTGACACACGACTTCAAGTTCTTCAGATAAGTAGGAAAAAGTATATCGGTGTATATTATAAACTGAAATTGGGAAAATGACTAGATAAATAGTCTTCATAACGTGCCAAACTGGCTTCTAAAGTGCTCATTTTGATAATAAGAGACACTTAATGTGCCTTTTTAAATATCAAAGCCATATCATACTGTATCACGGATTAACAAAGATTTATGTATAAGAAAAATAATACATTCCAGGTTATACACAACACAAAAATCATTAAAAACGATATAAGGTTACGATAATGAGTAATACTGTCAATTTAAAGAACTGCAATAAAATTTATACTTCAGTCAATGAAGGTAAAATACAGGGTAACTGAATAAGTTTCCGAGCCTACACTGATTTACACCAAAATTTGGCTATAGGTTCTACTTACTCTCTACTTCAAAGTTGACCCTGTGCCGTAGGAGGCTTTTAACCGAGGGGGTCCCTCCTTCTCGGGGTAAAAAGTTTTTTATTAAAAATAACACCAAGAATGAATATATTAACGAATTTTAAGAAACTTTTATCCTATAAATTTTTTATGGAAGTCTATACTTTTCGACTTTTCGACGAAAAAACACTTTTTCAAACGCTTATTCCAAATGACTAAAATAGTATGTATTTTATCTAAAAAATCATTTTTATAAATATGTAGCTTTTAAAAAAAACAAAAAGAATGGTGAGTTTATGGTGTCCATGGTCCCAATACAAGCGGAGATATAGCTTATTGGTTTTTCTTCGTCAAACGCCAAAATTGAAAGTTTTAACGTGAAATATGAAGAATCCAATAAATTTTCCGTGAAAAACTCATACGACTTTATTTATAGTGGTTGGACCATCTTTATATAATTTATAAAAGTCTTTAGTACCAATACTAAGGAAGTTATTACAAAAATAAAGTTGATCCGTATTTTTTCAGCGACCAAAAACGTAAGATTCGCCCCCTAATTACCAAAATAATTAAAAATAATCGTTATACAATTTGAATTTACTTTATTAATGTACGTGTGGCATGGTCTTGAAATTTGGCTTGTTTAAAATGCTTAGTTTAAAAAAAAATGAGTTAGAAGCGATAGAAGGAATTTTTGTATTTTTACAAAAAATTACCTTTTTTTCAAATAAATCGAAAACACATAGAACTACATATAGAAAAGCAAAACCTACAATTTTTCTAGAAATCTACAAAATTTTGTGAATCTGTAATAATTTTCTATCCTCCTATCTCTTCAAACGCAATTTTTTTCAAACCTAATCATTTTAAACCATTTAAAATTCTAGAGCATACTATAGGTATCTACATTAATAAAGTGAATTATTAAGGGGTAACGATTATTTTTAATTAAGGTGGTATTATGAGGGATTTTTACGTTTTTTGTCGCTGAAAAAATACGGATCAACCTTATTTTTATCATAACTGCTGTAGGATTAGAGCTGGAGACCTTTATAAAAATAAAAATTAATATTTTTTCAAGCACTACAAAAAACGTTCAATGAGTTTTTTACGAAAAATGCATCATTTTCTTCATATTTCACAATGAAACTTTCAATTTTGGCATTTGATGAAGACGAACCAACTTTCAATAAACTATTCCTCCGCTTGTATAAACCCCTTTAGCGAGTCTATGGTGTCTGTAACCCTCCGGGTTACTTTCTCACTATTCTTTTTGTTTTTTGATAAGTTATATTTTTAATTTGTTTTTTTTTTTTGTTAAAATACATACTTTTTGGGTAATTTGCAAAAAACCGTTTAAAAAAGTGTTTTTTTTTTGTTAAAACCTTGACATTTTCGCTTGCGAGTATAGGACAAAAGTTGCTTACAATTAATAAATATATTTATCCCACGGCATAGGGTTAACTTTGAAGTTGGGGGTAAGTAGAACCTATAGCCAATTTTTTTTGCAAATCGGTGCAAGCTCGGAAAATTGAAAATGGTCATTGACTGGACTAATTAATCCAGCTTAATCCAGGATTAATCCAGCTATGTGCCTTTTGACTGGCAACAAAATATTGACTAATGAATGACATATAATATTTGTAGACATCAACTATTTTAATAACCATTGCTGCAAATCTACCCTTGTGTACTCTTTAAGGTAAATGGCTTTCGAAAAAACTTTCTAATTCGCTTCGTCTAGAGCTACAATTTAAGGGATGAAATACCGATCACTTAAACTCGGATATTGTCTAAATTTAAAATAATGATATCCAGATTTAGATAAAGATTTCAAGGTTAATATAAAGTTGACATTACACGTGTTAATAAAAACAATACACGAAAACAGCCTTTGCATCGCAAACATACAAGAGTAGGTTAGTTTATTTTATAAGACCCGAGATCAACTAATTGATTTTTCATCCCTTAATATGTAGCACTGGAAGAAGAAAAGAAATCTTTCCCAAAGCGCTAAAGCAGTATACATTAAAGGGTACACTAGTGTGAAAAATTGACCAGTTTGGTTTGACCAGTTTCGTTTAAATCACTCAAATAAAAGTAGATCGCGGTATAAAAATATGTCATTTCCAAATTTCAGTATAAATTTCACCGAAAATGTGTATAATCGTTACTGTGTTGTGGAAATATATTTTGTATAAAAACCAAAAATAAAAAACTAAAACACTCCATCAAATATTGAAACAAATTAGAAATATTTCGGATATACAGATTTTCTTGTTTATGTCAATGTTTAGGTCTGTCAATGAAAGTTTTTAAAACTGTTTTGTTGATCGACTTATAAGATGTAGTAAGTTAAGGTTGATAGCGTTCTATATAGTCTATAAATTTCGATTAACAGTTAATACGATCAGTGAATTTTGTGCTATGTTAGAAAAATCAACAAATACCCGTATAAGTAATAATAAATATACATACATTCTTCCATTTTACCACTGTAATCAGTCAACATCAATGCGGAGTAAGTATCAATAACAGTAAGTACAAGTGTAGAATGTTTTTAGTATTGCGCAAAGAGCGCAGAAGAGATCAACAGCGTTTTACAAAACTCTTGTAAAAATTAGTCTCATTTCCGAAGTTAACTTCTTTTTCTTACATCAAGCGAAACACTAGTTGTCTTTGGCCTGGTACTTGATCATTAATTTTTCTACCATACCATACTCTTTCACGAATTTTCACGAATTAACCTGGTGCTGTTAGTAAAAGCCAGCAATTTTCTTACTGGGAGTTTAAGAATTTCTCTTGATTAAATACTTGTTTAACATATATCCGCCTCAACACGGAGAATTTCACATTCACAAAGGACTTTTAAGCAGTCTTTTTCTTTATTCCGCATTTGCTTCACCATGGTTCATTCACATGGTTCTATTTTTCTTGCAGATGTGTTTCCTCTGTTGACACTGTCATAATCTCTGTGATCATCTTCAGCGTTTGTATGCTCACAAAGCCTCCAGTCAAAGTTGTTAATGATTTTCTTTATATGAATTTGCCTCTGAAGACCTTACTTTCCATAACTCTCTTCTGACCGCTTTTAAATGTTATTGCTGGAGGTATCTTTGATGATACCTCAGCTGGACATTAGCTTTTTTCAGCTTTGCTTATTCAATGAGTTTGATAATTTGGTCTCTTAGACTGCTTCATGTCTCGGAACCCAAGTTAAAGACATTTTATTATCTTAAGTTAGTTTATTGAGTACAGGCTTATAGTTTTTACCAGTTTTAATTTGATTAGTGGGTTCTTTATTATCAATATCGCCTTCTGATTGTAGATAAAAATATCTCTTTTTTTCTTCTTATCATATAGAGTATTTGCCACACGGCAGTATTTATTTACCTTTATAAGAACTTCTGATCCTGTTTGAGGAAAACTCAAAATCAGTGTCCATAATAAACTACTAGTTTCCAATATTATTTAAAAAATCAGCCTTAACACCAGATTAATATTTAGAAGAATGTATCACACTATATACCTCAAACTGCATATACCATTTAAGTCAACATTAAAAGAAAAAAGGCTGGTATTAGCTTTAAAAAATGTTTCGTCTTGGGCTCTATCAATACATCGGGATTTCTACCTATTAACCTATTATAGCAAGCACATTAAAGATCTTAACCATGATCTTGCGATCTTATAAAACAGTAAAACATGTTTTTAATTCACTTTATTACAACAAAATTGCATCTTTAAATATGAAAAGAAAATGTTGCGAACGTATTATTACTGTCTTCTATTTCGCTGCGTAGATACTCTTATACTGCAAGACCACATGACACTACCTCTTTAGAAACATTGCTCTTGTGCTGTATTACATATTAAAAAGTCTTCCAAACTATACCAATACAAAATCATTATTAGTATATTTCGAGAAATCTTTCTTCATAGGGCACAAAAGCAGTCTCATCTAAAGCTTAGTAATGTATTAAAATTGTTCCAAAATCTACAGCATATAAGAAATAATGAACGATAATGAAAGACGTAGGGAAAGAGTTTGAGATTTAAACAGAACAATACTTAAATTGGACCCTGGCTTCCTCAGAGTATGAAGTAAAGGAAATCCCAAGAGTTCCACAGACAGGAGCGTTAAATCCATTAAGTAGATTTATCTTCTATTGACATTACTGGGATGTACACTGGGCGCAAACTAAATGTGAACGTTCTTTGGTTGTCAGGAGATTTTATATTCAAATTAATCTCTATAACTCTCACTGCGGATCTTACTAAAGCACCACGTTGAGCATTTCCATTAGAAACAAATTTATCAAGAAGGAAGTTCTACACAGAATAAGTAAAGAGCACGAATTAGTCATGATCATAAAACGTCGCAAACTGAAATACCTGGACAATATCATACACAATGAAAAACGATAGACCTACTTCGGACCATACTGCATGGTTAGGTGTATGGAAAAAGAGGTCTAGTAGGAAGAAGAATATCTTGGCTTTATAACCTACGAAAACTGTTTAACTTGGCCACTACCGGACTTTTTAGGACAGCAGCCAACAAACTCAAAATAGCCATGTTAGTGTGCAACATCCGTAAGGGATAGGTACCATAAGAAGAAAAAAGTCTCACTAGCTCTTGCCAGTGGTGTTATAAAGAGAAGTAAAAATATTAAGAATGAAAATATATTATTTACTAACTCCAAGGCTCATGGTGGGCTCACGTCTGACCAACTTTTTATATACCAGCTTTCTCAAATCTACTTCGATACCGTCGATATAGCAAAGACGATGTCTTCTGCTTCCTGCGATTTCTTGTAACATCCGTTTCATGTGGGTTGTCCATCTTAGCCTGGCTGCTCTGATCTATGCAGGTTATTGATACATCATGGTTACTTATACGCCACACGTTTTGCTCATGGACAGCTCCGTAGATCTTTCTTTTGAAATATACGTAATTCATCTTTTTTAAAAGTCCAAGTTTCTGCCCCATGTAGTACCACTGACCTTACAAATACTTTGTAAACTTTAATTTTTGATGTTCTACTCAGCAGCTGACTTTTTAAAATTCTATTTAGTTCGAAGAAACACCTATTCTTAGCTGCTATCCTTGAGTTTCCTTTAATACATTCTTTGTATGAACTGTTGTTGAATACGGAAATTGGAGCAGTACGAGAACTCATCTCCGTCCAGAGTTAGAAGCCACCACTGAAAAAACAAATCAAGGATTAAATCATATCATGGAATTGGCTCAAAATGGTTGTAGCGCTAGTAATGATAATGATGTAGATGAGTTTAATCTTCAAACCCATATTCTCAAGAGGTTATTGTTCTTCATACAATGGCTATGCCATCAACATAAATAAGGTATCGAACTGTCTGAACGGCAACATTGTAAACGTGAGAATAAACTAATTAAAACTTTGACAGAATTAAAAACGTGTTTGTCACTTGAAGAAACAATTTATTCTCACTTTTACAATGTTGCCGTTCAGACAAATTACACGCCGATTAGCGCAAAATTGTCTGAACGGCAACATTGTAAAAGTGAGAATAAATTGTTAATTCAAGTGACAAACACGTTTTTCATTCTGTCAAAGTTTTAATTAATTTATTCAAGTTATTCAACAAGAAGTTCATAACCAACGCAAATATACAGTCCAACCTTCACGGTTTCTTCTAATCCCTTCATGGTTTGGTTCTTCTTCGCAGGATTTGGTTATTAACAAGAAAAATATAATTCATAATTTCAAGTAATCAACCTAAACTTGACGTTCATACATCAAGAAAGCAAGTATTGTTGGTCCATTAAAATATTCAACAGTTCTCTTCGTAACGGAAATCAACATTTAGCTGCTTGACTCGTTTGGATCGTCCCATTCCAGTTCTTACTTACTTTCTTCAGTGCTGCGGTGAATGCAATTTGACGTACCCCTCTAGGAAGGTATCGGTCTGGTACTGTTATGAACTGGAATGGGACGATCCAAACAAGTCGAGCAGCTAAATGTTGATTTCCGTTACGAAGAGAACTGTTGAATATATTAATGGACCAAGAATACTTGGTTTCTTGATGTATAAATGTCAACTTTAGGTTGATTACTTGAAATTATGAATTACATTTTTCTTATTAATAACCAAATACGGCTCGAAGGACCAAACCATAAAGGGATTAGAAGAAACCATGAAGATTGGACTGTATATTTGCGCTGGTTATGAACATCTTGTTGAATAAACTTGAATATATTAATTAAAATTTTGACAGAATGAAAAACGTTTTTGTCACTTGAAGGAACAATTTACTCTCACTTTTACAATGTTGCCGTTCAGACAATTTTGCGCTAATCGGCGTGTAATTTGAAGTCCAAACACGAACTAGTTTCTTAAAGTATGTGCCACCTGAGTTACCTCGAACTTGTCTTATCACTTTTACCAGCGCAAAGTTGAAAAGTGTGACAGAAAAAATTTCTCTCTGTCTCCCTGTCTGTTTTTTTTCTAGTCTCATAATTTTTTCGGTATGTGCTAGTGTCATCTTAAATAACCTAATTAGTTTATTTGGTACACCAACAAGTTCCCATAACGCATTGGAATTACATTACACTGGCGTTACATTCGTAACTTTTTTCTTCAAATTTGTCTTAACCACTACATACGTAGCCGGGGCCGACTCCTTTACGTGCCATCCTAAGCATGGTGGTGGCTCACTTAAATTAGAAATTAAAAAATTTCTGATGTCTGTACCAAAATCAAATCTGGAATGTCCAAGATCGTTAATTAAGTTAAAGCTAAAAGTCGTTGAGATGGAAAGACTAGTAATTTATCCGAATATTAATAAAGTCACTATTCTGTAAGACAAAAAGCGATCTGAGTATTAGCGATCTAAGCGTAGTAGAGTTTTATCAACACACGAAACTCATATTTTAGACCACTGAAAACCTCAAAAAAAATTTTCTTGATAGAGAATCAGATGAAAAAACAGAAAATATAAGTAAATGAAATTAAATTACCCCTTTTCCTTGCGAAATGTATTTGGATAGCAAGACACATTAACAAAAATAGACATATGATTGAAAGAACTATATTGGTAACTAGGTCGAAAGAAACTATCGCTTGAAAACAATGAAAATACCGATATGGAATTACAGCATAGAACTATGGAGCGTACCAGTAAATCCAATATTCGTGTCATAGATCGCTAACAATCAATGTTAACTAATGTAGCATGGTACATAATAAAACAAAGACTCCATGAAGACCTAAAATTACCCAACATTCAAGAAATAATCTATGAAACCAACGCCAAACATCATCAGACATTCAAAATTCACGTCAAACTTTTTATTTAACTACTGCAGTAAGAGGAAACCAACAAAAGGGTCAAAAGGAATCAAAAGATTAAATATGTTCTACTCAATGAAAAAATATTGTCCAAATAGAAAACCTAAAGATCGCGATCGTCCTGATTCTACCAGTGCCATTCCGTCTTTATAAATGTAGTATTCTTTGTAAATTCACTTCTGATTTACTAAATATATCAAAAAAGTGATACATGCTTGATGAAAAGTTTGTACAGCTAAGAGTGATTGATATATCTTCTTTAAAGACCATTATCTAATAGAAACGATCGTATTAACTGTAAATCCCATTTATTTTATTTAAATAAATTTGAATTTGATGTATTATTTTATTTTAAAATGAAATAGTAGAGGTATAGTCGATCTACGATACGAAAAATGTGTTAACAACTTTTTAAGAAAACCATCCACTTTCAAAATGACGGCCATCAAGTCATCTCCTACGTACGTGGAAGAAAATATCATGAATATCATTTACCATGAACGTAGAGGAAGACAATAATAAAAAGCAAAGTTAACTATTTATATAAGAACGAGAATGTTATTCTTAGAACTTTCTTTACATCAACTTCAATTTTTCAAACTGTTTTTATAAAAAATTTAAATTTGACCTATCCTCTCCTTAAATCTGTTATATTCGACTATTTTCTTAAACATTATAAAATCAGAATATGATGAAATATTTTAGAAATATTGTAAATTTACGAATAGGGATGTAAGAACGCTAGATATACGCACGTTTGTCAGTATACACGCACAAGCACTGGAAAGGTAATATAAATGAAAAATATTTTGCCCAAATTGTAAACATACTTAAACTTGCCAATTTAAAATATTCTGAATGAAATGTCCGCCCAAGTCACACACTACAAAGTTTTTAAAATATAAAGTTTATATATATATATATATATATATATATATATATATATATATATATATGTTATATATATATAGACACTCTCTTGTCGAATGTGAGAGATGTTAAATTCAAAAGAAATTCCTTCGACATGGTCTTCTACATCTTGAGATGGTGAAAATCTCTCTTGCCAAAGTTGGCCTGGATATTCGTCAAGAAATTCGACAAGAGTGTGGATAGCAAATACTAAAATCGAGAAACACTAATTTTAAATAATTTATTTAAAACTAGGATCCCTGTTCAATATACAAATAACAGGTTAGTTCTGTAATCACATCGACACTACCAGCTTTGTTCTACTGCTGCTATACTTGAGCCGGCTTTTAAATCTAGAAACGTTGTTGCCAAGTCAGTTTTATTTATATTTTACTATACCTTATAACAACAAGAAACAACAACAAATAAGGAACAGATTTCAGCTTTACGTGGTGATTCTATGCACACATGATCCGTTGATTAATACTAAACAAACCTTTTTAAAACAAACTTCGACAGTATCATCAAAAGGATAATTAAAAGTCTTTTATACTCGTACTAAGGTAATATTATCTTAAGGTAATCCAGACATATGCTCTAACGACTATCCACTCGGATGAAGAAATTAAAGAATTAAATGACGACCTAGAAACAGCGTTACATGACACACCAGTATATTACACAATAATGAGCGACTTTAATGCGAAAATGGCATTTAAACAAGATAATGATGACTTAGCAATGGGTAAGTATGGATATGGCGAAAGAAATGAACCAGAACAAAGATTACTGAACTTCTTACACCAGGATAATTTATTCATGATGAGCTCTTTTTTCGATAAAAAGCTTTGATGTAAATGGACATGGATTAGCACAGATGACAGTGTCAAAAATGAAATAAATTATATCACAACAGACAGAAAAGAAATAATCAAAAACATCAAAGTACTCAATAAATTGTCAATAAGAAGCGACCACTGACTAATTCAAGCTAAGACACTATTAAATGTCAAATTGGAAAGAACAAAGATGATCCTAAAAACAAGAAAAAAGAAATGGATTCACCCAGAAAACAACGACCTGTATGAAGATACACTAACCAGACATATACAATACTTGCAAGATGAAATAGAAGATGTAGATCAAGCAAATTGTGGCTAGAAGAAACGGAAACAAAGTGCTGCCCGGCCGTTCTGACCCATAAAGAAAAACTAAACCAAAATACCAAAGAGCTAATAGGTAAAAGAAGACAGCTAACGGAAAAATACAGCTCCATGAGACAGGTGGAAAGAGCCGAGGAAGACCTATGTCCAGTAGTGGACGCATATATCTTGATGATGATTACGATACTCGTATTACTAAAATACAAAACCAATGTTTCTTTTTTGAACCATACTCATAGCTAATGTCGATAAATTTTGTTTTGTTGTTTTGTAAAGTGTAAAAATTGTACTCTAAGTAAGGAGACCGCAGGAAAAAATGACGCACCGAAGAAATTAATCAGAGATCGACAATTACAAAAATTCATGACTAAATCTAGAAATGCAATAATTTTCAACACCAAAATTACACTCGTAAGAAACTTGTTTTCCTTAACTTGTTAAACTGTCTGTTCGGGCTGTTAGGCCGTTGTCTTCTGAGATTATTTCTCGACGTTTCGCCAACACTAGGGGTTGGCAATAACATCTCCAGAGGATGCCAATACCTAGTGTTGGCGAAACGTCGAGAACTCATCTCAGAAGACAACGGCCTAACAGCCCGAACAGACAGTTTAACAAGTTAGACGATGGCCGTGAAAGCCTAACGTTGTTTTCCTTAGTTTTGCCATAAAAGGGTCATAGATGCATTCGAGATGTTTTATCAAAAACGAATTCTTAGAATACCCAGGATGACCTGAAGAACCAATAAGTTAATAATAACACAACTAATTACCGAAACGTGTATATCTATGAACAATACCTACACGTTATCTTATATTTGTACTGGCACCAAATGGTAACAGTCAAAATAAAACAAATAACATCGGATGATGTCACACGAGAAGTCAGACAAGAGTATGATCCATCTTCGCTACTGTTTAATCTGTTCTTGGAGTCTTTATTTAGGGAAGCATTGAATGAGATCCTAAGTGGCATCAAAATCAACGAAACTATGATTAACAACATCCGGTACGCAGATGACACTATCCCATGACACTAGCAAGCAATGTACAAGATCTACAAAATATAATAAATTCGGTAGTTTCTTATAGCGAAATGCTTGGCTTACTTTGGGACGTATCCAAAAACAAAATATGTACTTCTTTTTTTAAACGACGCCAAAAAAATGTAGATCTCATTTCAGATGCCAAAAATTGGAGGGGATAACCTCTATAAAATATCTAGGTGGTAATATCGATAGCCAATGTACCACGAAAAATAAATGCTATCAAGGATTCGTCAACCGAGGACAGCATTCGTCAACTTACAGATATTTTTTTATAAAATTAGATCTTATTTTAAAGCTTAAAACTCCGGTGGTAAGATATTAAGTTTTTCTTTGTCTTATTCTATAGATATGAAAGTTGGACAATGGACTAACAAACAACAAAAACATATGGCTTACATGTATGCATATAGACGGATATTACAAATGTTATGGATACAAAGAAAGACCAGCGACAAGGTGCTTTAGCACCTTGTTTTTCATGAGAAAACAAAAGATACAAGAATTCATGGTTAAAAGACCAGACGACATGCTGTGATCACCCATCTGTAAAAATCCTTTGTGCTGCAGTTTCCAAAGCTACAGTTTCTATCAACGTAGTAATGTATCAAGTAATCAAACAGATAATAGGCTATTTTATGATATGATTTCAGGTATTTCAGGATATTTATGATAATAGGTATTCGAAGATATGATTTCGAGAAGCTTTCCGTGCAGAGAAAAGTCAAAGAAAAAATGTAAAATTAGATTCTTCACAAGATATATGAACTATATTGTCATGCTAGGATGTGCGAGATTGGCAGAAGGTAGAGGGACGCGAGGAACATCGGAAATATTAATTCTCATCTCCAACATCTCACGAAACCTGTAACAGATTAACGATTAAGAAAAGGAAGAGTATTGTACTGTATTGTAGTCATAAAATAAGTTACCAACATATTAACCAACCGTATATTAAACCAACAAGAATTGGTCAACTAACTTATCCAAATATAATGAATTTGTCTACATTATACATAATACATATATTAATATGCATGTGATCATAACACAAAAAGCTATGAAAAGGCAAATTTTAAATATAAACGCAGACGACTTAGTCGTCACAGCCCAAGATTCATGCTTTGAAGAGGTGGAACAGAAATTGGAAGCTGCTCTGAATGTGATGTCTAATTGTTATAGAGAATATTCACCTTCAGACCCTACCTGCCAAAAGGAAACTCAACATCACCTGGAATAACAACACCACGATAGAGCACACACCTCGGAGTCACACTAAACCTCTCGTCTCTCGTTTTAACGAAACTAAGCAGTAGATGAGGCGCCAAACCCACAGTACTAAGATCGACCGCGCAGGCATTATGCTTCTCAACGACTGAATACGCATGTCGGTATAGAAGAGATCTGCTTATGCCAAGAAAGTAAACGCCAGCCTAAACGAAACGTGCAGACTCATTACCGGATGCATGAGACCAATCTCTCTGGATAGAGATTCATAGAGATTCATAAAGAACAAAAGAGATACTCACTAGAGAGATCACTAAAAATATTTAAAAGATATTATGCATTTACATTATGACTAATTTGGTTAGTAAAATACCACGGAATAAAATCTATGTTGTTTTTAAATATAAGAGCATTAAAAGCTTAAAATACATATTCCAGCAACATCAAAGTAATTAGACAATTTCTAACTGGATGAAATTAATAAAGCACTCAGCCAAATGAAAACAGGAAACGTTGCCTGCCTTTATGCAATGTATTCAGAGTTTCTGATCCACGTCGATGTAAAAAATGACATTGGCTCAAGAAATTCTTTAGCGATATTATGAAAGACTTTTGAACTATATAAGAAATAAGATTATTCAATTTTGTATCTAAAACATTTAGATAGGCTGGTTTTAAACGATTTACAAGAACAACTATAACGTTTATAGATTTTAAAGATCTCATGAAAACCACACCGTATCAAAACTTGCCACCTAATAAACAACTTAATAATCAACAAACAGAATTTATGAATTATTATAATAGTGGCTTTATGAAATTGAATATCTATGGTGAATGACCACCTACCCCAAGTCTCGGTGCTCACTTAAGTAGTATTTAATATCTACACGACTGGTTTACTTAAGACACAACTAAGAAAATTTGCTAATGTAAACGATTTGGCTATCTTTTCTCAAGAAAGAACTAAACGCAAGAAACTTCTTTAAAGGACTCAGAAAGAACGCCTAACAGTACTGGGTAATTACTACAAGCGCTAGCCACTATCTCGTTACACCAACAAAACCCAAATGTGTCTCTTCCACTTATCGAGGCGGTTTGCAAAAAATAGCCTTAATGTAACTTTTAATTGCAGAGCTATCAAACTTAACAGCAATCCCAAGTACCTAGGCGTGATACTTAAACATTAAAATTTAAGTCAACGTAGCCGGTAAAATAAGAACACGGAATAACATAATAGTAAATCTTGCTAAAACAACATGGAGTTGTGGATATACTCCAAATCTCTGCATTGTCTTTGTTGTACTCTATGCACTGGCGGAATACTGTGTAATAGTACAGATAGATAGTGACAAATTACCAAAATCGATAATCTGCTGAACGAGTCAATAACTGCAACTATTTAAACAGTTCCATTGGGATAGCTTTCTGCTTTGAGTAATATCTTCCCACCAGCGTTTATCAGAGAAGACCGAAAAAGCACAATAAATAAACACTAACCGATCCACCAAATAATGTACACATCACGCAAGAACAAGAGCGACTACAGTCTAGATATCCACCTATCAGAACTGCTTCCGAAATAAGTGATGAATATGATTTAAACAGCCAATAGATAACAATGTGGACACCAGCAACAAATTCGGACTACATCCAAAAATCCAAACTTAATAAAAACAAAAACTCAAACAAAAAACTGGATAAAAATAGTACATCTAACAATAAAGAATAGTAAAGTACTATTTAAACCATATAAACAACAATGATGCATTGTACTGAGCTAGAGAGTATATAAAAAAGAGAGGTATTTAAGTTTGAAAATCAATGACTAAATATTCATTATTTGAAAGAGTTTTCTCTAAATTGTGAGAAATATCCACACAACCAAATTAAAAGTCACTTAACTATCACCTGCGTCACAGTTGCGTAACTTGAGGGAATGGTACGGATGCACATCAATTGAACTATTCAGAGCAGCATCTAAGACCAGAATAGCCATGATGATTGCCAACCTCCGTCGCGGAGATGGCACATGAAGAAGAAGAAGAACTATCACCTCAGAACTATGTAAATAAGAAAATTTTATGTATCCTGCCTAGAACATCAGTTATCAACCAGACGTTGCAATCAGCGCAAATTAGATAGTGAATGTCTATAATTCTGTCCATTTTTTTCCATCTGTCTATGCCCAACTACTTCTTACTTAAAGTAAGAATATATAAAGAGAAATATAAAGAAAAGGTTTAAAATTGGACCACAAAAAGGAAACAAAAAAATAATTGTCAAAAATAGTACATACCTATAGGAAATACCAAAAACTGTATATTAATATAGTACATGTCTTTGTTCCTTACAAAGTGACCAAAATATAAATATAAATATGTTTATATTTATAATAATATAATATAATATATACAGTTTAGTGCTGATGTTGGATTATTTGACCCACTTTTTATTAAGTGCAATCACCATGTTGCAAAGTGACCACTATGGCGGCGAAGTTTTCAGGAGAACACCTTCGGAATGGCGTAATACATTAGTAGACACTAGATAACATCACAATGATACCTGAAGTGGCTTGCTAGAAGTAAAATGGTACAAAATTTATACGTCGGTGGCAAAATGTTTTTATTCAAACAGCGTATCCAAATATCCAAATAAAGCCTCGTTTTTTGCTTATCACACACACAATAAAGTAAATCCCAGCTTCAGGGGATATGATATTCCCGGAGTAAGGTGTTATCATTTCCGAGTATCAAAAAGATCACGCCTCCTGGAGAAGGTACATTGCTGACCCCTAACTGTCCCCAGCTCTCCCCAATCACAGACATAGTAGGGGAGGCATTATGCGCCTTTCTCCTTGGCTTGCCTTTCTTTTTGTGAAACCTCTAGAATTGCCTCTTCTCATATGAATGCACATCCAGCGAGCCAGTGACTTTGGTTTTTGTCCTTGATCACTGGGTCTCCGTACTGGGGTTTTCTGTATGCCGGACGATCGGCTGCCGACTAGGCAAACGCTCCGCGGCCTCAACGCTCAGGAATCGCGGTTGCTTCATCTGGGGTATCTGTGGTAAACATTGCTGTTCTCTTTTGGATACCTAAAACTCAGATTGATTGAAGTAGTAGTTGATTGGAGTAGTATTACTTCACATCAAAAGAAGTCAAATATAATTGAATTATTTTGAAAATAAGTAGCATTTTTCTGGGCACCTTCGCATATAGGAATAGGCGGAAATGAGAAAGTGGAGAACCTAGCCAACACAAGTCGAATAAACTCACAATACACAACAACATTTAGAAATGATCTCTAAACCAACCTTAAAAATTTAATTAAAACTCACCGAATGAATATATGGCAAAACTACTGGAAAAATACAGGTACCAAACTAAATAAAATCTCTCCTCATGTGAATCTTGAATAATCAATTAAATATAAGAGACCAGTAATCATTTGCATCCAGTGATTCAGTCCAGATACAGACCAGTGTAGTTGATGTGGATTGTATGTTCTAAATAAAAAAAATCTACAGTTGAAGTTCTCAAAAATATAGTTTGTAATTATATTGTAACAATTATATTTTTGCTTATAAGGAGTTGAAAGGGGGATTGAACAATCACTGGGCTTGGAGACAGGGTAACCAAATAAATTAAAACATTTGCGAACGGCTACTCGTGTTTTGGTTGGAGAGCTAAGTCGTGGATAAGCATTTCTTTTTTTATGGAGGACTGGAAGAACTAACTACGAAAAAGGATTAAATAAATACTTACAGAGATGTCCTTAGCAACACTAAACAAGAAATTCCTAAACTATTTAAAATTAGGGTGTCGTTTAAAAAAAATCTTCTTGCTGGTTTTTTGGTTTGGTTTTTCTTTCCTTAGTTTCGAATACAAAAACACTGGGTCCACACATGGGATCCAACCCATTGGAGACACAGAATGGAAGCTGGACAAATGCTGGGTAAAATGAAGTCAAATACCAAAACTGGACTTCAGGTTATCCTGGAGGATAACAATTGTAATTCTTCAAAACTCGGCTTTAAAACCTTCGTCGGCTTACTTAGCCCTCAGGAGCTGTTATCAAATCCCTTGTTACAGAAAACAGCTTAACACAAACGGTGATTGACTCACATTACAAAGATTGCCACATAGAATTTTGAGCTCAAATCACCTTCTTCTCACCAAAATTCATGGAATTAAGGGAAAAGTTTACTGTTTTTTTAAAACTCTCCGAAAACGAACAACATCGAAATCCCGATGACCAAATCCGGACTTAAATAATGAAAGCGCCCTCCTCTTACGGCGCTCCATCGATAAGTCAAAATTCTAAAATGAAAGCGTCTGCTTCTAACGGTGCCCCATCGCGAAGTGACATTATCCTCTTAAATCATTATAAATATAAGCGGAAAGATTCTTGTTTATTTCGTGCGTAAATATCTATGCGGAATAAATATCAAGCGACAGGACAATTTGCTTATTATAAACAGAGTAAAAATGTTTATATTATCAATCTCAGGGATGCAAACAGATTAAGAATATTTTTTGGTGTTTTATGAAATACGGGATCAAACGAAAATGCTGCAATATAATAAGGGATTTACATCAACTAAATATCTCCTTATATCTATAATTTGTTTTTTACATATAAAAACTTCCTGTGTTGTGTACTTTGTAATATCTTTAATATAAAATATTACACGAAGAAAGTTTGTTTAGAATATTTTACTTTGCAAGTATCTATGTAGAACTTTTCACGCACAAAAAGTGCCTTTAAAGTGATTAGATCAACAATACGAAATTTAAACAATATACGAGAATATGTAGGTTTGTAAAATGTCCAAGCTATTAATAGTAGGGACCAAAGCTATGAAACATGAAGAAATAGAAGAATCTTCTGATGTGTTAAAAGCTCTCTAAAATTTATAAAACTTTCAAAGAAATTGCACAAATCTATGGTATGCGGAAAATTGTTTTAGAAGAGATACTACAAAAAAGGTTTGAGTTAATGGCATTCTCGGAATATTATGTTATTTTTAACCAAATTACCAGCACGTCTGAAAAAAGTCAAGAATTAGATTTTCTTCTTCTAGCATCACGAAAAAATACTTTTGTCCGCCACAGAAAACATTTTACTATTTTTTAGTATCTTTAATAGTTTAATAATTTTTAAATAAGTTTCAATAATCAATTCTTAATTCTACTATCCAAATTATATTTTAAAATAGTTTCATGTTTTTTGTGGCGAGATAAATATTTCACCTTTATGGTGAAAACGGTTGGAAATGAAAACGCGGAAATAGAAGTAAATGTTTTAAGTTAATAATATTTTTGGAATAGACAATAGACTTTTCGTGTTTCCATTTCTAGACACGAACATTAGAAGTGTCTCTAATTAATTTTAAATATACATTGTGATATTTAGCAATTTTTTTCGTCTAAAGAGTATATTTTGTTTTTAAAAAGTTGACAACATAGTTTTATATTTGTAATTTGCTAATTAAAATGATAGTTCTAACTTTGAAATTGAGAGAAACTTTACATATATGAGTAAATGTATCAAATTCAAAGAAAAAATCAGGAAGTTGTGCCTCATAATTCGTTTGAATTACGTACACATTTTTAGTGGTATTTGGAAACAAATAATCAAAACAAGTCTACAATAAAATACTTAATACATGTATCAGATCACTGTGGATCTTTTTCAAAAGAATAAGGTAAATTTCTTCTTTGTAAAACAAAAGTTCTTACAAAAATCTTGTGAAAAGTTGTAAGAATAATATTTAGAGGCGTACATATAATCTTTTTGCAATAAAATATGTCAAAATAAAACTGACAGTAAAGAAATTAGTATAATTATTAACCGATCGAGAAAAACGAAACAAATAACTCAATTAGAAAAAAAAATAATTTTCTAAAAAAGATAATCAATGCGCAAAAAGTGATCAAAAAGCCGACCAAAAAGCTAGCAGAATAGTGGCTCAATCTAGGGCTCCCCGTTATAAAGAACACATAAAATATATAAAAAAAGGAACTCAATAATTTACGCCAAACAGCCCGACATAACCCAAAATTCTCCCATGAATTCACCACCGAAGAAATGACATACATCCTGAGTTCCTACTACAATGCGACCAAAGGACAAGAAAAGGGTTGACTGCGTTCTACTCTTGGATCTTAATAACTAGAAACATACCAAAAGCTTTTAATGAGAGCAAAATAATTGCTGTTATTAAAACCCAATAAACCTCACGATAAAGTTGAAAGCTATTGTCCCATAGCAGTTCTCAGCTGCTGTTATAAACTATTGGAACGACTAACCTTAAACATAATAGGCCCACAAATTCTAAAAAATATCGCACTCGAACAAGCAGGTTTCATACCTTATCGAAGCTGCGCAGACCAGGCCCTAAGTCTAATTACACATATATAAGGGTATCCAAAAGCAACTACATACTAGAAATAACCTTATTCAGAATCTCTGTGGTACTAACGGGGATGCATCTGTGGATATACTACGAACATCTGTGCTAAGTTTTGTCTACTCTGTGGCAGGATACTGTGCACCGGTTTGGCTAAATAGTCGCTGCATCAAGACTACTCCACTATATCAGCTTCGTATCCTCAGCCATATATCTCTGCCTCTTCTACGAAGGCAAAAGACCTTGATAAAAGAGTATTCGAAAATAAATAGTAACTTACCCTCCCAATCCATGAAGATATCCCGAGTTTACCAGCAAATCGACTTCTAATTAACCTAACTCATCGCTAACAGCAGATTATTTCAATGTTACCTCCAGATAATGCAGGCTGTGAACTGAAGAAGCTCAACCTAAAGTAACCAAGCTTATTGACCCAGTTCAAAATTCTGATGGCTTCAACTAGCCTCGAAGCATACGGAAGAGCCTTAACTAAATTAGAATTGGACATAAATTATCCGCATACAACCTACATAAATGGGGAAAACGGTCAACTTCCAGCTGCGACTGTGGTGTTCCAAATTATGTTTAAGAAGGGTTAGCTAAAGCTCTTGATTTAGGCTCTGAAAACTCTTCCGGTACAATATACCTTAGCTACCACCATGCAAAGAGATTCTGGTCACTTTCCCAGGACAATATATCTCAGATGCGCTATTGAAAACTACTTAAATAAGCAAAAAATAATACCAAAAGTCAATAATAAATAAAAAGAAACACCAAAAGCCCAAAAGAAAAAATGTTTAAAAAGGTAGTAAAAATAAAATAAATAGGTAATAGAAAATTCCACGAATTAGCTAGCATAGAAAGAAGAACAAAAAAAAATATATAATAACAATAACAATTCGATCTCCAGGACAGCGAGCGCATTCACATTGATATAAGTGGTATAGACATTTTATAGTTTGAATATCAGCACGGACTAGAAAAACAAAGAGTTTAACCGTTGATTGAATATTTGGGTAATTCAATCAACGGTTTAATATAATAGTTCAAAATAAAAACGGATCTGCGATTTTCGAATACGCCGATGGATTGGGTCGGTCGATGAATGAGCAGTAGATTCAGAGATGGGAGCTTCCGCTCCGGTGTTACTCATGGTATTGATCTCGACCGAAAGATGCTATAAAGAATGAGATGCTAGAAAACCGGAAAAAACACATAGAAAATTGTAAACAGTGGTTAACCATTAAACGCTTCATACTTTGCTATAAACACATAGAATAAAGAAGGAAAACACTAAAATAAGCGTTGTTCAAAGTATTTTGGTAATTTATATAAAAAATCTTAACATGTGTTAATATTATAAACATATTTATTATTTTTCTTAACATCGATAGAGAAACAATTGGCTCAATATTGATGCAAACATTTTACCAGGAATATCTCAGTTATGTCAGACTTTCAGTTCATTTTTAACTTTTAACCTGTATAAAGTATCTACAAACGTGTCCTACAAACGAAAACTGTAAATTTTAGAATTTCACTTACACAACACGGCTTTCTAAGAATCATGCATTTCTTAGATATTGACATCTGCTTAATTAAGTGCTTTAATCACTCAAAATTGTTGCATTTTATGATAAATTAATAAAAAAATGAAAAAAATATAAGCTCAAATAGCTAGTTTGACAGAGATATTTAATATCTTCAATCTTTTTTATTTTTTAAAATGTCGATCTCAAAACACAACATTAAAAATTTCTTTTTTATTAAAAGTGTGCTTAAATGCAAAAAGAATCAATGCTTTTGTGATGGTATACAGGAGGATACTCCGAATTCCATAAACAGCACATCTTACAAAAGAGTCTGTGCTTCAAGAACTATATATTTACACCAGACTTATTACAAAACTAAACAGAAATGTTCTGAGGTACTTTAGCGACATCACTAGAAGGAAAGATGTTATGAAAGAACTGATCGCCGAAGGTATTCAGACCATCAAGAGGCTCCTTTACTGCGGTTTGATCAAATTTAAAAAATTATAGGACTCTTCCGGAAGTATCTCACAAAGCTCAAAAATAATGTTGAATGGTCAATCAACCATCATGAAATCACCATATCCTAACGTAGGATAACGGACTGGGAAGGAATGCTTAAAGACAGCATAACGAACTGTTTTCATGTTTGCATTAAGTCCAAAGGTGCATTCTGATTGTAACAGATACCGTGGAAACTCGGTATATGTGAGAATTTGTTTTGAGAAATGTCACATCAATTATATGATATGAAATCAATTTTTTGGTCAATAGCATTGATGTACAAAATGATCAAACCGAGTTTTATAAAAACGTCGCATTATAGAATATTCAAAAATATGAGAATATTTTATGAAAATGGCAAAGTTCCAAATGTCATGTCAAAACAATGAAATCTTGGAAAATTAAAATGCTATGACGTGTCTGTCCCAAATTAGTCGCATTTATGTTAAAACATAATGTAGAAACGAGACTGTCAACTCGGAAAACGAAAATGAAATTTTCGTACCTAGAAGCTCATTGCAAATTAGTCTTTTAGGAAAAAAGATGCTCTGCATTCAACTACAACTAGAACATCAAAATGTGAAGCCTATAATACTCTGTTTAGATAAATAAAAAGCATTCTGATTTTTTAGTTGTACGAAAATACAGAAAAAGTATCATCATTTCTAAGAAAAAATGTACATGTTGTACAAATTATTCAGTATGACGCACCATAAACAAATAATATTTTAGATGTAAGTCGTGATGATAAATTTGTCGTCATGCTACAAGATATTCGTTATAATTGCATTCGACAATGTGCAATGCGTGAACTATGCGCTACTAACGCGACCGGCCGCGCTAGCAACGCTTGTCGTCGGGATAACGCGGAATCGCCGATGGCAATGTCGTTCGTATAATTTACTCCATGGTACTGTCATTATTTGGATGCCCAAGGACTCTGTCACCTGTCATACGAGCGCTAATGTTGTCGAGTTAGCAGCGCCGCGTTAGCGTCCGCCCAACCGGACAATGGGACTACCATGGAGTAAATTAGTAAATTGTAAATTATACCAACGACATTGCCGTTCACGAGCCCACGTTGTCTCTACGGCAAGCGTTGTTAGCCTGACCGATCGCGTTAGTAGCGCGCTGTTCTCGCGTTGCACATATCGCGCATCCAGTTATAAGTAGCGCTGACAAAGTGATCTCAACGCGACGCAATTACAGTCACGTATTACTTGGAAATTATGCGACCTGTTCTCCGCATCTTCAAAGCTACAGCAGTGGCGCACATATAACAGCTCACAAGCTGCAATAAAATCCTATTCATGCTATAATATAGGATATATACAACAGTTGCAGTTTTCTTGTATAGAGAGTAGTGATACAATCGAGTGTGTATTAGATAAAAGCTACGCGAAAATATTTGACTAATATTCCTACCATCAGAAAAAGTAAAGTTGATGATTTTGAAAATTCATCTACGGAGTCTTACTATAAAACAGAAGTTTATAGCTGTTATAAAATATATTAAACAAATTGCAAATTCATTTAAGGAAACAACAAAAATGTTTACAAATTGTCTCTAATAATACTTGATCAAAAATGTGGATTGCTGGTTTTCAAATAACAGTCAAAATTCAAAATAAATGTATTTTTCAGTGAAAGGAAATAGTTTCTGAACCAAAATAAATATATGTTTTGATACGATGAAGAACAAAAATTTTCGGCCATGTCAAAAATATGTTGTCAATAAAATAATTACTTATGGATTTGTGATACAGTTGGTGCATAGAAATATAAATTTATTGTATTGCTTATTTCATATTTTCCTATTTTTAAGTATTATCACTTTTGTTTTAAATCGTAATATCTAAAAAGTTTTAACGGCGTTTAAGGATCTAAAAGTTCTGCTTACACTTTACTCTTATATTTTATGTGGTAAAATTTAGGCTCTCACCAGATTAAAGAAACGCTGTTGGAACTTTTATTATGTGTAGCTATTAACTGGAGAAGTTATATGAGGCTTCATTTTGCACCGAAAGTTTTATATAGCAATAAATCTATTATTTTTATTCTTTTATCCAGTGGCAATCAAAATCTTAAAAATTATTGACGAAAACAGGCAATAATTACAGGGGCGCACCAATTAAGCACAATAATAATGTTCTATATTTACTTAATTATCGAGTTTTTTAAATAAATTAATTTCTTTTTTCTTCTATGTATAAATTAAAAACATGGTATCTCGATAAATTCGATACTAAATAAATGCAATAAAATGCTTATGTTTGAATGATGAAAAATGTAAAAAAGTTCAAATTTTGTCTTTATTTATTAGTGGTATTAAACTCAAGAGTTTTATCTAACGAGTTTCTTCAATAAATGCAGGGTTTTAAGGAATATATTACCTGCACAAATTCGAATGTAGTTATAAGTTT
Source organism: Diabrotica undecimpunctata (assembly GCF_040954645.1). NCBI lineage: Eukaryota > Metazoa > Arthropoda > Insecta > Coleoptera > Chrysomelidae > Diabrotica > Diabrotica undecimpunctata. The sequence continues at coordinate 122,243,108 of NC_092809.1, read as the reverse complement.
GAATTGTTTCTAAATTCCCTTTGTTCGATTCTGCTCGATCGATGATGATAAAATAAAATGTTAAAGTCGTAAAGTAAAATATAGTTTTATTGACAGCTACTGAATGATTACACTCTAGTTGTTGTTGCGGTAAAAATTTATAAGAGACTGCGTCCCAAACTAGTCCCGAAGCTATATTTATAATCTCACAAAACTGCTACGATTCATCAATAATGTGTATTGCCCTCTGCATAGAACAAAACCTTTGACTTTTGAAAGCTAGCAGATATAATTTGAATCGAGGACATGATTACAGGCATTTCCTCAATCAAATATTTGGCAATAGTTTGCAAGAAGTTGAACAAACTGTAATTAAGCAACCAATAGATATGTTTCACAATTATACACGGTGAAATTATATAAATTCAGGAAATAAAGATTAATGTGAGATTACAAATTAATGGACCATTTCATCACTAGAGATGGTCTAGAAATTCACATTATTTCCATAAAAAAATTACATTAGTCGATTGAAACGTGTTTCAATCACCTTATCAATCAAACCATCCACCCCTCTCAAGCTAGGTAGCAATTAACATATTAAGTAAACTAAAACTTAAGATGTGGCTCCAACGTCACATGCACTTGCGTGAGAGAAAAATTGATCAGAAAAGCTTTATTCAATTGCTCAAGTTTAAACTGTCCGAAAATTACCGCCAATGCTTGGTGCAAGCGTTAAACAAAATTCTATAGGGAAATCAAGATTTCTGCAATGATTTCCCACAATTTGATCAACATACCGATAAGGCAATCCAACATCGAGATACTTCCTATATCTCATAAATAGTTCCTGCTATTACTTGCCATTAAAAAGAACCCAAAATGCACAACGTCTAAATATTATCGAACCAAGAGAAGATTCGAACAGAAAATGAGGAGCATTTAAAAATATAATGCTGAATCCAACGAAGGAGATCCTAAAGGGAAGGAAAAATATTAATACAACAAAATCATGGATGAATGATGAGATACTACAATTGATGGAAAAAGGAAGGTCGTACAAGAATATAAACACCGAAAAGTATAAAGACATAGTGTAATTAAAAAAATAAGAGAAGACAAGGAAAAATGGTACTCAAGCAAGTGTGAGGAAGTAGAAGTACTGTTGGAAAGGCATGATCAATTCAATCTACATAGGAAGGTAAAAGAATTGGTCGGCTATTAGGCAAAAAAGATAACATTATCCTTGATAACCACAAGAAAATAAAAAGATGGAAACAATACATACAGGAATCATTTAAAGACGAGAGGCAAACAGGAAACCTAGAACTATGCAACAGTAGAGAAACTGGGACAAGTATAACAAAAGAAAAAGTCGTGCATGCAGTAAATTTGACTAAAGATAATAAAGCTACAGGTCCTGACGAGATACCAGCGGAAATTATTAAATTAATCGCAAAACATCTAAATTTAAAAAAAAATGTAACGACATGCAAAAATTTTTAAAAAATATCTGTTGTAACGCGTTCCACAGATTGGACGTATCTGTTTGAGACCATACACAATCTGAACAATCGTGTATTAAAACAAAGAACCATACAATAAATAATTTGGTTCAGTTTGGGACAAGATTTTTTACTAATTTTGCATTCTTTAGTGACTCCCAGACTCAATAAAAATATATATCGAAGGACGTTTTATTAAAACAAAAAAACAACTTTTTCCAAAGTAAAAGAAATACAAAAACAAACGAATTATTACAAAAAGAGAAACTAATAGCTTTAATATTATTGCTCGAATCAGAATAATAACTAGCCAATGGTTTCTTCAAACACAAATATACATACAAATGCACGTGGATAAGACCAACACTTAATCTTGAATCAATAATCTACTATATCATTCTAAAACAATAGTTAAACGTGAATGATATTAGTGTCTTCCCGATACGGATAAAGTTCTCGTTAAAGGTAAGATTGTAGTTTTCTCCACTGCAAGTAATGTTCAACAACTAAATGATCAGAAGAAATCAAAGAATCAAGGCATACATAATCTGTAGAGCTATGTTCATAAAAGCACAAAAGAACTATATCAGAGAAGACTCAATTAATTTGTCAAAGTACATTTACAAGACACAAGATAAAATATATTATGGGCTATGCACAAAAGTACAAAGAAGGTTCTAGGACAACAGCTAAAAACCAAATTAAGCCATCAACTCTTATAGGATGACGAAATAGGAGAACTAATAGGAAAAAAAAAGCTTTATCAAAAATAACCTAGTACTAAAATTGACGAAACTCCAATGAAATCCAATATCATAGAGATAGCAGTAGGAAACCCTGTTAAAAGGACAAGAAAATGATTTATGGGACGGTAAATGAATGGAAATAAACACAGAACTAGGTGGCAGGACACGCACAGAAGCTTGATTTTAATAAACTCCTTAGTAACTGTATAAAATCGCAAATGTGAATGCATTACTACAAATAATTATCTGAAAAATGTTACCACTCTAGGTTTAGAAACACAAGAAGAAGTTGTACATATTGACGTGAAAACTTTGGTAAACTATCAGAAATTTAAAAAATTAGAAGGCTTATAATATGGACGGTCTCGGCAGAAATGATTAAAAATGGAACGTTTAAACTTTTTTATATGTTAACAAAAGTCTTTGAAACATTCCTGAATTGATATCCAGTGCCAGAGACATGGAAAATGAATAATATTTCATCCATCCACAGAAAAGAAGACAAGGGAGATAGTGGAAATTACTGTATGATAGAAAATGAAGAGACCTAATAGAAACCGAATACAATCAATATAAAAAAGAAGATCAATGGGACTTAAAACTGGACTAGTTTGGTATAATATATACATATGTGTTATACTTAAAATTTCCCCGGGAACTATATGTGCTTTCAGTGGTTTTCCGGGTTTGACTCTGCGTTGAATAATTTTGGTTTTGACTAAAACCATTATTTTGACGTTTCGGCAAGGAAGCACTTTCCATTGCTAAGTCAGGTAGTAACGCCTCTTGCTGGTGCTTGAACTAAAATGATTCACCTAGTCGAAGCGATTACTTACATCGAAGATCTTGGCTCGCTTCACTCGAACGCTTCTTGGCAGTCCTTGTTGTCTACGTGAATAGGTAGTAGGTAGGTCTTGTTGCCTAATTAATTTTTGTCTTTCTCTTTAATCCCGTTTACCATGTTGTTGGAAGTCTTTGATCATCATATCTTTGGTATAGACCAAAGTGTTTTCACTCTGATTTCACGTTTTCTTTTAATTTCAATGTTGAACAACATTTCAGTCCTCTACTTAAATAATGTATGCCTAAAACACGCGTAAGACCGTCCGCATATTGTAAAACGTTAACAGGGAGCACATTAGGGCTTTCCTCAGCCAAAGTGTTAAGCGAGCTAAAGTAGAAGCGACATGTTGCGAGGGGAGGACCAAACTACAGCGTGTCTGTATTTGGGATTTTCCTTTAAATATAATAAATGTGCGTCTAGTTAGGGCAAAATAAGGGGTTTCGTAATGAATAACAAATACAGTCATAGTATCATTGAACTGTGCATTTATTAGCTTCCTATCAGGTGCAAACTTTGTGAAAGATACGTAATAGAATTACTACAAAATTTACTAACCAATTATCAAATATATTATTATATGATTGAAGCAATTACCTGTAATATTGTCCTGATTTATTATGTTTGTTACAAAGATTCAAACTATTACATTATGCCTATTTCCTAGTGCCATCCAAAAGATACTAAAAAATTAACATAAATAAGGAATGTTGATAAACCTGTTTTATACACTCATAACACTTGAAGAAAAAACATTTAAGTGTTAATAAAATGTGTTAATATATTTAATACTAAACAACCTTAAGCAACATTAAAATTTAAACAGAGATAACCTTTTATAACTTCTACAGAATTAGTAATACAGACAGAAATACATGTGGAGCTTTATAATTATATTAATTGTGTTGTTTCTATATCACAAGTTTATTATTTTCTCCATATTTATTTTCTCCATATGTATGGATGTTCTAAAAAATTATATATAAGAGATAAGTGCATTATAGATCCTATTATAAGATATATAAGTTTCGATATCAGTTCAAACACATAAAGGTTTCCATCAAACGAGTTTTAAAATGAACAGAAACTGAAGCTTGGACGTGAGGAACCCGCTCTACGAAGTTGTTAGAGGCAGTTGATGTAGTAATGCGTAGATGTTTAAAATAATATGGACGCAGCGGATTTCCAACTAAACCGTTTTGAGAAGAATTGAGAAATGCTATAAACTGTTCAAATTACAAAATTCAAAAACAGATTACAATATTCATAATGTGAAAAAATTTAAATATATGTGGTGTAAAACAGCTCAAAAAAAAATGAGACTGGACCGATTTAAACTCACAATCGCTTTTAAGTATTGTTCAAAACCGGGAACGACTTGCCAAAATTGTAGCCAATTTTCTATGAAGAAGACGGCATTCCAAAAAGAAGAAAATTTAGCGACAAAATTGAAAAGCGTAACCATTTAATCGGTACATTCCTTCCATCATAAGGCTGCCAAATATCTTCATTCTCAACAGCTAATACGAACAGGAATAGCAAAGACACAAAGGCACAAGAGCGATAGACAGAAAAATTATCAATATTATAGGACTGTCAGATAGAAGGATAATTAGCTGAAAAAAAAAACCTCGTACCAACGTTAAACATGTTATCAAATAAAGTCGAAACTACCTGGCCCTAGTCTTAGAAAAAATATTATGGATTCAGATACACCTTGCAGACCATGGATATAAAAAAGAAAAATAAGGATACCAGAGAAAAGGTGGATCGGTATATGATCTAAAATATCACGCCGGCTCGAGATAAGTGCATAAGTAAATATGCGAGGATAGAAAGAAATGGCGAAGCAAAGGAGAGGCCCATGTTTAATATTAAATATCTCTAAACTAACAGATAGATAGTAAATCAATGGTGTCTGTATCAATATCACAATTGTATTAAACTGAAAATCATCTTGCAAAGAATGCCAGTAAGATTCAGACAAATATGCATAAAATATCTGAAAAGGAGAACTGGAGCTTCTTTTATTTACGACCAAAAAGTGTAAAAAATTAAGCAAAAAAACAATAAACTTTATTTATCACATAAAATAATTAACTAAATTTAAAACATTGACAGTTGACAGTTAAAACTGTCTCATTGAGATGAGACAGTTTCTCCGAATATTACTTGTCACCGCTACGTTACTGTTGGAATTTTGAACTGCTGCAGTTTTAAAAACATCTAATGATGGTTTCACAGTTAACAGAGTTACTACGAGGCTAATGAGGTATGCACAAATGTTTCTAAACAGCACGAATGTTTCCATTAATGAAACTGTAGATTTAATATAGTTTCAAACTTTACGACATTGAAAAAGTCTTGAATATTTAAAACATGGTGTGTGACCGTAAAACAATACAAATGGGAGAACAATATTGAGCACATTCGAAAACGAAACATCCAATGACAGATCAATGCTAAAATACAATTTTATGACCAAAACAACCGATCTACTGTGACAATAATTCACTGCTATTTTTAACACTGACAATGAGAAAAACATAATTTTGACACAGCTATACAATAATCAACGATCACCTTGTGATTTGTTGTGCATTTATATTAAAAAAGCTGAAACGAGCCTCTAAATAGAAAGTGAAAAATAATTAAATTAATTAAATAATTAATTAATTTAAAGAGGCTTAAAGTGCCATTTTTAAACACTATGTACTATATTGATCTAATCTAGTCTTTGCAACAAATGTCTAGTAAACTGTGACAATTCTATCATAAATAGCAGACTGCTACTAGAGCGGTCCGATTAGTACCTACTACAAAAAAAAACGAAAATTTTGGAAACGTGGAGATTTATTTTTCAACATAGTCTCCTCTTAGCTCGATACACTTGACTAAGCGATGCTCCAACTTCTTTAACCCGTCTGAGAAATACGTTTTCTCGAGATCTGCAAAGTAAGCTTTCGTGGCGACGACGACCTTCTCATTCTACTTAAATTTCTGTCCGGCAAGTGCCCTTTTCAAGTTTGGAAACAAGAAAAAGTCTCACAAGGCCAAATCTGGAGAATACGGTGGATGGAGCAACACTTCACAACCTAATTCGACCAATTTAGCTATATTGAAGGCGGAGGTATGAGCCAATGCGTTGTCATAACTGAAGAATACTTTTTTCTTCGCCAAATGGGGTCGTTTTTTCTGCAATTATTCGTCGATAGTCAATGTAGATCACCTCTTTGAATGAATCCCAGAAAATGGTGGCCATCACCTTTCCGGCCGATAGGACAGTCTTCGTGGCACGTCGCCGGATGCCATCCACTGTTTTGACTGTTCTTTGATCACATGTGTATACCAGTGGACCTATATTTCATTAACGGTTATGAAACGACGTAGATAATCCTTCGGATTACGCTAAAATATAGTCAAACACTACTCTGAAGTGGTCTCACGGTTACACTTGTTGTCCGGAGTGCGCAAACGCATCACCTATCGCGCGAACCGCTTTCTCATGCCCAAAATTAGTCACCTTACACAGGATCCAAGAGCTTGTGGCAGATTGACAGTTAACCTCCAGCCACACATGGGTTGACTGTGCTACCGAAATGAGGGAACGTCGACGGAGAAAAGAAGAGGAGATCAGAGCAGCTGGGCTGAGCTTTGATTTCACTGAGCGATTTTCCTTTCAAAAACAAGAATCTATTGACCGACCGATATTGCTCGTTTACCATTTTTTTTAAATTCCGCGGAATAACCCGCTTTTACACGCTGTCAAAACAAAACTACGAGTCCGATTCGGTTGAAATTTTGACATTAGCCGTCTACAAGAATGTATTATACGATAGTAGATTTTAAAACCATCTTGACTATGGATAGTAAAAAAATTTAATCGAAATTTTTCCGAACAATATGGCGACTGTCATCGTCAATAGAAAGAAACGTTTGAGAGAATCAGCATAATTATTAATTACAAAAACTGGTTAGCTTAACGAAAGGGTAATAAAAATTTACATTTGACCGGATTTGACGGATTTTCCAAAATTTCCTACCATAGGCGCTCAAAAGACGAAAAAATTAAAATAAGAGAATTTGTCACCTTAGGATTATCTAAAAAGCTCTTGTGAAAATACCTACTAATAATTTTATTGGCAGTAGGTAAAACAGATATAAAATAAAATATCATTAAAAGTATTCTGTAATCTATAAATGTAATTAAACAAAATAGCAATTCCACGTTACTGATGATCCAAGACAGAACAAAGCTCAAATGAATGAGCTAAACTGTTGTCTCAGTTAAAATGACTGCCAAATCGATATCTATCACTGCTAAAGTTCAGCGTTTTTTAAGACTTTTTGTCTATCATTATCTTAAAGTTAAGGCCTTGAGATTTTATATACGAATACTATTATTCAAAAACCATTTTATGTGACATTCATTATATATTGTGAAGGATGTTGGGGAATTGAGTGAGAGAAAGAACACTCATACTACAAAGAATTTTACATGAAACCAGTTTCATATTTTAAGTGAATTTGAAGCTTAAAAAGAAAAATGAAGATCCCTACATTGATTTTAGAAGAAAAATAACGACATTTGTAATGCAAAATTTATCCTAAATAACATACTAATTTTTAAAATTTAAAAAAACAAACTTAATCTATGGAGTGACATAGGTGAACATGTAGAAAAACTGCACTAATAGGTGGCATCAAATGTTAAAATGAATACCTGTCGAAAGAAGAAAAATAATAATTCACAACATTTTGAAGAAAAGACACGTATGAAGAGATGATATCAAAACATCTTGAGATAGGTTATAATATTTTTAATAGATAGAATATAAAGTAACAGTGTAGAAATGGCGGGACAATGTAAATGACCAAGCAAAACTAACGTCGAAATTTTTTGAGCCTCTAAATTAAAGCCATAACGTAGCCTCATGTCTATATTATCAAAAAATATGCTTTATTGTTATAACGTTATAACGTTATTATTATAAAAGAAAAATCTAGAAATTCAGTGCTCCCTTTAAGTTAGGGCCTTGAGATTTTATCTACAAATTCGGGATTTTATGTGTAAAAGCATATGACAAGTTCAAAAAGCATTTTATGTGACATTCAGTATATTGTGAAGTAAGTTGGGGGACTGAGTGAGAGAGTGAACAGTACTACAAAGAATATTGTTCACATGAAACAAAAAGAATGATTTCACATGATTTTCTCAAAAAGAAAAATGAAGACACATTGATTTTAGAAGACAAATAACGACATTTGTAATACAACATTAATCTAAAACAAAATGATAATTAAAAAAAAATAGAAAACAAACATAACCTATAAAGTGACAGATGAACAAGTGAAAAACTACACTACTAGATGTAAATTGAGGTGACCAGAATGTAAATTGTGAGTGTAGAAACTGCGAAGCAGTACCTATAAATCTTCAATTCTCAAATATACTTTATTTGAAATAAATCTAAAATAGCAAAACTGAAAAAAAAATACTTTCTTGTTCTTGTAGATTTATTAAAACTATTTCAATGATAGGATCTATAATGCGGATTTTAAACTGTATATTAATATTACTTAAAAATTATATAACTTTGGAAGTAGAAATTTAGATATGTTAGCATAGTAAATGTAGAATGTACCTATTCAAAAATTGCTACTTACTTCGATATTTCCATGTTCGCAGATATAGGAAGACCATTCAAACTTAAAGTATATTATTAGATATTAGAGTATTGTAATTTTATTTGAATGGTATTAAAAGCTGTAAATATTATTTTTAAGTGGAACATGTAACACATACGAAATGTACATTTAAATAGAAATCTATAGTTTTAAGTTTTAGATCGAAACAGATGTAAGAAATTCCCAAATTGTATTTTTTAAATTCGAATAAAATTATTGATACTACCAACTTTGTAATTTTTTTCTTCGTGTGAATCATTTTTTAAGGATATTGACGATCCTCCCGGTCCGTTTTACTCTGTCAGCAACATATCTGAAGAGTTCTATTGTTGTTTTTCCACTTCACTGCTTTAAATTTGTCAATCAGGGCGTGCGTCGTCTCCCTGGTTCTATTTTTTCTTCCACTTTCCCTTATATAACCAATCGCATCTAAGTCTAGGTAAAGTCTACGAGAGAATCCTAAAGGAGAAACTCGTAGAATTCCTAAACACAAACAACATCATTTCAAAATTCCAATTCGGGTTCAGAGCTGAACACTCCGCTCAAAATGCATTGACAGAAGCAGCAACCTTCATCTCACGCTCAATTTGCTGAAAAAGGCAAAATTGCCATGGGCATATTCCTAGACGCCCAGAAGGTCTTCGATCAGGTCTGGCATACAGGTCTGATTGAAAAACTTAGCCTAGCTGTACTGCCAACCACATTTCTAAAAATCATCCACGCATATCTCTCCAACCAGACAATAAGAATTAAAATCAGCGACCAATACTCTACTGCTTTTACTTCACAAGCTGGAGTACCTCAAGGCTCAATTTTAGCTCCAATCCTATACACAGGATACAACAGCGGCCTCACTCTCAACCCAACCAAGACACAAGCCATCCTCTTTAGATATCCGGGAACTTCCTGGTATGAAGACGAGGGTAACCCGATAGAGCTCTACGTACTTGGACCCCCTTTTCAGAGTTCAGTCAACTACTTGGGGGTTCAATTTCAGATTAACCTCAATTGGGAGACTGACTCTCACTCTTAACAGAATGAGAAAAAGGGCTAAACTCCTGGGAGCCATATCGGGTAAATCTTGGGGGGTACATAGCAAGACTCTCCTTCACACATACAAAACCTATATCAGACCTATTATTGAGTACAGGGCGATTCTTTTCTCTCTACTGGACAACCGCCAAATAAATGCCATAATGGCAACCGAACGTAAGATCATGAAAAACCATGTTGATTATATGTCGGCACTTATCCACCAACTGGCAAATATACCAACAATAGAGAGTAGAATCTGAACTCCCGGCAAGAGATTCACCCTTCGTACCATTACAAGCTCCAACACCTGAGCTAAAGAGGTCCTAAAACCTTACTACCGCCTAGGACACATACTCCATACCAAGCACCCCCACTATAAAAATTTCCTTCCTCCCGGCCAAACTCTTAATTTGGCTGGAAGTGAACTTCCTGATGAGTACTTCAATATCCTAGAAGCGATACCCATAAAATATTGTAGATGCTAATAATCTAACTTGTTAAACTGTTTGTTCGGGCTGTTAGGCCATTGTCTTCTGAGATTAGTTCTCGACGTTTCGCCAACACTAGGGGTTGGCATCTTCTGGAGATGTTACTGCTTCGCTTGTAAGCTGAAACTGACGCCACGTTGTACTACGGAGGTCATATTTATATTTTCTACTCGCCTCCCCTCCACTGGTTTAGGCGTGAGGGGGCGTGCCAGCGTTTGTAGCTTTTCTTTTTTCGTGATTTGCGGGAAGGGTGTTTGTGGATTTTAATATCGGTATCCATGTTTTGTTAATTCTTAGTCCTTCTTCTATCCGATTAAAATTATTTAGATGCTTATATATTTCCACCGCTTCCCGATATAACCGTGGGTAATACTGTGATGTTTTATCCAGCATCTGCGTTTCTTCAAACAGTATCCCACAGCGTGTTCGGCAACGACAGATTTGTCGATATGTCCTAAACGGCAATGGCTTTTATGTTAAACGCATTTTATCGGTAATAATCTACATGCCAAATATGCTCAATCGAAAAGAGCCGTTCCCACAGTGTAGCTGGTAACTCGCGAAATTTACCCCCTTAGAACTGCATGACATGGCCACCAACCTTCCTCAACACTAATACCATCACGCTCCACAAAACAACAGACACTGACTGACTACTGCTTTTTAGCAAGTCACTCGTCTAACCATCCTCCAAATAACTAACACAACTGCAATCGCAGACTAGAGCTATAAATAACGTTGTTCGATTCGATTCGAACTCATATTTTTCATTGCTTAGTATGTGACCAAAGTAACTCATTTTTCTTTCCTTCATAATATTGAGTATTTCTTTTTTCGTCTTTCTTAAAGTTTCCGAGTTTGTTTTGTGTTGTGTCAATTATATTTTCCACATTCTTCGATATCACCTCATAAAACTGGCAAGTGTTTTTTCAGTTGCGACCATAATTGTCCAGACTTCAACTCTATATAAAAGGGCAGAGAATACATATCATATTAATAATCTAGTTCTAATTTCTATTCCTAGTTTACCATTGCATAATACTTATTTCATCTTATTGCAAGCGCTTCTGGCCATCTCAATATGTCGTTTTATTTCAAAGCAGCGGTCCCATTGTTCATTTAGCTCACATCCCAAGTAATTGTATCTGGATACTCTCTCTAAACCTTTTCCTTTAACGTAGATTGTTTCGTCTTTAATCTTGTTCTTACTGACAATCATGATTTTTTTGTGTTCAAAGCCATCCATATCTGAGATTGTTTACTAGTGCTACGTTAATTGATAATGCTAAAGTCGCCTAAACTAATATTAACTTCCTGTTTTTTGGTTTCTTCCAGCGTTTTGCCTAATTCATTGTAAAGGTTGTCTATTTCTTCCTCTGTGCTATGAGATGACGTTACGTGTGCTGTAATGATGTATACATTGCACGGCATAAGTTCTTATGAAGAATATCAAACCTAAATAAGGATAAACATATGAAACAAGACATAATTAATGTTGATAATCTGTGCATTGAAATCGTTGCGAGAGAGTATAGGAGACAATCGGATGAGGAAATAAAGAGCCTGAAAGCGGGGGAAAATGTGGAGAAATTGTAAACAAAATGTAGAAACATAATAACTGAGAAGGCGTTGGAAATATTGGGGAAAACCAAACCAGTTAGGCAAAATGAATGGTTTGACGAGGAGTGCCAAGAAGCAACAGATAACAAAAATAGAGCATACCTAAAGACAAATCATGCTAGATGCACAAGAAGAGCAAAGGAGGAATACCGGACCCTAAGAAGAGAAGAAAAAAGATTACATAGAAGAAAAAAAGACAATTTGAAGAAAAGCAGTTAGAAAACATAGAATGGCAAAGAAATAAAAACGAAACTCGAAAGTTCTACAGAAATTTAAACAAAATGAGTAAAGAGTTTAAGCCAAGAATAGAGAGCTATAAGGATGGAGAAGGAAATATCCTTTTTCGATGCAAAATTTAACGGCCATTATATCGAAGAAGCAGATAACACCGTAGCAGGTCGAAATAACTGGATTCTATTCAACAAAAAAAAACGACCACCTACCACTGAAGAGGTTGACCAAGACATTAAAAAGCTTAAAAATAATAAAGCACCAGGAATTGATCACATTTATAGTGAGCTCTACAAGAATGGTGACGACGCCCTGCTACAAGCACTGCATAAACTTTTACTTTTTGTCTGGAAAATGAGACCATGTCCTGTGAATGGTCTCAAGGCGTGATATGCCCGCTACATAAAAAGGTGATCAGCTCCAGTGTGACAACTACAGAAGTATAATCCTGTTAACAACTGCTTACAAAATACATGTAAATGTTCTCTACGAAAGGACAAGTTTAAACAGTTGCCATAGTTGGAAAATACCAGACCGGATTTACTCCAAGAAAATCAACAATTGACCAGATTCATTCAATAAGACAGCTGCTGGAGAAAACATTAGAATTTAACATTGAAACTCATCACTTATTCGTCGACTTCAAGGCCGCATACGACAGTGTCAAGAGAAAAGTACTATACCAATCAATGCGTAAGTTTGAAATACCAGAAAAACTTATCCGATTAACGAGAATGACAATGTCTAACTTAAAAGCCAGCGTTAGGATACAGGGAGAAAATTCTCGATCCTTTGAGATAAAGGATGGACTCAGACAAGGGGATGCCTTGGCTTGCTTCCTATTTAACATTGCCCTAGAAAAGATAGTCCGAGACACACGAATTAGAGACGACGGTACTATTTACAATAGATCGATACAAATCTTAGCATACGTTGATGACATTAACATAATAGGGCGTAGCAAGCGAGATGTTAAGCAATATTTTCAAGAATTGGAAACGGCGGCGAAACAGGTCGGTCTAGTCATCAACGAAGACAAAACCAAGTACATGTTGGTTACTAAAGATTCTATAGCAAATAAGGAACGGGAAACAGCATTTGGAAGTCATATCTTTAAACGTGTTGACAGCTTAACATACCTTGGCCCTCCTGAGGCCGGTCCTCACATACGGAGCGGAAACTTGGACTCTAACGCAGAAGGATGAAAGACCTTTGGGAATATTCGAGCGTAAGATACTCAGCAAAATATTTGGAGCTATAAACGATCAAGAGCAGTAGCGTCTACGTCTCTGTTCTAATTAATATGAGAAAAAGACCCCAGAATGGAGAAAATATAATTATAATTATATTAAAAAATAATTTAAAACAAAAATTTTATATGTAATTTGGAATTTTACCGTGTAAATTAGTTTTGTTTGTCTTTCAATTTAGTTTTGCTGGTGTTTATTATAAAATTTGATTAATATGAGAAAAACGCGAGATACATAAAATAAAATTTTAATTAATTCCTGATTTAAATTAAAAAACACTTGGTTTTGACAGTTGTCTCAGCAATAATAGTGAACATCAGTTATATTGACTCAAGCTTCACATACCCATCTCTTACATGTTTTGCACCAATCTTTCTCGTAGTTTTCTCCACAAAAAAGGCAACAAGTTTCTTTGCCAGTGTCACATTTGTCTTTCATTTAAAATTTCCTCTGTTACTTTCCTTCTTTTTTTCGTTTTCGTTTTTCTCGTTGATTTCCCTATTGCTGTTTTCCTTTATCACTACTAATTTTCGTTTATATCATGACCAAATTGGTAAAGTAGGTAGCGAATGTGCATATTCGCTACTGTTCAGGAGAGCTAAAACACACTTTGGGCTTCGACTAAAAATCTGTTTGTAATGATATTTGTCTTCACACACCTGATCTGGAAACCTTAAAAAATGCCTAAAAAAGGTTAATAATGAAAATAGGCTAAGTAACCATAGTTACTGAAAAAGTCACATTCGTTAGTTTACCTAAGTGACTATTGTTAGAATGTTAGGCTATAAAAAATAGCGAATCTGCGTTTGTGTTAATGGAAAATGTACTTATGTATTACCTATTGATTGGTTTTCTCATGAGGTGTGTAAACAGAATAGAGAACATTAAGATTGAATAAAATTTAATGAAACGCTAAACTATTTTATAGTTTTGCTTTAAAATTTAGCAGATTATTGGTTTAGTTATTATGATTCGCTTTCAATTTCTTCAGAGGCGTTTGGCTCTGGAAGGGCATCTCGTACACTGTCCTCAGAGGGAGGATTTGTGTAGAAATCATGGTAAAGACGTGGTATTTGAAGATTCTAACAAAGCTTTTGAAGGCCTTTGAAGGCAAAAAAACCTGTGATCAATTTGTTTGATCGAGGGGTGCTCCTTAACAACATTCATACACATGGTAATGAATTTGGAATTTTTTTGCTGCCCTCCGCAGCTCTCCCACTCTCTTTGATCATTCTGACACATTCTGTATTGGTTTGGCCCATCAAATAAGTTTAAATGCATGTCGATATCTCTATACTGCCCCGGTTTCTTGTTTCGTCCCAGACACTGGCATCTTTAAGATTGTAAATGGTAAGATTGTATAGAGCCAACTTTCTGACGTAGAAGAATGGTCCACTAGCTCCTTTTGGTGTGTTCAGAACGGCTTGGAGATCTGTTTGTATTGCCGAAACACTTTTTTAGTTCCTTGTATCCTCTTTGTCTTGATCTCTAATTTTTCGTGCTGCTTCCTTGCGTTTAATATGCTCAGTATAGAAAGTATCATCATAGTTTATACCTCCTTTTTGCTCTTCAGGAGCAATATATTTCTTACAACGATCTTTAGCACGTTTGTGAAATTTCAGTTTGTACTCACGAATAATTCGTCTGTACTTTTCTAAAGATAGTAGATTTTTGTTTTCTTCAATACACTTTTCTTTATACAAGTTGTGCATAATTGTTACATTTAAGTCACTGGCTAAATATTGGTATTCTGATTTCTTCCTTGCATAGTGTGATTCCATTCTTGGGAACAATAAAATGTGATCTCTTATGAATTTTTCATTTATATGGTTTATTTTATTTGGTGGATCTTTTTTCCCTCGTAAGATAGGAGAATTTCACTAGACTTAACCTTTTTAAGAGCCCATCTTATAAGTGACTCTGAAATATTTAAAGTATCGAGAAAAAAATCTCTACACACATCAACTCTGCCATTTTCAGTGGAAAAAGCGTATTTTTTGGTGTAAGCTCTTCCTGACTCCACTGCTTTTGTCACTTTTCTTGATTTTGGTTGCACAGTAACGTGTTTTATAAGAAACTGCTGTTGTTCTAATAGGATGGCAATTTATGGAAACCATTATAGATTTTTCTCTCTCAGGCTCAGGTACATTTTAGTTAAACGTTTATGCTTGACTCGGCCAGAGAATTTTGGTTGCTTTAGGGGCCTTGCATTAATTAATTTTCCTTGTACAGTTGAATATTCGAGACCTTTTAGTCTCTTGGATGCTTCCTCCTGTCTTGTATAAACACCATTTTTTGATACTTTTCGCTTTTTTGGAGATAAATAATTCTGATTTTGTGCTGGGTTGCGGTTATCATTTATAGTAGGCCTATAACTGGGATCACTGCTTCTTGTCGGTATTTCAAGAAACATTCGTCATTTACTTCATTTCAGCACTGCAAAAATCCAAGCAGGTAAACTGACAAATATGCCACTTTCGTTATTTTGATGATCTGTAATCGTTGTAATACACTTTGGTAAAAGTGCGAATGTGGCACAATCGCTTGTTTACCTATCGAATATTCATATTCGACTGTTTAGAGTTGTGAATCGTGAAGTGGGTGTAGATTCGTTAAATTAAAAATAGTCAACAATGACATACATATTGGATCTGCACATTCGCTGTTTTACTGGAATATACATCTTGACAAGCCACATCTGTTTACTGTATTAGCTCAGATACGTCAATTTTGCACATTCGCTACTTTACCAGTTTGGTCACGATATGTTTTTGGAGTTTGTTGAATTTCTAACTGTAGCACCCTATAAAGAATAGTTAGAAATTCTCTTTTTTTTCTAAGTAATTCTCTTTTTTCTCGAAGCTCCATCGATATATTGCTTGAAGATAAAAGGGTGAATTATTTTCACCGGAATGTAGTATCTACTGATTCTGTACAGATTATGTGTTTTCTAAGTTTGTATGAATAGTAATTGAAGTGGCACATTCACACTTTTTAAAGGCATTAGTTTCCAAAAAAGAATGTGATATGAATGAAGTATCTATGGGATTTTTTAAAGGAATAAAAATGGAGGCCGAAAGATTGCAGGAAAGAGCCCTGGATAGTAAAATGCAAGACGCAAGACAAAAACGAAGGCCATGGTAAAGATGGTAGGATAAAGTGGCAGCGGACGTGCAAAATTTGCTAGACGTGAGAACCTGGAGAAGATCGACATGGGACTGGCAAGGTTGGAGAAGGCCAAGGCTCGATTTAAGCTGAAGTGCCAATGGAGAGAGATTTTCCAAAAGAGATGTTGATTTGGATGGACCAAGTAAAGACATAATTAAGGAAGCGTTTTCGAAAACAGGTTGCATTCTCGCTTATGTATCTATTGGTGTTTGGGGGTAAAAGGCAAAGATTCGTTGTCTTCAAGACTGATTGTGATCTGGATTGCTTGGTTTCGTTAGTAAGTACATTAATGGCCCTTGATGGTAAGGAAGTATTAAAATCTGTTACAGAAATTTTAATGTCATTTTGATCTAGATTGAGCTCGTTTGGATATTGCTGCAGCTGCAAAATCTGCGTCGATAAACACAAAACGGTCGGGAGCCATAATTCTGTTCTTCCTAAAACTATTCAACGTTGTTTCAATAGTAACTGTTCTGTGATAGGGTTTGCCTTACCGTTCGCTGTTGTTATCAATAGTTAAACTTTTTCCTGGCAGATAATTTTCCTGTAGTTGCTGAAGAGAAGTAGATATTTAGTGGTTAGAAGAATCCAATAACAGTAAGATTGAAGAAGAAGAATAAGATTTAATCTACGTTAAAGGAACAGCTTTAGGCTTAAAGCTATAATAGGACCCCAACCTTGAAATAAAACGACGCATTGAGATAGCCAGAAGCGGTTTCAATAAGATGAAAGCAGTATTATGCAATAGAAAACTGGGAATATAAATTAGAACTAGAGTATTGAGATGTTACCTATTTTCTGCCCTTTTATATGGAGTTAAAGCCTGGACAATTACGGATGCAACTGTAAAAGACTTGCCAGCTTTGAGATGTAGTGTTTTCGAAGAATGTGGAAAATATCATGGACACAACAAACACGAAAACATTAAGAAAGATGACAAAAGAAAAATTCAATACTATAAAGGAAAGAAAATGAGCTACTTTTGACACATTCGAAGAAATGAAATGATTTGATACGATTGGCTGTACAAGGGAAAGTGGAAGGAAAAGGAGGACCGGAAAGACGTCGCACGTCCAGGTTGAGAAATTAAATCAGTGGAGTGGAAAAACAACAATAGAACTCTTCAGAACTGCTGCAGACAGAGTAAAATGGGCCGTGATGATAGCCAAAGGATGAGGCACACCAAGAAGATAATTGTGGTGTCTTGTGGTTAGTGTTGTTTTTGGTAGTCATACATCTTCACTGGATCTTCCCGGAAAAATGGAGAATAGGAAACAAACATCAGCAACCTCCAACTCCCAAACAACCATCCGAGACAAATTTCGATGTTGTCATTTCCTGGCACACAATCGCACATGATTTTGAACTATCACGGAAATCAAGGACACGTGTCAGTAGAGTTTGCACGCCACGCCGTGTATAGTACGGCGTAATGTGATTCAATGATCGAATACCCAGGAAAAAAAATTAAATACATATTAATATTAAATATGTATATTATATTTGCTATAAATACAAAAATTACAAATAATTACACTATTCTTCGTTTTTAGTCTCAGACTTAGGTTTAACTTTCTTAGCGAATTCAGATAAGTCTCGTCTCATGGAATATGCATCTTCACCATCTGCATAATATTTTGGCTCGATTTCCACAGTTTCAAATTTTAAAGAGTTTTTGTATAGATTTAAAGCGGCGCGATTGCTTTTACGAACGTGCAGCGAAACATATTTTGCGTCAAAACATTCGACCATGGCTTCTGAAGCTTGATCCATCAGTTTTTGGGCTAGCCCTAAACGCCTGTGAGATCGCTTCACCGCCAGGGAAGTTATGTGACCATGCTTGAGATCTTCTTGATCTTCTTCCATTTTTGCTAGGACATATCCAACTATGTTGCCTAAAAATGAAACATATAAAATATAAATGCCTATTTTTATAAGATATAAATATATTATTATATAAAATAAAAATATATTAAATTATCAATATAGAAGAACAACTGATAATCAGTTCATAATATTACTTGATATAACAACGAAAATATAAAGCATGTAATGTTTTTGTAATAGGTATACACTGCAATAGGGTTAACAGAAGAATTCAGTGTCATCTATCGAAACAGAAATATATTCAGAGATAAGCAGATACGCCGAAACACATACGCAAATGAAGATATATAAAACCTATTTTAATATATGCCTCTGAAATAACTAAAAGTTTTTGAAAGTAGAAAGAAAAATATTGGGACGTAAGATATTCAACGAAAATGACGAAAAGAAAACCTTTCATGAATCGGGAAATAAATATATGGCTGGAAAACAACATCTATCTGTCCCATGACGCTACAGCTCAAATCGAGCCTTGGACTCTTCCAAACTATGCCTCCAACATCGCCGGTCCGCCGCGAGTTTCTCGGAATTCTGCATCTATATTTTATCTGTACTAGATGGTCAGATACGCAACATGCTCCTCTTGGGCTCTTCACATCTTGTATGCTTGTTGCGGCCTTTTGTCGATCGAGACATAACCAATTCGGTTGGAGGTTGTTCCACCAAGAATAATCCACGTCGCTTTGTGAGAGCAAGAACAGCTCAAAGGATAATATAGTCTGGGCATATAATGAAGAAACAAAAGGCAGATTCAGTAAGAGATTGTAGAATGGAAGGTATGAAACATAAGAAAGAAGTGAGAAAATACGAATGAATTGGAGAAAACAATCATTAAAGTGAAAACACATCAAAGATCATAAAAGAAAGTAAGACTAGGAATGGTCTAATCCGACACTCAAAAATGATTTTTAAGTAAGAAACAGCTACAACTACAGCTAAAAACAACGCTACTACCATCAAATCGCGAACATAATAGTGGACCACATCTGTAGAAAGATTCTAATAAAACAAGGAGTTGGGCAGTAGTGTACGTTGTCTCCCAACAATATTCAATGTATAATACGAAGATATATTCAAGAAATCTCTGAGAGATAGACAAGGATTTTGTGAAAATAGTCGGAGAAATACTAAATAATCTAATGTACGTCAAACACACAGTAAATATTTTAGCTGCTGTCTGAACCCATATAGTGTTCTCAAACGAGAAAATCCTTTCCAGGTAAACTCTTCATAACTAGAAACATCTTTATGCATCTTCGCAAAAGAACTCTTAAATTTTATATTTGTTCGTCTTGCTATTTGGATGTGGAATACGAACTTTAAAAGTAATAATGACAAATCAGTGTTGTGGTTGTGGTGTTGTTGTGGAGTGGTATGTGGTGCTATCGTCGACTTTTGAAGATATCATGTAGGACATATATTACCAATGAGGAGGTGATTAGAATGATTAATAAAAAGAAGGAACTTTAAATACAATTAAAATAAGAAAAGCAGGATACATTGGTCATATTGTCAGAGGACTTAAATATCAACTGCTACAAGTCATTATTTATGAAAAAGTTGCAGCAATACAATAGATTACATGTTTTCTTATGTAATAAAGTCATCAAGTGGAAGACCTCGTTTGAGCAGGGGTTGATAGAGGACACATGAAACAGAAAGGACAGAAAAACAAATGTTTCTACAATGCCAAAACTAATACAAAACAAAAATGGTATTAGACATTCATTTGCAATAACGTAGCCTACAAACGTAATACATTTGAGTTAACACCACTTATCCAAAACACTTATTCTACAGTTTATTCCTAAATTATATTCTACAATATTGCTCGTTACAAACCACTATAACTATGATTTGTTTCTTCAATATTATTTAATACAGAATTTCAAGGTCTCAATTATTTTATTGTTTGGTTTTGCTAAGTATGGTCATTTCTACATTTAATTAATAGATCATTAACTTTAACTGCCTCAAATTGTTTTTGAATTTTCCCATTTTTTACCAATTTGAATATATTAGAATAATGATAGAATTACTAAATAGATATAAAAACTTTTATTTATTTAAAAAGTGTATTAAGTAGATTTTAGCCTAAGGGTTATGATCTTACAAACTCAAGGACTTCTGACCAGACAGTTTGTAAATCGCCAAATGGATATACATCTTTTAACATCCACGCCACAAATTCTTTAGTTAGATCCTTATTGCTTGCACAATATGAATATTTAAATAATTCCGAAAATTCAACTTGAATTTAAGATTTTATTCTAACAGACACTATCATTCCTCAGGACTATCAGACACTATCATTCCTCAGGTTGTTAAAAACTTTGAAAAAATTGTCTTCTTCTTTGAGTGCCTCTCCTATCGGAGATTGGATATCATTAGGGCGATTCTAATTTTATTTACTGCTGTTTTGAATAATTCGTTAGTGGTACAGCCAAACCACTCTCTTAAATTTCTCATTAAGGACAGTCTTCTACGCCTGGATTTCTGCGTCCTTGGATTTTTCCTTGCATTATATTTTGTAGGAATGTGTACTTTTGTCCTCTCATCAGGTGGCCTAAGTATTCAAGAAAAAATTGTAAAAATGTACAAAAAACAAAACCAAAACTTGCTGTTGAAGAAAACTTGAGACTTATCGAGGTGATGCCTTATCAACACTGCTTTTAATTCTAACTCTTAAGTGTATTAATAAAAAAACTATAGACTAAGTATTAATGAAAGTAAAACAAAATATATAGCGTGCACCAAACTGGATCGAAATAAGAATATAGAGGTAGAGAACTATATGTAAGAATATGACTCCAGTTTTCCCTACCTAGGAACATTAAATGACATAAACAACTTCAGTCAAGAAATACAAGCAAGGATTCTTAGCAGTAATAAGTGTTTTTATACATACCAAGACTTAATGAAACGTAAAATGCTAAATCGTGAGTCTAAGCTAACAATCTACAAAACAGTAATTAGACCAGTGGTCACATATGGATGTGAAACATAGACTCACTCAAGTGTTAATGAAAATCGAGAATATTTGAGTGCAAAATATTAAGAAAGATACTTGGACCAACGAATTGTACCAATGGTTAATGAAGAATTAAAATGGACCACGAGCTGGACGAATTAATGCAGAGCACAGACACTGTTAGATTTATAGTCACAAAGACTAAATTGGCTTGCTCATTTAGAAAGAACGCCACAAAACCAAATTAGAGTGGTAAAAGTAATCCAAAAATGGAAGCCTCATGGAAATAGAACAAGAGAAAGGCCATGTGAAAGATGGTTGGAGAATGTAGAAGAGGACCTTAAAACCATGAATATCAGGCAGTGGAGAAGAAGTAACAGAGTTGTAGCAGTAGTAGAAGAAGATTGTCATTGTTGATGAAGACGAAATGAAAAGCTTGCAGCTGAACTTCTGGACAGCCCCATATTTGTTCAGAAGAGATCAATTAAAATTGTTTGTAGATAATTGTGGCCATTGTTTGTAGTATGACAACTCTTTTGGTAGAAGCTCAATCCAGTATGACACTACTTAAGCACCATGGCAGATGGAAGAGCACATTAATTGCAGAATAACTTTTAGAAGAATATTTTTTTCAAAAATCAGGTTTTAATGATACTAGGAGGCATACCACCTGATGTAGTTTTCCCCTTTGGAAACCTAAAAGCCAGACAATGAAACAGGAATCAAAATTTGTTGCAGACAATGTAATTATTCCTGAAGTCTTTTATAATTATCAGTTTTATGTGATGTGAATTTGGATAAATAATGTTAACTTATATATTTGCACATTACTGAAGTTCATATTTTGTAATCTTATTACATTGATAAGATATCAAAAACTGTTTTTGTTGGACTCTGAATCCACAAAATAATATCTGAAAATTATGTTTGGATTTCAATTATACAAGTTTATTTAAGATTAAAATTGTTTACGAAACTGTCTGGTAACTTTAATATTTATTCAAATGTTTAAGTATTTCAATTTAAGTACTTGCTCATCTAATTGGAAATTTCCTGCTAATATTGGTTTATTGTAAAAATGAATTACACACAAAAATTTACCATTTTCAAGCAAGGTATTTCAAAATTTGCAGTTAGAATGTTTGAATTATCAGTAGACTGTTAAAATTTATCTTACACTTAGATAATATAGTGCATTAGATTAGATTATATTTAACTTTATAGACTAGAACATATTATAAATTAAGTAAGCATATTTTTTGAACTTGACCCATATCTTGTAAATAATAAAATATTCACATAAATTAAATTGTTTAAATCAATTGTCTAACCTCTAGACCTTGTTATTTCATGAAGGCTCAAATCTGATTTTGGAAGACACTAAAATTGTACAGTTCATAAATTGTCAAAACTACATACATAAGACAGTTTTATTTGTAATTTGAGATGTTTTCACCATAATATATTAAAAAAATGATATCCAGTTGTCAGTGACGAAAATGTCACCGAACCTCTAAAAATCATATGAACAAGCTGAATTTTGCCGAAAGCGTCAATTTTAGGACACTAAAAAAATGCAAACAAGTTTACCCAGGCTTTCTCCCAAAACCCCACACATAGAGGGGGGAATACGAAAAGAAATTGATTTACCAAGAATCTGTATGCCGTAGAAAAAAATGTTTCAAATAAAAAATGTAGTTAAGATAATTTTGAACAAAATCGTTTATTATCATTTTTTGTGTAGAATGAACCATTCTCTCAGAAAAGACGATTGAAGCGATCAGCGATTTAAATGTCAGTTACGCGCGGGAAATCAATGCTCAGTAAAATTTGTATCAGCTCGACTAAAGAGTGCAGCTTTCGTATGCAATTTTTGTATTTTGTCGCAAATGAACTCAGTTTTTAATAATAGTAAATAGAGTTTAATAAGTAAACGTGGCGCGATTCTTGCCATTTTTTATGATTCTCATGGGATCAATATGTTTCTCTTTCATTGACCTGCCACTATGGAGTTTCCATAACTAGAACCTAATCTTCAAAACCTATAGCATGAAATTTTAGTTTTGAGTTTTAGCAACAAATGTGAGACATTTGAAATATGCTTAAAAAACGTTGAATTTAAACTTTCACATTACAAACGATCTAAAACGTTTAAAACTGTTCTTTTTTATTTACAATAGTACAGTTTCCAAAAGTACTCAACTTCTGCTATAAATTACACCCAAAACCGTCTTCTTGGAGGAATTTTATGACGTACCATAATTTCTAATGTAAAGTTTAAATTCTGCATTTTTAGTCATATTTCAAATGCCTCATTTTTACCAAAAATCAAAATCAAATTTTTATGTTATAGGTTTTAAAGACTGGTCTCCAGCAATTGACATTTCACTACGACCGGAAGATATCGATTTTTTACTGTCAAGTTGATACAAATTTTATTTAACATTGATTTCGCGCGCGGAACACATTCAAAATCGACGGTCACTTCAAGCGTTGTTTCTGAGGGAAAGGTCCATTTTATGCAAAGAGTACTAATAAACATTTTTGTTAAAAATTATCTTTATTATTTTTTATATTATTTTTTTTTACAGTGTACAGATTCTTTATAAATTGATTTTTTTTGTGTTTTTACCCCCCTACGAGGGGGTTTTACGGAGAAGCCCAGGGGTTAAAGTGGTAAACTTTTTTGCATCTTTTTTGAGATCCCAAAATGAATATTCTTGGCAAACTTCAGCTTGTTTGTATGATTTTTAGGGGTCAAATTTCTGTCGACTAGACTAATATGTCACAAGCTAAAAGTTTTTTAGCAACATGGAACTAGTTTTCTATGTTTCATATAACACCCTACTTTCTTCTGTTAGTACCATAAGGTAGAACTACAGTGTAGTGAGCTTTTTTGTGACTTGTTGTTTTGATCAATATTGATTTGGTGCCTTTTGAATCTATTTGAAAAAACATCAAAAGTTTACAAAACCATAAATAGAATTATAAATATGGAAGCACCACATCCATATTTATAATTCTATTTATCTTTGAACATTATATTTCCTTTTCGCTGATAACAAAAATCTATAAAATTTTTTTGGACTAGTGAGTATGGTTTTTATATCCATAACCCATGTCTTTTCATAAATCTAAAGAAAAAAGTTCCCCATCTTTCAACTTGCAAAAATTAAGATTTTTGTATAAATAGATATTCCCATGCTTCAATTATTTGTTAGCATATTGTCCACTTGTACTTCTAGGCCATTTTCCTAAGTACAAATGGAATATTTTATTGTCTTTACTTAGCAGTTTCTCCTTCTCCATTTTCTCTATTGGTGGTGGACCAAAATGTCTTTTTGCTGTTCTGTTTCCATATTGTTTTGAGTAACTGATCACATTTAGTTTATACATCCAGTTATATGAAAGCTTTTTTGTTAAACTCTCATAATATTCTAATGTTAGAATAAAATTTAAAGAATTATACTAGTAATTTAAATTCAAAGAGATTATAGGTTAAGCCTAATACTAGCTAGACAATCATATAAAAAGAATGTAAGTAAATCAGTGATTCTCTCGGTTGTTTTAAGATAACTAGCATCATATCTACTTTCAGCGACCTACCATATTTTTCAGATTATAAAATGTACCTCAAATTACGATTTACCAAAAAAATACTTTAATGTAACCTTCAGACACACCAACAATTTGAGTCAATTTTTCTATGTAAAAATGTGTATCTTATAGCCAGCAAAATATGACTAATGCCAAAATAACTTACTACCAGTGAAAAATTAAGTCATTACAGGGACTGAATCTCAAATATTAAGAAAACTATTATCAAATCATCATCAAGTCAATCAGTTCCATTAGAATTAAACAAAGGTATCCATGTACCAATCAATCATAGAATTAGTAACAGTAAGTACTGAAAAGATGTAGTCAAAATATACTAAAGAGCTTGTGAAATTGAGCTAGAATGTGTAAATGATTCAAATAAGATATATGAGAAATAACACTAGATAAAAACCAGCTGGCAGACCTATGGATACATCCCTTGAAACAAGATCTCAATTATTAATGAGAAAATATTGAAATAAATCAATAAGAGGCAAATAAGTCAAAAAAAGTAATACATACTATTGAAGCCAAAGACACAGCTACAAGAGAAAAACAAGAAAGGTCTCAATTAATGTTCATTCCCATATGATTCAATTTAAAAACAATAGGTTTTTGTTAATATATACAGCTTATGGAAGTAACATGCCATTTTTTTTTAAATATCTTAAACTCCATTCGCTTAGCTCGGGCATATTTTGACAGATTCATTGTCGGAAACCTACAACACAACAATTCCTACTTATCAGTATTAATAACTCAAGTATCCTACTATTGCAGACTTCTTTCTTTAAAAAAAGAAGAATTATTCTAAATAATGGAAGTGTATACTAAACCCATCAAATTTTGGATAGTATATATTTAAATAATATATTTTAGTTGTTACAATTTAACATAACTATTTATTATATGGTGTAAATAAATAAATATTGATTGTCGGTGATTGGCAAAGTTCTATTTTATTTACTATTTAGTTTGTTTACTATTAATATTGGCTATGGGTACGTGTGCTTGGTTGTATAGTAATTTCCAGCCACTTTTAGTCTGTCAAAAAGTAACTAACTTCGCAAAAACATAATTACTAAATTCACTAGACAGTTCGGACTGGGAATAGCGAACCGAGTATAATAATGCTAATTTTACCTTTTTCATCTTCAGCTACATAACTTAGTTGGGGCCAACTAAGACCATGATAAAAGTAATATTTCATCTGATAGTTTTCTGGTAGGCATAGTAGATTGCAGTGCTGCATATTCATAAGATCTTCTGGTTTTGCACAGCGAATATTCATTTTGAGAAGATAAATCAGTCCTTTCTTGTCCTCTTGAGTTTACTCCTAGTGTTTTTTAATTCTGTAATTGTAGAGTCACTTGCTCCCTTCAATAGTTCTTTTATAAAACGGAACCTACTTAGAATTAGCTTCCAAACAATGAACCATCCTAAAACAATAAAAAATAAAATACTTAATACACAATGGCAAAAATTAGTAACAATTACCAAATAAAACAAACAGTATAACAAGAATAAAACTTGCGACAACCGAGAGAGCAGCCAAAGCAATATCTTTCATTATGTTTAAACACTTAAAAATCTAATTATTAACTATTACAAAAAGGCAGTGATGTTTATCAGTTCCAACATTTCGCCATTTTGTTCGTAACTAAACATTTAGGTCAAAGGCCGTCACAAGTACATATTTTTTTTTGGAATCAAGTAATATACCTAAATGTCATTAGATATTAAAACTCAATGCATTAATGTGTCTTGGGATTACGCAATTAGGTAATTTGCTACACCACGTTAATTTTCCAAAATCAAAATACTTTAAAAACCATGAGTTGAATTTTTGACAAATGACATTGATGTTTCAGCATGGTATTTGGAAAATCTCGAGATCGATCTTTAAAAGAATCGAGTATGGTTCACATTAAATAAAAATGTAAAAAGGACGTAATAAGAACTTAATTAGGACGTAGAATAACCTTTTTAATTTGTTAATATTATTTTTAACGTATTAGGCTAGTGCTACGGTGTATATGATTTATTTAAATGAAATATTAAAATCGATGTTTTAGATCAATCAAAATAATCGATGTTACCTCACTGCTTTATGTGTTGCCAAAATTAAGGGGTTCAATTGCACTGTGTAATTACAATTACATTTTGAAATTTTTGTTGCTTATTGATTTTTTTCGAATTACGATATCATAAATTCAAATACAATAATAAGTAAGCCAGTGAGCTACGGCCTCCACAATTTTTGTACCGTAAGAACAGAATAAATAACAATCAGAATGCCCACTTTCAGATGCCGCCTTTGAAGTTTGTCAGCACGCGATCGCCATATTTTAAACGGAAACATAGACTCGAATTGAGAAATTTGTGACAAGTTAAGACAGAACTGTAATTTAAATTTTTAGAGATTAACAATTTAGTAAATTTGTAATAGTTTAATCTATTCTTCAACTAAAAGTACGAATAAAATAGTGCATATCATGTCTATGGTTGCCGTAAATAAATTAAACCGGGTTAATTTTTCTATGCACAACAGAAAAAATTCCATTGAACAGCACTGGTTCCGTTTAGAACATGACTGATTCCGTCTGCGCGAACGAGATGCGCGTACTTATCTTGACAAGTAGAGTGGGCATTCTGATTGTTTATTATTCTGTGCCTCAAGCGAGAAATTTTAAACTGAAACAAAGAAAATACGGCACAAGTGACATCTTGTGGTGTGTGGCTTTATGAGTTTAGATTTACCTTCATAGCGAGAACTATGTATTCTGACGAGAACAAAGAATCGTCACTCGGTAGGTTTATCATCATAGTTTATCATCAAGTACTGAAATATGAATTATTCTAATTCAGTTGTATTTATTGTGCTGTACTCTTTTCTAAAACATATTATGTAGGTATCTTGTTTTAATTTTTTTAATTTCTAGTTTCAATATCTAGACATCACATTATCTATCTATGGAAAGCTTGAAACAAAAGTGGAAGATCAAGTGAATAGAGCAAACAGAGTAGCAGGTTGCCCGAATGAAACAATATGGAGCAATAAAAATATTGGAAAAGCAATGAAAGGCAAAATTTACAAAATAGTCATCAGACCAATAATGACATACGCGGCAGAAACACAACCTGACACAGAGAAAACAAAAAATATGTTAGAAACAGCAGAGATGGAAATACTTAGAAAAGATGATAGTAAAACACTATGTGACAGAGCTAGAAGTACAGATATACGATGTAGGTGCAAGGTGGAGAACATCAAGGACTGGGTAAGAAATCGAAGACTAGAATCCTGGAGGAGCTGAGTCAACACAGGGATGGAAAATGGTAGTAACCACATAAATAAAGCAATCATTTATTTATTTCCTTCATTAAAATGTAAACAAACATTACGAACATCTGCTAGTTTAAAATAGGCTAGAGAATAAATAACGGCCGGTCTCCAGGTCCTGCAAATAATTCTGTCAAATTACTAATTGAACAGAATAACACAGCTAATGCAAAATTGTGGTCAACAAATACAGATTTCACTGGAGTGAAAAACGGCATATTTAATATCTATTTTTAAGTATTAGTAGGAAAAGCTAAACGGATTGAAACCAGGTTGCAGCATTTCTTCACTCCAATTTAATCTGTATGTAGAAGCTGTATTTAAAAGTTGGAAAACGTGATTTGGAGGAATGGAAATATAACAATAATACGAGTTTTTTTTACTCAGTTTTGGACTCCTATGACTGAGAATTCATTATGAAAAGGCTGTATGAGATATGCAAATAAGAAAACAAAATATCTAGTAGTAAACAGCGACGCTACATTCAAAATAAATAGGAAAACCTTAGAAAGTTTTAATTTATTCTGGTGGGAAAAATGTCTCAAATACAATAGAGCCATGGGGAATCAGTTTTGACCTATGGGTCAAAAGTGTGGATACTTAACGCAGACATAAAGAAGAAGCACAAGAATATCAAGAATAGAAAGAAGTAAGGAGGAAGTGAGAGCTCTAATGAAATCAGAAGAAATAATGGCGGACCGAATAGACAAACGATCATTCCAGTGGTTTAAACATTTATTAAAAATGTCTGACCAGCGATGACCTATAAGAATATTTCATTGAAGATCACGAGGAAGAAGGAAACGGTCACATAGATCATGCAAGACAGACTTGTATTTCAGAAAATAATAATCAAACAACAGAAATATGGGCCAGAATAGAAATAGCAAGCAATGCGTTTGTAAAAATAAAAACTTGTAAAGAAACACAAACCAGTTTTCTGGTGGAATATACAATGTGAGGGCACATTCAATTAAATAAAACAATTTGGAACCGATATAAAAAGTACAAAAATATTGATCTATTAACAGAGTACAAAAAATGTAGAACTGAAGCAAGGAGAATCATAACAAGAATCCCGGCAGAAATACATATAATATACAAAAAAATTAAAAAAATAACAGGACAGCATACTTCAACAAATCATAAGCCTTGAAAAAGAAGTAACGTTACTAACTGATCCATAGGATATAGTAAATGAACTAGCTGATACCTATCAAAAATTCTCATCATCATCAGTTGGCGCTACAGCCCTTCGTGACCCTTGGCCTGCTTCAAACATTCTTCCATCCTTCCCTATCGAGTGTCTGTCTTCTCCAGCCTCTCACTTCAATCTCCCTCAAATCTTCTCGTACATTGTATCAAAAATTCTCATCCAGCCAAAATTACAGTAACGACTTCTTAACACATCTTAGTTATGGGGAGTTTCAAGAAGCACTTAATAGCATGAAAGATACTTCACCAGGCCCAGACGACATACCAATACAATTAATTAAGATACATAGAAGCAAAAGAGTTTCTACTCCAAATTTTTAATATTATTTGGTCACAAAAAAATTTTCAAAAATCTGGAAAAATGCCATAGTTATTCCTATTATTAAACCAAATAAAGATAAATTACAACCAGAATCATATGGTCCTATATCATAAACATGTTCTTCATGTAAACTTATAAAAAGAATAGTCAACAAAAGTTTAATGTGAAACCTAGAACATAATGATCAACTTATCATCGAACAAGCTGGCTTTAGACCAGGCAGATCTATAAAACTTTTAAAAATACCTAATCAAAATTGTATGGCAATTTACCTTGACGTAACTAAAGCTTTTAATACAGTATGGAAATACCGTATACTAAATATTCTAAAAACATAGGATATCAATGAAGTATTTTGGCCTGAATAAACAATTTATTAATTCAAAGAACATTTCAAGTAGAGTATTTTCCACCTAAGAAGGCCGCTTTGCAATTAAATGATGGTAACTTTTTAACTTGCTGACCATGAAGTTCTTCGACTTCCGCCCTACCATTTCCACTATAATGCAATTGATTTAGTTTGAGGTATAGCCAAAAATTTTTATGATAAACATGCATCCAAAACAACAGATACAAAGAAATGATATTTGATTAACAGTTAACTTGGAAAAGTCATATCCAGCAGTTAGTTCTTTGATGTCGAAATGGCCTTAACTTGTTAAAGTATCTAGCTCACAAAACTTGGGGCGCCGATGGTAAAACACGACTCATGTTATACAGATCTACAACACCTCCCTTAGGATTATACTTGGAGCTTACAGAACAACTCCGATAAATAGCATACAAGCTGAAATAGATGAACTTACGCTAGAGCTTCGTAGGCAGCTATTAACCCTTAATTACACTTCTAGCATAACTCTAAATAAAAGAATTCCAATAAATAACATTTAAGACATATCCATGGCTAACGACTCTTCAAAGTTCAATCTCCCATATTTCCGCAGAATTTATTATGCAATGAACCTACTTAACAGGAAGTAATTTCCACCCTTATATCAATACAAAAACATATCTTCATCTTCACCTTAGATTATAAAAATTTCAACAGTCAATTTTAGTCTATTACAATTCCAAAAAAATAGCATTAACCCCAATCTTATCATAAAACTCTTCAGAGATCTATTTAACTCCCATTCCGATTACACAGTATACTATACAGACGCGTCTAAAACTTAAAATGGAGTCGGAGGGACAATCATTAACAGCACAGAGATTCTTAAACATATAATTTCAGATTCTGCAACTATATTAACACAAGAACTTTATATGCAATTTACCAAGCGATACTACAAGATGTACAAAATATTAATCGTGACAGATTCTATGTCATAACTACAAATAATTGGGAAAATATACACGCAGCATCCATTAGCTTTACTAATAAAGGAATAGCTAAAGAAATTGCATACTAAAATACAAGCATCAAGTTTCTCTGGGCCTGATCACATGTGAGAATAGCAGGTAACGAAGCAGCGGACAAAAATGCCAAAGAAGCTATAAACGACAACAGTGTCCCCATATCACCCCAATCTGTGTGTATGGATCTAAAAAGCTATTTATAAAGCACCTGTTCGAGAACTGGAAAAATAAATGGAAATCCACACCATCAAAGCTTCAGGAGATAAAAAATAAGATTGGATCATGGCAACTACTCGAGGTATCCAGACGAAAGCAAATAATTATTTCCCGTTTACGACTTTGACAGACCCAGTTTTCTCATGAACATTTGTTCAAGAAAGAAGAATGCCCAATTTGTGATGAGTGCTGTTCACCCCTTACGCTAAAACATGTGCTAGTGGAAAAGTGGGAAAAGTTCAATAGTCACAGAATTCAATACCATTCACCAAACAATTCAGAAAACACTATAGATAACCTACTTTTGTTTTTCAAAGACTTTAATTTAATAAGCAAAGTGTTATTAATTGTTACTAATCCGCTAATAACCTTATTAGATTAAACCGGGTTTTTTGTAAATAAATAAAAAAAAATTAAAACAATTCTTTACAATAAAGACCTTATATTAGAACTGAGAGTGAGAGCTCTGAGAGTAACAACACATAGATAAGCTACAGTCATTTGAAGTGTCGTATTACACAAGGATGCTTACACTAGCATGGATACAGAAGAAAACGAACACGGAAGTACTGTCAGACATAGACAAAGAATATACGAAATAATAAATAACAATAAAAATAAGAAAGATACAAGATCAGGGACACATAATGGGGGGACAGCGATATGAAGCACTAAGATTAATAATACAGGGAAAGATGGGAAGAGAGATAAGGGAAAGAAGGGAAGGAGGAGTATAGGAAAAAGGAGAATGCCGTGGTTGAAAAATTTAAGGGACTGGTTTAAATGCAGTTCAATAGAACTTTTCAGAGCAGCAGTAGATAGAGTAAAGATATTGATGATGATATTAAACCTCCGATTGGGAGACGGTACATAAAGAAGAAAACGCTGTCCCAATTTGGAATTCTTCTTCTTCTTCTTATTGTGCCGTCTTCTAACGAAGGATGTTGATCACTTATAATAAATATCTGTTCAACACTGAAATTAGTCCAATCTCTGATACTCCTCGGCCAAGATTTCTTCTTTCTTCCCAAGCCTTTTCTCTCCTCTACTCTTCCTTGCATGATGACATACAGCATGCGAGTATTTATCGTTTCGAAGTGTGTGGCCCAGATACGATGTTTTTCTTATTTTAATTGTGTTCATAAGCTTTCTGCCATGTCCAACTCGTCTTAACACTTCTTCGTTTGAGACTTTTGTAGTCCAATTTGGGATATGGTAAGCAAATAAACCGACACAATAGAATTTCGAAAAATCCAACAGAATTCTTGATCGTAACACCAGGACCTGTGTACTATGTTTCGAATTTTGTTAAGACTTTTTTTTAAAGTCTTTTTCTTGAAGAAATAGAAAATATATAAAAATATGAAAAGAAGAAGAATACCACTAGACCGTAAATTTAACAGAATTTTTCCTTAAACATACGTACTAGGTTTCAAGATGTAGGACTTTTGCTTCAAGGGTTATCGAACGAACTCTTAAACTGATCTCTTCATATTGTAGAAGCAGTTCACAGGAGCATGGTGGCAGTGCTTTATACATCAAAGACACGTTTATTGCAAAAGCGCGGGAAGATATTTCTAGTTTATCAGAACGAACGGTGTTTGAGTATTCCGCTGCAGATCCGCTGCGAATTGATAAAAAGAAGATTATAATCCTATCTATCTACCGAACAGAAGACCCACAAGTTTTAATAAACAAATTAGACCAAATACTTTGTGATTCAGTTGTCAAGGACTCCATCATTTTTCTGGCTGGTGATTTTAACTTAGATATGCTGCTTGAGAGTGCGAGGTGGCCAGACACATTAAAAATGTTTTTGAGCTCCTTTCATATTAAACCTTCCATCAAAAACTATACACGCATATAAGGTAACAAAAAAACCTGTATAGATAATATTTTTACAAATCTTGGCATATTTGATTGTGTTGTATTCAATCCTCATATATCTGATCATACTACTCAAAAGGTAATATTTAAATTAAATAAATTTGAGTCAAATATAATAAAAAACGAATAATTAGCAAGGAGAATATAGATTTTTTTAAATTAATTTTAGGTAATGTAGACTAGGTATCTGTTTTTGAGGCATTAGAGGTACATATTCAGTGGGAACCTTTTATGAATATAGTTCAGAATATTTTTATACAATATTGTTCTGAAGCTATTTTCTTGTGGCATTTTAAATTAATTACTATTTAAATGGGAATAAGCCACAATTAAAGGTTAAAACACGTTTATTGACGTTTCAATTTCCACTTCGGAAATCGTTCTCAAAATACAAACATTAGTAAATTAAACAAATTTTGTTTTTTGTTACTTAGTGAAAAATTCTTCTAATAATTTAATTTTATCTGACTCATCTATATTGACAATTCAGACATACATTATACATTTTAAAGTAGACGACTTTAAAATGATATTGCCAATATTGTTGAGTTGCATTCCTGGGACGACTTTACTTATAAGATAGTTCATTCGATTACATGAAATCTACTTTAACTTGAGAATATCCATCAGAAAAGATCATAACATGTAATTCGTCTTTAAAAAGACAAATACATGCCATGATGACAGTAAAATTCTCCTGTTAGTGATTCCATAGTAAATTATGAGGGAAAAACCAGGAAAAAACCTCATAATACTATCCCGACATGGTAAGTATTTGATCGTGCATTTAGTTTACCTTCAATAAACACCAAATTCCGATTTTATATGTTTGTTATTTAAAAAACATAAATGATGTATTCTCTATATGTTACTGACTTACCAATACTGGTATTTTCCTTTTAATAACTTCGTCTTTCAATATGGGTAACCAGATCCTACTACATTCTGCCGAGGAATTCGCGACACAATTGGTCTCATTTACCATAATTAGAGCCGCTTCTTTGATTTTTCTCTTTTTACCATCCGTTTCTTTTAGGACTATATTTGAATCATTCCATTGAACCCTATGTTCATTATCCCATGCGTGTTTACATATTTGAGATTTATCAAATTCTCTATTTTTAATATAGGATTGATGTTCACTTATTTTAACATTTAATGGTCTTAATGTTTCACCTAAATAAAACTGATCGCATTCACAAGGTATTTTATAAATGCAATTCTTTGTCCTTTCTTGTTCATTGTTAGGTTTGGTTTTGGACAAAATAGATCTCAACGTGTTTGTTGTTTTGAATGTTGTTGAAATGTTGAATTTATTTCCTATCCTTTTAAGCTTTTCCGATAATCCTTTTATGTATGGTATTGTTAGCTACTACATTTTCTCGCAGAGAGATCTGTTGAGACAGCTACCTATGATTTTATATCAAAAATTTCAGAAAAACTAAAGGCAAAGATAAAATGGAAAAATGGATAAAATCATTTCTCACAGATAGGTCACAAAAAGTATGCTTGGAGAAAAAGGGATGTAAGGTTTACTCTGAACCGATCAATTAAAAATTAGGCATACCACAGGAGGGTCTGTTCTCTTTTTGGTCTACGTAAACGACCTTCCAAATGCGGTGGTTAGTAGTTCCTCAAACCTTGTAAATTCGCTGATGACTCAAATGAGCTATTCTGGGAAAAAACTTAAGAAACACTCCTCGCAGTGGCAGAGCAAACTCTAAGCAAGGCTGAACAGTGGTTCAGTGGAAATCGGTTCTTGCTTAATACTGATAAGACAGTTTTTATTTAAAAAATCCACAAGGAAAATAAATTCCTGCAGCTGGCTGTATACCATGTATCACAAAAAGAGGTTTAATCTTTGTATGTAGGTATATTTAAAAACCCTTAAAAGGCCTACATAAAAAAAACACAAACGTTTTCGGATTAATAATTCCATCAACAGGTTAAAAAGCAGGTTAACATACCTGAGCCACCAAAATATTAGGGTACAACCCTTTACAAAAAAATGAAGTTAGCAAAAAATGTACATGTTGTTGTTTAAAAGTGAGTGATGTTTAATACTTTATTAGATACCAGTGAGTTACCAGCTAATGTCCGTTTGAAGA
Source organism: Diabrotica undecimpunctata (assembly GCF_040954645.1). Classification (NCBI taxonomy): domain Eukaryota; kingdom Metazoa; phylum Arthropoda; class Insecta; order Coleoptera; family Chrysomelidae; genus Diabrotica; species Diabrotica undecimpunctata. The sequence goes on along the minus strand of NC_092809.1, from coordinate 122,207,649 downwards.
GGTTTACTCTCCGGGCCCTGGAACTCACGTGAGGCATGGTTATGTGTTGCCTGAAGTTAAATTTAATAAAGTATTAAACATCACTCGCTTTTAAATAACAACATGTACATTTTTTGCTAACTTCATTTTTTTGTAAAGGGTTGTACCCTAATATTTTGGTGGCTGAGGCATGTTAACCTGCTTTTTAACCTGATGATGGAATTATTAATCTGAAAACGTTTGTGTTTTTTGATGTAGCCCTTTTAAGGGTTTTTAAATATACCTACATACAAAGATTAAACCTCTTTTAGTTTTTATTTACTTAAGAACTAGTCACTCACGAGAACAGTTCCCAGACACAATCAATTTTCTATCACAAATCACGGAACCTGCTAGATCAGTTAAATTTCTTGGTCTCCATATTGACCAGAACTTGAATTGGCGGAAACAAATACAAAATACAACAAAACAACTGAATTGAGCCTGCTGACAGAAGGACAAACGGACATTGACACAATTTCAATAAAAACTTCTCGACCTATTTACAAACTCCTCCTAATTACTTTCTAGAAATTAGATTATATTATAACAGTATTTTTAATATCTAATTTATTTAACGACAGAAAAAAACAGTTTATATAAATAATAAAAATTTCCTTTTGTTTTGAAACTAACCGAAAGAATTCCAGAATATCTTGAGTTACACTGGTAAAAGACAAGAATTTGTAAAAACGTGTTCTTCGTCTTAGAAAGGATTTAATAGCAGTTACTCCAAATTAAGAAATGAAAGTATACTACTACAAGCTGCTAGTTTTTTTACTTATTGATTTCGGATATTCGGAACTAGTTTTGTATTTCGTAGAACAAGGAAATAAACACAATTTCATTTATACGTGACTGGATTACTACCAAGAATAACGGCTCTTTCTTGTAAAGAAGGACTAGTGTTAGTAATCATATAAACAATAAACATCCTGCTGAATTTTACGCACAATACAATACAATATGAATATCTATGAATCAAAATCTATGAATACAGTCTTTAATTTTGGATGTAAAAACTTGTTATGTTCTCATTAGGCTGATCTTTAGAAAATCGCTAAATATGTGTGATACTTAAAAATAAAGTAATACAAAATTTACAGTTATATTAATAAAAGGACTTAAACCCAAAATCTCCCGACTACAAACTGAACACAGCATTTACATTGTTACAAATTTACGTTATATCTGCTGTAATTTATAATATAGTCCAGTGAAATAAGTAGGTATTTCTAAGATATTCTACAGATTTTTTGTCGCTATTTTCTATTATTAACAATTTATGGCGAAAAATACGATTTTTTAGAATTTTCGCTTACTAATATAAAGGTATTTGTTTATAATGGCGTATATCAGCTTCATCCATTAAGTTATTCAAATTGTTTATCCAAAAGGTAATTTTTTTTAACGTAAGACATAAATCTGAAATCGGGGCATATATTCTCTCAGATTGGCCTTGAATATTCAAGTATACTCTCCAACAAAAGACCATACAGACGAAGAAATCGAAATGTTTTATGACGATATATCTACTGCGCTTAATGACTCTCCTACTCAATTCACAATTTGATGTGGCGATTTCAACGTAAAAATAGGTGTAAAAAAAGCAAATCCAAAAACATCCTTGGGAAAATTCGGTTCCCCAGGAAGAAATGATCGAAGAGAAACGCTACTAGGATTTCTACTCCAGAATAATTTATTCAACATGAACAGCTTCTTTCACAAAAAGATGCTCAGAAGACGGATCTGGGAAAGTCCAAACGGTAAAACAAGGAACGTTGAGTGATCACAGAATTATACGAGCGAAAGTCCAAATCAACATCAAAAGAAACTGGAACATAATTATTAAAAATAAATCTCATGGTATCTGGACACTCCCATTAGATATCAACCAATATCAGGCACATATTAATAATAAGCTAATACTGCATGAAACCTCCGAGAACGATAATTGCATCATAAACGCCTTACAAGAAAGTCACCTAGTGCATTGCCATTAAGAGATTTAAGGAAATTTAAAACAAATAATATTAATCGCACTATAGAGGAAAATAACAGCCTAAAAGTTCTACCTAGAAAGCTAATATGAAAATGGAGAATGAGAAATTCATAAATTAAAAAATAAGCAAAATGAAATAATATCACATAAAGATGAGTTAATATAGGTCGTCGAATAGTTTTACGAGAAATTATATGGAAGTAGGCGAGAAGATCAAACAGGAATACAAACAGCCGTTTTAAAGATGATCATGAATCCAGATTCCAAACTAATGACAGAGATAAAGGAAGATGAGATTGGACAAGCATTAGGAAAAATGAAGAATAACAAAGCCCCAGGAGAGGATGGAATTGTAATAGAAGCTATCGTAAATGGAGGAGATATGCTATTAAATAAATTAAGGAAACTGTTTAATCTATGTTTGCAGCAAAGAAAGGTGCCCAAAAAATAAATCAATGTTATAACCATCCTTTTTACATAAAAACGGTGAAAGAACGGCCATAGAAAATTATAGCTCGTTGAACCACATATAAAAGCTCTTCACTAGGTTAGTGACATCAAGATTCACGAAAAAATTAGATTTCTACCAACTGAGAGAGCAGGCAGGCTTCCGATCCAATTTACCTTCCAGTAAAGACACTTATTGAAAAATCTATAGAACACAATAAACCTCTTGTCCCCACTTTCATAGATTTTCATAAAGCGTTTGATATGATAATTATAGACAGCCTTATAGAAGCAATGAATGACAGCAGGATTGACCATGTGTATAGTGAACTTATTTACAATATTTACAAAAATGCCATTGCGGATACACGATAAAACCCGACCAATAAAAATAAAACGTGGGATAAGGCAAAGAAATACATACCTTTAAGATGGTCAATTGGGACCACAAAGGAGTAACAATAGATGGCGAAAAGCTTAACCATCTCCGTTTCGCAGATGTCCTTATCACGGATAATTTAGGAGAAGCCACAGATATTTTAAATGAATTGAACTTTGCATGTTCGAAGGTAGGCCTCAGAATGAACTTAACCAAAACTAAGTTTATGTCAAATATGGTCCCTAATAACCATTTAACTATTCAAGAAAAAAATGGTAGAACTTGTAGAGAAATATACGTATTTGGGTCATAAAATAAGAAACAGCAGGGATAACCAAACATGCGAAATTCAAAGACGAATTACTTTAGCGTGGGCAGACTTTGTAAAACTGCGAGACACACTTGGGGCCAGCATACCAAGTAGAGGAAAACCACCTACACGTTGGGCTGACGACATCAGGTGTATCACCAAAAATTGTCAACAAAGAGTACAAAATCGTAAAGAATGGAGGAGTTTAAGGGAGGCTTATGTTCAGCAGTGGACGTGATAACTGAAGGCTGAAAAAGAGTTGAAAAAAGTTTTTTTTTTCAAACGTCACAGAAGTATTAATTTTTGTGACATGATTGACAATATAAAAATGTTACTTTTACGCCTAGGCACCAAAGTGTCAATGTCAGTAAACCGCAGTGGACTTGGTAGGCAACAATTCTTCGGTTACATTTTTTGCAGTACACAAAATATCTGGAGTAATACGCGATGCCGTGGGATCTTTTGAATCAGACATAATACTCGTACTTTTGGGCGACAATAAGCACAAAACTTAATGAGCAGCGCAAAAATCGGTGATTTTTCTTATATTTGTCAAAGTAAGAATCAATAGAAGTATCCATAGTAACATAAAAATTATTTGCGACGTTTGAAAAAAAGTGGTACAGTAGGCGGTACTGTAGATTAGCGCGATGCTTTATAGTTCAATTATAATATCTATAATATTACCAAACATGTACATCCAACTCTCATATGGATTATATTATAAATACAATGTTGGATTTTTACAATTTAGACAAGGCGAAAAGCTCGGGATCGTTAAACAACTTTTCGCCTTGGCGACCTGTTGAACCTTCAAATTTTTCAATTTTATTAAAATCTATAAAAATAATAAATAAATAATAAAATTACTTTATTCAATTTTAAACTTATTATTTAAATTTTAAAAATACAGAAAACATAGTATAAAGCTTCGCGCTAGTCTACAGTATCGACTACTGTGTCACCTTTTTTTTTTTAAATCATATTTCCATTGTTTATTAACATTAAGGGCTGACAATTTAACAGATTATAAACGAAGATCTAAATTTTATGATACATTTTATATATTGCATATACCGAGAAAGGGTAAAATGGTATAACGCGTTAAAATGATGGTACTCGTAAAATACCGTCACGTTAAAGTGAAGGGAAGAACTTTATAAGCTTCGTTTTTTATAGAATGGAACTTCAAATTGAAGCACGCTGGATAATTTGTAATAGGTCGCCTTCTATTGCACGCAGAACATATATTTTTTCCAAACTGGAGTAGCTCTAATAAAAACTGGTCTACAATCACGGAAAATCCCGGAAAAATAAATAAATTCATTTTTTCCATATAAAAGATATTGAATTTTGCAATTACTTAAGAAATAAGAAGATATATTTAAATTTTAATAATGGTAGGGTGGCCCAAGCGGGGATTTCACTCGTTACTCGAGCGTTTCAGAAATCATATGGGGGAAAACCTTGTAGCTTGTAATGCACTCCTACCATATACGAACTCTTAATACAGGAGCGTTCCTTGAGGGCAGTCCATCAGATTAGTAAATAAAAATCGATACTCAAAAAAACTGACATTGTTTATATCGTTTAACTTGTTTACTTACTTTGCTTTCCAATGGCAACTTGATCCAATGATGCTTCCTACTAATAATACTTTTAAATATAAAATTTTCCGAAAATGAGTCACATGAGGATGATGAGAACGAATCTGGGTTACACGAGGCTGATAAGAACGATTTACCATTTGATGGGCCATCAACTTTTAGAAGAAGCTAAAAGAAGGCAATTTTAGTTTTGTAACAACCAAAAAATCTGTCTAATGGCGTAAGAAAGATTTTGAACCTCCAGATTTGGTTTGGAATAAGGAATAGCAATCTACCCCTACAACCCCTTAAGTGAAGAGCCTTATGATCTTTTATATTTTTTTCTATATATATATATATATATATATATATATATATATATATATATATATATATATATATATATATATATATATATATATATATAAACGAACAGCAGTTTGAGCAGATGGCCACTTTTACCAATGCTTTTCATAACGGAAAAATTCAGTGCAAAAATACATGTGCAGGTCAAATTACAAGTTTATTTGGTTTACACATTATTTTGTGGTTGCCTAAAATTTCCAGCAGTTTGTTTATATTGGCACAAAAATTTGCATATCAATATATTTAGTGATACAATGTCAAAAGACCGATTTTTTCACTTTCGATCTAATTTACATTGTGTAAATACTTTGACAATCCCCAATAACTGTACCGATAAGTTCTATAGAGTACGTCCTTTGGATGATGATATCAGGTTGTTAAGAGTAAAAGTTAGAAGAAAACCTACGCATTGATGAATAAATGGTACCATTTGGGGGCCATTTGTCTGTAATTCAAGACTCAAAGGATAAGCTTACACCTTGGGGGGTAAAAATTTTTGTTCTATGCTGAAAGTCTAGCATCGCTTATGATTTTGTTTTATATCAAAGCGCTTCTACTGGCTTAGATTCCCAGCTGCTAAAACGGTTTGGATTTGGTGCTACAATAATTCTTCATCTTACATAAAGAATACATAATGAAGGGCACAAATTATATTACGATAATTACTTCCCCTCGTATCAACTTCTTTAAGTCTTGAAATAAAAGAAAAATATTAGTAGCTGGAACAATTCGAGGCAATAGGTCCAACAATCCTCCTGTGAAAACCGATAAAGAAATGTCGAAAAATGGTAGAGGAACCACAGATCAAGTAACAAGTAAAGATGGCGATGTAGTTTTAGTCAAATGGATGGATAATCGGAGTTCGCTTCTGGCTTCTAACGCTTCTATGGATGTAGAAAAACCTCAGGTGGTAAAGCTTTATAACCATTCGATGGGTAGCGTTGATCTATTAGATCAAATGATCAGTGTGCACATAATTCATATTCGTTCAAAAAAATTGGACCCTTCGAATGATTTTTCATGCCGTATACTTGTCTGCAGTAAATAGCTGGTTTGAATATCGACAAGAATGTCACATAGTAAAAATTCCAATTAAAATATTACTTTAAAGAAACTAGACCAGTTCGTGAAGTTCAATATGACTCCGTTGACCATATGCTCCAACTGGATAGAAACAAAAAGACTCACTTTGTTTGTGATAAATGCAATGTACACGTTTGTATAAAAAAAGATAGAAACTGCTTTTCTTTGTAAAAAAAAAAAATGATTTTTTGCTATTTTGAGTCTTTATAGTTTTGAAATACATTTTAGTTTTTACATTTTTTTATTACTAACTAGTTTTTGTGTTTTAACTGAATTTCTTTATTAAAAGTTTTGGTAAATCTTTTCAGTTTTTGTTCTCTATCGATAAAATTTATTTACTCTAGGACTTCAATGTGCATAATAATGTACACATATTTTTTTTCCAAACTAAATGAAAATTTTAAAAAATATACAGACTTTTATGACCACTGCCTACTACAAATTGAAGAAACAAAATTTTTTTTCTTATAAAAAAATCAGGTCTGAAAGGGTTAAAATAAGTTTATTTTGATGTTTCAACATAAACGTATTTTCAATTAAATATGTAGTCATTTCCCATTAAACATTATGTATAACATACAAATTTTAATGAGCGAAACATTGAAGACAAACTTAATAAAATATCTGCAATTTACTTACATTATAAATTTTAACCGTGTAGCTTTAAGTTTCTAATAATCTATAACAATAACATAATAATACCAAACCAGAAGAAAATATGCCCCGTACAACGAAGAACTGATAAAGGGTCGGATAAGAGGATGTCCGGTCGACGTACTCTTTCGCTGGACGTTTCGCTGCTGTTGTCGCTTCTCATAGCTTCTCGCCGTTGACTGCAAGAAGTGGATGGCGGAATCACGTGACCGCTAACCCGCTAATGCTTTCTTCTTTCTTCATTCTGTCGCGAACATTCACGCCGCATAGATACTGTTAGGACAGTTTTCGTTGCGCGAGTTTTAGTGCATATTTTTGTGTTTTTTGTTACATTTGAGTGGATTTTATTGGAGATTTGCAGTGTGTAGTGGCATTTTATAAGGATTGAAAGTTTCTAAGGTAAAGTTTACGTTTAATTACGGATATTTAAAGATGACTTTATTTGACCTTTATTCCATAGTGTTGATATTGCCTTTTAAAATATTTTCAGAACGACAAACAAAATTATACATGGCATATTTAAACAATAAAGGAATTTGATCATAATATAGTAGTTTGTGTGATATTCACCACACGTTAATAGAAATAATAATAACTGAAAAAATGACAGACAATTTGTTGTTGATCCGACTTGATACAAGAAGTTATCAATAGCCAGGAAGTGTATATATTAATTTGGGACTTATCTCTATCTTAAGGATACAGTAGTACACATACAGCTACGACAAGAGTTTACATAATATGAACTTACTCTAAAAAAAATAATATCTATATTTAATTAAAGTAAAAAAGTCCTACCAAAAACTTTTACAAGTTTCACAAGTTTAAATAGTATTTGTCAGGAAGTTAGAAATCAATGTGCTTTAAAACAGGGATCATATCTATCATCAATCAGATTCTTGAGCATTGTACGAAATGCTCAAAGTTTTAACCTGTTTTCTACTTTGTGTGAATATTCCAAAGTTCCTGTTTCTTTATTTCTGCATTTATTATGATCTAAAGTGAAAATTGCGTTTGAAAATAATCAAATCTTTTTGTTTGTTTTTTTGTCATCATCATCAATGGTTACAAATGTTCGTGGGTCTTTGGCATTTACCATTGCCTTTCATGTTTGTCGGTACTGTGCTACTATTTCCTATCACTTATTTTTTCCAGATCCTTTCTGACTGCATCTGTCCACCGTCCTCCAGATTCCATCTGGTCTTTCCCAAAACACATTGTTTCTAAGGGGATTGTTTTTACTGCGTATCACATGTCCTGCCTATGTTAGTCTATTTGTCTTTACGTATTTCACTGTTATCGTTCGTGACGTTCTTTTCCGAAGAGAGACTCTAACTCGTTGTGTCTGCGATTCTATCCATTTGTCACGCTATCTCTGCCAGAGCCATATCCTACTCCAATGATTTTACGTTTCCACACCAATAATTTTTTGTAGTTTTTTTGATACTGTCAAAATTAATAGTGTTTTAACACTGTCATTACCATATATTTGCTTTTTAAATATTATATATCCAGATTTGGCCATATGGATCAAACTCCCTCTAAGGGGAAAATTCACTCATCCCAGATACCAACGGTATCAAAAGGATTGAGCTCTGGTGGGACTCTTTCCGTGTTATCGAGTCCTAGGTGACTTGGTACGTCGGTGTATCTCCCAAAAGCTTCGCACGCATCTGGATGTCGAAAGTAGCACAGCTTTTGGCATGATCTTATATAGATGTTCATTTAGACCCAGCTTTTTTATGTTTTCTACGAGGTTCTTCGGAATGACTCCAGTGGTAGAAAGAATAATAGGTATCGTGTGGGTACTTTCCATTCTCCATTGTCTCCTTCTTTGTATTTCCAGATTTCTGTACGTGGTGATCTTTTCGTTGAACTTAACACGCAGATTATTGTCATTAGGCATTTCCATAGGGCAACCAGAAAGGCTTTTTCTATCACCTGTGTTTTAAAGTCCAAAACTCTAGTGTAAAAATTCAGAGTTTTAAGAGAAAAGTTCATTCATTTTGGAGTTCTTTTTGCTACCTATCAGATTTAAAAAATACCTATTTTAGATATTTTTTGTTCGCGAAAAATTATTCTGCAGTTTTGGAAAATATATTACACCGTTCCCTCTACACCTTTTCAGGATATGCATATTGCTCTATCCACTGTTTTTATCATTATTCCAGATTGCTTTCTTGTTTTGTCTTTTGTATTTTTATATAATTTGTTTTTAACCTTTTTTTGTCATATCTCCCTTTGAGCATTTTTAATTTTAGCGAAATTGTATGTAATAATGTTTGTTTCTTTGATCAGCAAAGTTTCATTATTAAAACTCAATTGCGTCTCTGCAAAAAGAACAACTCTATTGTTAGTTCTACAATGTTTAATTGCATTACCTGTAAAAAGAAACAACATTTGAAGCTTTTAACTAATATTAAAATGACACCTCGTATGGCAGCAATAAAAATTGAGAATAAAAAGACTTAATGTCACGGTCAAAAGATCCACTGTAAAAGAAGAAATTATAAACTAAGCTATTAACTAGAAAAATAAGATTTTAAATTTTTGATCAGTGACGTAATAAACTATCAAAATCAAAATAACATAAAATAAAGAAAAATAAAAAAAATATTCTGTTTTTCTTTACATCTCCCTATCCTCCATTATAAACGATATTTAGTCTTACTGTTTAGTGGATATTTTCTTTCAACACTGGAATAAGTTTAGTGATATGAAAAAGGTTTGATTTCTTTTTCTTGTGCCCAGTGTCAACTTCGTAGATTAAATTGGAAATCTTGTTTAATATTTTGTATAGTCCAATCCTTACTTCAGTTAACTGCTTTCTGTTTAGATGGTTTTCGTTCTCGACAATCTTCAAAATCTCATTCAATTTACTTCCTATGTAGATCAAACCGCTTTTTTTTTTATAATTGAGTGATTTTTTTTGTATTTTCCAAAGTTTTCAGGCCTTTGGAGATCTGCCTATATACTTTTAGATTTCAGTTCATTAGGCAGAATGCATACATTTTTTTCGTTTAATACATATTTTGGTGCAAATTTTGTAATTGTATGTTCTGTCTCATTAAATTTTTGTACACATTCTTGGGCAATTGTTGTCCATGCTGCTTTCGTATCACTTTCATTTAGTTTGCATCTTATTTTACTAACCAATGTTTGGTTTAGTCTTTCATTGAAACTGTTTGAAAATGCTTCATCGACAGCAGAGAATATCATTTTAATTTGATCGTTCAGTAAAAAATCTTAGACTTCTTTGAAATTTATTCCAGGATATTGATTAGTCAACACAGTTTTAATTTCCTGATCTTGTGTCACCGTTTTAATTATGTTTATGAAATCGTTTGAATTTTGTGTTTTCGATGCCAAAATAAAAGTGTACCTTCAGACATAATCTCTTAAAATGTGCAAACAAGTTTTTTTATTGAGATCCTCCAAAACCATCAATGGTATCGATGGAAACAATTTCAAATGGATATGTAGCTGGTCTTTACTGTGACATTAAACCATATTTAGATTTCCTTCTTCTAGTAAAATGGTGTTATTTTATTTTACAACTATGTTTTTCCGAAGGCGCATATTTTTAATAATGCTTACTTAAATCTTCTGATATACTTAATATATTTTTTTTCTTTTCTAACTTTATAATCTGTTATTCTTGAACCTGTATTTATTTCTAGTATTTTGTAGATCAATGTTGAGCGTCTATAATTTTTTATATCTTCCAGGTTGATTAAGTTTACTACTTTTAATATTTCAACTGTATTTTCGTAAGATACTAGAACTGGATCTCTATTTAAACAGTCTGCTTCTTGGTTATATTTTCCTGGATTATATTTTACTTTAAAAATATACGAAGATAAAAAAAAATATCAAGTCTCCCAATTCTTTATCAGTTCTAGATTTTATTTTTAAATTTCCTAAAGTTTTGTGATTTAAGTATACTATTTTGACTTTCTGTTAACTTTTTTGAAAAATATGCCACTGGCTTACTATGTCCATGTTCACCATTTGGTTCAATACAGTTCCTACCCATTTGATACTGGAATCTATATATAAATAGATAAATCGGGGTTAACAATTTTCAAAATTGGTTATGAACAAAGTAATGACTTTATTATATCGAAAGATTCTTGACATTCGTTCGACCAGGTGAACTTCATCTTTCCCTAATATATTGCGTAGTGGATCTAAAATGATTGCAATATCTTGAACAAACCTATGATAGTAGTTTATTTTCCCCAAGAATTGACGTACATTCTTTCTTGTTCTGGAAGAGGGAACTTTTTTACCGCAATAAGGTAATCTTCTACAGGTTTAATGGAATTATTTTTGGAAAATTATTGAAAAAAGTTTTTGGCAAAAGTACATTTAGAAAATTTTATTCTGAAACCTTTGTTTTCTATTGCTTCAAATTACTTTGAAAAATGCTTTATATGTTCATCAAAGCTTCTGGAAAAAGTTAGGATGTCATCTATATTCTTGACTGTCAAGTCTGAAAGATTACATTTTCTTTTAATGCTACTTAAAATCCTTTGAAAAATTGCCGAAGCCGTCTTCAAACCAAATGGGAGGCAGGCCCATTGAAAATGCCCTCTTGTGTTAGGTACAAATGTCGTTTTTCCTTGTCTCGTATTCTCATAGGCATTGACCATAATGCTGAATTTATGTCTAAAATGGAAAAATATTTACCATTTCTACTTTTTACCATTAAGTTATCAATCAATGGAAAAGGTTGTAACTGTTATAACAATTTTATGCAAAGCCTTGCTTTTCTGTCTTCTCCTTTTTTGTATGCGAGATTTACTTCAATTAAATTTTTCTTTAATGTCTCTGCTATTGGATTTTTTATCTCTTCCTGTATTAAATGGTATTAAATAGTGATTTCACAAAAAAAGCACTTCACAGCTTTTCGTAAGATACGCTCTCCCTTGTATCTGCCACGGACATTTCTAACTAACTTCCTTACCTCTATACTCACCTCCAACTAGATTTTTAATACAAAATGCAATAATATGCATCTGTTAATACAAATCTGAAATGGTTGGTCAAGAGATGATAGTACAACGATTTCAGTTCGCATTTGATTAACTCTATCTGGACATTTTCCCGTTCAGAAGCTTTTCCCTTTTTGAACGGTTACAGTGGTGATAAGTATTAAAGTTGCATTATAAATCTAAACGCTTAAATGGACGAAAACATTTAAAATGACATAAGAATAGACGCAATTATGTTTTGTGTTCCTACGCTAAAATTAATGGCTTCTCGATGTTTGAAGTGGGAATTTTTTGGATAATATATCCAAACAATATTAAACAGCATGTAAATAACAGGTTCTTAACTAAAAAACATAGATTTAACATTATTAAATTCTTTGCAAAAACAACTAAACGTGTTTTTGATACAAGTAATTAAAGCCCACGATTACGTAAAAGCCAGCAGGTTCTTATATTTAAATTTTTTCAATAATCTGTAATATACTTGGGACAAAGTTAATAAAAGTTCTTAGAGAAATTGTTCGTTATTTTATAAAAGGGTGGTAAATTTTAAAATAAAAAAAGCTTAAATTATAGAATTTTGTGCTCAGGTAAATACTTATAGTCGGTTCACAATTTGTTGATAGCTCACTACAAGTTTAACCCTAATTAGAAAACTGAAATACAGAGAGGATAGGTAATACGATATAATAGTAAAAACCAACCTAAAACTGACGGTTTAAGATGTTTTCGACTAACCCACCTTATATCTGAAGGAATACAATACCTTATAATCCTATTACGGGGGTATTTTGAATGGTTAGAGATGGCCGATCAGTGTCGTAGAGTATATGATTGAAACATTTATTTGAACTAAATAAATATATTTTTTAAATTGTACTTATGTAAATTGTATTTTTTAATAAAACTTATTTATTTTATTCAAAAATAAAAAGTTTCTTGCCATTTGTAAAAGATACATTTATTTAATTAAGGAAAAAGGCGCCAAATGTCGCCTGGCAAAATTTCCAATGTGTTTTAAATGTATCCATTATTTTCGAATCGGGAGAAAACTAATAAATATTTTTGAAAAATTTAAACGCAGAATGAAAGATTACATTATTACTCAGGGCAGAAAGTCCCTGAAAACTTCTACAATGTTTATTTTAATATGTTATGTAACATATGTTGGGGTGAAAATAAAAGAGAATATATAGTATAATTTTTAATTGAAAATATTGCATGCAAAAGAAACTTTTTCTAATTATTCTAATAAATTCTAACTATTCTAATAAATATTTCACTCTGCCTTTAAATTTTTCAAAAATGCTTTTTAGTTTTCTCAGGATTTGAAAAAAAAATGGATACATTTAAAACGCATTGAACATTTTGACAGGCGACATTTTGAGCCTTTCCCCTTTAATACCTTACGATTACAACTACTATTACTTACCCTATATAATTACGATTAGAAAACTATTCAAATTCAAAATAAATAGAATCAACTTCTTCTTCTATTACATGTCTTACTGCATCTTTCCAGTTTTGTTTTGTAATATGTTGTAAAGACTCGTATAACAATTCACGTACAGCTTGTATTTTATATGACGTATTTTTTCTAGCCACATAACTTTTCATTTGTACCCAAATGAGTTCAATTGGATTTATTTCGCAGTGGTAGGGTGGAAGTCTAAAGACTGTGATGTTTCGCCTTTCCGCCATTTTGTCAACTACGTATTTCTTGGACTTAGATTTGTGTTGCCGGGCAATTTTTCAAAGTTCTGCTTTTACCATTCCATCTTCGTAAGGCAGATACTTATTCCGCAGCCAGTCAAGAATATCCTGTTTCTTCCACGCAGTCTTCCCGGAAGTCTTTCTACTAGTCGTGAATGATAAGGTTCATTATCTAATACTATAATTGAATTTGGTGTTATGTGTTTAATCATCTGCTCAAAATACTCTTCGAAAACATCAGCTGTCATCTCCTCGTGATAGTCTTTTGTGTTTTTAAACTGAAATTCCAACAAACCATGCTTAAAAAATCCCTTTTCACTGCCAATGTGAGAAAATTAATCTACTGCCTTTACCAGAAGGTGGGGAGATACCAGTAGACCAACCTTCCATAAAGGCTTGCCTGGAGCTTAATATATTTTTATCTGACCAAATTTTTTTTAGAGTATGACCTGAGTTTACCCACGTTTCATCCTGGTAGAAGACTGGCCTTCCTTCAGCCCGGAATTTTCGTATGGATCTTAGATAATTTCTTCTCCAACATGTTATCTCCTCCCGGCCAATCAAAAGTGATTTTTGGTCTGATTTCTCCCACCGGAAATTTAATTCTTTTAAAACTTGCCACAATTTAGTTTGTCCAATATGAGGCAAATCCGGGTCGTCTCTAGCTTCTTGTAAAATTTTGTTTAGGTTTGGTATTTCTTTTTTGAAAAAAAAAAGAAAAAATAATTTTGTTTTTGTGGCATGCGAAGTTATTGATAACTTTTTCGTAAAAATAGCATAGCCAAAGCCCAAAATCGTTCTTGGTCCATGATTTCTGTTTGATTTCGGGAATATCTAATTATATCATAAACATACGACTCTTCGGTTTTTCTTTTTGGAATGCTTGCTGGTCGTTTTCTCCGGTTTACCAATGGTGAATTGGTGGTAAAATACCAAGATAAAACTATATTTTGAAAACTTTAATATTATTATTATTTGAGGATGACATTGGCCCAATGATAGAGCTACCGTTGATGTATTTTGTATCATAATAAGGATTTACAGAATTTTTTTTGGTAGATTTCAAAATGAAAGAAGTAAAAAAATACAAAAAATTGTCCTCATAGAATGTATAGTAATGCAGGTATTAAAACTTATTTTTTTTGTTTTTTATAAAACAGAAATCATAGTTAACCAATAAAGCTGGCAAATAGTATTTTACTTTTGTTTTTCTATTATCGTCTGATTTTCTTCGATTCGTTGGTGCATCCGCTAATTATTCTTTTTATCGTATGTTGTGCTTGTTTTTCTCTTCAATAATTTACGTTTTTACTGGCATATTCTTCTGATATTTCAATTTCGTGTACTATACATTACTTTTTTAGTTATCCATAATGAATGGCAACGGGCATTATCCATAACTACGACTGAATTTATTAATTTATTGGTAGGAAATATATCATCTGACCAAAATAATCTTCGAAAATAAAAGAGACTATTTCTTTATGGTACTTATTCTTTAATAGAGTTTAAAATAAATTCTAACAAACCTTGATCAACAAATTCTTTATTTACTCCAATATGAGTTATAATCAAGCGACGACTAGTCTAAAATTTTATTCCAGTAGACAATCCTTCAGTAAATGCCTGACCAGCAATTGTGACCTATTTACCTTGCCAAACTTTTCCTACAAAATGTCCTTCATTAATCCATGTTTCATCCAGGTAAAAAATATGAGTTTTCCCTCTTCAAAGTTTTCGAATTTTTCATAAATATAAATATCTCCTCCTCCAACAAATGTTTCTTCTTTATCTATACATATTTTCTATCGTTCTTCTCCCAAAAGAAGGCCTATTTGGTCACCGTTATTGTCTGCTGGGCCGATCGTAGGCCCAGCTTGCAAAGACCTAATGTCCGCTCCCCCTCTAGACAAGGTTTCCGTAGTATAACAATACAGTAGAGCGTCGATTATCCGAACTAATTAGGGGATATAGGTGTTCGGAAAATAGTTTTTTCGGATAATCAAACTGTATTGAAATAGCCATACATATTTATCGACAGATGAATGACAGTGATATTTACATACCTACATCGTATTTATATCTTTAATGACGAATAGGAATGAAACAAAATAGTGTAGTCTTTCAACAAAACATAATCTAGGTACAATATTGAGGAACATTAAAGATTTTTTAAGCCTTAATTACAAACGCTAGGCCGTTATGAGCGTCTAGGTCTCGTGTTTTTTAAGGACATATACTTGATACTAGTCGCTCTCAGCGTGTGCTTCAAACCAAAGTCAATATCTAATCTTTGTATCTGAAGCTCACGAATGTCATGTCTTGCTTTGAGTCGTTTTAACCAGCATATGCTTGCTTGAAAATTTGACAGCTCTTCGAATTTTTCGTTGAATTGAACTGCTTTTTTACACAGAATCGGATCAGAAATAGGTTCTCTTTTGGTCCCAGATTTTTTTTGGGTAAACCATTTATAAACAGCGTTATCTAAATCTATGTTTGAGGCAAGTTTCATCGTTTCATGACTTGTGGATCCGTCACAAGAATCAAGTTGAGATATAAAGTTACTTATGCTCGTCTTTTGTTTTTTATATCCGTTTTACCAGCTTACCAACTTTGTATTCATTGAATAATTTGGTTATAGATTTATTGGAAAATAGGTTAAAAATGTTGTTTCATTGATAAAATTAGATGTGGCCTACGAGCGACCCTTGTTTTGCCACCAATGTTTGCGAAAGGTTTGACTAAATTGGCTTTCTTGTTTTAAAAAATAAAATGAATGCACTTTTCTTCGGATTGTTTTTATTACAATATTATCTATTTGCGAGGGTTTTCTTAACTTTTTTGATGTTTCTGTAATAGTACCTACCTTGTTTTGTTTGTGTCAAAAGTGTATACATAAATAGTTGTTTGAACACTTGAACTGTTTGAACACTTACCAACTATACTCCGAACAGTACTATGTGAGGTATTCATGTAGAAAGGCATTTAAAGGTATATTTAATACTACAATTTTCAAATGCACCGTTCAATGAAATTTTAATTTCACAGGAGTAAAATAAGACGTTTGTGTCATTTTTATTGCAGGAGTTCACTCAATCTTCTTCTTCAAGTGCCATCTCCGCGGCGGAGGTCGGCAATCATCATAGCTATTCGGACTTTTGAGACGGCTGCTCTGAAAAGTTCATTTGATGTACATCCGTACCACTCTCTCAGTGGTACGGATGTACATCAAATGAACTTTTCAGAGCAGCCTTTCACTCAATATTTTTCTGTTATTAGTGCAAAACTTACTTCTTTACATCATATTTAGAAGCCTAAACACACAAAAATGTATATTTTAACTAAAATAATTCACAATTAGAAATTATAAATATATCGATTGGAAATTTTAATCCTGCCTAAGAATATTGGGAGCTTCTTAATGATACTAGTTTAAACGTGAACATATTGTGTAGGTAACCTCATTATTGGTTGATTAAACTTACTGCAACATATAAGACAAAAAAACTTTAAATAAATTTAAAATTCGTGGTCATCGGCTTATGCCATTAAGTTGGGTGTTATTAGCTGTGTCAAAAAAACTGTGCTTCCAAAAATTTTCAAACAGAGTATAGCATTTTAATTTTAAAAATATTCCCACAGCATTATTTAAAATAATTTTAAATATATTGATTATTTAACCAAAAAGTAGCCAGACCATTCAGAATTTTAATTAAAAGGTGACAAATCTAAGTGCCAAATTAAATCTATAGAATCTCATAAACAACAAACTGGAGACGACTTTAAGCTGAGATCCATTTACATTTGTTCTTAAAAGACTAAAGTTCAAACTGATTCATCTGAGTAGACAGCAGTTCTAAAGAATTTCGTATGATAATTAACATTTTTAAACAGGTGAGTTTTTGTTTTGTTGTCTATTTTATAATGTATTATACATAACGCTAACTATCAGAATTTAGCAGCAATCATTAGTGCAGCTATCAGAATTTCCAATTAGAAATTTCTTTCATGTAGTCTGTATCTCGGGCCGAAATATTCGACAAGGTCGTGAATAGTATAAATGTTTTTTCAGTAGATTATTGTTTTTTGTAGAGAACATCCTTGATATATCTAGGAATTCACATCATACATCAATAAATTCAGAGAAGAATTATTGTTCACAAAAAGAGCATAATAAAAATGAGCTAAACAATATAAATTAATCCAAACATTCTTTGGATAATAGCAATTTTTTTGCTTCTGAAAATATGTAGATTTTTGAAAAAGAAGAAATTTTTCTTCTTAAATATTTATCATTGTTATATTAAAAAACACTTAAAATATACTAATAAGAACATTAAAGATCTTTTAAATACATTGTATGCCTCGACTCCGATTATCCGTTTGTAATTTATCTATTATTTGGCAGAATCGTTGAGGTGTAGCACATACCATATTTACAAAATAATAAATTATTTTACTGATCCAAGATCGATAAACTCAAAATATGACATGAAGTATTGAAAATTCACGGTCAGCTAATATCAAACACAAAATATTTTGTTTTACTTTTAAAAAATCCGAGAATGGTTTCACAAAAAGATTTGTTATTAATTATACCAATATGTTTAGGGATGAAAGTAAATCGATTGGGCATAACTTATCTATATGCAAAAATACCCACAGAAAAATTACGGAGAATGTTTTACAAAATAAAACCGATTTTTTTAATATTGTTACAAAACGGATTAAATTTTTTTTATGAAAATTTATATTATATATTAACATGCAATTACCAATAAAATCGAAGTAGCGAAAATATTTTTGTATATGTAGTATATTATTGGATTAAGAAGGGACCACAATAGAATAAAATAACTATTTTACAATTTTTGTACCTTTAGCACGATTTTAAATGTAATATTACATTTTTACAAATATATTGACTTTTAATTAGGAACAGAAAATAATTTATTTTATTTAAAAAGTGGTCTACTCCATTCTGTATACATTCTCTATATCGTTTCAACCATAAAAACTGAGTATTTTGAAAAATCAAATACCTTTGCAAAAAAAATAAACATAATCTTTTATTATTAATTTACAAAGCTCAACAGGCTTTGAAGGCCTAGGGCTAAAATACTATTAATACAATAAGTATATAATACTTTATATATTACAAAACTTGTATCAACTAGGATGGCTTCTTGTCCAATCATGCTGCTTGCCTTCTGAATTGGCTTACTATTCTCATCCATTCATCCCTGTTTGTTGTTGTTTCTTCCCAACTATCAATTTCCTCTTTTTTGAGATCTTCCTGTACACTATCAAACTATTTTTGTCTGGGTCGCCCTTTCGTTCTTTTCATGATTGGACTCAGTTTTAGAATCATTTTTGGCATCCTCTTTCTTTCATCACGTGCCCCATTCATCTCACCCTCTGTGCTTTTATGAAGCGACTGATGCTTGGTTCGTTATACAGTTCCTCTAGCTGCCTGTTTGTCGTCGCATTTAACCTACCACCGTGTTTTTAATTCCATATATAGCTCTGAGCATTTTCCTTTGCAATCTTTCCAATATTTTCTCCATATTTGTTTTTTTATTTTCCAAACTTCACCACCATACCACTACTGTGGGTCTAACTACTGTTTTATATATCCTTAACTGTCTTGTTATCTTTTTATATATCCTTATTTTTTCGATACATATTTGGATGTCGTCAGTAGTCTTAGACTTCCCATCTTTTTATTTCCCTTTGCCAATATGGCATTCAGTTTCCATTCTCCCGACTTTTCTCTTCTATAATAACCCCCAGATAAGTACATGGACCACTCTTTTGAATTTATATTCCCTTGATTCATTAGATATAAAAGTAAACTGTTCCTCTTTTTTTTGCTCTGTATTTCCGAGTATCATGTATTTGGACTTTTCCTGGTTTATTTCTGGGACAAAATATTTTGCCTCGTTTTCTAATCTTTCTATAACATTTTGTAATTCTTTTTTTGGTTTCATTAGATTAGCAAGATCATTAGCGAAGACCAGACATTGATGTTCATTGTTGAAGATGGATCCGTAATCTTTTATAAATCCCCAAAAACAAAAGTTCATTGGATTAATATCTGGATCGCGCAGTGCGCATTCAATTGGTACATCGAGCCTTCTTCCTATTCAAAGCGCTGGATATTATTGAAATAAAAATTCCGTGACCTTGTCACTCTAATGGGATTGTGCACCATCCTGTAAAAACGCGAAAACCATATACTTTACCTGATCTCTAAAGGTACATCTTCCAAGTAGAGAGACAGATCGTTTTGTAAAAATGATAAATCATTTCCTTCGTTTAAATTATTTGGAAGAAATACTGCCCCGAAGAAATAGTTACTGTCAATTTCAGTCCAAACATTTATTTTAAAATTACTCTGATGATTACGCACTTTTGTACCATCAGGATTTACGACCCATAATGAAATATGCCTCAGAAACAAGACCCGACACAGCCACAAGGCTACTAAAAATGGTAGAGATAAGAGTACTGAGAAGAATTACAGCAAATACGCTCAGATATTGAAAGAGAAGTGAAGACATTAAAAGAAAATGTAACGTACAGTGTATAAATAAATGGACACAAAATAGAAAAAAGAATGGAATAACCACATAAGCAGAATGGAGGAGACTCGTGTCGTCAAAATAGCAAGAGATAAGTCACCAATTGGAAAAAGAAGCATCGGACGACCACGCAAAAGATGAATCGGATTGAAATACGGAGTGACAACCATCCATAGAGGTGTTAATCCGCCAATGAACAAGCAAAATTGCTTATAAAGAGGAAGAAAAAGAAGAGGGATTTACGTCGACCTAGACATGTGTATCGTTATTATTAGTGACTACGTTTCTTGTAAAGGTGAATAAAATATTCTTTAGTTTATTAGTTAGTAAGCTTATGCCCCGTTTATTCTCTTCCAAATGTCAGTCACCAAACGCTATACGTTTGGGATGGTATTATGGAAGTATTTCTTGAAATGCTATTACATGGAAGCGTTGAAGCAACTGTTCCTTAATCGTTCCGGAAGTAACGGTTTTTTGCACGGTCACTGTTACTACGCACTTGTGTTTATAAAGTCCCAGTTTCTCTGAAATGGCGATCAATTGCCAGGAACTGTCCTGTAAATTTCTGGTAAATTACTTTTGTGCACAACGCATTGCTGCCGCCGCATCATTCACTTGACATTCACCTTATTAAAAATGGGGAAAAAGGTAGCAACAATAAAAACTATTAGTTATTATCTACCTTATCTTACTTATTTCAGTAGTTTTACCAAAAAAACGAGGTTAAGAAGTGGCCGATAAGGAATTATTAAAAGAAATAGGGAGCCACTCAAGGGCATATCTAGACTAAGAAAATAAACAAGAATATTGATAAAAAATTCTTGAAAATTTTGATAAACTTCAATACACAAGAGATTAAAACGGTGACCGGACATTTCCGTTTAAGAAAACACCTATACAAACCATAATGCCGAAAATCTGAAATGGAAGAAGAGTCTGCCATATACATCATATAAAATTAACATGTGCTAAGTGATATGAAGCAGGAATTGACTGGTAGAGAGTTTCTAAAACTACCAATAAGAAAACTGTTGGCCTTCGAAGTCACAGGACTTATTAATTAGAGTTAATTAAAAAAAAAAGATATGGTACAAAGGTTAACAGTGTAACACATTTGGTACTCATGGCAGTCAACCTGTTAAAAGGTATGATATAAATTTGACTAATAATTCATTACGATTATTATTTCATACGATTATCAATATCAAAGTAATTGAAATAAACCAGTTTAAAATCCATGACAATATTAAAAAGAACAGCTTTAACGCTGTGGACTATGAAGTTTAGACTTCAAAATGTTACATCAAAGTAAATAAAAATATTTAGCAAACTTCCTACGAAAAAACTAAGATTAAATGTCAGTTAGATAATCTTTTTAGATATAAAATATATTTTTAATCCTAATTTATTGTTCTATACTTTGTACCGCAATATTAATAAATGTATAAAAAAAGCTATAAAATATTTTCCAATAAAAAACCTAATCAATATAAATAATACATTATTGAATTGGAAAATAAAAGTCACTATACCGATTTCATGTTAATTATTTTGTCAAGTTTATGTTTTATCTCTTATATATCAAACATTATATAACGAGCTGTCAAATGGATATGATTTTTACACAGCACTTTGCGGAAAACTATTATACTAAGAATTACCTTTGGGTGTAACAATTCATTTTAGCGAGTTGTATTGACTCGAGTTAAAAACAGGAGTCACTCCACCGCGCTCCAATGCTTCACACCATCCTTTTCCCTCTATAGCACTCTGATGCCCGATAGGGGCACAACTATCAGCCAAATGCTCCTAATGTGGGAGTCCTGGGTAATAGAACTCCAACATAGTACCCTATCCGATTAAAATTCATACTAGCGTTGGTAGCTTTATTCCTGTTATCTTCAAGTGACTTATCCGAGAACCTAAAATTGCTTACTTGGTCCTCAAGTTTTCGCTCTGGGCTAAGCCCACTTCAGAAACTTGGCGTTCAAGGTGTTGGGCCCTTCTTGCCCGGATTTTTAGGGATTTTGTTAATATTTTTTTGTGGTTCTCGCCGGTTTTTCTATTTTTTTATTAAATTTTTTTGTAGGATGCCCTGAAACATAAAATCAAAATTAGTATATGTATATAAATATAATCAGATTACCTGGGCCTACATTGTGCTTGCGCTCCATGATTTTATAGAGCTACGAACTGTACGCTGTTGTGTGTTGTTATTGTTATTCTTTATTGTATCTCCGGTGATTTTTGTTGTATTTTTGTTTGTTTTCTCTCTGGTTTTCTGCGAGTCCTCTTATTGACGCTTTTGCTATATTTGCTTTTGGTATTGTGGTATTATGATTACTCCTAAGTATTTTGCTTTGCTTTTCCACTAGATGGAGTTGTTTTACAGTGTCACTTGTTCCTCTGGTTGTTGGTACCACTTTTTGAAGAGTACTGCCTGCGTTTTTTTTGGAGTTTAAGTCGATTTTCCATTTTAAACTCCACTCTTCGATATCGTCTAACGCTGTTTGCAGGTTGTTTACCGCTATTTCTATGTTTCGGTGTTTGGCAGTGCTGCTGATGATGACAATGAAGTCTGCTGCTAGTGTTATAGATTTCTGCCAATGATATGAAAGATGGGGAACAGCAATTGATAACCAAATCAGAACGTTGATTTAACCTATATTAGCATGTAGGTTAAGAAAACTAAGGATTATACCAAAGCTTATGAGATTTGAATCACGTTGTATTCATGATTGGTTGTGATTGATTCAAACACGACCAGATTCACGAGAAATATACGTAAATTTGGGGAATGTGTCATTTTAATTATGATTACCCAGCATTTTTTTTTATTTCGCTATATTTTCGCTTTTAATATCGATTTATATATTTCGTTAAAAAATCACTCTTATTAAAACTAAATTATATCATTTCATTTTTTAAACAAATTTAATGCTGAGTATAAGTTCAAATTATGGTTAGGTAATGTTTGAACAACGACGTTTTTTACTTGAGCAGGTCTTTAAAAAAACCCTTAGTTTAAAGATTTTAACTTTCATGTACTTAATAAGAGACAAACAAAAACACCTGATTTACTTTTTTAGTACATATTATAGGCCTTTTATTAACACAATCACCCTAAAAACCAAGGATACAATTTCAGACAGGTATAAGAATCCCAAACAAACATAACCCGATAAGATAATCAAGTATAAACTTAATATAAACATGTACAAAAATATTCTTGTCCCAACAAGTTTTGCTACAACAGCTTTATTATTGTGGTCTCCAATTCATAAAAAAGCAGTTAAAAAGAACTATGAGACCATAAAACAACATACTAAAATTTAAGAAGCATTTTACATAAATTTAAATTCTCTTCTAAAAAGTTTAACAAGTTAAAAACTTATTTAAAGTTAAAACAATAAATTCTTGGCAGTAATCTGCCCTAAAGTAACAGAAAATTTTTATTTAAATTCATAAAAAAACCCAGTACACTGCAAAACAGTACACTAAGGGTATAATGGTTGTATAACAAGAAATTGTTTATTTATACGAAATAAAAATATACTTTTACAAATATATTAACAACAACTTAACAAGCGTCATAGTTTTTTTAAGACATTGCAAATGCTTAATAAACAATATTTATTGTTATTAAATTCACCATTTCATCCATGCATAAGGGTGAAATGGCGAAGGCATTAGAGGTGAAACTGAGAACTTACTTCTCCTGCTTTTTACCACATATCACATATGGATTCATATTTTGAATGGTCTTCGTGCAGCTAAAGTTGGCATCTGATACATTTGATCCAATCCACGCCCTTTTTAGTCTAACTGTACAATTTACTACACCATACACAACAATCTTTATCGTCCACGTCGTCAGGTCGTCGTCTTGTGGATATCCAGCGACGACTCGGATTCGGTGTCAGTG
This sequence comes from Diabrotica undecimpunctata, assembly GCF_040954645.1. Taxonomy (NCBI): domain Eukaryota; kingdom Metazoa; phylum Arthropoda; class Insecta; order Coleoptera; family Chrysomelidae; genus Diabrotica; species Diabrotica undecimpunctata. The sequence goes on along the minus strand of NC_092809.1, from coordinate 122,183,585 downwards.
GTACACGCTTTTCGTTTCTTAGTTTGCTTGGTTTTGGTATTTCCTTTGGTAGCCTCTTTGGTTACTGTTTTTTTCTTCCTTTTAGCATTTTTTCCACTCTTCACTAACTCAATTGTCGTGTCATTTTCTGTTTCGTAGATTGGCGATGTTTTCTAGAGAATTCAAAATCTCAGCTAGAGCTCTAGAATTCTTTCTGACAAATGTAACTTTATCTAGGATAGGTGTCGACGAAATATGATCTGGGAGTTTCTCAGGGGTTGTTTGACATTTTTCTGTCGACATTGTCAGATCTGGTGCTTCTGATGAAGAATACATGATTTCCAGTGGATTTTCCGCACAGCCCAGTTGTAATTAAGTTTGCCTGCGTCCATGTTCCTGATTATTATGGAACATCTGAACATCTATTTCTGCTGTTGGTTTTTCTGAGGAATTCGTGATTTCCTGCTAGTTTAAACAACCTGGTTGAGGTGAAGTAGGTCTATTTTCACGTCGCTCGTTTTTCTCTTGTTGATCTAAATATAATGTTAAAAATATATATTTGGGGAGAGCATCGGGATTAAACGGGGTAATTCCTGTACTTCTGAATCCTGATATTACGTTGATTGTCGTAGCTGATTGTACCTTTGTACCTTTGTAAGCCGTCTATCAAACACTAGTCTCATTTGGATTTATTTTAATGTAGGAATTACATGCATTGTAATAATAGGATTTTAAAGCTTTAAAAAATGCTCTGTCTAGTGGCTGCAGATAATGGGTCATACGGCAGGGTAGACAGAGTAAAACTATGTTATTTTCCTCTGCAAACTCTAATGTATCCACACTACTGCAATGGGAGGTATTTCCTTCCAAAAAGAGCACGACTATTCCCTCAGGCTTCCTCGGTAAAAAATGGTTCCTTAGCCACAGAAGGAAAATGTTAGTTATTACGTACGCCGAATTTTGTGATATGAATTAAACCAGGCGGTATACCGTCTTTATACTCGATTTCTTTTTATTTTTTTCCGTTCAAAACACGCGCTGGAGGTAAAAACATACTCTTTCTATTGCAACAAGCGATTACAGATATGAGATTCAACCTTTTCACCGGATGTTATTGCATCTACGCTCTTAGATTCTTTTGCTGCCAATACATAACCTGGTCTATTATTTATTTGAAGTATGGTTTCATCTACGTTAAACATATTTCCCGGTTTATCAAGAAGGTTGTGTTCTCTTAAGAACATCTTAAGCTGGCTGTTCTCGGCCAGTTTATATGCCATGGTACGTACTTCTGTTATAGTCGGTGCAAATCCGAATTTTTGTAATCTTATGATATGTTTTAATATCTTCTTCTCACATTCCTGTGTTAAGATAGGCAGCCCACCTAAAGATTTTTTGATAAATCACCCCTTTGCTATTGTTCTATTCAGCGTTGACCATGAAATGCCAAACTTCTTTGATGCTTCATTCAGGCTCATTTCATTTTGTACGGCTTTTACGCCATCTTTAAGTTGCTCTTTTGTCCTGTCAGCACGGATGCATACTCTTTGCTTTTTATAAAACGTAGGCATCTTTGCCTGAAACAATGATGAAAGAAGTTCTACTTATGCCGAGAAATACGGGTATAGTTTGTTTTTTTTTTAATTCACCTACAAACCAAAGCAAATCAGACCAAATCAATAAAAAAAAATTGGACTTGGGCGAATTCGAAACAGCGGTTAGAAATAGGTATACACATTGGAAAAGGTCTTCACCATATCGCCCTTGCCTGAGTTTACCATTTCCTTCATTTACCATGGATGAAATGGTAGCACGGCAAGAAGTTCACAATTTTATGTTAGAAGCAATGATTTCTAGGTTATGTTGTATGTAAACAGTCTAAGAAGGCAGAATATTTCGAAAAATACCTCGTAGCCTGAGCAACGTCTATAAATGCATTGTATAAAAATTATTGAGCACCGGAAATAGTTTTGCACAAATTACTTATGGTTTTAAGAAAGAGATAAAGAAATACTCAACACTATAAAGAAAAGAAAAATGAGCTACTTTGGTCACATACTAAGAAACGAGAAATACGAATTGATGCGACTGGTCATACAAGGCAAAAGAGGACCGGGGAGAAGACGCACGTCCTGGCTGAAAACATCTGAGACAATGGAATAGGAAAACGTCAATAGAACTGTTCAAAACGGCTGCAGATAGATTCAAATGGGCGATGATGATCGCCAATGTTCTTAGGGATAAGGCACGTTAAGAAGAAGACTGGTTTTAAAAACGGGCCTGGTTATCACAACGTGCTCCCTGCATAAAAATGACAATAAACTGTCGGTATTTAGATTTACAGAGACATCCGTGTACGGAGAAAAAAAAAATAGACCATTCCATCATTTCACCCGATTCGTCATATCAGCCTGAATTACTTTATATGTATAGAGAATTAGCCCGGTAGATGTAACTTGTAATGTTTGAGGAATGATTTTATATAAAAAAGTAAACGCATTTCATGATACATACCTACTTTTCACTATATTTCTTTTTATATTTAAAAGTAAATTAATTTTTTTTTGTATTACCAGAGGGAAATAACTAATTTTTAATCTCAATTATATCAATCACACGTTTATAACATATCTTAGTTAGCAAATGAGGAAATAACGTTCCAAATCTAGATACCGATGGCCTTTGACGATAAGCCGCAGCCTACAAAAAATTTCACAAATTTATAATTTTATATTTATGCAAATATATGTTTCCACTTGACTTAAATATTTACGCAGTGATTTCTAGGATTTCTTCACAAGGATGTTACTGTCTTATCAGTTAAACACGTTTGAACAAACAAGAAAAGAATATTTCACCAGACACTGCAGGTACCTATATAAAAGTTTTAAGAGATGTCTAAAAATTATGACGTGAAATGTAAAAATAGAAAGTTTTCTTCTTTAGATCGTTAATGATCTTTAGTAATATTGAAACCCTGTTCGTTTATCGCGAGAAAATTGTAATAACTTTTTTTACAGAAATGTGTATTCACTGCGCAGTAGCTGTGTTTCCAATTTATCAAGGCAGTAACGTCGTCTCTTGTAAATATTGCTTCAACTTCATATTTTCTATAGATTTCCGGGTTTGATCCCGCGTTAAATAATTTTGGTTTTAAGAAAAACCCTTGCCATTGTCAAGTCAGGCTTCTTGGTGTTATATGAGGTAAAAAGATTATTTGTTTGAAAAAAAATCGACTATAAATTTTTTACTATCGACTTAACACTGTTACTTTTTTGTTTTATAATAAATCATCATCATTATCAAACAGCCTTCTGCGTTCAAAGTTAGACATAGGTTTCCCCTAATTTCTTCCACTTCTGTTGATCTTCTTGCAGTTTATTGCAGCCAATTCCCGGCGATTCTTTTGACGTCGTCAAAATGTGAACATAACTCGGACAACCTTGTATATATTTGTTTTATAAAAATTTAGATATATCTGTCTAAAATACACAATAAATCAAAGACAAATTATTACCAAGAAGCAAACTTGTTTGGCGCCAACTTTAATATTTTATAGTCAAAACATCAGCTTAAATTTTTTGTACGATAATTATCAAATATACAATTAATATACATCTTTTGGTCATTTTACATGTAATTATTTAGCTATTTATTTATAATTAGTTACAAAAAACCTGTTTTTATTAAGTCAGAGATAAGAAATAGTTCCAGAGAACAGAATCCATAAATTTGATAACCATCAACCATCTGTCTACCATCTCTTCAAACAAGGTAATAAACTTTTTGCATAACATTAATGCGATATATAAAACTCATAGTCCTTAAGTAGTTCGTCAAATATAATTTTAGATAAATGATTGACCAATTTTTAGGTTTATGGATGCTTTGTGTACATGTCAGCATCAAAGACTTATTTTAAGGAGTTTTGACATTACTCAGAATACTGCATTAGGAATATGTCTCGGAGCTTTCAGATCCAGTCCTGCCGAAAGTCTTCGCTGTAAAACAGGTGAACTTTCCCTTTTGCTAAAATTTCTTCTAGTTTGCTAGAGTGTCTTCGAATCAAAACAACCCTATATATAAGCTAATTTACAAACCCTATAATTGTGAGCCTAACAATAAATACCAGACATTACCTCAAATTTTACTTCCTCTTTCACGACCTGTTGATTTTTTATTAACAGATACTCATATACTCCTTTATCAACTCCTTCTTGGATTAATAACATACCAAAAATTAACCTTTCGCTTAATAATTATAACAAAAATAAAACCAACGGCCAAATTCTGAGGCAATCTTTCCTAGAGCTGGTCAACTCAAACTCATATGACAAGATTCTGACAGATGCGTCTAAAACTGAGACAGATATCGGATATTCTGTAACAACTTCAAATAGTATCATTCAGAAGTTCCAGCTTCCACAATCCACCTCTATTCATACAGAAGAGCTGTAGGCTATCCTACAAGCATTAAAAGGATTATGTAATCAAACTAAAGCCAAAAACACTGCAATATGTAAAGATTCGATGTCCTCCCCAATTAAAATTGTATATATTCCGAACATCCATTAGTTGATGCCATACATGAAGCAACAAACTGTCTCACTTCTTCTGGAATAAACATAACATTAATCTTTCTTTAGATTTCTTTACACGTTAGCATTTTAGGTAATGAAACTGCTGATACTGCTCCAAAAGAAGCAATTACAACCAAATCAGGCATCAAATCTGTTCAGCTAGCATCAGATCTAAAACCACTTTTCAGGTCCCAAATCAAAAAGTCCTGGCAAAACCAATGAAAAAATTCAACCTCGAAATTACACAAAATACAACCTACCATCGAAACCTATCAGCTACCTAACTTACGTAGAAGAGACAAATTAATCGTTCGCAGGCTAAGAATTGGTCACACATGGCTAACACAGGGACACCTGATCAGGGCTTCGGACAAATTACCTGTTTGTGAAAAGTGTAGTGAACCATTCAACATATTCTTACACTGTGTGTCAAATACGAGCAAGAACAAAAAATACTCTATACAAGGCCTTACAAATGTGATCCTTAGCCAATTAGAACTTGTTGAGAATGTACTAGATTTCCTTCGAGAAAGGAACTTGTAGTACAAAATTGAGTGTTTTCTTTTTTATTACTTTCTAAAAATTTCTAATCTACCAGACTATAATCCGAGAGGTACTGAGCTATAGATGTGAAATTTGGTTGTTTACTCAAAAATGGCATAAAAGGCAGGGAGCGAATGATAGTTGAAGCTAACGTAGCGGGTAAAAGATCCAGAGAAAGATCTCCAGTACGATGGTAGGACCAAATGAAGGACATGACTGGTTACACATTCTCCAAAGCAAAACAACATGTACAGGAAAGAGATAATTGGACAGAAATAGTCAAACAAATTACATGACGCCACTACATCCTTACGAAGGTGAAGAGATAGAGGAGGAGGTGGACTCAAAAATTTGTAAACCATATAGACATCTTTAAAAGAAAGGTACTGAGACGACTACTAGACCCTATTATAAATGAGAACAACAGTTGGCAAATCAGATACAATTATGAAATATATAATGTATATATAAATATTCACTTTTGTCTCAGTATGATTGTCTACAGCGTCTTCAATGGGCAGCCATGTATTTAGAATGGAGAAAAACCGGCTTCCGAAAAAACCGTTGACCGTTGAATGCAATAATGGAGGGAAAGCGACCTATTGGAAGACTAAGAAAGCAAAGAGAGGATGATGTGGATGGGGACGCAAATCTCCATGGCAGTCGATCGTGAAGGAGAATTACTACAGACTGTAATGAATGAAAAGGCTTGCTAAGGGATGCTAGGACTATAGACCCATAGCGAAGATGAATTATAGTTCCATAATTTCACCAGATATAACATTTTTTTTTATTTCCCTACTGTTTTCTATATATCTTATATTTCCTTTCTTCATTTATTGTAACTCCAAGGAACTTGTACTGTTAAAGCTTAGTATCATCCCTTTTCTGTTTAGATTTCTTCCTTAGTAACTCGCAGTCGTGTCTCTAAGGCCTTTTTTTATGAATTTATCTATTAGATTATATCTATCATATACGTCATGTCTTTTCATATTGATTTTCTTGAAAAAATATCTGACCACTTGCAAAGAGGATTAAATCAAGCGAGTTTCTTCATCTATCTACATCTTTGCTATCTATATTATCAGGGGACTGCATTTTCCTGTTTATTGATGTAAAGTTTTAGTTATTTAATACTTTGCGTCTGCGCCAAAAAAACCAGAAGTTTAGTTTTTGACTTTACCGATCATCAGATTTTCTCTGCAAAACGCTTTTATTACATTAATACTTACGCTACTTTTTTATGCACTGCTATTTTATACATTCGTCCTTCCATTACGATCCATAGTTTATACAACGGAACATAATCAAATGCCTTGTAAAAGTTTATAGTAGTGGCTATACCGCTCTGAGGAGACCTAAGAGGTCGAAATACGAAAAACAAAAATTTAATACCGTCATTATGTTTTATTACTTTACTTCGGTTGGAGTACCAGAAACTGAATTCACTACGAATTTTGACCATGATGGACGGCATGTGGAATGCAATTTTAGATTCCCTTGCCGAGTAATTCATCAAGCTGTTTGCTTCCCAAGTTTTAGAAAGCGCAGTGGTAAAAATTTGAATTCGGTTTCGCCAGGTAGAAATCGTTTGATTTCTCTTTTTGTTTATAAAATTACCTGGAATTTCCTTCCTTTTAGCTTGTCTGTTGTCTATTAGAATCTTAATTGTAAATATATAGCCAACGAAGGATTGAACAGGTCGAGATTAACTTTGTTCATCACTCTCCATGAATTATCTTTCTATTCAGAATTTTAAAACTTTTTTTGTAGTTTTTCAACACACGATATTTATAGTATTTACCCTGAATAATTACTACAATTGGTTTTTTCATTGTTTAAAGATAGAATTTTTATAAGAGTTTCGATCACTGGAAATCGTTTTGTCTCTTAAGTGCTAAACAAAATTTTTACAGAGCAATTCGTATGTCCTTGTGGCAACTTATTTAATTGATTTAATAGCTAAATCAAATGAAAATGGAAATTGGAGGAATTCACGAGGAAAAATGGAATGAAGCAAACGGTGGCAATATTATTGCTAATAAATATTGTACTTATATGGGATTAAGTCACAATTGGTTGTAATGATAATGACAATTAACAATTTGACATTTACAATTAACTACAAACATTTGACGTTTCGATTTCCAATCTGGAAATCGTTCTCAAAGAAGATTATTTAGAATTTTGTTAAAAAGAATGTATAACCGCCAAAGTTGTTTACGGGGTTATGTCATTTCACAAAATTGAAAAGTTGAAAATTGATACACTTGGCTGCGGTATTGTAGGCAACAACCATGCTTTGGCTAAAAAGATATTTATGAGAGTGGATTTTTGCCCCATCGAACTTTAAATTCTAATTATTCTAAGTATTCTGCTATAATACTGTAATGTGCTATAAACGTTTGTGTGTGAGCGAGCGTTCGTGTATTGTTTATATGTGTTGTATGTTGCATATTTATTGTGTATGATTGAATACAAGTGTCACAGAGTTTCTTAAGAAAGTTACTGTCTGTTTTTGGCTTTATCATGGTGATTTAAAAGGGGATGCTACCGACCTCAGGAATTACAGGCCCATAAGTCTACTTTCACATAATTATTTATAAACTATTTACAAAAATACTTACGAAACGACTAGAAAAGGAATTTTATCAGCCCATAGAACAGGCGGGTTTTAGAAAAGGATATGGAACAAACGATCACCTACTGGTAATAACAAATCTTATAGAAAAATGCACTGAATATAATAAACCACTAGCTTTAATATTTGTCGACTATGAAAAGGCATTCGACACCGTAAATCAACAAAAAATGTTGGAAGCCTTGACAGAATGCCGAATTGACTATCGGTATATAAATATAATTAAACACATATACCAAAACGCAACAGCCAGTGTTAGAGTGGGTGATCGTCAAACCCAGAAATTCCCGATACAACGTGGAGTACGCCAGAGGGACACCATATCGCCGAAACTGTTCACTACGCTTTTGGAATATATATGTAAAAGGGCAAAACTGACCGACAAGGGCATAAACATAAACGGAGAAAAGCTTAGCCATCTAAGGTTTGCAGATGATATTGTACTAATAGCTGATAGGATAGATGAGGCCCAAGAACTTTTAAATCAGCTCTACCTTTCCTCGCTAGAAGGGGGATTGAAAATAAATATATCTAAAACCCAGATGATGGCAAATCTTGTAGTCAGCGAAGACATATGCGTAGGAACAAGATCCATAGACCAGGTAATGGCCTATAAATACCTAGGTCATGAGATTCGCATAGAAAAAGATAACCAAACCGTTGAGCTTCTCCGTCGTATAAGACTGTCTTGGACAGCCTCCGGCAAGCTGAACCATATTTTCAAATCGTCTGATATATCGCCTTAAAAGAAAAACGTTTAATCAGTGTGTTTTGCCGGTGTTAACTTACGGTGCGGAAACGTTGACCATGACAAGAAGAACAGTTCAAAAGATCCATGTGTGTCAAAGGGCGATGAAGCGTGCTATATTGGGCGTTTCACTAAGAGACAAGATCCCAAATCGCCAGCTACGACAAAGAACAGGAGTGGCTGATGCAGTAGAGAGGGTAGCAACACTGAAATGGAACTGGGCAGGTCACGTGGCTCGAATGACAGATAATAGATGGACAAAGCGGATACTGGAATGGAGACCAAGAGATGATGCCTACCGAAGCAGAGGTCGTCCATCAATAAGTTGGACTGACGATCTAAAACGTTGTCATAGGAATTGGATACAAGAGGCACAAGATCGAAATAGATGGAAAATTATGAGGGAGATCTATGTCCAGCAGTGGATAGGCCAAGATTGAATGATGATGATGGTGATTTATTGAATCTCTTTATATTTCTGTCTCGAGAAATATCACCTTTGGGTCCCCTAAAAAGATGCAAAAAAGGTTACCAGTTCAACCCCCGGGCTTCTCCCTAAAACCCCCTTGATAGGGGAATAAAAACGCAAAAAAATCGATTTACCAAGAATATGTATGCCGTAGAAAAAAATTGTTTCAAATAAAAAATTTAGTTGAGATAATTTTGAAGAAAAATGTTTATGAACTTTTTGCGTAAAACGAATTCTTGAAGCGATTGGCGATTTTGATTGTCAGTTCCGCGCAAGAAATAAATGTTAATAAAATTTGTATCAACTCGGCGATAAAAAGTCGATAACTTTTTTTTTGACAAACGTTTTTGTCGAAAATTATCTTTTTTCTAGCTACATTTTATATTTGAAATAATTGTTTCTATGTAGTACAGATTCTTGGAAAATTGATTTTTTTTCCGTTTTCCCCCCTCTACGTGGGGGGTTTTAGAACAAGCCTGGGACTAAAAGTGATAAACTTTTTTGCATCTTTTTTAGCGTCCTAAAATTGACATTTTCGGCAAAATTCACCTTGGAGTATTGTGGTTTAAATTGTTTTTTTTTAAATATTTTTGTTTAATTCATTAAATTTTAGTAGTATATTGTAGTATTAAATTAAAATTTCAATCTTTGATTAAAGTAAGATCCTTGAGTTATATGCTCTTGATTTTTTCTTATACTTACAATAAATATTTTTTTCTTTTTTTTCGTTACACACTCCAGTACCAGCTTTCGAAAGGATATTAATGAAAGACTGGAACAGTAACCTTATATTAATACCTTCGCCAAAATACTTACAAAAATATAAATCAAAATACGCAAACAATTTTTTATCATACAGTAACTCTCACATATTCTTTGCTACAGCGTTTTATAAATAAAAAAGAAATATTATAAATAACCGCTGACCTATTGTGTACATTGACTGTGTTTCGATACAGAACGCTTGGTTGATTTAATCATCAGTTGCGCACCTGCTTCACCGCAGATGTCAATTTTGCTGTCCATTTAGATTAACAGTAAACAGGTGTTTCCATTCTATGTAAACTTTATTACAAATAAAATATCGTAGTTAAAATTGATCTTACCCAGAAATATTTATATATTTATAAACTAAGTTATATATTGCTAACACAATTAAAACCTGTTGATCTTTAACAGATTAATGCTAATTGCAGAGTGAAATTTGGTTTATTATTAATTGAAATAATTTTTAAATTAACTTTTGTACAATATGTTCTTAAGTGTAAATAAGTCATAAATAAAATACTACAAAAAATTGTTTATTTATGTAATTGTACAAGTTGTAACTAACAATCCAGGATTTCCGAAGTGGAAATTGAAACGTCAATAAACGTATTTTAACCTTTAATTGTGGCTTATTCCCATTTAAATAGTAATCAACATGTCCATCATTTGCTCACAAAAAAAGTTCTCCTATCAAAATCGTCTTCCATGAGCTCCTGAGTAGGTATCATCTTATAGGGATGCAATTTATTTTCTTTCAATATATTTACTATCGACGTATGGCTAGCATTGAATGTAGTGGATGCCTGTCTACTCGATGTATGTGGATTTTCCTGAAACTCAAGCAACACATCTAATTTGAGTTCATCACTCAGTGCATTGGCAGCTGCTTTTTTTATCTGCCTTACATGACCAAACTCGCGAAGCTGCTTCTCTATTTTACTTATTGTTCCTTGGGATATAGGCGGTAAATTAGGAAATTTCTCATGAAATAGGCGAGTTACTTCCTGTTGTGTTCGGGTGTTATCTCCGTAACCAATCATTTATAAAACTGTTATTTTATGCATTTCCGTTAATCTAACTATTTTTCAGAATTGAATTGAACGAACTTTTTACTTAAATTAAAATACTGACAACTTAAATAAAACAATTTACTAATGCGTGTCAAAATAACGTTACCACGGAAATTCTTTAAAGTTTTTTAATGGTTACCATCTAAAAACCACATTGCTATGGTTTTTGTTCACTTTCTCATTATCAAGACCTAAACGGAAAATAAGTTTTGAGTATATTTTAGCGAATTTCGGTAACCACATGATTTTAATTTATTTTATCTTAATTAATCTTAATAAACTTGAAAGCGACAACATTTTTGAATGGAGAATGAAAAGACCTTTCAAACGATATATCACAAGCCTATACTTCCTATTTTAAAAATTGGGGGTTGTACCTGTCATTCTAAGGGGGTTGAAGGTAGGGGTTGCATTTTCACGTTAAAGAATGTCAAGTTATAATTTAAATTTGACGTGTTTCGGGATTTTTTATAAATATGTACAGTAACCTAAATAATGAATTTATTCCATTTTACTTTTACACACTGTATATGTTACACCATAAAATGAATAACCTTTTCCTAAAATAATCAGTAGAAATCTAATGCATAGTTTAATCGATATATTTTTTTTTCTTCAGTGAAGTTTAAGGGGAAACGCCTTCCACTCGCTATAATAATGTGGTCGAATTCATCAGCATTCCAGCTTTAATGTTCTTTAATAATGGTCAGCTACTTTATAGTAGATCTATAAAAATACTATAACCCATTAATATTTTTTATCACCTGCCCGTCAATTAATTGTTGAAAACGTAGACTTACTTTGTCGCGATCTTAGTGGCATTATGCCATGTACTGTTCTTCTAAACTAAACGATCTTGGAAAGTTTTATAATTTATCTAAATTGACATCAAGTGCTGATCTTTCTATGTCTAATATTAGTGACTTAGAGACTTAGACTTAGAGAAATTAGACCTGATATGTCTTCGGTATGTTGTTAGCATCGGCAACCAGAATCTGTATTATATTGAGAAATTTGCTATGCAATTTGCATTATTTAGAAAGATGTCTCGGCTTCATAAATTTCCTCTTTTCACCACTTAAGTAAAAGAAATTTATACTCACCAGGTTTTTTATAAACACCGTTTTGGATAAGCCGTTTTTTATGCTATCTCTTTTTGAATTGTCTCTTATTAGACAAGGAGAAAAGCATGGGTTCGTAATAATTATATACATATATATATATATCTATATATATATATATATATATATATATATATTTATATATACGAATAATATATAATTATTAAGTAAAATAATCACTAATTACCTTTTAAAAAAAATCACTAAAATAATTTTTGTTGGCTTCATACCACCTACTCTTTCTGTATGTAGGATACCAGATATTGTTTTAGTGGGTTTCTTCTTTAAAATAAATACGATATGTTCGTGTCAAGACAGCCGTCAGTTCCGGTTGGGAGTAACTTGATGATAGTGTGCGTTGGTACGTACATATTAAGGGTCTTCACAGTTGTGTAAACACCAAGGGTAAACTACAAACGTTTCGTGTACCATAAGTTTTACCATTATTGTGAAATTGTTGTAGTGTGCCTTTTTTAATAATAACACTATTTAAAACACGGTTAATAACTTTATATTAAATTAAACCGAGTTACAGAATTACCGCGCTTCTGAATAATTCTAATGAGCTGCAACCGAACCACTCTCTCAAATTTCTTAGTCAGGATATTTTGTGTCGTCCTGGGTTTCTCTTCCCTTGCATAATTAACCTAAGTAATACGTACTTCTCGCCCCTCATTATATGACCCAGATATTGAATCTTTCTAATTTTAACAGTTTTTATGACTTCACATTCTTTCTTCATTCCTTGTAACACCTCTATATTAGTTCCTTTTTCAGTCCACGATATTCTGCGGTCAGTCCACGATAAAATAATTTTTTTTATTTCAGACTGTTTTATTGTCCACGCTTCCATGCCGTATAGTAAAGTACAAAAAACGTAACAACGTAGCATTCTTGTGCGGTATATATATATATATATATATATATATATATATATATATATATATATATATCCATAAAAAATTATAATTTAAGGAAATTGATTCATTTATTACTATGGCTTGGTAGTGGCGTAGTCACCATGCTGAATGACTTGACATTATCATAGTTTCACATTGTCAATGTAAAGTTGAGAAATTTTAAAAATTATGCATTGGTTGGCTATATTTAAGTGACTTTCTTTATATTTGATTATTATGCTCTCTTGGTGGTAAATTTTTGATAAAATTAAGAGAACAATTAGAAATTTAATACTTAAGCTTTTTAACAATTTTTATTTCGGAGTGACTAATCATTCAAAGAAGGAATACTTATTCCGAGGCATCTCTAATAAGGATTTTTTTCTATAGCTCTATAAATTAGCTGACTTCCATTAAATATTACTGAGTTGCACCAACTGTTTGTAACTTACAGTGCATACATTTCATGCTAACGCTAAGTGTATATTTTCTCAAGCCTGTCTATAAAAGTTTTCTTTCAATTAAATATAGTAGTTAACATCCATCTCATTAACCTTTATCTATAAAATAAATTATATATTGTTGAAAACAATTAAAAACTTCTGGTATTTAATAGGTTTGTATCGATTGCCGAGTCAAAATTGGGTTTATTATTCAATTAAATAATTTATAGGTTCATTAAATTTACAGAATATTAATACAATACATTCTAAGGTGTAAATAATTAATTCTCCATATATAATAAAACAAAAAGTAATACTATTCAATTAATACATTGTAATTAATGTATAGGTAAATTATATGAAATAAAATATGGTTCAATGCTCGAATATATGAATTTTCCAAGTAAAAGGCAAATATCGAGCACAGTTTCTTTTATTAAATTTATTAAATCTTCATCTAGTTTGCGATTATTGTACTTAGAATAAACACAGAGAAAATCAAAACCTTAAAATAATATCCAACCAAATAATAAAATATTGATAAATGGTAAGGGACAAGCAGAAGTCGACAAGTTCGCTTATTTAAGATTAATTATGGCAAGGATGAAGAGGTGTAAAAAGGATATACAGACGAAAATAATAAAGGCTCAACATCCATTCAATGCTTAAAACAAAATATGTCCAAATCTATAAAAAAAGTTAAATATCGGAAACAACCAAAATTAAAATTTTTAATGACTGCACCAAAAATATACTACCCTACGTAGTAAAAACATGGAAACAAGATGAAACTATAACTAAAAAGCTACAAATTTTTGTAAACAAATATTTAAGAAAGATCTTGGAAATATAGTGGCTCAACAGAATACTTAATACAAACCTACAAAACATACTAACGTATCTAATACAATCAAGGAAAAAAATGGAAATGGATTGGTCATACCTGGAAACAGATCAAAACAACATTGCGAGACAAGCACTGGAATACCAACCTGAGGGAAAATAAAGAGAGCTAAACCAGACAATAGCTGGAATAGAACTAGAACCAGAGAACATAAAAAAATTGCACTAAGATCTAGTGAAGTTAAATATAGAGCAAGAAATATATGAGAAAGGAAGCAACTACCATAGAGGTTATCGAGAAAATAATTAGGAAAGAATATGCGCTACATCTTCTTTGTTATTATGAGCTGTTATTCAGCCAGCCATCTTACACTTTTAGCGAAGAAATGCCCAAGCGCTCAATACTCCTAAAGCATGGATGGTATTAAAGAGAGAGAGAGTGAGAGAGAGAGAGAGAGAGAGAGAGACAGAGCGAGAAAGGGAGAGAAAAATACAAGCCACAATCTTAAAAGAAATGCCAGTGGCAATATCTTTAACTAAATATGGATAAATTTTGCAAATTCTGACCAAAATTCGTGTGGATTACACATATTCTTAAAGTCATAGCGAAAAGAGAAAGACAAGCTTATAAATCTGCTCAAGCAATTTACTATTTTATTAAGATATTAAGCCACAATTTTACTTTAAAATAGGTTTATTTTAAAGTTTTGATTTCTACTTCGGAAATCAAAACTGCAATCTTGTAAAAAAATACATGAAGCCAGAGAAATTCATATTTTTTAATTATTTGTAAAATATGAATACTTACAGATTTATTAGTAAATCAACAGAATAAAGACATTGCAGTTTTAATATTAAAATAACAAAAAATTGGTCCTGCTGCCACACTGCAGGTTGAGAAGGTTTAACAGATTGTGACTTTGCAGATAGAACATGCTATATTTCGAGGTTCACTGAGAAGCTGTGTGTATTTGTGCGTGTTTTTTGGTTTAAGAAATACATTTACGTATTATCAGGAATAAAAGTGCTGCCTGGTATATCAGACTCGTATGTTACAATACCGACTAAAATTCGTCTCCTTATTCTACAGACGTGACCCCCGCAGAACTGTCATTCACAGGGGAAGGATCTATCTGTTGCTCTTCCTTCATGTTGTCTCTATTTTCAGCTGGTCTCCATTAAATATGACAAATATCCATCGCAAATGTGCTGATTACATCCTAAGCTGCCTACGATGAAAGCATAGGAAGAGACCATGGCTAAATTTTAGCCGGGGTATGAATGAAGAATTTAGTTTAATGTAGTAATAGTTGAAATGAGAAATACTTTTGGGTAAACATGGATGAACAGTAAAATAATAGTTTCTGTATGTCTTCTGAATATATTTATATTTTATCCTCCACGTTTTCCTGTTGATACTGCTGATAATCAAAAAAAGATCTTTACGGTTGAGAATGTTTGTAATTTTTATGATATCTCAGATGCATTTTTTACCATCATCATCATTATCGAGCCTTCTGCGTTTAAAGTTTAGTCAATTAGCGAGCATTTAATTCGTCTTTGGGCTACTCTGAGTTTGGTTGCTGCAGCCTGGGTTAAGAGAAGTGTTTCGGAGACGTAAGTCATGACGGGAAGCACACATTTGTCAAACGTCTTCTTTTTCAAATAATTTGGCATATTGCTCTGAAAGATGTCTAATAGAGCTCCATATGCGGCTCATACTAAAGTGATTCTTCTTTAAAGTTCAGCAGTTTGGTTGCCCCTAGAAATTTGGATTTCATGACGTAAGTATTTATATTTATGAACTAATCCTACATGTTTCGTTGCAGACGACTTTTGGATTTTCGGTTGGTACCACATTTGTCATGTATTGTGCCTTTCCAAAATTGATGTTCACACCAACTTCATTACAGGCGGCATTTAACTCAGTATGTATTTTTTTATGTTATCTGTTATTAGAACAATGTCGTCCACAAATCGTAGGTGCGAGAGCATTGATTCCTTTGGCTTCCCACTCCAATTTTTTGAAAGCATGTTCTAGAACTGCAGTTAACAGTTTGAGAGATAATGTGTCTTCTTGTATGATTCCTATATTTTTATACAGGTTGTATCTGTGTGTAGTCTTACGGGTATTGTATATATTCACGATCAGTTTGGAGTACCGATAATCTATGCTACTTTCCTCCAATGCTCTCATTACGCTGATTATTTATATCGTATCGAATGCTTTGCGTAAGTCTACGAAAACTAGGATTAATGGTCAGTTGTATTCTATGGATTTTTATATATTCCCTTTTATGCAGTATAGGTGGTCGTTGGTGCCTAAGTTTTTCCTAAGCCTGTTCCCTAGCTTGGTAAAAATCTCATTTTGTTTTCAGTATATTTCCCATACTATCCACTATTTCATTTCCAATTACTCCACAGTGTCCTTTAATCCAGTGTAAAGTAAATGTTTTCGTTGTGTATTTTAGATAATACATTTTTAAAATATTAAGAATAATGGAGTTTAGGAAATGATGTAATAGATAGCTAGAAATAACCTTCAATCATACCTAAGAGTCACTATTATATTCTCACAAGAGTCGATATTTTTATAATTGTTGTTTCAAAAAAAAAAAAAAAACGAAACCACTATTTTATTCAATATTTATTCCACCTGTATAAATTATTGTTATATCTTCTTTCAATTTGCTTAATATGTAATTGAATATTTAATTAGTTACAATTGGAAAGTCTGTTTAATGGTCAATAGAAGTGATAAATTTTAATGATCTTTTAAGAATCGTAAAAAATGACAAAAATCGCGCAACAGCTTTATAGAAACCGACTTCATTTGCGGCAAAATACAAAAATTAGATACGAAAGCTGCACTCTTCACCTTTAAAACGCGTTTTAATTCTTGTCAATAGAATACTCTGATAAAAAGATGTCGAATTTTTACCATCGAGTTAATACAAATTTTATTTAAAAAATTGATTTTGCGCGCGTAGCTGATCGCCGCGCGATGCCGGTCGAGTCAAGCATTGTTTCTTAGAGAACGGTTTATTCTACACAAAAAGTGCGAAAACAAACATTTTTGTTTGAAATTATCTCAGCTACATTTCTTGTTTAAAAAATTTTTTTCTACGCCGTTCAGTTTTTTGGGAAATCGATGTTTTTCGTTTTTCTCCCATCTTTTTTGTGTAGTGCCTATCAGTTTCGAATATTGACGACCATCATGGGAATTTGTATTTCGCAAACTGCTGCTCTGAAAAGTTTTATGCTTATTGTATTGAACCACTTACGTAAATTTTTCAGCCAGGAAATCCTTCGCCTTCCTGGTCCTCATTTTGCTTTTACTTTTCCTTGTAGAATTAATTGCAGCAACCCATATCCTTCGCTGTTCCTCATGAAGTGACTGATATTGACCGATTTTGGCTGTTTTTATTGTGGTTAGCAATTCTTTTCCTTTTTGTGTTCTTAATAAATCATAGCATTTGAATAGCTTAGCAATTTTTTTAAATGCAGATCTTGTTTTCTCGATCCTACATTTTATTTCTAGGGAATAGTCCCAATTTTCATCGACGTTCGTACCAAGGTAGGTGCATGTTTTTATTCTTTCTATGGGTTGACCATTCACACTGATTCTTTCAATTTGCTCTTTCTTCTTACATATCATCATACATTTTGTTTTCTTAATGTTCAGTGAAAGTTCATATCTCTGACTCACTTGTGTGATTATATTAATTAACTCCTGGAGACAGTCATCCTGGAGACGACACCATCCTCTTTGTAGACAGTTTAGAAGGTTTACAGACACTAGTAACGCAACTGTGGAGAATCAGTCAAAAATACAAGCTTGATTTTAACATCAAGAAAACAAAGTACATGGTCATCAGTAACAAGCATATTCCACCTAGTCAATTACTGGTAGATCAACAACAAATACTACAAGTGCTCCGTCACTACTATTTAGGAACCACCATAAACGACCAATGGGACCACTCAGTTGAGATAAAACAAAGAATTGAAAAAGCCAGGTCAGCATTTCTCAGAATGAGCAAGATATTTAAGAGCCACGACCTAACCTTAAAAACGAAAATCCGTTTATTGAGATGCTACGTGTTTACAGTGCTGCTTTATGGGATTGAATCATGGACACTAAAGGAGACATCCATGGTAAAACTTGCGCCGTTTGAGATGTGGTGTTATAGACGGATACTGAGGATCTCCTGGATGGACCGAATAACAAACATTGAGGTTCTACATCGGATGGATAAAACATGTGAAATTATATCCACAGTAAAACAGCGCAAGCTAGAATATCTTGGACATATAATGCAAAACGATCATACATATAACCTGCTGCAACTTATATTACAGGGAAAGGTCTACGGAAAGAGGGGACCAGGAAGAAGAAGAATAGTTTGGCTCCAGAAATTACGAAAATGGTTTTCCTTGACCACTTCAAGACTATTTCGAGCTGCGGTCAATAAAGTTAGAATTGCCATGCTAGTAGCCAACATCCGTAACGGATAGGCACCACAAGAAGAAAAAGAACTCCTAGAGGACTTCATAACTGTCAACGAATACCACCGTGTCATCCTCGTATCTGATGTTATTGATACATTCTCCGTTAATTAGAATTCCGGCTTCAACATCCTCTACTCCTTTTTGAAAGATTTCCTCTGAGTATATGTTAAACAATAAGAGTGATAGTATTCATCAATGTCAGACCTCACGTTTGATTTTAATATTATCGGATTCTCCTGCCTCTGTACGGATAGACGATGTTTGCTTCCAGTAAAGATTGCTAATAATTCTTAGATCACAGGTGTTTATTCCAATAATTGTTAATATCTCCATCAGCTTGTCGTGTATTCTTTTACTGTATCGAACGCTTTCTGGTAATCAATAAAGCATGCATAAATATCGCAAATAAGGGAGGGAATAGAAAGAGGGATTTCAGTGGGAAGCCCAGGGGTAGGAATGACAAACATTTTTGCAAAATTCAACTTGTTCGTATGGTTTTTGAAGGTTCAGTGGTATTTTTGCTCGCATTTAGTAAAGGTTTAAATATAGTTCGTCAAAAACGTATTATATAAAACCCACTAATTTAGTTAAACTCTAATCTAGTTGTGCTTCATGCGGTTATTATTTTGTAAATTATCAAGACTATTTTGACGTTATGTCAAAATGGATCACCTATGTCAAAATGGGTTCATCAGTTGAGATACCTATGTCAAAATGGATCTTAGAAGGCTAAGAATAAGCAAAATAGTAACTGCTTAATAGTATTAAACTATTTTTGCGGGAATATGCTTGATATATTTTATCCACAACAGGAGAGTAGTTAGGATATTCCTAGTCAGCATTGGATATTCAATGTTGCTTAGTATACAGCAACACTAAAGTACTTTGTCTATTAAAAATGATGTAGAAGAATATTTTGGATATGATTATTATCAAAATACCAATTTCGAACACTTTTTGCCTTAAATGTACGTTGTTGTTATAATTCTCACGTCACTGGTCCCGTTATTTGCACTCTTAGATGTCCAAGTTCACAGATTTTTAAAAACCATCTGAACCAAGCACAGACTTTTGTATGTATTATAATGAACTGAAAGCGATGATTTTACAATATTACGAAATAATGACTAAGTATAGCGAAGAATTTGAATATTAACAGATGATCCAAATCCAGAAAAGTATACCAAACTGTAAGTACAACTGAAAATTTACCGCTAAACCTTTTCTTCTGGAATTAAGCTTCTCCTATGAAGATTTATGATCAAAATGCCTATTTGCACTTTCGAAACTGTAGCACGGAATAATTTAGCCGATGTCATTCCAAACCATTCAAGGTTTCACAGCCAGGAAATTCTTCTACATCCCACGCTTCTTCGTCCAACTATCTTTTGTTTTATTATCTCTCATATCGTGTGCCTTTAGAAATGTAGCCAAGAACTCAAGTTTTCTCTTGTTCATAGTAAATATGATTTCACGTTTAATATTCAGTACTTTCAGCAGTGATTCGTGACTCTAACCGCCCAGGACACTCTGAGAACGCGTCCTTATCTAGCGTCCAGTTTTCCACACCATTAAACATATAACAACTAACCGTTCTGATTCTTATAGTCATAGAAAAAAATATGGTGCTGTCGCAGATGAAGTTTATTTTGACGAACGCAGCTCGCGCTTGTTCAATGCGTAAACGAATATTTCTTCTGAACGTTGGTTAATTTCGTTGACAATAGTTTCAAAATATTTGTATGGAGAAACTCGTTCAGTGTCATATCCATTAAAAACTAATTGATCACAATTGTGTTTAACTTTTTTTGAAACGACCATCATTTTGGTTTTCCTGATATTGATCACATTTTATTGATTTGAAGAGCTGATTTTTGGTGCTGTGAAACTGTTCTCTCAAATTTCTCATCAACGCTGTTCTTCTATGAACCAGATTTATTGTTTTTTTTTTTAAATTTTTTCTGACATTACTTTATGGAATACTAAATATCAAAAACAATTTTTATAGTTAACATAGTTACTTCCATATATATTATTCTATCCACCCAACCACAATGTTATTAATCTACCAAATATAAAGAAAAAACCAATTATCTACCAAGGAGGAATAGCGCAGGAGACGTCTTTTTTCTATGTACATTTGTCATAAAAATCAAATAACTTTGTAAATAAGGCAATGTGTGAATAAAACCTTTACCTATAAACTTTCTAATTTCACTATTTCATGATCAAACTCTTCCCAAAACAATGTTTTATACGTAAACGTTAGCAACGTTTATCTTTTTCACTTAATTATATGTTTGCAAGATCATTTACTTAAATTTTTAGTAATAGTTAAATTTAGAAAATGTTTCAATTTTAAAGAAACTCATACAAGGTTGATGACGCTTGATTTCGAAACGTGTATCTATATATCATTTTAATTGCCGTATGAATATGAGAGATAAATGTGTTGTTTTTGAGAGTCTAAAAATTTAATTATGGTAATTTATTGTTATCTTATTTGAGATAAGCAGTAAAATAGATTTCAGCGATACAGGACGTGTATATAATTGATTATGAATAGGAATATGGATTGAATTTTTATTCATTGGTGATTTATCTTCTTTTTGTAGTAAAGTTGTTGATAAAAAACGATATAGGATGTTATTTAGCCGTCCTAGCAGGATAATACAAATATTTTAGAGGACACACTGGACTAATGTTGAAAATTTAATTTGGACCTCGTACTTAAAGTATAACAATTTATACAATAACAATAACCAGATCGGTATTGTTATTGAAATCGTAACAAGAAATAAGTTCTTCTTCTTCTTCTTAGCCTTCTGTCGTCCATATTTTGACATAGGTCTCTCCCAACTCCTTCCATCGGTCTCTATCCTGAGCAACATATTTCCAGTTTGTTCCGGCTATTCTTTTAATATCATCAACCCATTTCATCTGTGGTCCTCCTCATGGTCGTTTACTTTAGTAAGGTCTCCAATGTTATAGTGTAGTATTCCAACGTTGGTCTTTTTGTCTAGCAGTGTGGCCCGCGAAGCTCCATTTAAGTTGGGCAATTTTTGTTGCTAAGTCCTCTACTTTTGTTTTGGATCTTACCCAGTCGTTCCTCTTTTTATCTGATAGTCGTATACCTAACATTGCTCTTTTCATTGTTCTTTCTGTTGTGGTTAGTTTATTCATGTTTGCCTTGGTGAGCGTCCAGGTTTGACATCCATATGTCATGATAGGAAGGTTGCATTGGTTGAACATTTTGCTCCTCAAGTATTGGGGTACTTTGCGGTTCTTAAGTATCCAACTAAGTTTTCCAAATCCTGCCCATGCTGCCCTGCAAGAAATAAGTTACTACTAAAGAATCTAAAACATATTTCACTCAGAAACAGAATTTTCATACAGTGTTAAAAGAATGGTTTAAACTCAAAAATGTTCAGTTTAACTTCTTATAAAACTTTAAAATGAAGTTAATCATTATAGACATAAAGCAAAAGGAAAATAGTCAAAATATCTATAACATCAAAAAACTTAATCGTAAAGTTTGAAGCACCACACTTAAAAAGGAAATTCCCAATGTAAATGTCAGAACTTTGGAGACACAAAAAATTATTGTAATAAATTAGAGATGAAGAAACACACAAATTATAATGAATGTCATCCAGCAAACTAGCGAAACAAAATTTTTTATTCCAAAAAATGTTCTTCAAACGAAAAGAGAGAACCCACGACAAGAGAACAAAGCAGCAGTTCAACCAGAGGTAAAATGCTCAAATATAAAACCAAACCAAAACAGTCTTAATAATAATACAAGCAATACTAATGTTAACCAAGCCCAAGGCAATGCAACTCAACAATGCAATGATAAAAATGAACTTAAGAGCATGATAAAGAATTTGTTTAACCAAATGGGAATCATGATGAACATAATTTAAACATTAGTAAACAAGGTGGGATAAGGGCTCAGTAAGTCGAGATTGCTCTATAGAATGCCACCGGACTGTATTAGCATGCATGAGACCCATTTCACATAGCTCAATCTCTTGTATTTTGAGACGATTTCTGAAGTGGAAATCTCCGATTTTACAATAGTTGTATGGCTATTGAAAAAAGTGGAATTCTTCCGACACAAGTATCTGATGTAGCTTAATTCGTTTTAAAAGAATGTACCAACATAGAATTAAATAGACTGATGACTACGAGAAAAAAAAATACGTTTGAAGCAATGCCGTGATATCTGTGTCAGAGTTTAGGTCTCGATTGGAAAAATATTGAATTATCTATGGGAATGTCGACTGATTATGGACAAGCGGTTGATATTTGTTTATAGAGAACCTAAGCATTCTTAAAATCCTTATGAAATTTCTGGATGTATGTTATAACTTGTATTAAAAATAAAAGCTTAGTCATATAAAAATACCAGGATATTGTGCCTATTTTACAAATTACCTAGACGAAACTGGCCATGTAGCACGGTGGAATTACTATAAAAAATATCAAGCACTATCTAGCGAATTAATACAGATGCAAACATTTACAAGCTACCACAATACCACTCGAAGAAAAGACGCACCAATTACAAATATCTGCAATATATTGTCCACCAAAACACAATAACAAAAGGGAAAACTACTACGAACAGTTATTTAAGACGATATATTCATCGCAGGTGGAGATTATAACGCCAAAAATACGTACTGGGGAACCTATTAAACACATATTAATCATATCTTGCCTGTCTAAAACTATTTGTTAAAAAGCTTTGTACTTGTGGCTTCTTAAGGAAAGAAACAAGCATGTGCTCATTTCGGAAGCTATGTTTTCAATGGAAGGTAAGTTTGTTTTGCAATAAAGTACAAAATTTATGCACCTGGACCTAAGATGATTAAAGAAAATGTAACCACAATATCATTTGCTAGCACGGGTATACACACGCTAAAGATGGTGGTTGTTGTAAAATCTAAAAAACCATGTGCATTCAAAAAGATTGAAACAAAAAAATGAAAAGCAATATGTCACAAGAAAACAATTTCAGAACATGTTTTATGTATTAAAAACCCTCACATCTACATCTACACTCTAAAACATCTAATTGGAACTACCAAACAATGTTATAACACATTATTTTTTTTTTGTAATTCTTATCATTTTAAGACAATTCTAGATATTACTTTTATAATGTATAATTTTTAAAAAGTAATGTGGATAACGGATACAGGTCTTTCAGATCTGCAGAAAAGCAATCTGACTAGACGAGTATACTAATAAAACAAGTGACATTTAAAAGAGACAAACATCAATGCCAGCCACTCTTGCATTTTACTGCTTTTTTATCGCGTGACATAATATTACATAATTAAGTTTTAACGGCAAAACACAAGACTGCAATTAATTATCATTTGCTTATGATTGGTCACATTTATAAAATTACAACTGAAAATTGCACACTTCTCAACTTATAGGCAGAAAAACACACGGATATATTACTTATTGTCTCGCAACTTATTATGATGTCATATTATTTCTTTTGTTAGTGCGTTAATGTTTACAATTTTGTGTAAAAAAGTAATGCCTTGAGTTCGGGAATAAAGTTTGAAACCGCAATAAAAGGAAGTGTTAAATATAAGTTTTCATTTGATATCCTTATTATTCTCTGTAAATATTCAACTACTATATTAGTGTCCCAACCGCCTCCACGGATGCCATAGTTGACTACACTCCATAACATATATGCATGCAGAGGACGCAGGGCGAAAAGATACCGAGATCAAATATGAATAGAGAATAAAAAATGATCCAGAGTTGATTCCGAATAGAAACCGATCGAAAAGTAGATTATCTTTTGGAAAACCCAGAATCCCACAGAAGCGCCAACTATCATGATATTAATGGATACATACACCGCCAGGAAGCTGTGTAGCCTCAGCAAAAACACAGAATAGAATATAAACATATGCTTTATTGTCACTGAAACTTGTACAATTTTATGGACAAAGCTTACAAAAAGTAAAAAAAAAACTATTAAAATTTACTAAAATTACATAAATCGTCAGTATCGCAAAATAAAAGATAATAAAATATACAATCCATTGCAAAATTTAACTACAATGCAAATTGCATAATAAAACCTTACGAACTAGTTTGCGAATAAGTTTAACTTGCTGCATGTGATACCGAAATATATAAAAAAATACTTTAGTTGCTTGTACCTAAACGTACTGTAGTTTCTTAGTTATTCGTTAAGAAACTCTTCCACTGAATATTATGGTCTTTCTGATAGATAGGCTTTTGTCAATTTACGGAACTTAAGGAAAGAAGTTGTAGATTTAAGTTGCGAAGGTAGATGGTTCCATAATTTTTTTGCCTAATATAATATATTTCTTTACTAACTTAGTGGACGGTATCGGTAAATACACAGCCCCTAGTCCAGACGGCATCAAAGGAGATGCCTCCAATAACTCCCAAAATCTATCTATCCTATTAGCCGAAACGACTAATGCATGTCTATAGCTGGAATATTATCCTACTCCTTGGAAAATATGCAGCACAATCATGATTCCAAAAGCAAGGAAAACCCCAACCAGTGCTGAATCCTATAGACCAATATCATTACTAAATACTCTAGGCAAGATCTAAAAGCAGATCCTTAAGAAAAGACTCGTAAAACACCTAGAAACTTACAACATCATCCCAAACTTTCGATTTAGATTCAGAACTGGTCACTCCAAGCAAAACACATTGATGGAAGCAGCATATTTCATATCTCAGGCAATTAATGAGCACAACAGGAAATATATAGGCATCTTTTTAGATGTACAAATGACATTCAATTAAGTCTGACACGATGGACTAATAAAAAAACTACACCGAGCCTTAGTGTCCATATCATTTCTGAGAATTATTCGCTCTTATTTGTCCGCTCGGACTATAAGGGCAATAAGCAATGACAGAACAATTAACAAAATTAACAATTAAAGACAGGATTTTCGTAGTGGAAGGTCGTGTACAGATGCAGTATTCGTTATAAAGCAAATTACTGAGAAATCACTAGAGTATTAGACCAGCATTTCCTTGTCTGATTGGCCTAAAGAAATCGTTTGACATAGTAAGACTCAAAGATGTAATCCATCTTTTGTATAATAGAGAAGTTCCCCTAAATATTATAAAAACTATCGAAAACATCTGCCAAAACAACAAAATGGAAGTCAGAATAGGTGTACAACTCATGGATGAAATCATCAAAAGCGTTAACAAAGGAAGAGGATACAGAATGGAAAACAAAGAAATTAAAATACTCTATTACGCCTATTACGCAGACGACGCAATATTGATAGCCTAAGATGAAGATAGTCTGCAAAGACTGGTTCACTGATTTAACATAAGAGCAAAAGAATTTAACATGACAATCTCATCTCAGAAAACTAAAATAATAGTAGTCAACAAAGAACCAAGCAGATGTAAAATAGAAATTGATGGCATCAGTATTGAACAAGTAATGGAAAGAAAACACCTGGGAATTACACTGTCTAGCTATGGAGACCTGGACAAAGAAGTGAGAGATCAAGTACAAAAAGCAAATAGACTGGCAGGATGCCTTAATAACACTATATGGCGAAACAGACACATTAACACTGAGATAAAGTCAAGAATTTATAAAGCCAGTCAAAGACCAATAATGACTTATGCCTCAGCAACAAGACCCGACACAGCCACAACGCAAAGGCTACTGGAAACGGCAGAGATGAGAGTAATGAGAATAATTACGGGACATACGCTAAGAGATCAAAAGATCGAAAATTAGAAGAAAATGTAACGTACAGTGTATAAATAAATGTAAAGCTTTCCATTTAGATACCACAAATAAATTGACAATCTTCCATAGAGGTATTAATCCGTCAATGAACAAGCAGACTTGCTTATAAAGAGGAAAAAGATGAAGAAAGAATGACTGGCGTGTCTTTTTAAAAACATTCTTTTTTCTGTTGTTCG
The DNA here is from genome assembly GCF_040954645.1 of Diabrotica undecimpunctata. Taxonomy (NCBI): domain Eukaryota; kingdom Metazoa; phylum Arthropoda; class Insecta; order Coleoptera; family Chrysomelidae; genus Diabrotica; species Diabrotica undecimpunctata. Next base: position 122,156,989 of record NC_092809.1, on the reverse strand, counting down.
ATCTTTCTGTGTCTCTTGCTGAGGCTTAGTATCCTATCTTAGATAGTAGTAATGTTTGCTAATATATCTCTATGTTTCTCTTACTACGTAATTCAGTGCTAAATTAAACAATGTTGTTGCCAGCCCATCACTCTTGTTTTATTTAAAATAGGTCTGTCATCTAATGCTGTCTCTGTACCTGAGACACTGTGTCCGTCATCGCCATCGTAGTTCAAATGCACTGGTACTAGATTCAATGCAACCTGAATATAATTTCGAAAAGCCGTTAGAAATTATATTAGATAGCTATGCAGCAATAAAGTCACGGGAATTAAATCAAATTGACTCCAAGTTATTTTGAAACTGTCTTCAAAATAAAACCTCAAAAATTCAATTTGAATAATGAAAAATCGTATTACCGATAATCTGAAGCCCGGATAACCTTCGCACTGATAATTGGGGTTCTTTCGTAGATCAATTAATTTGTTAAAATCAAGTGTACGGTTAAATAATAATACAATTGGAAATAAAAATGTTCATGGAGCTGATCATTAAGTTTGTTACTAGTTTTGGTTTTTAACTAATATTCCTATAAAATACTTAGGTATTATGTTTTTATTTATCGAATATCCTACAAATATAAAATTGTATTACAAAGAGGTCTTTGGCATCATAGAGTTTGTGGAACTTATTAGACAGTTTGTCTACGTTTGACACTACTGCCCACATTCTGGCTAATTCCATACATTAGTGCCAAAAATATTAACGGCATTTCCTCTTGTCAATTGTTATAATATAGAATGCTTTAACATATCTGCGATCTTAATTGTATGCTAATTTATTAGGTCTATTTACATGAAAAGTCAATAGACAATACAACTGTTTATTAAACGGATAATTACAGATCGTGCTGTTATTTAAAAGTTATTTAAAAAGAGAAAGGAATAAAATACTTTATATCTTACAGAGTGCAGCAAAGTTCTAGTTTTTGCAATTATTTTGTAGAAAAGTATGTAGTCTATGTAAACATTTTATAGTTTGTCATAGCAATTTTAAATTTATTTTCTGTATGAGGGGCGATTCGAATCAATGGTGAAGACACCACATTACACCACAAAATAAATATTGGTGCAACATGATTCTAAATTAAGATATACATTTTTTTAATGAGCCGATTTTACTAAATTACTTCTATCGGTATTTTGTAAAAGTGTAAAGTTCAATTTTTTATGCTGGACACAACTGATTTTGAATGGTAGGCTGTGACATGTCTGTTTTTGAATCAATGATAAAGTCAACATATCTAAGTTTATGGCTAGAATTTTTTTTTTGTTATTGGCATAGACTAGGTGTCAATCAGCCACTTACAACATGACTAATACCTTAAACATATAAATTTTATGACCGTACAGTCCATAAAATATCAATAACGAAAAGCTGAATAATATGCTTTAAGAACTAAAATTTAAATAATATATAAGTTAAATATAGCATCTTTTCAACATTATCAGTGATAATATAATTCAAAACACTTTTTTTGTATTATCTCCTTTTTATCTATATTTACATACAAATTAGATGATGAGGTTCTCAGAGTTCCACAGCAAACTCTTGAGCAGCTATCTACTCAATCCGACAGCTGCTTTGCTATGGACTGTCTAAGTTGCTCACCACAATATATTTTGCATATACATATATTTTTCTGATAATAGATACTACAAGATTATTTTGGTACTTGACAGAAATTTTACTAATGCATTATAAATTCTCTCATTTCCGTGAAAAAGACAGAAAAGATTTGATTTCACGTTCAAAGCGTCTATGTATCTGTTGATACGTATTTCGACTTAATAAGTCTCATCAGAACAGTTATTCATAGCCGTTCTTAACGTGAAAAATAATCTTCTCTGTCTTATTAGGAAGCAACAATAAAATGGCTTCGTTATGGACGCAATAGCGACATCTGATAGAAAAATCGGTAAGATAGTTTCAAAACAAATTCAGATTTTTGCTTTAATCTGCTTTAATCTCTAGATTAAAGCAGAAATCTGAATTTGTTTCGAAACTATCTTACCGATTTTTCTATCAGATGTCGCTATTGCGTCCATAACGAAGCCATTTTATGGCTTCAAAAATTTCACCTACTCTAAATCTTGGAATTCCACATTGTTCTCCGAGACGAGGTGTTGATTGGGTAGGATTTTGCTCAATACTTGCACAAATCAAAGTGTCCCTTAGTTCCAAATCTGGATTTACCTCCCTTCGTCTACGAACTCCTCTTGGATCGAACACGGATCCATAAGTAAAAAAATTACGTATAATAGACTGAATTGTTGATCGTGCTGGAGCCGGCCTATTTGGAAACATATTTACAAATTGTTGTCTAATCATGTTGTCTGATAATCCATTCACATGCCAGACAACAATTTGCACTTTTTCCTCGACCGTTAAAATCCTTTTCACAAATGGTTTTTTCAATAAAAAGTTTCTGTTTACCGTAAAAAACACTTTTCGATGTGTTGTTATTTGATAACTTGGCTTATTTGAAGTCCTGATGATTTGGTTAGCTATAAAGCAGGTAGCTGTTCGCGCGCATCCATTCCAATGTCGTCAATTGTTTTGAAAATCATTACCTGTACAGAGGAATTGATATTAACACTGAGAATTTAGTGATGGTTTTGACATTAAACAGTCTTCAATGGATTATTTTCCATTCACCACTGAAGACTGTAAAACTGGAATTGAATTTGAAATATTTTGTATTTCTATTTTATAACATTGAAATAAGAATAAATTGTAAATAATGAGTTTTTTGGAAAATTGTTACCTAATATGTATTATATTTTCTATTATTTTTGATTGAGTAAAACAAAAATTTTACCCTTGGTGTGAATTGAACCCCAGTCTTCTAATCGATAGACAACGCCTCTAACTATTACACCAATTCTAGATACAATAATTGTTTTCGGACTGATCATACCTATTTAGTTTAGTCAAATATTTCAGTTGAGATATTTTTATTATTAAATAAACTTAAAGATTTATAATTTAAAATCGCTACTAATTATTGTTTTTTACTATAATATATCTTAATATATTTAATCATTTATTCTAACATCAGAAATTATTAAAATAAAATATTTTAATAATTATGAGGTCATCCGTATAATTATGACTGAAGTCAAATAGACACGTCTAATAACTAGCCTTAGCTCGTACTATCTCACAACTTAATCTGTCTTCTATCCTTTCCGCTATTTTGCCGGGTGGTAAGACACTCATCACTGTATATAAAAAACTTTAGTTATTTATACATAAACGTACTGTAATTTCTTAGTTATTGGTGGGGTAGTCATGATTAGGTATTGTTGGAAAAACATGTAGGTGTTTACGAAATAAACAAACAATAAAATATATAAGGAGGGAAGAGTTAAAATCCCTTGATTTTTTAAGTAGCATCTGCAATATGTTATTCTACTGAGGCCAAAAAGATACCGTATTGCTCTTTTTTATAATTTAAAAATAAAATCAGATTGGGCAGCTGTACTAGAACCCCAAAAAAAAGACCAAATCGAAGATGATACTCGAACAAAGAAAAATACGTTATTTTGGAAGATGATAAATAAATTTTCTTCGAAACAGATCTTATTGCATAGCAGGCTCAGGCTAGTTTCTTACTTAAAAAATCGATACGAAGAGACCACTTAAGGTTGCTGTCTATAAAAACACCAAGAAATTTTTCAGAATCAACGATACTAATTTGGCTGTTATTAAGAAGCAAGTATTAAAGTTTACTGGAAAATGCTACTGTCTTATCCACGTTAAAAGAGAGTAAAGAGTCGGACAAGAATTTTGTTTTATGTAGATCAGAAGTTATAGTTGTATAAAGAGTTGTAATATTAAAGTTTCTCTATGTGATACTGGTATCATTAGCAAAAAGAAAAATTTTTCTATCGATTTTTAAGTTAGTGATGTCATTTATAAAGATAAGAAAAAGTAGAGGACCCAATACTGAACCTTGTACTCCATATACAAAGCTTTTGTAACTACAGTCAGTATTATTTGCACTACAACTAGTTGTTTCCTATTCCTCAAGTAAGATTGGAACCAATTCAAAGAAATACCTCGAATTCCATAGAAATTTCATTTTTTCATGAAAATGTCGTAATTTACACAATCAAAAGCTTTGGCATAGTCACAAAAACAGTGGCAGTGTAAAGATTATTGTTCAGTTATTATTATTGCTTGATAGACCTCATGTAGTACAGAAAACATAGCATCACTCGTACATTTATTAGATCAAAAGCCGAACTGACTTTGTGATAAAATGTTGTTTTCAATGTTAAAGGACAGGCTTTTATAAGTCTCTCAATCATTTTAGATAGGTCCGGTAGTAAGGCAATAAGTCTATAGTTGCAGACATTCCATTTTTTATCACCTTTATGAAAAAAAAAAAAAATAATGGCTGTCTTTAGGCACTCTGGAAATATACCTTTTTCAAAGAAATCATTAATTAGTGAGACCAGGACCCCCAACACATTTTTTTGGAGATTTAAGAAACTTTTTATGGATAGTCCACCAGTACTAAAGGAAGATTTGCTTTTGATACTACTGATTGTTTGTATCAGTAGATAACGAAGTAGTCATTTAGATTTTCAGGGTTTGGCAGGGAAAATGATTGAGTTGTGTTAGTTTTATTTCGAAGATCGTTTATTACGGACCAAGTTTCTTTTGCAAAATTTTTAGCGTTTCCCAGATGGTTTTGATAGTACATTTTTTTAGCTGTTTTGATATGTTTTGGATAGGTTCCTCGGTACTTGGAGATCTATTCAGTGACAAAGACATTGGTAGTAAATTTCTTGATGTACAGTAGTGAAGGCATATTCTTGGCTGATATGCGGATACCTTTGCTAGTCCAGGGTTTATGATGTTTTGACTTAATTGTAATTAAAGAAAATGCCTTATTGAAAATACAGACGAGCCTATCTAAAAAATCACTGAAATTATAGTCCACGTCCACAGAGGCAAAGTGCCACTTAGAAGTCAAGCACCCATTTTGGAATTTACGAAAGTCCTAAGCGGAAAAATCCTACTAAACGTTGTGTTTTCGAGGATGGTTTGTTAACAGTGTTAAACTTAGTATATACTGCTTCATGATCACATAGTCCTGCATGAATAATTGTATACATCAAGGGGTGAGAAATCTGAGACAATATAATCAATTATGGTAGATGTTGTTTTAGTAACACATTGTGAAACCATACGATTCGAATATATTGACCAAGAATAATTGGATAGTGCAAGCAACAGCATAATTAATATTCAAGAACTATACTTATGTTTTTTATTAACATCCGTATAGCTTCCTTGTGGTTTATTAATTACAGCTTCTTTGTTTAGTTAAACATTTTTGTTTCAGTTTTCTTAATTATATTCCTGTTTAACCTATCCATTTCCACCTTATTCTGAAGTAATCAATTGTCCTGTGGTTTTCCATGATGTGTATATAATTATTTCTTAATAGACGTTGTATATTCTTTTTATTTATATATAGAAAGTAATTATTCCTTTAACAATATCAATAACTAATGGAGATTTTACAAGAAACCTACTAGAAAAAATGTATTTTTTAAAAATTATTTCAGCAATTTACTTACTTATACTTTGCCTATAATTGAATAGTTAGGCATGCCAATCGCGTTTCTCTATTAGTTATTATCTTCATCATATAGTTCTGTGCTGCCTGTAATTAAGTGTAATTTTAACACAAACATACTGTTCGCAAAACATTAATATTACTAAACAGAAACATTTTCTAACGACAAAATTTCACTGTTAATATGTTATTATGCCATTAGCACATTGTAGTTTTTACCTTACGTTCTGGAAAAAGCACAATGACCTGAATTTTTTCAACTAACCAATACATTTAGATCTATTTACTTTATTAATAATATGTCGTCAGCATAAACGTTTAGTGGGTGTAATATGCAGTTTTGATGTGGGAGATAACAGCTCTTTTAGAATATCTTTTTAATAATTTTGAGATGAATTAAAAGTATGGTTTAATAGGTTCATAAAGATTTGTCACAAAAGTTCAATGACCGTTATATTTCACTTATCATAACATTACTTTTATCGTAACTGAGTATGCATTTCAGTCTTTTTAGCCTTTCTTTATATGTAAAAAATCGACTATTTAAAGTGCTTATTTTGGGCTCAGCATAATTTTGAATATTTGCAATTTTTTTTGCAGACCCTGAATTGCAAAATTATTGTGCAAAAACTAATAAACCGATTGGTTTATTAGTTTACGAAATTTAATACACATTTTAGTAGTGTTGTAAAGAGTTTCCGTGTTGGCGGAATATGAAGGATGTAAACTATGTAAAGGAGTCGAAAAATTGTTAAAGGAAAAATCCACTTTTTTGCACTTTTTCCCAATTATTGCTATTTTTTAAACAGTAAACATAAAATTTTCAATTATTACATAAAGCTAAGCACAAGGTTTGTGACTGGCACATATTGTGATTATTAGTACCATGATAATATGGAAGTGATTCCAGCAAAAGAATCTTATATGAAAAATGTCCACTATGGTCTGCTATTCGACGTATTCCTACTGGACTACTCCATCTTCTGCTAATCTGTTTGTTCTCCTTTCATATTATTTAGTATTTTTGTTGTGGTATGTGGATTGCTTCAGGTCGCCTTAATTTTTTTGTAGAATTTCCTTATTTTATAATTTTGTCTATCTTTCTTAATAGCTCCTAAATGTTTATTTACAGTTATTTTTTCTATTTTAATTTATATGGAGTTGCATTAATTTCTTGCTTTTTCGTAGTTTTTTTCTGTTTTGTATTGATGGGTTGTTAAACCGTGTGACTTTGTTGATTTTTTTGTTATTCTGAATGTCTCATACCAGTCTTTGTTCTTCTTAATAGTTTTCCTTTTTTCTTTCCTATTATTTTGTTTCCTACTATGTTTATTTTATCTTTTATTTCTTTCTATTCATTTATGACTGTTAACTTTTTCGTTAAGTAGCTTCAATTTTCACTTATCTGTTTTTCATACTTTCTCTTTTCGGATTCATTTAGTACATCGAGTTCTCCTTTATTACTATACAGTACGTTAAGTTTTGGATTTGCAAACTATATAAAGCACTAAAATCGGCAGAATTGCCTCGCACGACGTAAATTATCCGATCCCCTCCGACATCTAGACTCCTAGACAGAAAACGACAAAACCATTTGGTAACACATACCAACGCATGGGGTATGCTTGTCCGTCCGTCGATTTTTGTTTTCCTTATGTATACCCGGTTTATTTGTTATAACATATATAAACTTGATAAAAATATACTGACCTTTATAATTCGGTGCATTTGTATCGGTTTTTAATAATGTAAGCAATTTTTTTGTAGTTGAATTAAAAATAAAAGGGCATTTATTTAAAACGATAAAAAAAAATATACTCTTGAAAATACAAAACAATTCCTAATAAAATAAGAAATAATTCTTTATGCCCTACAGAAATGATTAAAATATTTGACCTTCTACGGAACAGTAGTCCAATCTATCATAAAAACTTCTGCGGACCGATTTAAGAGTTTCTGCTAAAACAGAATTGGAGACTTCTCTTATTTGGTCATTTAATTCATCCAAATTTTGGGCTCTAGTCTCAGCATGATGGAAGATGATGCTTTTTAAATGTCCCCAAAAAAAGTCCATGTGCCTAAGATTTGTTTAAAAATAAAGAAATGTTTAAGTACTCAGTAATTATTGGAGAGTTGTGAACTGACCAGCCGTCTTGATGGAACCAAACATTCCCCAGATTTACATCAGAAAGATTGAGAATAGCGAAAAGAACATCATTCTGTAACAAATCAAAGTAGACTCTACTATTCAAGTTGCCCTCAATAAAAAATGGATCTATTAGGTGGTCTCCTAAAATTCCAGTCAAGACGTTAACTTTTTGAGGACGTTGAGTTCAATAAACAACACTTTTGTGCTGGTTTTCCCGCGTCCAATACCTCGTAATGGAAGGATTGTGTCTTCCTACTAACGAAACAAAAGATTCATTAGTGAATAAAATGTTTTTAATAAAATTAAGTTCATCATTAGCCTTCGTTATTAGAGTTTCACAAAACTCTATTCTTCGAAAGTAGTCGTCTGGATAAAGCTGCTGCGTTTTCGAATATTTAAAATTCTTGTGACTTTTTCCATACTTTCGTTACATTAACATTGTTAACATATAACTCTCTAGCAACGCTTCCATTTGAATGTATTGAATCTACCTAGATTGTTGCACAAATTTGTGTTCCCGGTATTCTGTTTCCTCGACTTTTTTTAGTCACACTTCTTGAGCGTGACATTTTCTTCAATTTTTGAGGCAATAACAACTCTCAAAATTTTTATAAATATTACAAACTGACTGTATGCCAGGAATTGGTCTCCCCTCAAAAAAAAACAGAAAATAAATCTACACACTGTTGTCCAGAATAACCACCATAAAACCATTTTATTATTTGAACTTTTTCTACGTGTGTCTAGACATGTTGTTTACAAAAATAAATTATAAATCTACGCTGTTATTGCTCATTTTGGTTATTATAAAAAAAACTGTATTAGCATTTTGCTTCTCTATATGATCAGGTGTCTTGTGTGTTTTTTTAATAAGTTCTTTTGTTGCTTAAAGGTAGACTATTTTAATTTTATTGAATCCAGGATGGATGTCTGCAGGTTGCCTGGTGTTTTTTGGGTGACCGAATTTTGTTGAATGAAATACCATGTTGATCGCATGGAGTTATCAAATTCTATTTTTTTTAAGTATCATACCTTTCTCATTGCCTATTAGGTCTTTAAGGTACTGTTATTTGCCCATTTGTGGATTAATATCAACTAATATCATAAGGTAATCATTTTTTGGATTTCCTCACACATTTTGTTTAGAATTTCGCAAAATTCATCTTTTTCTTGTTGTTCAGTCGTCTCGGTTAGCGCAAAAATATGTTTATTAATTACTTATCCTTTAGTTTCAACCTTAGGGTGACAATGCTATCATTTATGGGATTAAATTTCGTTATACTATTTGAAAATTATGTGTTTATATAAAATATCACTCCATTATCTTTCCTAGTTTTTCTCATCTTACTTCTTGTATGGCTGCGATGTCTATTTATACTTGTTTAGTTCTCTTGCAAATTCTTCCCCCTTTCCAATCTTCAGTAGTGGTTTAATATTCAGTGTTGCTCTCTTAAATGTATCATTTGTCTTTCGTTTGCTCTTTGCAATGTAAATATATATATTTTCTTTTTTGTTACCTGGTTATCATGTTTTGTATTGAAATCTTGGCTGCGTTATCGCCTAATCTTTTTTGGTACTTCTCTGCTTCTTTTCATTTTCAAGTTTTTCCGTCTATTATTAATTTGCTGAATGTGATTTTAACAGTTTTATTTTGATTGTTCTTTTCAGTTCTTCTTTGGTTAAGTCGTCCTTATAAATATTCGATGTTATTTTAACTCTGTTATTAGTAAAGTCTGCATTTACTTAATCTAGTAATTCTTGTACACTAAAACGTGTCTCTAGTTGGGATATATTTACAGTTTTTTTTTTAATTAATACAGTTAATATTTTCTTATATAAAAGAATATACTCATATCGCCGTTTTTCAAGAATGTAAAAACAGTTATTTTAAAAGCAAGGTTACCTAATCAAGTATTACATAAATGCGCCGATAAAAATAAATATTAATTATACATTTTAATGGAATTTACCTGTATCGGACACAATAATTGGTGACACCAATACACGACCATAAAAAATCTCAAGGGCTTTGTTAAAATTTACACTGGATTAATTAATATCTTGCAAACACATTAAAAGTAGTTTAAAAATATGGGTTTTAGAAAAGTAGGGCAGCAAATCGATTTATTTTTACATCAGGCTTTGGTAATTATAGCAAGATATAAACAATTATTTATATATTGTTCTAAAATTATTTGGTGTGATCTTTTGGTTTTGTAATTACTGTAGAGTGGATATTGCACATTAAAAGTGTAAAATTTGATTTAGTTAGATCAATGAGTAACTTTGTTCTAACCTAATTGAATTCAAGTAGTTCCTAAATCTAGTTTCCCTTAGGCTCTAATACTTTAGCTACACTAAAAAACTGATATGTAGCATATTTCTTGCACATTACTCTGCTTTGCATTATCACTTAATTCACTAACTAAAAGGACTTTGCTCTATGGTCTAAGGATGCTCTAGACATTGACATGTTGACCCCTGTTTACTCTTTGTGACCACTGGAAATTTTATAAGTGGTTTGGTTATCAGTGCCCATTTAAAAGTCTCGATGGATATCAACGTTTCGACAATACCAGGGTGCATCAACGATGTTCCTCAGTACCTTGTTCTAGATTCGCTGTATAACTTTAGTGTTGGTCTTACTGGTACATCCCCAAAGTTGTACGTGGTTAACTTTAAACTTCGGCCAAGCAACCAGTGCATCTTTTTTACATAATTCCATTCCAAGCTTTGTTTGTTTTTTTATGTGAGGCTTCCAGCGGAGCTTCTCGTCGAGGGTCATGCATAGGTATTTGTTGTGTTAGCATATGAAATCTTCTTCTTCACGTGCCATCTCCGCGAGGGAGGTTGGCAATCATCATGGCTATTCTGATCTTAGATGTTGCTGCTCTGAATAGTTCAATTGATGTGCATCCGTACCATTTCCTCAAGTTACTCAAAAATGAGATTCTTCTTCTTCCTACACTTTTTCCTAACAAAAATCCTTCCTTCTAAATCTTAACATTGCTTAATCTTACAGTTTTATAATTATATTTCTTGTTTGTGAAATTAATATTCACGGATTTGTTCTCATTTAACTTTAAACGCCATCTCTTAGTTCAGGTGAAAATTTGATTAATACACGTTTGTAATTTTTCCTCAGCTTCTTTATGGTTATCTCCCACTGCCATAACTGCTGTGTCATCGACAAAGGTGGCCATTGTATAATTTTTAATGTCAAGTAAATTGCTAGTGTACAATAGATACGGCACTGGCCCATGTACGCTACCTTGAGGTATTCTCGCCTTGATTTCTTTTAGATCGGAGTAAGATTTCTCTTCTTTTTAAAGTACCTGTTTGTCAAATAAGTCTTCAAAATTTACACTGTTAAGGCAGTTACACTTCCAATTTGTGGAATAGTCACTTCTGCCAAACTTTGTCGAAGGCCTGTGCCATATCCAAGAAGACAGTACAACAAACTTTTCTTTCTTCTAAACATTTTTTGATGATATCACTAATTCGATAAACTTAATATATTATCGAATGACTCTGCCTAAAATCAAACTGATACGTGCGGATCAAATTCTTATCTTCTGATTGGTTTCAGCCCCTTAGGCAGCAGCTTCTCATAAAATTTTAAAATGACAGGAATTAATGAAAAAATGGGTCTATAGGATTAAAATTCTTGTCGTGATTTTTCCTGGTTTAAGGATCATAATTACCTCTGCTATTTTCCACATCTTAGGTACATACTTCAACCAAAATCATGCATTCATAAGAATATTAAGTTTTAGTATACACTTTTGGTAGATGTTTGAGTACTTCTTTTAGTACTGCTTTATTTGGATTTATGTTTGTTTTAATTTCGTCAGACACTTTTTTTGGTGAAGTAAGTATAATTGTGAACATTTTCTGGTTCTGATTCATTCCAGTCTTCAGGATCTTTTGTATCATTCGGCTGGAAAGTCGCCAGTAAATGTTCTGCAAATCTTTTTGCTTTTTGAAGATTGTTTCGAGGACAGATCCTATATACATTTCTAATTTGGTGGATTTTGTAGAATAGGCCTTTTGAGTCTCTTTGTGGCTTTCCAAAGTGAATAGTTTGTTTTGTTGTTATTAATGAGTTCACTCAAATAATTACCTTCAGATGCTTTATTGCGTTATTTAAGGGTGTTTTATTTAGTAGGGCTTTAGTGTGTTGCCCTTGTGTTCGAGGAATAGTTTTTTTTGTAAATATTTTTTGTAAAATAAACAGTATTCACCCAAGACTACAACTAGCAACTGAAATTAGTAAGTCAATTTGAACGTGATTTGAATTGACACTCTAATTATTTTGCTTGTGGGCGGTTCATTAAAAATGACTGAACCTCGATTTGAACATTCATGCTTCACTATTTGTTTCTAGTGAGGGAGAAAGATAGTGAGCGAGTAAGTATGGGTGAGGAAGAGAGGGAGAAAGGCAGCAAACAAGAAAAAAAAAAAGAATAAAAAAATTATTAAAATTATTTACCCGATTTCCCTGCTCATGACCCATTTATGAGCCCTTTGGACCTCCTAATGGGCTTTCTCCCCTCCCAAGCCTCACTAGTCAGAGAATGTCTCCAGCCGTTCTCCTATCCAGCACCTGGAGAGGAGCCCAGTATGTACCTTAATCCTCGGGTTCAGTCATTAAATTTTTTGTAAATATTAAAAGCAAATAGTGAATATCACAAGCTATTAATAATTTAAACCGAAAATATACCAAAAAGGCAGTGACTTTACTGCTCATTTAGCTTTTTTTAAGTTTGATGCTTATTTTACCTTTAACGATTATTTACAAGTTTTTTGTCCTTTTGAACAAAAACTTTACCTTGTTTTAATATGATTTACTTGCCATTCAGAAATTTATAATATTAAATAAACTCTAGCACGTGTACTACAGGAAGATATTAAAGTTGAAAAGAAATTTTGACTATTTTGGTTCGATAAGAGTTTACATTCTGTCCATGAATTATTGCGCGAACCTAATCTTTACTTAAACTGTTAGCTAAACGATTCGTTCGATAAATGCATGTGAATTTTTGATCAAAAATTCAAATAATCCATAAGCAATAATTAGTAGTAATTTACTAATTATTTTAATTTTTGTTTTTGTTTTAAAATGCCAAAGAGCCAAGTATTGTTTTCCTCCAATGGCCCCCAAGGGTTAGAAACGTGGCTCTACAAACGTATACTAAGAATATGCTAGACCAGTAGAACCACCAAAGTAGAAGTTTTAAGGAAAATGAATATCTAGCCACAACTGGAACTATTAAGATGAGAAAAATGGCTTATCAAACCGCGGTCATATTATGTACCAGACTGAGCATAAACAACTACAACCAATCTTGGAAGGAAAGATAGATAGAAGAAAAACTATACGTCAAAAGAAGAAATTGTGGCTGAGAAATACAAGAGATGGAATGAACAATAATAGAAATAACTTATTACATGCATCACATGATAGAAACGAATTTTCCGTAACGTTCGCCAATATCAACAGAAAAGGTAGGTAGAAGGAGGATTGTCTACTTATAATAATACCTATACAAATTAACCTTACAAAAATCCTATATATGACAACCCTTAGTCATCAACCACATTATAACCATAAACGACGTCGAGATGAAACACTCCATAAATATTTAGGTAACGAAATTATAATCTAGTAGAAAAGAATCATAGAGACCTTACACCTATGATTCATCATAAAAGTTATTAAAAGTAAACAGCTAGGGTGTTATGGTCCTATATATGCAGGATGGAGGAAAGTAGATTAGTCAAAACAGTTAATGAGGCAAGAAAATAAAAATAAGGAGAAAGGGAAGACCAAGGAAAACTAACGCAAAGCAGATATACTAGATCGGAAACACAAAAAGACAATCGATAGAAGAAATAAGACATTTATCAAGTGAAAGGAAAATTTAATAGAGCATAAGGAAAAGCTGAAAGAAAAAAATATGTACTAATAGATCTCCATCAAGTGGTGACCTCCTTATCTCTATATGTAAATAATTATTGTTTTTAACGATAACTCAGCAAAAGGTAGAATCACAACATTTTTTAATCTTGTCAATTAAGTTTTAAAATAACCATATATGTATATTGGTACCGATATTCTAAAGCGATTCTGTTTTGGTACTTAGCCAAATATGTCCTATTAGTACCGTATTACCGTATGTATATTATGCTTGTTTTCTTCTAGATCCGCCCACGTAATTACAAAGTAACTAACCGTGAACGAAGTTATTTATAGTGAGCGTTAGTACTTCTAAAACCAAACGAGTTTTTTTATGAATCGCCAGAGCGGGAGTAGAGCACACTGCAAATTAATTTGATTGGTACTTTACTAAGACTTTACACTACATTTAGTCGTTGCTATTGGACTCGTTTTCACTATTTTTGGTCAATATTATAAATACGGGTTACGTAAAAGATTGCCGTCTACGACGGTTTGGTAAGTGGGTCAATCTAGACTGTAACAATAAGTTTGCTCGTAGCTTTCGGAACGTGATATTTATTGCCATTATCCAGGGTCGGTACTAGGTATAAACAAAGATTTTACTGTCTTTAAATCATTTTAAAGCTGAAATTTTTCATACATATTTCAGTAATCGTGAAAGTTAATACGATAAATAAAAACAGAATACCGGGTGCAGAGATAAAAATAGTTATTAAGATATTTAATTCTATTATCGACAGAGTCGTTATAAATATAATCGTTTATCAAGTAGATCGCTTGGAGAGAACGAGCCAAAGTCAAACGGTCAACAGGCAGCATTTATAGTAGTTTTTAAGATATTTGGTTGGTATCAACAATCTCCGTCCATAAACGATCCTTATATCTGAATCAGGAGTACCCGACTTGACATAGAGATGGCGGTAATTGTTTGAAAAACATCACTATATTAAAAAGTACACAATCTTAAAGGCATATGATTCAAGTTTAAAGACGCCATGTTGTTTAGTATTTTTGGGCGTCATCAATAGTAGAGAGTTTTTGTGCAAGCAAATACGTATACGTAACGTATCTTTTTGACATATAAGCATGCGCATTAATGGTTGAACTAACGTATCTATAGTTGAGCCGCTGAAAAGATGGAATGATCATGTGAATGGCACGCACTCTTAAATATTCCTCTTCCTATGTTACCACTTTTCCCACGTTTACACCGCTTAACAAAAACGAACTAACAATGTTGCTATAATATATTTATACCGCTTTTAAGAGGTTATTGATTTACACTAATTTTAAACATTTTCACAAAATTCACCAGCCAGCGAAAGTGAAACACAAATCATGATACATAAAACATTTAAGTTATAGTATCATGACACAAATAATGACGGTGTAAACAGTTTCCCATAAGGTCTAGTTTCGAGCGCCTGTCGATGCTTGCATTGAGTGATCATGCGACCTTGGATTCCATGTTTTAAGCGGCCAGGGTATAGATACGTATTACCTAACGTAACGGCCTGGTACGTTAAGTTCATATGCATCCCTATCGAGCCGAAGGTAACCGAATGCACAAGGGATCTTAGCCGATTACCAAAATATCAACATTCAACATCCACATTTCATAAGCACACGTGGTACGTGTTTTTCACATTTGTGGTTAAGTATATTTGTTTTGATTTTTATAAATAATGAAAAGCAGTAGAAAACGACTTCACTTCAGCAATGAAGATGATTTGTTCGTGTTGAAGGAAGTCGTAGACAAGAACCCTTACGACCATCCAGAAAGGTGGAATTTAATCAAAAAGCGAAAAATATTTTTACATTTTATATCAGACATGGTATCAAAATTAAAGCGGCCGTATAGTCGTGCAAGATGTGGAGAAGAAGGGCATCTTCTATGTCTTCGTCTTCTTTATCATCAATAAAGGCACCTACATTTATTATCGCGTCCATCTCAAAAATTAAAAATTGTTCTTTAAATATCAAAAATAAGGGTAAATGACAAGGACAAGACTGGCACTGACAATTTATTAGTTTATCACTAATTCGATGAGGGCAACACCATCGTTACATTACTTGCCGAATTTTAACTCTCAATTTAACGTTCATCTTCTTCGATACGTTAGTTCTTTACATATATGGAGATACGTTACGTTAGGCAGTTACAAAAACTCGCTATTAATATTTCAGTATATTGGGCTTCATCAATAGTAATATTTCAGTAAATTTGTGAAAATGGAGAAAATGTAAAGATAAAAGCTAGGCACTCCAACCAATATAAAGCTAGATAATACTCTAAATGGGTCAGATTATTTGCTTACAACATTAGAATATTGGGTAGCAAAATTAAACCAAGACCAAGCACCGCAGTGACCGACTAAATGAGGTGATGACTCCAGAAACAGCGAAGAAAATCCACCAAGTGGTACTAGATATTCGTCGATAAAAGTGAGCAAGCTAGCAGACTTAGTAGGCATTTCCAAAAATATTTCATTGAATATTAACTAAAAATATGAAGATGAGATTATAGTTCTGTGCAAGGTGGGTGCTACATTTGTTCATATTTGATAAAAACAGTGCCGTGAAGATGTTTTACAGCAACGATGCAGAATTTATGCGCCGTTTTATAACCATAAATATAACATGGGTCCATTATTTCACACAAGAGATGAAATAAAAATGAAAACAGAGGACTCAAAAGTGAAAATTAGCCCCAAAGAAGGCAAAGATCGTTTAATCTGCAGGCAAGGTAATGGCGTCGGATTTTTGGGATGCGTGTGAGATAATTTTGATTAACTATCTTGAAACAGAAAAACGTATCAAGAGTGAGTATTATGTAAACTTATAGCAACGTTTGAGCGAAGAATTCAAGTAAAAGGACCGCAATAAGCTAAAAAGAACGTGTTATTTTTTTCAAGACAATCAATAAGCTCATTATCCACAATTTCAATGCCCAATGCTACCCCATGCATCCTATTAGCCCCTTTGGATTATATTATGTTTGCAAAGAAGAGTGATGTCGGCAGTTCATAGCGACATGCTCTTCAACAAGATTCAATAAGCTACGGGAACATCTTTCGCCATTGATCTCCCCATAAGCGAACCCTCATTGCTTACCTAACTAGATTGGACAGCACTAAAAGATTTATATAATAGTGACCACTTCCCAATCTTAATAAAACATACCTTTAATTTAAATACAAATATAACACCAACTCAAAAATGGACACTAAAAAAGGAAAATTGGATGAAATTTAAAAAATTGTATCAGAGAGAATTAATCAGATTAAAATTTAATAGTTCATTGACGACACACTCACAAGCTTCACTCACTTATACTTTTTTTTCGTCTTTATAGAGGGGGGGGCCTCTAATCTTTAAAAGACATCTCAGTCCGGGACGACGCCTGACTGAACTTAGTACAGGATTCATTCTTCGTATTCCCGGCGATAATTCCCGAGGTACTTTAAAATGCCCTCTCGTCGCCGAGTCTACTTAGTTTATACTGGATGCTGCTACTATAGTCATAGGAAAATCTTAACTTTTAAAGAAACGCAAACCAGTTCTTTGGTGGGGAAAACACAATGTGAAGCCACTAATAAATTAAGTAAAACAATTTGGAACCAATACAAAGATATTGATCTATTACCAGAATACAAAACATGTAGAGCTGAGGAAAGGAGAATCATAAAAAAGCAAATAAGAATCCTAATAGAAATACATATCTAGCATTAACAGCAGCACAAATATATCACCGGTTTGAAGAAAAGTTAAAAAAATAACAGGAAGGTATACTTACCAACAAATTGTAGGTCTAGAAAAAGAAGGGATGGTACTAACTGACCCACAGGATATACTAAATGAACTAGCTGATACCTATCAATGATGTTCTCATCACCAAATTACAGTAACGAGTTCCTCACTTACAAACAACAGGAGAAGGCAGTACCTATTACAATTTCCGATGAATTGAACCCTATCAATACACTTCTTAGTAATGAGGAGTTTCAAGAAGCACTTGAGAAAGAGTTTTACTCTAAATTTTTAATATTATTTGATCACAAAAATCATTGCCAAAAATCTGGAAAAATGCTACTGTTATCCCTATTATTAAAACAAATAAAGATAAAAACAACCAGAATAATATCTTCCCATATCATTGACACAGTCTTAATGTAAACTTATGGAAAAAATAGTCAACAAGAGATTAATGTAGAACCTAGAATACAATGATCAACTTACCATCGAACAAACTGGCTTAACCCATACACTGCCCAGAACTCGCCAGGCGTGTTCACCTTACTAAAACTTCAGTGCCCACGACACGCGTAGCGGGTACTGACATAACATAGACTTAAAGAACGATTACTAATCGGGCATTTAAGATAACACTATATAAAAGTGCGGGGCACATAGTGAATACTTTGAAATTACTTTATCACGTGGCGGTTTAATGATTACCAGTTGTTAGCTCGAAGTGGAAGGTGTTTGTTGCGAGTATAACGTTTAGTGTCTTATACAATTTTGAAAGGTTTTTAGGTAAGTTTTAAGTAACATTTAATCAACTTTTAATTAAAAGTACAAACGAAAATATTGTTTGCTTAAATTTTTTTAATCGGTTTCATGGTAAATGTTATTTTGAGGTTATGTTTACTTTATTTTTCAAAAAATGTGTGGATTAGCTTTAATATCAGTTTTTATGAGAATATAATTAGAAAAAAGGAAAACCATTGCATTACTAATATTATTTGTCAGTCTTTTTATAAGATACAGATATTTGATGATAAATCGATTTTGCTTGTAGTTATCCCTGATTTTCTTTGTTTCAGATTAAGCTCATAGAAAGTGCTTTTGAGAAATGGCAGCAAATACAAATCAACCGTCGACGTCAAGCAATAAAAGGAAGTACGATAATAAGCGTATTTTGACAGAAGATGAATTGTTACAGTTGTTAGAGCAGTCTGACGATGATTTTGATGGTTTTGACAAGGCTTATGAGATAAGTGATGATGAGAGTGATAATGATGATGAGAGTGATAATGATGTCGAGGGTGATAATGATGTCGAGAGTGATAATAATGTCGAGAGAGATGATAACGAAACTGTTACAAATAATAGAATTACAATTTCACAAAATGAGATATTGCTACCTGAAAATGGGGCTGAACGAGCAGAAAACACAAAATGGTTTGACAATCGTCCAAATGTCAACAAAATACCCTTTACTGGAATTCCTGTCTTAAGAGTAGCGGTAGATAGTAACGATCCCATCAATTATTTTAATTTGCTCTTTACGGATGAGTTTTTTGAGCTTATAATTGAAAATACTAACAATTATGCTTTTGAAATACTTGCTCGTAGTACACAAGATCAGAGTCGAATCACAAGGTGGAAAGATGTAACTAAAGAAGAATTCAAGACATTCTTAGGTCTTCTGTTCCATATGGGCACAATAAAATTAAAATGAATTAATGATTATTGGCGGACTCATTACCTCTTCAGTATACCTAATTTTGCCAACTTCATGAGCAGAAATAGATTTTTGTTAATATTGAGAGCGCTGCATTTTAACGATAATAATGAACCCGATGAATCAAGGCTTGCTAAAATATTGCCAGTAATGAAGTTTTTTAATTCTAAAATGTCCCAGATTTATTCTCCTCAAAGAGAGCTTTCAATTGATGAATCAATGATGTTGTGGTGAGGTCGGCTGATATTTCGTCAGTATAATAAAGCCAAACGACATCGGTATGGAATAAAGTTATATATTCTCGCTGAACCCAACGGACTTGTTCAAAAAATCCATGTCTATGCTGGGGCTGCCGATACTATTGTTGGTGGTAAAAACCATACTCAAAAGGTGGTCCATAATTTGCTAGAAGGGAAAAAAATGCTAGGGCATTCCATTTTTATGGATAATTTTTATAATAGTATTGCTTTATCCGAACAACTGCTTCGAGAAAAAACTTACACAACAGGTACACTTAGGGCCGATCGATCTCAAAACCCAGTAGAAGTGGTATCAAGAAAACTAAGGCAAGGTGAATTTTATAACAAGTATACTATTGATGGTCTTTGTATCAGTAAATGGCGTGATAAAAGGGACGTTTTAACAATTTCAACAGAATATGATGCGGAGATGATTGAAACAATTTCGAGAAGTAAACAACAAAAAATGAAGCCCAGACTTGTAGCCAAATATAATAAATTTATGGGAGGCATTGACAAAAATGACCAAATGCTTAGTTATTATACTTGTCAACACAAAACTCTACGGTGGTATAAGAAACTGGGAATTCATATATTCCAAATAATGTTTATGAACTCCTACTATTTGTTCAACAAATACTCCGAAAACAAAATGACATTGTACGATTTTCGAATATCTGTTTTGGAGAAACTATTACCAAGAATATTAAAAGAAGAAAAACCAACCTCCACTCAGCATTTTCCAGAATATTGTGAAAAAGACGAAAGTGGAAGATCAAAACGCCGCCGTTGCAAATATTGCTGGGATACTTCTAATAAAAGGAAAGGAACAGTAAACTTTTGTTCACAATGTCCTAATGAGCCAGGATTATGTCTGGTCCTATGTTTTAGGCTGTTTCATGAAAAATAAGCTTTTATGTAGATTTTATTTTGACATTTATGAGACTTCTCAAATAAAGGTTTAATTTTAAAATATCAACCAATCAATTGTTTATTTCTTTATTCATGACTTATATTTGTCACAATACATTTTAATTTTTAGTTTAATTATTTGCTTAGATCAATAGAAATAAGAATATTTCCTTTTTTTTATTTAATTACCCGAAAATTAATCAGAACACGCAAGGAGTGTTGGGGGCACACAGGCAAGAACTTATTGGTATGTGCCCTGGACACGCCACGCAGGTCCATGTCAATTTGACAGTTTTCGTATGTCCATTTGAATATGTATAAATAAAGTAACAAATAAAACTAAAATTTTCAACTGGTTGAATTGAAACGTGTTGGGGCACCTGACTTACCGTTACAAATTTAACTGGCAGTGAATGGGTTAAGACTAGGCAGATGTACAAACGACAATATTGTAGATCTAGAAAACGCTATTTACGAAGCTTTTAAAACTAATCAAAAACGTATAGCAATTAACTTTGTCATAATTAAATCATTTAATACAGTTTGGACACCGTCTATTAAACATACTAAACAAGTTGGGATATCAAAGAAATATTTTGACCAACATAAACAATTTTTTATCTCAAAGGACATTTCAAGTTCGAGCAAATGGTGCTATATCCTAGATATTAGAGAACAACAAAACGGAATCCCATAAGGATTGATTATTAGTTCTACTCTTTTCTTAATAGCAATAAACGATATAATTAAAATCATTGTGATACCTACTCAGGCAAGACTATATGCTGATAGGCGAAAGGCAAGAACGTTAATCGTTTGGCGTTAATATTACAAGAACGCTTAAATAAACTAGTAGATTGGTCCCTGAGTACCGGTTTTGTACCAACGCTTGAAAACCAAAATCTTTTCTACACAAACGAAATAACATTTCTAGGAATAATATTGGATCAACAGTTAAATGGGAAAAGTCGTATCTAGCAGTCGGTTCTTTCATATCGTAATGGCCTTAACTTGTTAAAGTACCTAGCTCACAAAACTTGGGGTGCCGATAATAAAACATTGCTTAAGTTATATAGATCCTTAATTCGTTCTAAAATTAATTACGGATGTGTCGCATATGCATCTACCAGCACAACAACATTAAAACATTTTTATACGTTACATAACATCTCCATCAGGATGTACTTGGAGTGTGCAGAACAACTCCGATACATAACATATGAGCTGAAATAGGTGAACCCACGCTAAAGCTTCTTAGGCTAACTTTTAAAATCCGTAAACTAATTTTCAAAACCAAATTCAGATTTTTGCTTTAATCTGTGCCTCCTAAGAATTGCAGGGCAAAACAGACGTCGATAAAGATGTTATTAGAGACATGGGAAATCTAAAATTTGCATTTCACAACATATCTCCTCAACTAAGCAAAAATCCTTGGTTTCTAGTACTCGTACAAAGTAAATTGGAATAAAAAGGAAAAGACAGTTAAGATTTGATTTCATGTATAGTGCGTCTGTGTATCCGCATATACGTATTTCGGCCTAATAGGCCTCTTCAGAACGGCTTTCACAGTCGCTCTGAACGTTCAGACATCATAATAGAGTACTTAATAGGGATACCTTAAGATGATAGGGTACTTAGGGAAGTTCTGTGATAGGTACAATTAAGGTTAGAACAGGTTTATTCCCATTATTGTTGGATCCTTGGTAGTAAGTTCATCCTAATGAGCTGGTATTACTATAAAATATACAGGAATAAATTTAGAACAAAGACTTAAACACCGGAGAAAAACTCTTAAATAAGAAAAGGTTAAGGCTTAGGATTCTATAATTAATCAGACTGTCCGAGCTGTCGAAGTTCAATGATGAACTTCAACACATCTTCCAAGATATTAATGACTATGATAATACAAACTTAGGAGCACAAATTAGTGCATCTAAAATGTTAGTTTAAACATGGCGTTAATACTGCAAATAGGATGATAACCTGCGTTGGTAAAATAATAGAGAAGACTGGATAAAGTGGATGAAAACGAGTAGCATAATTGTGTCCAACTTATGATTATGTTATTAGAGCAACCGACCCCGCATAGTTGAAGGAAAAAAAGTGATGCTTATATACAAAGATCAAATTCCAACCACAATTAATATCAATCACAATGTTACATAGATCCTTAATTCGTTTCAAAATTGAATACGGATATGTTGTGTATGCATCTTCCAACACAAAAACGTTAAAACCTTTTTGAAAGGATGCTTATATACAAAGAAATTCCAAACACAATTAATATCATTTACAATCTGCAATTAAGGTAATGTCTAAGAGTATTTAAACACCGCAATTACTGACAATAACGAAAAGGGTGCGACTAGAAGGTTAACAGACACAAGTACAATTGCAGGTGTAAGGAAATCGCTGCAAAATACTAAAAAATGGTGGCAATAACTTATAGAATAAATGCATCAACGTCGGAGGAATACGCCTTAAATATTCTGAGAAGTATAAAAGCAATTAAAATTTTAAAACAGCACTTAGTTCCGAGACAAAGTATATAAAGGTTTTCAAAATAAATTCATCTTATTGTTGTTAAAACCAGATACCTAGACCGGTACTGATATTCAGCCAAGTCACTCGTTTTAATAAAAAAATGTAAGCATACGGGGTTCTTATCGTTCTTGTAGCGATATTTATTACGGCGATTTGGATTTATTGTTACGTATGGGCGGATCTGGAAGATTATTCATGTTGACAAGGATATCCCTTGTTAGGAAAATATGACTTTTAATAATTTATAGATAAAGATGCATACACGCTGCAGCTGAACTGGTTCAATATTTCCTGCATACAATTTCTATAGCATTAACTACCAGTGGGCAATTTAGAATTTTATATAACGCCTGTGAAATATATAGGTTATAAAGTGTAGTCAACTAAAGCCGTTGATTAGAACAGATGACAAATGGTTGTAAGTAAGATTTAAAATGAAATATACAGTTACTGAGTAATATTTTAAGAAGAGGTACTGGGTAATATTTCATAAAATCTAAAAATCAGCTAAATAATACAATAAGTTTATTATTCCAGTGACTATTATTATAAAGAGACATTATATGGTGCGGTCAACAGTCTGTACCCAATTTTGCCTTGGTTTTATTTTACTTGCTTTAAATAATGATGAGTTCGTAATATTTTGTTTAAACCTTGCCATAAGAGGAAAGATACTCCTCTTTATCTTCTATCCACAACATATGACATGTCATCATCTGAAATTTCAACTATGTGGTTTAAATATCTTAAAATTTATAGACAGTTTGTCATTATCGCTGAAAGATGCTGATATATTTGGTATCCACAGTTGTGAGATTGTAACGCTTCATCAGGTAAATAATTAAAACATTTTAATTGTACTTAAAAAATAAATAATAGTAACATATGATAAATAAAAGTTAGGCAATCCACTTTACCTACCCAATAGGTGGATGAAAAGCTCCTAATGTCAGAGTATTTGTCAGAAATACGTCTTCATGTCGAAACGAGTTTTGATTTAACATAAAGAGGAATTATACCTTTACTTCTGGTCAAGAATCCAACGTGAACATAAATGATATGAAATACAGCTTATTTTAAATCGAGTGGCGAGCCCTTCCACGAAATAGTTAATCGCGCAGACAATAGAATACCTATGATCAGACCCATGCAGTGGCATTGCAATGTTAAACAAATTAAATTATTTGAAATCGAACTAATTACAAAATTATTACTCACTTAAATAATACATGGAGTTTGATTGTACACAGAATGTTTTATAGATACCAAACTTTTTGTTTGTTATAATACCATCTTTAATAATATTGATACTGATAAGAATTATTTCAGAGAATTTCTAGTCACTGGATTTCAAACGAGTTCGTAATTTAGTCTGATTATGTTGTCGAGTCTTAATAAGAAAGGTGCTACCACGCCTATTAGAACTATTTTGTAGAATGGAGATGGTTAAGTGTAGTACGAGTAAACAGATCAGATTGACACCAGAATCCAAAGGAATAGTTTACAATGTATTTAAATATATGCAAATACTAAGATAATCGAAATAGTATTAAATAACGTGCGAGTGAAGCTACTGAAGTAGCTTTACGTACAGTAGAAAGGATCATTCAACAAGCGAGTATGTTTACAAACGCAGAATTAAATAATACACAGAAATTTCCAGCTACAACACTTGCTAAAAGGAAAGCAACCGTGACAGACTTGAGGGAGTATGACAAACAGTTCATTAGAAACACTATTCATCGTTTTCATGAGACTGAACGTTGTCGTGTATCATTAAAGCTTTTGCAAAAAAGGCTTAAAGAGGTGTACGAGTGGACTGGAAGCGTGAGTTCTCTCTACGGAATTGTGGAAGATTTGGGATTTAAATTGAAGAAAACGAAAGATAATCGACGTGTTTATTAATTTAACGGAATGATATTCGTACTCTACGCATTACATATTTGGACAAAATTAAATATTACAGAAGCGAAAGTAAGTCCATTGTATATGTTGATGAAACCTATGTACATGCAGGACACACTACGCCAAATAGCTGGACAGATGGCAGTGGCAAAGTTGTTCAAAAACATTTCAAAAGTAAGTAGGTTGGTTATCGTACATGGTGGTGTGGAGGTGGGTTTCATACAGAATGCCCTTTTAATTTTTAAGTCAGGGGCTAAGACAGGAGATTATCATAATGATATGAATTCAGAAAATTATGAAAAATGGATGAAAGAACAGTTAATCCCCAATTTGTCTGTTGGGTATTTTGTTGTTACTGTTAATACGTCATATCATAATGTACAAATTAATAAAACACCCACCAGTAATTCTAAAAAACTAGATATGATATCTTGGTTGACAGAAAAAAATTTACCATTTGTAATAGCAATGTTAAAACCGCAATTGAATGAAATCATCAAACTACACAAACAAGATTATATTCAATATCAATTTGACAAAGTGCTGCAAGAATGTGGACATGTTTTAAAACTTCCGCCATATCATCCAGACTTGAACCCTATCGAAATGGTTTGGCGCAAATAAAAAATGAAGTTACCCAAACCATATAGTTACCCAAGGTCGTAACAAATTTCAGGTCATTAAGTTTTTGTCAGCACCAAACCTAATTTCTTGTGGGAATTTTTATCTCTTTACAAGTTAAAAAACCTTGGTTTGATTTTTTTCTCGTTCCCTTCATAACCAGAACAAAAATTAATAGGAGATATATTTTTTTAGCCGGTTCCTCCAAAAACACATTATGACATCCCTATCTGAAGTCACCTGGGAGAAGTTTGTTTAATTTGGAGCTGGGTTTCCTGTTCTTTGCGTATTTCCACCAAGGGCTGGTTTATATTCGATTTATTTTTAAGAATAGAAGTCAAGTTATAGTTCTTCCTCTGTTGACCTGTTCCACATCCAAAGATGCATCTTGAAACTGGTAATAGAAGCTGCATCGTTTAGTTGGTGTTAATTACTTTAAATTTTTATTAAATAATATCTTTCTCAGGGCTTTAACTTTTTCTATAATAATAAACAACTGCCACTTGTTTGATAATAACTATTTATAAAGGAATGCTGTATTACCCCCATAATATCTTGTAAGTCAGGTATTTGTGTACAAATTTACTCAAAGAGCTATTATTTTTCATAAATATGTAGATGTACCTTTGGCGTTTACCCTTTAAATGTAGATTGTCCATTTTATATTTGCCTTTATATTTTTAATCGAAAGTGCAGAAATACTTCTTTTTAATAGGCGAGTAGATTACATGTTCAAAAATAGGTTTTTACTTTTTATTATTATCCTTTTAGTGTTAGGGTATACATTGTAAATGACAGGGTAATTTTTTTATAGTAAGCGATTCCATTATATTTAAATATTAGGTTTAACCTCTACATAATAGGTGAAGGGTAACATAGACTAAATTTAATTGGTAACTGTATATTTACTATAAATAATCAGGGATTGAATTGGGTCATTGTATTATATTTTTCTCACTGTCAGAAACTAAATAAGACAACTCTTACAGCAATATAACATATCTAGGGAAGTAACGTTGATACTTTAATGATGCTCACAATATTTTTTAGTAAGTTCTTTATTTCAGTACTATTTTTTCGTTTATTTATCCTTAATTCTATCAGTTTGTCATATTCATTTCTAGACCTTTTACAGGCTTGCAAATTGGCCGAATCCTTCCTGAGTTTAAATTGGTCATTCTCAGGCATAGTCTGCTAGTGTAATAAATCTAGATTAAACAATAAATCTATAGATTGATACACTGTAATAAATCTCGATTGAATCTATAATAAATCTAAGATTGAGAGCTAAGGGATGCTTAGCACTGTCACCAATGAAATATCCCCTGTGTTTAAAGGAGATTTAGCTGTCCGAGCGAATTTGAGGCATACTGGTCCACTAGTTCGAATGGGTCGTGATTTCGCCTTCACGGATTTACAAGGGGGTAAGAAGACAAACAGGATATGGGCTGAAAGGTACTCCGATGCAGGCCCTGTAAAGAGTCAGAGGCTATGGGCTTGCGTTAGAAGCCAGGAAGATGTACAAAGCAAAAATGTGTTCCCTTCTTGTCTCTATCTAACGGTAAAATAAAACAAGCCACTTTCAACTTACTGTATAATTAACAAATTGTAATTTTACAACTACTACACAAAACGTACAATGAGTTAGTGGTTATTGTTTGCGAAGGGAGACAAGAAGAGATTTTATTAAGGGAATTTAAAGGCGAACAACCTACTATTAATTGTTCCCAAAATGGTTAGTAAACATTGTTCGTTACCTTAGCGTACTTAGGCCCTAGCTAATGAATACGGGTTGTAGTCCAAACTGGAACTCTGGAATAGTCTGGATAAACGCTGGAATTCACTGTACGTTATGGCGGTACTGAGCGAGACGAAAAATTCGTATTTTCGAATCTCTACCTTCCGTCGCACACGAATATCACGATAATTGAGCTAACGCTTGCCGCGCTGACTGCCGACTGCCGAGGTTCCACTGGCACCGGACCCGCCAGCACTACCCTCTGGCTCGGTTGCCAGAACTCTACTCCTCGTTTGACCAACTTCTGTTTGTTTTTATCTCTTGCCAACTCGTACCTTAGATTTTTGTGTCACGTCCGAAGTGGAGATTTGTTTCTACGTTTTCGCTGATTATGCCATCTATTCCATGTGTTAAACTGGATCACGCCATGTAAAACTTCTTAGTCAGCTCAATTCTTATCACTTGTTTAACAATTCGTACCTTGTATTATTTTCCAGCGAAGGTCTATGTTTTTAAACGTGATTTTTTTCTTTTAAACAACCGTGGCGAACTGATATTTGAGACTCGTGTAATACACTTAAACTAGGTCGAGTTTTCAATCTTTGTTTAAAGTAAACTGTATACATTAACTATGTTACTAACTAACTATGTATTATTTGTTCTTTATTCAATTGGAATATATAATAATTACTTAATAGTTATTACTCTTTTCTAGGCTAACTACCCCTTATTTTGTTTCTTTTATTTACTTGCTATGTTGACTTGTACATACCGGCTAACTGATTAACGATTGCGTTTGGGGGTGGGGTTGTTTCCCTTGGGTATGTGGCTGATACATTACACTAGCTAAGCTGCGTTAAGTCGCACACATTATGTGTTGTGAGCACATTTCTTCCATTTCTGTTACCTTGGCTACTACATCAGCCAACTTCATATTTTTGTACATTGATGCCTACCATATACGCCCACTTCTAACAATTTTTGTTACAAGATATGCTCTTCAAGTATTTGTATAAATGAAAAGAACCAGATCGATATAAATCTTAGCGTACGCTGATGCCATTGACACCATAGGGCGTAGCAAGTGAGATGTTGATCAATATTTCCTAGCCTTGGAAACGGCGGCGAAACGGGCCAGTCTAGTCATCAACGAAGACAAAACTAAGTGCAAAAACAACTGCATTTAAGAAACTTTCAACGAAGAACTAAAATTTTTATATACAGAACACTGCTGAGGCCGGTCCTCACATATGGGACAGAAACATGGACTACAACGCAGAGGGGTGAAGGACTTTTGGACATATTCGAGCATAAAATACTCCGCCAAATATTTTAGAATATTACAAACGACCAAGGGTAGTGACGCAAAAGATATAACCATTTAATGAACCAAAAGTCCTAACTTAGATGAGCTGGACACATAATATGAATGCCAGACAATACGATCGCTAAACTGTTCTTATATTAGTTCCATATTTTTCTATCGTATTCCTATTTATGTCGTTTATACTTATTAGCAAAAGATATACTCAAGATTATTTTATTTAAAGATCACATCTTAGCTAACTTGTAAATTTGGGGCAATTAGAGCTAATTAATATAATTTTACTAGGTCGCCAACTGTACTTGAGCGCCGGACATCTTAACAGCAACCTTGATTGGAATGTACATTATAAAAAATTAATGGTTTTTATTGTCACTGATGAGTTGCATTTATTAAATATTATATTAAAGAAATTTACCAATTTACTAGTGTATTAAAAATATAAAAAAATGTTAGGTTAGGTTAAGTGCTATGAAAAAGTGCTGTGTGATAGATTATCTTATATTGATTGGGAGTTTATGGTTAACAACGAAAAAATGTTTGACCAACTACAAACATTGAAAGAACGTTTTAATTGCATTTTCAATTAGATACCTACTTCTTTTGACACAGAGTTTAATATATTTAACAATTTTGGGCTTCTTTTAGACTTTTGTATCAAAATAATTAATTGTACGTACGTTAATTCTCCTACAAGAATTACTAAAACAATATCTACCATAATTGATTATATTGTCTCAGATATCTCGGCCTTTGATGTACGCTACACAATTATTAATACAGACCTATCTGATCACGAAGCAGTATGTACCAAGTTTAACAATCTTAACAAACCATCCTCGAAAATCCAACGTTTAGGTAGGATTTTTTCCGCTCAGAACTTTCGTAAATTCCAAAATTTGGGCTTGACTCCTGGGTGGCACTTTCCCTCTATGGACGTGGACTATAATTTCAGTGATTTTTTAGATTGGTTTGTCTGCATTTTTAATGAGGCATTTCCTTTAATTACAGTTAAGTCAAAACATCACAAACCCTGGATTACCCAAGGTAATAAAAGTTAAAATAGTTAACTACTGTACATTTAGAAATACTACCAACGTCTTTGTCACTGTATATATCTCCAAGTATAGAGGAACCTATCTAAAACTTATCAAAACAGCTAAAAAATGTACTATCAAAATCATCTGGGGAGCTCTAAAAATGATACAAGAGAAACTTGGTCCATAATAAAATTAACACAACTTAAACATTTTCTCTTCCAAATCCTAAAAATCTAAATGAATACTTCGTTAATGTGAGTAAAAATATAATCAAATATTTTGCCACAACAAGATCCTATTTCCTATCTTCTCAATTTAAAAAAGGTCTCAAATTCATTCGTTATAAGACCAGTTGATAAATCTGAACTAATCCAAACAATCAGTAGTATCAAAAGCAAATCTTCCTATATTACTGATTTCATTCGTTTTAAGACCAGTTGATAAATCTGAACTAATCCAATCAGTAGTATCAAAAGCAAATCTTCCTGTATTACTAATGGACTATTTATAAAAATTTTCTTAAATCTTTAAAAAAAATGTGTTGGAAATCCTGGTCCTACTAATTGATGATTCTTTTAAAAAAGGAACATTCCAGTGTGCCTAAAGACAGCCATTATTATATCTCTTCATAAGGATAGTGAAAAATCGAATGTTTGCTACTATAGACCTATTGCCTTACTACCGGTCCTATCCAAAATTATTGAGAGACTTATAAAAGTCTTTTCTTGTTGAGAACAACATTTTATCACAAAGTCAGTTCGGCTTTTTATCTAATAAATGTACCAGTGATGCTATGTTTTCTGTACTACATGAGGTCTATCAAGCAGTAAACAATAATCTTCACACTGCCCCTCTTTTTTGTGACTATGCCAAAGCTTTTGATTTTCTAAATCAGGACATTTTGATAAAAAAAACTAAATTTCTACGGAATTCGAGGTATTACTTTGAATTGATTCAAATCTTACTTAAGGAATAGGAAATAACTAGTTAGAGCAAATGATACTGACTAGTCACAAGAACATTATAGCCAGATCAGTATCGTTGATTCTGTAAAATTTCTTAGTATTTTTATAGACAGCAACTTTAAGTGGTCCCTACATGTCGATTTGTTAAGTAAGATATTAGCCTCAGACTGCTATGCAATAAGATCTGTTTCGAAGAAAATCGATTAAGCATCTTCCAAAATAACCTATTTTTTTTTGTTCGGGTCTCACCTTCGATATGGTCTTCCTTTTTGGGGTTATAGTACAGCTGCTTAATCTGATGTTTTTTTTAATTACAAGAAAGAGCAATACTGTATCTTTTTGGGCTCAGTATTATAACACATTGTAGAAGCTACTTTAAAAATCACGGAATTTTTAACCCTTCCCTCTTTATATATTTTACAATCTGTTTCTTCTTCTCATGGTGCCGTCTCCCTTCGAAGGTTGGCGATCCAAATGGCAATTGTAGTTTTGGAAACTGCTGCGCGATATATTTCTGCGGATGAGCGGTCGAACCATCTCCTCAGGTCTTTTAGCCACGAGTTCTGGCGTCTTTCTACTGATCTTTTGCCCTGAATTTTTTCTTCCAGTATAACTTGAAGTAATTCATATCTTTTGCCTCTCAAGACATGACCGGAGTATTGCATTTTCCTCTCTTC
Organism: Diabrotica undecimpunctata; assembly: GCF_040954645.1. Classification (NCBI taxonomy): domain Eukaryota; kingdom Metazoa; phylum Arthropoda; class Insecta; order Coleoptera; family Chrysomelidae; genus Diabrotica; species Diabrotica undecimpunctata. The sequence continues at coordinate 122,125,811 of NC_092809.1, read as the reverse complement.
CTCCATTCTTCCTCCTCCTCAAACAGAAACCGTTTGCTTGATTCGTAAATACCTACATGTTTTTCCAGCAAGACCTAATCATGACTACTCCAGTAGAAATCCAACCTTTGATGTGTATTTACCGATCCCGTCCACTGAGTAAGAAATATATATTATACTCGACAAAAAAATTATACAACAATCTCCCTTTGCAACTTAAATCTACAACTTCTTTCCTTAAGTTGCAATGCAATTTGCAATTTATTTAAATTTTGTAATGGATTGTGTATTTTATTATCTTTTATTTTGTGATATTGACGATTTATGTAATTTCAGTAAATTTTAAATTGTTATTGTTTTTTTTAACTTTTTGTAAGCTTTTTGTAAAGTACTTTTTGTTTTGTAAAATTGTACAATTTTCAATGACAATAAAGCATATTTCTATTTTATTCTATTCTAAACCATATCTTCCGCGAAGCGTAAGTGGTTTAATATTTCACCATCCGCACTGGTTGCCTTGCTATCCCACTCAAGTTTTTTTATTAAAAATTTTAGCAGCATTGTAAATAGTTTTGGTTCACGTCCCATTTAAAACTTTGATGTATCATCGTGGAGTTTCACACTTGCTCTTGTGCTCGTATATATGTTTTTAGCAACTGTTGCATACATGTGGTCCACTCTACGGCTAGCTAGTGAAGCAATTATTTTTTCTTGGCCTGCCAAGACAAACGCCTTCTGGTAGGTAATAAATATTAGGACCAGTGGCTTGTAGTAAGTGATATTTTGTACCATAATCTGGCCTAAAACCTGTCTACTCTTTAGGTTGATAAAAGTCTAATTTTGAAGTTAATCATCTTGTTACTATCTTTAGAATATTTTGTATATGTGGGAGAGAAGACTAATCGGGTGGTAGTATTTATGATCTATTGGGTCGCCTTTTCATGGAAGATTATTGTGATAGCATAATTCCATGACGTTGGGATTTTTCCAGTCACTAAACATCTATTAAATAGGATTTTAAGGGCGTTTATTAATTTTCCCCTTTCTGTTTTATTACTTTTAATTACGATGTTATCTTGTTCTTGAATTTTATTAATTTTATATCTGTTAGTGACATTACAATTTTTAATGATGTGATTTCTGGTATATCTTTCTGTTACTCAACTTCTCTCCACACTTCACCAGCGATATCATATGCTCCAGCTGCTTCCCCTTTGTTTATTTTTGTATTCAAGCAACTTTCTTGTTTGTCATTTTGGTGACTATTGGTGTTACTATGTTTGTTTAACTGATTTTCGGTTAAATTTTTAGCGTATTAAGTATTCTTTTCATCTATTTGATATTATTATTTTATTATTATTTTCGTCTGTGATACAGCTAATCTGATGTGCTTTCCGTGCTTTATGTTTGGTTATTTTATATATCTGCTTTCAACTCCTTCTTGGTGTTTTAATTGTATAGATTTTTATACGATTGTGTTACCCTTCTGTTACTGCTAATTTGACTTTCTTTTTGGCGATTTTATAGTTGTGAGTGGTATAAACGCAAACTGCGTTAAGTCCAATTTTATCAAAAAATAAGTTACTCATTGTTAAAATTACTTTACAGTATGTTCTATTTTACCAGCAAAACAAACAAAATCTCTGAATCACAATATGGCTTCAACTACTCGTTATTATTAATTGAAAGGATTAGAATAAAAGGGGTCCAAGTGCAATTCTCTGAATACCGAGCTTAATAGAGATGTTAACATAATGTTAATGTAACTATGACAAGCCTAACGAGACACACGCGATTAATGAACCTTAGACGCTGATGTCATTAGCAGCAAGCCTTAAACAGGAACGAATCTTCGACCTCAAATATTGATTTCAGCAAAAAAATTAAATCAAAAGAGATCAAAATTATATAAAATATAATTTTTTCTATTTTTGTTCAATTATGTCGCAAAGATAATAATAAACAAGATAATTCAATAATTATACTTCCTCCCTTTTTTATTCACATTTTATTCAAGATGGTGTCTAATGCTCAAGCGGGATTCAGTCGCGATTTTAAATTTACATTCTTATTGACCCCCTAAAGGTTAGACCTCCTCTGAAGGAGGAAATACAGCAGTTGATCCTGAATTGGCGAAAGATTTGTGTGATATAACTGAAGAAGCACCAGAATTGTGTGTATAAACCTAGTTGTATTTTTTAAGATTGTAATTATTGTAATTACATTTTTAGTTTAAATAAAATAAACAATGTTTTTTTACTTTTAAAATACTATTTTTTGTACAAAAGTAAACAAACAAGCTACATTAACAATATGCAAAACGCTAAAAATCCAACTTTTAAAAGCACAATAGGTAAAATCCGCTTTTAAAGTAAAAATTTAAGCCCTTAGTGCTCATTTAAAAGCTAGAGCGTTTAGCATAATAATTTATTTTACTTTCAAAACATAATTTTAGTAAACAAAAAATAAAACAGACTTAAAGCTTAACTTACTCAATCATGGGACTCCTACACGTTTTATTATTCAAACTGAACATTCATCCATTTTGTAACCCAACTTTCTCACCCCAGCTCTTATTGGAAGTTGTATCATATACATATAGTAGCGACCATCATCCCATTATCATCAGAAATCTTACTAGGCAACAATCTTCTTATGAGTGTTTACCTAAATGGAAAACTTTTAGTGAGTTACTTGCACAGAATTTAACAACTTCATCGATTTAACTATGTAAAACTTTAATTTAAAACATAATATCAATGATACCCTAAAGGCCTTCAATAATATTATTAAACAGAGTGCAAAACAGTTTATAGGTAAGATAGAAATATTAACAAATCATACACTTGTACTATGGGGGAACTCTGACTGCAGTGAAGCAATTAGTACAAGTAAAAAAGCTTTTCATAGATATAAAACCATAAAAATCTAGAGAATAAGATAGATTACAAAACACTTAAGTCCAAAACTTAACTGTTAATTAAACAGGTAAAAAAATCCTGTTGGATGAAATATGTTTCTTATATAAACAGCTTCACGTCAATAGGTGAAGTTTGTTAATATTGTTCTGAAGTTATTTTCTTGTGGCATTTCAAAGTAATTACTATTTTAATGGGAACAAGCCACAATGAAAGGTTAAAATAAGTTTATTGACGTTCCAATTTCCACTTCAATTTATTATATTTCAATTTATTAATGTTTGTATTTTGAGAACGATTTTCGAAGTGGAAATTGAAACGTCAATAAACTTATTTTTACCTTCAATTGTGGCTTATTCCCATTAAAATAGTAATTAAGTAAAGTTTGGAAAAAAATAATCTTCGATTTCCACCAGTCACGCACAATATCGAGCCTGAATGTGAATAACCAAATCATTACATCTTCAACAGAAGTTGCCAACATATAAGCACAAAATCAAATTGCATCGAATTTAATTTAAGCAATTGAATGCTTGGAGGATGGCGTAATCCTATGTAGATGGTGAAAAGCAGTACTTCTGAATAATACTATTTGTAGTTTTTACAGAATATCTAACTCCTGTCTAAGTTTTAGATGCATCTGTGTAGAAAATCTCGTCACATGTTTGTATTGACCAACTCTAAGAAAGATTGCCTTAGAATTTGGCTGTTGGTTTCATTTTTGTGATAATTATTAAGCGAAAGGTTAATTTTTGGAATGTTATTAAAACAAAAAGGGGTTGTATAAGATCTATGAGTATCTGACTGAAAATTTCTATAATTTTATAAACAATGACAATACCAAAACTGGTTGTAACTGAATTGAGAACAGTGATATTAAGTTGTTTAAACATATATTTGTAAAAAGGATACAATCTGTATAAAGCACTTCTTCAGAAGTATTGGGATAACGATTATTCCGTTAACAATTAATAAATAAACTATGCTTCGTTCCGTTATTCCTCCTTAATGTTTTTCTCGTGATATTGTTAGTGAAAGACTCGGACGTAAAGGTCGAGGTCGATTAACTATTGAATATCGTTTAATTATTTACTATTGACGTGTTTTGTGTATCGATTATTTCGCTAGTTTCAGGTAGTTTTACCTCGATAAATATTTTATAATTCAGTAAAGGTGAGTTGTCCAACGCTGCTCTACTTATTTATATTTAATAAATGAAGAACGATATAAACTGTTTGTATATCAGAGGATAATATATACCTAATGGTTTCGAAATTACTACACTAATTTTTATTTAATGGAAATATTACGAGAACTGTTCGACAACTGCAAGGAATAACAAAGAAAATGCAAGGTTTTCAATAAAATTTTTTTGATTTTCGACCATAGATTCATGTTTATTTAACACAGTTATTTCAACGACATTTCAAATTAGCAATATCTTCATTAATGGCGAGAGCTGCAAAAGTCAAACTCAGCGAGGCGCAAAAAATTGTATGGGGATAACTGCTGCTATGCATACTACTCCAATGCAGTTATGAATGCTTCACAAGGCCTGCTTCCTTTGCAATTAATAAATACGAGGAGAAGCAAGGATAGAGCCTACAGAATAAAACAATCACTAAAACTTTGCAATGAAGGGACAGGGTATATGAGTATTACAAGAACTGTTTCTTGTATGTTGAATCTTTTAACTGTTTATATATCTATCATTCTATGTCCATTTCTGTCTTCTAAACTTAAGGATAGTTGTTCTAGTTTCTTTCCGGCGATCTCTTTTAATTTGTTGTGCAGATAAAATATATTGTGTTTATTTTCATAGTGTTCAATTTCATTCCATTCTTTTATATGAAACTGTGTTTTTGCATGTCTAATCTTCTGTCTAATTATTGCGTATATTCTCTTGTATTCGCTTAAATCTTTATTTCTGACTTCTCTTCTTTGGTTCATGAGTTTCAGTATTTCTTTCATCATCCAACCTTGTTTTCTTCTTGTTTTTGGTTGTAAAAATCAAAACTATAACATTCAGGTTTATGGACATAAGAAAACTCCGCGCTAAAGTACGCAAGAAGATAATATGAAAGAAATAACTGTTCGAAATATTTTGGGAAGACATGGATAACACTGTTTTAAATATAGACTATCAAACTAAATATAGACTAACTATAGACACGATACATTTATGGCATGCTATTGGTCGCTGTAAAATAAACCACTGGTATTGGAGTATTGCTGTGTGTACCAAGTACTCTAACAGAATTAAATGCGTATACTGGAATTCGGGAAGATCAAGTTATTGATGCATTTTTTATTGTAGCAAATTTGAATGCTTAAATTCTTTTAATATTCCCTATAATATACTGTGTACTACAATCAGAAACATCTGAAGAACGTGTCTCATCAGACTTGTTGAGTAGTTGTTGCGTATCATTCCATGATGTTTCTTTGGTAATGTAAAAAAGTCAATTATTTCGTAGTAACCTAGTGTCATAAAGTATATTAAAGGGGCCATCTACTTCAGGTTCCTTCTCCTATTGGAGGTTGGAAATCATCATCGCTATTTTAATTTTATTGGCCGCGCTTCTGAATAATTCTAATGAGCTGCAACCGAACCACTCTCTCAAATTTCTTAGCCAGGATATTTTGCGTCGTCCTGTGTTTCTCTTTCCTTGTATCTTTCCTTGCATAATTAACCTTAGTAATACGCCCTTCAATAATACGTCCAATAATTAACCTTCTTGCCCCTCATTATATGACCCAGATATTGAATCTTTCTAATTTTAACAGTTTTTATGACTTCAGATTCTTTCTTCATTCTTTGTGACACCTCTATATTAGTTACTTTTTCAGTCCACGATATTCTGTGGATTCTCTTGTAGCACCACATCTCAAAGGAGTTTAATTTTTTGATTTCAGACAAAGTAAGTTCTTCAATTTTATGAACGTGTTTCTTGTTATTTCTATTCTAGATCTGATTTCTTTTATTTGATCTCCATCTTCGGTTAGCCACGTTCCTAAATATTTATATGTTGTTACTCTTTCGATCGTTGTATTATTGATGATCAAATTATCTACATTTTGTAGTTTTTTTGAGAATATCATTGATTTCGTTTTCTTGAGATTCATTTGCAATCCGTACCTTTCACATGCATTGTATACATGTTGTATTATGTACTGTAGATCTTCCATGTCACTTGCAAATATGACCGTATCATCCGCATATCTAATATTATTAATGCTATTTCCGTTGACCAAAATACCTTCCACAATATCCAATAAAGCTTCTTGAAATATCACTTCACTGTAGACGTTGAATAAGAGCAGTAAAAGTATGCACCCTTGTCGAACTCCTCTAAGTATACTTACTTCCTCTGTCAGTTCTCTTTCGACTCTTATTATTGCTTTCTGATTTTGATAAAGATTCGATATAATTTGTAGATCTCTACTATCTATGTTTTTGGTTTTAAAAATACATAAAGGGATCATATAGTGCTTTAATTTTCTTTTCTTTCAGCAGTTGAGTAACTTTAATTTATATTATTATTAAGGAGGAGCTACGAAAATATTTGTATAGTATGCCATTTTTTTACTTTTAAATAATTTGGGAATGTAGTTTTAACATACTTTTAACTGCTTTTTGCGTCTCTTGTAGTCTTCTAAATTTTGCCGTTTGTTATTGGTAATATCTTGTACTCTTCTTGTACAGGTGAAATACATCATGCGTCCTTTCATTCCTAAATCGATTCCTAATTTAAAAAAATAATTTTTTATGACACTGTACTTTCTCATATCTAATCTTTCTACTAAATTATTGCGTGGATTCGCTTGTATGCGTTTTTATTTTTATTTTTGACTTTTTTTTCTTTGGTTTGTAATATTAAGTATTTACTTTGTCTTTTATTTTGGATTATTAATACTAATACTTTTAATATGGTACAGAATTAAATTATATAAAAAATCCTTTTATTTGATTACTGATCTCAATTTTACAACAAAAGATAATGCTGGAGGTCTAATTATCATATGCCACATTCAGCTTAAAACGTTCGGAGTTTCTGCAATACAGACTATTAAAACACTAGAGTATTAGAGACCAGCATTTCTGTGTCTGATTGACCTAAAGAAAGCGTTTGACAGTAAGACTCAAAGATGTAATCCATCTTCTGTATAATAGAGAAGTTCCCCTAAATATTATAAAAACTATCGAAAACATCTATCAGAACAACAAAATAGCAGTCAAAATAGATGGATAACTTACAGTCCCTATAGAAATAGGCAGCAGAATAAAACAAGGGGATTCATTGAGCCCAATGCTCTTCAATTTGATACAGAATGGAAAATAAAAAAATCAAAATATGTACTCTGTTACGCAGACGACACAATATTATTAGCCCAAGATAAAGATAGTCTGCAGTCTGCAAAGACTGGTCCACAGATTTAACATAAGAGCAAAAGAATTTAATATGAAAATTTCATCTCAGAAAACTAAAACAATAGTAGTCAGCAAAGAACCAACCAGATGTAAAATAACAAGTAATGGAAATAAAATAACTGGGAATTACACTGTCTAGCTATGGAGACCTGGACAAAGAAGTGAGAGATCAAGTACAAAAAGCAAATAGACTAGTAGGATGCCTTATTAACCTTCCGCAGATAACGTGAAAAATTTTAAAATTTTTGATAACGTCGGTCTAACAAACCAACTTTTTCTAAAATTAAAAAAAAATCGGTTGCCTGTAAAGTCGGTTTTACGGGCGAAGATTTTACGTGACAACGTCTTTTTCTCGGTAGAATATTTATTGATATGAATATTATTAAATTGCACAATAGGAACAAGGAATTGAATGAAAATAAGAATTGCACAAATTTTAACTATAGAAATATATTTTGTTTACTAAAACATTGTACATGTAAACATAAACTTAACTAATTTCTATTTGAGTGATTTTGTTGAGGATAGGACGATGATAGGAGAAATATGAAATGAAAGGAAGTGTTTCTGCTGTAATGTGTCTTGAACGCCAAGAACGCTCGAGAAAGACAGAGACACAAGCACGGAAGCACGCACCGATTCAACGCGCCTAATTCTCTAGTGCTGCGCGCGCAGCGGACCGATCATGTTTGAGTGGGAGAGAGACGCAAGGCATTCGCCGGTCCGGCGGGCCTCTCTCTCGTTCGGTGACTCACTGTAACAGACGTGAGCGGGCGTTACACTTTTTCATAAATGAGTCCGAGCCACAACCTAATTTAAGACGTTGTCACGTCAAAAAATAGAAATTTAGCTGTAGGTGATAAATATTTGTAATAATATAATTGTGTATATAATTCTCTATACAAATATATAAAATTTATAATTTTTTTGTTATTTAAATAATTTTGAGGTATTAAAAAAAAGTGTCATTTTTATGAACAGGCTTTTAATAAAATCAAAATAATTATAACAAAAAAAAATAAATTCTGGTTCCACTAAAACATAAATCAGTTACTTGTATGTTAATAAACAGGGAAAATAAAATTTTACTCTCAAAATTTGCACATATTACTGAAACTATTCCAAATTTTGGGTACCATAATTTTCAAAACAATGCCTACATAATCCCGTCAGATGTTCTAGACACAAATGTTTTTTACAGTTTGCACAAGAATATCTTGTTCTTCGACTTTTTGTAGTGCTGCAGTACGTACATCGTCCATGAGTTTGATTCTGGGGAGCAATATTCTCAGTTTCTATACCACATATTTCAGAAAGACGTAAACAAATTATCCTGGGAATGTTCTGCTGTTGTGTTCGTATACGAATATGTGGGCTAAGTAACTAAAATCCTAAATTTTCTAAGAATTTTCTTCTATCGATTTTTGTTTGGGTATTCGAGGTGTAAATGATGTAACTATTTATTCCAGCAACGTTCATGGTACTATAAAAAATGAAGATTGGCCAATGAGGAGTTGCACGAGCGCAATTGTAGGCTTCGCACATTTTGTCAACAACGTCGACACCGCCTTTTGTTTTATTGTAGTCCATGATTATTTCCGGTTTGCCAGTTTCCTCGTCAACAGCATCATCGTAATGCATAGTCGATACTAATAGGATATTTCTTTTTCGTTTTGGAGAATACGAAACGAGCGTACACTTATCTCTAAAAGCAAACATAATGGATTTTTCTGGTCTTGCTAGTAACATTTGAGGAGGTATCTCACGTTTATTTTGACGTAATGTCCTAACTGTAGTAAGACGGTGTTGCCTTAGTATCTCCGTCAAAGGTAAGCTGGTAAAAAAGTTGTCAACCGTGACATTTCTATTTGATCCCAAGATAGGTGAACAAAGACAAGGCACTAATGCTAAATTCGAAGTATCCCGTTGCAATGGTCCGGCAAACTGTTTCCCTATGTACACTTCCAAATTTGCAGTGTAAAACATTTTAGCGTCCCTAAGGCATATATTTTTATTCCGTAGCGATTCGGTTTTTTAGGCATATACATTTTGAAAGGACATTTACCTCGAAATGCTTCGAGTTTTTCGTCAATCGTGATGAATGCTGACATATTGTAATGTTGTGACAAATTGGATACAAACTAGTCGTAAATTTCCCTAATTGGAGCTAATTTGTCGACTTGTACTCTTTCTTGCATGGTAGCTTTATCGTCGAAACGAATATGTTTAAACGAAAACTGAAATCGTATCCGGGACATAGTAAGTCTGAATATGTCATTAGTCATTCCGTCTGTCCTAAATAAATCTATATAGGCTAGCATTTCTATAAATTTGTTGGTGTAAGTAACAATTTTTTCCAATATGTTTGGACAAAAGAAGCATTCCCATATTTATGAAGCTTTATTTTTTTGCCTTATATCTCCCTTAGGTCCAGGTAAATGTGTGAAAATATTTTCAGCGCGTGTTCGAACATTCCGTGTTGATGCAGGATATTTTCGCCACCTGGTAGTTCCATCTTTACCGATAAGGCAGGGTATTCTTGAGGTACAGGGGGTTTCTTCAAGAATAGGTAAGTTTTGTTGATTTTTAAACTCCTCTTCCGAGTCTATATCCTCAATAGTTTCTATAATATGGTCGTCTATCAAACTCACATCATCATCATCTGGTTTATTTAAAACTTCCCCATGAAGCCGCGACAGCCATTCTTGTTCCCTCTCGTAATTCGTTATAAACGTATGCCATAAAATATAATATAAATCAGTACCGCAAACAAAAAATCAAACAAATTAGTCTTACCTCAGAATATAACGGCAACTATAACGTCGGTTTGTGGGACCGAATATTCAAAATATAATATTCAAAATTCTTATTAAACGATACACGCTGTCCACTTGCTAAACTACAACTGAATAGATACAGGCACGTTCGAAAGCTACTGTGAGGTCCAGATTGAAATAAAAATTAGCAGCGCTTAAACCGCGAAAATTTGAATCAGTCGGTGCGAGAGACATAACGTTATCAGCCGAAGGTTAATATTATATAGCGAAACAGACACATTAACACTGAGATGAAGTCAAGAATTTATTAAGCCTGTGTAAGACCAATAATGACATAAGCCTCAGAAACAAGACCCAACACACACGGCCACAACGCAAAGGCTACTGTAAACCGCAGAGATGAGAGTACTGAGATGAATTACAGGAAATACGCTGAGAGATCAAACGAGAAGTGAAGACATTAGAAGAAAATGTAACGTACAGTGTATGTATAAATATACATAAAATAGAAAAAAAGAATAGAATAACCACATAAGCAGAATGGAGGAGACCCGTGTCGTCAAAGTCACCAATCGGCAGAAGAAGTATCGGACGACCTAGCAGAAAATGGAGTGACAACCTTCCATAGAGGTATTAATCCGCCAATGAACAAGCAGAATTGCTTATAAAGAGGAAGAAGAAGAAGAAAAACATTGTGAAAGTAAAATGTGACACACTGTATTATATAAAATAGCGACCATTAGAGTCTTCATTAGCCAGTTAGACTTTAGTATCAATTACTACAATATTCCACCTAAATTAATAAATATCTTTGGGCTGTGAAATTTTCGCCGTTACTACAAACGATTTGTTACACTCCTTAAAGCAAACAAAGCAAGAAAATAAGCGGCTGGCGTACAATACATCTGTTATTATTCCTTCTGAAAAAATTATTGACCATATTACTTTCGTGAACATAATCTAGGCCACTAGCAGTGAAATCATTATTATTGATTTTATTTCCTTTTGTGTCGAATCACTTTCCAATCAACAAATAAGATGTTTTTCAGTAATGCCGGTACGAATATTGGCGTTTTAAAATATTTATAAAATCATGAGTGTTTTTACTGTGTTAATTAATTATATTTTATTAATTAACTAATAATTACTTTTGGTAGAACTGAAAAAATAATAAAGCCAAAATGGTTTTAGACAGAAAAAAGAATAACTATAGCAAATCTGAAATATGTAATTCTAAAGGGTTTAAAAACAAAGTACGCAATCTACGTAATAGTTTACTATAAAAATTTAATTGTCCTGTTGTGATTTAAAATTGTGATGTCCTGGAGACTCCTTTAAACAGAAGAAACCAAATCATTATTAATCGTTTAAGAATTGGCCATACTGCCTTAACACACAAATAGCTAATAACAAAAGAACCACTACCAATCTGCTCCAGCTGCTCTAACCCACTGACTGTGAAACACATCCTGCTTGATTGTCCTCAATTCAAGGAAAAAAGAAGATCCCACGGATTCACAGATGATGATCTCAAGACAGTTCTCACCAAAAAAATTTCGACAGTGTTAAGATATTTAAAAGGCATCAAGTTATTCAATTTTATTTAATATAATATTTCATGTATTTGTTATATCCACTAATAACCCTGCGCGGTTGATGTGATTTTGTGTTTAAATAAATAAAAAAAAAATTAAATTCTTAGAAACCAACAACTGGCATCAAGGATTATTAAAATGATTTTGAGAAAAACTTCATTTTTAAAACTGGCGGACAGTTAAGGGTTTTTTCGATATTTTACCACAATTTGACCAAAAAAAAAAAATAATATTAAAAATTTTGTAACTGAACAAAGTCGAAAAAAAGGTCAATTTTTAAACACTTTTTTCAATTTTCCGCCATTTTATTTGTTGTTAAGGATTTTAAATTTTTCTGGTAAACTTTCACGTAAGGTCACTTCTTTTTTAAAATCCCTTTCCGAATTATGTATTTTATGTTTGCCATTCCAGAGATTAACTGTTCGCCATGGAGCAGTAATTTTTGGACGAAAAATATCTTATATACTAAAACGCTAAGCCATTTTCTTGTCCACCACTTTACTCAAAAACCATATTAGATAATTAAAATATTTTTTCGGAATATTATTAGTATTACTTATGAGATTGTCAAGATATACTTTTGGTACAAAAATTCACTTCCGGTTTTGAGATGACCGGAAGTTAAAATTTACTTTAAGTTTTAGACCCCACAATGTATATATGGATCGAAAGGTCTCGTCGAGACGAATCTAAATATGTACTTCCGGTTGCGATCCGACACCGAAAGTGACCCGAAACGCGCATAAAACGTCAAGATAGAGGAAATCTGACACCGGATTCGTGATCAGCATGCAAAATTAACTGCTAAATGATAACATTGTAACAAAAAACATTGTTTTCGACGAAATATTTCGTGATATTTAATACACTTTTTACTTGCATTATTATTGATGAATGTTATGTATATTCTTGCTTATATTGTTTTTATTGATCTCTTAATTTTTCTCGCAAAATAAAAATTTCATTTAAAAAACTCGAGTTGGTCCGCTAGTTTTAACTACAGGAACAATGAAAAAAAAAAGAAAAAAAATTGTAATTTTTAACAGTTGTATAATCCTGTTTCTATGAGCTGTATGGTTTTAAATTCTATCAGTAAGGTGCTAACCTGGCTATAGACCTGGAAATACCTGGGAAATACATTGTCTAGCTATGGAGACCTGGACAAAGAAGTGAGAAATCATGTACAAAAATAGACTGGCAGGATGCTTTAATAACACTTTAATAACAAATAGACACAGACACATTAACACTGAGATGAAGTCAAGAATTTATAAAGCCAGTGTAAGACCAATAATGGCATATGCCTCAGAAACAAGACCTGACACAGCTACAATGCAAAGGCTACTGGAAACTGCAGAAATGCGAGTACAATTACAGAAGTGAAGACATTAGAAGAAAATATAACGTATGGTGTATAAATGAATGGACATAAAATAGAAAAAAAAAGAATGGGATAACCACATAAGCAGAATGAAGGAGACCCGTGTCGTCAAAATAGCAAAAGTAACCAATAAGCAGAAGTATCGGACGACTGCGCAAAAGATGGAGTGATAACATTTCATAGAGGTATTAATCCGCGAATGAACAAGCAGAATTGCTTATAAAGAGAAAGAAGAAGAAGAAGAATAGTTGTATAATAATATAACAAAAGTTTGATTGTCATGTATAATACATAAGATACAAAACGTTTCGCCATTTTAAACCTTTGCCATTTTAAACGTTTCGTCTATTTTCCATTTTCAAAAAGAACTTTAATGATAAAAATATAACTTAATAAAATTTATGTAATGGCTGCACTGTTTGTTAGTTTGCGATTGAATACAAAAGGGATATTTTACTCTAAAGCCACACGGCTGACATTTGAAAATATGACTGGTTCAGGGTAGTATTTAAAATATCTGCCAATGGTGCATTTACGAACAATTCAATATATTAAGTTGTGATATATATTGGAGAGATCTTTTATATCAGTCTTATTAGTGATACCTTTTTGGTCTTTTTTCATGTGAATTATCTCAAATATACATCTTTTTTTAGTTATATTCATTTTCCAAAATCTGTACATTTTCAAAATCAAAAGAATAGCTATTTAAAGTTTATTCGTTTACCAAATTCCCATCAGTAAACATGAGCACGTGTTGATATTCGCCGTCTCATTCGTCAAGAGGCTATTAAATATAATTTATTAGACAGATTCTCATGTTACAGATCCCAACTTGCCATCATTTTAAATTCAGATTGTATCGTGTTGATTTTTAAGTTAATATATTGTGTTATATTTATGTTATAGTTATTGGTAAGTTATTTACTGGTCGTGTTATTTTTTAGAGTTTAGTTTAATTGTGATATAATGATTAATTTTCAAGAAATTCTTACACGAACAGTTTCAAAAGTAAATATTTTTAAAAATCATATGATACATAGGTCGTACATCAATAAGACCCTGTTTGGTTTACACGTGGTTCTATTGACGATTGGGAATTTGTAGAATGAATAGGGTTTATTAGAGAATGCTTAGGCTGTAGTGTTTAGTTTGTTGGTTTGTGCACTATGTTTGTGTGTAACAACCCTTCTATGTAGATATTGATGTGTTTTCCCAATATATGCTGAATTGCAGTCTTTACAACTCACTTTGTAAACAATACCCAAATGATTATGTAACGTTAGGTTTAAATTTTGAACACTATTTTCCGGACGATTTATGTTCACCATTTATGTCATATTTTTCCAACATTTTTGACATTTGTTTAGAGAAATCATTAATTTATAGTAAGGATATATTGTATTTGTTTGAGTCAGTGACATTACTATTATTACTGCTAGGTATAGTTTGGGTTTATTTGGGTTTGGTGTCGGAATTAGACTGATTTTTGATAATGCAACTTCTTTTTTTAATTAATCGGTTGGAAAAATCCGGTGGATAATTATATTTTTTTTCTAAGATATCGATAACTTTAGATAACCGTAGATAATGGTATGACTAAATAACTGGAAATTTCAATGTTAATTTTAGTTCAATATTTCAGTCTTCAATATTACCGATAGTACCTATAGATACTACCTAATATTCTTGGTATTATTGTAGCAGGTAACCAATTATAATCCTGTAATAAAAGGAAGTTTCAAAAGTTTATTGCGTGGGTTATGAATATAATTGTTCTTTTGCAAATCATTTTGTTCTCAAAAGTGAAAGTGAAAACTTTTGAAAAGCATCGTTAGTTGAGCTTGTTTAATTTGTTAACTATTTTGATTTTAAAATTTTACATAAGTTAAAATTACCAAAAAATGTACATATTGTTGTTAAAAGGGAAGCTGAAATCCGTTTGAAGAGGTCTACCCTCCGGACGCTGGTACTCACATGAGACATGGTTATATGTTGCCTGAAGTTAAATCTAATATAATCTTAAACATCCTTCACTTTTAACAACAATATGTACATTTTTTGGTAACTTATTTAAAGGGTTTTACCCTAATATTTTGGTGGCTCAGGCATGTTAACCTGCTTTTAACCTGATGATGGAATTATTATTCCGAAAACGTTTGTTATTTTAATGTAGCCCTCCTAAGGGTTTTTTTAAATATACCTGCTTACAAAGAATTAAACCTCTTTTTGTGATACATGGTATACAGCCAGCTGCAGGAATTTAATTTTCTTGTGGATTTCAATAAATTAGAATCCTAAGTTGTTCTTAGTACAAATCATACCCTTAATAAAAGAAATTAGATCAGCTTGTCAAAATGTTAAAGGTGACACTGTGGAAATGATATTTTTCAAAATTTGAAACAATAATTCAAAAAGACAATGGTTTTCAGAAACTTACTGAGGTAGCTGACGTTCCTGTCGGTAATTTTTTGCGAAGAAATAGATTTGGAGTCAGATAATTTTGTGAATTTAAAATATGGTCCCATTACATCCGCTGATGTAGAAAGAAGTTTCTCAATTTACAAATATATGTACACAGATAGAAGCCATAAGTTTTTCTTGAAAAATTTTAAAAAACATTTGGTCATTTGTTTCGATAATTCTAAGGAATAGTATTTTACTTTTTTATTACTTTCATTATAATGAAATTTATTTATATTTATTTATATTGATTTCTTATTAGTAAAATAAACAATAATTGTTAAACTATTATTGAGTATAATTGAGTATATTGAGTATATATATCATTTGATTATACAAAAGAAATTTAATTTATTTTAATTCTGTTAGATTCTGCGAAAATACACTGTTCTACTATACCATTTTATTCTACATGTCTTGTTACATATATTTACCTCACATTATTTAACAACCTGTAATTGTAAGTAATAATAAAATGACTGATTGCCAAGTCTAGTAAGAGTTGTTAAACTCCATCTTTAGAAGAATGCCTTGACATTTAGTTCTTAATAAATATATAGTCGTGATCACAATGACTTCAAAGGAATGAGTTTTGTGAAATGCAATAGACTTTCAATATATTTGAACTCTACGAATCGGTAATATTTTCTGAAGCGTTTGTAAAACAAGAAAATGTAAAATATTAGCATTAAAGTATTCCATTTATTTAACCATTTTATTACACAATAAAGCACTTACCAATAACAAACACTAAGACAGGTAAATATGAAATAAACTATTTTGCGCATGTAAATAACCGTTTTAGATTATTATTTTCCTCGTCACGACTGATTTGCTTGAAAATTTCGATTTAGGTTCCTCTTTCCCTCTACTTCACTTTTGAACCTAAGCTCAGGGTTGCTTTTACTTGGGTAGTGAAAGCCACCTCTTCTTGGGGGCGAAAAACATGCGTTCAAATTGATCAATTCTAAGCAACTTTTGTTTTAAAAGTTTTTAAAGTCGATTCTTTTCGAGTTATATGCGAGTAAAAATGTTCATTTTTCAAAATAAAAATCACGTTTTCAGACGGGTTTTTACAAATAACTCGAAAAGTAAGTATCTATCGAAAAAAATGTTTTTAACGAAAATGTAGCCTATAAGAAAACTTCATAAGGCTTCAAAAGGATTAGAAATTAGCTGGCTCAATAGAAGTGATTTAGTCTCGCTGCGTAAACAAGAATTAAAAGAAAACTGGGAAATTGAATGGAATGTTTTTTGTAACAAAAGTAACAACCTTTATACAAAAATTCACCCTGCTTTACCTACTGCGCCTTTTGCTGCAAGAAGTCATCCCAATAGAAGAGGATATTCAATGTTTGTTAGATGCCTTGTTAATCATGCCACTGTAAAAGCCTATCTTCATAGATTTAATTTAAGTGAAACCGAACTTTGTGATTGTAATGGTAACAATGACGATATCAATCATGGGATATTCGAGTGCATATATAATGATGCTGCTATTAAGTATATATTGGAAAATCTGATAAAAGAACAAATACCTCTTCCTCAGTGTCAATCTTCCATTTTATATATCTCTCGTCATAATATTAGGTTTAACCAAATTTTTTGGGAATATTTAAAAAGGACTAAAAGAAAAATTTAGGATGTAATGTGTAATGGGAATGTATAAATCTAGCTTTGTTCCTTCTGTCTATCCTTATGTTATATAGTTACCTCCTAGCCGTTGCCTGTCTAGGGCTAATAAATAATGTCATTACGACAACGATCATTAAGAAAAAATACAAAGGTGAGGATGTCTAGATCCCGCCTATAATGATGAATTCAACGAACGTACCATTTA
Source organism: Diabrotica undecimpunctata (assembly GCF_040954645.1). Classification (NCBI taxonomy): domain Eukaryota; kingdom Metazoa; phylum Arthropoda; class Insecta; order Coleoptera; family Chrysomelidae; genus Diabrotica; species Diabrotica undecimpunctata. The sequence continues at coordinate 122,108,426 of NC_092809.1, read as the reverse complement.
ATTTTAAACGTTTACAATTTTTGGTGCTTTTGGCTTCTGCGATGACAATAAACAAATCACAAAGCCAACCGATGGAAGTTTGCGGAATTAACTTCACAAACTCCTAACAAGAGTTTTCATATTTTGCGCATAGGCAATTATTCGCGTGTCGGAAAACCGTCATCATTGTATATTTATTTAACGCAGAAAAATAAAAATATTTTTATCAGAAAGCATTAAATTGCTTCAATTTTAAAGCGGGTAGGATTTCGCTGGGTCAGCTAGTGCTATATAAAAATATCATCTATAATAAAATAATTTATTGCATACAATTGATTAATTTTAACAGTAAAGACTTTTAATAATAAAATTTGTAAAACAATTAATTAGAATAAACTAATACAATAATGTTCTAATTTGGTGTGATATATAAATATATATATGGTGTTAACTTCCGCCGGTATCATCGATTTTTCATCTCAAAAGAAACATATATTATTGAACATATATCTATTCCGCGAAGATTTTTAATGATACTAGTTAATCATTGTCAATGTCACTTTCACTGACATTAACCTTATATGTGGGTTTGTTCGGTTACTTTCATCTGTTGAAACGTTGAAACATTTATAATATTTTTGTTTGTGTATTTTGTTTTGAATTTATTAATAGTGATGTTAAAAATCGTCATTTTAAACAAATATTTAAACAACGGAAATTGATTAGAAGATTTAAACAAAGCCAATTGTTCTCTAAATTTTTCAATTAAGGATCAGCAATTACTTTATTTTTTCGTACATAAAAAAATAAAAACATGCTTGCTACTGTAATTTCGATAAATATTTTGTTAGATAAAAGTTCAGTAAATGCATCCATGTTTGTTTTTAATAATTATCAATAAACGAAAAATGTAATATTGGTGTGTATTAGAAATATCACTGAGATGAGTATTAAGATAAAATTAAAATTATTCTTGTTGTTAGAGATGATTATAAAAAAAGTTCGGAAACAACAGAAATTTTTTAATTTTTATTATTATCATAATCTGCTCTAAAGATATAATACTCATTGTACCAGTCGTTTTATCAAATCTTTGCTGGGATGTAAACAAGTGAAGAAGTAAATAATAAGAACAACAAGAGCCAAAAGGAAAAGGAATTACACAGCGGTGTATAAAAACTTAAAATTGGTGACTGTCCAGTAACTTACGTTGGTCAAACTGGTAGAACTTTTATCAAACGGATAGCAGAACATAAAAGGGCTTTCAATAATAGAAAAACAGATTCTAAATACGCACTTCACCTTCTAGATCATAATAATTCTTTTAATGACGAATTTAAAATTCTTCACATTTAAAATAAAGGCCTTAAGCTATTTTATTAGAATCTATGGAAATCAACAACAATACAGACATAATTCTGAATGACTAACTTGAGACAAACAGTTCTCCCCTCCTCAACTTATTCAGTTAAAGACTTCCTCTTCTTCTTATTGTGCCGTCTCTTTTCGAAGGTTGACGATCCAAATGGCAATTGTTGCTTTGGAAACTACTGCACGAGTTGATGAGCGTCTTACAACTGATCTTTTGACTTGCACTTTAGCTTCCAATATAGTTAAAGGCTATAAAGTGTAAACAGATACCAAAAATATATCACTTGAGAAAGGCACTTTGGCCGAAACAGCTGTAGTAATAATAATTTAAAATAAATTTTGTGGAAGTGTTGAAAACAAAAGTTTTCAGTGTTTTATTGTTCAGTAAATTATACATCTTAAGTTTAGTCTGTTGTTGTGTATGTTTAGAAGAATACAAATTTGTTAATGTTTTTATGTGGAAACATGATACTAAAAATGAGTAAGTCGACCCTAGTACTATTTAGACACAAGCATTTGGTCGATTAAAATTTATCATGGTAAATCAACACCATTTCATTAAATTTGTTCATATTAGAACCGTGTGTATTAGACAAGAACCTGGCTTCGATATTGCAGTAATTAAGGAGTTGTGTCACATAGGATAATTAAATAATATGGTAACTAAACCAAATTAAGTATTTCCAGTACAGTTTACTCTAAAATTTTAAAGTTCTTTAGTCATATTCACCGAAGCGATCACGAAATGGAGAGGTTGTTGGTCCAAGTTTGGCCTCAAAGTCAGTGATAACGCACTGGATCTCCACAGCTATGATCAAACATTACCAAAAGGGTTTTTAACAAACAGTATATTAAGATGGCTCCTATAACCGAGACCAATGGAGAAAGATCTTTATTCAACCTGTCCGAGATGTTTAAGCTCAATATTGAACCACAACACATCTGTCAAAATACTAATGACTATGATAATGATGTCATATATAAAATAAAACGAATATTTCTAATTAAAGCAGAGGGAGGAGTTAAAGTAAGATAATCTCAGTCGAGGGCATAGCTGAATTGATGCTCCCTAGAAGAATTGGGCCTTGGTAAATAATTTCTTTGCGAGAACCTGGAATAAACAACTGGAGCAACAAACATGAAACTTGAGCAAAAGACGCGAGAATATTGTAGGAATACAGTAGTAGAGTATAATATACATACATACACTATATTATAGTAGAATACATAGGGAGCGGATGAGAGTGGAAAGTTTCTACATGGTGGGAGCACAGGATTCCCACCGCTTTTTCCTTAAGGATGATGGACTTTAGTAGGTAATAATTTCCCACTATAATCCGGTATGAAACGACTGGTACCTTGCGAAGATTTTATACTTCCACGATGAAAAAATTGGTTAAAATAAATTCAGAAAAAAGATGACTGATTAAACCACAGGTACACGAATATTATTCGAAATAAATACAGAAATGTAACAACCTCTACACAGTATGACTTGACAAAATAAAAATTGGCACTGGGGTGCAGCAGGGAGATACTTTACCGCCAAAACTATTTAGAATATTCATAGAGTACGCATTTAAACAATTAATATCGTAGTACCCATTAAGTAATGCATTACGTATATGGTAATTTAATAATACGAGTTAATAAAAGCGCAGTAGTAGCTTAATTACAGTTTGTTCAACTTCCGGCAAACTATAGATTGCCTAATATTTATTGAGGAAATGACTACAAATATTGCTTTTCATGCCAGCTTTCAAAAGTCAAAGATTTTTTTTCGACGCAGAGGGCAATACACTTATTTGATAAAACGTCGCATTTTAGCGAGATTATAAATATAGCTTCCGGATTAGTTTGAGACGCAATCTATTATAAATTTTTACCTCAACAACACCTATAGTGTAATAATATGGTAGCTGTTAATAAAACTATTTTTTACTCCACGACTTTATTTTATTTTATCATCGTCGATCGAGAAGAATCGGGCACAGGGAATTAAAAACAATCCGAAATTATAATTACATTCGAATTTTTCCACTTACAGAAGTGAGAAATGCTCTTTTCTAAACAATTAAGGATAGAATAGAATAAAATAAACATGTTAAGGCAAGCATATCTTTTTGAAAATAATAAACAAACTACTTTTACAAAGTACAATGCACAAGAACAAAGAACAAAGTTCCTACTTTCACAAAGAAACTCTTCTCAAAAGTGAAGCAGACCCAGTGACTATATTTATTAAGTACAAAGAACGCCTCTGTAAAATAAAACTGTAAATGAGCCATGCGATTTTTATGCAAACGAAATTTTCGATTTGAGCTGCTCCATTAAAATTGGTGTTCTGTATATCAAGGACAATCGCAGATGTCGTTTGTATTGCACTCAATGAATAATATGCTTATTAAAAAGCAGATAATTCATGAACACTGCTTAAACGAAAGCTACATGGCTTGTTACTGCAAGACCTAGTAATATTATTCTAATAACATCATTAATTTGATTTGCCACTTAATAATTTTAACGATACGAAACTTGCAATTAAGATTAGTTATGCAAGTGTATGTTATGAAGGATTTTAATAAAAGTGTGTGTTTTTTCTCATTAATTTACTTGTGGAATTTCGTAATATTTCAAAAAGATTAAGAAACTTTCAGTGAGATGTCAATACTAGTTATTTTTGCAAAGACTAAGCGTGTTATTGCGTGGGAATTGTAATTAGTTCTTTGACGAGATTAACTGAACGAATCTATAAAATTCTTTTAAATTTAATAGAAAGCACAAAAAGAAAGTATAGAACATTTATTAAAAAAGAATTTTCACATATCTTGTATTATTGAGTGCCTTTTTATATGGAATGAGGGTGGTAAGTCTTCTACAGACCATACGAGACCGTTTTCCGCTGAAGATGACATGGAGAGTGTTTGACTCAGGGTGAAAGGCCCATCTGCATGCAGTCCACCAGAGGAGACGTGCCTACAGATAGACCCATAACTCCCTGCCTACCAAACTCCAACCCCGTCGTTTGCACTATCTATCTAATTAGCCTTCTTCGGTCCATCTTTTGACATAGGCCTCCCCAATCCTTTTCCATTCTTCTCTGTCTGTCGCTATAGTCATCTAGCTAGAGCCCACGTGCTTCTTGATATTATCTGCCCATCTCATTTGGGACCTTCCTCTGCTTCGTTTATATTCCCACAGTCTCCAACGTATAAGAATTTTGTTCCATCGGTCTTCTTTTTGTCTTATATTGTGTCCTGCAAATCTCCATTTAAATTGTGCAACTTCTTGTCTAACATCCCTCACTACTTACACTACTTACACGGTTATCACATGAATAGCCAGTCTTTTCTATCTGTATTTTATCTCTGCTGCAGATTCCTCTCCAACATTTCCTTATTTTAGACAATTCGCGTAACGGCCTTCAGTATTGCCTTGAATTGGGTCTTTCCCCTTATTACTACCTGAATTATGTTAATTACATTTATTCTATCTATCTTCTAGATTCTAGATGGATTCTAGTGTTATGCTTTTATGTTTCATTTTATTTTTTTTATAAACGAAGCTGTAAATCGTTCCAAAAAGAAATGACGTGTCACATAATTTAGTTTTAATGATACGTAGAGAAAGAGAAAAGCTCGAGTTTGGTCGAAAAAATATTCTCATGAGATTTTTTTGCATATTCACTTTCATAAGATAATAAAGGTTCAGGTTCAATAAAGATAAAAATAAGGTTCAGGAGATCACCTAGGCAAAAGGATCTTAAAATTTTTTAAACAATTTTTGTTAATCAATTTTTTTTTAATTTTTTGGACCATTCTGAAGAAAACAGGTCTGTTGTTCAAACCTTGTCTTATCTATCATTTTTCGATAAGCACTTTGGGCTTATTTAATTTTAAAACATTATTTTTAATCGTTAATGAAGCGCCTATGACAGAACGGGCGTGCGGGCTGCGGCGTGTAGGTATAAGAGAGAGAGAGAGAGAGAGAGAGAGAGAGAGAGAGAGAGAGAGAGAGAGAGAGAGAGAGAGAGAGAGAGAGAGAGAGAGAGAGAGAGAGAGAGAGAGAGAGAGATTGAGAGAGAGAGAGAGAGAAACACGATTTATGGCACAAATTTTTACTGGTTTGAATTCTCATTGTACAAATGAACGCCCGTCTTTCCATGTGCGATTCATTAGCAATTAAAACAAGGTTTTAAAATAAAATAAACCCATAATTTTTATTGGGAGCTGCTGGAAGAGGTCCTGAACTTTAGAGAAAATTTATAACAGATCTTTTTTTATCTTATGATCGAAAAAACCTAAAAGGAATAAACCTAATGAATCACGCATGGCATGTCGGGCGCTCATTTGTACAATGAGAATTAAATTTAATAAGTACAAAATACTTATCGGGAAATAATAGAATAAGGTTTGATCTTAAATTTACGTTCTTGGTGAATTCAAAAATATTATTTTTTAGTTGTGTTTTGAATGTTGGAAATCGTAGTTTTGCATTTTTTTCAGTTTTAAATTGTTTATCACTCGAAATGATCAAGATAACAGAAAAATTACAGCAGACCTATTTTATTCAGAATGGTCCAAATAATTAAATAATATTGTCATGACGGAAAAAATTTATTGTTACAATTTGTTTAGAAAAATGTTAAAATATTATTTTGGGGCATTGGAATATTTCATGAAAGTGATTACTATTTAAATGGGAATAAGCCACAATTAAAGGTTAAAGTACGTTTATTTACGTTTCAATTTCCACTTCGAAAATCGTTCTCAAAATACAAAAATTAGTAAATTTACTAATGTCTGTATTTTGAGAACGATTTCCGAAGTGGAAATTGAAACGTCAATAAACGTACTTTAACCTTTAATTGTGGCTTATTCCCATTTAAATAGTAATTACTTTAAAATGCCACAAGAAAATAGCTTCAGAACAATTTCATGAAAGTGATTATGCAAAAACATCTCATGGGAATATTTTTCCGAAGGAACCCAAGCTTTTCTCCTTGTCTAATTTAGTAGTAAACTTGACTAAATTGAACTGAAATATATTTTTTTTTCAGGTACGTCTTGTGGTGTCTTCATGTTTATTCTTCTAACAATAATGATTGACAAAATTTTGAAATGGTAAGTACCTTATTCTTCTTCAAGATCCAGATATGTGTGGATTAGCATTTTTTCAAGATTTTTTAATGTATAATTTCTTCCCTTTTATATAGAACTTTTTTTCAACTTTCTTTCCTTAAATTATAAGTTGCAATTTATAATTTAAATTCACACAATATGTCCTTTATACATATATCATGCGGTCCATATGTATGAAATAAATTAATTTTTAGCGTTATTATGTACTATCTGAAAAAAAACCTGAAACAGGTTGATTTTTGTTCTTAAATTGAAAATTTACAGTATGAAAATATTATACCCTTCCAGCACCCCTTTTGAATTATAAGCACCCCTTTGAAAATTTTAAATAACAAAGGGGGTCGTGTGGCACCTGGTTAGAAAGGGATTTTAGTCCTCTATTCAGCAATATAGTTTTTTAAGTTTGGTGCAATCATAACTGAGAAAATTGATTTTTAAGATATACAATTTTGATGATGTCTCTATCACAAAACGTTAGGTTGAGTGAAGATAATAATATCACATAATATTTAGAATGTATTTTTCCATGTACTTTACAATTAAATTAAATGTTCAAAAGACCACCATTCACTTCTTGACAATAACCGAGGATATTTTGGAATTATCGTACAACATTTTGTACGACCTCGGGGGTCATTTTGGTAATTTCTTCCGTTATCCTAACTTTTAAATTAGCAATACTGTTTGGTCTATTAAATATACTCAATACTTTAGATTTTAAATAACCCCATAAGAAGTAATCAAGAGGAGAAGCCAAATCGGGGGATCTAGCCGGTCATTCGATCGTTCCACGTCGTCCAATCCACCTATTGGGAAAAACCTCGTTTAAATAATTTCTAAATATACGTGCAAAATTCGGTAGAGCTCCGTCATGTTGGTAGTAAACAGATCGATGTATCTCATTTGGATGGTTAACATTGGGAAAAAATCTTCGTAATGTAGGCACTAAAGAGTTAATAAAAAAATAAGGACCAATAATTTTATTGTTAATGATACCAGCCCAAAGGTTAACTTTTTTAGGATATTGCGTGAAAGTTTCACAAACTCAGTAAGGATTTTCTCTGCTCCAATATCTATAGTTCTGTTTGTTAACCGTTCCGTTTAAATGAAACGTCGATTTTGTTTAGGAATTGCAAATCTGCGTTCATTCTCTCCATCATCATTTCACAGAATTCTTGCCTTCTATCAGGATCATCTTCATTTAACTCCTGAACCAACTGAACTTTGTGAGGGTGGTATTTTTTTTTATGCAAAACTCTCAAAGTAGATGATTTACTTACATCATTGACGGCGGCAAGTTCTCGAGTTGTCTTATGTCGATTTTCCTCAATCTCTAGAAGTACATCTTACATTTTGTCATCAGTAAATTTAACATTTCTACATGGTTTTTCAATAGTTTTTACATGTCTAGTATAACGAAACTTCTTTTCAATTTTTCTAACTGTAGACTGCGAAACTTTTTGACCAGGGTATTTATTATTAAACATTTCACAAACCTCCTTTTGTATTCTTGTTTTACCACAACCAATCATAATTAAAATGTTTATTCTTTAAATCTCGGACAAATGAACCATAATTGAATTTCATACGCGCACAAATATTATACTGACGTCTTTTAGTAACTTTAAATACCTAAATGACAGCAGCCTACTAGATTCATATAAATTGTTTATTTGGTTTTTTGACTAATATTTTATTATCTTCAAAGATTTTTCCCTAATATTTAGTAGAATATATACGAAAATACCTGATTATTTCTAAAGTATATTTTAATAGACCAGGCAATATTGTTGATTTAAAAGTTAGGATAACGCAAAAATTAACAAAACAATCCCCGATGTCATACAAAATGTACGAGAATTCCAAAATCGAATAGGTTATTGTCAAGAATGGTGGTCAAGTTGAAAATTTAATTTAATTGTAAAAATCAATTTTCTCAGTTATGATTGCACAAACTCAAAAAACTTTATATTGCTGAAGAGAGGACTAAAATCCCTTTCTAACAAGGTGCCACAGGACCCCCTTTGCCATTTAAAATTTTCGAGGGGGTGCTTATAATTCAAAGGATGTGCTGGAGGAGGATAATATTTTTATACTGAAAATTGTCAATTTCAGAATAAAAATCGACCTGTTTTAGGTTTTTTCGCATAGTACATAATAACGCTAAAAATAAATTTATTCCATACATATGGACCGCATGGTATAGTTTTAGTTTTTATTAGTAATCACAACATTGTTTTAGTTTGTCTTTGTCATAACTAAACTCCTGGACAAAATTAACGCATCACTCATATTTTTCTCAATAATCTTTATTTATTGATAATTTACTGTAGTTGCCTATGGACCTTGTTTGGTAGTGACAGTGGTTATGTAAGCTAATAATAGTCTTGTTTTAACAATAATTTGGATTAAACTTCGTTTTAAACTAAAAGTGAGTTAAACTTTTCATAAAAAGTGCCGATTAAAGCAAAGTGCTTGTGAGAAACAAGCTTTTTATTGTGATATTTTTTATCACATGCATGTTTGGAAGTTCATTTGCATAAAAATCAAATCAAAAAATGAACCGCCAAAGAAATATATCAATGGAGGAGGCAGTGCGAGCATTGACTCTCCTAGATGAAGGATATTCAATGCGATACATTGCAGGTTTGTTAGGAAGACATCATTCCAGCATCAGTCGCAAGGTGACGCGATATAATAAAACAGGGTCGTACCATCGAAGGCCAGGGCAAGGGCGAAAATATTGCACTAATCAAATTAATGATCGTTTTTTGAGACAACGTCAGGAGGCTCACCAACAATTTGCTAAAAAATGAACTAGCAGATGTTCGAAATGTCGCGAAAAGATGATATCGTCTCGAAAAGTTAGAAGACGTTTACATGAAGCAGAATTGAGCAACAGGAAACCGGCCAAAAAACCCTTGCTTACCAGACAACACAGGGTTCAGAGATTGAATTTTGCAAGATTGCATCAAAATTGGACCATCGATGATTGGAAACGAGTTCTTTACTTCGATGGGACTAGAATAAGAGAGAATATTCTCTCTCCTGTTGCCAACCAGAATGTAGCTTCGACTTTTTTAAATAATTTTAAACTATTTGTCCTTGTCTAGTGTAGTGTTATGTTCAACTTTATGTTTAATTTTATGTTTATGACATTCTGGGATTGTTAGATAGCGAAAAATTGACGAAATGCCCCTGAAGATGCTCTATTGAGCGAAAGTACTTGGGCAAGATTTAATTAATAAAAGTGTGCTCGATATCTGCCTTTATTTTATCAAAGTAAATTCAATTTTAGCGACGCGATTTTTTCGATTACGTCTGTTTTTTTGTGTTCTACGACGTATTTCTTCGTTTGAGGTAAGATATGGCGTTCCATCGCCCTCTGAGACACGCGAATCTTATTCACTACCTTATTTGTGAGTGTTAATGTTTCCGCTCCATAAGTGAGTACCGGTAACACACATTGGTCAAAGATTTTTCTTTTGGTTATCTCTACCCAACCAAATTTCATGGCCTAAGTACTTATTCGATGTAGTCTGGACAATATCCTTTCCATCAACAGTAATATTTCGATTTATTACCAGATTAGTCATTATTTAAGTCTTGTTCATATTAATCTTTAGTGCGAACTCCAAGGAAGCGTGATATAATTTTTCCAACATTATTATTGCATCATCCATATCAGCTATGATATGGTTCAGATGTTGCTTACAAGTATGTTCTAAAAGCGTGTGAATAGCTTTGGAGAGACGGTGTTCCCTTGCCGTACTCCTCGCTGTATACAGAATTTATTTGTTTCTTGTTTCTTGATACAATTGACTATGTTGGTGTACCGATGGTCTATTCAGCATTCTGTCAAAAAGTTATTTTCACAAACAGTTACTTTCACAGTTACGTCAAAAACTTTACGTGGGTATATATAACAAGGACCCTATAAAAACAGTCTTATAATGTAGTAAAACGTCTTGTTGATCCTGTCAAAAGTATCAAGAGGAACATCACAGTTGATAACTGGTTCACTAGCTATCCACTGATGTTAGAACTATTAGATAATTACCAGTTTAGTTCTGTTGGCACGGTAAAGAAGACCAAAAGACAAAAGATAGAGCAGTGTGTAGTTCACTTTTTGCGTTTCATTCTAAAATTACTGCTTTTTTATACACTCAAAAAAATAAACAAAAATGTATGTAGTTTTGTTTTCTACACTACGAAGTCTTCTACCACACCGAAGAGTTTCGGAAAGTTCACAGAAGGTATCCCTAAAGATAATAGAATTTTATAATATCACAAGGGCGGAATGGATACGCTAATTTGCGGAAATAATATTAAAGATTATGCTACAAGGTGGTCCAGAATTATGTACATTAATTTCTAGAGCTCATAGTACGTCCAAAAATAAGGGTACTTCTTTATGTACACTTTTTTTATAAAACTGAATAATAAGGGAGATACAAGAAAACTGAATAATAGGGGAAATTCTTATTTTTTCAAATATCTTCCAAACGGTTTTGAATACGGAGTTCATATTTTGGGAGTGATTATAAGACATTAGGATAATTAATTTCATGTCACCACCTACCACATCCTATATTAATACAGGGTAGTTTTGGAGGGTAAGTGGGGGTTATTGCGTCACATGTTTTTTAATTTTTATATATTTTAAAAAAATATTTTAAAAAATTGTTTCTTTAGACTTTTCTACGCAAAAAAGGTGCTCTTGTAATATTTCGATAGATATCACCGTTTTCGATTTATATAAACTCGAAGGTATACATGTATTTTATTGTAATCGTTACATTTCTTAATATTCATCAAGTATGCTTTGGAATTGACACTTGTGTTAGCAACAATACTTTAATCTTAAGTAGTCTATGAATTGTCAGTGACGTTTAATAACAATTAAATTATTTAATCTACACTTTTATTGTACTCGACAGTGAAATTTGTTTAACACGTCTCTTTTGCTATATTTTTAAATTTGTTTGCTCGCAATATGGCACACTATTCAAATTCTGAGATGACAGACATACTTTTAGTATTAGGGGAATGTTCGGGAAATGCTGCTGCCGCTGTAAGACGCTACAGAGAAAAGTATCCGAACAGAAATATTCCCAATGCCAGGACTTTTGTAAGTACTGAACGACGACTGAGAGAATCCGGTTGTCTTCAAAGAAGGAATACAGATGCTGGTCGTCGTAGAGAAGCAAGAAATGTTCGCGTTGAACAGCAAATATTGGATGCTGTAATAAATAACCCCACAATAAGTACACGCAGGTTAGGATTAAGAACGAATATTTCCCATCAAAGTGTTTTTAGAGTTCTGCATGAAGAGCAATTACATCCTTACCACTATCGACAAGTGCAGGAATTGTTACCTGACGATATGCCACTTAGAGTTGATTTTTGTGAAGTATTGTAAAATAAATTTCAAACTGCACCAAATTTTTTAAGCAACATTCTGTTTACAGACGAGGCCACATTTATAAGACGAGGTATGTTCAATTCTAGAAATATGCACTTCTGGGCTGAAGAAAATCCAAGGGCTACAATGGAAACTCACTTCCAACACACGTTCAAGATAAACGTTTTGGGCAGCTACTTTAGGAAATAGTTTCATAGGATACCGCATCTTTCCCGGAAATTTAAATGGTAACATGTATTACAATTTTCTAGACAATATTTTACATAATATTTTGGAAGATATTCCATTACAAATACGCAGAAACATGTTTTTCATGCATGATGGTGCTACACCACATTACACAAGAATTTGTAGAAGGTGGTTACATGAACATTTCCTTGACAGGTGGATAGGCCGGGGTGCGGATGCACCGATTCATTGGCCTGCTCGTAGTTGTGATCTTAATCCAATGGACTTTACAGTATGGAGTTATTTGAAATCAAAAGTGTATAACACTCCAATTAATAAGTTATGTATAGTAAATGAGTTAAGAGACAAAATTGAACAAGTATTTACCGATTTACAAAACGATCCAGTAACATTAAATGGATGAATGCGTTCGCTAAATAAAAGAATTAGATTATGTATTCAACAAAATGGAGGACATTTTGAACAGTTGTTGTGAAATATTATTTTCGCCATTAATTAAATGTTAAGTATTAATTAAGTTTTCCATTAATTTGTAATATTATTGCTAACACAAGTGTCAATTCCAAAGCATACTTGATGAATATTAAGAAATGTAACGATTACAATAAAATACATGTATACCTTCGAGTTTAAATAAATCGAAAACGGTGACATCTATCGAAATATTACAAGAGCACCTTTTTTGCGTAGAAAAGTCTAAGGAAACAATTTTTAAAATATTTTTTTAAAATATGTAAAAATTTAAAAACATGTGACGCAATAACCCTCACTTACCCTCCAAAACTACCCTGTATTAATATAGGATGTGGTAGGTGGTGACATGAAATTAATTATCCTAATGTCTTATAATCACTCCCAAAATATGAACTCCGTATTCAAAACCGCTTGGAAGATATTTGAAAAAATAAGAATTTCAATTCACCCTTTTAAAGGGTTGACAACTAACAAGTTTCAGATTTTAGGAATCTCCTCGTGTGAAAAATAGAAAGACATTTTATATGTATTTCTAAAATGTGCTATATTCGGATTTGTGACGGTTTTTTTGCTTATTTAAACAAGTTGTTAGCCAATTTTATTTTACCGAATTTATAATTTTTGAGGGCCCTATTAGAAAAAATAGTTTAAAACATTCATTGGAAATAGTAGACCTATTTCATAAAAACCTCATTTTGTTCGTTTTCTTGCATATTACATAGTTGCTTAAATATTGACCCACGCAACCAAAACAGCTTACAATATCTACATCTAAATTCTATTTCATTGTAAGACCTTATAACAAATTAAAATAAATTTTCGATAATTTTAGTCTAATTCTACTGATATATTAGTGAAAATGCATTTAATGCTTGTGTCGATCACACGGGTATCAGAATTGACTTAGATGAAAATGATAGACAATAACAAAATCAGACTCAGTTTAATAATTATTATCAATTATTTTTTTATGTGTATATAAGTTCCGAGAAGGAAAGTTGGCATATATTTCCTTTATTAATATGTCACAAGATTGAGAACATTTAATTCATTAGCTTTATTACTTATATTGTAAATTTATTGCACATAATTTATATTTAAACCAAGTGCAATAAACATTAGACAATAAAAACACAAAAGAGGTATATTAGTATATAAGAAATGTTTTCTGGTTTATAGTTGTTAATATTTTAAACCTAACAGTTCAGTTTCACATTTCATACTCATAAATAAATCATAAAGGCCGATATTCCATTCTCAAATATAAACGATGCTGTATAATTTTGAAATTTCTCACGCTTATCTTCACGGATTTAAAATGCAGTATTCCATTCTGTTCTTGAATCGATATACTTATGGTGTGCCAACTTTATTGCACAATAAATAAGGCAATTATTTATCTATGATTCCATTAAAAAACGCATACATTGCAGTGTATTAGTACGTGTAATACCAATTAACAATGTTTCAGAAGTTTATCATACTAGATGATTTTTTTTCTGATAAGATTTAACAAGCTGTTTATTGTATAATTATATGCGATTAAGAGGTTTATTACCGCGTACTCATGGCGGTTTTATAGAATTTACCTGCCTTTTTCGTTGCTTTTTTCTATAATATATGTAGTACTTAATTTCTTTAATTTCTTTTAGTGCTCTCTAACTCTACTACAGACATTTTTTTTCTTCTTTTAATCTTCGTTATGGTTATTAGCAATCACTATGGTCACTTAAGTCTAGAAACAACTGTTCTAAAGATCTGTTTTAAGTTGCAAACATGTTATTGTTCAGCCAATATATCAGCCTTTTTTATAGAAACATTCAAAATTAAACCTTATATTTATGCTCTATCTCGCAAGCTTTCAATATTTCTCAAAAGTTCTTAAGCAAGTAGAGGTACCCTTTCGAATTTGATTCAATACTTTAAAATCGGAAAATGCAGTGATAACATTTCAGTATGGTGATTATTTTAACTATCTACATTTAAAAATAAAATTATACAAATATTTTAAAGTTATTTTTGAATTCATAGAGCACTAATTAAATCTGAAATCCACTCTTGGATAAAATTAAGGTTATTGTTACAATACCGTACTATAAGCTTCATAAGCCTCATGAGTTATCTCCTACAATTGTTCCTAAAGATAATTCATAAGAGAATCTACAAGCTGTGTGAAAGTCACATTTCCCCAAACCGGTTCGAGTTTTGGTACTAGAGAGGCATTGTTCTCAGTACAAGTCTTATTTCAGATATGCAGAGACATCAACTGCGATGTATACGCATATCTGGTTGATTACGAGAAAGCGTTTGATCGAGTACATCACGATAAGATGATGCAAATACTAAAAGAAGCAGGAATGAACAATCAAGATCTGAATATAATTAGAAATCTTTATTAGAATCAGACAAAAAATCTCAGAGTTGAAGGTGAACACACTGACTATGTGAAAATCATACGTGGAGTGAGGCAAGGCTGTATTTTGTCTCCTCTAATCTTCAATTTGTACTCTGAAAGAATATTTATTGAAGCTTTGCACGAAACTGAAAAAGGTATTCTACTAAATGGTTACCGGCTAAACAACATCAGATATGCAGACAATTTAGAAGACCTACAAGGTCTTATGAACAAAATCACGTATTATAATCCACAATATGGACTCAATATAAACGTTAAGAAGACAAAAAAACTCTGAAACCGAATTGTTTATTTCCCATTGCGTCTTCACATTTCTGCTTGATTCTATTAAGAATTATTGTAAGAAGTAGCTTGAGAGAGTGACTCATGAGACTAATTTGTCTAAAGTCTTTACATGATGATGTATTAGGTTTTTTTGGATAAATGTAGATTCCAACCATATTCGTGGCAGTGTACCAGTATCGTATATGTGGTTATAAATGTTTGTTAGTTCTGAGACATTTTTGTCGTCTAGAAGTTTGACCCAGTCTGACGGTATTTGGTCAGGGCCTAGAGATTCTCCTTATTTGCTTTGTTTGATGGCATTCTCTACTTCTGCTTTTAAAATACTAGGACCAGTATTCGTATACTTTGTGGTGTTAAGTGGTGGCCTCGTATCCAGGGAGAGCTCCCCCAAACCGGTTCGGGTTTTGGTACTAGAGAGGCATTGTTCTCAGTACAAGTGTTATTTCAGAGATACAGAGACATCAACTGCGACGTATACGCATATCTGGTTGATTACGAGAAAGCGTTTGATCAAGTACATCACGATAAGATGATGCAAATACTAAAAGAAGCAGGAATGAACAACCAAGATCTGAATATAATTAGAAATCTTTACTAGAATCAGACAACAAATCTCAGAGTTAAAGGTAAACACACTGACTATGTGAAAATCATACGTGGAGTGAGGCAAGGCTGTATTTTGTCTCCTCTAATCTTCAATTTGTACTCTGAAAGAATATTTATTGAAGCTTTGCACGAAACTGAAAAAGGTATTCTACTAAATGGTTACCGGCTAAACAACATCAGATATGCAGACAATTTAGAAGACCTACAAGGTCTTATGAACAAAATCACGTATTATAATCCACAATATGGACTCAATATAAACGTTAAGAAGACAAAAAAACTCTGAAACCGAATTGTTTATTTCCCATTGTGTCTTCACATTTCTGCTTGATTCTATTAAGAATTATTGTAAGAAGTAGCTTGAGAGAGTGACTCATGAGACTAATTTGTCTAAAGTCTTTACATGATGATGTGTTAGGTTTTTTTTTGGATAAATGTAGACTCCAACCATATTCGTGGCAGTGTTCCAGTTTCGTATATGTGGTTATAAATGTTTGTTAGTTCTGAGACATTGTTGTCGTCTAGAAGTTTGACCCAGTCTGATGGTATTTGGTCAGGGCCTAGAGATTCTCCTTATTTGCTTTGTTTGATGGCATTCTCTAATTCTGCTTTTAAAATACTAGGACCAGTATTCGTATACTTTGTGGTGTTAAGTGGTGGCCTCGTAACCAGAAAGAGCTCTTTTATGTAGTTGGTCCATTCTTCCTTTTTTTCGTTTAACTCGAGAAAAATTTTCCTTTGGAGTTTCTCATAAAGTGAGGTGTTCTTTTTCTCTGAGTGTGGGTAATTTCTTTAAGTTTTTTGTGTCTATTAAACTCGTCATGTTTTTTTGTAGTTCTCTCATCTCACGACATCTCTATTCCATCCAGGTCTCTTTTGATCGCTTAACCTCGTATCTTATTTGTCGATATATTTCTCTATATCGAGTCTCATCTTTATTTTTAAAATTTCTTCTTTGCTGAATAAGGTCTAGTATGTTATCGGTCATCCAATCCTTTTTCTTTACTGGCTCTTTTTCTGATTTCAAAACTTCGTCTGCTATGGTAACCACGGCGGAATTCATTATATCTGTATTTTGTCCGATATGAGAAGTATTGGCAATTAAATGTTAAAAATATGAGATAAACTGTTCAATAAATAGTGAAGAAGAAGATCATTAATAAAGACGAAAGGCTGGGTAGTTTATATTTCGTTAATGTAAGAAATAATAATAATGGTAATACGGGAATGAAATGTATTATTTTTGGTATTCAAGAGATTAAGATGAACAAGAGGGTCGGTGTAGTAGCAGGACAAAAATATTGGATGGGTATTAGTACAGTTGAGATTAATAGGAGCTGGGAAAATTATTTGTAGTTAATAAGGAAAAGGAGTAACGATGGAAATAGAAGGAGTATGATCAAGTCATTAATAAGTAGATAAGCAAAAGTAAATATAAGAGGTTATTGAGAAAAATTAAACAAAGTATGGAGATTAAACGCTCAACTTACAATCAACCAACAGAATATCGAAAGAGTCGAGCAATATACATATCTAGGCACCAATTTAAATAGCCAATGGGACCACTCAACAGAAATTAAACAGCGAATAATAAAAGCAAAAGCAGCATTCGTTAGAATGAGAACTATTTTCAACAGTCGAGACATATCATTAAAAACAAAATGCCGTCTATTGAACTGCTACATATTCACAGTTCTGCTCTACGGAATGGAAGCATGGACACTGACTGTTGCATCTATGAATCGGCTCGAAGCTTTCGAAATGTGGTGTTATAGGCGCATCTTACGTATATCCTGGGTTGACAGAGTTACTAATGTGGAGGTCCTGCGTAGAATGGGGAAAGAATGTGAAATTCTCATGACCGTCAAAACTAAAAAGTTGGAATATCTAGGTCATGTAATGAGAAATCAAGAACGTTACGGCCTTCTCCAGCTAATTCTCCAAGGGAAAGTAAATGGTAAGAGAGGACCGGGAAGAAGACGCATTTCCTGGCTTCAAAATTTGCGAAAGTGGTATAACACGACTACCACTGAACTGTTCCGCGCTGCAATAAGCAAAGTGAAGATAGCCGTGATGATCGCCAACGTCCGGAACGGATAGGCACTTTAAGAAGAAGAAGATGTAGATTAAGAAAACAACTATCGATGGATGAGAACAAAGTTACGATTGAGCTCTGTCTGTTGACATGGGTGGAACTGTTCTTCATGTCTTTAATGATCCCTAAATCTTCGTGCAGATCCAAACGTAATACGTTTCTTTCTTCTATATTGTGAATTAATTGTATTCTTCTTCTTCAAGTGCCCTGTCCGTTGCGAACGTTGGCTATTAACATGGCAATTCTGATCTTGTTTGCGGCGCTTCTGAATAGTTCGACCGATGTGAGGCCGAACCACTTCCTCAGATTTTGGAGCCAAGAGTGTCTTCTCGTTTACTGTCTATTTTTCCCTAGACAATCAATTGCAGTAGACGGTACTTATCGTGTCTCAATATGTGGTATAGATATTCAAGCTTTCTTTGTTTAATTGTATTCACGATTTCTTTCTTCTTTGCGATTCTTTGGATTACCTCTATGTTGGTGACATGTTCGGTCCAGGATATACGAAGAATGCGTCGGTACACCCACATTTCGAATACTTCTAGTTTTCTCGTGAGCGTCTGCGTCAGCGTCCAGGCCTCCACACCATACAGTAAGATCGGAAAAATGTAGCATTTAACTAGACGTAGTTTTAGGGGAAGAGACAAATCAGTGCTTATGAGGAGCTTTTTCATATTGCTAAATGCTGCTCTAGCTCGTTCTATTCTCGCCTTAATTTCTGTGGCCTGTTCCCATTTTGCATCTACGTTGGTGCCAAGGTACACATAAGATTCTACATGGTCTACATTCTACAATTAATTGTATACCTTCGGGAATCTTAAGTTGATAAACTACATCAACAAGTATTATCTCTAAATCAAGGATTAATACTGCAATAATTACAAAACTTTTTGATTCAAATCCTTAAATCGTTAAATTAAAGTAATTACATCAAATATAGCATTTGCAAACTGATTCTCTACCTAATATAAATCATTAGATATCTAATGTATACAAGAATTTCAAACGTTCTTTACGGAAAAGTTGTCCTAATGAGACGATCGCCGAGAGAAAACTACGCGAGTCTTTTACGTATTATACCTTAGAGAAAAAGTGTGAAACCGATCATTCTCTCTTTAATAATGTTGTTAAATTGACTTTCAAAACGGTTTTTGTTTTGATATTGTTTGCAAATGATCCGAACGTTTTACATCCTTTATTTGTTTAGACAAAAACAAGTGCCGTGCACTATTTATTAACTATTATATTGTTTGTGGTAAGCCATTTTATTAATAAAATTATATTTCAAAGATTAATAAGTTACACAGTAACAAGAAACGCATAACTAGTACATAAGAAATTTGTTGGTAATTGATTAAAAGCGTATACATCTCAGGAATATTTTACTTTCGATATCATTTACAATATTTTTGCATCTGTCGCTGCAATTATTAGGTGAAAGCTACTAGACATAAGAAAATACGGAAATATATCTGAATATTTTTTAAATTGGGGACAGATTTTCTTCTTTTTCACTTACTACATTTATAGTATGATTTTTTTAGAAATATACTTTTCTAAATAGCAGATTGCTTTATTGATCTCTTTTGGGAAATGTCTTTCTAACCGTAGACGGTAGTATCGTTTAGTAGTCTTCTTCTTCTTCTTCCTATGCCGTCCCCATTAACGGAGGTTGGCGACCACATTTTTAAAAGCTTCTCTGTCTTTTGCAACGTGGAATAATTCGTCTACAGTCATGTTTGTCCAGTCTCGAATATTTCGCAGCCATGACTTCCTCTTTCTACCTATTCCCTTTTTGCCATCGACTCTACCCTGCATGATGACCTGCAGAAGACTATATTTATTATTTCTTAGTATGTGTCCAAGGTATGCAGTCTTGCGTACTTTTATCGTTCTCAACAATTTTTTGTCTCGACCCATCCTTCTCAGCACTTCCTCATTGGTGACCCTGGCAGTCCATGGGATTCTCAACATTCTTCGGTATATCCAAAGTTCAAAGGCTTCAATCTTTTTAACTATTTGCGCTTTTAGTGTACATGTTTCTACCCCGTACAATAGTTGTGACCAGACGTAACATTCAACAAACCTCAGTCTCAGCGCAATATTCAGATTTTTGTCACAGAACAATTGTTTGAATTTTAAGAACGCTGCCCTTGCCATTTCTATTCGTACCCGGATCTCTTGGTCTGGATCTAATTCTGTGTTGATGTAAGCTCCCAGATATTTATATTTTGTCACTCTCTCTATTTGCTGTCCACCAAGAGTTAGTTGTTCATTATTTATTGGACTCCTTGATACTATCATAAATTCGGTCTTATCTGTGTTGATGTCAAGTCCCATTTGAATGCATTTACTATTTATTGCATCTAGTAAAGTTTGTAGTTCTTCGATACTCTCAGCTATAATTACCGTGTCATCTGCAAATCTCATGGTGTTTATGATTTCTCCACCAATTCTTATTCCCTCTTTTCTTTCCCATAAGGCTTTTCTGAATATGACCTGTGAGTACACGTTGAAAAGCGTCGGAGACAAGACGCATCCTTGCCTAACCCCTCTCGCAATGGTATATTATTTGTTTCTATATCGTTCACCTTTACTACTGCTTTCTGGTTCCAGTATATAGCCTTAATAAACTCAATGTCTTTTTTGTCTAAATTTATGTTTTTTAATTCATCTATTAACTTCATATGCTGCACTCGGTCAAAGGCCTTCCTAAAATCTATGAAGCATACATATGCACTCTTGTTACATTCCCGACATTTCTGCAAGAGTACCGTCAACGCAAATAATGCCTCTCTTGTGCCCATGCCTCCTCTGAAGCCAAACTGAGTTTCATCTATCTGCTCCTCACATTTCTTATAAATTCGGTTTTGAACAATTTTCAAGAGAATCTTTAAAGGGTGGCACATTAGTCTCATCAATCTATAGTCATTACATGATTTGGGATTGTTGTTTTTTGGTAGAGGTAAAAATATTGATTTAAGCCATTCTTCCGGGATGTTGTCCTCTACATATATGTGGTTGAGAATTCGGGTGAGTCTCTTTATATTACCGTCATCTAAGGCTTTTAACAGTTCAACTGTAATTTGATCAGGACCCGGTGCTTTTCCTTGTTTTGCATTCTGTAGGGCATTCTTTACTTCTGAGGGTAAAATTTGTAGGTATTGTTTTTCTTCACCTATATCTTGTTCATTTTCTCTCTCGTCATGGAACATATGGATTATATATTGTTCCCATACTTCCTTTATTTTGCTCTCTTCAGTAAGTATTTCTCCATTATTATCTCTTGTTATGAGTGTTTTTCTTTGTCTGGTGTTGCCTGTAAGTTCTTTCATTTTTTTATGTAAGTTTGAGGTGTCATGTTTGTTGCTGAGTTCTTCCAATTCCATTCTTTGTTCATCCATTCCTCCTTAGCCTTTCTGATTTCATATTTGATTTTATTCTTGATAGTTTTATATTTATTTTCATCTTTATTTTTGTATTTTCTTTTTTCAGTTATTAGCTCAACTATTTCCGGTGTCATCCAGTCTTTTTTAGTGGTTTTCTCTTCTTTGCCTAGGATCTCCTTTCCCCCTTTTAGTATGGCTTTTTTCATATCTGCCCATTCAATGCTTCCTTCAGTTAATTTATTTATCTCTGCGTTTAGTTGCTGTTGGCAGTTGTCGTCTTTTAGGTTTTTGATGTTAATTTTGGTGGTTTTAACTTTTTTCTCCGGTTTCCTGAGTTTAATGTTGACGTTTGCTAGTAATAGATTATGATCCGTATCTGAATTTGCGCTTTTATAGGTTTTTGCATTTTGTACTCCATTACGAAACCTTTTGTTAATCGTTATAAAATCTATTTGGTTTCTGATTATATTGTTGGTGTTATCTTTTGGAGAAGTCCACGTGTATAATCTTCGTAAGGGTAGGTCGTAGTATGTATTTGTTATGACTAATTCTTTCTCCTGGCAGTACTAGACTAGTCTGTCTCCTCTTTCGTTTCTTTTACCTAACCCAAAATTTCCTACTATATTTCCAGTTTTTCCTCGACCGACTTTAGCATTAAAGTCGCCCATAATTATTTTTACCTCCTGCTTCTTTATGTTTTTTGTTAACAGTTCTAAGTCCGCGTAGAATTTTTCGACCTCAGCATCATTGCTATCAGATGTTGGAGCATACACTTGGATTAGATTTATGTTTAGAGGTTTGGCTTTCAGCTGAAGTAGCATCACACGTTCGTTAAAGGGAATGAAATTTGTCACAAACTCTTTTAAGTTATTGTTGATAATAATACCAACACCATGGCTGTGTTCTCCAGTGCTTTTGCCTGAGTAGAAAATAGTATTATTATCCTTAGTGTAGTTTCCAGACTTTGGCCATCGGACTTCTGAAAGGCCCAATACTTGTATGTCTAATCACTCCATTTCTAGCATGACTGTTGTTAATTTTCCTGCTTCATAAAGTGTTCTTATATTCCACGTTGCTATGCGTTTTAAATCGCTTACACTAAATTTGTTTCTCCACCCAGGGATTCTTCGCACCTCTGTCCCATTAAAGGGACGCCGGGCACTCGGGGCCACTGTTTGATTTACGTCCATTTGTGGTTGTTCTTGAGAATCCTTAGGGATCTTTAATGCAGTGGATTCTCCTTGCCTTCTGCATCCTTATGCCGTTGATCTTGGTTCATCCGCCTTTGAGATCGATTTCTCAATCTCAGGACAAAAGAGTGCCCTTCCACTTATCAACTCATCCGCCCGAAGCCGTTGGTCAGTAAGTGGGGGTTTGCTTATACCGGCAAACATTCGGTAATTTCGCAGTGTCACAACCGGTTAAATCATAATTACCGCCTGTGATTATTCAGTTTCAGACCGGTAAAGAGATGTTCTCTACCGCTCCGATTCTGTAATGACATAGCAGCTGCCCTATGCCATGCTCTCAGTTGATCCGCGGGTGTTTATTTGGCAGAGCCTTATTCACACCTGTCCCACATATCTGTAGGACGTTCCCTATCAGCCATTGGGACGCGCCGTGTTGAGGTTGAGAACTACCCCCCTCCGAGTGTGTTTTCCAAGAAGTACTGAAGAGCCCCTACTCAATTCAGAACTCCTCCTTCTTGGAAACTACACCGGCACGTTTAGTAGTAAGGATAAGAAAATCACGAACCATTGTTACTTGGCATATATTTTTGAATTGGTGTTAGATTTTTCTTTTTTTTTTGTTTGGATAGTTTTTTTTTGATTTTTTCACTTTTCTGAGGTATGTTTTTGTTGACACTTTTGGAGCAATATCTTAATTTGGTTTAGTAATGCTTCTATAATACTTTTTATATGGTTATACCAAAGAGTATTGTTTTTTTTTCTATTTATCCTCCAGTCTTTACAAACAAAAATGCCACTGAATCTCTAAAAATAATACAAACAAGCTGAATTTTGCTGAAAATGCAAATTTTAAGACCCCCAAAAAGATGACAAACAGTTTACCACTCTACCCTCAGGCTTCCCCTAAAATCCATCCTCGTAGGGGGAAAACGGCAAACATTGATTTACCACGAATCTGTATCTAAAAAAATCTATGCCGTAGAAAAAAATGTTTTAAACAAGAAATGTAGCTAAGATAATTTTAAACAAAAATGCCAGTTAGCACTCTCTGTAAAATGAACCGTTCTCTCAAAAACAACATTTAAAGCGACCGGCGATTTTAAATGTCACTTACGCGCGTGAAATCAATTTTTTAAATAAAATTTTTATCAACTCGACGGTAAAAATTCAATATATTTTGATCAAAGTGTCCTATCAACAAAAATGAAAAAACGTTCTAAAGGTAAACAGCTTTTTCACTCAGTTTTTGTATTTAGCCGCAAATAAAGTCAGTTTGTATAAAGCTGTTTAATAAATAAACGTTGCGCGATTTTCCCATTTTTACGATTTTCACGAGATCAATAAAATTTATCAATTCCATTGACCGGTTACTATGGAATTTCCATTGTTAGAGCCTAATCTTCAAAACCTATAGCAGGAAAATTTCATTTTGAGTTTTTGCAATAAATATGATATATAACTTGATGACCTATAACTTTCATCTAATGTTTATCGATGAGATCGTTTGCAATGTGAACGTTTAAATTAACAGTTTTTAGGCATAACTCAATTGCCTCATATTTGTTGCCAAAACTCAAAACCGAAATTGATTTTTAAGATTAGGATCTACTAATGGAAATTCCATAGCAACCGAATAATAATTTATATTAAAACCCATTTTACTTTTTGTCGATAATAACGAGAATGACCAGTATGTGTATCTTAAAAGCCAGTGTTAGGATACAAGGAGAGAATTCCCAAATCTTTGAGATTAAGGATTAAGGAACGAAATAGTTTTGACACCCTCCAAATCAGGATCTTGTTTTTTATGTTGTATATGTGATCTCCAAAGAATAGCATGATCTGTTTTCATCAATTTTTTTGTTGTACCTAAGTAGGTATGTGCCTGCTATTTTTATGATTTTGTTATTTACTTATATGTAATTTTTATCTTAAAATCCAAATATATCTAAATAATACAGGGTGTTTTAAAAAGGTATGTCATAAATTAAATCACGCATTCCGGGGACAAAAATAAATTGATTGAATCCAACTTGATATTTTGTAATAAAAATGGACACGTTACTTTCTTGTTCTAAAAGAATTTTTTATACAAAAGAAACAACAAAATCTAAGCGCACAAAAAAATTTTAAGGGGGGTGTGCAGCCCTAAATTCCCCCAAACTTTTGAGTACGTTCAAATCGAATGAATTTTGTGACATCATGAGTTTCACACATTATTTTTAAAACTTTTTCTCTCTTATCACTTTTTTGAAAAACTAGTTTTTTCCTAGTTGGTCATAAAATTACAATTAGTTTCTACGGATACAATAATTACAAACAGATCAATAATAGTCAATAATTTGAAGTCATTTATTGTGTGAATAAGATTAATATTAAAAATTTTGATATTACAATGGCCTACACATTTCAGGAAATGGCAGATATGCATTTAACTTTGGGTAAGTTGGATCAGATTAAATTATGATTTCAATAAACTATCAGGAATATCGTAGGTGAATGTCAAGGAAATAGTGCAGCAGCCGCAAGGCGTTATGCAGTAAAATACCCCAATCGAAATACACCCGATAGACGATTATTTCTGACCATTGATCGTCGTTTACGGGAAACGGGTACATTCCAACCGCAAGTTGCTGGCAATAGTGGTCGTCCAATAATGGATGCAACTGATGAAGACATTTTAGAAATCATTAAAGAAGTCCCTGGAACAAGTACAAGGGTAATAGCTGCTCAACTAAATGTTCCTCACGTAAGGATTTCGAGGCGTTTGAAAGATCAGCTGCTTAAACCCTAACACTTAGCAACGGTTCAAGAGTTATTGGTTGTTGATTATCCTAAAACGACTAGATTTTGCGATTGGTTGTTAATGGAAAACACTCGAAATGTTTATTTTATTAAAAATATTTTGTTTACCGACGAGGTAGAATTCAGTAGAAATGAAATAACAAACCATCATAACGAGCATATTTGGGCCGACTAAAATCCTCACGCCAAAAAAAACGACTCATCACCAAAGGACTTTCAAAGTTAATGTTTGGGCAGGAATTGTGTATAACAATCTAATAGGCCCAATATTACTTCCCAACAATTTAAATGGTGATAATTATTTGCAGTTCTTGGCAAAAGATTTACAAGAGTATTTGGAAGAAGTGAATATTGCAATAAGGCAAAATATGTGGTTTCTATAAGATGGCGCTCCACCGCATTACAGTAATGAAGTCCAAGAATACCTTTGCAGGCAGTATCCTGGTCGGTGAATTGGAAGGGGTTGTGACGCACTTATTACTTGGCCACTCAGAAGTCCAGGTCTTAACCTCATATACTTTTGCTTTTGGGGGTTTATGAAAGAGAAAGTATATTCTGTAACAATAGAGGGTTATAATAATTGAAGCTGCAAATCAATTTCGTCAGAAAAATATGATTTTTCAGTGCATTCGGTTTTCCTTATTAAAACGATACCGATGTGTATTGAAGAAAATGGGGGTCATTTTGAACATTTATTGTAATATCATATTTATAAAGGTTATAGACATTTTTTGTACTTGTTAATTCATTTAAGCCATTTATTTAGTTGCACGTAATTTTTTAAAGGTAAATGAAAAGGCCGTAACTCAATAAAAACTGTTTTTTGAAAAAAAATGATAAGAGGCAAATTTTTTTTAAAATAATGTGTTAAACTAATGATGCCACAAAATTCATTTGATTTGAACGTACTTAAAAGTTTTGGGGGATTTAGGGCTGCACACCCTCCTTAACATTTTTCTGTGCGCTTATATTTTGTTGTTTCTTTTGTATGAAAAATGCTTTTAGAACAAGAAAGTAAGCTGTCCATTGTTATTACAAAATGTCAAGTAGGTTATGAGATAATGCAAAAAAACAATTTTTATTTTGTAACTTCAAAGGGCTGTAACTTTTTTCGTGTACACTTTTGTACTAAGGTAAGTTGAATTCAGTCAATTTATTTTTGTCCTCGAAATGCGTTATTTAATTTATGACATACCTTTTTGAAACACCCTGTATTTAAGGTTTATTATTCGAAATAAAAATATCAATCATTTTTGTGGTCAATTTATTATTTTATATAATTATATTAATATTATCATCTTATAAGAATAATCTTTAATTTATTGATTTATTTACGGAAACATATACATATACATAACTAAAACTATCTCATTTTTTATGGAAACTACTTTTTTGGTTTATTACGTGTTTCTGTTTGCTCTCACTAATTTAACAATTTCCAATTCATACAATATTTCAAATTTAAATTATAAATTTTAGCTCGAATACCACATGTCGTCTTACATAATAAAAACTCTTAAAATATAGAGTGCCCACTTCTTAAAAAAAAACGGTCCATATAAATACATTAATCTGATTTTATTTAAAAACGATTAGACATATAATGTTTAATGGTACTCTCACTTCATTAGAATAATAGAAAATAATAATCAGATGGTAGTTTTATCGATTCACACATTAATCTAACTTTTGAGTAGACAAAACGTGTAGGAGTGCCCAGAATATATTAACATCCAGATGCTTTACTTTCTAATATTTTATTGATCCCTATAGATAATATTCGGAAGCTAATGAACTTCAGAAATTCAGAAGTGCATATTAAAGTGTTACGTAAATCATTATGCAATTTGCAATATCTCTAGTTCACAACATATATAACAAATTTGAAAGCACTTATAAACTTATACGTATAATAATTATATCTTCTTCTTTTTCTTCTTATATTAGACCTTAGGATCCTTAAAAAGATCTTACTAATGGTTTGAATTCTGCTGCTCTTAAACAGCTTACTATTCGCTTATAATATTCAGACTGAATTCTGACTACCAATTCATCATCATTCAATCTTCGCTTATCCACTGCTGAAAATAGATCTCCCTCATAATTTTCCATCTATTTCGATCTTGTGCCTCTTGCATCCAATTCCTATGACAACGTTTTAGATCGTCAGTCCAACGTGTTGGTGGACGACCTCTACTTCGGTAGGCATCATCTCTTGGTCTCCATTCCAGTATCCGCTTTGTCCATCTATTGTCTGTCATTCGAGCCACGTGACCTGCCCAGTTCCATTTTAGTGTTGCTACTCTCTCTACTGCATCAGCCACTCCTGTTCTTTGTCGTAGCTGGCGATTTGGGATCTTGTCTCGTAGTGAAACGCCCAACATAGCACGCTCCATCGCCCTTTGACACACACGGATCTTTTGAACTGTTCGTACCAATTCATATAATATGTTAATTCTATTCTATTTTTAAAGACACCAATAAACGTACATGTGTATGCCAAGGGTCAAATAATAGAACAGGTAACTTCCATAAAATATTTGGGAACAAATACCAATAGTCAGTGTAATGCAAAAAAAGAATTCCTATCAAGAATTGAACAAGCAAGGAAAGAATACATTTTTTACAAGATCAGATCTTAGTGTGCAGCTTAGAATCCGAATGATCAGATGTTACGGTTTTTCTGTCTTACTGTATGGCTGTGAAAGTTGGACAATGGACTCTGTAATAGAAAAAAGACTATATGCCTTTGTAATGTATATATACAGACGAATGTTGAGAATTCCATGGATACAAAGAGTTACTAATGTTGAGGTACTACGTCACATGTGTAAACAAGAAGAAATACTAAGAATAATCAAAGAGAGGAAAATGCAATACTTGGGTCATGTGTTGAAAGGCGAAAGATACGAATTACTTCAAGTTATACTGGAAAAAAAAGTTCAAGTTATACTGGAAAAAAAAGTACAGGGCAAAAGATCAGTAGGAAGACGCCAGAACTCGTGGCTGAAAGTCCTGAGGAGATGGTTCGACTGCTCATCCGCAGAAATTTTCCAAAAAACTATAATTGCCATTTGGATGGACAACATTCGAAAGGAGACGGCGCCATGAGAAGAAGATTCCATTATTGGTTCAACATTAAATATCATAAGGAAGGTAGATTTTTTAAAGGAAACTAAGTACTTGAAAAAACTTTTAAAATAAGCTTTGAAATGCTCAACACAAAAACCGTACATATATTAGAAGAAAAGCTTGATTTAAGGTGAAAGTAAATACATAATAAAACGGTTATAATAGCGTAATACTCCTTTTTGTTCCTAATGGACATAAATTTCTATTTTGGCAGTCTTCTTTACTAAGATTTTTTATATATCAGCGCTTAATAGTTTGGTGTTATTATTTTTATTTAATTGCCATACTTCTGCCCTATATGTTACTACTGATTTTAATATTGTAATGCAGATTCGTCTTCTTGTATCTGCTTTTATACAGGGTGTAAAGAAACTCTAATGATAAACGAAGACCGGAGATTCCTCAGATAATTTTAATAAAATTCAACCCAATTTACCTATTTCTAAAATGCTTCCTAAGAGAGCTAGAGAGAGCTCTTTGAAGATAGCGCCTTGAAATTAGTTTTTTTTAATACCTCCAGAACGCCTCTAGTTAGAAAAATGAAAACTGGTACGAAAATTTATCATCCAGAATTAAATCGTTGATTGAAGGGTTATTCAATTAACGGTTAAATCGATTCCATTAATTGCAAATTTCTAGTACCGGTTATAGGCGTCCGTTTTGGGTAAGTCAACGGTTATTTTAACCCATAAATTTGTTGTCTTTTTTTTTTAAGCATTCTTTATACTAGATTATTAAATTTTCAGGTATTTTAGTACTAAAAGGTACTCTTACTTTAAGTCGGTAGAATATACCGTTTTCAAGAAAAATCGATTTGAAAATTTTTTGTTTTTTCGTCATGAAAGTTAAATTAATAAGTACTTTGATTAATTTTATAAGTTATCTTTGGTTTTAAAAAATGCAGCATACAATTCGTAAGAAAAGTTTATGAAAAGAAGAAAAAATCAAATTGAAACAAAATTTTATTTAAGGGTTTTAAAAACAAAGTATTTATTACGATGGAACGAAATTAACACAAAAGAACAAGTATCAAAAGTAGATAGTTCGTTAGTTAGTAGACAATACAAAAGATGTTCGATGTTGGTGACGATTAGTCTCTATACATAAATTTGCCGTGTTGTTAAGAAAACGAGGAATTCTTGCAAAAATTCCAGTTATTTCTAAATTCGTTGTAAGCATCTTGTATCCTTAGACGGAGTTGTGCACGATTTTATATCGGAACGGAATAATCAAATGCTTTTATGTATCCCAAATACAATAATCAACATAAGTAACAATAAAGCACCAGGCCCAGGGAACATAAAAATGGAACTGCTGAAATATGGAGGCGCAAAGATAGTAAGTATCCTTTATACGAATGTTGTTCAATAAAATCGCAGCAGGAGAGAAGATTCCCGAGGAGTGGAATTTATCATACATGTCCTCCATTTTCCAAAAAGGTGACAAAAGGTCACCAAATAACTACAGAGGGATCAGTGTAATGCCTTCAAGAGCAAGAATCTTTTCATCAGTTATAAAAGAAAAACTAGAACAACACATGGACCATGATAGCGAAGAACAAGCCGGATTCCGAAAAGCCAGATCATGTTTAGATAATATATTCATTATGAGACAGGTGATTGAAAAGAACAAAGAAAAAAACATTGATACACATATGACCTTTATCGACTTAGAGAAAGCATACAATAGCGTGCCCAGGAAACAACTATGGGAAGCAATGAGAAGAATGCGCGTTAGAGAGAAATGGGTGAATATAACACAAAGACTGTATAAAGAAATACAAGTGCAAATAAAGTTAGGTAATGAAATAACAAAAACAATCACCGCAACAAAAGGACTCAAACAGGGATGTGGTCTCTCACCTACACTTTTTGACATATATATATATATATATATATATATATATATATATATATATAAATATATATATATATATATATATATATATATATATATATATATATATATATATATATAGATATATATATAGATAAGGCTTTGAAAAGATGGTATAGAAAATGCGGAACAATGGGCATACCAGTACAAGAGAATATATTACATTCATTACTTTTCGCATATGATCAAGTCATTTTTGCACAGGACAGGGAGGATATGGAATATATGATAAGCAAATTAAAGGAAGAATATGAACATTGGGGACTCAAGATAAATATGTGCAAGACCAAATACTTATGTATTGGACCCGAGGTTGCAGATTTGAACTTAAGTTTAGAAGAAGAGACTATTAAGAGTTGTAAGGCTTTTAAGTATTTAGGGTCAATGATTAGCCGAGATGGTACTTGTATGAAAGATATAGAAATGAAAATAGCATGGGGAAAACAAGCCACAAGAGAACTTCATGGAGTGATATGGAACAACACTCTAACCAAAGAAAACAAAAAGAGGATCTTTCAAAGCATAGTGATGAATATTACCCTATATGGAGCGGAAGTATGGCCAATGACAACAACAATACGAAATAAAATAAGAACAGTTGAACTGGACGTTATGAGAAGATGTCTACAAATCACAAGAGCGGATAGAATAAGAACGGAGGAAATATGGAACAGAATTTAAGTAAAATGCTCAATTACAAAAAAGTTGGAAAACAGAGCCCTACAGTGGTACGGGCATGTACAAAGAATGTCAGAGCATAGGTGGCCGAAAAGAATATTAAACTGGGACCCGCCGGGAAGAAGACGGAGAGGAAGACCTGCTACAAGATGGAAAACATACGTCGGAAATGCTATGATAGATAGAGACCTCAGAGAAGGTGACTGGGAGAATAGAGTGCTGTGGAGGACGAAAACGGTGAACTCATAATGGGAAAAGCCGAAGAAGAAGAAGAAATACAATAATCGCAAGTATTAAAATCCGGTGACCTTGCTGGCCAAGCAACTAGACTTCCTCTTCCAATCCAGTGGTCTTCGTAGTTATTATCAAGAAAGTCTCGTACATTTTTGCTAAAGCGGCCGGACAGCTGTCATGTAGAAACCATAAGTTTTGCCATAAGGCACATCATTTAACGAATCAGGTAAAAGATTTTGAAGGAAATGTAATCAGCACCATTTGAACGAGTAGGGAATTCCACAGCCCCAAGTAAATATTTATTATTATTCGTCACCAACTTACGAATAATATTGTGCATTATGCACATTAAAAATTCTTTGTGAATGTAACTTTCTCGTAAAACAAAATGTATCTGAAAAAATCTTCATTTTGATTTTTCTGTTTTTGTAACCATGTGACGAATTCTTCACGAGCAGAAAAGTTTCCTTGTAACAGTGCTTGTACCTTTGTGAAATGAGAAGGATATAAATTTTCGTTGTGTAAGATATTTTCTACGGAAGATTTTTTTGGCAGATAGTTTTCGAATGGTAATTTCTGGAGTTTCCTTAACTTACTTTAAAATAACATCTTTATGGGCTGCTTTTACATCATCATGTCGCCCTCTTTCATAATTTTTTGGGACCGCTGAACCTGTTTCTCTTAATCGTTAATAAAGAGCTGTAAATGTTTAGTGAGTAGGATCACAATTGGGAAATTTTGCAGGGTATCTACGTTGTGCTGCTCGAGCGTTACACTTGATTTCGCTATAAACGAAAGCATATCAGCGTACTCCTCATTGATAAAAACCAGTTTTGTTGAATTAAAATTGTTATATTTGAAAGCTACAAAGTAAAAAAACTAAAAGACAAACTTCGCGAACTGTCCACAATTTGACTATGAAAAACGTAGGTTATACTTCTGTTGACAGGTCCACGGCCAACTAGTGCAATAAATATTAATTTAACTTTCATGGCGAAAAGCTGAAACATTGTCAAATTGATTTTTCTAGAAAACGGTGTATCTTATTGGCTTAGAGTAAGAGTGCCTTTTAGAACTATAATAATACCTGAAAATTTAATAATCTAGTATCACAAATGCTTTAAAGGTAAAGACAAAAAAGTTATGCGTTAAGATAACCGTTGACCTACCCAAAATGGACGCCAATGATCGGTGCTAGAAATTTGCAATTGATGAAACCGATTCAACTCTGGATGATAAATGATCGTACCAGTTTTCGTTTTTCTAACTAGAAGCGTTCTGGAGGTATTTAAAAAAACTAAATACAAGGCGCCATCTTCAAAGAGCTCTAGTTCCCTTAGGAAGTATTCTCAGACTAGGTGAATTGGGTTAAATTGTCTTAAAATTATCTAAGAAACCTCCGTTTGTCAGGAGAGTTTCTGGACACTCTGTATTTTTTTGCCATAAAACCATAATCAGGACCCCTATGACTTTTCCTTTTACTATCCGGCCTTTTATATTTTCTTCATTTCGTCTTGTACTAGTTAACTTCATTCCTAAGTATATGTATTCCTTGCAACTTTCAGTTTTTTTCTAGTCCATGTCCAGTTTTTTCGTAGCTTCTTCCATTCCTATATATACGTACCTACCGTGTTTTTTCCATGTTGTTCTTACTTTTTACATTCTTTCACAAGTTTCCTTAATATGTATTCTAAATATTCCTTGTCCTTGTTGTTATTGTTGTTTTCGTGAGTATTCCTTAATTATTATATACTTAAAATTCTGAATGACGAAAATATTGAGTGTATAATTATTTAATAAAACCTACAACGACGTTCAAATTCCTGAAAAATAGTTAAAATCTATCTTTTTACTCTTAACCAAGAAAAATAATCCCAAATCTTGCGATAAGTACCGATTAATCAGCCTCATGGCCACACTTTAAAAATTTTACTTTAAAGTTATTCAACAGCGTATATACATAGTGTTTAGATATCTGGGAATGGATATAACTAGTGTCGGAGCTGTTGAAGAAGTACGATAACATAGCTTAAAAGCAAGTAAAGCGGCGGGATCTCTTAATGACACAATCTAGAAGAACAAACACCTAAGACATTAACATACACGGCGGAGACAAGACCTCACACATCTAAAACGAGATAACTGCTAGAAACAACAGAGATGAAAATACTCGAATATTAGGGAAAAGTCTGTTAGATAGGAAGAGAAGCGAAAACATAAGAAGAGCATGCAATATAGAAGACATAAATGGATGGGCGACAAAACGGAAACAGGAGTGAAACGAATACATTAATATAATGACAAAGGATAGGATAGTACGAATAGCACGAGATAAGTCACCAAATGTACGAAGAAGTATTGGCAGACCAAGAAAAAGATGGTGCGATAATTTAAACAATTTAGGAGGCTAATATTGAAGAAGAAACAGGTACTACGTACAAGAACGAAGAAGAAGAAGTATATACATACAAAACTGTACTGTATAAAAAATGTGAAGAACAATTAGACAACAGGTTAGCAGGACAAAAGAGTATAGGGAAGTTGACGTTGGGGACCTGTATTCTATAAATATCTTGAAGACATCTGCCATCCACCGGCATCTCTGGAATACAAATTACATGCTGAACAAATTTATACGTGTACATATCACCTTTCTAAAGTTAAACTGTGTATTGTTTATATTTTTTTCGCAGTTTCTGTAAATATATCACTTCATAGTCATCAAAGACATTGTAAAAAATGCTTTAACACTATCATTTAATACTAGCTGTATAACAGGACGAGGAAAACATTGCTACTAGGCTAAAAAAAATATTTTCTAAAATATATGTATCCCCTAAAACAAGCTTACTGTGTTTTAATGTTGATTAACCTCATTTCGAATACATTTTGTACAATTTTGATCGGTGATAAAAGCAATTTCCAAACATAAAATAAACAAATACAATATACCGTTTCAAACCGTTTATGTATTTGTGGACTTCACAGTCGAATAAAAATTGGTTTTTATACCATTATCATTACTGTAAACAATTTAACAAATCGTTACCCAAAAATTGTTAATTTTCTGCCGTGCCTGCTGCGGTCGGCTTTCATTTGAAATTTCTTCATGCTTCGGTATCGAAAAAACAGACCCGTATTTATATGCAGGCTAATACTGTGATAATCTTTATGCGTGACAATGATTGATAATTTTTTAATAATTTAAGAATGTCAACACAATAAATGTTGTTGTGACAGACAATATTGAATGAAATATTTTTAAATAGATTAGTAATGGTTATGAGTATTGGGAATTCAGTTTTGATGCCTAAGATTACGATCAATTAAGGCCAAAAAAAACCAGAGAAAAAATACAGAATAGTCTAAATAAAAAGTTAAACATTTCCTAAATTAAATCATTATCAAATTTCTGTAATTCTTTTTATAAAGGGCAGCATGCTATGCGCTGAAAAGCAACAATGTCTGTAATTTCCTTAAAACTGTTATTTTCAAATAACATTTTCTAATCAAACCATTTTAAATTATTTTGTAAGTGGTTTTTTGCAAATATTTAAGCAAATAATAACACCACATGTTTTTATTAAGACTCATAGTTCTACCCTACTTTGCAGTCAATTAAAGTGGAATTAAATTACACTTAAAAGTAAAAAATTACATTTATAACTAATATTTGACGTATTTATAAAATACCTTGTGAATATGACAATGGTATTTGGGTGAAAACATTTACACCGTACTATTTTAAATTTATATGACATCCATTTTCCTGAGGGTATTCTCAAGCTAGGGTTAATTTCACGTAATAAACTTAACTATCCTTCAATAAAGTCGTCCCAGTAACGCACCTAAAAATATCATTAGTATATCAATAGGAATCAGGCAGATACAGATTAAGTTATTACAAGATTTTTTTTTTGTATTACCAGGTAACAAAACAAAATAATTTGTTTAATTGCTATTTTAAGAACAAATAAATGTCTTTTAAACCAAAGTTGTTGTTAATTGATAATGTTAAAGATAATGTTGTTAATTGATAATGTTAATAATCACAACATTTGTATTTAAAACAATCTTAAACGCTCGTCAAGCGGGTTGGACTATTGTTTTCTATCTCAATTAAATCCAAATCTGAAATACTGTTTCTTACGTACGTTTCAATAATGTAATTTACGTTCCTGTGAGAATTATGTCGTCATTATGTGACAATATCGTGAATCAGAGTATAGACCGTTTTAAGATAATAATATCGCATTGGCATCGGATTACTTCAGAAACATCTGCTGTATCCTATTTACTGGTTTATGAAAATGTAACAGACCGCTTGATTTTTTCCTGTTAGGGAAATCACCATGATATTGACGACAGTTATTTGTATCAGTTTTATGTTGAGTTTAAATAGTTCTTTAATGAATATTATTAGAGCATATCGAAGGATATTAAAAGAGTAATGTCTTTGCAAGAATTGTCAGCGTTGCTATAACAAAATATGCTTTATTTAATCCAATTTAACTAGACAATCGAAACTAAATACAATTATTTTAATTGCTTTTGTTATTATACGGTATTATTAACAGTCTTCTTAATTTTCAACTTCTAGTAATCGAAGTCGGCTTAGAGTTGCATTATATCTCCATTGTTATGTAATTTTTACTCAGGTCAGTTATAGAAGAAAGCACTTAAAGAAATACGAGCTGACATATGTCAAATCCATTTAAGGAAAACAAAGATCTAAAATGGGGATTTTGCCTCTCACCGACTCTATTCAAAATATACTTGAAACATCCGTTAAAACTCTGGAAGAGTAAGTGTAAAAATATGGGAATTGCCTTAAGAGAAAACAGCATACTATATACACTATGTTAAGCGGATGATCAATTAGTGGTATTAACCCAAGAACATGAGGACCTAGAATGCATGAAGAAAGATGTATGTAGGAAGAAGAAGATATGTAAGATAAAGAAGAGAAGATCTCATACTTAATGATGGAAAACATATGCAATACAACCAAACGTTTAAATATTTAGGCATTTATTTGACAGATAATAGGAACCTGAATGATCCAATAAGAGGCAGAAATATGCAAAAAAGAAAAGTCATACAAATGATGAACAGGGTTCTGTGGGGCAAAAATATCTGCAAGAAAAGATATTTTATTGTCAGATATGGTTCACAATTCACAATGACTGACGACATAAAATACCAATAACTGAAGTGGTGCGGTCTCGGTCAGAGAATGGAAGAAGATCAATAACCAAAGCAGCTGCTAGACTGGACACCACAGTGAAGACATAGAATAGGTAAGAAATAAAGGTGGTTGCAAATTTTAAATTTTAGTTTTAATAAAAACATCTTAAAAATAAAAAAAAATAAATAAAAAAACTGTTTTTTTAATTTTATTTATCATATCTATATTATGCATATGACCTTCATACTTCGCAAAAGAAATCTTTTTAATATGTTCAACCATCACACAAAATTTCAGTCAAATCGATCAAAAAGTTAGCACAATAATTTTGCATTCTAACTCTTGTGAAAAAAAAAGTAATTTTAAAAATGATGAAGTCCTGAGAAACTGAAGTCTTCAGATAGTTAGAAGTTTTATTGCATATAAAAGGACATTTAAAATTTTAAATGCATTTTGAAAAATTATAATTCGTTAATTAGGAGAGCTTAGGGATATTAGGTAATATTTATTGAATTTTTGAGCTAATAAACAATTTTTAAAATAACTGTGACAATGACTTTGAGAATTACTTTTTAAATTGTTTACCACTTTTTTTTTTAAATTGCACATTGAAAGTACATTAAAATACGCTTCTTTAAAAAATGTTATTGGTTTGTTAGTTCCTGAATTAGAATTTCACTAAATTCTTTCCTCAAAAATGGAGATCAAGCAACCTAATACCTCTCTTCAAAAAGGGAGACAAATCGGACCCGGAAAAGTACAGAGCAGTTAATTTATAAAATACAACACTAAAATTAACAACCAAAGTGATAACAAATAAACTGAATGAAATTATAACACTAGCAGAAGAACAACAATGTTTTAGGTCGGGAAGATCATGCACCGACGCTATATTTATAATGACGTAAGTGCAAGAGAAATCATTAGAATACAACAAAGCGGCATAGCTATGTTTCATGAACCTTAAGAAGGCTCAAATTAAAAGACGTTATCCACTTACTGTACGCAAGAGAGATACCTCTAGGAATAATTAAAACGATCGAAAATATCTACCAAAACAACACAATAAATGTAAAAAAGTGGAAGAAAAACTTATCGACCTTATTCAAGCTGGCAATGGAATAAGACAGGGAGATTCCCTTAGTTCTCTATTGTTTAACCTAATTCTGGATGAAATATTAAAAAAGTAATCACTAAAAAAGGATACCAAATGGGAGAAAAACAACTTAAAATAATCTGCTATGCAGACGACGCATTACTACTCTCTCAAAGTGAAGATGATTTACAACGTATGCTGCACCAATTTAATACAACCGCCAAACAATTTAACATGTTTATTTCCCCAAAAAAGACAAAATGCATGGTTACAACAGCAAATTTACTAAGATGTAAATTGGAGCTGAAAGGTCAGATAATAGAACAAGTGATGGAGTTTAAATATCTAGGCATCACATTATCTAGCTACGGAAAGCTCGAAATTGAATTGGAAGATCAAGTGAATAGACCAAACAGAGCCGCAGGCTGCCTAACAAGACCTGACACAGAGAGGACAAAAAGGATCTTAGAAACAGCAGAGAAAAAAAAATTGGTGGTAAGACACTATGGGATAGAGCTAGAAGTACAGATATACAACGAAGATGCAAGGTGGAGAACATCAAGAACTGGGTAAGAAATAGAAGAGTAGAATGGAACGATTATATAAGCCGAATGACAATAAGTAGAGCAGTGAAGACGGCAAGAGAGGGTTCCCCAATAGGAAGACTATCAGTAGGAAGACCACGAAAACGATGGAACGACAACTTACTGGAGGCACATTGAAAAACAGACAGAGTCATATTTAATAATAATAAGAAGAAGAACTAATTCTATTATTTCTTCACTAGAATATTCCATTTTTGTAAGCCTTTACAATATCTCTTATTAATCAGTCATTGACAAATCTCATTTCAAAGGTAACCTGGTAAATACTAATTTGGTATTTGGTATATTTAATAATTAGGATTCATTATATTTAAAACAAAAATTCATGTAAAAAACTGATATTTTTACAAAAAGAAAAATAATTATTTTCAATAAAGTGGCGTGTTGAAATCGATTAGCCAAATTTTCGTTTGAAAACACTGTACCTATATGGGAAATAACGAGGAAAAATACAAATTTTTTGATTTTGTTTAAAAGATTGTTTAATAAAAAGTTGAGCAAAGTGAGCACTCGTCGAGCAAATTATAATTAATAGTGATCCTTGGAAGCGATTTATGCAAAAAACTGCGTTTATAATATTCTTCTCACCCACCTCAAAACATATAGCGCCTGATCTAATATAGCATTGTACTTATAATCATGGCATCTATAGAAGAAAAAGATTATCCTACATATATAAATTTGCTTTAACATTGACCTCTTGAATTAAATACGTCCGTATCATACCGGAAATAATATTAAACTATAATAAAATCCTACTGATCTATATTATGTAATGAAAATCTACAAATTACATATATCAATTACTTAACAGTTGCAAATGATTGCGTATACAGAACAATAAAGCATTCATACGATCACAGATATATAAAAAGACATACGATCATAATTTAATCCTAACTGTTCTTTATCTCATAGTCCACCAAAGAATACCGCTATGACTAATGACGGCAGTAGTTGTACCTTCCCATATGTAGTTTCCAGGACATTAGATTTTATGTAATTTCTTTGTGTATGATGAAATTAATATAAAAGATTTAAAAGTAATACACAATCTTAAAAAATAATAAGCAATTAGCTACAGCATCTGTTTAATAGAATTTATTTCTTTAAAATTGCTTGATTTAAATTATACGGCCAGTAAGTGACCGTTCTTGAGTGTAATTTGCATCGTCATGACGGATTTGCTTAAAAATCTGGATTTAGGTTTCTCTTACCCCTGTTTCACTTTTGGACTTAAGGCCCAGGATTGCTTTTACTTAAGGGGGGGGGGGGAATTTTCATTTCATTTTTAAAAATAAAAATCCCGTTTTTGACGGTTTTTCAGATATAATTTGGTAGTGAGTATTTTATCGAAAAAAAAAATGCTTAGAAAAAATGTAGCTTATAAAAAAACCAAAAAAATGGCGCATTTATGAAGTCTGTAGACCCAGTAGAAGCAGAGTTGTCTTATTTGTCAAATTTAAAAATGAGGCATACAAATTTTGAAAGTGTTTTTTTTAGGTTTATCACCGTTAATATCGTGAAAATCAGCCTCTAATTAGTACCCTAAATGAAATTAATCGTTACCGCCTTACAATTAACTTTATTTTATGAGATTGGTATGGTATTAACACAAGCATGGTATTTAGGGTGGCAGTGAATAAAATTAAGATAGCTATGATGTTAACCAACGTTCTGGAAGAACGTGGTACATAAAAAAGAAGAAATAAAGGGCCATTATGAATATTTACTATAAAAGATAGGACAATTTTAAAGACCAATCAAAGAAAATTAAGGATTCCGCCGAAGACACAATCGTGAGATATATAATACTTGGAAGGCATTGTTATTAATATAAAAGACCGGAGAATAATGTTTTATGGTCACCTAGAATATATAAATCTTCAAAGGCTTACCCATCACATTTACTTTTCAATCTTAAGATCATCATCTTGTTCAAAATGGGCAAACAATTTCAAAAAAGGCTCTGAAATAAGCAGAAATTCCATCTGGTGGTCTCAAAGATGGTCAAAGTCTCAGAGACAAGGTGAAATCTACTAAGAATTTTACTAAAATAACAATCTACTGGTACAAGAGAAAAATTCAGTCATGAGAAAGATAAAACAATCTTTTTGGTCCTGAGCATGCTAAAACTGCAGTCAAAAAAAGTGTAACAGAAGGAAAATGTAACCGTGGTAAAGTGAAAATATCTAAGGAATACCTATGTTTAATAGTAAACAAACCAGGACTGATTCATTATGATGATCTATCAATGATGATAGTGAAAAAATATGTTGCTAAGACCTTATTCTCAGAAATAGAATATTATATTTCCTTTATTTCGAGCAATTTGCATAGATGCCTAAAATTTGTGAGAGATACTCCAAAATACCTAGGGTTCGATTACACGAAAAGAGTCCCTTCAGAACTCAATCCCTTTAATTCTCTAAGAATCTGGGATAAGTAAATTTTTCACTTTTAGGTAGTGAGTGCCATATGGCTTAGATCTGAATAATAATAAAATTACTTCTTTTTCTAAATGCGCCTATCTTCTAGAGATGTTGGCGACCACATTGACTCATCTTTTTCTATTCACAGCAGCTCGAAATAGATCAGTTGACATTAGACCAGTCCACTTCCTAAAATTGGCCAGTCAGGATATACGTCTACATCCAGGGCCCCTCTTACCTTCAATCTTGCCTTGTAGAATCAACTGTAGAACTCGGTATTTATTAATACGTATGATGTGGCCGAAATAAGCCAATTTAGTGTTCTTTATGGTGTTAATAATTTTTTTGTCTTTTCTTGGCCTGTGGAGAATAGTTAGGTTACTTGTGTGGTGTATATAAGAAGACCCTCAACATACGTCGGTAGCATCACATGTCTCTAATCGTTTTATGGCATCTTCTGTAAGGCACCAGCTTTCTATTTCATAGAGGACACTAAAGACATAACATCTAAGAATTCTTA
Source organism: Diabrotica undecimpunctata (assembly GCF_040954645.1). Classification (NCBI taxonomy): domain Eukaryota; kingdom Metazoa; phylum Arthropoda; class Insecta; order Coleoptera; family Chrysomelidae; genus Diabrotica; species Diabrotica undecimpunctata. The sequence goes on along the minus strand of NC_092809.1, from coordinate 122,067,280 downwards.
TGCATAAAGATACTTAAAGATAAGTTGCAGAGAATCTTGCTTTTTTAATATGAGTTTTTATTTCGTTGCTGTGATGCCAAGTATTCTTAATATTGCAGCCCAAATAGCATATTATTTTACTCTTTCTAACGGTGTATCGCCTATTGTAATTTGGGAGTAGATGTTGGTGTTCTTACTAATGATCATTATTTTTGTCTTCTTGCAATTATTTGTTAGGCCTTATTTGTTACATGTTTCTACAACGTTATCCATCATCCTTTGGAGCCTTTGCGTACTATCTGCCAGCAACACTGTATCGTCTGCATATATTATATTGTTCAAAAGTTGACCATTTACAGCCATCCCATCTTCTGATTCGTCCAAGGCCTCTCGAAAGATGTTTTCAGAGTATATATTAAATGCCGGTGACAATATGCAACCCTGTCAAACTCTTTTTTCGGCTGTGAAGATCTCGGACAGTTCATTCTTTAATTATACTGTTGCTTTTTGTTATAGATATAAGTTTGAGATGAGTCTTATATCCTTACCATCGAGTCCTGATGTTTTTAGAATATCGATTAGTTTCCCATGTAGGACTTTATCAAATGCCTTCCCGAAATCAATGAAACATACACATATCGCAGTTGACATCCCTGGCTATTAGTATTAGAACTTACCAACTACAAAGTGCTTCCCTCGTTCCGAGTCTTGCTCTGAATCCAAATTGAACTTAATCCAGGTGTTCTTCTAATTTGGTGTATATGCGCGAGTGAATGATAGCAAGGAGTACTTTAAGTACATGGCTCATTAAACTAAAGTCCTACTGATAACCTTATTTAATCCGCTTAATGGCCATAGTTACTTCTTCGTTTGTTATTTCTGGGTTAGGGATTGTTTATTTCAGTCAGACTTCGTGCTGCATCTTCGAATAATTCTTGCATATATTCTTTCCATCTTCGTAATTTATCTTCAATGGTAGTCAAAATCTGGCTTTTAATGTCTACAACTATACCTGTATTGCGTTGTTTTCTGGTGTTCCGTACATCTTAAATTTTTTGGTGCATATGAAAATCGTCATGTTTGCGTTGTAGTGTTTCAATTTCCGTACATTTTTTCGTCAGCCATGCTTCTTTTGCTCCTTTTATTTCCTTTAGTATAGGCTTATGCAACTTTTTGTATTTGTTGGCATTTCTATCTTTTAATTATCTTCGCTCTTCTATCAACTGCAATATTTTATCTGTCATCTATTCTTGCTTCTTTTCTCATTTTGATTTTAGATGTTCATGCGAAATAATGGTAATAGATGTCTTCATTTCGTTCCACTCTTTTCTATGCCTCTAGTAGTGTATTTAACTATTTTCGCAAAATTCTTATTAATCTCTGTTTTACTTTTTCCTGAATGTCTTTTTATTTTAGTAGTCCTATATCTATCTTGGACCTCATGTTCTTATGAATTATTTTGAGTCGTATGTTGATATTTGCAACCAATAGACTATGACCTGAGAAGATATCTGCGACTGAATATGTTTTTGTTGAGGCGATAGAATTTCTAAACCGTTTGTTTATGTTCATAAAACAAAGTTGGTTTCTTATGATTTTCTCTGGGGTATCACCGTGTGCTTTCCACGTCTTCTTGGGTGTAATTTAAAAAGTGTATTCGTTACAACCATATCCATCTCTTGGCAGAATTGGATCAGTCTTTCTCCTCTTTCATTTCTTATGCCAAGACAATATGACCCCAAGATATTCTCGACAGTACCTTGTCCTATTTTGGCAATGAAATCACCCATGATAATAGTAAGTTCATAGTTTTTGGTCAGTTTTAGAGAGTCTTCTAGAGTCTGATAGCAATTTTCTATTTCTCCTTCAGTGGATTTTAATGTTGGTGCGTAGACCTAAATGATGTTTATATTATTAGAGGGACTTAAGTTAATTCTCAATAGCACAACTGTGTCTGATATGGGTGTAAATCCTATTACTGCTTTAGCTATTTCCCTTTTTACTATGAATAATATTTGCTGCTTTGCCTGCTTGCTACATGCTTCGAATGTTCCACGTACCGATCCTTTTACCTTTTGGGACATTATTGGCTGACCGGAGGATTCTTAGCACCCTCTCCACACTTAAGGGGTGCACGGGACTAAGGGCCGTTTGTTTAGGATTTTCAGCCATTGTGGTATCCTGGGTATAACCTTACGGATCTTTAATGTGGTAGTCATCCCGTGGCTTTCCACATCTCAATGCCGTTGGCTAACTTAGCTCTTCCGCCTTTGGAGTCAATTTCTCAGCTCCAGGGCAATAAAGTGCCCTACCATATGTTAGTTCTTCCACCCGTAGCTATTGACCAACAAATGGGGGATTACTTTTAAATCATTATCAAAATCAAAATTAAATCATAATTACCTCCTGTAATTATTCAGTATCAGACCGGTAAAGAGATTTTTCTCTACCGCTCTGATCCTTTATTGACATAGCTGCAGCCCTATGGCATGCTCTAAGTTGATCCGCAGGTGTTTATTTGGCAACTGTCCCACATATATGTAGGACGATCCCTAGCCATTGGGACGCGCCGTGTTGAGGTTGAGAACTACCACCCTCCAAGTGTGTTTTCCTTCTTCTTCTTCAAGTGCCGTCTCCATCAATGGAGGTTAGCGGTTATGGTGGCAAACGTTTGTCTATCTTCAGCTGTTCTTAAGAGTTCCTCAAATCCAAGTCCTGTCCAGTTTCTGATATTACGTAACCAGGACAATTTTTTTCTTCCAATTCCTCGCTTTCCTTCTATTTTGCCTTTTATTATCAACTGAGGGATGTAGTATTTCTCGTTGCGCAACAAATGCCCTAAATAACTGGTTTTTCTTCTTTTGACTGTTCTCAATAGTTCTTTTTCTAAATTGAGTCTCGCTAGTACTTCTTCATTTGTTTTTCGTGCTGTCCAAGGAATTTTTAAAATTCTACGGTACACCCACATTTCAAATGCCTCGATTCTATTCAGGCTCTTTATTTTTAAAGTCCATGTTTCGACTCCGTAGAGAAGAATAGACCAGATAAAACATTTTACAAGTTTTAATCTCAATTTAATATTTATATGTGTATCGCAGAATAGAACGCGCATCTTAAAGAAACTATCCCTAGCTTGAGCAATTCTCGCTTTAATTTCTTGTTCTGGGTCCAGCTTGCAATTAATCCAACAGCCAAGGTATTTGTATTGGTTTACCTGTTCTAAAATATTCCCATTTATTTTTATAGGTAAGGGGATATTCTGTTTTCTTTGGATCACCATTACTGTGTGTTTTCCAAGAAGTACTAAAGGGCCCCTACTTAATTCAGAACACCTCCTTCTTTGAAACTACACCGGCACAGGTTGTAAATTATGATTGTAAAAGTAAGAACAAACTTTTTAAATACAGATTATACATTATCAAATACATCTACCCATTTTTAATAATTTGAACTAAAACTTAAATATTTTTTTTTTGGACACCATTGCTATGACTACTAGCATAACTACATTGCCTGCACTGTTTTTTAGAATTTTCGTCACTACTTTACTATGGAATGATGTATTATTAGGAGTCAATAATAGGAGTAATCTTTTACATTAGTGGATGAAAATTCAAAAGGAAGGATGACGACGATATAATGTTATAATTATTAGCATTATTCCTGCTTCGTAGCGGTTTATTTATTAATTAATACTTAAGCGTAATGTTCTTCTAAATATTAATGCATAAATTTAATCCCATTTAATTATCTGAAAACCTTGAAATCTCTGCTGCCTTCCGGGTAGATTTAGAGAAGAAATATTAATATCGAGTAACTGATATAGTTGTTATGCTTCGATTACTATATTATATCATAAGTGGTTACGGTCTACAGCGAACTGTTCTTTATTATTTATCAGTTCGAATGAAATTACATACCCGGTTGAGGTAAAATACTAATCATTTCTTAGAGTGGAACCAAATAATATTTATTATTGTGCTAAGAATAACTATACACGTTGGAAGAAGAGCGTCACACCTCAAAAATAGTTAAAAGTGGAAAAATACATGCTACAGCCCTACTAGATCGATCAACATTATGGTTAATATAATAAGATATGAGTGTTTGTATATATACAAACATATGTCATATGTCTAGTGTATTTTAAGAAAGCCTTCGACAAAATACAACGCAGAAGGCTGGTAAACATATTACGGCACACGAAAATAAATGATCACGATGTGGGAATCATTATGAATTTATACCGGTATCAGAAAGCCATAATACAAGTAGACCAATAAAAATCTAAAGCCATACTTACCTATAAGAAAAGAAGTACCACAAGGATATGTACTATCCTTTCTACCGTTTAAAGATGCTCAGAAGAGATGTTTAAAGAGGCACTAGAACACATCAATGAAGGCATATCAATTAATGGAACACTATGGAATGATCTCAGATATGCAGACGATACAATACCCTTTGTGGACAGTAGAGAAAGGCTGCAAATTTTGGTTAATCGCACTACGCAGTATAGCGAGGAATTGATATGCTTTCATTGATGTCATCTAGTGACTCTTTAAACATCTATTCTGAGCACATACTAGATATATACACACGTCACATTTGACATCTCAAAGCCTTTTCTAGTCGGTTTTCTGTTATTCTCTAGTTTTTTGGAGACACGTTCATGTCACTTATAAGAGGATTTTTAAAACATCGTTCATCAAGATGATCGTTCCATATTCTTCACATTCCATTACGTTGAATTTTTTGGGTATTGGGATAAACTCAGATATTAGCCATTCTTTCAGAATTTACCCGGTATGGTAAATTTCGTTGAATAATTCTACAGGTATATCATCAGGTCCCATGGCTTTTTGAATTTCCCCTTTGATAATTGTAGGTTGATTTCTAGCTCTTGGTTCTATTGTCTCCATTCTTTTGTGGTATTTAAATAGTTCTTTTATATATTCTTGCTATCTATTTATTTTCTCTGACTCTCAATTATTCTTAAGTTGTTTTGTTTATTATGTTTGCAATACCTCTTTTTTGCATATGTCAGCTTTTTCTTTATTTTTTTGTATATGTTAAAGCTGTCATGTTGTTTTTCTAATCTTTCTATTTCTGCATATTTTTCTGATAGCCACAATTGCTTCCCGTCTTTGATTCATTGTTTGGTGGTTCTATTTACGTTTTTGTATTGTTGTTAGTTTTCATTCTAGTATGTCCTCTTTTCTGATATCAATGACTTTATTTCTGCTGTTATTCATTGTTTGCTTTTAGGAGATGTATCGACCTTCAGTTGTTGTTTTATGATGTTCCTCAGGATTTTCGAGATGTTTCGTCCTTTAGTTGTTGTTTTATGATGTTCCTTAGGATTTTATTTAACTTTCTTCATTTCTCTGTAGCGTTAAGTTGTCCTTGTTTTTCTACTTTCTATACTTCCTTGTGTATTTTTTGTTCTTTGATCTGTTGGTGGAGATCAGCTTGTTTTAGTCGTCTTAGAGTAATTCTAGATGTTTTGGTGGCTGTTTTTATTTTTTTTTTTGGTTTATGTTTCATGTCTGCTAAAACAAGGCTGTACTCACTTGCTACATATGCCCCTGGGTAAGCTTTAGTCAATACTGTGGCGTTACGGAATCTTTGATTTATAATGATGTAGTCCATCTGGTCTCTTCTTATGTTTTCACCGTCATCTCTAGGGCCTTTTATAGTGTATATTTTTTGGACTGGAAGTTTGTACCATATGTTCTTGATAATAAGTTTAATGTCCTTGCAAAACTGAACTAGCCTCTTTCCTCTTTTATTACGACTTCCTAGTCCATATTTGCCTACTATTTTTCTATCTCTTTCATTCTCTACCTTTGCATTGATGTTACCTAAAATAATACGAAATTCCTCTTTCTCTTCCCTTTTTTCTTCCAGTGTTTTATCTGTTTCATTGTAAGAGCTGTCTATTTTTTCCTCTGTGCTATCAGATGTTGGTGGGTATGCTGTAATGATATGTATATTGCACGGCATGGTGTAATATACATATCATTACAGCATACCCACCAACGGGTAACGGGTAATGTCATAAGTGCAATTCTGTTCGCTATTGATATAAACCCTTTGACTAATCTTTCGGTTTTTTCGTTGATGTCAATACCTACTCCATTGCAATTTTGTGTAGTGTTATCTCCAGAGTAATAAATCACATAGCCAGGTTATGAGCTTGTGTTCGTTGGTATAGACTTTGTACATTCCACGTACCTATTACTTAGTGTGTTTTGACTTAAATTGCAGATTGTATAGCTTTTTTCTTCAGCATATCACAGGAGTTTTGCTTGCTGACAACCAGAAAGTTTCTGTGATTCTCGTGGTTTATGCCTCTTCTGTCTGATCTGCGATTCTGCTTACCTTGATCAATGCTGTTTACGTTTCTTGTTGTCATTACGATGAGGAATGTTCTAGGGATATCGTACATATATTTAATGTGGTTAATCTTAAACGTTTCCATATAAATCTGATATAAGAGGCAAAGATCAAACTAGATGGAAAATTATGAAGGAGATCTATGTCCAACAAAAGACAAGTTAAACTTGAATGATGATGATTATGTATGTTCCTTTATCGCGTAAACAGTGTAATAGAACCTCCATATACTGTGCATTGCATAAATGTGTGGTCACTGGCAATGATGAAGACGTTTTAGTACAATGTTTGCGTGAAAATAAAACGACATTAAAAGCGAATGTACCTTCAATACCTCTTTCCAAAAAAATGTAACACTTAGAAGGACAAATATTTTTTAAATATATATTTATGAAAATATACATTATAATATTTTTATTATTTTTATAACGTTATAAACTAATTTGCAACGTCATTTTCGTCATAAAAATTCATAATGGGTGGCTTATGTTTGATTTTATATACAGTTAGTTACTCTATGGGGCATTGATCAAATTAAGTAATCTATATTATACTGCGGGATACTCATCCAGATTCTTCTTATGGCATACCATATGTTTTCTAAGTTTGCTGGAGGATGTGGCAATCGATTTAGCTTTCGACCTACCATATCCCACACAAGTTCGATGGGTTACAAATCAGCTGACCGTGATAACCACTCCGAAGTCTTTATAACAGAGTCTTGAAGGAACTTCATGGTTTTACGGGCAGTACCAGTTCTAGCCTTATCCTGTTAAAAGATCGCATTTGGAATGGTTTGTAGGTAGGGGTGTAAAACCGGTTGCAGTACTTCTTTAATATATCGTTGAGCTGCCAGAGTGCCGCTAACAAGAACCAGAGGTGATCTGCTTTCCAAACATATAGCACTCCACATCGTAATGCTTGGTTGTCTTGCTGTATGACGTTCAACTGTCAAGTCTATATTTCATCTCTCACCTCGAAAACGCCTTACTTTTATGCACTCATCAGAGTCACCTCAACAAAACCTATATTCATTACTGAAGTAGACAAAACTCCATTGCTCATTACAGTTTTGCGGTGCTCTGCATCATTCTAAGTGCCACTAAGATAGCGCAAATCACAGCCTTGTAATATTCTAGAACATCCAGACCCTCCACGACGCCGATAACACCTTCTCCAAACTCTTAACTCTTAACACCGTCGATGGATTAGCTTCAACTTTTCGTGAAATTTCCCGTAAACCAAAACCGGTCTCTTTGATACCTACAATGACTCCTTTTTCGAAGTAGAAATGACGAAATAGCCGATGACCGCGAACTTCTGGCATTTTAAAATTTTTGGGAAAATCAGAATCAATCCAAAATGAATAAAAATTACAAAATAAACTTAAGTTGAATACACAGAAATAAACTTTCTTATCTTTTTTTGTTTTGCGAAGAAAAAAAGATAAAAACTTAAGTTAAAGAAAAGATAGCGAGGTAAAAACTTTATCACATACATATTTTTAGATAAGACTTATAGAGTAAGATCCCAGAGCGATCAGACATAATTTATTTTCACACAGATGAAACCTTAGAGTCTCAGTAGCGTCTCGCGTGCTTTGAATACCTGCGTATTTATGAAACTTGCTGAGTGACACCTGGACAGGTACCAGATGAGAAAGGTAACTAAAAATAAGGGCTATTTAACTTAAATTTATATAACTGATTTTTATACATATTTTGTAAAATATTATTTTGAAAATACTGTAATAAGCGTCAGACACTTGTCATGGACAGAACTTTTGTCAGACGCATTAAAGCTCCACTAAAATTAAATGAACTTCACTTACTTTTACATTTTTGATTTTTAAATATGTTATTAATGGAACTATAATAAAGTTATATTTAATCAGTCAGACAAATTAGAATGACCAAATATCCCTTAAACACAAAAATTAGTTAACCAGAAGTATGAGCGCGAGAGTGGTGTGCTTGCATTTCAGAGTGAGTAAGACGTCTATAACTCGGTTCTTCTTCTTTAACTCACAATCTTTTTTACTCTACGTTATTTTTGATCAATATTTCTCTCCTTCGATCAAAGGCTACGAAAGAGGCCTTCGTCATGAGTCTACTCAATTAGATTTCAACATTTCTGGTTCCGATCAAGTTAGACCGTCATATATTTAGCTAGCACTCAAAAATATTAATTTCAAACAGGTCCTCGTTGATTTTTTTATTCAACACTGGGCATCTGATGAAATGGTGCCATTTATTGAGAATAAACGGATATTAATTAATTCTAAACAGTGTCATTTTTACATCGTTGATAATAATAAAGTTTTATCGAATGTTGATGCCAATTTATCGTGTCCTGAACATGAAGAAGCTGACACTAAAATTGTTTTTCATATTTGTAATGTAGACGTTAAAGCAAATTTTGTTATTAGATGTTCTGGTAGTGACATTGCGATAATTATGTTAGGATATATACATAATTTAAAAAATGATGATTCGAATGTATGGTTAAATGCAGGCACCGGAAATAACCAGAGATACATTAATTTGACAAAAGTTTAGTCTCATAGATAGTCCCAAGTAATTGGGACCATCTTTATGTAGAAGTTTGCCTTTTTAAAAAAGGGTAAATAAAGACCATTCAATATATTAATGAAGAAACATGAATATCAGCGAGCTTTCATGCAGTTTGGAGAATCAGAGTTGTTTAGCGATGGGCGCACCCAAAAAGATATTTTCAAAATAATCCAAAAATTTATCTGCGAAATTTATAGTTTTCCGTTAACGTTAATGCCGCCAGGCTTCAATTGTTTTTAAGTAATTACAGCGTATCTTATATTAACGAAGGATTCGATCGCAAAAATGTAAACAATTTTGATGCTAGCAGTTTACCACCATGCTAAAGTGAGTTATTCCAACAATTCCGCCGTGCTAATTACATTTTTAGCATATGGAATAATGCAAATGAAAAACAAACAACCATTTCAACTTCTGAACACAATGGGTAGAGATTAGAAGAAAACCAATATCAGTTTCATTGGTTTGATGATGACCAATTACCAGCAAACGTTAGTGAATTCCTTCAAACGTCAGGTATTATACTTTGATTTCAGGTTTAGAATTTATTATGTTTGTGATTTTCTGCTTTTTAATTCTTTGAACTATTTTTTGCAGAAGAACCAGCCAGCTACAACATAACTGATAATGACGAAGATGATGACTCGGATGAGCAGCATCATGATTGGTTGAATGATGAAAATTGTAATAATTGCGACAATGAATATGATGATTAAAATATAGAAAAATGTTTGTTTCAATCAATCCCAGTTAAAGATTTTTTACAAAAATTATTATTTTTTTAATTATCCTAACTAGTATCTTTTTTACAATAAAGTAAATATAATTTCTTATAAAACCAAATTGCTCCGAATTAATTAATTATCCCAAATATATTCAATACATTAATTTACTTTAATATTTATCTTAATGCTAGAGTTCATCCTATTATAATAAAGATGCAAAAATATTTAATCGGATCAAAAACAGTAAGTATTTTTAATGTATTTGAATTTTTTACTCTGAGGCTCATGCGCACAGCACTCTCGCGCTCATACTTCTGGTTAACTAATTTTTGTGTTTGAGGGATTGGTCATTCTAATTTGTCTAACTGATTAAATATAACTTTATTATAGTTCCATTAATAACATATGTAAAAATCAGACATGTAAAAGTAAGTAAAGTTCATTTAATTTTAGTGGAGCTTTAAAGCGCCTGACAAAAGTTCTGGTCCATGACAAGTGTCTGACACTTATTACAGTATTTTCAAAATAATATTCTACAAAATATGTATAAAAATCAGTTATATAAATTTAAGTTAAATAGCTCTTATTTTTAGTTACCTTTCTCACCTGGTACCTGCCCAGGTGTCACTCAGCAAGTTTCATAAATACGCAGGTATTCAAAGCACGCGAGACGCTACTGAGACTCAAAGGTTTCATATGTGTGAAAATAAGTTATGTCTGATCGCTCTGGGATCTTGGACTATTACAAAGAAATACTTTTGACCCAAATAAATAACCGTATACAAAGTGTTGCATTTTTTTTGTCATTAGTGTATTTAATATTCAAGAGGATTTTGTTGAACGAGCTAAAAATTGACGCCTCTTATAAGAAAGACTTAATGTGATATACATACAATTAAGAAAATTAATGTTTTAAGCACTCTAATAGATACGACAAACTAGTTTCCTAGTTTTTTGAAAAAAAAAAAATATTTAAAAAAATATTTCCGTATTATTTACCATTAAAATTGTTTTAATCTATTAATTAAATACATGTACTCTGTTTACGCATATTTATTATATTGATAACCACTCCCACGATTAAATAGACAGACGATGTTATAAATAACTTCTACGCGCGCTTATTAATTAGTGCTATCATTTATTAATTACATATAAATGGTAACGAAAAGTTTAGCAGTATACAATAACTCTAGTTGCGTATTACCTAGAATATAGGTTAAAAGAGTTCAACGGCCTGTAGATCCGACAACAGAGGTTATAGTTTTAAAAGGCAAGAGGTAATATTTACACAATTTCCATCTTTGTGCTGCTGGGAGAGTTGCATTTACAGTGGTAGTAGCTAAATTGAGGGATAAGTTTGTAATTCGCCAACAAGATTTCAGCAAAAAATAATTTCTAAATATTTTTGTAATATAGTTTTTTGTAAATTTATGATAATATTTAATAAAAAAAATCTACAACAGGTTTTTAAATGTGTTTGTCTGTTTTTTTTCTGATATATCTCTTCGTCTGATTACAAAATACAATAGATGAGGATTTAAATATTGTTAAGATCATATAAAAAAAGGGAAATATCAGTCAAGCAAAATGGTGATGGACTTCTGTCAAAATTGCAATATTCATGTCGCCAGTATCTGGAGTATTGTTTTAAAGGCTTTCTAAAGGCACGTTTTCACGCTACGTCTTATTGTACGTTTTGTTGGATAGGATAAATCCTATACAATAAAACGTGGCATGTAAACAGCAAAACGTACGTCTTGTCGAATCGAAATGAAATCCAAGGTCAGATCGTAGAAATAATGGGAGAAGCATAGTTTTGCGAGAACTGATAGGATAAAACGTTACGTGGAAATACATATTCAGACAAGTCGTCCGATCTTGACTTATTTGACGACTAGTTCCACTGCAGTTCGTTTCATTTTTCCCAAAAAAAGCCTAATAATATCCGATTTGCCGCAATGCACCCACGTTTTTCTCGGGGAATTTATTGAATTGTATAAAAAATTTTAAGTAGTTATGTTTTAAAACCAAGTAGATTGCATTACAGGTTTCAGGAATTATTTGGCTTAACGCTGGTTTGGATATTATGATTGTGAACTCCAAAGTCCTTGACGCTGCGTCCTGTTGTAAGATATCTGAGAGTTGCTGTGAGTCTTTCATGGGGTGTAATGACTTTTCTCATGAGGTGTCTTATTTCAATATGTATGTTGTTACCAACTCTAGCAATTGACAATAGGCTGAGGTGTCCATTCGCAAATAATTGCGCCAGTCATCTGGTTCGCCTCTTTATTAACGAGACGTGGGAATACTGGCTTCTTTTTAGAAGCCCACTCTCTTGACCATCTTGTCTTTTCCCTCTTCATCCCCTTTTTCCTCAGTCGTAGTATCTTTATAGTTGAAAAAATAAAAGAAAGCAGCCGTGTTTCCTCCATAATAAAAAAAATCACTAAACAAACTTCACACAACTCAAGACTCTGAATTAGAAATGAGGTAGAAAACGGAAGGAAAAACGTAGTGTGTAAACACTGGACAAAACGTACATTTTGTCGTACGTTTTATATGACCCACAAAACGTACAATAAGACGTAGTGTGAAAACGGGCCTTAAGGATTTTTATAGTAAAAAAAGTACATTAGTACCTGTTCAAAAAAATAATGGAAAAATACAACAATGTACAAACTGCAGTACCATAAAAATAGTTAGATATGCCATGCAAATATGGGAGAGAGTAGTTGACAGACGGATACGTGAAGAAACCGAAATATCAGTTTGGTTTTATGAAAGGCACACTCCACATTAATTTCCATTATACGACAGCTGATGAAAAATACAGGAGTAAAGAAACAAACGCTCATATGGTATTAATTGATCTTGAAAAAGGATATGATTGGATTTCTCCAGAGATTGTGTCGTAGGTGTTTAACAAAAAAAAAGTTCCCGGTCAATATGTAAAGATTGTGACAGACGTGTGTCAGGAAGTGACAATTAGTGTTAGGAGAGGTGTGAAAGGGACTGAAAAAATGCATGTGAAAGTAAGATTGCACCAAAGCTCAGTGCTTAGTCCTTTTATATTATCATTAGAGTTGGAGCAGATAACTGGATAACATTAGTGAAAGTTATTTCTTCTTTTCTTCTTCCCCTTTATAAGCAATTCTGCTTGTTCATTGGCGGATTAATACCTCTATGGAAGGTTGCCTCTATGGAAGGTTGTAACCCATCACCCTGTCATCTTTTGCATGGTAGTCCCATACTTCTTCTGCCGATTGTTGGCTTATCTCTTGCTATTTTGACGACATGCGTCTCCTCCATTCAGCTAATGTGGTTATTCCATTCTTTTTTCTATTTTGTGCCAATTCTTGTTAATTCTCTGTAATTCTTTTCAGTACTCCCATCTCTGCTGTTTCCAGTAGTCTTTGCGTTGTGACTGTATCGGGTCTTATTTCTGAGGCATATGTCATTATTGGTCTTACATTAGCTTTATAAAGCTGTCCAGGTCTCGATAGCTAGACAGTATAATTCCCATGTATTTTATTTTCATTATTTGTTCAATACTGATGCCATCAATTTCTATTTTATATCTGGTTAGTTCTTTGCTGACTACTATTTTTTTAGTTTTTTAGTTTTCTGAGATGAGATTATCATATTAAATTCTTTTGCTCTTTTGTTAAATCTGTGGACCAGTCTTTGCAGACTATATTGGGCTATCAATATTGCGTTCTGCGTAGCAGAGTATTTTTATTTCTTTGTTTACCATTCTGTATCCTTTTCCTTTGTTAACTATTTTGATGATTTCATCCATGATTAAATTGTAGAGCATGGGGCTCAATGAGTCCCTTGTCTTATTCCTCTGCCTATTTCTATAGGTTTTGTAACATTTCCATCTACTCTGACTTCCATTTTTTGTTTGGGTAGATGTTTTGATAGTTTTTACAATATTTAGAAGAACTTCTCTATTATACTCTTATACAGAAGATGAATTACATCTTTGAGTCTTACTATCAAATGCTTTGAGTCAAATGCTTTCTTTAGGTCAATCAGACACAAAAATATTGGTCTATTATACTCTAGTGATTTCTCAATAATTTGCTTTATAACAAATATTGCATCTGCACATGATCTTTCACCACGAAAACCCTGTTATTCATCTGGTAAACTTATTCTCTGATTTATTAGTACTTATTAGTAAGTTTTAATAGTATGATTAAAAAGTAATTAGGAGTTCTTTAATCATACTATTTTTGTTTTTTTCTGTTTTCTATGGATCAGTCAAAACACACCATTAAAAGATGTCACAAACAAAACTTTAACTATCATAACTAAATTTTAAAATGTATTTTGTCCATTATTTTACATGTTATATTTTATATGTGTGTTTTTAATGTTGAGTGTCATAGCTTTATACAAATAATCTCAACGAGTAGTAAGTTGCACTGACAATTTGTGATATGTTGTAAATATTTACACATTTTTCTAATTACAGTGTCTTGAAGAAGGAATAAAACAATTCCGAAAGCTAGACCAAAAGTCAAAAGAGTGTTTCTGTAACATCCCGGCCAAACCTTCTGACTGCAGCCCTAATAAACTGAGTTGTTTGTTTATATCGACAGTCAATAATATCCAGTATATCTTGTATATATATATATATATATATATATATATATATATATATATATATATATATGTGTGTATACTATTGAGTTTGGGTGGGTTGAAGTCAATAAAAGGGCTGTGAGAAGACTATTTTTTATTACTCGAACTTTCGAATGTGTTAAAACAAAAATAATGTAAAAATAACTCACTAGATAAATCTAAATTGGTTAAAAATACCAACGATACACCCATATAAAAATAAATATATATTAATGACAGTAAACCATGAGCTATCAGATATCAATTTTTACTTCTGTCAATTCATTAATGTCATTGTCCCGTTGTATGTTTTGGTAAGTTTTTTTATATATTTTACAATAACTTTTTGTTCCTAATCTTGTCCATTTTAGTCGGTTTCCTGCCGAATGAAATGTTGATTTCAATGGCACAATAAAATCTAGTTCCAAATTTAATATACTTATTGAACCTTAACTCAAGAAATATTGATTTTATATTAAATATATTATGGTCCAAGAAATACCATCAAGCTATATATATATATATATATATATATATATATATATATATATATATATATATATATATATATATGTGTATATTTAGATATCGTTAAACTTAAATTTTTGGTGCATATAATTATTTTCTAAAAATAATTGTTTGAATTGGCAACATGTCAAAGGTACCTTGAGTACACTTCTGCTATAATAGCAATTAACCATAATTATATAACAGTTAAATAAGGATAGCAGATAATAAAATTATCTTAGCTAAACCGTAAATTTCTTCTTAATCTAGTCTATTAATCTAAACATAAATCCAAATCACTTAGCATATTAAAAGGTACTTTTATATTGGTATCTTAATAAGAATAGATACCATGCCTCTAATTTACGATTAAAAGTATCCCGGAAATATTTTGCTGTGAATAGTAATTAAATTGATTAGAACTTTGCTTGAATATTGCCGTTTCCGTACCGGATACATATGAAGAATAGCAAATCAAATTCATGAAATTAATAACCCGAGTTAAATAAGGACTTTATAGTATTTGGAACGATTCTCATTTACAAGTATATAGGATATAGAAAAAATAAAACAAAATATTAGGTTATACGTACAAATAAAGTTTCTTGTTAACATTCAGATTCCTTGTTCATTTAGAAAATATACCATTGAGACATAATTGTTCATCATAACAATTTGACTGTTGGATACTTAATTTTATTAGGAATTAAATAAGACGTTTGTACTTGGAAAGAATATATCAGCACCAAGCTGATTCCCTGAGCTGTATATTATTGAATCTCCCAAAGTGAAGATGATTTACAACGTATGCTGCACCAATTTATTATTACCGCCAAAAAATATCTAGCTACACAGAGCTCGGAAAAGAAGTAGAAGATCCAGTGAATAGAGCAAACTGAGCTGAAAAATGCTGGAATTAAACAATATTGAAAATCGTTTGAAACAGCTGAGATGAAAATTCTTAAAAAAAATAATGGTAAGACACCATGAGAGAGCTAGAACTATAGATATGCGACGGAAATACAAAGTGAAGAACATCAAGGACTGGAAAAGATAGAGAAGAATGAAACAATTATATAAGCAGAATCACACTAAATAGAGGAGTAAAGACGGCGAAAGAAATCTTCTTTCAATAGAAAGAAGATCAGTGGAAAGACCACGAAAACGTCTGTCCACACAAAAAAAGAAGAAGAAGATTGCAAATTTGGAAAAGATCAAAAGCGGAAGAGATCTTAATGTAAAAAACTGTATTCTGTTTTCTGACGAAACAACATTTTGTTTAATTGTAACTGTTAATAAACAAAATCCATATCGGTTTCAAGATCATGCAAAAGTGCAACCAAAAGATAATATTGGTCTGGCATTGTTGGAAATCGGATACTAGACACATATTTTTTACCTTACACATACTTTACCCCAGCCGAGAAAGGCTTTCTATTGATATCAGTACTTTACTGGAAATATTTGGTAAATATTCTTGCATCTGTGGTGAAAAACATATCTTACATTTGCAGCTTATATTATTGGTCCAAAGAAGATTGCACACATCTTATGAAAAATTTATGTATGATATGAATAGATTCGTCTCGAAATTACAATCATCTCATATCACTGCGCCAACTCTGAATTTTGATTAATAACGACGTAAATTGTAATTAAAGTGTATGGAAATCACATTTTTGAAGTACATAAAACTGTTATTCATAAGTACTATTAGTCTGTCGCTATTGAAAATAGCTTAACCCAACGTGAGCTAAGCTGATTAGAGGAACTATGCACTTTGGTAATGGTATTTTGTCTTAATACCTGCAGAACGATTTATGAACTGACGATTACCAAAATCTCGTATCTCACTTTCACTCAGGTAAACATCCACTTGATTTTAGATTTATTTATATCAATTTACGTCGTTATTAATCAAAATTCAGAGTTGGCACAATAATATCAAATGGTTGTAATTTTGAGACTAATCTATTCATGAAAATTTTATTGTATTTGAGTGACATTACATTTTCCATAAGATGTGTGCGGTCTATGGTAATAAAAGATAATGCAGTATGTAGTGCCACCATGCAATATAAGTGTATGCAGTATGTGCAGAATTTTATTACCGTAAATTTTATAAAATTGATTTCTGAAAAAAATGTGTACAAACTGTTTACTGGCGTACACTTTGCTACTAAATTTCTCTTTTATTTAAGAAGCTATACATAAATGTATTGGAAGAGTCAGATCTAAAAGATGCCATTTGGAAATAGCAACAAAAGTTTCTCATCCCAATTTTTACTTTTTGAAGCTATGACTGACTTCTTTCAAGATATACACTTATTTATACAATTCAGTTAACATATTGAAATTAACACCCTTTACTCTTTTTCAGAAGACGACGACAGCGGTTTAAAACAGCTATAATACTACACAAGGTAAATATTTTCTTTTTTATATTAACATTAAAAATCCTAGGATTTCACAAAAAAAAAATAGAAATATATGAATCAATATACATCAAACAGTGTCCAAATGCTATAGATGACAAAAAATGTGAATTTAATAAATAAAATTTTAATAAAGACATGGAATACCTGTCGAAACGTATCTAAACGAATCTAAACGTCAGAGTGAACGTATTTGCAAAAAATGGGGTTAATTTCTATGAAATATGGTAGATAACAAATACATACAGTAGTTATTTCCTACTGATTAATTTAGTTTACCTTTATTCACCTTTGAAATGATGATTCAAGGTTCTTCATTTTTTCGGTTTGTGTTTGTTCTAATTTTTACACATCGTAAACCAAGGCCCTAAGGTTTTTGTAGAACATAATATTCAGCTTTAAACTAATGAGATTCATTCTTGGCCAATTATTAACTATTAGTCAGCAACTCGTTGCAAGAACTTTCGTTTTCACCTTTTATAAAAATCCAGTTTCTTTCCAATCATGTTATTTTAGTGCAGTTACGAAAATAACGGGGTAATTCCTTGCTGACTCATATGTATATTTAAAATATCTCTGATACATCTGATGCATTATCCAAAAACAATTTGGTTACGCAAGGCATTGAACTCATATCGTTGATATTATTTCGGAGAATAATTTACTAAACATATTTATGGATATAGAAAATAATAGATTGTCAAAATTCTTGGTCTTACAGTAGTAGTGTATTTGTGATTCATTTCAGCGTTTTTTAAGTTTATTGTTTATAAAACCTAAAATAATTACAATAATTTAAAATTATTTGCAAAACTGTTATAAATACAATTGAAGACCACTTGAAGTCAAATTTTTGGTTTTGTTCGGAGAACATTTTAAAGTTTAAAACTCTTTGATTATGTTAAAATACATCTTAAAATGAATTATTAATAAAAAGATAAAAAATTCCTATATTGGTTGTTGGTTTACGTTTTAGTTTTTTTTTAAATTTATATCGCAAATTAATGCTATTAATTGTTTTTGATTCGTCTACATAGACTTAACAAGTTTTTCGCTTGTAAAGAAGGACTTATCACGTTATTTCCCTATAAATTCCGTGGCTGTCATTTTTCGAACAAAATAAAACACTCAATAGTGCAAATATATTTTTACTACAAAAAATATCAAATGAAACATGGTCATAAAAAAACATTTTTCAAATAAAATTCCAGTTTTCCATGTGGCATGCCATTGTTGCCAACTACTAGGATTACCTGGACTTATCAACGTTTTCCCCTGTTTGGAATGGCCATGCCAAGTTCTTTTCCTAGACAGGGTTTTCCAAACACCTATATCTTTTGACTTATTTAGTTATTATACTGTATTGTGATACTCTTAGAAACTATGCAATTAAAGCTACAAAGTGGTATTAAAAGCGAGAAATGTCAAAAATTGGACTTATCAAGTTCTTTCCTTGTGGTCTTCAATTGTAAAATATATTAATAAAAAATTGAGTGACAAATAATTATAATATAAAATAGTAAATATTATCGAATCTAAATAAAAATAAATATTGAAAAACACAATAAATTAGTTTTGAGCGTCACATGTAAGTTTTCGTCTGAAAATTAGTAGAGCGAAAACGGCTTGCAAAGCAACTGATGACATACTTGAAATCAACACGAAAAGATTTGTGACAAATATGTGTGGGTGTTATAACACTGAAGTTTTTGTTCAGTTCCGAGAAAACTAGGAAAAGCAAAATTATGTGTAAAGTAAGAAAGCTTGTTATATACTACTAAAGTTTCTGTTGTAACTAAGCATTGAATTCTCCAGTTTTTATATACCAATGTTTTTTAATGAAACCAAGTTAGTTCGTAACTAATATTAACTTCGTTAATAATTCAGAAAAGTTTGGTAGTTTCGTTTCGACATATGACAGTTACTACATATTTTTCTGACATTTGGTACATAGCCATAGTGTTAATTTTGTTTTGTTGTTAAAAAGTTCAATGTAATGTTTCCCTGATAATTTTTTTTGTAATAACTTACTCTCAAATAAAAAAACAACATGTAATTTTTTCTCTTTAAACTAAGAGTTTAGAAAATTATTTCTTAAAAAAAGACATTCTCCCTTAAGATTTTTTAGGAAAGAAAAACCCCAAACCTTTCTTTCTAAGGAGCAAGATAATTTTTTTTAAACGACGTCCTAATTTTAAATAGTTTAGAAATCATCTTGTTTAGTATTTGTCCAGGACATTTTTGTAAGTATTTCTTGATTTTTTTCGTAGTTGTTTTTTCCAGTACCCCCAAGAGGGAATCCTTATCCACGACCTTGCTCTCCAACCAAAACACGAGTGGCCGTTCGCAAACGTTTCAATACAATCTGACTCAGGATTTTTGTCGAAAATTAGGTTATTGTGAAGTACAAACTTTTATAAAAATTGTTGTTGGATCTCCCTAATCTTCGATTTTATACACGATCACTCAAATTTTTGTTTCACAAACTCAAATAATCAGTTATTCACTGTTGCCACTTTATTACTGGAATCAGAGTATATACCCCCTAGTAAGGTAACTCCCATATAAAGTTTTGGGAGATAGTTTCTAGCGCCAAATACGGACGGGCCGAAACTAATTTCATTTGGCGGCAAATTCAAAAGGTTCTAAATGTTAGGCGGCAATTTAAAAAAATATGCTCTGAATTTTAGGAGCCAAAATTAAAAAAGTATGCTTTTAATGGAAAGTAAATATAGTCATAAAATAAGCAATAAAAACTTATTTTATGCCAAAAAATATATTCTCTCTGTCCAAAAATATAGTATACCCATTTTTATATATAAATGAATAACATAATATCTGATACAGAGAGAGTATATATTATGGTACAGGAAAGGCTGTATTTATTATTTTATGAATATATCTGTTTTCCATTACATTAACAAACCAAAGTCCCAAAAACAACAAAATAAAACACAGACATCCTGACACTTGTTTATTTGCATTTTTTAATTTTTTAATGTTGTATTTAACTACAACAACAAAATGTACAAAATAGTATCGAGTTTGTATTTACTAACAAAAGTTTGGTATAACAAGGTGCTGTTCTTACCTGGTGCTTGTAAAAATAAATTCCTAATCCTCAGAAAGTTTAATAGCCATTTGTACAACTTTAACTTTCACCCATCAACAAAAAATATTCTTTTGATTGGGAATACTATACCATTTTGGTAATGTACCTTCTTCTCTTTTAGCAGTGTTTATTAGATATATAAAAATTGATGTATACTGTTTTTATCGCCTTTTTCTAAAATTTTGGATACGATGTTTTTATAACGCCATTTGCAACTTGCAAAGGCGTGGATTACAATGTTGCCACTAACACATTTTTTTTTTGGTAAATACTCGTAGTTCTTTAGAAATAAGTTATTGTAAATTTAAGTGGTGATTTTAGTAGAATTTGCTACATTATTATTTGTTTTTGGAAAACATTGCATAGTATAATCATTATTTGGGTAAATATGCAAAACTAGTGAAACCATGGCAATAGCACTTACATCGATGTCATAAGTCTTTTGTTATGTCATACCCCCACCGAACGTGACTAGTATCGCCGCCGCCATTACGAACGGATGGGCCCATGCAAATCACTCTCCCCACCCGTCCTATTCCAGTTACGCTACTATTGGGTATATATTGTGACTGGAATTATCTGATATTCTAGGTCTCCTGACATCCTAAAGTGACCCTGTCGATGTCCCTTTTGTATGCACAATCTCTTGCTCTCTTGCTCTCTTGCAATGCTCTTTACCCCTTAAACCTCTTACTTATATTTGTTGTTTCCATAAACACCCTAATGTCGAATTTTTTTTCAATTGGATGTTTTATTTATTTATTTTTTATTTAATTTTTTGTGTTGGCAATAATTGAAAAACCAAAAATCTATAAGCTTAATATTTTAATAAAATACACCGAGAAGAAAAATTAATAAACAGTTATTAATGGTTGCTGTTATCTGGTATATTGCGAAAAATGAATCTGATTCCCTGATACCAATTGCTCAATTCGTGTTTTCAAATTATTGGTGTTTTCTTCTTCTTCTTCTTATGTTAGGCCTTAGCATTCTTCTTATATGAAGGCCTTAGGCCTTCTTATATTAGTGGTGTGGAACCGTAAATCGTCACGTTTAACGATTTGGCATCAATTTTTTCATAAGCAGATTGGTAACCGTGCTACAACCACTTTCCAGTAGGTAGGAAGATAGAAAAGCGATTAAAAACTTCACAAGAGATCAGATCATTGCATTTTGAAGCCAGAACAGTTGACACTCCTTTCTGAACTTCACCTTTTGCTATTTATTAGTTCTAATAGCAAATAGTTCTTCTTGTATTATGACATTTGTTTCTGAAATGTTAAAATATGAGTTGATAATCCACTGTCGTATTTCCATAGTCAAAACAACTTTAAACTTCTGTATAGCAAAATCTGTATAAAGAAAATTGAAATGTTGAACATAGACTAAAACGTCATCGTCTTTACGTTTGCCTCTGAAAAGTGAGAAACTGGTAACATTAACATCGTCCAATAATTTGCTTCATTACACTAAGACTAAACATTGCATGGTATTTGCAGAAGCTTCAAAATACTAATATACAATCTAAAAGTTTTGAAAGTTGTATTAGACATAAAAAGGGTAAACATGTGTCGAATATGAACTATAATCAGTAAAAAATCTATCTCTATCTATACAAGGATTTTTACAGCTGTCGCCGCGTTCCTTCTTTCAGCCAACGTCTCCAGTCCTTTTTGTTCTGCCATTCTCCATCTCTAAGGTCTCGTATTTCCATGGCTTCGTCCACTTCATCCCTCCATGATCTTCGGGGTCTACCTCTTTTCCTCCTTCCTATTGGGCTCCAATCCGAAATCTTTGCTATCCACCTTGTATGATCTGTTCTTCTCACATGTCCATACCAAATTAAACGTTTTTCTTCGATGTAGCTGAGTATGTCTTGTTCTACTGCCATTCTTCGTTTTATCTCCTTATTTATGATGCGATCCATTTTTGTCACTCTGCAGCTTCTTCTCATGAACTCCATTTCAGTTGCTGTGATTTTGGACCTGTATCGTTTATTTATTACCCAATTATATGCTCCATAGGTCATTATACTGCGTACCAAGGTGTTATAAATTCTCTTCTTTGTATTTCTGGTAATCTGTCTATCCTACAGTAAAAAATATAAAGTGCTAAAAATAAAAAAGTTATAATCATTCGCAGAAAATCTCTTGTAGAAATTTGTTTAAATATTAAGCTCCGTTGAATTGTTTTAAAACCAATATTTGTTCGTTAAGGTTGTCATAACCTTACTTAAGATACACATCTGTCTAAAATTCGTTCCGGAAGAAGTACCTATCACATAACACAAGTTATGCGGGTGTGGAACAGTTTTTTACGTCCTTGGCATCTCAGTCACTACAAATGCAAATCTTGTACAAAAACAACCTTCAGTCACTTTTTTACCAACACACAACAATACA
The DNA here is from genome assembly GCF_040954645.1 of Diabrotica undecimpunctata. Taxonomy (NCBI): domain Eukaryota; kingdom Metazoa; phylum Arthropoda; class Insecta; order Coleoptera; family Chrysomelidae; genus Diabrotica; species Diabrotica undecimpunctata. Next base: position 122,044,516 of record NC_092809.1, on the reverse strand, counting down.
TCCTGCTTTAGATATCGACCAATATATTAACTGTTTTGTAGGTCAACTAAACTGCACAATCAAAGTAAAATATGAAATGAAACATTTCAATTACCAAGGTTGTATTTATATAAAAAATTAAGTGATGTTTATCGCCGATAGTTAGTAGTGATGGCCAATTGTGAAGGTTTGTATGCAGATACGGTTCGTCAATGAGGTGAATGTTAGATGATAGGAGAAGTGTACATATCTTTTCTTTTCTTTTAGTACCAACTGTAAACATACGTAAAATAATGTCATAAAACTCATATTTTTTAAAGTGTTTCTTGGAATTTGAATTTCACAAAACGAAGAGAATTTTTATACGTATAAAAATCTGTACGATAAACTGGATGCCCAAGTAGTAGCAAAATCAAGTAAAATTCGCATAGAGATTTATAAGAAAAACGATAAACTAAAAAATGAAAGAAAGAGATTAACTACAAAATTTTTTAAATATTTTTACTATCGTGCTATCAGCTTCAATATATATATATATATATATATATATATATATATATATATATATATATATATATATATATATATGTTACGAGCAAAGCCCGAAATTGGACAATCCTAGCATTGTACGGAAATTATTGTCCACTTCTAGCATTGTACCCCCAAACTGTACAATGTCCGAAATGATCAAAATTAAAAATTATTATTGAAACGCTCATCGATTCTTCTTGATTATTATTGACAAGCGACACACCAAATCAAAAATCGAACATTTCTTATTAATTATTTGATATTTTTATATTTTCTATTTATATATAGAGTTCTTCTTTTTTGAATCGTCAATGTGATAAAAGGCTGTGTCAAACTAAAATAGAAATAATAAGAATTTGTTCTGCAATAGAGTAATAATGTGAGTGAAACATTATAAAGCTTTGAGAGGTACATCGCTATACTATAATATAGGGAAGATGTTTGTGAATCGATATCTGTCATATTCTCCCAAACTTTGACGAATCGCTACTTATTGAAATTCAACCAATGTACAGCAATTCTTTTATACAAAGTCCGACGATTATGTCTATTTCGGAGATTGTACAGTAAAGGGGTACAATGCTAGACGTGGACAAGATTTTCCGTACAATGCTAGGATTATCCAATTTCGGACATTGCTCGTAACATATATACGTAGTCAGAAATATTTATATACGGTTGCCTTCCATTGATATACCTTTCTTGGTTTTTTTTTTGCGAGAAATGCCACTACATTTTACTCTTATTATTCACTCGCATTATCCTTTAAACTTTAAACGTTTCAACGTTTGGCATTCCTTTCTCCAGGTAGCTAGGGAAAGGTATCATATATCTATATATATATATATATATATATATATATATATATATATATATATATATATATATATATATATATATATATATATGAAGTAACAAGAAGTCCTCCAGAGACCTCTCTCTGATAGCAAATTAGGTGAACCGCAAATTCAAAGCGTCTTACTAGAGACTTTTAATGACGCTAGAAGTATCCTTTTACTTCGACTACGATTCACGTTTAAAAATTACTATCTTTTTCGCTCTTTACGTAGAGAGAGACGTTGAAATGAAAGTAAAAGATTGCATTTCATTTCAATCGGAAATCCACCAATGCTCTACACGTGTTTCGAGTTATTCAACTCATCATCAGGAACACTTGTGGAAGTTTAACTAAAATGAAATGCAGTCTAGTATTTGGTCATTATAACCAAAATAACAGCCAGGTACGCTAGCTAATTTGCTATGAGAGAGAGGTCTCTGGACTTCTTGTTACTTGGTATAGATGTCGCTGCTAGCGTACCTGGCTGTTATTTTGGTTATAATGACCAAATACTAGACTGCATTTCATTTCAGTTAAACTTTGACACGTGTTCCTGATGATGAGTTGAATAACTCGAAACACGTGTAGAGCAATGGTGGAGTTCCGATTGAAATGAAATGCAATCTTTTACTTTTATTTAAATGTCTTTCTCTACGTAAAGAGCGAAAAAGATAGTAATTTTTAAAGCTAAATCGTAGATGCATGTCGAAGTAATGTGTTGTGCGAAGTGAAGTGTTGCTAAAGGTACATTGGCGATTTGAATAAAACCATCAAGTGACTTCAATTAAGATCAAGATCTATTATCCAGCCAAAATTATAGTATCGAGTTTTTAAGTTACAAACAACAGGAGGAGGCAGTACCTATTACAATTTCCGACAAATTTAACCCCATCAATACAGCTTTTAGTTATGGGGAGTTTCAAAAAGCACTTAGGTAATAGCATGGAAGATACTTCACCAGGTCCAAATGACATAACAAAACAATTTATTAAGAAACTTTTCCTAGAAGCAAAAGAGTTTTTACTCCTGATTTTTAATATTATTTGGTCATAACAATCATTTTCAAAAATCTGTAAAAATGCCATTGTTATTCCTATTATTAAACCAAATAAATATAAATTACAACCAGAATCATATCGTAATATATAATTAACATGTTTCTCATGTAAACTTATGGAAAAAATAGTCAACAAAAAATTAATGTGGAACCTAGAACATTATGATCAACTTACCATCGAACAAGCTGGCTTTAGACCAGGCAGATCTACAAACGACAACATTATAGATTTACAAAAAGCTATTCACGAAGCTTTTAAAAATAATCAAAAATGTGTTGCAATTTACTTTGAGATAACTAAAGCATTTGATACAGTATGGAAACACCAGATATTGAATATTCTAAAAAAAAGGGATATCAAGGAAATATTTTGGCTTAGATAAACAATTTTTTAACTCAAAGAACATTTCAAGTCCGAACAAATGCTGCTATATCCCATCTTAGAGAACAACAAAACGGAATCCCACAAGGATCGATTATCAGTAATACTCTATTTTTATTAGCAATAAACGATATAATAAACACTAATTATTTACATTTACATATATGGCCCTGGCAGAGACAGCGTGACAAACGAATGGAGGGGCAGATACAATAACGAGCTAGAGTCTCTATTCCGAAAAGAAAATCTAGTCAGATATATAAAGGCCAATAGACTCAGATGGGCAGGGCATGTGATACGCAGTAACGACAATCGCCTTATAAACAATGTGTTCTGGGAAAGGCCAGAGGGAAGAAGGTCTGTAGAGCGGCCTAGAAAAAGGTGGAAAGATGCAGTCAAAGAAAATGTAGAGAAAATGGGAGTGCGATCATGGGAATTACTGGCACAGGACCGACAAATATGGAAGGCAATAGTAAACGCGGCAAATACTCACGAAAAGTTGTAGCGCCATTGATGATGATGATGAAGTCCCCTAAGGAAGGCCAAGAAGATTCTTGGTCTTTGTCGGTGATGTTGTATGCAGTTCCAGTGTAGAGTTCCATGGCAGAAACCAACTGGAGAAAGCTGGAGAGATCAGAGTTCATGTTATCGACTAATCGACAAAGCGTCATGGGAGGATAGAGTTTCAAATGCAATTATCCAGGAGGGGCTCCAGTACACACCACTGTAAGAGGTGGCTGAGAACAGGACAAGATACTTCTTTCACCAAAGCCATAAGAAGACTCCTAAAATCAAGAGACATCCAGAAATCGAACACAGAGGATGTACAGAACGAAATATAGGCTGATGGGACTGACAAACATGGAAGGCAATAGTAAACGCGTCAAAGACTCACGATGAATTGTAGCGCCATTGATGATGATGAATTATTTACATCAAAGACAAGAACGTTAATCGTATGGCGTCAATATTACAAGAACACTTAAATACACTAGTAAATTGGTCCCTAAGAACCTAAGGTAATTAGTAACATAATGCTAGAGAAACAAAATATTTTCTATACAAGTGATATTTGATCAAAAGTTAAACTGGAAAAGTCATATCCAGCAGTTAGTTCTTTCATGTCGAAATGGCCTTATCTTATTAAAGTACCTAGCTCACAAAACTTTTAAAACACTACTCATGTTATACAGATCCTTAATTCGTTTCAAAATTGATTACGAATGTGTTGTATATGTATCAGCTAGCACAACAACGTTAAAACATGGCGTGGAGAACAACTCCGATAACTAGCATACAAGGTAAAATAGGTGAACCCACGCTAGAGCTTCGTAGATAGCTATTAACTCTTAATTTACACTTCTAGCATAACTCTAAATAACCGAATTTCAATACATAACGTTTTAGACATATCTATGGCTAATGACTCTTCAACGTTCAATCTATAATATTCCCGCGGAATTTATCATGCAATGAACCTACTTAACTGGAAGCAATTTCCACTCTTATATCAATACAAAAACATATCTTCCTCTTCACCTTGTATTATAAAAATTACAACAGTCAATTGAAGTCTATTACAATTCCAAAAAGATAGCACCAACCCTAATCTTATCATACAACTCTTCAGAGATCTAATTAACTTCCATTCCGATTACACAGTATAATTTACAGACCCGTCTAAAACTGAAAATGAAGTCGGAGTGGCAATTATTAACGGCACAGAGATTGTCAAACATAGAATTCCAAATACTGCTATATTAACAGGATAACTCTATGCAATTTAACAAGCGATTCTTCTTCTTTTGGTGCCTATTCGTTTCGAATATTGGCGATCATTCAGGCTGTAATTATTTTATTAACTGAGGCTTTAAATAGATTAGTTGTTGTTGTGGAGAACCATTTCCTCAGGTTTTTTAACCTATATTCTTGATATTTTAACTCAATTCCTCGCTTTCCGAATACTTTGCTTTGAAGGATTATTTTCAATGATCCGTATTTAGTGCCGTTTCTCATTATGTGTCTGAGATATAACTTTCTTCTTTTAATCGCGTACATCATTTTTCTTTCTTTCCCCATTCTTCGTAGTACAGTTTTTAACAAGTGATACTACAAGCAAATGCAAATAAGGTGAACAAAATATTAATCTTAACAGATTCTATGTCATCACTACAAATAATCAGGAAAATATATACGCAGCATCCATCAGCTTTACTAATAAAAGAAGAACTAAATAAATTGCATACTAAAAATGCAAGCATCAAGTTTCTCTGGATCTCATCACATGTTGCAATAGCAGGCAACGAAGCAGCAGACGAAAATGACAAAGAAGCTATAAACGACAACTGTATACCCATACCACCCCAATATGTAAGTATGGAACTAAAAAGCTATTTCACAAAGCACCTGTTTGAAAACTCGAACAATAAATGGAAACCCACACCATCAAAGCTTCAGGAGATAAAAAATAAGATTGGACCATGGCAACTACCCGAGGTATCCAGACGAAAGCAAACGATTGTGATGAGTGCGGTTCACCCCTTACGGTAAAACATGTGCTAGTGGAAAAGTGTGAAAAGTTAAATCGTCACAGAATTAAATACCATTTCCAAAACAATCTTAAAGACATTTTAAATTCAGAAAACACTATAGATAACTTACTTTTGTTTTTCAAAGACTTTAGTTCACTAAGAAAAGTGTAATTAACTGTTACCATTATGCTAAAATATCCTCTATTGAGTCGAATCTGTGTAAAACTGCAAAAATTGCGTGGACATTAAAGAAAGATGTTTCGGATAGATTAGAAACCTTCGAGTTATGGGCCTACAGAAGAATATTAACCCTCCATTCCACGGGTGACTTTCTTGTGACACAAATACACGGGTGGGGTCTATCAGGACGAAATTTAAAACAATATTCTTCTTATTAAAAAAATTTTTTTTTTAATATTTTTAAGGAAACTTACTGATGTAACGTTGTACTACCTAAATGTACATATAATATGTCTATCAATATATATTTTTATAGTTTACTGCGAAATAACTAACACCATTATTTTTTTACAAGAGTTCATTAAAAAAATCATGAACGGCAAAATACAAAAGAAAAATATAAAAGAAGACAATATTATTATTCTATATACTTACAGTAATAAAAGTAAAAAGGATACATCCAAAATTAAAATTAGAAACAGAAAATAGAGGGGGTTAAATTATGTAAATTTTCTTTCTACATGATCAGCACAAAATGCTTTTATATGTTCCATACATAACCAGTTTTTGTACAATTGGCAAAAATACCTAGTTTTCCTTTTTATATAATACTTATACATCCCTGTTTTCGTGGGTCTGGGTCATCCCTCGTCATTTGCTCAATTTCAGAAAATTGTGCAGCAAGTAACTGTGATGTTCTCTATATACGCATATTTAGGGCTCGTGTTTTCATATTTTTCTGGACTAACGCAATTCCTAAAGACTTCCTAAAGAAATAATTGACGAGAAATCCGAAATTCTGCATTCGTATTATTGGATCTCAGTATATAATAAATGCATTTATAGCTGCAATATTAACCAAGCCATAGTACAAAACAAGAAACGCCCACCCACGGGTGGGGTCTGTCAGGATACTTTTGCAGGTAGCGATTGAAGGGATTCATACAATTTCACCAAATTATGCTAAAATGTACTATTCAGTGCTATTAAAAGGTACACCAAGTCTAGGAAAAAAATACAAAAAAAAAATTTAAAAAATTAAGCAATTTCATTTATAGTTGTACTGATAGACCCCACCCGTGGGAAGGAGAGTTAAGAATAAGTTGGGTGGATAGAGTATTTATGCAAGACGCATTTCCTGGTTAAAACAATTTGAGAGCTTGGTTTAACTGCACTTCTGCTGACCTCTTTAGAGCAGCGGTATCGAAAGTGCGAATTGCCATGATGGTTGCCAACCTTCTTAGAGGAGATGGCACATGAAGAAGAAGAAGAAGAAGAAACATTGCGTGCGGTTGTTGAATGTTTTTGATTTTTTTATATTATTGGTATTCTTTACATAATTATTTTAAATTATTTAAATTTTTATTTTATTTGTTTCGATACTTCTAATTCTAATTCTAATATTAAAACAAAGTAATAATATTAAATACAGCTTTTAAATTAATAATTTTTTAAAATATCTACGTAAACAAAGAATTTTAGAGGTGTGTGTATTCCCCAGTTTATTTTAATATTTTAAAAGAATTCATGAACCGCACAGTTTGGGTATTGCGTATCTATATAAGAAACCGTTATTTAATTTGAACTAAACATCGGATACGCTGTTAAAAACCACAGATTAAAACAATTTTCTTAATTATACTCACTCGCCAAACCAAAAATTTCAATTAAAGGGTGATTGCCTTAAACTGTAAACTGTTACACCTCTAAAATAGTCATTATTTTCTTAAATAATGATAATTGAAATGTATATTTATGCATGGTAGATAATAAATTAAATCCCGTATTCTGGGACCAAAAAAAGTTCGATTGAACCTAACTTACCTTAGTGCAAATATGCATATAAAAAAAGTTACAGCCCTTTGAAGTTAGAAAATGAAAATCGATTTTTCCCAATATAACGAAAACTGTTAAAAATTTTGTATTAAAAATAAACACGTGGCTTTCTTATGGCAGGAATACTTAAAAACAAATAACAGTAAAATTTAAGGACGTCATATAATCCAGTGATTCCCAACCTTTTTCCCATGATCGCCCCCTTAGACAGGTTTCACCAGTTATGAATACTACAATCGCCCCCCCGTCCCCCACCCAATTAAATTGAAACAAATAATGAATCTATACAAAAGGTAAGTATCCATATTTATTTATTTTTACATTTCGTAAAATGATAAATGGTTATATGTGTGTAAAAGAATTGTTAATGGCTTCCTTGGGCCTGGTGTCCCTCACATAATTTCTTTATGTCTGGCTCAACGTTGGTTAATAACAACCTCAAATCCCCTCTTTCTATTATGTCGAGCCTATTTCTTTGTCTGTTTTTCAATATACACATAGAACTAAAACCTTTCTCTACTAGATATGTTGTGAGGAATGCCAATAATAATAATTTGATTGCATTCCACAAGATTGGATACACTTCTTTTATCCGCGGCCAAATCTTTCGTACCACACTCCCGAAACAAACTTTCAATTTTAACATCACGTCTCAAATCAATCAAGTTTTCTTGAAGAGAAGGACATACCGTTGAAACTTCCACGCTGAAAGGATTAATAAACCAAGTTTGTTATAAAATAAATCTTGGAATCGGGACTGCAGATCTTCTTTCAGTGTTTGAAGGTGAAGGCAGTATGTTTGAAGATCCTCAGAATCAACACAAGAAGATTTCAAGTTGGGGAATTTGGTCAGATCTCTTCTCTGCATATTTTCTTCAAAAATAGATAGTTTGTCAATGAATGCTCCGACTACTCCCTTGTCTTTGGCCTTCCCCTGTAGTTGCAGGTTCATTTCATTAAATTTTTGAAAAATATCTGATAAGTAAGCGATGTCATTTCGCTTCTTTTGTAGTTCTGTACTCAGTGTGGGGTCAGTAGTATTAAGAAATTCAATAACAGTATCCATGAGGCTGAAGAACCGCCTTAAGCAATTGCCTTTAGAAAGCCAGCGGACTTCCATATGTAGTAGCAATGTATTAAATATCTCATCATTTTCTTTACAAAGTGTACGAAATATTCGATCATTCTTTGGTTATTAATTTTATTTACCGCATCTATGACAAGTGGAAGAGAATCGTGCAACCTCCCACTCAAATTCTTGGCAGCCAAATGCTCTCTGTGAATGACGCAGTGAACACACAAAATTCCAGGTACTGCTTGTTTCAGATGTGCAATAAATCCCCGATGGCGTCCTGTCATTGCTGCTGCACCGTCAGTAGCACAGGCGATCATATTTAATAAGGGAATCTCTTTTTCCTCAAAAAATCTCTTAACGACCTCAAATATGGAAGATCCTTTTGTATCAGTAATCAGACTTCTAACAAACAGCATTTCCTTGGCCATTTCTCCATTGTCGTCAATGAATCGGACATATGACAGCAGCAAAGCTGTGCTGTCACTCAGGGTACTCTCGTCAAGTTGCACAGTAAACTCTCTGCTTTTCAATTTGTTGCAGAGAACATCTTCGACATTCGCTCCCATTTCATCAATCCTTCCGGAGACAGTATTATTGCTGAGAGGAACTGCATCTGTTACTTGGCCGGCCTGACTGGGTCCCAACATAGTATCAACTATCTCTTTGACAGCTGGGAGGATGAGTTCTTCTCCAATTGTGTGCGGCTTGGCACTTTTTGACTCACTGAACACAATGACTCAGTTGAAACAAAACAACTTTATATACCACAATACAAAACTCGGGAACGAAAGACTCCGCATTTGAAGCGACGACAACCTCGGCCGTTCGCTTTTTGTTTGAGTCAGATCGGCAGGAGTGGTACCTACTTCTCATCATTCTAATCCCACTTCTCTCTCTTTCTCTTTTGTGCGGATGATCGCACAATACGAAAGCTCGATCAAAGGAAAATGCAGAATTCGTTATAATGTATAATTATAACGATAATGTATAGAATTAAATTGTATTATGATTAGTAGCTCTCTGTGACTAGACGAGATGTTTGTGTTAAAATTACCTGCATTGGTATACATATATTTACTTTTTATTATCCTATGGATATCCGATCGAAAGTATTGTATTTTTTTTCTCGTTTATTATTTTTCTCATTTACCCATTTCTCGTTTTCCGGATGCTAAACGCCCCCCTTATCGCCCCCTTTTCTCTGTCGCCCCCATATCGCCCCTCTTCGCTCTATCGCCCCCCTGAATCTCAAGTCGCCCCCTGGGGGGCGATCGCCCCCAGGTTGGGAATCACTGATATAATCTAATCTAATCTACATAGAAACACGAGCTCAATAATGGCATAGGAGATTTTAATGCGAGTATTTTAAATAGTAATAACAAACACAATTTTCAAACTCCCAAAGCGCCGTCTTTACACCTGGAGATCACCAACAGATATACCGGAATGAGTAGTTCGTAACAAAATAGACTTCATATGTATAAATAAAAGATATAGAAACTCAGTACTAGTAGTCAAAACATATCAAAGTGAAGATGAACCAACAGATCACAATATTTTGGTGAGAAAAATAACAATGATATTGAAAAGGGTTACACGGACAAATATGCAAATAGTTACTTTTGATATATAAAAGATATCAATGGGTATTTCTTGTTTTATGGTATATAAAACAAAACATTACTATTTAGTGTACTAGAACAAAAAATAAAGTTGACATCAAGCGAAGAGGAAAGTATTAAGGAAAACTGGATGAGAATAGAAGATATGATATGAATAGAAAATGAAGATATATTAAAAACTATCCAAGAAACACAAAATTTAGTCCAGTAAAACAGCAGGAAAACAAGGGTGGATAACAAAAGAAATACTGAGACTCATGGACCAAAAAAGAGAAGTCAGAAATAAAAATAAAATCGAATACAAGGGAATCGACGCAATAATCTGCCAGAAGATAAGACCTGCGAAAACATAATTTCACAGAAAAGAATTTAATGAAGTGGAACCCTATGAAAAGAAACATGATAAATTTTAGCTGACCAAGAAATTAAAATAGATGGCCGGAAACAAACGGAAATAACTATTCCAAAGATTATAAGACAAAACGGAAACAGAATGTTAGATATCATTATAATTTGAAGATGAAAAGGTAGAACTGTTTTGTGTAAAACTTAGTGAGGTCATTGCTTAAATAATTAGAATAATAACAAAAAAAGTGCAATATTTTGATTATGAATAAATTAGCAATTAATTTAAAAATACCTGGAGTAACTCATTAATATTATCTGCATAAAGAAAAATCGCTAAACGTTTCAGTATGGTGTATTAAATGCAGTGGAGTAAAATAGTGCACGAGCCTCTTAGTGATAACCGACGCCGGTGCCGAGGCGCGAAGGGGCGTTCGCGTGTCCGATAAACTAGAGATGTTTACAGTACGATGTCTCGTTTCGATCTGTCTATTCCCTTGGTATGGAAAAGACACAAACCCTCTGACCACTCTCACCTCACCGCCACGTGAGTAATTCACGTTGTCCACATAGCAAAGTGAGTAAAAATTTCGGACAATGTCCGAAGATATCCGAGATAGTCCGAATTCGGAGTTTAAGCGTAACATATTATTACTTTCGATATAATCTTAAGTTACCGGCGATGATTTTGAACCCGTCAAATCATGACAATTTTATTATTTCACCCGGTATATTATTTTTGACCAGCATATGTCATTTTTGTCTGTCTTTGTTATGTTATAACAGAGAGGATATACGAATTGAATACCTTGGTTGTTTAGTTTTTATAGTATTTTATTATTAAATAAATATTTCTAGTATTTTGATATGTCGCAAATTGTCAAAAGTCTTTTCAAAATCAATTGAACATATTATGTATACATTTTTAATTATATCTCTGCATCTCTGTATCTGTACTTGGATACTCAAAAAGGCTTCTCTCATATCCAAGCCACTCATAAATCCGAATTAAGTATTGCTAATTCTCTCACTGTATATCTTTGCACGATGTATCTTTGGGATTGTGACAAATGTCGACTTAAGGCAATCAGTGGGTAATATGCACAGCACTTTAATCCATTGTCTCACAAAAATCTTAGTATTTCAGCTCTCACTTCATGGGGACCAAGTGACTTTCCATTTTTTTCATTTGTGTTGCCCATGTAACCTTCCTTTCTATTGTAGATGGACCTATTGTGGCAATGTTTGTATAGTGTTCTTGTTTACGAAAGTATTTAGTATTTATTTACATATTTTACATTTAATATTTGTATTACTGTATTATATTATGATTTTTTTTAATGATATATTCTAACTACTTATTTACTTTAAAAGATTACAGTGTAATATTTTTCTTCTATTCAGTTAATTCTCATTGTCAAGCTGGCTAATACATGATAATCTGTTTTTAAGTTTAAAGAAATTCACGTTATTTGCTAACCGCCTCGGAAGCACATAGAACGCTACAAAATATGAAATTTCTCTAAACCATTTATTTAAATTATCGCGATTCAATAGGGAATACAATAGCGGTAATTTATGGAGATGCAGTTGCCCCAGTAACCTACGGGCGACCTAAGAAGAGTGGTCAGAGGGTTTGTGCCTTTTCCATACCAAGGGAATAGACAGATCGAAATGAGACATCGTACTGTAAACATCTCTAGTCATTCTAGGCATTACAGAAGAGGGAAAAATTTAGATAAAAGCTAAGAAAATTGCCATAACGCACATTTGTAGATACTACATGTATTTATATACGCAACTTTAATAAAATATTTACCTACCACCTACTAGTTGTTGAGAAGGATCCATGATGCAATTGTACGAGCAAACTCATTATTATTTTTATAAAAACTTGAGTACTTTATTTACACTACCCTTGAACTACATGTCTGTGTAACAGTTACCTTAAATCACATCGAAGTAATTTGGGTTTACTATTAAATTAACCTTGCACTATTGAATATAGTAAACTTTAACAATAATAGTTAATGGAAGCTGTTAATCACTTTCTTTGCGCTTTTATGTCTATCATTCATCATTCTCACGATCTAGTACCATCTCAAAGTCTCTTATTGTTTAGACAAATTCAGCCAAGGTTGTATCTCAAAATAGGATCAGATCTCTGAAAAAGTTGCGGGTAATTAAAATTACGTGGGATAACAGTAGCGGTGCTAGCCTAAAGGCTACGCTGGAAGGTCAAGATAAGATATGAATTTAATAAAGTTTAGTAAAACGTGTCCTAGTTTATTTATACACAATTCGAAAGAAATTCCAATTATGCAATAAAAATGTTTAACTTTTTTCCTATAAAAATGGTATTTTAATTGGAGTAGAGAACAATCTTTGTAGGTTTACGTACCAATTTTTTGTAGGAATTTTGTCCGACATATTTTATTTTATGTCGAAAGCTGTTAGCGAACAATAAAACTAAAATATAATTTTTAAATCGCTTGCCGAATTATTTTACGATCAACTTCTACTTTATAATTTATTGAATTTCTGAAGATTTGTTTTTTTTTTATTGATATTGTCATATATTAAATTTTCTTTTTAGATTAAATTAACATATAACTATTATCAAATTTGCGGAACTTCAGGACATGAGTTGCAGATTTAAGTTGCAAAGGGAGATGATTGTATAATTTTTTACCGAATATAAAGAATAAATAAGAAAATATAAATATTTCTTTATTAACTCAGTGAACGGGTCGGTAAATTCACATCAAAGGTTAAACTTCTGGTGGAGTAGTCAAGATTAGGGCTTGCTTGGAAAAACATGTAGGTGTTTACGAATTAAGCCAACAGTTTCGAAAATATATAAAGAGAGAAGAGTTAAAATCCCGTGATTTTTGAAGTAGCTGTTGCCATGTGTTATTTTACTGAGGCCAAAAAGATACCGTTTTGCCCTTTTTTGTAATTTAAAAATAATATGAGATTGGGGAGCTGTACTAGAACCCCAAAAAGGAACCATATCAAAGATGAAACTCGAACAAAGAAAAATATGTTATTTTGAAAGATGCTAAATTGATTTCCTTCGAAACAGATCTTATTGCATAACAGGCTGAGGCTAGTTTCTTACTTAACAAACCCATATGAGGAGACAATTTAAGGTTACTGTCTATAAAGATACCAAGAAATTTTACAGAATCAACGATACTGATCTAACTGTTATTACAAAGTCCTGTTAAGCAAGGGTTGAAGAGCTCTTTTATAGGATAATGTTACTATCTTATCCACGTTAAAAAAGAGTAAATTAAATTCAGACCACATTTTTATTTAATCTAGATCAGAGGTTATAGTTGCATGAAGAGTTGCAATATTAGGGTTCCTCCAGATGATACTGGTATCATCAGCAAAAAGAAAAATTTTTTCATTGATTTGTAAGTTAGTCACATCATTTATAAAGATAAGGAAAAGTAGAGGACCCAATACTGAACCTTGTGATACTTCACATACAATGCTTTTGTGACTAGAGTCAGTATAAGTGGCTCTAATCAGTTGTTTTCTTAATCCCCAAGTAAGATTGGAACCAATTTAAAAAAATACCTCGAATTCCATAGGAATTTAGATTTTTTATCAAAATGTCGTCATTTACTCAGTTAAAAGCTTCAACTTAGTCACAAAAATAGTTGCTGTGTAAATGTTATTATTTAGCGCTTGGTAAACCTCATGTAGAATAAAAAATATAGCATCACTGGTACTTTATTAGATAAAAAGCCGAGTTAATCTTGTAATAAAATGTTGTTTTCAACGAGACAGGGCACACTTGAAGCATTTATAAGTCTCAATAATTTTAGATAGTACCGATAGTACGGCAATAGGTCTAGATTTGCAGGGTGATTTACGAAATTTTTTATGGATAGTCCATTAGTACTACAGGAAGATTTGATTTTGATACTATTGATTGTTTGGATCAGTTCAAATTTATCAACTGGTCTTATAAATAATTAATTCGAGATCTTTTTTGAATTGGGGAGATAGAAAATGGGATCTTTTTGTGGCAAAATAGTTCATGATATATTTTTTCTAACATTAACGAAGTATTCTTTTAGATGTTCAGAGTTTGGAAGGGAAAATGATTGAGCTGTGTTAGTTTTATTTCGTAGATCGTTTATTATGGACCAAGTTTCTTCTGCAACACTTTTAGAGCTTTCAGACAATTTAAATAGTACGCTTTTTTTGATTTTTTAATAAGTTTTGGACAGGTTTCTCTGTACTTGGAGATATATTCAGTGACAAAGAAGTTGGGAGTAAATTTCTTGATGTACGCTAGTGAACCTTGGCTGATATGGGGATACCTTTGGCAGTCCAGGGTTTGTGATATTTTGACTTAATTGTAATTAAAGAAAATGCCCTTTTAAAAATCCAGACACTTTTATCTAAAAAATCACTAAAATTATAGTCCACGTCTACAGAAGGAAAGTGCCAAACAGAAGTAAAATCTGGTCGGCAAAAATCTTACCCAAAGTAAAAAATTTAACAGGTTCTGAAAAAATAGTTCCGCGAAAGACTCAGGTGATCTATAAATGCAAAGAATGTAGAGATTAAGATTTTTATTTCAAACTAAGCGAAACTTAAAGGAGGCTTTACTCAACAGAAAGTCATAATTTTTTACCGGAGAGAAATCGTTATCTGTAGAAAGAATTAGAGTGCCAACATGAGCTAAACTTATTAACACGGTCATATCTAGCAATATAAACTATTTAATAAATGTCTATTTTAAGGCAACATACCAGAACAATGGAATACTGCTAAAACAATACTACTACACAAAAAGGGAGACACCACAGACCTGAAAAATTATCGACCAATTTCACTTCTTTCACAACTTTACAAAACCTTTACAAAGATTATTACAAACAGGTTAACAATTAAATTTGACGGATATCAACCAGTAGAACAAGCCGGATTTAGAAAAAGATACAGCACCTGTGACCATCTATATACTTTGAAAATCCTAATAGAAAAGACT
The DNA here is from genome assembly GCF_040954645.1 of Diabrotica undecimpunctata. NCBI lineage: Eukaryota > Metazoa > Arthropoda > Insecta > Coleoptera > Chrysomelidae > Diabrotica > Diabrotica undecimpunctata. Next base: position 122,029,126 of record NC_092809.1, on the reverse strand, counting down.
AACGAATACAATCTCCCATGTCTGGCTTTTATAGATTATATGAAAAAGATTTTGATAGCGTTGAACTTTTGGCAATAGAAGACGCATTAGTCAACAACCGGATTGACTCCAGGTACAGAATATTACTACATAATATTTGCGAACAACTGAAATGATAGTGACGTTGGCTAATGGAATCGAAACAAGACCAGTAAAAATCAACCGAGGCGCAAGACAAGGAGACACAATATCTCCAAAATTATTTACAGACTTACAGATATGTAATTTATTACATATCTTAGATACGCAGATTACTAATAGCCGACACGTGGAATGCACTGAATACAATGATTTAGGAGTTACACACAGAATCCCTAAAAAAAAGGACTGAAAATGAATTTTAGCAAAACTAAACTAACGTCAACGATGACAAACCTATAATAAACATTCAAGGGACAAAGATAGAACACGTAAATGAATATACATATCTGGATTAAAATGTCAAGGTAAGCAAAGAAAATCGGACTACCAAAATAAGCAGATGTGTAAAAATGGGATGGGCAGCATTCGGAAGACTCTCATACGTACTTAAAAATAAAAATAAACCTCAAAGACTGCGAACGAAAGTATATAATTTCTGTATCCTACCTGTACTTACATATGGACCTCAAACCTGAACATTCACTAAAATAAACATGGAGAAGATCACAAAAACTCAGAGAGCTATGGAACCACAGATGCTGGGTATCTCACTCAAAGACCATAAAACCAATGAAGACATTCGTAATAGAACAAAAGTAAAAGATGCTGTCGAACAGGCAGCTAAACTGAAATGGAAATGGACTGGACATAACGAACGTCTTAAGGACGGCCGGTGGAATAAAGAAATCGGAAATTAGCGGCCATATGAAGCCAAAAGACCACGAGGAAGACCGCAAATGCGCTAGAGCGACGTTATTAAAAGAACTGCAGGACCAATGTGGAAACGTCTTACAAAGAACAGAGATGAATGGCGAGAATTAGGAGAGGCCTATATTCGGCAATCCGAATAGAGGGGAGGCTTAAAAAAATCTAGCAATTGTGGTATATTTTTCTACAAAATCATTTCTCTACGTTCATGTATTATTCTTTGCTTCTCTTTATAATCTGTGCTCATTGGCGTTATAATTATTTATTTATTAGTACATCAAAGATGACCATTATCTCGAGAAGAAATAAGCTAGCTTAATATTAATTTGCTCAAAAATTGTAAAGGTTATAGAAGTCTACCGTCATAAACTATAATTTGCCTGTCCACGTAATTTATTACAAATAATATTTAATTAGTGGCGCTGTTAAAAACCGCTTCTTTCCTACTGAATCCTGTAAAGTAATTGAGCTATTAGCTTGCAGTTGCAAAGCCATTGTTGGTAATAATACGATGATAAAGTAATTTTCAAAAGTCGTGTTCAGTAATCAATTTTTAATAAGCTCTAATCGTTGATACGAAGTTAACGCCTATTGTGGAGAAAATAATAAGATTCCTAGCATACGTTTTTTTTGGTTATTGCATCATGGCCATTACGAATTCTCACGATACGTCATAGTGCAAGAAACAGCATTTAAAACGGTTCAAGCTTACTTAAAAAATATGGGACTGCTTTAACTAAAACTTTAAAATCATTCTTCTATGTGTATTGCTTAAAAATCAACTCATACTATTTTTATGTAATCTGGGATATAATTCTATATTCTTTGTGTTATTTTGTTATTTTATTCTATTGTTTGTGTTTTTATACAGTGTGTCCGTAAAGTATGGAATAAATTCGATATTTCCTAAATGAAAAGCCTTTATAAAAAAATCTAAAACACGACGATTTTTAAATTTAATGTTCTACATTTGACAATAAAATTTCATTATACAAGGTGATACACATTACAGTGATGACGTCATCTTCCAAGATTAATTGTACTGGGGAATAAATTAACTAAAGTAGGTACGAGATACCCACTTAAAAACTGAAGGTATGCTGGCTCGTTTAAATTACCTTATAGTAGGGTCCAATGATTTTATTTCTTACAATGCCAGCCCATACGTTTACCTTTTGCGGGTATTGTGTATGATGTTCCCGCATCCAGTTGGAGTTTTCCTTTACCCAGTATCTACAATTCTGACGGTTGACCTCGCCATTTAATTTGAATGTAGCCTCATCAGAAAAAATATTATTTTGAACCAAGAGAGGGTTTCGGTGGCTGTTATCCATCATTATTTCGCAAAATTGTATTTTTTTATCTGGATCATCAACGTTTAATTCCTGTACAACTGTGCATTTTACATACTTTACTTACTTTTACTTGTTTTGCAAACATCGAGATCACTACTAACTTTACGAACAGAAGTGTGCGCATCTTCTTCAAAAGCAAGTAGAACATCTAATGTTGTAACATAATTTACAGAGGGACGACCTGATTTGCGTGCATTTTCAACCGTACCAGTTTCTCGAAATTCCTTTTCAATCTTACTTACTGTTGACTGTGTGATGGGTATTTCTTGATATTTATCATTAAATAAATTACATACTTACATCTGAGTTCGCGATTTGTCTCCATACCCAATCATCATGAGTATTCCAATTCTTTGCTTTACACTCAAATTCATTTCTACTTACAATTAATTCTAAGCAATAATACAGAACATTTACGAATTAATACAAGTATTGTACTACTCTACTACTTAATTGTTATTGAACGTTACTAAAAATAATTACAGTTTATCAAAAACTAAAAGTAGGCTACTTTTTTGCAATTGATAATAAATAATTTATTTTCTAAGCGCATATCTTTCAAATTAAAACCAATAGACCCGAGTATTATACTTTTTTGAGATCAGCTCATTTTTATCGATCTAAAAATGCCCTAAAATACAGAGTGTTACATTTAAAAAAAGAGCCGATGACGTCATCACTGTAATGTGTATCACCTTGCAGAATGAAATTTTATTGTAAAATGTAGAACATTAAATTTAAAAATCGTCATTTTTTAGATTTTCTTAAAAAGGCTTTTTATTTAGGAAATATCGAATTTATTTCATACTTTACGGACACACTGTATAAATTGTATATCGATTGTTAATGTATTTCTTGAACTCGGTGGACTCTAGTGCCTTTCATAATTGTGCGATGGGATCTATTATAGAGGCGTATAGTATTTGAGTCAACAGTGTATATTTTTCTTCTTCTTTTACTTAAGTGAGCCACTGACTAGATATATTAGATATCTTCTTTACCTGGATTGGCTGGATAAATCCTTAACTAAGGTCCTGCGACCTCTGATAGTCCAGTACAACACTCTTACAGAGGATATGAAAGTGGATTTACGTATCATTAGACAGGAGGCACACTGGGTTATTTAGTAATTTAGGTTCCGTCTAAGTTTATAGTGGCCAGTAAGCATGCTGACCGCTAAGGAGCATTTACTACATTGTGAGATGCTTATAAGGTCCCATTATATAAACCCTGACATGTCTTATACCGTTATCACTTTATAACTAGAACAAGAGTCCTGAAACCTCCACAAGAGAAGTTTTCGAAAGTAAAACTTTTGTGTAAAAGTCTCATTCGTTTCTCTCTACATCTGATTATCTTAGTACTCATACTAAGTTAACCTCAGTTAAGCAACAGATAGTGTACTTTTTTTTGTCAAAATTAGCTTGAAGCTAACTATGAATGCCTTTAGTATTATTAAAGCTATCTTATTCTCCGAAAAGATAGAGATAATTCTGTCAAGACAAGTCCCATCAAATATCTTTTGAGTACACTCTAAGGTCTGAAAGATCCTAGCCTAAACACTAATGCATACGAATCGAAAGGCTGGCTCAACTCAAGCCCGATCTCAAATACAAATAATCTTGTGTTTGTCCACACCTTCACCCTAGACCAGAGCCGGTAAGCGGTCTTCATGACTACGTGCAATATAATGTAGAGGTAATCAAAGCTAACCAGACGTAGCACTTTAGTCGAAAGAGTTCTATTGGATAATATGGAACGCCAGTTAATAAAGCTTAACAATTAATATAACTCTTTTAATTGACCAGATATCCTTAGTGCTGCACTCCACTCAGTTTTCATTAAGTTAATCACATATTGCCTTTTATAATTTTATCTTGATGATTTCTTGAAGATTTCCAAGTATACAAACTACGTATTGGCAGACGAAACCAATTATTCATAATTACAAATTTCCTATTATTTACAATTAGTCCAGTATCTCGGACTCAAATAAGACCTTGTCTCCCTATGCTGTCGGACTGCATGGATTTAGCTAAAAATTTGGATTTAAGCTTGTCTTATTCTCCATTGCAAAAGTTATTCATATATGAACGAAGGGTGCTTTTTGTTTTTAAGGGGTTAAAACTACCCCTAAATGAAAAAATAGGAAAACACGTATTTAATCGTTTTATGCATTAAAATCTGATTGAATTAAGTAAAATTAATATATTCAATAATAATTAGTACTTTACTATACATTTTTAACCCTTAGAAATCGCCGCTTATGACGTAAATAACGTTAAAATATATTTTTTATGACGTAAAATGCTAATGAATTAAAATAAATAACAATGTTCTTTCTAAAGAGTAAACCGGTGAGTCTGATGTAAGGCCAATAAGGCAATTCCGGGAAAATATTACTAGTGGTTTTTAGCAGTGGCGGTCTTTGGCGCGGGAGTAAGGCTTCTTGCATGGCACCAAATAGACTATATTATCCCTAATTAACTTGTAGAAACTAAATAGACAAAATAAATGGAATAAGTAGAATGGCGAAGACCCATGTGGTTAAAATAATACACTACCAGTCGGTAGTAGAATTATCGGACTACCGCGAACAAGATAGAATGAGAACTTCCACAGACATATCAATTTGCCAATTAACAAGCAGACTCACTTATAAGGAGGAAGACGAAGAAGAAGAAACGTACGACTAAGGATCGAAAATTAAAAAAACATTTCCAATCTGGGTATAGAAATCTTCTTTCTATGGACCCCATGACTCTTAACTGCTACAAGGAAAATTGAGATATCATCATTCCGAACAACTCTTAAAAATACTATAACCGCATAAGCTTTCTTATTTCTATCTGAAAATGTGAACAATCTACAATAATCAGCTTCCATAGATCCAACCTAAATCCAGCGCGAAATCTCAATACTCGACAGTTTAGGAAGATGAGTAACCAATTTACAAAATTCTACAGCCATATCATTCTCGACTTGAGCATCCCATCCCTGGCACTTCTCCCAAAGTTTCTGTAACAACAGTTTGGGGAGTAAAGATACTGGACAGGTAAATCCAACTGGGTCAAATATACTCTGAGCTAAAGAAAGCATCAGTCTTTTAGTTATGGGACCTTTCTATTTCATTCCTTGAATAGTTTCTATTGATTTTCAGAGTGTCTCTGCAGGAGTCCCAGAGAAGACTAAAAACAGGGATAACCGTTTTTTATATTATTCCGAACCCGGAATCTTTCGCGGAAAGTAACTGTGATAACGTAACGATGAGTAACGCTCCAAACGTAACAAGTAGTATGCCAGACTTTCTTCAAAAATACTGCAGATCAGATCCTTTTCTCTTCCAACGCTTTGTTAGGTTTTTGACGTGACAACGTCTTAAATTAGGTTGTGGCTCGGAGTCATTTAAGAAAAAGTGTAACGCCCGCTCACGTCTGTTACAGTGAGTCGCCGAACGAGAGAGAGGCCCGCCGGACCGGCGAATGCCTTGCGTCTCTCTCCCACTCAAACATGATCGGTCCGCTGCGCGCGGCACTAGAGAATTAGGCGCGTTGAATCGCTTAAGTTGAAAATCGTTGAAAGTATCGTCAGCTGTGTCTGTAGTGAAAATGTGGAGTGCTTAGATTCGTCATTTACAACAACTACAACAATAAAGGTAAATAATTGTACACTAATATTGTACACAAAAGTTGAGAAACTGAGTTTATAGGTTATGTCATACTATTGACAAATGTTGATAGTGTTAAGTAAATTATTAGTTTAAATCACTCTGCAATCAATCGTAATTCAGTCGATTGAGAAGAAACAGCGCGTATTGCTAGTCAAACATTTAAAATAACAAATTATAACTTCTAACCTGTCAAAACAGGGCGACCAAACAAACGAACTAAACCGACCAATCACCACGCGCGGAGTTAGAATTTAACTGTGTTTAGCAAGAATTTCAAATTCCAATTTTGGTGAATGTTTTAATTTTCAACTTTACCATTTACATTTACAAATTTTAATTAATTTCAAATTTATTTAGCAAAAATTTGAACCTTCGATCTGAATAAGTGTTTTGATTTTCAAATTGATTCTTTAAAATTAAAAATATTAAAATATATATAATCAGAAGTGAACGTCACATAACATTATCTGTACTTATTATTATTTAATATGTAGGCAAATACATGTGACCATACTTGGTAGACACAATTGGAAATAGTAATTTTTTATAACTGAAAAAAATAAATATATAAAATACTGGTAGCAAACAATAACTTTAATGATCGATATCTCCGCAACTAATTGATATATCGAAAAAATTTTCAAATAAATTTTGTAGAAAATAATAAGATCAATAATATAAAATAAATAATATATAAAATAATATATAAAAATATAATATATAAAATATAAATAATATATAAAATACCTAATAAATCGGTAATGCAATTCTTATTTTCATTCAATTCCTTGTTCCTATTGTGCAATTTAATAATATTCATATAAATAAATATTCTACCGAGAAAAAGACGTTGTCACGTAAAATCTTCGCCCGTAAAACCGACTTTACAGGCAACCGATTTTTTTCGCAGGTTAAACATCATATAGTAATAAATATGTCTGTGTACATATCTTGTTTGACAATAATATGCCACACTGCACATAAAAATGTTTTACCTATTATTACTACAATTCTTGAAGGTTTTTTCAATTACCACTGGGTCTAAGTGATAATGTAGATAAGTTCAGAAGATGATTATCGTACAAATGATCAGAAAATTGTTAAAAGAAAATTAAAATTAAATGTTAACTTCCTTTTATTCTTTTAAAAGATAGATTTTATCTGTGTATAGCTAAAGTGCCAATCTAAATAGAACAAAGTTATTATAATTGAATAAAGTGTAGAACTCGCAATACATATCTAATCGAATAGAACTTGAACCGCGTGACTGATTTGCAGCTAAAGAAAACTGCATAAATTTTATAACTAAACAAAGTCACCTAGTTTTGTTTCCGTTTGCACAACAATTGCATGTTGTTATCGATATTACTACAGATTTGAATAAAAAACGCTATTAATAATTGTTTCCTTATCGTAATAATATTATTTTGAAATCTGATATATCTTTTAGTTCTAAAAATATTGTTTTATAATCTTTACATGTCCATACAAGTGTTATTTATTATACAGGAGGGAGAACTATTACATTTTACTATGAGGTTTTATTGTCAGACAAAAAACCGAGAGCTAAAATCTAATATTTTTTCCGTGTATAATACACAATTTTTTTTATGAGGTAAATACGACGATTGATATTGAAATATTAAAGTGAGAAAATTATCGAAGAGGATTTTAAATTTCTAAACTGACACTCTATTATCTAAGGCAAGCTTTAAGTAATCACATATATGTGAATTTATTTCTGGGATTTGATTTAAAAATTGCGAATAAAAGTGCCTTTTTAAGACTTTTAAAAAGGACTGTTTAGATTTTGGTTCATTAGTGTAATCAAAGAAACTATCATTAAATAAATTGGTAACAAGAAGCATATCTACTACAAATACTCATATTTTTTGTTTGAATTGTCATTACGCGTGAGACAGGTAATTAGTTTAATTTGCATTTAAAACAATCTAATAGCGGAAATCCGAAAAGTCAAATATTTTTAACTGAAATTTTAGTTTACTCCAGTAAAATATATTACCTATTTAATATAAATCTGTGACATGGAAATTGTTTCAATTCATGCGTAGAAATGACTTTTTGGCCAATTTACCTTCTTAGTTCGATAGCTAAATTGTAAGAGCAGCTTGTGAAAGGTCGCCTTGAGCGAGAACTGGAAGAAAAGTATGTGCTAATCGACCGCCAATATGGTTTTAGGCTCAAAAGGTCCACCATAGATGCAGTCACAGAAGTAACCTCTTTAGTCACGCAGGATACAAAGAGATTGGTGACTCTCATCCTGCTTGACGCCAAGAATGCCTTTAACACGGTATCATGAGAAAAAATCATGTCAAAGCTGAAAGAATTGGGCGTTAGTGAGTACCTGGTCAACGTAATTAATAGATACTTTACTGACAGGTCTATAAGGAAAAAGGATACCAGCATCAGTTTATCGCAGGGTTCAGTACTAGGTCCCACCCTGTGCAATGTCCCATACGATGGGGTGTTAATGCTACAGTTGCCAAGGGGATGCACTCTTGTAGCTTATGCCGATGATCTCGCATTTGTTTCGAAGGCAAGTCAGAAAACGGACATGGCTAGTGCGGCTGACACAGCCCTGCATCGTATTAGTAGGTGGATTAGAGCAAACAATCTACAGTTAGGACATCAGAAAAATGAGGTGGTAATTCTCAAAGGGAGTCTGAACAAATCCTATCTTCTCTTTATAGTGGAAGGTGTAGAGATTGCACCGGTTTAATCGGCTAAGTTTTTCTGAGTCTGGTTGTCGGAAGGACTGAGGTTCGGAGTACACATCCAAAATACGGTAGAGAAGGCGAACCAAAGCCTGGAGGTGTTGATACAGCTGATACCAAACATTGAAGGCCTAGGTAGCACCAAAAAAATGGTGCTAAATGGAGTTCTCCAGTCGGTGGTAACCTACGCTGCCCCCGTGTAGTGTAGCGCACTGAACACTGTCAAATATACCAAGCTTCGCAAAGGTGAATGTTTCTCAGGGTATCTAGCGCATATAGGATGGTTTCAAATGAGGCTTTGTATGTCACTGGAGCGGTGATACCAATCGACTTGTTGTGCAAAAAGCGAGCGAGGATGTATCCGAGGAGGATGGATGAAAATATAGAGGAGAATGAAAGAAAGAGAATGATAGAGGAGTGGCAGAGAGAATGAGCGAATGATAGCGGAAAGGCAAAGTGGACGAAGAAGCTTAGCCGGAACACGGTTAATCGGGCACTACCCTGTGATCTTTTTGCCTAGTATCCTACTTGGCTGAAAGATGTCAGGGTGCCTTGATCCGTACATTAGATGTCTAAAAAAAGATTTGCCCCACCGTTGCCTGCCAGAATTCAATCGATACCTTCTAAGGCTTTTAGGCAATTAAAAAAAAGTTTAAAAGTTGAAAAAACAATAAAATAATAATTGCTAAAATAGATCTTATGAGCTAATATAATGTCTTAAATAATATATCAAACATTTGAGCTTATTTCAACACGCTTCTCCTATGTTCAAGAATTTCTCGTGCTTGCAATACTTATCAACATAATCAGATTAATTATAAGGACGAATTGTCTTCTCCAATAATTTGTTTCAGTGTACTAGTTACGTTACGCTACGTCGACCCTTAGAAAGGAATGCATCGCTACTTTCCAAGTACTGTCTGTTATCACTACATCGAAATGTCATAGAAATAGCGCAGCGTCGAGTTCATTAGTATTAATAATATTAAATACCAAGTTGCACTTTCAAACATAAAACACGTAGGTAGAATTTGGATTAAATATCCCATTTACTATGATATATTATATTGTATTTTAGAAGAAAGCAAAAATTATTTTATAGTTAAAATAAAATTTATCTATTTTTGAAAAGGTTTCATTATAATTTAGTTATACATACCGTGTGCTGTAGCTTCCTTGGATGTATAAAAATAAAAAATAAAATAAAAATAAAAACAATAAAATTAAAGACAGTCAAGATTTCCTTTCACGCAAAAATAGTCTATGTATCTGTTGATACGTATTTCGCTTTAATAAAGCTCATCAGAACAGTTATTCATAGGCTTTCTCAACGTGAAAATTAATCTTTTCCTGTCTTTGTGAAGCAACGATAAAATGGCTTCGAAACGGACGCTGTAGCGACATCTGATATTAAATCCGTAAAATAGTTTCGAAACACAATTCAGATAACTGCCTTAATCTAAACCTTCTATAAATGCAAGGTATAACAGACGCTGATAAAGATGTTAATAGAGACATGGGGAATCTAAAATTTGCATTCCACGACATGTCTCCTCAGCTAAGCAGAAATCGTTAGCGAATTGGTTTCTTGTACTCATACAGAGTAGATCCGAATAAAAATAAAATTAAAGACAGTCAAGATTTCCTTTCACGCAAAAATAGTCTATGTATCTGTTGATACGTATTTCGCTTTAATAAAGCTCATCAGAACAGTTATTCATAGGCTTTCTCAACGTGAAAATTAATCTTTTCCTGTCTTTGTGAAGCAACGATAAAATGGCTTCGAAACGGACGCAAGCGACATCTGATCTTTATTCGGATCTACTCTGTATGAGTACAAGAAACCAATTCGCTAACGATTTCTGCTTAGCTGAGGAGACATGTCGTGGAATGCAAATTTTAGATTCCCCATGTCTCTATTAACATCTTTATCAGCGTCTGTTATACCTTGCATTTATAGAAGGTTCAGATTAAGGCAGTTATCTGAATTGTGTTTCGAAACTATTTTACGGAAAAATAAAAACGTTTAATGCCTTAATATAATTTACATTTTACACTTAAGATACTTTAAGCCTAAGATTTATTAGCTTTTTTCTTGACGTCTCGCTTCTGCACCGCTTACTGGTTGAACAGCTTCCGCTTGGACCTTGGATTTTTCTATCATGGACTCCTTGGCATCTTTTTCTTGTTTTCCGGAATCGTACATACTTACCTGTTTGGTCGCTGTTGCAACTACCTGGCTAATTTCTGATCAGATGGTCGATCAGTCTGTGTTTCATTATGTACATAATCTGTATTCAATTTCTGGATGTCTCTTGTTTTTAGGAGTCTTCTTATGGCTTGGTGGAAGAAGTATCTTGTCCGGTTCTCAGCCACTTCTTACAGTGGTATGTACTGGAGCCTCCCTGGAGGGTTGCATTTAAAACTCTATCCTCCCATGACGCTCCGTCGATTAGTCGTTAACATGACGTCTCGGATCTCTCTAGCTTCCTCCCGTTGGTTTCTGCTATGGAACTCTACACTGGAAATGCATACAACATCACCTACCTAACGTAGGTCTGGTATAATTGAATCTTTTTGGCCTAGCGTTAGGGGACTTGTCCTGCAAATATAAGACAGTATTAGTTTCTAAGCTATAGTTGCTTTTACTTTACCTTGGTTTCTGAACGTGCTTCCTGAAGTTTAATTTTCTATCGAGGTGGACTCCTAGGTTCTTGACCTATGGTTCCGAGTGGATAACGTTTCCTCTCATCGTAAGGTCGACTACTGATGGGCTGAGCTGCTGTGTGAAGATGATGAATTGTATCTTCTCATGATTTATCTTGATTTTTCATTTGTCTGTGACTTCTGAGATTATCTCTAAGTGGTTTTCTAACGTCTTGACGATCCTTCTACTCTCTTTTCCTAAAGTGTAGATTGCTGTGTCGTCTGCATGTAGTGCTGTATTTGTTCTTGCATCTGTTAGTAAATCTGAAACAAAAATATATAGAATGGGAGATAGCAAACTACCTTGAGGCATTCCTTTTGGAACATCATGCATCCTGGACGTCTTTTGGTCTGCTAAAACTTAAAAGTTCTATTAGTTAAATATAAATCACATATATTAACTAATTAATGTGACAATCTAGGTCTGTACATCTTGTGTATGAGGGCTTTCTTTCAGACTGTGTCGTACGCCTTTTTGGTGACGAGGATGGCCATTTCAGTTTTCTGATTTCTGTTGAAGCGGATCTTCGTATCGCTGACAACTCTTGCTAGCGGTAGTCCACAGTTTCTTCCTGTTTTAAATCCGAATTGTCTTCCTCAATGACTCTATTTCCTTCTGTATGTTTTATCAGTCTTTAGTAGATGATCTTTGCTAATATTTTTCCTAATGATTCCAGGAGAGATATTGGCCTGTAGTTTTCCAGTTTTCTTCCGACCTTCCTTGGTTTTAGTAAAGGGATGATTTTTGCATGTTTCCAGTTGTTCGGAAAATGCGCTGCTTCTAGGCAAAATCTGAAAATGTAGTGTGGTTACATTATCATTTCCTTCGGTAGTTCCTTGAGTGCGATGTTGTGGATGTCTTCCAATCCTGGTGCTGTGTTTCCTTTTAGTCTTTTGGTGATTGCAACTTCTATTGTTCCTAAATTTGTAAAAATGTGTTCCTTCTTCTTATTCTCTCGTAGGCGTTGTTGACTTCGTGTTTGGTTGCTTCTTCCGACATGTTTTGATTTTGCCTGTGTGTTGCTGCCATTCTTCTTTCGATTGCATCCACTTTATGTTTGGTTTAGTAGCGTGTTACTTCCTCGTCGAATATGGGCGAGATCTTCTGTTTTATCCTCTTCTTGGATTTAATATCCTCCACACATTTTCGTTGGTGTGCTATTTGTCCTCGGTAGTGCTTCTAAGTCTTGTCCTTAATTATTTGGATAGTTCGTCTCCGTTGATCTTGAACTCCAATCTTCTAGTCCCCTGAAAGGCTCTTCTGGTTCTGTTTTTCTCCTTTATTATTTACCTTAGCTCGTTCGGAATGATAAGTACGCTGTTGTTCGTCTTTTCCTTTGGTATGTTGCTTTTCATGGCTTGTTGGATTCTTCTTGTGATTTCTTCTATTTTTCTTTCTACTTCTTCTGTAGATTTAAATTATCTCTTCATTTTCATTTGATTTAGCTATCATATGTAGTTTGGTTAAACTTGAGCAAGCTTCTGGAAGACTGTGGCAACTAATCACAGTGAGAAAAAGGGCCAGGGATAACGAGAATTGAAGAAATGTCCCTCCGAAAAGAGAGTTGTTCTATGAACCAGCAATCCATACATGTAACAAGCTTGGGGCCACGAAACAGCAACTATTTCCTCGAAAGCGCAGTGGCTTCAATGAAAAATTAAAAATTTCTGAATTGAACCCATCTCGTCTAACTTGCTAAGCTTATAACTAACCACTGAGCTATAGCCTTTACATTTTACATAACTTCTTTTTATTGTACAATTTAATTAATGTAGAATAATGCTTTATAACTTTTTCCAATTAAAAAATAATTAGCCAAGATACAGATGGGCTTTTTGCACCCTCCCGTAAATTAAACAGACAGTGTATTTAATTAAAAGAAACTGTATTTTAATTTGTCTTCATGCCACATTTAAAAATTATGCTTTTAAAAATGTACACAAACCTAAACACTTAAGTAATAGTTTTTCTCTTTAATTTTTAAATACAGTCTTAACTAAAATAATCAAACTGTATAATTTCCACCGATTATTTATTAAGATCAGATAGCAATATATCTCGCTACTATTGACTGTTAAAGACCGTTTGTAAGAGTTATTACATCACAAGACGAGGCTGGCCCGACGACCTGGATCACCGTCATCATCATAGGTCAACTTTAACCATCGCGCACCGCGTCATACGGTTGTTTTTCTTTCTTGCATGACTTGATGCAAACAAAGAGCGTTCTGATGATGGCCGAGCGAAAGATCATTCTTCTGCAACAGTGGAAGAACCGCGTAGCATCGGTAGAGGTGGGCATTGTGATATTCAAATAGTGTTCGTATTATGTAGATGTAGAATATAATTATTTTTACTTTGCTTTTGAATATAATTTAATAAAAGATACACTCATATTATACAATACTCCAAGTGGCGAGCGAAGGTTATTTTGCTTTGTTAATTTATTATACTTACAACGTATACTTAAGTTCAATGAAAAATGTTCGATTTTAGTCGTCCCATTGTAAATGTATGTGACGTATTTTGCTTTTTAAAGTATTTTAAACAAATAAGAAATTATAAATAGGAGGAATAATGAATAACAAAATGTTCAAAACCATACTAAATTTATACCAATCACTTATACGCAACAAATTAGACTATGGTGCAATATTATGATGCTGTCTAAAAAATTACACTAAAAAAACTAAACTCAATTCATACAACATCACTAGGAATTGCCGTTCGCGCATTTAGAACTAGCCCAACCAGTAGTTATCAAGTATTAGCTAACAAATTACCCTTACACTTATGGCGGCAACAATTGTCACTAAATTATGCAGCTCGAGTATCATTAAATCACCAAATTCCTGTGCATTCGAATATTTTAAAACCTAAATTTATCAGTAACCACAAAAATAAATCTACAAATACACTCCCTTTATATGAAAGTAGGTCTGATGCATAAAACTTAATCAGGGCTAGCAGCTGCTTACCGACGTGGAACAGACAAATTTAAAATACGTATCATTCTGAATTGTAGCATAGCACTGCAGGGTCATGGAGAAGCACTGGCTATTTTAGAGGCACTAAAAGTTTGCAGAAGGAAAACGCACCTCATTATATTATAATATCTGACTCTTTAAATACACTAAAAGCTTTACAGCAATTACATCCATCAAACAAAATTATAATGCTAATAAAAAATAAATTCATACTACTATTAACATAAAATACAAACATAAAACATAAGAACATAAAAATAACTTTTTTTATGGGTTCCATCACACGTGGCAATCAAGGGAAACGAAGCAGTAGACCAACTTGCGAATGAATCTACACTAAATGAAAGCATCCCTGAGTCAAACATACTAACAAGAAACGACCATAAAGCCTCTATCAAAAAACATATTACCGTAAAATGGGGTGAATAGGAACGGTTTCCAACGTTCAACTAAAAAAAAGCCACTAAAACATGTTGCAAACATAAAACTTATGCATTGTTATTTGGGTCTTACCTTCCTCTTTTAATATTTAGGTGTTAAAAAATTAGAAAGTTTTTACTCTAATCACAAAAAAATCAAAACCTGGTGTTCCAAGTAGGGTGAATAGGAATAACAGTATGAAAAACTATTAGGTTCCTATTCATACATTTGTAGGGTCAATAGGAACAGGTAAAAAGTGAATAAGGTGTAAAGTAACATACACATATAAATATAAAGTTTGTCTATTGGAAAAATTTATTGTTGAAATGAAAAATACACTTTTAAGTCGGCTAATATAAACACAAATCAGTAAGATCATTGTTAAAACTAATTATATTTTTAAATCGAGACGAGGTATTCACGTTTATACGTACAGACAACTGTCTTATAATATCATCGAATTTAAAAAATGCTTTCTCTTCAGTTTCGGAAAATTTCCAAGCCTGGGAAACCTTCTTAAAAAAGATTCCTACGTAACAGCCATCTAGATGATAGAGAACTTTAGTAACGTAGAGCCTGAAAGATTGCTTGATCTTGTCATACACTCTAATCACTAAGAAGTCTCCAGAGTTAACGCACGTGTCCGTTTCTTTATCAGATGACAACACTAGCTCCTTGTCACTGTCTTGGAGAAAGTTTTCTGAAGCACTAGATTCTCGTTTTAGCTTTTTAGTGAGTCTGGAAATTTCTTTTGAGGGATTCAGTTCTATGTTCTGAACTCCTGATGGTTTTGCTTCAGGTTCAAACTCTTTTCTTCTAAATCTGTTGCCATAACACTTTTTCCTGCTTTGACATTCATTTTTATTTTCTTTTTCTTTTGTCTCTGAGTATCAGACTGTCTTAATATCTTCAAAAGTTCTTTAAAAGTGGCATCAATTCCTTACACGCGAACAGAACCTGACAAGGGCGTTTGTGTTCCAGATTGTCTGGTATTATCATTGTCTGAGTTTGGCAGCATCCTTAGGACTTTGGTGCGATCTAAAGGCACGATGCAATATTTTTTAAACCCTGATTTATCATTTTCCTCTGAAAGACAGTTTCTTTAATATTTTAGGAAACTTGTCTTTAGCTACTCTGGATTCATTCCTGCCTGGTCCTGTTTTCCATTGCTTAACTATTTTGCTCCATATAATCTTTATGGGTCTGAAGAATGTCACATCGGTGGGTGAGTAAGGTGAGTGGAATTACTTGGTAAAAATATAAACTTGTTTTTCTTGGCACAAGTAGATTAAATCAATTGACAAGTGAGACGACAAGTTGTCCCCAATCAAGTATTTTTTCTCTTCTATGTCCGATTAAACCGAGAGTTTTTCGAACCTCCCTCCTTTCAACTCTCGATAAATGTTAAGTTTTATATACAACATTAGGTGGTAATATTTTACCCTTCACACTAGCTGCAAACATTACGGAAGTAGACGCTTTTGATGAGTTGACAACTCGTTCTGGGTACTTACAGCCACGTCTAAAAATCATTTTACAATTTTCTGGGTCGTCACTAAGATTTGTCTCATGTAGTTGATGATGTGACTTACGGAAACGTCTTTAAGTACTCTTTCTAACTCGTCGAAATACTTATTAATTATCTTAGGGGACACAGCTGCCCTTGACCTTTTGATGTTCTGACACATTCTGAGATACGAATACACCCAATCCCGACCAGGTGTGTTGTTCTTGAACTTAGAAATAACTTTACCTTGGCGCTCCAAATATTCTCGTACGATTAACCGTAAGGTGAGAGAAGCTATTGGGTATCCCCAGTCAGCACAAGCTGCTAGTCTGTCAATGAGAACTAATTCTATATCTTTATCAAGAGAGGTCTGACCTCCTTTTTGCTTTGTATTAACATTTTTTATTTATATCTGTGTAAGACCGTGGTAGGTATATTGTACTTAAGGGAACACTGTCTGTAATTAATACCTTCTTTTATTTCATTTAGGTCTATTTGTAGGTTTTGTCTTGTGTAGCATATTTTCTTCACTCTTATTTACTTCACACATCTTACTCTATGGAGGTATTAGATAAACATGGGGTTAATGGAAACATGGTAAATATTATGTACCTATTCACCTCACATATCTCAAATTCATGACGTGAACAATAAAACTTGTTTTTAATAAAAAACGTTAACATATAAATCAAAATACATTCATGTTAGATTGTTGTAAAGGTTAGAATACATAATAAAAGAGTACTCGTAAATCTATTTTGACAGAGATTTTGTACTTACCGAGAAAGTTTTTATGATAAGAAATAACCTCAAAATTAATGATTTTGTTTGCACGCCGAAAACATAGGAACCACTGATGCCAACAACACAAACCTAAATTTCCCAAAACGAATCACATTAGCCCACCTGCAAAACTTAAATAGACCAACAACACCAACAAAAATAAGATATATGTTTGGGAAGATTATTGTTATTATTTAATAAAGTTTTGTTCCTATTCACCCCACTTTACGGTACCAATTTATAGTAGAATAACTGAAATTCTACTGGCAACAAATTAAAAGATGTCACAGAAACTGTCCAGTTTGATACACTGATGTTCCTCATATTCTTATCCACACATACTTCTCTCTCAACCTTGATCTACTTCTTCGTCTGGTTCTTTTGGATTTTTCTCGTAGAATATGTGAATATCTAATTTTTAAATATTATGTTTATATGGAAAAGCCATGACTTTCCAAAAGCCGATTGAAATAAAAATTAAAATTTTCGAAACGTCAAACGTCTTAAAAAAAGATTATCTTAAAAAAATTCTGCAAAAATGTATAGCCAACACAGTTGCTTGGAGGGTTTTTTTAGAATTGATTTGGCAAGACACTTCTTTTAAAAGAAAAAAAGTGCAGGGGTTCCTGAAATACATTTGGTCAAATTTTACAGGGATTTGGGACGAAGTTACAAAAAATATGATGATAATCTTAAAACCATTACCTTTTTCTTCCTCGATAAAAATCTCTCGATAAAAATTTTTATATCTTCAAGATATTTATAACATAATATTATAATAATAAAAACCATCGGTATTGTGCGTGAAAAATACCAAAAAAACCAGGTTGAAGAAAATTTGATTTCAATCTTCAAAATCGGTATACGTAAAAAATGTATTTTCTCGGCTTACTGAAGCGATTTTCTTCATTCTTTTTTTAATCCGGTGTAACTTGAATAGAGCAAACTAAAAAACCCATCACCAAATCCAAATTAAATAAATAAATTTACTTATACGCCAGTCGTCAAAAATCATACGGAAATAAATCGATTTACCAAGAATATATAAGTACGTCATAAATTTGTATCAATTCGACGGTAAAACTTCGATATTTTTCCTCACAGACAAAAATGCAACTGAACCTCTAAAAAAAATCATACGGAGAAAAAAAATCGATTTACCAAGAATCTATACGTCGTAAATTTGTATCAATCCGACGGTAAAACTTCGATATTTTTTGATTAGTGTTCTATCGGCAAAAGTCAAAAAAATTTTAGTGATGAGAAGTGCAACTTTTTTATGCAGTTTTTTTAGAATTTTCATAATGTCTTTATGAGATTACCTGAAAAAGGTAATAATTTAAAGGTTATCATTCTATTGTTTATAACCTCTTGGCGAATACCGGTCTTATTTGACCAATTGTATTTCAGGAACCACTGCTCGTAATTTATACTCGGTTCGCTATCTCCAGTCCGAACTGTCTAGTGAATTTAGTAATTATTTTTTTACGAAGTTAGTTACTTTTTGACAGACTCGAAGTGGCTGGAAATTACTATACAGCGAAGCACACGTACTTATATTAATTAAGCCAATATTAATAGTAAATAAACTAAATAGTATATAAATTAGAACTTTACAAATTACCAACAATCAATATTTATTTGTTTGCACCATCTATAATAAACAGTCATGTTAAATTATAACAACTAAAATATATATTTTAAATATATACTACCCAAAATGTTATGGGTTTAGTATACACTTCCACTATTTAGAATATTTCTTCTTTTTTCAAAGAAAGTAGTCTGCAATAGTAGTATACTTGAGCTATTAATACTGAGAAGTAGGAATTGTTGTGTTGTAGGTTTCCGACAATGAATCTGTCAAAATATGCCCGAGCTAAGCGAATGGAGTATACCTTTTTTCCTTTAAAAGAAGTGTTTTCTTAAGTAAAGTTCTCTTAATCTAATTTGAGCAAATAGTTACCGAGATATTTTATTTGTCTATAAGCCAAAAAATTGTTTATAATTTTAAAACATTTCTGAGGCCACCCAAATAATCTAATTTTAATTTCATAAAGTACGTTAGGTAGGTAAAGTGCTTTTTTATGAGTAAAAAAATTGGCAAATTTCTATAGGTCTAGTTTTTGTTGTGCAAGATTTAAAAAAAAATTTAAAAAAAATTAGATTGCAAAATCTTTGTGCAAAATCTATTAAATCGATTTTAATAAAATTTGGTGGGATGTTATGAGCAAGGAAAGTAGAAAAATATCGATGTTTTTAATAATATTTCCGACCTATTTGACAGGGAGGATCAGCCATTTATTATTTCTTAAGAGGAATTTACACACTGCAAAAATCCGAGTCGTTTTTTCACAGATTCGCCCTGGTCTATATCTTCTTGTCTGAGTCATATATGTCTTTGTTCCTAGTATTATTTTTGTGGTGTTATAAATATATGTGCATATAAAATATGCATTCAATCCTTATATTATGTTTATGAAGGATTTTTCTTGTTACAATCATAGGTAAATTTTATTATCAGTCAAATTCGCTTCTAACAAGTATCTAGATCCACCTCTATCATAATATACTTGTTTGATTTATTTCGTTACCAAGGAATAAACAAACATCATTGTGATAATGATGATGACCTTTCCTGTGTAGGTAAATTCCAACTGTTGTTTTATGTACTTATTGCTCTAGGACGGCTACATAGTAACGTACGATTTTGGAGATGTTGATGCTAGTTAAATAACGGTAGGTAGAAGAACAATAACGGAGGAATGTAAAATATCTCTAGAATTTATTTTTTTGAAGTTTACTTACTTCCTACAATCTTTTAAGCTGAAATATAGTGCACAAGAATACTACATAACCTGGCAAATTGTAAGCAATTAGATTACATTAGTATGTATCGGGAAAAGAAAAAAGAAGCAATAAAAAATATATATAATTTGAATTCGTTTTATCCTTTTTATAGGTTTTAATTTATCATCATAATTTGTCTTTTATCATTAATTCCATTTATATTTATTTTAGTATTTTTTAATTAGAAACCAACAAATCTGTGAAAATTATAGAGGAATAACGTTACTAAATACAACATATAAAATATTGACATCAATAATAAAAAAGAGGTTATCAAAGATCAAAAAGAAGACAGTAGGACAGTACCAATGTGGATTCACAGAAGGAAGATCTACAATAGATGCAATACACACAATAAAACAAATAATGGAAAAAGCAAACGAGTATAAATTAGAATTGGAAATGTTATTCATAGACTTTAAACAGGCATTTGATTCAATTAAAAGGAACGGATTAATGATAGCACTTAAAAAATTAAAAATTCCGCATAAACTTAGAAAATTAATAGAAATGACAATGAGAACTACAAAAATAAGCATAAAGACACAAAGAGGAGAGACAGAGGAATTCAGTATAAATAAAGGGATGAAACAAGGAGATGCCTTATCAACAACGCTATTTAATCTAGCATTAGAATATGTACTACGAAATATAAATAAAGGAAATCTCAGAACAAGAGGTGGTCAAATAATTGCATATGCAGACGATATTGCTATTATTTCAAAGAACAGAAAAATAATGAAAGAAATGCTAGAAGAAATAAGAGAGAAAGGGGAGGTAATGGGGCTAAGATTAAATCAAGAAAAGAAAAAAATATTAAGATTAGGGAAAAAAATAATGAAAGAAAAAATCAAAATAGGAAGTTCTGAGTTTGAAGAAGTAGAATACTTCAAATACCTAGGAGTTACAATAAGTAAATCCGGAGAAAGGAAATCCAAAATAAAAGAAAAAATATTAGCAGCGAATAAAGCTTATTTTGCAAATAAAAGATTACTTAAAAGCAAAACACTGACTAAAAAAGTAAGATGAGCATTTATAACACCATAATTAGGCCAATATTATTATATGTAGGAGAAACAATGACGATGGTTAAAAAAGGTGAAGAAGACTTAAGAATGGCAGAGAGAAAGATTATGAGAACCATACTAGGACCAATCAGAACAGAGCAAAATGAATATAAAAGCAGAACAAATGCAGAAATTAAGGAAGACATCGTAACTAAAATAAAGCAATGCCGAGTTAGATGGCTAGGTCACATTTGGCGACCAGGCGATGAGGCAGTGACATACGCAATGATAGAATGGAATCCAGGAGGAAGAAAGAGAAGGGGAAGACCGAGATCAAAGTGGCTGCAAGAAGTTGAAGAAGACCTCCAAAGGGCAGGAGTCAGAGAATGAAGAGGAAGAACTAGAGACAGGAAAAAATGGAGAGATATTGTCAAGAAGATAAGATAAACAAAAAAGACTGATCCACTTAAGAAATAGGATCTAGAAAGCATTCGCGGTTTAACCCCACACTGGGGCGTATAGCCATTATATATATATATATATATATATATATATATATATATATATATATATATATTTTTTTTTTTAATTAACTTCATTTTTCTTAATTTCTAAGTTTTCCTGTTTTTTATGCTAATTTGTGATCTTTTTTGTTTTGTATCCAATTTTTCTTGTAAATTGCTCATAATTTATTTCTCTTATTGTTCTGAACTAACTTGCTTTATTTGATATTCTTTATTATATAAATTTATTTTCTGTTAAATTATAATGATGTTATGATTTGCAATTTATCATTACCAATTTCTATATTATTTGAACTTCTTAACACTGCTGCAAAAACTCTGACAAGTGTTTCTTATTTATTCCATAACCTATTATTCTTCTTCTCCTTCTTCTTCCTCCGTATAAGCAATTTTGAGAAAATTTGTCACTCTATCTTTTGCGCGGTCGTCCGATACTTCTTCTGCCGATTGGTGAATTATCTCTTGCTATTTTGACACGGGTCTCCCCATTCATTTAGACACTATACGTTACATTTTCTTCACTTACATTACGTCTTCACTTCTTTTTTGATCTCTCAGCGTATTTCCTGTAATTCTTCTCAGTACTCTCATCTCTGCCGTTTCCAGTAGCCTTTGTGATGTGGCTGTGTCGGGTCTTGTTTATGAGGCATATGTCATTATTGGTCTTACACAAGCTTTATAAATTCTTGACTTCATCTCAGTGTTAAGGTGTCTGTTTCGCCCTCTAGTGTTACTAAGACATCCTGCCAGTCTATTTGCTTTTTGTACTTAATCTCTCACTTCTTTGTTTAGGTCTCCATAGTTCGACAGTGTAATTCCAAGGTATTTTATTTCCATTATTTTGTTCCATATTGATGCCATCAATTTTTACTTTACATCTGATTGGTTCTTTGCTGATTACTATTGTTTTATTGTCATATTAAACTCTTTTGCTCTTATGTTAAATCTGTGGACCAGTCTCTGCATACTATCTTCAGCTGGGGCTATCAATATTGCATCGTCTGCGTACCAGTATATTTTTATTTCTTTGCTAGAGAGCAGTAGCATAATTACGTGAACCACGTCAAGAAAGTAGAAGAAAAAATACGGTCCTGATTTCTCAGTCTATCGCCAAACTACCACACACCTACCACTGTGCCGACAGAGCGGCATTGCTGGGCGCCGTAAGACCAACACTGCATTCTAACTGTGGCTTCTACTATAGGTATCCATCCTCTAAATATAATTATTGCAAGACGGAAGGTTTGGTAGTAGTAAAGTTAAAACACAATGGACCAAACTAAAATTAATTATCGTAAAAGAAAAATGTTATACTAAAATCTAAGCAAGGTGACCATTCAAATGGAGTAACCCATAATTATATAGTCTTTCATAATGCATCAGCGTCATCCAAAACATCTAATGTTATTAAATTTGAAGAACATGCCACAATTATCCTGAACGATCATATGTTAAATACATTTTTAAAGAGTGTTCCCAAATGAGTACAGAAACGTGACATATAGGTAACGAAAATTACGAAAACATCAATTTACCAAGAATCTGTTCGTCTTAAAAAATGTTTCAAACAAGAAATATATCTGAGATAATTTTGAACAAAAATTTTTATCAGCACTTTTTGTGTAGAATTAACCGTTCTTAAACGCTGAGTTTAAACTTTTACATTACAAACGATCTAAAACGTTTAAAACTGCTTCTTTTCGATAACACATGTACGTTTTTCAAAACAACATAACTGCAGCTACAAATTTGACCTAATGCCGTCTTCGTGGAAGCATTTCCCGTGACGTGAAAACGTTTGTAATGTGAAAGTTTAAATTCATTTTCTTCCTAACGTGCCCTATCAAGTCTCCTTGACGTTGGCGATTAACATTACGAAACTGTCTCTGTCTTGAGCTATTCTAAAGAGTTGCTCAGCTTTCCTCATTCCTGTCCACTCCCTGATATTCTTCAACCAAGAGGCCTGCTTTCTACCAATTCCTCTGCGTCCTTTGATTTTACCCATCATAATAAGTTGAAGAATATTATATCGGTCTCTCCTTACTACGTGTCCAAAATAGGCCATCTTTCTACATTTGATGTTATCAAGCAGCTCGCGAGCAGCATTTGTTCTCTCAAGAACTGCCACATTTGTCAGCATGGCCGTCCATGGAATTTTTAGTATACGTCTGTGCAGCCACAATTCAAAGGCCTCCAGACGATTAATGGTGGATATTTTTAATTTCCATGATTCGACACCGTATAAGAGGACTGACCAAATGTAGCATTTAACCATGCGCTTTCAAAGTTGAAGTTGCAAGTTATCATTACAGAAGAATGACTTCATTTTTAAAAATGTCGTGCGGGCTATCTCGATTCTACGTTTTATCTCTTAATCTGGATCTAGTTGTTCAGTAATATGGCAACCAAGATAATTAAAACTGGACACTCTTTGAATTATATGACCATCAACATATAATCGTGCATCTTGATGTGCTAAACGGCTAAACACCATGTGTTTTGTTTTTGAACAGTTTATGTTTAGGCCAAACTCTCTTCCCACTGTATCAATGGGATATCTATTCAAATCTCAAAAACGAAATTTCATGCCACAGGCTTTAAAGATTATAGAAATCCCCTGGCGAACGGTTAACGAAAGTAATAAATTTGATTGATGAGATGAAAATAATAAAAAACGGAAAAAACCGCGCACCGTTTAATTATTTGACCACTTTATACGGACTGACTTTATTTCCGGCAAAATACAAACATTGCATACAAAAACTGCACTTTTACCAAGGACCCTGTGATCAAAAGATATTGAATGCTTACCGTCAAGTTGACACACATTTATTTATTACACAAAATTGATTTCGCGTAACTGACCATCATAATTGCCGGTTGCTTTAAGTAAGTGTTGTTTTTTAAACAATAGTTCATTCTACACAAAAAGTGCTACTTAATATTTTTGTTTAAAATTATCTCAGCTACATTTCTTACTTAAAACATTTTTTTCTATGGCGTACCATGGTAAATCGATTTTTTCCGTTTTTACCCCTACGACGAGGAGTTTTAGGGGAAATCCGAGAGTAGGAGTTACAAAATTTTTTGCACCAATAAAATTGACATTCTCAGCAAAATTTAGCTTGTTCGTTTCGTTTTTAGAGATTAAATATCTGACGACTGGACTATGCAGTAAATATGGTAACATTTTTTTAAGATAAAATTGCCAAGAAAAATGACGCACTAAGTAAAACAAGAAAATTCAAGTTAACTTACTTACCCATATACTAGTATTAAAATTAAATTTAGAACTTTTGTAAAGATTATATTCCGTGTGATTCTAAAGGAGAAATACAGTTCCCATACATCGTTAACGGTAAAAATAGGAATCCACTAATGACTGAAATTGGCATCCGCAAGGCTTAATAATGGTACCTGAACAACAAAAACATAAACAAAAACCTAAATATGGGTCATTATCACAACTAAACATTTTATGTACCGTGAAGAGAGCTATGTCAACTAATAAACAAGTTTGCGCTTCGCTTTTTTTGTTAATACCTCATCGTTCAATGTCTTACAATATTACTCAGGTAGTTGACTTCGTAATTGGCTTCCGGATAATAGAAGTGCGTTTTTAAAGTCGATTTACTGCCAGACAGGATTGCTAACATAATTTCGATTTCAGCGCCACTCCATGTTGAGCAGTAATATGTTATTATTAAAAATGTTTGGATGACCCTACAGAAGAATAATGTTGGAAATCTTTTTGTCTGTCATATCTAATTTTTAGGATGTATGGAAAGTAAAAAAGTAATAAAATGTCTATTTGTCATGATTATTATAAAAACGTTAACCTAAACAGATAAATTAAATCCAGGTTAACACAAAATTAACAAAAATAAATACATACAACGTTATGTCATAAATCAACGTTGTTTTTTTTTTTCGACGAATTTAACCCTATCAATACACCTCTTAGTTATGAGGAGTGTCAAGAAGCACTTAATAGTACTAAAGATACTCCACCAGATCCAGACGAGATACCAGTTCATTTTATTAAGAAACTTCTCATAGAAGCAAAAGAGTTTCTACTCCAAATTTTTAATATTATTTGGTCACAAAAATCATTTCCAAAAATCTGGAAGAATGCCATTGTTATTTCTATTATTAAACCGAATAAAGATAAATTACAACCAGAATCATATCATCCTATATCATTAACAAGTTCTTTATGTAAAATTATAGAAAAAATAGTCAAGGTTAATGTGGAACCTAGAACATATTGATCAACTTACTATCAAACAAGCTGGCTTTAGACCAGGCAGATCTACAAACGACAACATTATAGATCTAAAAAATGCTATTCACGACGCTTTTAAAAATAATTAAAAGTGTATGGCAATTTATTTTTACGTAACTAAAGCATTTGATACAGTATGGAAACGCCGTATATTGAATATTCTAAAAAAAATTGGATATCAAGAAAATATTTTGGCGTACATAAATAATTTTTTAACTTAAAGAACATTTTAAGTCCGAGCGAATGGTGCTAAATCCCATCTTAGAGAACAACAAAACAAAATCCCACAAGGATCGATTATCAGTCTTACTCGATTTTTGTTAGCAATAAACGATATAATAAAAATCATTGCGAAACTTGTTCAGGCAAGATTATATGCTGATGACCTAATTATTTACATCAAAGACAAGAACGTTAATCGTATAGCGTCAATATTACAAGAACACTTAAATAAACTATGACATACTTATTTACACTTCTAGCATAACTCTAAATAAAAGAATTCCAATAAATAACATTTTAGACATATTCATAGCTAATGACTCTTCAAAGTTCAATCTCCCATATTCCCGCAGAAATAATCATACAATGAATCTTCTTAACTAGAAGCTATTTCCACCCTTTATCAATACAAAAACATATCTTCATCTTCACCTTGGATTATAAAAATTCCAACAGTCACTTGCAGTCTATTACAATTCCAAAAAAATAGCACCAATCCTAATCTTATCGTATAACTCTTCAGAGATCTAATTACCTCCCATCCCGATTACACAGTATACTATACAGATGCGTCTAAAACTGAAAATGGAGTCGGAGTGGCAATAATTAACAGTACAGAGATTGTCAAACATAGCATTCCTTTTCTTCAAGTGCCATCTCCGCGGCGGAGGTCGGCAATCATCATAGCTATTCGAACTTTTGAGACGGCTGCTCTAAAAAGTTCATTTGATGTACATCCGTACCACTCTCTCAGGTTGCGCAGCCATGACATTCTACGCCTCCCTATGCTTCTCTTTCCTTGGATCTTTCCCTGCATGATCAGTTGGAGCAAGGTGTATTTCTCTCCACGTGTAATATGTCCGAGATATTCCAATTTTTTTGTTTTTATTGAATTTAAAATTTCCATTTCTTTGTTCATCCTTCTCAGAACCTCTTTGTTTGTGACGTGTTCTGTCCATGATATTTTAAGAATTCTTCTGTACACCCACAGCTCAAATGATTCCAGTTTTTTCATTGATGTAGCATTCAAGGTCCAAGATTCCATTCCATAAAATAAGGTCGAAAAAACATAGCACCTCGCCAACCTAACTCTTAGTTCCAGTTTTAAATCCCTGGTACATAGAACTCTTCTCATTTTGTTGAAATTTGCTCTAGCCTTTTCTATTCTTATTTTTATCTCCTGATTGTAATCATTTTGTGGAGTTAATCATTGTTCCCAGGTATGCATATTTGTCCACTTGTTCGACGTTGGTTTCGTTTATTAGAAGATTCTCGTTATTTCTTTGAGTTTTCGATATTCTCATAAATTTCGTCTTCTTGACATTCATTGTTAGACCATACTCTTTTCCATACTCTGCTATTCTGGTCACCAGTCTCTGAAGATCTTCAATGTTTTCGGCTAAAATCACAGTGTCGTCCGCATATCTAATGTTATTAATGGGAACTCCATTTACCTTTATTCCAGCTGTTTCACCCTCAAGAGCTTTTTTCAGGACCTCTTCGGAGTAGGCGTTGAAAAGAATTGGCGACAATACGCATCCCTGTCTTACTCCACATCTAATTTCAATTTCTTCTGACAGCTGTTCGTTAACACGTACTTTTGCTCGCTGTTTATAGTATAAATTTGATATGATCCTGAGGTCGTTGTAGTCAATCTTCTTTGATTTCAGGACATTCATTAAATGTTTCAGCATTCTAGATACTGCAACTATATCATCAACTCTATGCAATTTACCAAGCGGTACTACACGCAAATGCATGGCAAAAGCTTTACTAATAAAGGAAGAACTAAACAATTTGCATACTAAAGATAGAAGCATCAAGTTTCCATATAAGTCCCATCACATGTGGAAATAGCAGGTAACGAAGCAGCGGACAAAAATGTAAAAGAAGCTATAAACGATAACAGTATCCCCATATCACCTTAATCTGTAAGTATCGATCTAAAAAGCTAATTCTTAAAGTACCTACTCGAGAACTAGAACAATAAATGGAAATTCACACCATCAATGCTTCAGGAGATAAAAAGTAAGATTGAACCATTGGATTATTAGAATTAGTAGAGGTATGGACGCTCTCTGAAGGTTCTTTAGGAAAGCTCGAGGCCTTCGGGATGTGGTGTTACAGGCGCATCTTACGAATTTCATGGGTGGATGGGCTGAAACATCTACTTTATATCGTACGATTTGCGCAGTAGATGACA
The DNA here is from genome assembly GCF_040954645.1 of Diabrotica undecimpunctata. Classification (NCBI taxonomy): domain Eukaryota; kingdom Metazoa; phylum Arthropoda; class Insecta; order Coleoptera; family Chrysomelidae; genus Diabrotica; species Diabrotica undecimpunctata. The sequence continues at coordinate 122,000,983 of NC_092809.1, read as the reverse complement.
CAACATCGCTTACAATGAGGGAACCAGAAATGCCAGAAACCACCTTTCTAGAGACAAAAAAATACGAACCTGGATGGGTAAACCTCTGCACGGGCGACATCCCAATGACATAGTCAAGACTATGTCGACAATATACTTACATTCAACCGGATCTGAATTGTAGGTATTTTGTCCAGAATCATTTCTTTTATGGCTACCAAGTGTTCTATCAAAAGAGAAAACTCTGGATAGTTTTGGGGCAGTATTGGCTTATAGCTTTTACTGTCTGTCCGTAGGATGACTTATTTTCGCCGATTCTAATGTCTTTCGTCCTAGGCTGCGCTTCTGGGCTGTTTTCTTCACAACGGATCCTTTTCGATCCTTTGCTTTTCGGTTTCATCAGCTCGGGTTTTTGTGGTTTCTGGATTGGCTTCAGAGCCTGATGTCGAGCCTTTTTTTAATTATAGTCTTAAATATTATGTTTTTATGGGTTTAAGCCGAAGTGGAAATCGAAACGTCAAATATTAGTTAATTAAAATTGTGATTTTCATCACAATCACAACCAATAATATTGTGGCTTAATTTCATAAAAACGTAATATTTAACTTCAACATGCCACAAGAAAGTAGTTTCAGAATTATGGCATTTTTCAATAGGTACTTTTTCTCTCTAGGAAATATTTATCTCGCTGCGTCATTTAAACTCGCTCGTTTGACCATTTTCGGCCCTTGTTAAGTTTCGTTTTTGTGACTAGAGGATTATATATAATCCAACGTCTTACCGGGGGCTGCCAGGCATTTGCTGCAACTGAATATAAGGAAGGGCATGACTCGGTAGGAAAGATCCTTTATCAAGAGAGTCATTAAGCTGGGACTTCTCCAAACAAACCATCTCCCATATTATCAATACGTTTCTGAGAGTATACAACTATGAGTTATACTGGGACCGCTCTGTGCTCACAGACCAAACAGTGGCACATAATAGACCAGATCTCATACTAGTTAATAAACTTAAAAGACAAACAACACTAACTGATATGGCGATACCCAACAACAGTAATCTTTAGGTTAAACAGAACGAGAAGATGGCCAAGTACATTGATCAGGAAATTCAAATACGAAGACAGTGGAAAATGGAAAGTACCCAGACAATACCTATTATTCTCTGTACTACTGGAGTCATTCCGAAGAATTTTCTAGAAAACATAAATAAGCTAGGTCTAAATGAACATCTCTACAAGACCATACAGAAAACTGTACTACTCTCAACGTCCAGATGTCCAGTGTACGAAAATTTTTGGGAGATAGGTACTCCAGCATACCAAGTCACTTAGAGCTCGATAACACAGAAAGAGTCCCACCAGAGCTTAATCCTTTTGATACCGTAGGTATCTGCAATAAGTGAATTTTTATTTTTGAGGGAGTGAGAGCCGTAAAGCTAAATCTAGAGAAAAATATTAAACATGTAAATAATAGATACAGAAAAAAGCACCTGGTAGGAATTTTTTGAGTCCTTTTTTGAGCAGTGGGAGGGTATAGGCTAAATAAAAAAATAACGTTCTATTATATATATATATATATATATATATATATATAAATATATATATATATATATATATATATATATATATATATATATATATATATATATATATATTACACAATTTATCTACTGTTTTTTCTTTTAGATACACCCCCTACTTCATTCACATAAATTGCTATCCCGTAGAGATAACTTTTCGACCTAGCAGAATCAACAAAAACATTGCATTCTGTGCACTAAACGTTAGTTTTATCATAAACATTATTTCTGGGAGACGGTTGCAGCAATAAATTGTTTCTTGTCGTAAAACTTCAACAATAAATTAGAAATTAATTCCTTGCGGTTCATTTTTCTAGTTTTATCGTTTTTGGCCGATATCTAGATTTGTCCGGGGGAGTTTTGCTCTAAGGGACGATTGGTTCTTGAGGATTAGTTAATGTACTAATCAATAGCAATTAATTAGCAATAAAATATTTTGCCAAAATGGGCTCTATAACTCTTTTGCTTTGGCGAGATGTAGCTATGGCTGTGCTAGCTTTATCGTAAAGTTAGCACAACTATTGTTGCTTGGAAAAGGCTACAGCAATAATTTTTTTTTCTGTAATAAAATAACAATAAATTAGCAATGAATTACAGTCTTGGTCTGAATTCGGCCTTATAAAATGGATATGCTAATTTTACTGACATGAAAATTATCATATTTAAAAAAAATTATTATAAATCACTGAAATTATTGAATAAATTAATAGTTCTTATCTCTGTATAGATTCTTTTTCTTCTCTCTTTTCGAGAATGATTTCGAAACTATAACGTATTGTTAATTAAAACCGTAGTTTATTCCCACTAAAGAGAGTAAATGAGTAATTATTCAAGAAAATAGTGTCAGCGCCATATTTCTACACTGTGTTTTTGTTACTATGAAACATCTGAAGATAATTAAACATAGTTACGTCAGAAAGATATCAATTCCTAGTGGCCAGATAATCTAGGCAGATAATTTCCTCACGAAAGCGAAAAGAGTAATAAACTCTAGCCACGCTATGAGCCGTTGATTCGTACAAAAAGTTTTTAAAGGAGTCTTTTATTGCATTCCTGCAACAAAAAGCATTAATGTTATACAGTAGCGGTGCAATTCGTTTTCAATATTGCATAAATGACAACAACATAACCATTAAAAAGGATACATCGTCAGTAATGCTTCGACAAGTATTTTGAAAACGATTTTCTATCTAGAATCTAAACTTTGAATAAAATGTTTGTTTAGATGTCAGAAAAACATTTGATAAGAAAATAGTTTTTATATTTACTAAAATTTTTACTAATTATTAAACACCTTTAATCAGTAACACACTGATACACACCAATGAAGAACTATGAAGAATTAACTAATAAAGCAAAAATGAAAATATCAATCAGGAAACGAAAATGGCGGTAAATAGGCCACACGTTAAGGAAAGTTCTGGATTATAAAGCTTCAGAAAGTGGAAAAACTTGGTAAACAAGATCAGAAGGAACTTAAAAGTTATAAAAAACGAACCCTCAGCAAGCAAACAAGCAAAGAAACTGTGGTTTTTTCCTGGCTTTTAAATCATAATAAAGTGGACTTCCTTCCATCGGTTTAAGAAGAGCCTGTATCTGAGTATCGCATTTGTGATGTTTGTTAAAAATACAGTTGCTTTCGCTGGCAGATAGTTTAGAGCTCTGTTTGAAATTTCATCTTTTATCAAAACACAAGTATTAAAAAGGGATTATCCAATAATTATAAAGTGTTATGAATAGAATCACAGCAGTGGGTCAGAGATATGGACTTTCACTAAACATTAAGAAAACAAAATCTATGATGATCTCTAAGAAGGAAAAGCAAATTAAAATAAACATGAACATATAATTAGAACTTTTCTTGAAGCTCGCCCTGAAGGTGCCAGAGCAAATGGAATCGTCATTAACAATATAAGATATACCGATGACACAGTAGTATTAGCAGAAACAGAAGACCAACTAAAAATATTGATGAACATATTATCAGAAGAAAGTCACAGGCTGGGCTTGGACATTAACTTTTCCAAAACCAAAATTCGAGTATTCCACAAAAACCCCCATAAACAAGTTACACCTAACATACAAATAACTTGTATCATCCTTCACAGTTCCCAAAGTATCATATACCTAAGTAGAGAACTAAATAGTCAACTAAACCATTCAAAAGAAATTAGAAGAAGCATTGAAATTGCAAGATCTGGTTTCATGAATATGCGTAAAATGCTCTGTAACCCCAAGCTATCAGTCTCAATAAGATTGAGAACACTAAAGTGTTATGTGTGGTCTCTATTTCTATATGGCTTTGAGACCTGGACATTAAAACAGTATGACGTCAACAAATTAAATTCATTTGAAATGTGGATGTACCGCCGAATGCTAAGAATAAGCTGCACCAGCAGAATTACGAATGAAGAAATACTGTGAGCAATTAAAACACGCCCTCATCTGGTCAATACTATCAAAATTAGAAAGACGTCATATCTAGGACACATTACCTAGATGTCCAAAACATCTCAGTAAATGAACTCAACGCCATAAGAAAGGCGTTCTATAATAGATATGGTTTCTGTTTGAGACAAAGTGGTGGTCTGTTTGAACGTTTAATTTGCTAAGAATTTTGTTTGGTTTAGCATTTCTAATTTTTTGGAATTATTTTAAATTTAAGCAATAATGTTGGAGTTATTTTTATATTATTTCATTCTTATTATTCTTATAGAAATAATTTTATTTTCACAACTACTACTTTCAAATAATCTAAACAAAAATATGGTTTTAAAGGTATTATTTAAAAAATAACACATACTATCTTTTTTAGCTTATTTTAATTTTGTTGCTTATTTTAATCTTAATTTAGTACATACTCCCATGAATGGTCATTTAAAACTAAAATAATATTTCCTATAAGTACCTAACAAGAAAGGACCCATGGCCACCCAATGAAAATCCCACGGCAAGAAAAATGCAACGCGCGAAGATGCCATTTTGCTTAAGCTTTTTTCTTGTGGCATCTGAATACAATTTACTATTATATTATTGGGAATAAGCCACAATTTAACTTTAAAATAAGTTTATTTTGATGTTTCGATTTCAACTTCGGAAATTGCTCCCAAAATACAAAACATTAATAAATTTTATTTAATACTGTGTGTACTTTTGTGTTCATATTATTAGTATGTGATTATAATAGGCTCTGTGATTTGGAGATATTTGATAGTAAACTAGTCAAAAAAGTAGAAGAAATACCGGATTGATTAAAAGTTGGGGTTTCTGTTGTAACGAATTTTTGATATATTTGATTATTTTCTCTTTCAAATATGTTAACATTAGTAGATTAAGATAGTTTTTGTATTGGTTATTTCGGTACTACAATTTTCTTTTTTTTCACGACTTGTGGTATTACATCTACAATAATTTAGATCATGTAAGATATAGATATTAGAAGTGTAAAGGAATGGGGCTGTCTATTCGGGATGAAACGTTACACACGTTGCACTATGCAGATGACTAGGTAGTTATTGCCCAATACAAGGAAGACCTGGAGAATATGGCTAGAAAACTAATGGAAGAGTACAAAAAATGGGGCATCGAAGTAAATTTACAAAAAACGCAATATCTTTGCATAGGAGGAGAAAATACTGCAGATGACCTTGACTCAGATGACGGGAAAATTAAGAAATGCGATCAATGTATATATTTGGGGGTAAAACTAACAAAGACAGAAAGAACTGATGAAGCCATAAAAGACAGAACAACCAAAAGAAAACGAGTTATAGGTGCATTTAATTCAGTACTATGGCAGAAAAATATAAGACCGGAAACGAAAAAAATAATATAGAATATTATATTGAAAACAGTAATCGTCTATGGCTCAGAAGTATGGCAGTTATCACAAAAACTTAAAGATAACCTATTGGCAGTTAAAATGGATTTTTGAAGGAGAGCAGCGAGAAAGTCTAGATTAGAACATATGAGAAATGAGGACATAAGGAATCAAATGAATGTACAAAGATCAATAATTATAGAAGACATCGAAAAACGATAATTAACATAGTACGGACATGTTAGACGTATGGGGGAAGAAAGGCTACCAAAAAAAAATATTAGAATGGATACCACCAGAGAAAAAAAACGAGGACGACCACCAACAACATGGATGCAAGGAATTTCAAAAGCAATGTCAGCAAGAAATCTATCTGAAGAAGACTGGCAGAATAGACATGCTTGGCGAACGGGAACCCAAAGGCGGATTACGCTACGAACGGGATATATATATATATATATATATATATATATATATATATATATATATATATATATATATATATATATATATATATATATATATAGAGATAAGATATAGATTCTGACGCCAAACGTTTAATATATGTCTATATTCTAAATTCAGGTAATCCGACTTACAAGAAACTTATTTTGGAAACTTTAAAGGGCTCCAATTTTTTGAGCTTTTCTTCAAAAATAGTGTTTGGAATGCTGGGGCACACATTTGATATCACTAGTCGATTAGCAGGATCTTCTAATCTTCTAACCTAATCTTTAATAATTTTCTTGTATTGAAACGAGTTTGTGATTCTGCACTAAATTTTCTACTATTGTGAAATTGAAATTCCCATTATTGTTATATATTTTTGTATTAATATATCTGGTACTGATGGTAAAACGATTGCTTGTCCTTTAGATGGTAAATTAAAATTACTTACTACATTGGAGTAGGTTAATGTTGGAGATGTTGATGGTTTTAAAAAATAAAAATGGATCCTTTGTTTATGTCAATGCGATATGTTTCAAATGGTGTATATGGATTGAATAAAAACTGTACTTACCATTTTTATTTTTTTCAGTTGGAAAATTACTTTAATTTCAATCTTAGTAACAAACCTGTTTTAATAGTTGACTTAAACCAACAAAAAATACTTTTTATTTGGAGCTGAAAATATTGACAATTTTTTAAGCAATTAAATGCAACTCGTTTTATATTCATGGATTTCATAATCATGATATATGTAAACAACATTTATTTACATATAAAGAAATCAGTCAATATTTAACGGAACTGTGGCAACCCTGTATTGTAAGCTATCAACGTAATCTGCAGCCCTCCTCTGGTTTGCGCGCAGTTCATATCCGTTGCTATCCTGGGCGTACAGTACATTTTGCTGTGTATTTAAGTCTAGAAATCTAACGTGATGGTATTACCTTCCTAAGTGAGACGATTTATTACGTATAATACTTTTATCATCCTCATTACCATATTTCTCCAATCATAATCTTTAGTCCTTAATATTCATCATGTTATTCTCAAATATAATGTATGCAGCGATGGTATGATTTTATTGAAAGAAAAAAAAAAGAAACAGAAACCCATTAACGTAAATATTACCGAGATGGCCGCTTGCATGCTGGTAAATTACCTACAATTCAGATCTCTTTTGAAGGATGTCGAATAACAATTATTTATTTCTTTAGCTACCAGTGTTTGCATTCTTTAAGTTACTGAAAGGTATCATTAAAATACCCATTACAAATTGCACATAAACATTAAAAATAGCTCTTAACGCTAATTCATGCCTTTTCGTCTGATTGTCTATTTTTACTCTGACAGTGATTATAAAATGTGATTCCATTATTACAGAACTAAGGTTGCTAGGATAAATCTAAATAGCTGCTATTGTAAATTAATGATATAGCTCTTTGAGATATAGAAATATATTACTGTATTTGCAAATTTAGTTGCTTTATTGCAGATGAAATTCAAAAATTTGATTAATACACGTAATTTTACTATACTTCCCATGCTGTTACAATTTTATACTTTATTAAACTACAATTTTAAATTATCGTCGACATCCTGACCATAAAGATCATAACATATTTATTACTACCTTCCTAACCTTCATTACCACCATTTTCATTATCATACTTGGCCGGTAGTATAGCTTATACGATATTTATAATTTTATTCAGTCTTTATATTAGACTTTCAATTAGACCTTCAATATTAGACTTTCAATATTAAACTAAAAGAACATCTTAGCTTTGATCCACAAACAGATTTCACAATCCTTCATACTTGTAATAAAGGCTCCTTACTAAATAACCTGGAACATTTAGAAATATTAAAATCCCTAAAAAATCACACATCAGATACATTAAATGCACAGTTAGAACTAGAATACACACCAGTATACTCAGTATTGATATAAAATTTAATATAAATAATATTACCTGATCTCACTTCATTCCTGGTTTCCACACCAAAACCCATATACTTATAGAATTGATTCCCCAAAGTCAACTTTCATATGAGGTTTCCATATAGCATCCATTATCTTCATGCATTTTTGGAATTAACTTCAATATCATGTTCAAACAATACTTTATTCCAGAATCCCATATACATTCAAATACATTTGATATACTTCTTGGATTATTTAAATTTTCTACATAAAGTTTAAAATATGGTCCCCCATGGATCTAGGTGTTTTGTTCACAGAATTTCATTAACATATGACTAGAAACTACATTTTCCTAAAACTATATTAAATATCAGTATTGAACTGGTGTGGTACCTCAACTTATTTTACCCAAAATTGTTATTACATCCCATCTGGTTTCGAAATAAACTCATTTACAAAATATTTGATTTCAAATTCAACACGTGGTTTGATTGTTCCCAACACAACATTGTAGAGTCGTTCAGACTAGCAGTATTAAGTAAATGGATTTTTGTTATTCCTAATAATATGCAAATCAACATTTTCAAATTGAAATATTATATTTTAACTATAAACTGCTATAAATTTGAAATTGTTAAAGTGTTACAGAAATTATTATACAAACTCACCATTGTTCATGTCGGTGTGATGATACTTCTGCTCATGGTACAGAAAAATTGAAATAAGAATAATTTTGCTTTACACCGGTTTAAATGGAGAACTTTTTACCTGTTGGTATAACCAATTTCCGGTCCCAACTGTCAGATATTAAAATTACCAACTAACTATTGAATGCTTAATAATTCAGTAAATTTTTTTTAATTTATCAATAATTTTATCATCAATAGTTTATTTGCTTATTATTTAAGTTCCATATTAACATATCAGAACTGGAATAAATATTTGAAAATATTTATACACACCATGACAGATAACTCACACCAACAATTATTTCAAAGAAAGTTTGTAATTTTGTTATACATTTTGATTACAAATGTACATATTTAATTTAATTACCAAATAATCACTTAAGTTTGTTCTGTAACTTTGACTAAGCTGAGTTAGTTATCATAGAAGATGTATTACAATTATTTATATTGTTACATTGAAATTTAATTATTTAAAGTTTGTTAAAGTATGCCAATATTAACACATCAAATAACTTTGATATCTAAAATTAAAAATTTTTAGACATTTATTCATATCAGCTTATTTCATAAAACTAGATAACTTAACTTACAGCTTAACTTACAGCATTTAAAATAGAAGAACTGTCACACTTTAACCTCCATTTGTCAAGTTTACCTCTAAAATCTGATATATAACATAAAAAACTCATTGTCTCCAAGTAAGAGATGTAGTTCTTTTAAAATCCTCCCCTTTTTAAATTTAATGTCTGTTTCGTCCCCCCGTTTTTTTAAGTGTTTTCTGTGTGTTTTCTGTGTGTCTTGAAGTGTCTCAATTTTAATTTTTAACTTTATATATTGGACTTTACAACCATTTGCCACATATTGCAACATAACTTTATCAAAGAAATTTGATAATTACAAGCTGATATAATTGCACACCCACACAATTTGTACATCTATTCTTATTCATTGTCTCACAACTGTCACCTTCCAAAACAAAAATAAAAATCTCAATAAATAACACACATTTCATAAATATATCTCCAGAATAAATATAAATAACTTTAAAGAACTTAACGGTATAGAACATTACTTTCATCAAACAAACAATTACATTTACCTATCTCTACTTCATTGGATAAAATCTGTCTCCTCAAGAACTTCCCCGTTTACTGTTAAACAATTACAATAGTTGACTTGAGTTCTCCAATCAACAATACAAGATAGTTTGAACCATGTTCTTTCAACCATCAATTAATAGAGTACCGGCATGTAAGTAATGTTTTATTTATTTGTTTATTTATTAATTTATTACAGTTTAATAGACTATTTTACCAATTTGTGGGTCTTACCTTGTCTGCTTAAACGTTTTATTCATTTTGAAAAACCACAGACATGTAATATTGGCATAATTACTGTAATTTATATAATTTATATCACCTATCTTTGTTTTATCTTTATTAGACAACACCCTAATATGGGTTTATTATTTAACTTTGTATCGTGACCTGAAGATGCTTTGCATATTGTAAAAAGCGAAACCGGTCGTCTGATTAGTTAAATTAAATTGATTGTGAGTAAGTCTAATTTATTATTTCTTTTACCTTTTGAAATGGACTCACACAAGCAACACATTCATGATTATTCAGTTTAATATAACGCTATTGTCACATTTAATTATCATCATTTTTGCCTTTATCTTTATGTGTTACACCATCTCTAATTATCCAAGTTTCCAAGTCTCTCCTTGGGTCATACTAAAAACAATATTAATTTCTTTTAAGTAACTTATTTCAAGTATTCTTTGACCTACTTTTCCTTTTTCTAAAAATTTTACAATAAGCTATTCTTCGTATACAGTCAAAATTTGTTATAACGACATCGAAGGAACTGCTCATTTTTAGTCGTAGAAACCAATAGGTTTAATGTATAATATTAATATTATTTTTCTGTATGCATAAAAGCTGTAATTTAGTTTGTTTAGAATCTTTCTTTGAGGGAAAAATTTAAGGAAAACGAGTTGTAGGAAGAAAGAAGAAATCTTGACTCAGAAATATAAGAGACTGGACTATAGCTGACGAAAACGCTCTCATACACCAAGATAGATATGGTATATAGGAGGAGGAGCAGAAAACTTCTGTTATGCATTACCATTTTTTAATTCAATTATAAAGATGCCTTTAAAACCTTTATATCTAAAACAGTTATCTTTAGTTTTTAGTCAAACATTTTCTCATGCTTCTAACATCGATCAAGATGGCACCAATAAGTTAAAAACTTTTTAGGTATTTACTGTCAAGGTTTTGTATTAACTGTCAAGTTAAGAGTAAATACGAGTTGAATTACTCGAAATACGTCTAGAACAATGGTGGCGTTGAAATTGAAAGAAAATGCAATCGTCTATTTTCATTTAAATGTCTTCTCTCTACGTAAAGAGTGCAAAAGATAGTGTTTTCAACGGTGAACTGTAGATGTATTGTTGGAGTAAAAGGTTACTGCTACCATCGTTCAATAGCTTCAAATCAATTCAATAAGACAAACACTCTTACAAAACGGCTACCACAAAATCCAACTTTGCAAAAGTTGTCCAAAATTGCCGCCTGCTCAACCCAAACCTTTCTACCTTTTAAAAAGTGTCACTGACAATATAAGTAGAACTCTTAACCCTCTAGACATCAAAACCATGTCGAATACTCACTCCAAGTTGTTCAATTTCGTCAGATCCGTAAAAGACCATTTCCCCAATGAAGACCATGGTGTCTACGAGATACCTTGTTCTAGTTATCCACGTATATACATAGGACCGACAAACCGACGAATCCAAGCCGTATTTACATTCTATATCTGTAAAACATTCTGATACTACTTCAGCCCTAGACCAACATCATATTCAGAAGGGCCACTAAATATATTTCGCAAAACATCCTCCCATCCGCTCGTTAAAATCGAGAATCATTCGTAAAGCCATCGAAATTGAAAAAGAGCCGACAACATGGCAACAGCTCATTCAGCGACCCCCGCCCCAACCCATCCCGGTCAAACCGTTTCCGCGAATACTAAGAGTATAAAAGCAGTTACGTCACTCGACACTGAGGAGTAGGCAGATTGGGACCTCAGTGCCGTTTGGCGGTCCTTGTATTTTTACAGAACAAGATACTGGTACGTCACGAATGAGGGGAGTAGGCAGATTAAAGCCGCGTTTACACGATGACAATTGGCGAGACAAATTGTCATTGGACAATTGTCATCACGTAGTTGCGGATTGTCGAAGGCAAGTCCAGTTGAACGAAAAGATGTTTATACAGGGCCAACTATTGCCATGGCAGTAGACAGCTAAAACATGGCCGACTGCTCGTCATCTGTTGTGTTCGGTGAGGGAACTGGCAAAAAACAAGACAGCACTACTGGCCGACACCGTTCACATGGCGCCAATTGTCGCGACAATTAAGATTTCGAGTGGTGGTGGGCTCACTGGGCGCAGCTCATTGTCCTCAGTCTACTCCCGGAGACAACTGAATTTTGGGCCAATTGTGAGGGCAGTTGGCAAGGCAATTGGTCTGAAGTGTTTAGACGAAGACAATAATTTCAAGCCAGTCTTCTGACAATTGTCTCGCCAATTGTCATCGTGTAAACGCGGCTTAAGACCCCGAACTCGAACGAAACTGTATCCCCCTTACGGTCGTGGCATATTATCGTGCACGTTGCGTTTCCAGCACATAGCGTTTAGTTTCCGAAAAATATAATTTAAATGGTTTTAAATATGAACAACGCACACTGTCCGGAACATAGCGTTTCAGACACTTAACGTTTCCGTTCAGTATATTCGAAAACAATATTTTACTGATTCTGACGGCTACATAACGAGTCGTAACCGGTTGGTAAGGATAATGTGAATTAAATGTCCGTCGTTTTCCCCTGGTTTATTTGTATTTCCCCGTATTTGTTTGATTTTGATACAGAGTATTTAAAAAAATAATGTTCGAGGCTATTTTGTCATTTATGCATGTGTTTTTATTGCTTTGTGGCAATTAATCACGGAAGTAATAAACAATTAGGACTTTTGTATGGAAGTGAAACCTCTTCTTTTTAAAAATACTTTTTGGTTTGTTAAATGTAGTATTTTGTTTTTAACTGAAGGTGAAAATAAATTTAAAACATATTTAAACTGAATCCTATTCATTCTAAAATAATCGTTAAACCTATTAATTATTATTAAATTCCTAATTGTTTATCACATAAAAACACATGCATAAATGACAAAATAGCCTCGAAAATTATTGTTTTAAATACTCTGTATCAAAATCAAACAAAGACCTAAATAAACAACAAGGGGAAAACGACGGACATCTAATTAACATTATCCTTACAAACCGGTTACGACTCGTTATGTAGCCGTCAGCATCAGTAAAATATTGTTTTCGAATATACTGAACGGAAACGTTAGGTGTCTGCAACGCTATGTTCCGGACAGTGTGCGTTGTTCATATTTAAAACCATTTAAATTATATTTTTCAGAAACGTTATGTGCTGGAAACGCAACGTGCACGATAATATGCCACGACCTTTAGTAATGACTCCAAAATGAATGCCGAAACGGTTCAAATTCTCAACGCGGTTCTTCCCAAGACATTAGTAATTTTCATATATAAGTATATATGTATGTATATTTTATTTAATACTGATAGTTTTGATTATTTTTTAAACATTCTGTTCCCTAATTTTTGCTTTGACAAAAACATTAAGTAAATGCATCCATAATTTAAGTATGAAAATAAATGCTTTAAATAATCTTTGATATTCTAGCTATGTTACAGATCCTTGATCAAATTATAAAGTTGAGAACCGCTGATATATAAGAAATATCTCTCGACAATCATTTACCTAAGGCCTAATAATAAACCATATAATAATAATTTGAACTGAGAGAGAAATTTAGGATTTTGCATGATGAACTAAATTTAATAAGTTATGTAATTGGGTCTAATAACAAAAAGTAATTTTGTCGATCGAAATAGCTGTGTTACTTAATAAGTCTTTTGTTTTTTAATTGAATAGCATAGTATCATGATATAATATATAGCTGTAATCTTTTGTTTGACTTCCTTGTTACAAAAAAAAAACACTGTGATCTTGATGATCTGAGTACATGTAAATTACAAACAATATAACATTTGTGTAATTTAGTATTTTGGTTAAACATAAAGTATGATTTTAAAAATAACAGGAAGACATTATAGTTGTAACTAAATTTGACTTACTTCGCAATATTTTGACATATTTTTTTAATGAATATCGTACACACATATGAACACATACCGACACGATTTCAAGAAGAATCCAAAGGCTATTCAAAGCTCTTGTCCAATTTTCATCTTCTATCCAAGGTTGGAAATCATTATGGCTATGCGGACGCTATTGACTGCCGCTCTAAATAGTTCTTCACTAATGCATTTAAATCATTCCCTCAAGTTTTTAAGCCATATTATTCTTCGTCTTTCCTCATTTCGCTTTCCTCGAATTTTGCCTTCCATAATAAGTTGCAATAATGAACATTTGAGTCCAGGATATTCGTAGGATTCTTCTGTAAATCCAAAATTCAAACGCGGATAATTAATTCAAATGTACTTGTTTTAATGTCCATGCTTTTAAGCAATAAAGAAGAGTAGAGAATACGTAACACCAAAGCATCTTTAAATGTAGTTCTAATCTTATACCCCGACAACAAAGAAACTTTTTAGGTTATGCCATAATATAAAATATTATGGCATAAATATCTTAATTTCTTTGGTTTGATCTATATTTAATGTTATCTATGTTCCTTAGTATTTTTAGGTATCCAATCTCTTAATCTTCAACAATCAATTGGACGTTTGCATCTGCTGATTTAGTCATGATCATGCAGTGAGTTTTCTTCAAATTCATCCTTATTTCGCATTCATGACAACATTAATTAAGGCGTTGCATTACGTTCTGTAAATTATCGTTGTTATTCGTTATCATCAATGTATCGTCTGCAAAACGAAAGTTATTCAAAACCTCCCCATTTATAGATATAAAGTCTGTTTAGCAGTAAATGGTTGACTTCAATTAATACCGACTATAAACATCCTGGGTTAACCGATAATAGTATAAAAGGCCCGGTTTCAGATAACATTTAAATACGTTTCATGGTAAAATTTGTCAATCTTTTTTTCTCAGTGTTGATTTAATTGCGTATAATCCAAACTCATTAAAATTTCAATAATACAGATAAGGCTTATATTGACAAAACTGTACCTTTCGATATTGTATAATTGACAAAAGAAAAGTAAATATGGAATCTCATAGATTACAAAAATGGCGTTATGAGTATATAACTTCGATAAGAAAATTCCGTTCTGAAAATCGTCCGATGATTCCTCCGGTAAATGTAAGACAAATGCTCCGTCAAATAAAGGGAAAAGAATAACGATTTTACATGCTGGATCAGAAAATGGTTGGATTCCAAATGCCCTGTGGCTTTCTGTAAAGAATATTAAAGACTCCTGCGTCGACTACCATGAAGATACAACGGCAGAACTTTTTGAAAAATAGTTCATAAATAATCTTATGCCAAACATTCATCAGAATAGCGTGATAGTAATAGACAATGCAAGCTATCACAGTCGCAAACAAAGTAAGACTCCAAACTCGAATAATACTAAATTGGAAATTCAAAATTACATGGAGACGAATTATATGTATTTTGAAGAATGTTACACCAAACAAGAGCTTTTAGAAGTTTTAAAGGCATTTTCTATAAAAAAAAGTATATGTTTATGATACATTGGTAGAGGAAATGGGACATACAATGCTGCGGCTTCCACCCTATTATTGTATGTTTAATCCAATAGAACATATGTGACACGAAGTCTAACGTGAGGTCACAAAATATTTCTCCAACGTTAAGTCGTACTGTTGTAGAGTTATTAATAAAATGTGTCAATGATATTCTTCCAAGTAGTTGGAGAAATTCAGTCCGACACGTAATAAATAAAGTAAAATTCATATGTTCATGTACATCATAATATAATAATTAAACCGATCATAATTAATTTAGATGAGGATAGCGATAGCAAAACAGAACTATTTGTGGAGTGATACTGTCATCAAATCTACAAATGTTACCATTAAAAAAAAACGGTTCTTTTTAGAACCACCATTTATTATTAATGTTTGTTTCTTTATAACCTTAGCAATTAAAATAGATTTAATTTATTTTAAAACTCATTTAAAAACATTAACTTTGGGTTTATAAGGTAAAGCAATTAATTTTACATCTGTTTTTTGTTTTTATCGTCGTAATTATTGTAAATTTTGTGGATCCTTTGCTTTATTATATGAGTACCGTCTACTCAGTGTTAATTGTCAAAAGACCAACTCTGTCTAGATAAATTTAATAATATTTACGACCGCACTAATTAAAGTCAACCATTTTCTGCCAAACAAACTATACCTTCATTGAATTGAAGAGTAGTGGTGACAGCACGCAACCCTGGTGGACACCTCTCTCTATTTTGATATCTCGGGTGTTCTGGTTGTCAACTATTACCTTGGCTGTTTGATTCCAATATAGATTAGATAGAATTTTCATATCATTGTCAATTTTTTTGCTTTTTAATATACCTACAAGCTTTTTATGTTGAACCTTATCAAATTCATTTTCAAAGTCTACAAAACATAGGTACATGTCCTGATTTATGTTCATGCATTTCTGGGCGAGTGACACATAACAGCCGAACAAAGCATAATGCATAGCAAATTGTCTGCTGTGTATTATTTTCAAAAATGTTTTAAGTGGGTGACTCATTAAAGCTGATCTGAGCAAGTTGTTATACTTGCCTTTTGGGTATAGCTACAAAGGTCGATTGCATCCATTGTCTGGAGATTGTGGCAGTCTGATATATTAGATTAGAGTTATATCAATATCATCTTCATCAATGAGTTTTAATAATTCGATGTACATCATCTGGTCTAGTAGCTTTGGCCTCTATTGTGTTTTTAATGACATAGATGACTTTTTAATGACATAGAGGACTCAGCCTAGTGTCACACCTGTTTAAAATAAACCAAAGTCATAACTACTCGACTAACAAGGAAATTAGACGAATACCAACCATATGAACAGGCAGGTTTTAGAAAAGGCTATTCAACTTCCGATCACCTACAAAGTTAACCACAAAAATATTAATAGAAAAATGTAACGAATACAAGTTTCCAGTTTTTCTAGCATTTGTAGACTACGAAAAAGCTTTCGATACCATAGAACACACGGCCGTAATAAACGCAATGCAAAATTGTAGAATAGACAGCAAATATATTAACTTAATAAAAGAATCTATGAACTAAGCTACAGCTACATACTACCTAAATGAAAATGAACACACGAACCCTGTACCATTAAACAGGGGAGTCAAACAGGGAGATACTTTATCACCCAAACTGTTCACCTTAGTTTTGGAGGACGTTTTTAAAAACCTAAATTGGAAATATAAGGGAATAAACATCAATGGCCGCTACCTCAGTAATCTACGATTTGCAGATGACATAATCCTGATAGCTACTGACCTACAAGAAATGCAAACCATGCTTTTAGAACTACATACCGAATCTTCTAAAATAGGACTGAAAATGAATTTAAACAAAACAAAAGTCATGCACTCCGAAGACACCGTGACAATAATAAACGATAAAGTTATAGAAAAAGTTGAAGAATATATATACTTAGGACAAAAAATAATACTAAATAGGGAAATTCAAACTGAAGAAATAAAAAGAAGAAGAAAGTTAGCTTGGGCAGCATTCGGTAAACTGAACTATATACTCAGAAATCAACAAATTCAATTACATCTTAGATCTAAAGTTTTTGATGCATGCATTATTCCGATATTAACTTATGCGGGACAAACCTGGACAATCACAAAAAAGAATATGAATATACTTAGAGTCACTCAACACGCGATGGAAAGAGCAATTCTAGGTATATCACTTAAGGACAAGAAAACAAACACATGGATAAGACAGAAAACCAAAGTCACCGATGTGGTGCAAAAATCATTAAAGTTGAAATGGGAATACGCTGGACATGTAGCTAGGAGCGATCTAAACAAATGGCACAGATCAATTTTAACCTGGAGACCATACTAACACAAAAGACCCAGAGGTAGACCTCCTATGAGATGGACAGATGATCTGAAAAGGACTGCCGGGAAAAATTGGCTACAAGTAGCGTACAATAAAAAACAATGGAAAGGAAGACTTGAAGAGGCTTATGTTCAGATGTGGACGTGAATGGCTAGACGAAGAAGAAGAAGAAGAAGATGACTTTTATCATAGTATTGGTGATCCGACATTCTTTGTGTTTCTAATGACAGTCCTCCTCTTCCATCATTAAATAGTTTTTGGATGAAATTGGTCCAGTGACGCAATCTCTCCTTTACATCAGTAATAATATCCCCTTTATCATTTTTAAGAATATTGTGCTTGTGCTTTTTCTAGAACCTGTAATTTCTTTGATTTTTTTGTGTACATTAAAGCTATCATACTTTTTATCTAGATCTTCTATTTACTTGTATCTGTCTGAGAGATGCACCACTCCTTTGACTCTTGAATTTTCTTTCTGATGTTTGAGTAAATTCCTTTGTATTTATTTAGATCTTTTGATTTACGTTTTCTTTGTTCTTCCATAAGTTCAAGAACTTCCACTGTCATCCAAGGTTTTCTTTTTCTCCAAGTGGTTTGAGGATTTCTTTTCTAACTGACATAAGGGCATGTTGAATTTTTTCCCATTTTTGGCCAATTGTTAGAGTTTCTTCATTATTTTCTTTAAATTTCCTTAAGTTTTCGTTTATTTCAATTGGAGCTAGGATGCTTTACATTGATTAGTTTCAGTTTTACCGACAAAACAACCGGATTGTGATCGGAGAATACATCCGCTCCTGGATAAGTTATTCAACTTAATAACAAGTAAATTAGATGTAAGTAGATAGCAATAATTGCAAGACGATTTCTGTAGGAATAAAATAGATTCTATATTGTATATTTCAGGCCGTGGTATAAAATTATTTCTTCCTGGTGTTTATTTTGCAACTAAGGCATTCAAAGAAGCGGCGTTGATCCTAGTTGTCTTCTTAATGAGAGTATAGTAAAACTTTAGTCGTGAATATATGCTTAACGAAACATTCCTTAGTTGCATAACGTACCTTGACGATCCCTGTCTCTGCATCTAATTCTATATTTGTGTCATAATTGAAAAAAAAATTATTCTACTAAATACTAATTTCATTTATTTTTGTTACAGGTATGTACTGAAGGTCAACTTTAACCATAGAGGAAGGTATTAATTATGCCTATAACTGGCTAGAACACTCTTAAGATTACTCATTCATTGTGTTACTACAGGTATATTTCTATATAGACTTCTTCTGCAGAAAACCATTCCGTTACCATTTGGTAGAAAACTGATACTACTTTCTTAATGTATTTTTATTTAAAATAGTTCTGTCGCTGTTGCTCAGTAGCTGTGAATTTTATCTTCAAATAATTTAGTTTATAAAACATTATGAAATTTTAAAACAACTGTTTATCAGAACTGACCAAAAGAGGTAAAATGACTAATATGACGGGGTAATATGGCAAAAAGATATTAAAGTGATATATATTTGAATGTTCGAATAAATGAACTTTAATCAAATAAAAGGCAGATATCGAGCACAGTTTTTTATTAAATTTTACTTAAGTACTTTCTCTCTCAGAGCATCTTAAGGGACATTTCGTCAAAAATGTAGGCTTTTCAGCACTTTGATGAATGCTATAGACATTAAATAATAGATTTACACAAAACTAACACTAGCATAGACAAAGGACAAACAGTTTAAAACTTTTTCCAAAATTTTAGAAGCTACGTTGTGGGCGACAGCAGGAGAGAGAAAAAAGATATTTCTTTATAATAAACCACTGACATATGACGTATAATACATATTATGAAAATTAGTAGTAGTTTTTATGGATAGGTGGTGCTGGGTTTTCATTACGGAAAGACAGACAGAATAAGCAAATTATAATATTTATTTATGCCTACAGGGTGAACCAAAACTGTTGGTTTAATAATACAATTAATTTATAATAAATCTTTAGTAAAATACTATCAAATTCTAAGAAATGATGAAATTCACGACCTTACTAAACAATAGAATGAGAAAAATGGACAGTAAATTCATTCCTAAAGTAAAGTCATCCGTTTTCGATGACTTCAGAAGTTATTTGTGCAATTTCCGTTCTGATGCACTCCTTCGGCTCTTCTACATGATTCGGTCGACGTTGACATACTTTGCTCTTCAAAAATCCTCATAAAAAAGTCTAATGGAGTAAAATCTGAACACCTTGGTGGCTATTCGTTAGATCCCTTTTTACCTATATAAAAAGTTATTTAAGTAATTTCGTACCTCAATACCGTAGTGTAGAGTCCCATCTTATTGGATTCACAAATAATTTCTATTTGGATTTAGCTGTGATATTAGATATTCCTTAAAAAATTCCAGATAACAAGAGCAGTTAAGTTTTCCTCAAAAATATAATACCCTATAGTATGATTGTTTATAGTGTCCACTCAATTCCTATATTCTTCTTCTTCTATATATCTTTTATATCTATAAATATAAGTAAATGTATCGAGACAATTTCTTGTACTGATACGTGAGTATTCTTATTTAATTATATGTAATAAAAATGACTCAGACGAACGTTAGAATGAAGCTAATCACCTTTGCTTACAAATACCATCTCTTTCAGCCTTCAGTTTCTTGAGAGACTGATGATGCTGTAAGAGCTTGTAAACAGCGAAAATGGTCGCTCAATCTTTGTTTAAATAAACAAGCTGGTTACGGATTGTGAGTATATGACTTATTTTCTCTAACATTCATAAATATGTGCTCACAACAGCAACTCTTTCATCATTTTTAATATGTGTTTGATTTCGTCATACCCTTTACATATTACCGTCTTTTAATTACTTATTAGGGATTATTGCTAAATGCTTAATGGCTAATTATAATCAATGCATAACGCATATTATTGGATCTAATTGAAGACCATTTACACTTTTGAATCAGTAGCGAGTTGCAATAAATTTCATTGTGTCTTCAAATTTCGTATTTTCGAGAGATTAAACACTAAGGAAAAAAACGTGTTGCAATTTAGAATTTTTGTTTTTATGATGTAGAACCTAATATATTATATAATTAAAAATTTACAACATCCCTATTAAATTATATGGGGTTTAAAATAAAAAAGCTAGTGTATATTATTTTCTGCTAATAATATACATTGGGTGTGTTTGTTCCTAGCTATTTATACCTCAACGTCGACACTATCTGTACACCGTATATAATTTTAAATTTTGTGCTTATCAACGCAACGTCTTTTTGTCTCTTCGTTCCATCTTTTTGTCTTGGTTGTAGGTTCACAGACTGCATTTTGATTAAATAGATGTGTGGATTACCATTTCAAAAAGTGTAGAAATGGCAATGCAGTGTTGCCGATAACATACTTGTTGTCAATTATTATAAATATCGTCATTTGAAACAAATACTAGACTTATTAATTTAAATATTCATAATTATTAGGGTTTTCAAATATTTAGATGACTTTAACCTTCTTAAGCTTGCTTTGTTTTACTTTTCAGTTCTGAAATTCCTCGGGATTGACTTAAAATATGTGTATAAGGAACTGAACGCTGTAATATACCAGATCAATATCTTCAACGAATAGAAAACTCGTCACAAACTGCGCTACTAGCAAAACACTTAGATATGTATTACATATTATTATATTGAGTCTGAATATTAAATATAAGAGTTTATTGTTTGGAACGACTGAATCGAAATTTGGGTAATACCGAGTTTAAAAAAGTCATGGAGAGCTCGTAAAACAAATGAAAACTTATTACGAATTAAAAGAACTGATACAGAACCACCATGTTATTTTTAAAATAAATACGTAAAGTAGATTATCTGGGATATATTTTTACCTCTATACTCCAACAAGAAATTGAGAAAAGTGACGCATACATGTAACAAAATCTGCTGATTGTACGAGGCGAAAATCAAATACGTCGTTTACTAATAGGAATAATATGCCAAAATATTAATCCATGTGGAGGATTGGATCCCTATAAAGCATGTGGAGTTGAGGTCTTGATGATAGTCCCTTGTTTTCTTTAATACAATAGCAAGGGGTCATTTTCCAGAAAAGCAAAATCGCTGTCAATATCGGCGCTGGCCCTTACCTGACGGTGCTTACAATTTTGTCGATAAGCGTTAGCAAAGGCTTGGCAAGCATTTCTTACTGTTATATATTGCCAAACTTTGACTTCGGCGTAACTCAGTATGGTGGGATAGACACCTAAAAAGACAAAAACACAGATTTATAAAACATTAGTGCGAAGTATTATGACATATGGGGCTGAAAATTGGATCATAAACAAGAAAAACAGCAGTAAGATAGTAGCAACAGAGATGGAATGCCTGCAAAGATGCTGCAGAGTAACAAGAATGGATAGGAGAAGTAATGACGAAATAAAGCAAAGACCATCAATAGAGACAGACATACTAACATATATAGAACAAAAAAGACTAAAGTGGTATGGACATGTAGGAAGAACTAGCGACAGCAGATAGATAAACAGAATAACCGTATGGAGCCCCATAGGAAGAAGGAAAAGAGGACGACCCCGAAAATCCCGGAGGAACGAAGTAGACGACGCCATGAGTAATAGAGGCCTAAACGATGAAGAATGGAACAACAGAGAGAGATGGAAACGTTTGAGCAAGGGAAGGCAGTGAATACTGTAGAATCCCTGAATCTGGCGTTAACCCAAGTCTCGTCAAAGTAATATATCTTTCTCTTTCTTTATGTGTTAAAATGAAATTCTGGCAGGGTGTTATATATCGAAAGTTAAGATCATGTAATGTTTTTTGTAATATTTCACATTTAATTTTAGGAAAATGATCGATTTTTCCTATATATTACTTAATATAGATTTAAGAGTTGAAGCCCTACTTTCAAAGGAAAATGAATGTACAGTTCTGCGGATAACATTTTTTGGGTGTCTTTCAAATTAATAGATTTTTCGGCAACAATGACTTATATTTAGGGGTTTCAAATCATTTGTCAGTTTTTTTGTACAGAATAAGTTTAACTGTATTCATTTACACTCCTGCTGTTAAAAAAGAACAGCGACTGACAGCTTCCGTTGAAGACTACATACTTCTAGTACAAGACGTCTTACTTCAACTTATTTAAATATTTTGTCTTACTTCAAAATAAAAGAAACTAACAAAATAAATTCTACAATTATTCACATGAAACTATCCTACACAAATTTAACAATCAAAAAAACTATCTTTATGTTTCAAATAACAATGTAAGCGATTGGCCATTTATCCGATAAATTCGTAATGAAATATTAAATAACAACAGATCATTTATTTTTCAACCATTAACAAAAATCAAAAATGTAATATGAAGACAATTGAAAATTCTTAATCTTCACAGACGTCGCTGCTGCACATATTTTCTTGTCAATAGTAGATATTAGCTGATCATTGTATAAGAGATGGTAAAGACGTAAAATGACAGAAGAGTTTTTAAGTAACGACGGTGCCGCTAGAATTATGTAATTACCCAACAGTTGATTTGTTGTGAGATTTGGATTTGACAATGAGTCACCCTGTTCAGTAAGGATAATTTAAAATCGCGTTTTCAGTGGATCAGTATGTGTTCGCTTTTTTAAATTTTTGTTTTACCAATAATCGAGGCAGTTATCGAGCACAGTTCTTTTATAAATCTTGCCCAAGTACTGCCCAAGTACTTTTCCTCTCAGAGCATTTTCGGTGCCATCTGAAATAGGCCAAAAAACACTTTTGTAGAGAAAAAAAGTAGCAAAACCTCCACAAAAACTCAAAGCTTATATTAAAAAAAAAAAATTAATCATTTTAGACTTAGTTCTTTAAAAAATAGTCTATCCAACACATCCAAGAATGTCATAAATATTCAAATACAATGGTACAAATAACAGACACCAGACAACAGAGCAAACAAAAATGTACAGGCAATGACAGGAAACAAAATGACTCCTGGTTATTCAGATTTGACGTAAGTGTTTAAAGTGATATCTGACTTATGACAACTGAGATGATTTTCACATTCAAATACTCTATATCAAACTCAACATTAACCACAAGTACAACTGACCAGTGGTATAGGAGAAGTTAACGGATGAAATATGAAATTATGAAAATATTTTCCACTAAAAAAAGTACGACAAACTGCTAAAAAACACCCGTGCAATGGTATAATAATGAATTAAGGCCTTACAGATCTAATCTTTCTCTTACTAAATACATTGCAGATGCCACTAAGGATCTCAATTTATTCAAAGTATATAAACAACAAAAAACTGAATATAATTGGCAATTACAAAATGCTAAAAAGTCAGCTTACTGTGATTTTATTACCGATTCCAATAATAAACCTAGAGACTGCTGGAAAATAGTAAATTTGGAAAGAAACATTACAAGATCCAGTTCGGTACAACCTGATTTACCTCCACACGAAATAAATCAATTTTTTATTACAATTACAGAGAATATAATTACTTTTCTTCCCACTATTATTGTCGATGTCCTTTTTAATTATAGAAATTATCCTTCTCCGAGCAAGTCCTTTTTTTTGTCCCGTGGTGAAAGAAGAGGTCTCTCAAATAATAAAGTCTCTTAGTAATTCTAGTTGTAGGGACGTTCACGAAATAAATAGCAAAATTTTAAAAGAAACTTACTAAGTAGTTTTAACACCTTTCACTCATCTTATTAATTTAATTCTATCAACTCGAGTATTTCCGGAAGTACTAAAATACTTAAAAGTACTACCTATCTATAAAAAAGTTTATTCCTTAAAAACGGACAATTACAGACCCATAAGCATTGTTTCTACTTCTAGGAGAGTGATTGAAAAGGTTATAAAACAACAATTTTATTCCTATTTTGAGTCTAATAATTACTTTAGCAACTCATAATATGGATTCAGAAGTGTTCATTCTACTACGAATGCGGTATATAATGTTGGGAGCGAGGTGATTGAAGGGCTTAAACGCAACAATTGCATAGCAATTTCTCTTTGCGACTACTCGAAGACTTTTGACTGCGTTTTACAAGAACATTTGCTCCACAAATTAAATTACTGTGGAATCAGAGTTATTCCTTTTAAGCTTATAACCTCTTATCTATGTGGCAGACACCAGGCGGTAGTTTCTAAAGGTCATCTCTCCAATTTTCTATCCGTAAAACATGGGTTCCACAAGGTTCGGCCTTAGGCTCTCTTTTGTTTATTATTTATGTCCACGATTTGTCTAAATTCATATCTCTGTACAAATCCGTACAATTCGCAGACGATACGACATACGTTATATCAGGAAAAAATATTGATAATTTAAAAATGTCTTATGAGGAAGTTTTTACTAAATCTAGCCCATGGTTTGCTGGAAACAAACTATAACTTAATTCTGATAAAATGCAAAATTTGGTTATATCTGCAAGTAATTTATATAATGGTCCAGGTAACAAAGAGACTGTTAAACTATTGGGAATAACCATAGATAATCGACTGAACTGGTCGGCTCATATCTCACAGCTAAAGACAAAGCTATTAAGTTCACTATTTATTATTCGCTAACTAGCAAGGGTTGTCAACTTTGAAACATTAAAAATGACATATATTTTTTTATTTCACTGTCACCTAAACTATGGATTAATAATATGGGGCAATTCAACAAATGCACTTCAAATTTTTAGAATGCAAAAGAAAGTTATGAGGATTTTAGTAGAGGTGCGTTATCTAGACTCTTTAACTCTTGAATATAAAATTAGTGTCACATAATTTGGCTTTAGAAATGGTATGGGGATAAAAGATGCTTTGTTAGGCTTAAATATGCTGGGAGAAAGATGCATGGATATGAATCAGGACATGTACTTACATTTTGTGGAGTTTAAAAGGGCATTTGATACGGTTCAACAGAATGGTTTGAATGCAGTAGTGCAGAACTATTTAGAGCGGTAGTCAACAGGATCCGCATAACCATGATGATTGCTAACCTTAGATAGAAGATGGAACTTAAAGAAAGTTATCTAGAACACTGCCGACCTTTCTTTATCAAATTCAAAATTATGCTGCTGCCTTCTCTGTTGATATTTCAAATTCTGACTCAAATTTACAGAAAATGGGCCCATTTAATAAAACAGTCTGATGTTCACTTTCACAATACGCGAAACTGTCACTACTTACTAAAAAATCGCTGTAGATTACATCTTTCAGATAAAAATTGCCTTATTTATAACTATTAAAATATTTTACCAAAAAGTAAGCTAAGCTGTAATAGTTCAAAAAAAAGTTATAAATAAATATCTTCTGAAACATTGCTTTTACTGCTAAGAAGAATAAGTCATAGTGCATAATTTCAGTACCTATTAATACAGGTTCATCTATTTTACAAGATATTCTCTATAAACTCTCTAAAACGCTATATATTTTTTTTGTTAAACATCAGCTTCGAGATTTTGTCGAAGTTTTGGTCGAAGTTTTGCTACTTTTTCTTTTACTACCAAAGCGTTTTTTGCCTTATTTCAGATGCCCCTGAAGATGCTATGAGAGCGAAAGTACTTGAGTAAGATTGAATAAAGAACTGTGCTCGATATCTGCCTTTTATTTGTAAAACTCATATATTCGAGATTTAGCCATATCTTATTTTTTTTTAATATTTGTTTAATTACTTTATCACTTCCATTATTACGTATTTACTATTGACTCTCTTATTTATTGTAAATTTTCCAGGTAGATACCTACTTCTTTTACGCTATAATTTGACGACAATTTTTTTTATAGTGTGCAACGAACTTGTAAAAACGAAAATACTTGCAGACGGTATTCTAACAATTATTTTTTGATTAATTTCAAGCATAATTTAGACAAAGGCTAGTTCACTAACTGTAATATCGTGAAAGTAAAAATTAAAGCGACTACCTGGTATTTAACTTTCATCTTTTAAAGAAGAGTATGTGTATAGATTAAAAACATAGATTAACGATCATAACGTACTTTACTGTGTGATTCTTGGCAGTGATTTTTTCAGCCTAATTTGGAGACCTTAACCCAAAGATAAAGCTGTTAATATTTAGAAATTAAATTTTATTTTACATTATAAAATGAGCACGAATTGGATTTAGAAAATTGGATAATGATACAGTACATTTCCTGGTTAAGCAAAGCAGTAAAAAATCTTATCAAATTTATAACTTTCTTAATTAAAATATATTTAAGATAAAAGCCAATTAAATATAGCGTCAATCAAAATTCAAATTAAAATGATTTTTTTACTACGACGGTGTCGTTATATCTATAAAGAATATAGATAGGGAACTGCATTATTTCCTATATTCTAAATATTTGGAAAACAATGAAATGTCATTAATAACGATAAAATATATAATTGCATACAAAAAACCATACGGCTATATGGAAAGTAGTTGGGAAAGTCATAAAGCAAAGAGGGTGAAGAAAATGAAGTTGGTTGGGCCACACATTCCGTAGGCCCCCAAATGACATTGCTAGGACAGCGCTGGACTGGAATCTTCAAGACCGACGGAAAGTAGGCAGATCAAAAAAAGCTTGAGAAAGGACAGTATTGGACGAAGGGAAAAAATGAGAAAATCCTGGCTTAAAATTAAAGAACTAGACAGAAATACAGATATATATATATATATATATATATATATATATATATATATATATATATATATATATATATATATATATATATATATATATATATATATTATGATCACAGCTGATTAGTTAGATACAAAAGAAGGGATTAATGGGTATGTAGCTGAATTAATTAAACCAAGAGTACTCTTTTTTCAGTAATCAAATATATTTTGCTTTGCTTTATACCATCATCAGTGCTAGGTAATAAGTTTATGATGAGTTACATCAACACCAAGGAAAGATTTAACTTACAAATTTGAAATTGCGGCCTTTAGATTGAAATGGTATGTACAAAAATACTCGAAAAAAACAAACTTATCACCATATTAAGTGGAGTTACAGTTTCTTTGTAAAAAAAAACAAACGTTGGTTTAGGTTATAAATAACAATAACATTATCACAGGCAGGACACTTTAAAATCTTGTGAAAGCTTTTGAAAAAAGCTTTTGAAACAAAAAAGTACAATGTGAAGCTTTTTTACGAAAGTTTTTATGGGTAAAACAAAAATTGACAGTGCATTGAATTGGCGGCATTAAGATATGTGTTTCGTGATATAACAAGTGAAATGTGACAGTTTGTTTTGTGTTAATTTATAGCTGGACTCGACCTTTATTGTTAATCAGATGAACTTTTATATCAGAAGCAATAGAAAACCATTACTTTTGGATTTATACATTAGAATCTACATTATTTCGATGTTGTTTTCTTCTTTTATTAAACTCCTAAAAAAACAGTAAATGTAAGTAAATTTTACTTAAATCGCTGATGTCAGATTTCTTTTTTATGGTTTTCTGTGCTTCAGAGTAAGATTTATCTTCAGAAACAATCTTTTAAAATAATTGTTTTTAATTGCTAATACCTTGGCTTCTATGTAATTGATTATGTGATAGTTTTGGTTAACGTGCATAGGTAAACTACACATATCTAGATATTTCTTCGAATCACTCTTGTGGGAGGACATACGGTCCTTTAATCGCCCTGAAGAATGGCCAATGTATTGTATATTACAATTTGTGCAAGGAATACTATAGACTATGTTAGACATATTATATTTTAATGTTTTATCTTTGAATTTAGAGAAGACTGAATTTTATAGACGAAATATAGTCATTTCAGGCGTAAAACAACTATGGATTCTAATCATTCGTCTAGTATTTTGAATGTATCAAAAATTTCATTAAACATTTAGGCAGATTGATGTTATCCTTATTTCTTCTAAATGTAGCTACCTTTTCCATTACTAAAGGTTGACCATAGTTACTGCAAACTACAGCTTCTTCCTTTCACTTTCCCTTTCGTTATGAGGTAGGAAGTTGTATTTTTTTCTGTATAAATATGTCCTAGATAACTTTGTTTTCTGCTTTATACAACGTTTAGGGGTTCTCCCTTAGTCCCAATCCTTTTCAGCATCTCATTATTGGTCACGTGCTCTGTCCAAGAGATCTTCAGTACTACATACTGTATATGTACATAATGTACCTTTATCAATATTTATGGTTTTAAAAGTTAGTAAGTTGATTAAATTTTGAATAAAGTTTTAAAAGAAAAATAACAAAAACCATTAAAATGGCCATTAAAAAATAATTGGAGTGTTACCTAATATTAAAACAAAATTAAAGAATAAAATAATAACGTGAATAAAAGTCACTGTGTATATCTACATCAAATTTTTAAATTATAGCCGATACTAACTAAGCAATGAAATTGTTGATTGAAAAGTTTGCACGACTGTTACACCTAGCGGAAAAAGTGTACCAGTGAACAATTTTGTACACTATGATCGTGAAACTTAATTTACTTACCGGTAACATTGCCATGTTTTTCTTAATTACCATTAGCAACAATAATAAGATACCAATATAACCAAAATTGTAATATATAAACAAAAAAAATAAACATATTATTTGTTTAAAAACTTTCTTTCTCTATTTCCAAAGTTTATTAATACATTAACTGAAAATTAAAATATCACAAGGAAACAGCCAATTTCTCTTAGACCATTTTCATAAGGAAGCTCTTAAAATAGAGCTTTATTAGAGGTAAGAACAAACTTTATTCTTAGTTGTAGGTTCAGCTGAAAATTGGAGAGTACAGGTCCAAGTTTTATAAATGCTAAATGCTATAATGCTATGATTTTAATAGCACAACCGGGGAGAATGAGAAGACAAAGTAGACCAAAGCTGAGGTGGATAGACGTGGTAACACAGAATGCTGAGAAGATCGGTGTTGCCAACTGGAAAATACAAGCAAGGGCCAGAGCAGAAAACTTAAGAAGGTCGAGGCCCTTTAAAATCTGTAGCACCATGATGATGATGATGAAGATAATGATTAATTTATAAAGAACAAATACATATACAGAAAAAATAAATAATGGGTTCTCTGATATGGCAACTGTGGATAATGTTGGAAAGTTCTGTCTATAAAAACAAGGGAGATAGAAACAACAATGTACAAACTACAGGGCCATAAAACTACTTAGTCACACCATGAAAATATGGGAGAGAGTAATTGATAGACGGATACGTAAAGAAACCGCAATATTTGAGAATCAGTTTGGCTTTATGCAAGGCAAATCAACAACAGACGCAATTTTCATTCTAAGGCAGTTGATGAAAAAATACAGGAATAAAGAAACAAACGCTCATATGGTACTCATTGATCTTGAGCAAGCAGATCCTCGGGAGATTCTGTGGTGGGCACTCAATAAGAAAGGAGTACCCGGTGAATATGTCAAGATTGTGAGAGACATGTATGAGGGAGTAACAACTAGTGTTAGTACAGGCGCGGGAAAGACTGATAAATTTCATGTGAAAGTAGGATTGCAGCAAGGCTCGATGCTTAGTCCTTATTTATTTTCATTAGTTCTGGATCAAATAACAGAAAAACTACAGGGTAATATTCCGTGTTCCGTAATGTATGCTGATGATGTAGTGTTAGTAGAAAATAGTAAAAGCGACTTGAAACAAAAATTGGAACAGTAGAGACAAGCTCTTAAGGAAAAAGGTTTAAAACTGGAAGGATATATTTGGATGGTAAAATGATTGTGAAAAGTAATAGTTTTAAGTACCTAGGATCGGTGTTACAGAGTAATGGGGAAATAGATGGACATGCATACAGTAGAATTAGGGCTGGATTGATGAAGTAGAAGGAGGCGGCGAGAGGTGTGTTGTGTGATAGAAAAATTTCAATGAAGCCGAAGGGAAAATTCCATAAAACAGCCATAAGACCAGCTATGATGAACGGAACTGAATGTCGTGCAGTTAAAAAAAAAAGAGGAACAACGAATACATCTTGCGGAAATGATAATGCTTAGATGGATGAGTGGAGTGACAAAAAAGGATAACGTTAGGAATGAGTATATTAGGGGAAGTCTAGGGGTAGCTCCAATTGATGCCAAGATGAGAGATCGTAGGTCGAGATAGTTTGGTTATGTCCAACGTAGAGCGGTTAATCACCCAATAGGAAGAATTGCTGATTTGTGAGTTCGTGGAAGTAGTAGGAGAGGAAAACTAAAAAGGACCTGGGAGAGAAGCTTAGGCAGGAAAAGTAGGTGAAGGGTATTACTATTGATATGACCCAAGATAGACGCTTATGGAAAAATTTAATTAGAGAAACCGACCCCGCATACGGATAGAGGCCAAGAGAATGATAATGATGATGATGTTGAAAAGTCATGGATCCCATAAAAAAATCATTTGATGATGTAAACAACACTTTCCATCTCCCAAATAAAACAAATATCAAGAAATTGGCAGAAAGTGTAAGCTCAGACAGGACCAAGTAGGGTATCGAAATATACAGAGCAAAATTCGTAAAGAAATTATAGCGGTTACGTAGATTTAGAAGACTATACTTTACACCGAAGCTGAAAACCTGTATAAACTCAGCATTAGCTTGAATCTCCACAAGAAATAAAGGACATTGCGTGGATCTTCAACAAAAAATAAGTTACTGGGATACATTATGAACAAAATAAACTAATAATGGACCCTTGCGTTATACATACTTAATCAAAGAACATAGTGGTAGCTTCTAATAAGGGAATTAAGGTAAACGGCATATTTATTAACACCATTAGGTATGCCTACGACATAAAAATAGTGGAAGATAACATGAAGATCTTCAATGTCTTTTAATTGAACTTACTAGTGTGAAGCTTTAGATTTGAAAATAAATATCAAGAAGACAAAACCCATAATTATAGGTAGAAATAATTACCCAGATGCAAAGGTATATGTAGCTGGAGATAAAATCAATTAAGCCAGGCAGTTTAAATACTTATGTTACTTGCGTTTTAATGGTTTTCTAAACGATATTTGGGACTAGAAGACTGAAATAAAGAGCAACGTAGAACAAGCGAGATATGCTTTTTTGAAACTTAAATTTCTGACTAATTGCAAGATGGATTTCAATCTGAGTTACAAGATGCTTACATGTTACATTAAGACTGTTGTCTTGTACGAAATGGAATCGTGGATGTTAAGGCCAGAGCCATTAACAAACCTAAAGTTTTTTAAACATGGTGCCTGCGCCTAATACTTGTTATATCATAGAAGGATAGAGTCAAAATAGATAAGGGGTCTAGGACGTCCCAATTCGCCAATGAACAATAATAATTCACAGTTTCTGAGAGATTCTCTTCATTTAGGAATTTAAGCCAGTATGACAATGTTTGGTTGGGGCCTGATGCAGTCTTATTATTGTTTTATTTAATGGTATTTTCCACCTAATCTTTTAGAATTCTAGGACCAACATTCGTATATTATTATTTATCACTAGATTTATACAAAAAAAATTGCATAAAATGCATAAACGTGAATTTGTTTCGAATTGCAGTTTTTAAATAATATTTATCTAGTCGTATTTAATGGTATAACTAGGTAACTGGAAAGTCCAATGTTCATTTTATTTTAATATTTCAGTCTTTAATATTACCGATAGTACCTATAGATAATACCTAATATTCTTGTATTGTTGGAGCAGGTAACATATAATAAAAGGGTGTTTTAAAAGTTTATTGCGTGAGGCATAAATAGAATTGTGCTTTTTAAAAGTGAAAGTGAAGACTTAAGCATCGTCAGTGGAGCTTTTTTAATGTGTTAACTATTTTAATTTTAAAATGCCGAAACCAAATACTTGGATTTAATCTTACACAGAGCTATCTATTAATATTTACAAAGTTTATTGTTCAGTTCAGTTAACCTTAATAAAAACGTGAATATTATAATGAAATTATTTTAACTATTTCTAAAATATCAGTGACTACCATGCAATAATCGTGCAGTCACTTAAATGAAATTTCTTCTATTGATGCCTTTAGTTTAATATCATAAAGAAAGTGGTTCTAACTATCTAACTATTTATCTATTAAAAATAGATAAATACAAATGTATTAAAGGTAGCAAACAAAAAGAAATTTCAAATAGATCTATATGTCACATTTAGCCAAAAACAGCACAACAAAGTATTAAGAAAAATATTAAGCTTCGGTTTCTAATTCCATTTGGTCAAGTTCGAAAGAAGGAAATGAAAAAGGTACTTTTAATAAAAGCTTGTGCCGTGCATTAACCTCTTCAAATATACCACTTTTAAAATAATCCAATGAAAACTTAACTTCTTAAAAAAAGATATTTTAAATTATATATTCCAAGTGAAAAGACTCCTAGCAATAATCAAAATGATCGGAAATATCTACCAAAACAACACAATAAAAGAAAAAGTAGAAGAAGAACTAACCGACCCTATTAAAGCTGGCAATGGGATAAGACAGGGAGATTCCCTGAGTCCTCTATTGTTTAAACTGATTTTGGATGAAATAATAAAAAAAGTAAGAACGAAACAAGGATAACAAATGGAAGAATAACAACTTAAAATAATCTGCTATGCAGACGACGCAATACTACTCTCTCAAAGTGAAGATGATTTACAACGTATGTCGCACCAATTTATTATAACCGACAGAAAATTTAACATATTAATTTGCCCAAAAAGGACAAACTGCATGGTTACAACAGCAAATTTACTAAGATGTAAATTGAAGCTGAAACGTCAGATAATAGAACAAGTGATGAGTTTAAATATCTAGGCATTACATTATCTAGCTAAGAAAAGCTCGAAACTGAAGTGGAAGATCAAGTGAATAAAGCAAACGGAGCCGCAGGCTACCTGAATGATACAATCTGGAGATTAAAATATCGGGAAAGAAACGAAAGGTAGAATTTACAAAACCGTCATCAGACCAATAATGACATACGCGGTAGAAATAAGACCTGGCACAGAGAGGACAAAAAGGATGTTAGAAACAGCAAAGATGAAAACACTTAAAAAAATTGATGGTAAGACATTATGATACAGAGCTAGAAGTACAGATATACGACGTAGATGCAAGGTAAAGAACATCAAGTACTGGGTAAAAGTAGAAGGGTAGAATGGAACGATCATATAAACCGAATGACAACAAATAGAGTAGTAAAGATGGCAAGAGACGGTTCGCCAATAGAAAGACGATCAGTAGAAAGACCACGAAAACGATGGAACGACAACAAGGAGGGACATTGAAAAACAGACAGACTCATGTATATATAAAAAAAGAAGAAAGTAAAAAGACTCGAAAGAGAAAACACGTCAACTCGTTGTACTCATCACTAATAGATAAAAAAAATCAATCGTTTTCAGAAACTTACTGAGGTAGCTGCCGTTCTTGTTGGTAATTTTTATAAAGAAATCAATTTAGAACCAAATATTTTTGTATATAAATTTAAAATATGCTTCCATTACACTACGTTTATGTGGCAAGAAGTTTTTCAATTTACAAATATATGTACACAGATAGAAGCCATAAGTTTTTATTGAAATATTTTAAACAACATTTGGTCATTTATTGTTTCCTTAATTCTAAGGAATAGTGTTTTACTTTTTTACTACTTTCAATAAAATTACCTACTTAGTTTTCAAATTTATTTATATTGTTCTCTAATTATTAAAATAGACAATAATTAATATACCATTATTAAATATATATTTCCATTGACAGTGTGCATATTTCGTTAAAAATGCATATTTAATGCATATTTTCTAAAAGAAATGCATATTTAATGCATATTTTTGGGTAAATTAGTGCATAGTTATGCGCATATTTTTCACTTTTTGTGAATATTTGCCTTTGGCTAAAAAGGAAAAACTAGTTAAAAAATATTATGATTAAAATGGATCTGTGGACAACAAGACTAAAAATTTAGAATGATGGTGTACCAAAAGTAGTACCTAAACTTTTAGTTAACTACAAATACAATAAACGATATGCTATCAGTTTTTCGAAAATTTATGACAGCTACTCTACTAAAAAAGATGACTGGTTTATATTTTATTTCAGTACATTTGTATTCATGAAATCTTGTCACTGGTTTTTTGATTTCTTTGTTTTTGTTTTCTATATTTCTCTTTTTATTCCCAACATTCCTTGTAGCGTGTTTTGTAACTCGTTCTAAATTCCTATAGTTCCATTTTAATTATTGCTCTTCTTCTGGCACCTAATTATCTCATGTGTTGTTTCTAATTAAAATATTTTAAACTATATAAATAAATACTCTGGGGATTTGCCATTAGTAGTATCATCTACTTATTGCATAACATTCCTCTTGTTTTTTATACAAATTCTGGTTTCATTAAATCCTAAAATAATGCAAATATGGTAAAAGTAATTAATTAGTGAGGATTCTTACGAAACAT
Organism: Diabrotica undecimpunctata; assembly: GCF_040954645.1. Classification (NCBI taxonomy): domain Eukaryota; kingdom Metazoa; phylum Arthropoda; class Insecta; order Coleoptera; family Chrysomelidae; genus Diabrotica; species Diabrotica undecimpunctata. The sequence continues at coordinate 121,965,999 of NC_092809.1, read as the reverse complement.
TCCTCACATATTTCTTCACAGTTGATACTATAGCCACATAATCAAAAGATGTGTAAGAAGGTCTAATTTTTTCAACAAAGTTTGTGAAATGTCGCTTTAAAACAGCGGCGTGCTAGTGTTAAGATCAATCTAATACTGAAATAATATTTGAATTTAAATATTTAAATTTATTTAAAAGTTTTATTTAAACCATCATTATCGGCACAGTCGGATGTTTAGGCTATGATACTAGCTTGGGGAAATAATAATTTCCCCAATAATAATATTTTTGTCGGGGCTGTGAAGAATCCAGGTATCCGAATTTTTTTTTAGTTATGATAGGCCTATATAAAGAAAACCAATACGTCTTCTGCAAAGATTTCGGCGTATTTTTGTAATCATTAAGAATTTAATGTAAACATATCATTTTTTTGCGTACCATTAAAAAGCTTAATATTTGAGGAAAAATTACAAAACTTTATTTTTTAAAATATAAAAAAGCTTTAAAATGGCGATTACGAAAGGTACGTATTATGAACTAGCAACAAGCTGCACAGAATAAAACCGAATAAAGGAATCAGCTTAGGAAGGTCGAGGCTCAACTCGGGCCGTAGTACCAATGATAATGATGATGATCTGTTATTCTATGCACCTTATTATTTTTTTATGTCCTGTCCTTTATATGAAGCTCTTTGAAAATTAATAGGTTGGTTCTATGTTCTATCCAGGACACGCGTAAATTCTTCTATAGACTTACATTTCGAAGGACATTTGCTAAAACAAATGGAAGTTACACTGCACGATGTAATTTATTGGCGAAGCCAGAGAAAACTAGATAAAGATGTAGGCTATGGGATAAAAGGATAGTGTAGATGAGGATAACAGAAAGGTCCGTATTATGAACTAGCAACAAGCTGCACAGAATAAAACCGAATAAAGAAATCAGCTTAGGAAGGTCGAGGCTCAACTCGGACCGTAGTACCAATGATAATGATGATGATCTATTATTCTATGCACCTTATTATTTCGCTTGCCTGTTTTTGAAGTCAAACTGAGGTCTAGGGAATATATTTTGCTTTTATAATTGTTTTTAGTTTTTTAAGCAAAGAAGAGTCTCAAATACCAGTAATATTGCAAGAAGTAGTATTGCTGTGTACGGACGTATTTCATTGGAATATTTTCCTGAAATATCCAATATTATTACTTTAACTATTTTTCATAACAGGAATACATACATTACCCTAAAGGCAACATTAAATATTCGGTATTAAAAGCATAATTAACTTGCTAGCAATTCCATTGTAAACCGTGAGAAAAAACTTGAGAAAAACTCATGGTACTCTTCCAAATTTTTTATACGCTTAACTTTTATTCATATTTTATTTTAAATTATAACTAGTGTTTTTCCAATATTTTTGTTTACCTGTTTATTAACTTACCAATGGTGAGTACCAAAATGAGTATTTTAGTGTAGATGTTCACATACTACTATTTACTGCTTAGAAATTCGCTGCCCAATTTGTTTTAATTAGTGCTGCTCTGTACGAACGCGTGCTAGAGACCGTGCACAAAGAGCGAGAATTGATCAACATCATCAAAATGAGAAAGGTCCAATACTTCGGTCATATAATGACAGGATCTAAATATCGCTTACTCCGGTTAATCATTCAGGGCAAAATCGAAGGAAAACGTTGGGTCGGAAGAAAACAACTGTCCTGGCTGCGTAACATTTGACAATGGACAGGTCGAACGGTCGAGGAACTGTTTCATCTAGCTGCCGACCGTGAATCATTTCATCAACTTGTCAATATGACGATAGCCAACGCTTGAATACAAGCACGGCACACAAAGAAGAAGATGAGAGATATGGTTCTTTGTGTGATTTTTTTATTGATTTATTTCAAAGGTATTAAAGATTGTCTTATAATGACTAATTAAGCGGAATGAATAGGAAAATTATATATTATTTAATAATTGGTAGTGATACGTGGACGATGATGTGCTTACTCAAAGAAAGAGCTGACTGAAGGAGGAACGCTAAAGACTGCTGGAAGCTGCACAAAACAATATCGTAACGGAAACGAACAAGAACTAGCTATAGAATATAAAGACAGAAAAACGTTGAAAATAGAACGAGTTGATACTACCACATACTACCACACGAAAGAAAACAAATAAATGCAAGGATATTGAAAAAAAAAGGAGGCAGTAATGTTAAAAAATTAGATCTAAATAAGCATCACGAAAGGCGAAATTGTATCTATATGAGACAGTGATTGGACCAATTATCTCTATCTAATTAAAGCTTGGATGATGTCACAGGTAGAGGAACAACGACTGGAAATCTGAAAGAAAAAACTTTTAATGAAAAACTACGAAGAAATCAAAAAAGTTAGGTGTGTCCCGTATAGAGAATTAATTAACTAACTAATTATTAAATAAAAATCTACAGCATTTTTTTAAGAAATTTTATTATTTCACCTTATTGTATTCTGTCAACATAACACATAACTCCTGAATTTCAAATTAAAATTAATAAAAACCCATTTTATTGTTTGTTTACTTCAGAGAAATGTCTCGGAATCCTCTTAATTACCTCGTATAAACGATAAAGGAGATAAAACTATGTTAATTCTTTCTCAGAGAAGCTAATGTAATTTATGACCATTGCAAATAAAATGTGAAAAGCCGTGATACTTTTCTAACGATATCTAATCTATCTAGATACTAGATCTAGTAGATAGTTCTTTATATATCATTAGCAGGTAACGGATATAATTGATGATGATTCGTAACTTTTTTAACAGATTCCACTTTTCTCCGTGTTGCATCGAGTCTCGTTCTAAAAGAAAACATGAGACGTTTTTTAATCAACAATTTATACTATTGGGTACACGTAGTAAAAAATGGATAAATTACTTTAAACAATTTTGTTTTTAAGTGCCATTACTTTTCTTTATTATAAAAAGTTGTAACGTTATAAACGTCACATCTCTATTAATTTATATTTTAATAATTATTTCATTTTAATTTCTTTATTGATTTATTAATTTCTTTATCTTCAGTTTAATTTTTACTATTTTTTATTTTACAAAATACTTGGCGCCCTCTGTTTTTCTCTTCTTCCTCTGTCTTTATTTTCTCTCTCTTTCTGTCCCGCAGAATAAATATTCGCCCTCTCTCTTTTTGTTCAGCAGACTATTCTGTTCCGTGTTGACAGACAAGCTAGTTTCATGATATCTATAGCAACATCCTATGACATCTATGCTAACTTCATTCAGTCCCCCACTTTCTGTCAAAACAACTTTTCTGTAGTGGGATCATTTTTTGCCTCTTTTTGAAATTTATAAAAGAAGGCAAAAATTATTATAAGACTCATTTTTATGGTCTACAAATTCTCTTGGGGTAAGTACTTTCATTGTGATATTTATTCTATAATTCTGACCGCATTTCCAATATTTGTAACCTTACTTTCGTTTGAAAGCACATTTTTTTTGATATATGCATTAGGACTTTTTAACAGACTTTAACTAAGTAGTAACATTTATATTTCATTGTATCCTTGCCATACGCTATTTGTTTAAGTGTAAGTTTGAAAGATGGCAAGGAAGTTAAACCTTTCTTTTTAATGTGTTTCTAATGCAAGTTGTTCCTTATCTTTTAGTTTATTGGTTTATTGGACATTTTATTGGACATATCAAAACTTTATTGGCTTTATTGGCATATCAACCACGTTATTTGGATTTCAACAATTAGTCAGGACATACAGCCACATGTGACTGCAGCTCTCCAGAAGCCACAAGTTAATTAAAGGACCTAACAGCTAGAACACACAAGCAGCCCATCGAAGCAATAAGTAGCACTTATTAACTGTTAAGCTTTGGAAGGGTTAATTATTGTTTTTTTATTCCTTTAAATAAATATGTTTGGTTAAAATTTGTCTTATTTGCTATCAACTGAGAACTCAGGTTCAATCCCTAGTTTAAGACAAGACAAACTCACCCTTGAGATACTGAGCGAGGCAAGGTATAGACGATAAGCTCCCATGGTTGATTGAGGTATTATTTTTACAATAGTACTTTAATTCTCTTTGGTAGTCTTATCGTTACAAAGTTCCCCTTAGTACGTCTACGTTTCTTAAAAATGATTTTCCAGTTATAAGTTCTGCGACACTATAGATTCTTGCTCATTTTTATCATTAAGAAGCTCCCGCTCATCCTCCTTATTCCTTAACTTTTTCAATAAAAACAACTGTATTCCTGACAACAACAATGTAAATACTGTTTACTGTTTACCAATTTGTTCAAGAAAAGTTTTAGGTGTCTAAGTGTGGGCCAAATGTAATAACGTTTTAATAGCATCATATTCGTGTATGCTTTCGTTACGTTTTTGATATCGAACTTTCAAGATTTAGAAAACCTGCTTAAGATGCTGCGTCCCATATCATGTCTCTAAAGCTTGAGCAAGAGAGGTATACCTGAGTGCATCCTGGGAAAGAAAATGCCAAACGGTTGTTGCCTGTCGTCGAAGTGTCACTACCAAGGAAGCTGAATTCTCAGCTTCCGCCAGTTCAGCGATTTGCTCTAGCTAGAACTTTGAATTAAAAACGAAAAGTGTCCCATACTCTTTGACCATCGAATATGGGTGGTTTTAAAATTTTGCTAGTTGTGACAGGTTCTATAAAAGGTGCCGAGGCTGTTTGTTCAGATTCGACATTAATTACTGAAACAATGTTAGATAGGGAAACTTGGGTTTTTTATTAGACACAGAAGCAATTTTTATTTCTAACTCACCTATTTGTCTTTCTTAATTAAATTTTAAATCGTTTTGTTTTTGTTCTATTTTATTTTATAAACAATTTTCTTGTTTTTCTAATTTGTCTATTTAACCTCTAATTTAAAATTTTCGTAAATTTAAGGTAAACTATCTATGATTTCTACTTTTACGCCTCTTTCCTTTTTATTTTCCTCTTCTTGTTATGTAGAACCATTCTAACCATTAACGATTACTTAACATCTCTTTTATCTTACCGCTATTACCAATGTTACACTTTTTTCCAATAAATTTTATTAAAAACAGCAAAAATAATATTGGAGATTTTTCAAAAACTTCGAAATACGCATGCTCGGCAAAATTGAATTAACTACACTGGGGTGCAAAATTAACCGGACACTTATGATTTTTCTTAAAAACTGGAGTTTAAAAGAGTTTAAGATGTTCCCAATTAAGTATTTAATAATAGAAAAAATTTAAAAGTCAAATTTATTACAACTCAAGAATGTTACTCAGAAAAAACAATAAACAATTCAAAAAATTTAAAAATCCGCAAAGAAAAAAATATTATTTTTTATTTTAATATAAACAATTTTTATGAAAAACAATGTTTAGTAGAGTGTACTACCTCCACGAGCCCTAATTACGGCCCTTATTCGATCAGGCATACTTTGGATCAAGGTAGCAAAGTCTGCTTGAGGGATTTGCTCCCATTCGTCACGAACTGCTTGCTCCAAATCATTCATGGTTTCAAACTCACCATGGTTACGTCGAATACGTCGTCCCAGAATATCCCATGCATGCTCTATTGGATTTAAGTCTGCACTTCTTGGCGGCCATGGTAATAAACGAATTCCAACTTCATCCAAGTAATCCCGTGTTATTCTTGCGATGTGCGGACGAGCATTATCTTGCCTTAGACGAAAGTTTTCTACAATAAATGATCTTCCAAACATTGCTGAATTTACCGTTGGACGTTCAAACTGCCCCCTTGAATTGTAACAAGTTCTGTATGAGCCTCTAGGGAAATGCCTGCCCACACCATCATACCACCTCCACCAAATTGAACTCTCGGAGCAAAACAACATTGCTGATAACGTTCACCAGTTCTTCTCCATATCCTATGCCGTCCACCCGATGAGTATCTGTTAAATCTTAATTTATCCGTGAAAAGCACAGCACTCCAATCGTCAACACTCCAATTAAGATGTTCGCGAGCAAAGTGTAAACGTTGCCTCCGATGATTTGCTGTTAATAGAGGTCCCGTGACAGGTATTCTGGACCTTAATCCATATTCATTTAAGCGTCTTCGAACGGTATAAACGGAAACTGTGTTTCTATAGACATCAATTAATCGTTGAACAAGTACTGGTGCTGATAATGTACGATCGCGTAATGCTTGTAACCTAAGAAAGCGATCTTCAACTTGACTTGTGGTTCTTTGTCTACCTTGACCTGGTCTCCTAGTGTATTGTCCTGTTTCCCGAAATCTTTGTATTGCATCAAACACTGTACTTCGAGAAATTCCTAAAGCATTTGCGATGCAACGAATGCTCCGCCCATCATCCTGTAAAGCAATAGCTTGTGCTGCTTCTTCTGGTGTCATAATTTTTTTAATGCAAGTTTTAAACAGGAGACAATCAAAAACCTACATCCGAACTTATAATCAGGTACAGTACCACAATAAACTTAAATTAATACTAAGCCAATATTTCACATTAATAACAAAACGTATGTGTAAAAGTGTTTTTGTTCGCAAAAAACATCTAAACAGGTTCAAACAAGAAAAAAACTTGTCGCTAATAAGGCATAAAATACAATTTCAAACAAATTAAACAAGTTTCGATCTAAGCACCAACAAAAAACAAAAAAAATTGAGTGTCCGGTTAATTTTGCACCCCAGTATATATTAATTTCATAATTTCGTAGTTATTTCAATATAAAGTATTCAAAACCACTGTAAGATGATAATTTTCCGTTTCCCACTAGGTCTTTCAAGTATCTATCCTTCTTTCCCAAGTTGTACGTTTGTATCTCCCAGTATTAATTCCACCTCTTTTTTTGGTATGTCGTCGCATGCGACGAAATTTAACCACCATATTCAAGTTGATTTTATTTGTAAAAAACACATAAAATGACTAAAGTACAATCTTCTGGAACTAGATGCCTCGACAGTTAAGATTAGGACTAGGATAAAAAACAAGAAATAAAAAAAAAACACATAAACTTAATGCAATGTTTAACGGAACTGGTATATAATTAAAATGCACCTACATTCTGCTTGTTTATTTATTTAGAGATAAATTTGTTAGTAACAACACAATTAAGCAATGTTGTTTCATAATCTAATAATTACCTCATATGTTAGACAAACTCGAAACGTCCTTGAAAGAATGCATTCAATTTTGCGACATTTCCGTGATTAGATCTTAATGTTGCTAACAGTTTTAGTTAAGTATGTATTTGGTGACTTTCAGTAGATAATAATTCATATTTGGGTTGCCACAACTTACGAAATACTGTTAGTAAAAGAAAATAATACAACTGAAGGTATATATAGAACGAATTTAGCACTGAAGAAGAAAGTTTCTTAACAATGGTGACATAGATAATCGCAAAGTGCTTCAGAAGTTGTTTCTAGTCTGGTATATTCTGGTTCTTTTCTGGTTTATAATTTGAAATTACCATAATATCCGTTTAGTTTACATTTATATTAACCCTCGGTTAGAGTTCTAGTGTACACCATACCCCATGTACTCCTTTCAATACTATAAAATCGAAAGTAGATGAAAAAGTACCTTCTAACGCCTAGTACCTTGTTGCCAACTGTCCATACAATTTCAGTTTCAATTAGGAGTTAGTCAGATACGGTTGGGGAGTGTCGTACCCCAGTACACTACTGTTGTAACTTTTAGTTGTTTTGTTTTCTAGAGATCAATTAACATGATATTTTTAATATTTTTTCGAGAAGCACTTCCTCTTCTTCGCGTGCCATAGCAGAATTATCCAACGTTGGCGATCACCATTGCGAAGGCTTCTCCATCTTCTGCAATATGGAATAATTGTCCTGCATTTGATATCCATTCACGAATGTTTTTTAACCAAGAAACTTGTTTTCTTCCTACACTTCTAAGGCCCTCTATTTTGCCTTTAAGAATCAGTTGTAATCTTTTATATGAAGAACTCAGAAAAGATGCAAAGAAAATATGCAGAAGGAAAAAGAGAGAAATGTTGAATAGAAAAATACAACAAATTACAGATTATAATAACAGAAGAGAGGTTAGAAAATTTTACAAGGAAATCAAGCAATGCACCCAAGGATACATAAAAAGATCAACAGTTTGCAAGGACAAAAATGGGGCAATTATCAGCGAGAAAGAGGAAATAATGAAAAGGTGGAAGGAGCATTTTCAAGAGCTGTTAAACCCAGAAAAAGAACAAAACGAAGATGAAAAGATAATTCACCACACAGCAGAACAACTAGTTGAGCAACCGACATTGGAAGAAACGATAAACGTCATAAAACATCTAAAAAATAACAAAGCACCTGGCACAGATGGAATAACTGCAGAACTGATAAAGAATGGTGGACATGCGCTATGGAGGCGAATCCATAAACTAATCGACCGCATATGGACACTAGAAGTCATCCCAGAAGATTGGAAAGTGGGAATCATACTTCCTATGTACAAAGGGGGGGACAAACGACTCTGCAAAAATTATAGGGGCATAACAGTTTTAAATGTCATCTACAAGATATTATCAGGAATTATATATAGCCGCCTGGAATCGTTTTCGGAGGAGATTATTGGTGAATACCAATGTGGCTTCAGACCAAAGAGGTCAACTATAGACCAAATACATATGTTAAGAGGTATACATGAAAAATGTGTTGAATATAACATACCTATTTACAACTTGTATATCGATTTCAAACAGGCGTTTGATGGAGTAGATCGACAAAAGATGTTAAATCAACTATCTATGTTAGGGATACCCAATAAGTTGGTTAAACTTATACGAATGACTCTGGAGGGCTCCAAAGCTATGGTGAGAATAGATATATGACGCAGGCCTTTGATATTGAAAATGGAGTTAGACAAGGGGATGCCTTATCAACACTTTTTAATCTAACTTTAGAAGCTGTTGTTAGAAAACTGGATGTAAACGGCTGTATTAATACAAGATCTATGCAAATATGCGCATATGCGGATGATGTTGCCATAATAAGCCGCAACAAAAGGGTATTGAGCGAAAAAGTCATAGAACTGAAACGAGAAGATGCTACGTTTGGTCTATATACAGGGTGGTCCTTAAGTAATTGTACAAACGAAAACTGTAAATTCTACACTTTAAAATATTACGATTTAAGCCAACTTGCTTTAATAAAATGTTGATATTATGAAAGATACAGGGTGTTAAAGTGGAAATTTAAAATTCTATTTTTCGCTATAACTTTTACGTTTGTAAATATTTTTGGACAAAAAATTAAAATTGGATGCTTTAAAGCAGGATAAATTATAATTTTATACAAACTTTAATGTAACTGACAGAGGGCGCCACATATGCCACATGTGTGTCATAGATTTGCGCTTTACTTTTTTGCTCTTAAAGTTAACTCTATTTGTGTTAAAAAATATTAAAGATACATTATTTTTACAAGAAAAAGGTATACTTGTTGATAACCTCAAAATTTAACCGTTTTCGAGATATTCGCATTTTATAAGTCAGCTGCATAATAATTCTTAGTTGTAATATTTGTGCGGTGAAGCACTGAATACATGTAGATAAGCATAATTCACAGTTTATTTTTATTACAACAACTCAAAGATGATAATGTAACATTACAAAATTTTTGTTATGGCTGCTAAATGTCTTATGAAAATATTCTTCATCTTCTTCTTTAGGTGCCGTGTCCATATTCAGACGTTGGCCGTCATCATGTTTACATTTTCCCTTTTATATCGCTTCTTCAGTTTCTATACCTACTGGAGTTGTATTACTTTTTCCATATTGTAAAATGCTGAAAACCCAAAATATGTGGTTTATGTAAGATGGTACACCACCACATTCTAGAGAGAAGGCAGTGAGAACATACTTAAATATAACTGTTCTGAACGTTGGATTTATCGTGGCAGTCATATTCCTTTGCAATGTGGTGAGATATTGATATAATTATTTATAATTATAATCTATAATTATTTAATTTATAAAAAATCCCAAAAGAATACTTATCATTCATTTAAAATATTTAACAATTTTTATTAGGACAATTAGAAACTAAAGCCCAGGTATTGAATAACACATATGTGTCTTGTTTCATAATATTTTTGCTACCAATCTAACCTTAAAGACTCAGCATTTTTACAAAAACATCATCTTTGGCCTAATAACCGATATTGTTATAAATATAATAAACACACAGGTAATTTAGTTCAGCATAATATTAGTTCGTTAGTTAATCATAATAGACCATTTGTTCGAGATGTAATTATAGTTACTCGTAAGCTGTAACGTAATCATATAAATAAGTAATGACATCTATAGGTTATTCCGTGTTTATATAAGTAACCAATGAATCAAATACATCACAGTTTAACCTCTGCCACAAATAAGATGTAGTTCCATAATATACCAAAAGGTTTGGATATGTATCCAAAAGAATATATTCATCCATTATACATTATAGCCACCACGTAGCCCAGAATTTAATCCGCTTGATTTTGGTATATGTGGCGTATTAAAACAACGTGTCTATAAGAATCCCATAAACATTCGCAACCAACTATGGGAAGAAATAAATACTGCAGCAGTTTCTTTAGAACCAATGATGCTATTTAATATGAGACGATCTTTTATGTAATATATTGACAAATTAATTAAAGAAAATGGTGGACATATCGAACACTTACGTTGACAAAAAGTTATGTTATTTAGTTTAACCATTTCTTTATTTGGTTTGTAAACAAAATGTTTTGATTATGACTTTAATTTAACATAAAACGTAAAATGTTTGATGTAAAATCCCTATTATTCTGTTTTTGTCAAATTCTATTATTAATTATCCTGCTGATATATTTATTTTATTTAATATTTCGTTAACTATTGACTGTAGTTAAAGGTATTTTATACCAAAATTTAGATTTATTAATGTTTTTGTCTATTTTTCCTTCGTTGCTTGGAGTAATTGCCTTAAATCAGAATTATTCAGCTGATTTGTAAAATGCGATTATCACGAAAACTGTTAAGTTTTGAAGTTATTAAGAAGTATACCGTTTTTTTGTTAAAATAATGTATCTTTAATATTTTTTATCAAAAATACAGGTAACTCAAACAGCAAAAAAGTTAAGTGCAAATTTATGCCACATGTGTGGCATGTGTGGCGCCCTCTATCAGCTACATCAAAGTGTGTATCAAATTATAATTTCTCATATTTAAAAGTACCCAGTTGTAAATTTTTATGCATAAATCTTTACAAACATGAAAGTTATAGCGAAAAATAGAAATTTAAATTTGCACTTTAACACCCTGTATTTTTCTTAATATCAACATTTTATTAAAGCAATTTGGCTTAAATCGTAATATTTTAAAGTGTAGAATTTACGGTTTTCGTTTGTACAATTACTTAAGGACCACCCTGTATAAATGAAAACAAAACAAAATATATGGAGTACACAAAATCGAATGAACATAAGAATCTGAAGGTAGACAACCATACCTACAAATATGCCTCCACTTTTCCCTACCTAGGCTCAATAATAAATGACAACAACAACATTAGTCAAGAAATACAAGCACGGATTCTTAGCGGTAATAAGTGCTTTTATGCATACAAAGACTTAATGAAAAGTAAGTTACTGAATCGTGAGTCTAAGCTGAGAATCTATAAAACAGTAATTAGACCAGTGGTCACATATGGATGTGAAACGTGGACCCTCTCAACCACTGATGAAAATCAACTAAGAATATTTGAGCGCAAAATACTAAGGAAGATATTTGGACCAACCCAATGCAGCGATAGTTCGTGGAGAATTAAAATGAACCACGAGCTGGATGAACTAATGCAGAGCGCAGATATTGTCAGATTTGTAAAATCACAAAGACTAAACTGGCTTGGTCACCTAGAAAGAATGCCAGATAATCGAGCTGTAAAAGTAGTCCAGAGATGGAAGCCCCAAGGAAACAGAACAAGAGGAAGGCCCCGTAAAAGATGGATAGACGACGTAGAGAGGGATCTTAAAACCATGATTATCAGGCAGTGGCGAAGGAAAGTATCCGACAGGGCAGAATGGAAGAACATTGTTAAGCAGACCAAGACTCACAAAGGGTTGTAGCGCCATTAGAAGAAGAAGAAGAAGAAGAAGTATCTTTTATATCGACTTCCCCTTACTATATGTCCCAGATAATCAGATGCACTATGATTTTTATTTTTATTTTAGCGATACCGAATTATACAATAATTAAGTCTTACGAACAAGAACAGAAAAAGGTTAAATCGTTTATTGGCAGAGTTTGGCACTATTTCTGACGAGAAGAAATCGTTCAATGATTGTGAATCTGAGGAAGAACAAACCGCAGTAGAAAGTCAAGAGACAATCATATTGGAAGAAGAGGCTCAAGGAGGGACAGCACACAAAAGGGAGGATTCTGAAGAAGTGGAAACTAAAGAAGAAAGTGAATTTTCAAGCGGTTTAAAAAGTGGAAGTGATAATAATGGTAAGAGATACTTTTTAGATAAAGACAAATCAAATGGTTCAAGCTTACAAATAACAAAAAGAGAGAACAAGGCCGGACAATATAATTACATATCTACCTGATGTAAGAGGAATAGCACCAGAAAAGCAGAGCGTTCTTGATTGTTGGTTGTTATTCTTTACAGAAGAAATGTTAGATGACATTGTTGACTACAAAATGTAAAAATAGCCACAAAAGCCCCACGGTACGATGCACATCAGTATTTAGTAAAAGAGACTGACAAAAAATAAATCAAAGCTGTTATAGGCCTGCTCTATTTGACGGAGATACAAGTCAAACCGACAAAATATTTCAGATTTTTGGAACACTGATGGCAGTGGTATTGATCTCATTCGAACAACAATGTCACGACAAATATATTCCATTTTCTTACTATGTTTACCATTGGAGAATGTACAAAATCGAGTAGAACAAAAACAGATCGACAAATTGGCAGCACTTGGAGGATTATTTGATCAATTCGTTTGCAACTGTAAAACTCATTATATACCAAGTCAACATCTTACAATAGACGAAAAACTGGAATCATTCAGGGGGCGTGTGTCATTTTTTCAATACACACTGAATAAGCCAGCGAAGTAGGGACTAAAAGTATTTGCGCTAGTGGATTCCAAAACTTACTACTGTCTACATTGGAAGTTTACGTCGGCACACAGCCAGAAGGACCTTTCGGACAAAGCAGCAATCTGCAAAACATAGTTGAACGTTTGATTGGGCCAGTTTCTGGTACTGAACTAATATTACTTTCTATAACTGGTTTACTAGTTATCCGCTCATGCCTCAACCAGAGGTACATCAATTGGGACCTAATCGACACACTAAAGCAGTAGACGTTATGTTTGTCAAAAAAATAAAGATAGGAAGACTTTTTACATATGCATGCGATGTAATATCTCAATTTGTTTGGAATACGGAATAATGACGTGTTCAAATTGTGACAATTTTGAGGAATTATACCTTTTTATATTTTAATGTATTTTGGCAAACATTTTTTTTTAATTTGTAGAATCTTCGACTATAAGTTTATTTATAGTTGTGAGATCAATAAAATGTTTCAGAATATCTGAGTGTATTATTGTTTACTCGTGTTTTTTGACTAGCTTAATTACAATATGTTGGATAAATGATGTTTATCATTTAAATATAAGACAGTACCATATTTAATTTATTTGAATCATAAATAAGTAAAAAACAAGATTAACTATTTTAAATAATTAAATTTTAAAAATTTTAACTTCTTGCGTTACTTTAGTTTCGGAGATGATATATCCTGGAAGACTTCTCCTGCTAATTCATCTATGCACACTAATGCAGCGTTAAGATTGCATTGTGCATTTTTCCGCAATAATTCTAGTTTGCACTTCATAAGTAATTTACTTCAGTTTCATTTAAACTTATTTGATAATACCTTTGTATTGACATATAGCTATAAAGGCATTTAAAGTTGTAATGAAATACAAATTGAGGTCAGGTCAAATGTCGTTTCACTTTCTCTTATTATCTCAGACCTAACAAAGGTCGATTCATGAATCCAGTTTTTTAATTCGTTCTCGTTACTACTAAGTAAAAGTGAAGATGAACAATCATGTAAAAATTTAGTAATTCACATCGCTCTACAGGTACCACTCACGTTAATCATTGTTGGTATTCTTAATGAAGACAAGAGATCCGTATGTCACTGTAAATCTATGAGAATTGAAATAAAACTTGTCTTAATACTGATTGTGTTTAACAGCTATAATTTAGCGTTTTCTAATGTAAACTAGATAAGATCTCGTTAAACTTTTATTTGTTCGTGTACTTATAATTAATGTAGATTACATTAAAGAAACACGTAATATTCATACATTTTACTGATTTAAATATAATGGTGGTTAAAGTGATACTAAAACATATATTGAACAACTTCCAAGAAGCATATGGCTACACAATTATTATGATCGAATATGAAAATTTCTTCTTTATTGCATTTATTATTTCTGCATCATCGTTTAGATTGTCGCTCCACTTTTTGAGCTTTTCTCCGTTCCGTTAGCGATTTATCAGAAGCGATTCTCACCATCCGTTTTTCTTCTATTCTGCAAATATGTTCATTCCACTCCGTTTCCCAGATTAGCACTCAACCATTAATATCGTCTACCCCACATGTTTTTACTTTCAACTTCCATACTCTTTTTAGCTATGTCATAAAGTTCCTTCATTTCTTCTGTTTCAGATAGTCTTTTAATTTTTGTTGTTTATGGTCTTATTTCTGCGGTGTAGGTCATTATAGTCCTTACAGCAGCTTTGTATATTCTTGATTCTATAGCGTCAATGTTAATTTTTTTATTACGCCATATTATAATGTTAAGACAGCCAGTTGCTTTTCTTGCTTTCGTTGTTTGTTCTTGTATTTTTTCTTCTATGTCGCAATTATTCTGATAGTTATGTGTCTAAGACATCTCTTGCTGGATAATTTATTATTGTTCTGAAGCTATTTTCTTGTGTCATTTTAAATTAATTACTATTTAAATGGGAATAAGCCACAAGTAAAGGTTAAAATACGTTTATTGACGTTTCAATTTCCACTTCGGAAATCGTTCTCAAAATACAAACATTAGTAAATTAAACAAATTTTGTTTTTTGTTACTTAGTAAAAAATTTTTCTAATAATTTAATTTTATCTGACTCATCTATATTGACAATTCAGACATACATTATACATTTTAAAGTAGACGACTTTAAAATGATATTGCCAATATTGCTGAGTTGCGTTCCTGGGACTTTAAAATGTCTACTTTAAAATGTATAATGTATGTCTGAATTGTCAATAAAGATGAGTCAAAAAAAATTAAATCATTAGAAGAATTTTTCACTAAGTAACAAAAAACAAAATTTGTTTAATTTACTAATGTTTGTATGTTGAGAACGATTTCCGAAGTGGAAATTGAAACGTCAATAAACGTATTTTAACCTTTAATTGTGGCTTATTCCCATCTAAATAGTAATTAGGATAATTTATTCATTTACCCCTAGTTTACATCTTACAGTTGTCGTTGATGTTGTCATATATTTTCTTTTAACAGTTGTATAGGAGGCTAAAAGGGGAGACTGAACAATTACTGGACTTAGAGATAGGGTAAGCAAAAAAAAACATTTGTGAACGCCTATTCGTGTTTTGGTTGGAGAGCAAATTCATAGATAAGGATTTCCCTTTTTTGGGGAACTGGGAGAACTAATTATAAAAAATAAATTAAGAAATACTTACAGTATTTCTTAATTTCTAAACTATTTAAAATTAGGACGCCGTTTAAACAAATCTTCTTGCTGCTTAGACACAAAGGTTTAGGGTTTTTCTTTCCAAAAATTTTTTAAGGGTGAATATTTTTTTTAAAGAAATATTTTTCTAAACTCCTATTTTAAAGAGAAAAACTTTATTATTAAACAGTTATTACAAAAAATATTTAAATCTATCAAAAATTACATTGAACCTAAAGACAAAACAAAATTTAAAACTATGGTTGTGTACCAAATAACAGAAAAATATGTACTAACTGTCGTATGTCGAAATGAATTAACAATTTTTTCTGAATTTTTAATTAATTATCAAAGGTAAATTTTATTTAAAAGAAACTAAAATATGACAATTAGCTGGTACATAAAACATAAATTTATTTATAAACTTTTTAAATTATTTTGAGAGTAAATATTAGTGTATTAACGATAAATGTTTATTTAGAAAAATTTAACAAAACTACTCGCTTCACTGGCTAGTTATTTCTTATTAAATTATTAAACAAGTTAGTTACCTTTAACTTAGTTAATTTTGAAGTTAGTTAAATTTGAACAAGAAGCATTGTCCCACAAACTTCCAACAATCTAGATACGACCTTTGAGAGACACAAAATGGAGACTGGACAAATCTTGGAAGAAATAAAATCAAATACTAAAACTGGTATCATGGATGTTGACAATATGTGATTCTTTAAACTCGGCTGCTTATTTTCTACTTAAAACCATGTCGGATTTCTTCGCCCTCAGGACGCTGTTATCAAATCCCTTGCCACATGACATTTTAAGCTCAAATCACCATCTTCTGACCACACACACACACACACACACACACATACACACCTACACACACACAAACGCACACACACACACACACACACACACACACACACACACACACACACACACACACACACACACACACGGAATTTAGGGAAATTTTGCCGGTTTTTCAAAACTCTCACGAAAACGGACCGTACTCGCCCATACCCCGTATTGCTCTTAACTGTCCGCTACACTAGCTCTTTCTTTGACGGTGGACATTCTTACATGATCGTACCAGGTTTACTTCGCGCCCAATCGGATCTCTCTTCTGAGACTACTTGGGATACGAAATTGAACCCTAAAGTGCTAGGTCTTTAAATTTTTGTGGGAACTTATTTAAAATTAAAACGCAATTAGGCGAGGTCAAATTCGACAACTAGCTAATTTTTGTTTTCAGCTGATTCGGCAAGCGAAGCGATTAGCTTTAGGTTGCTGTCACGCCATCAGCCAGGGGCGTATCAAATAAATTTTTATATATTTAATATTCGATATTTAAGGTAAAAAATTATGCTGCAAATATGGATTGCCGTTGATTTGCATCTTACTTGTTATAAATAAAGTGGCAGCGAATTTTTGTTTAAAGAGGCTACCTTGACTCCTAGGGTATACAAACTTTTGTTTTAATTGTAAATCTCCAAGACAGTAATCATAAAAAGTAAGTTACAAAATGCTACGATGTTTAAGGGACGCACCAGACCCTATGCGTACAGTGTCAAACGTATATACCGAGAACATACTTCTCAGCTTTGTACTGAATGCTATAAAAGCTAACAATAAATGAAAAATTGTAACGTAAGTTTAAAATAAAAGATTTTTGGTTTATATTTAAGTTCTACTTCTTTTTTATTGACTGTGCGCGTGTTACAACGTGAGTTTTTTGGCGTGTGTAATGCCGGGTTAAGAAGAGAATACACCTTGAATTACGTCCCTTTAATTTTTTAAGTTATTGTAGCCTTATACTTTTTTGATCTTAAGATAAACAAATTATAATATCTTAGCAAAAAAAAATAAATTGAACAGGTTTTACAAAATTTCAATTTGTTGGGCATTAAAAGTGCTTCAATCAAGTGCATTAATAGTTATTTAACCAAGTGTATTAATAAGGGCGATTAACAATTGAGATATATTAACGTGCGAGCGAAGCGAGTGCGTTAATGTTCGAGATTGTTAATCGCCATTTTAATCCACGAGTTCGTTACAAAACTTTTCCGTCGACCATACTTTTCAGAAATAAAAATATTTTAGTTTAAATTTTTATTTACTTAACGATAAATAATGACATACAATGACAGACAGTACTTACACCGGCTACTTCATTTTAAATCATTTTTTAGTGGGAATATAAATAGGTATGTTTGGTTGCCTACACCACAGGTAACTGCCAATCACAGAGCGTTAAATGTGGTTAAATTAATTTATACAAGCAATGTATGTTGCCTATAATAAAATCGTTCATTAATAGAAAATCATTCATTAATAGGGGTCATTAATCAATGATTTTGGGGGTGTTAAAATTAATCATAAATGGAAGGTCGACGGAAAAAATTATTATACAAACATTTATACAATAAATATTGCTATTTTCATAAAGTCCTGTTTTTCAATTATGAACGTTAATTATGCAATAATAATTTATCGAAATGAATCTTATAAAAGCATAAATTAAAGCTTATTCAATGAACTTTTATGATTTGTGACGTAAAAATCTGAATCAAAAACGCATTCAAAACCTCATAAGTCAATAACAACCAAAAATTTGCTGTTGTACGGACTGGGATATTGTTCCTGACATTACACAGCCCTTTATTACACAGAGTAAGTTTTAAAAGTTCACTAATTAGTGCATGACATCGACCGTTTTGGTCTACTACAGTTTATAGTCTATAGGAAAATAGACAGAGAACGAAATATATGCCGGAAAAAGAAAATTTTTTAGTGTATTTACCTATTTAATTTTCCGATAAAAGTTAAGTCAAAATAATTTTCTTTATTGTAATTGCGTTTTAAAAGAAAATGATATTCTTATATATTAGCTATCTTCAACTGTTTGTAAAACAATTTGCTTTCTCAACAACGAAAAAAATTGTTTTAAATGGACTCTTTTTTTAATGTAATAAATTCCATTAAAATAAAATTGACATTGGCCCTTATTTTACTCCTACATATAACCGGTAAGAGAAAGTAAATGACATTTGACCCGACCCCGTTACTTATTTTGACTGCAATCCAAATTTGTATTGGTGAACGAATGACTATAAAAATCAGACTTCTTGTCTTCAATATTTTGTAACATAATAAAATTCCTGTATGACATAATCAATTATATCAATTTATTTAGTAAGTCGAAATATACAATAGATACAGTTGGGTATTATTTAATAATTATATAATATATACTAATTACTTGTGTAGATGTCTTTGTTCACAAGATTGACCTCAATTAATAATTTATATCCTTTTTTTCTTCTTCAGCATAAAAGAAATGTATGCCGAATTTCTGTAATACGGGGTAATAAAAAACAACTGATTTACGTTAGGTACTTTCAAAATAATTAAAAACAATTTAATTCAGTTTGTCTCTTTCTATGGCAATTTTTGTTTATTGTTATTCCATATATTTGTTAAGAATCTCATTACATATATTCAAGTGTTTCTGTAGGTGCTTCTCGTTCTCTGTTCTAATTACAATTCATCTGCACTTTTTTTGCCACTCTTCATAAACCTAAGTATTTTTGTACAAGTATTCATTTATCTTTGCTTTAAAGTACTTAACATTTGGTTCCATACTTCAAAGAAGATCTAACAATAAATTGTCTTTCAATTAAATTGAATTTTTTTTATCACTTGGTCGCTGATGGAAAAATTTAAAAGATAGATTATATCGGAATGCATGTGAAGAATGCCCTCCTTTGAAGAATCTGTGGCTGAAAAGAAATTTACTAGAAAAGGTATTTATAAACAAGAAATACAATTACATTTGCACAAGAAAATTGTTCAGAAAAGTTTATAAAAAGTCTGTAATAGTTTATACACACATTACAACACCGCACAGCAGCCTCCGGTGGTCATCTTCTTGTTCTGCAGGTACCGTCTTCAATTTCCAGCCGGTTTTGTTAGTAGGGGGCATGCCTGGTGTTCGTATCACATAGTAGGGAGGGAGTAAATCCACAGCTACTCCGGAGGTAGCTTCTGGGATTGGTAGCTTCGGGGACTTCTGAAACCTGATCGCTAAAACCTCCGACACTGGACAGTGTCAGGAACTAACAGGTCGACGTTAAACTTAGCTGCTGGTGTGGAGCTTGCAGGGTAGCTCAGTGGGAGCCTGGGTTGCAGGCTCGATTTGTACGTTGGGCGCCATATCACTAAGAGAAAAGGAAGGGTGGAAAACTACAGCCACTTATCCATTCCCACGGTGCCTTACAAAAGGACTTCAACCAGTCAACTCGAAGTGCCCTCTGCGTAGATTCCATTTTTGGTGGAATATTGATATTTCTCACATGCTTGATAAAATAAAACACATTTTTAAAATCGAAAAAGATTCCAGCCATGAGTCTAGGTTCGTAAAACGGAAGCAGAGCCACGACAAAAAGCTCTCAGGGTACAGGAGACACTATATAAGAGCCCGAGTGACTTCTCTTATGTTTTAACCTTGGTTAGGCTTTGGCGCCTCTTCAAGGGTGGTTTTTGTGTTTGGGAAACGTCAGTCTATGTATGTTGCCGCTCTCTCAAGGCAACGTGGTGACCACAAGGCGTATAGTTAAAAGGATTTCCTACCTTTTTGTGCCGGCCAAGGGCACCTTTTGGACCAAACCTGCTACTAAATACAAATTCCATGGGAAAACGGTCCTCTTTAGATTGTTATCCTTTTGTTTTGTACGATTTTAACGCGTAGAGGATAGCTGTGGCTGTGTTATCGTTGTGCAATGAGATTAGGAAACCACAAAAAACTAATCTCCCTCTGTCCTTGTGATTTTAAAATGCGTCTCTTAAGGAGTCTACAGGGTGCTCGCTGTTTTGTGTTTGGTATGTGTGGGTCTGTATAGTTATTGGTGGTGTGTTGTTGGTTTGTTACTGGTTGTGGTGTTTGTATGTTAATTGGTTTGTAAGCTTATGTGAATGGTAAAGTATATGTAAATGTATATGGGTAAATAAGAAGTGCAGTTATGAATAAATGTGCATTTGGTTTAAGTAGCGGATTGTGTTACACCTCTTTTCGGGGAAGACATTAAATAGTATCATGGATGTGAAGTGGATTAGGAATTTCATGTCCGAAAATAGGTCGCATGAGGGGATTTGCTTGGAAGTGTGTACTGGTTGTGTTTGTTTTATGTCTTTTGGTTGGATTCTTCTGTGTGGGATTTTTTGTGAAAATGCCGAGTGACCTTCATTACAGTTTGGACATTAGGGAACATCTATCGGGGGACATGCAGTAGACCTGTGTTGTTGTCCACAGTATGGACAGATAATTGATTTTTCGGGGCATTGGCTGCTGAGTTGTTCGCTTTTGCAGCATCTTGAACAGTATTTTAGCCGAACCGGAACCGTTCTCTTTCGATCTTAATACCGTTCGAGGGTGCATTAGCGAATTTAGTTTCAGAGTTTGTGAAAACTCTAACAAAAGAGGTGGGTTGATTTGTAGAGCGAGCCGTTATACGAACTATTTTGGTAAATGGGAATTTGTTTTCGGCAATGATTAAATGGAAAGTTTGTTGATAATTTAGAACAGGTTGCGGATTATTTGAGCGTTAAGATTTGAAACCTAAATTTATGGAGATTTTGCTATCTCCTGTGATTTGTCGAAATTTTGCCTTGAGATCTTTGGGGTCTAGAAGGTTTGTAGTTCGTACTGGGGCTGCCGTTTGGATTGGGAAGACTTTTATTAAGTCTAAATATGGGGTTAGATTGTTGTCTTTGATACGTTGTTAGAATGGCTGACAGATGCCTGGAGAGATGTCCTCGATTCTGTAATTTTTGATGGTATGTGGTGGAGTACTTTGTGTAGTGGATTGTGTGTTCAGTATGTTTGTTGTTGGTGGATGTGTAGGTGATGTTTGATGTAGTATCCCATATTTATATATTTCGATATGGGCATTTTCAGATCAGTTGGCCAATAATAAGAATTGTAGATGTTTAAGGCGGGGCAATGCGCATCGGAGTGCGTATTAGTCATAGTCATCAGACACCATAGCGTTCCCGGAAAAATAATCTTTAAACATCGACAATATGTCATTTCAATCTATAATTTAAAGCAGGTACTATGTTATTCATGCATATCCACTGCTTACTGATGAAGTTATTTAGAAAGTACTTCTAAGTTCAATAAAGATGATCTGATAAGTCTAAAAACGTTTGTTTTGAACAATTAAATAATTGTAATCTCTTTGAAATTATAATTTTAATGTTTTAATAAATATAAACTGATTATACTGGAAGTTTTTACTTCGTTGTAAAGTTTTTAACTACTATGGTATACAGCCAACCCCTGGGAACTTTCGCACTTTAAGCTGATAGAGAAATGCACTTAGGGAAGCCTACTCATCATAGGAATAAAGCAAAAGAGAATGCTGATGGTGATCATGAAAGAAAATGTTGCAATAAACATACGACGTTCAGCCAGGGTGCCATCAATTATAAGACCAACAAGAAAACATTATTTCAAAGAGAACTATTTGGAAAATAGATGCATTAAACCATAATTACCGTGCCATTTTTTTTATTAATTGATGCTTTCATTGAACAATTTTGAATTAGTTGGTTTTGTGTCATCATATATAACATACATTGCATGATTGGCAGTTGCCTGATGAACAACTTTTGTAGACGCACAGTGTAAAAAATGTACGTTAAATATTTACAAAACGTGCTTAAAAAGGTTAAATGATACGATCATTTCGGAAGAAATTATGGGAATTTCAGAACAAATACTTTAACAAACTTCGACATATAATTGGTCAATTACATGGGACGTATATTTTCTATTGTTTTTTTTTCTGTAACGGTACCCTAATGGATTTTTTTCGCTTCAGTCGATTTTCTCATAAGATCATTTTTATTTGTTTTCAGAGATTTCCGCCTGTTTTTTGTTTCCTACTAAATTATAAATTATCGACGGTCGTTACTGTTATACATGATGTAATTAATAATTAAATTCTGAATACCGCTTTATCCGTTTTTGTTACAAATAGTTTGACCTATTTTAGTTAAATTCTTGAAAAGAAAAGGTTTTTAGATGTGTAAGATACAATATGAAAGTTTTAAATGGAATGTGAAGTGAATGGAAGTGAATAAACAATGGAAAGGGGTGGAGTCCCTTTAACACTGTAACTCTTGAAGATCTCAGTCAGATAAGACTAGAAAAGAAACAAGCGTCTTTTAGAAGGAAAGAGTTCTTTGAATTAAAAGGGAAGGCCAAAAAGTGACTTCTCATAAAAAGTGATAAGAGAGTTGATGAAATGAAGAAAAGAGTGATAAGAGAGTTGATGAAATGAAGCAATCGCCACTCAGTGTAAAAACTGAGTGGCGGTGGAGTAAATACTTTAAAAGACCATCATCTCACCCAAATCCACTCACCAACGACCTTCTGACGCCACCACTGCCAAGAAGACTTAAAAGGTTGTATCCTCTAAATCTAAAATGTATAAAACTAGAGTTGGCTTATTTTCCGTTTAAATGTTTCACATCCTTATTTAATCTATTTTATTAATCGTGTCTTTCGTCTGCCGGTTTTGTTCTCTATTTAGTATCGTTAGTGTTTATTCTCATTTATTTCTGCTTTAAATCGCTTGCCAACTAGCACTGATTTTCAGACAAGGCGTTTAGTTCAATACTTAGTCCGTATAATCAGTTCTTTTTTTGCTCGATGCATTACGGTAGCGTAGTGCTACAAATGGTCATCGGTATTTGGTATAAGCTTTTTATTTTTTACTTTTAGCATCAAGGCCCTGAATGGGCCTCTCTGGTTATGTCATTCCAGTCAGATCTCTCTTGTGCTCTTCTCCTGCATTGTCTTACGTTTATAATTTCTTTAGTCCTACTATCAGCTTTCATAGCTTTCAATATTTTCTTTGTTGCTTTTATATCTTCTTCTCTTTGACATTTCTCTGCCATAATTGCCTTTGAGTTTTTACACATTGTACAATATCGTGCCCTTCATGCAATTCTCGTAGTTATTCTTAATCTTTAAGTGCCGTCCTCCTCTTGCACCAGACCATACCTACACTTTTTTTTCTCGAATGTATTGAGTTGCTATTTACGTTTTTGATCATAAAGAGCGTAGGCGCAAAATTTCGGGCCAATGCTTTTTAAATGCATTCATTTTTTTCGAATCCTAAAAAAACTAATAAGTATTTTTGAAAAATTTTAACGCAAAATGAAAGAATACATTATTACTAAGGGCCGAAAAACCCTGAAAACTTCTATAATTTTTATTTTAATAAGTTACAAGGGTGAAAAAAAGAGAAAATTTAGTGTGATTTTTAATTTTAAATATGTCATTCAAAAAAACTTTTAGTTTATTCTAAGGGACTTTCGGCCCTCGGTAATAATGTAGTCTTTCATTCTGCGTTTAAATTTTTCAAAAATATTTGTTAGTTTTCTCAGAATTCGAAAAAAATTATTGCATTTAAAAAGCATTTGCCCGAAATTTTGCCTATTTTATCCAGATCTGACTTCCATAGGTTACTACGAGTTTATTATTGTCATGTAAATGGTCATTTTGGTATAAGAGTAGAAATCTAATATTTTATTTGCAATAATTTTGCAATAATTTCTGGTAGTTGATTTATTAGTTTGCAAATTTATCCAAAACCACAAACCATACAATAATCTAAATAATAACAAAACAAATCTAATATTTACTCAAACTCACTCGTTAGTAAAATTTCAATTAAAGTTAATTAAAAAATGATGCAACAGATAATATTACCTAAGAAATGCAAATACGAGTTTTCATGAATGATTTTACCATTTTGTAATTTAAAAAGGAAGAACTAAGCCTTGGTTATTTCTAGACCACTACCCATCAAAGAACAGATCACAAGATAGCATTTATTGCGTGCGGTTTCCTCTTTCCTTGCAACCACTTGAATGGATATAAAAGTGAAATTTTTTGTTTCCTGTAATGCACAGTACGCCAATTGTTTTTGACGCTCATCTTTCATATTCTACAAATACTAACACTTTCACTTGGTGAATTATGGTTTCATATACAAAAAAAATATTTGAACAATACAAGGATTGAAAAAAGGTAAAAATACAACAGTAGGTTTTAAAAAGTTCAAAAGATGCAAAAATCGGAAATAACGATGAAAGATCGAATAGGAGGAAAACCAGGTGTTGTCAACAATGATTATAATAAAGGTATGCAAAGAACTATAAATAGCATATAAAAACTAGGTATTCAAATGACAGGCGTAAATAATATGAATGAAAATTGAATAAAATTTATTACTTAAGACGATTTGTATAAAAACAACTTTTGGAATGAGTTTTATCATTAACAAAAAACAAAAAAAGTTAATTTTAGTTTTCGTGTTATTTCTAGTAATGAGTATTATTTAAAAATAAAAAGAAGATATAGACAATTACACTTATAAATGTTTATGCGTCCACAGAAGAAAAAGATGAGGAGAAAGAATAATTACAACGCTGGAAAATACATTTTTTTACCACGATACGAAAATACATCCTACAGAAACTAACTAATGAAAATATGAAATATTAGCTCCGTTCACAATAGAACAAAAATTAAGCATTATTGGAACTTTCTTGAGAACAGTATACATAAGTACATTTATATGTCATTAACGGAAAAACAAACAATTATATAGATCATTTTTTAGTACAAGCAATTCAAACAGAATGCTGATAGAGATCATATAATTAACTCATGATCATTATTACCATGACCATCTGTCAATCTCTTGTTGGACATTCTTCTTCTCCATATTCTTCTACTGTTCCCTATCCTGTGGTTTATGCATCCAAGTTCCTGCTGTTTTTCGTAAGTCGTCCATCCATCTTGTTAATAGTCTACCTCGGTGTCTCTTGTTTTCTTTAGGTCTTCATTCTATAAATATTTTGGTTCATCTATTATCATTTAAATGTTCCATATGGCCAGTCTATCCTATTCTGTTTGGTATCATATCTCTTACTATTATCCCCATTGGTGCTCTTTCGATTGCTTTTTGGGTTATTACTGGTAGTATATATTAAATGTAAACCTTGTTCTTTAAGCAAATCGGTAGTACTGCCCATCTCAAACCTATACGGCGCCGAATTTCACATTTTTGAATATCTTTTCCTATTCTAATGTCATGTCACAAGTAAATATAATTAAAAATCTGATAAACTTTGTTACCACCTATTCTCATAACATCACTTTAACTTAATTGGTCATGTATTTTGCTTTTTCGAAGTTCATGTTCAGGCCTACTTGTTCTATTAAAAATAGAGGTTTTAATATTGTTCTGAAGCTATTTTCTTGTGGCATTTTAAAGTAATTACTATTTAAATGTGAATAAGCCACAATTAAAGGTTAAAGTAAGTTTATTGACCATTCAATTTAAACTTCGAAAATAGTTCTCAAAATACAAACATTAGTGATGATGTTTTAGTTCTTCCATTATTTTGTAAACTTCATTTAAACTCTCGGCTGTAATAACAATATCTTTTGCAAAACGCAAGTTTGTAGTGTTCACCATAAATATTTGTTCCCTTTTAAGCCCAATCTAGTTCCTTAAAAGCATATTCCAGAGCTGTCGTGGATGGTTAAGGGGAGATGGTGTTGCCCCGTCTAATTCCTTGCTAAATCCGATACTGATCCATGAAGTCATGGAGTTATGTCATATGCTGTTGCCTTGTTGACTTTGTGCTAATGCTTTCAATACTGCATTCTTGTAGTCAACAATAATCATCGTTAGTAGTTCATTATACTCAACATACTTTTAAATCAGTACTAGTATGGGGGACTGGAATGCAAAGGTCGGCGAGATGCTGAACGATGATATCTTACGGAAAACGATAGACAAATACGGACTCGGCAAACATAATGAAAGAGGAAAACGCTTGATCCAATTTGCCTTGTATCATGAATTTTAAATCACAAACAAATATTTTACAAAACATTCTAGAAGATTATTTACATGGACGTCGCCGAGTGTAAGGTACAAATCAAATTGATTGTATTCTGCTAAACAAGAGATGGAAAACTTGAATCAATGAGAAACCAAGCTTAGTGCAAAATGTGGGTCAGATCACAAATTACTATGTGCAGAAGTCAAAATATTGTTTCGCATAATACAGTCAAAAGTATAGTGAGATACAAAGTAGTGGGCAGTTTAAGTATCTAGGATCGATAATAAGCAATGACAGATGTAAAGAATAAATAAGACAACGACTAACGATGACTAGGAAAGCAATAGTAAAACTAACGAAAATGTAAAAAGAAACCGACATAACTAAAGTAACGAAACGTCGTTTTCCATATGAACTGATATTTCCTATTGCGTGCGACTCTGAAAATGTCCTATTAAGAAAGCTGAGGCAAACAGAATCAACGCCTTTGAGATGTGGGTATATAGGAGGATATTACAAATTTATACATAACAACAATAAAAACTAAAATTAATAACCAAAATAATAACAAATTAACTGAATGAAATTATAATACTAGCAGAAGAACAACAAAGTTTTAGGTCGGGAAGACCATGCACTGACGCTATATTTATAATGAGGCAAGTTCAAGAGAAATCATAAGAACACAACAAACCGGCATATCTATGTTTCGTAGTTTCGTGATCCTTAAGAAGGCATTTGATGAGGTCAAATTAAAGGATTTTATCCACTTATTGTACGCAAGAGATATACCTCTAGGAATAATCAAAATGATCAAAATTATCTACACAAACAACACAATAAAAGTAAAAGTAGAAAAAGAGAGAGGGAGATTCTCTGAGTGCTCTATTTTTTAACCTTATTATTGATGAAATAATAAAAAATTAAGAACTAAAAAAGGAAACCAAATGGGAGAAAAACAACTTAAAATAATCTTCTATGCAGACAGCGCAATACTACTCTCTCAAAGTGAAGATGATTTACAACGTATTCTGCACCAATTTAAAATTTAACTAGTTAATTTCTACAAAAAAGACAAAATGCATGATTACAGGACCAAATTTACTAAGATGTAAATCGGAGCTGGTAGGTCAGATAATAGAACAAGTAATGGATTTTAAATATCTAGGCATCACATTATCTAGCTGTAAAAAATTCGAAAGCTCGAAACTAAAGTGCAAGATTAAGTGAATACATGGACAAGGATACAGAGAGGACAAAAAGTATATTAGAAACAGCAGAGAATAAAATACTTGAAACATTGATGGTAAAGCAATATGGGACAGAGCTAGAAGAACAAATATACGACGTAGATGCAAGGTGGAGAACATCAAGCACTGGGTAAGAAATGGAAGAGTAGAATAAAACGATCCTATAAGCCGAATGACAAAAAATAGAGTAGTGAAGACGCAAGAGTCGTTTCCCCAATAGGAAGACGATCATTAGGAAGACTACAAGAACGATGGAACTACAACTTACTGGAGGCACATTGAAAAACAGACAGAGCCATGTCTATGTATAAAAAAGAAGAAGAATAATAAACATAAATGTTCTGAAGTACTTTCGTTATATCACTAGAAAGAGGATATGGAAAGATCGATCTTCGAAGGTAGAGTCAAATGCAGAAGATCAAGAGGAAGAACTCCTTCAAGGCGTTCTGATCAAATCAAAAAAGCTCCCTTACGGAAGTATCGTACAAAGCTTAAAAAGGAATTTAATGGTCAATAACATTCAATAACCATATCACCATCACCATATCACCATCACCATATCCTTGTGTAGGATAACGAACTGAGGAGAAGGTATTTATAATTTCCTCGCAAAAAAGAAGAAGATTTATTCTTTTTTTTAAACAGAACAAGAAAAAGTGGATTCTTTTAAAAGAAACTTAAAATATAAATAGAAACCTACATAAGACGCTTCGCAATCATCACATTTCAATGTACAAATAGCACTCTTATCCAGACTGTTCATCCTTAAACAAAAAATAAAATATGGGTGTATAAAACCGTGGTAAAACTAACAGTTACTTTTGCTAGCAAGACCTGGACTCAGTCAAAAGAAGTACAAAAATTTCTAGATATAATATGTGAACGTTAAATGTAAAACAAACGACGAATTATATGAAGTGCACCAAAAAACCGAAATAAAAAAGTTCATAGGAGTCAAAGGTTACGATATATAAGCAAGAGATGGGGAAGCACAGTTAAAAAATATAAATATCCTCTACTTTATATTACCCTCTACTTTAATTTTAACCATGTGACAATTTTCTTAGAATAGTGTCTTTGTCATATATCTGTTTGATCAATTAGATCATCCATAAAAATGATTTAATTAGATAGATGTATCGATTTATTGGCAAATATATGACTCAAAGGCTTTTCTTCATACTAAATAAAATTCTTTGTAAGTAACGATGTAATAAATCAACACTTAACCCACATTTTAAGCATTCTTAAAGGTCAGATAATTTAGTTTTGATTCTTACCATACCAATCTGTCAAATTCATCAATACAAACCTGAATCTATTTATCACTTTAAGGCTACGGCTCATTTCACATTTATTACCAGTTTTAATAGACGTTATTAGATTAATTATATTTGTTTTAAATATTTATTAATTCGAAATTAATATAAACGAGGTCAGTTACCTCATACATTATCGCTTTGCATAATCATTTTTTATTCATTTATTATTATATAGAATTTTCAATAATTATTTCATATTTCCAGGCAATCTAATAATTAATAATATAACAACAATTTTCTTAAGTGTAGGTAAATTTTAAATTGATTTAATTAGATGTTACGGTCTAACGAGAAGTTTTTAGAGGTAACTACTACAACTTCTAACAGTATAATTGCAAAGCGTGATGTTTAAAAAACATCACATACATCTTTCTTTTAACTGTTAACCCAGAAAAAACTTAAGAATTTGTTACGTAATGTTTTAAACTTGGACTTTTTGTTCTATATTTAATCTATACTATAAATAAACCCAATATATCAATGAGATATCAAATCAATACATATAAATATCATTTGTACTTTATATAATTTTCAGAAACTACTAGCAGTATACGGTCCAACAGAGGACAGCTCAATTGCAGAAAAAGAACAATTCATAGAACAACTGCAAGAAGAAATCGAAAAGAGAAAGAAGAACCAAGAAATAATTATCTCTGGTGACCTAAATGGAAGAACAGGAAGAAAAGAAAACGACAGAACAGTTGGTAGATTTGGAGAAGATATAATGAACGATAACGGGGAGAGATTGATTGAGCTATGCGAAATAAACCACTTAAAGATCACAAACGGCTTCTACAAACATAAAGACATACACAAATACGCTTGGACACAAGAAACAAGAAAATTGAGGTCTATTATTGATTATATATATATATATATAGTAAACCACGAAAGCTCGATAAAAATAAAAGACGTGAGAGTAAAGCGAGGCGCAGAATGCGGCACAGATCACAAACTAGTAATCGCTTGGATGTAATTCCCCTTCATATGGACCCAACAGAAACCGACCCAGGGAGAGTCTGACCAACTTACGGCTCCGGCTACACCTGTCAATACGTGCTCAACACAAGAAAATAAATTCAAAATCAATTTATTAGAAGGAGACTTAATAAAAGACCTATATAATCGAAGATTGGACCAAAAGCTAGAAGAGTTTCGGTATAAATCATTAAAACAAACATACGAACACATAAAAACCTGCATGAAGACAGCAGCTCTAGAAGCTCTTGGAGAAGTGGACCAAAAATACACCCACCAAACTACGAAATTAAACGAAGACACACTAACATGCATAAAAGAGAAAAAAGAACTCCATATTAAATACCTGAACACAGAAAACTATGAGGACTTAGAACTATACAGGAAAAAAATAAAGAAGTGAAAAGAAAAGTGGCAAATGAAAAAAATGAAATATGGAAAAAAACATGCACAGAGATAGAACAGCACATAGGAGGAACGAGAAATTCAGAGTCATGGCGCATCTTAAAGTCGCTCCAAAGAAATAAGACAGAGAAAATCAAGACCCGTCAAATCAAAGAAAACGAATGGCAAGAATACTATAAAAAATTGCTAACCGAAGACCGCCCCGAATTCAAAGAATCAGAAATAGACGGAATAGAAATCTACACACATGACGAAATCAAATTAAGCCTAGCTGAGGTAAAAAGAACGATCAAAACTCTAAAGAACAAAAAAGCAGAAGGTCCCGGCAGAACAACAAATAAATTGATAAAAAACGGATCGGAAAAGTTATTCCGTATGATACATAAAATGTTTGAGAGAGCACTGAATGGAGAAGACTTACCGGCAGAATGGACCCAAGCATATATGACATCAATATACAAGAAAGGAAATAGAAAAAACTGCGAAAACTATCGGGGAATCAGCAATATATCGTCTATAGGCAGACTGTATGGAAAGACTATAAAGGTTTCACAGTGGGGAAAGCATGCTTAGATCACATTCACACGGTCGAACAACTAATAGAAAAAAGAATGTTCAAAAATAGATCCGTCAATCTGGCTTTTGTTGATCTTAAGAAGCAACTCCGACATAATAGACTACATCGAACAGAAGAGGTTAACCTGGTACGTCAGAAGAGCAGACCAAAATCGGTGGATAAATAGAATAACAGAGTGGAGCCCGATAGGAAGAAGAAAGAGAGGCAGACCCCGAAGATCTTTTAGAGATGAAGTGGACGAAGCAATGAGTAGAAGATACCTACAGAAAGGGGACTGGCTTAACAGGAAAAATTGGAGCAAACGATTGAGTGAAGGAATACAGTGAAAACTGTGGAAATCCTTGTATATATATATATATATATATATATATATATATACAATTTTCAGAAACAAGGTATTGTACATATCTAAAGGGCAGCGAAAACCTGGTTTGATATTAAATCCAAACGAGTATCCAAAGAGAAGAATGACGCGTATCTGAAAATGATCAACAGAATGACTAGGAGCAATGTTGAAGATTATTGAGTAAAGGGAAGAGATGAACAACAAAAGCACGTAATGAAAAGCACATAAAACATCAACACTTAAAATTGTACAAACAAGTTTTGTATTGTACAATCGTACAAACAAAACAAGCCACAAGCCATCAGAGTCATGGCTCATAATTAAATTTTTTTGAACGACAGAGTAGAAGTACTGAACAGGTGGCAGGAACACTTTATTTAATACGCTACTTGCTGAAGAAAGTAGAGCTGAAGGAGGAGGAAACTGGGCTAAAAACTTTGGAAGAAATGAATAAAGCAATTCAGTCTCTAGCCAGAAACAAGTTACCCGAAGCAGACAACCTACCCACAGACACATTTAAATGTGGCGGTCAAACATTTGCAACCTTCTTTGACAAGACATGACAAGGTATGACAAGAACGCGCTTGGCCAACATATTGGCATACTGGGATTATATGATTTCACTTTAAAGCTTTTGGACCTTAAGAGGGATTTCCCTTCTTAGTATTGCATACAAAATTTTGTCCCTGATAATTAAGGGATGACTGGCACATTATACTGACGATATAGTAAGATCCTACTAAAACGGCATTTTGAAAAACTGATCTACCATTGATAACATCATTTATCAAACAATGCAATGATTAAAGTTGCATGTAAAGTGCAGATAAAAGAGGATCTTTCAGAATATGCGCTATCTCGAACGCTGTTCAATCAAGCCTTTGAAAAAGTTATAAGAGATTCGGGAATAAACTACAAAGGTACGATTCATCCGTAGTATAGAAATAATGGTATATGCTGGTGATATCGTGATCAATGGAAGAATCCCAAATGATATAGTTTAAGCTTTCACATGTACCAAAAATGCAGCAGCAAAGATCGGACTTATGATTAACACCAATAAAACTAAATATATATAGGCTATATCAAGAATGCAACAAAATAACTTAGTGGTGCAACACAAAACTACAGAAACGGTGAAAAAATTCTGCTAGTTAGTGTCACGGGTATGGAAGTATGTCAAGAGCACAAAGGGCAAACTGTATAAAGCATTAGTACGCCCAGTGCTCACTTAAGAATCGGAAACATAGGCAATAACAACTCGAGATGAAGGGTTACTACGAATCCTTGAAAAAAAATTATTGTGAACCATATATGGTGGACTTACCTAACAGGGTATGTGGAGAAATCCATATAATTTTGAACTCTATAGACTTTTTGATGATGCAGATATCGTGAAAACCATCAAAATTAACCGCTTAAGAGATGTGGGCTACGTTATGCGTATGGATGAAAATGATATTGCTTAAATAACTATCCTAAATAAACCGATCCGAAGAAGAGGGCGACCTAAACTCAGTTATCTGGATAATGTGCAGGAATATTTAAGAGAGATTGGAGTACGGGGATGAATAGAAGACAAAGCCGTGACAGGGAATTAGGGAAGAATGTTTTGAGGCAGGCCAGGGCTCACGAAGGGCCGTAACGTCAACTGATGATGATGATAATTTTCATAATATATTGCATTTTTTGTCTAACCCTAATAACAAATATTTAAATTTAGTTTTCTGTATACGTGGGAATGCAAATTTATCGATATAGATTGATATTCTGTAGAGTACTTTCAAATATCATTAAGCATCCTCTATCTACTTATCTATTAGCTTTGAGTAATCCAATATTGGAGATAGGCCCTCCTTTGTTCCTTGATCTTCCTCTATCCCGAGTCATGTGCATATGCCTAGAACCAGTATTTCAGTTCATCCATTAACTTCATCTGTGGTTTTCTGTGGTTTTCCTTGTTTTCGTTTGTATGTCCAGAATCTCCCATCTGTAATAATCTTAGTTCATCTTCCATATTTGTTCTAATACGACGACGGGCGAATTTACCTGGTAGTATCTTTAACTTTTCTAACGTTTCTTATCCAGGTATTTCTTCTGCTATCTGACAGTTGTATGTTGATCATTTGTCTTTTCATGGCTATTGGTGTCTTCGCTATTCAATCCATTATTACTCTGTCCAAGCTTGACATATGTATGTAAGGACGGGAAGAATACACTGGTTAAAATTTTTGTTTTTAGACATTGAGGATGCTTTTGATTTTTCATGTAGCTAAATTTTATCAAGTTCGTCTCTATTTTTTATTTAGAAAATGCCTCTGTTTCCACCATCATGGTTATTAGCGGTGGCAGAATATAAAATTAAATTTTTGGAATTAAAATTTTGGAATAATGGATTTTAAAAAAATTATCATATTATCCGCTGAAGAATTAATGCCCGATAAATTACTTATATTTACACTCACAGTATTTCGATACTCGGTTTTTTTTATATTGACACATGCAGCAATGTCACTCGTGCACTGGTCAGCTCATTATAAAGTCTGCATTGTGTTATCAAAGTATATTTTGTATTATTAAAAATACTCTTCAAACTTTTTTCTTCCTGTATGAGAACAGTTATACCTTTGATTTTGTTTAAGATACACTTTTATTAATAGTTAAGTACATTTTTATTAACAAAAAATGAAAAAAAAAAAAACGGATAATTACCGTGATACCTCATAAAATATCTATTCGTTTTCTGAATCTACCTGTACTTATTTTCACTGGGTATCTCATAAACACTGCTATTAAAGTTAATTAATGCGCATACCTGCTTTCGGTGAATATTCAGAACCACTAAGCGTGAAAATCAGAGACTGTTGTAAAAGTGAGAAAATTGTAAAGACAGAATCAATTATACGAAAGCAAAACTTAACTCATTTAATTGCGCAACGATTGTTACGCAACGAAAAATTAAAGCTCTTATGACCTTGGCTTAACTTTATCATTAGACTATTCGAAAAAGGGACCTTTAATGAGGAACACTGTACAGAGGAATAGTAAACAGATGCGATAAAAAGAACAGAACATATGGAACCATTGATAAAATAAAACTTTATTTAAATTAAATGTTAGATCATTAAGCTTGTCTTTATAATATATACAGTAGGTACTGAACACTAACATTTAAATAAATAAATTTCGGGGTGAAATAAATCAAGGCACCTGCTTAATGATTTTTTGGCTTTCAGCAATGGAAAAACGACGACAACTTACTGGAGGCACATTGAAAAACAAATAGAGTCATATCTACACAAAAAGAAGAAGACATTTTCTTATTATTAGTATAAGCGTAATATCGATTATTTGTTTTAAAAATTTGACATAATTATTTTAATTGTGCATATATTTGTTGATATGTTAAAAGTATTAGGTGTGTTTAATAATATTGTAAGTGTGGCAGCTAGAGTATATGCATTCCAGACCGACGACAACCTAATTAAACTCAATGTTCAAGTACGGCAGATTCTTGATATTAAAGCGGATCAAGTAGAAGTTTTAGCAATTTTTAACGAAAAATCTAACAAGAGTAGATGATAAAAAGCTGTTTGTTCACAAAAGCTTTGGGAAGACCACGTTGCTCAATTCGGCAGTCTCATTGAGGGCGGAAAAAGATGTAGTTGATAGAGAAATAACAGATAAATAAATAAAAGATAGATAATAAAAAGGTAATAATTTGACAAGAGGAAAACACGAAATACAAAATAAACAAAGACAATGAAATAATGAATACTGCCAAGAGATAAAACTTTCAATATTTAGGGCATATAACTCGTAGTGCGAAATACAAACTTCTGCAGTTGATGATGTAGGGCAAGAAGATTATCCTACTTGAGAAATCTCAGAGAATAGTTCCATTGAATTGTTTTTTCCAACATGATAGTTCTCCTTTACTTTATAATAGACAAGTGAGACCTTTATTAAATCAAAGATTTTTTTAGTGTTGGATTGGAAGTGGTAGTCCCATATTATGGCCTCTGAGATCTGCAGATCTAAGTCTTTTGGATTTTCTCTAATGTGGATTCTTGAAAAACTTATTTGCTTTAATCCTGTTAAAAAAGTCTGAAAGATGTATTAAATGTTTATTGACACTGTTATGATATTTATAAATGAGAACATGCTCCAAAGGTTCGTGATTCAATGATAAATCGTGCAAATGTTTTTTTTAAAGATTTGTTTCCTATGTATGTTTTCATGGGAGTTGGTCGCAAAACTTAGGTTTCTATTAACAGATGGCATATTGAAAATTGTAAATTAGTTTTGACTTCTGTGAACACGTATTTTTAGTTAGTAGTAAGTCGTTTGTGTATAAATTAACTGGATAAAAATTTGGTTTTTGATAGCAACATAACAACAACATTAAATCATTGCAAAAGATATATCTATCAAGTAACTGCTATGATTTTATCTGTGCTAGTTGGTACAACTGCCCAATTATCAGTGTTGCGTTTTCACAACACTGTGCATTATTAGTACATTAAATTATTTTTGTTCTAGAAGGTGGAAATAAGATATCAGATCAACTTGGCTTGACCAGTTTCGGTCGCACTAGTAAAAATAGTCGTCTTAAAAAAATTTTTTACTAATCAAGAGCTCATAAAATTATGTCCATGTTAGAAGAATCGAACCTTATGGAGCCGGCTTTCAGTGCAGACGTTTTTCTAGCACCTCCTGACTTCACTGAATTGATTGATGAAGATAATGAAGATGAACTGGGGGGAAACATTAAATAACCTAAACAAAAATATGTTGGATGCGGAATCAGAAGCTGTAATTCATCAAGAAGAAGAAACAAGGATCGACGAAGAAAATATAAATATATATGAAAAAGAGGCAGATCTTCAGAGTATGACACAAGTTGAGAAAGAAGAAGATAAGGAAGAGACTGAGGTGGAAATAGAAATAAAGACACAAAATGAAGAAATTCAAGATATTCAACTGGCATCAAATTGTCCTAACATGGAAATGGAATCAGGCAAATTTACCAGATGAAACTTCCTTTTATTTGGATATTGAACATAAAAAACTCAATGACCACGACCACCCACTCCTTTATAAATCTTTGATTTTTTATTCAATAATGAGATTTTAACAAATATTGTAAAGGAGACAGTTCGTTATGCACTTCAAAAAGGTACTACTTTAGAATTTGGATTAGACGAGTTAAAAGCCTTTATTTTACTAGTTAATGGGTATAGCACGAATTCAAGAAGACGCATATATTGGGAAGAATCTGATGACGTTAAAAATATACTGATTTCAAGTAACATGGGTCTTAAACGATTTGAAATCAATATAAGATTCCTCCATTTTAACCATAACCTTAACATAGATTATTCAGATACAACATACAAAATTTCTCCGTACCGTGAAAGTCTCCGCAAATCATTTACTGAATACACTGTATGGGAAACCGAATCTAGCGTGGATGAGGTCATGGTACCATATTACGGGCGTCAAGGTATAAAACAATATATAACAGGTGAGCCCATACGCTTTAGATATAAATCTTGGTGTTGGAATCAGAAATCTGGATACCTCATAGATTTCAATATTTATAAAGGAGCCAAGGGAAAATTCAATGAATACAAAAAAAATTGGCCAAGGAGGTGGAATACTATTGTAGTTTGCTCAACTTATTCCTAAAATTCAACGCGATAGGGTTATGCCTCATTGCTTATATGCTGCTAATTATTTTACCCCTTTAAAACCTATTCATTTTTTAACATCGAAGGGAATAGGTCACGTAGGAACCATACGATCAAATACAACAGAAAAGTGTCCATTCAGTGAAACATTTGAAAATCCATACTTGGAATTTACGAAAAGTAGTACAACGAGAAAAATAAGGTGCTTTTATGTAGGTGGAATGATAACAGCATAGTTACATTGGCATCAAATTTTCTTTTTTGCCCAAAGCAAAAAACCAAAGTAACGCAACCACATCTTATTCGGGCTTATAACGAAAATATGGGAGGCACTGATCGGATTAAACAAAATGTTGCCAATTACAAAACAAATATAAGATCGAAACAAAGACGCAGGAGAACATACTGCCAAATTAAAATGGAGCTTCGCAGGACACAATGCCCGACTAAGGGATAAGAGATGGAACCACAAAATACAACAGTGGAGGTCATGGTTAGGAAAGAGAAGCAGAGGAAGACCACAAATAAGATAGGCTGATGACATTAAGAAGATCGGAGGACACAACTGGAAGCAAGTGGCGCAAAATAGAAGACACTGGATTGATTTGGGGGAGGCCTATGTCCAAAGTTGGATTACTTAAGGCTGAAGGAGAATAAGATCGAAGAAATGGTATTGGCCTTTATTTATCTGGGGTCTTAATGTCCTGATGTCTACATACAAAATGCTTGGTTAATTTATCGTAGAATGAGACACATAATTCCTGAACAACCCGAAACGGATTTGCTGCAGTTTCGTCAAAATATAGCCAAAGCCTTGTTAACGATCTCCTCCAAAAAGACCTGGTCCATCTTAATCTTCCATAAACAACATTACACAAGATATTCGATTCGACAACATCGGCCATATTATTTCTACCCAAGAAAAATTATCCTGATGCATCCTTTGTCAGTCAACAACCAATAAAAAATGTATTAAATGTAAGGTTGCCTTTCATGAAAATTGTTTTATTTAATACATTTCATAGTACATAATACGCAATAATTTTTTTATATTATTTTACTATCAGTTTATTTAAAACTCTTATATGATAAAACTTTTATATGATTTAATAAAACATTCCAAAAAGCGTATTTTTTTACATCCCAGTGTTGCGTTTTCGCAACAGTCAATTATCAAAAAAAATTGAAGTTTTTCATTTTTTAAACATATATTTTTGTTAATTTTATGATTTTAGAGCATACATTTTTCAGAAATTAAAAAAAAAATAAACCAATAGTTCTAGGCATGAATACTTTTAAACATAAGTTAAATACAAATAAATAGATCAAAACTAGATATGAATTAGTATATTAAAAGCATTGGAGGAAGAAGAGATTGGGATAAAAGTTAACGGCCAACCAATTAATAATATTAGATACGCAGATGATACGGTTTTAATGGCGAAGACAGTAGAAGACCTGCAAGCCATTTTAAACAAGGTAGTCACAGCTAGTGAAGAAAAAGGGTTAACAATGAACGTCAAGAAGACGAAATTCATGATTATTTCAAAAAAACAAATATTGAATGCAAACCTGTACATTCACAATAACGAAATCGAACGGGTGCACAAACATAAATATTTGGGAACAAGCGTTAATAACATCAATGACATCACAGAAAAAATAAAAACTAGACTTGAAAATGCTCGAGCTGCTTTTGTTAATATGAAGGACATTCTGGGAAGTCATGGCATTAATTTAAACCTGAAATGAGATTGGTTAGATGCTACATCTTCTCGACACTGCTGTACGGAGTAGAGACTTGGACTTTAAACAAGAGCAATGCCGATAAACTAGAGGCCTTCGAAATGTGGATATACAGAAGAATTTTGAAAATACCTTGGACAGACAAAGTAACAAATAGTGTAGTTCTTCGAAGAATGAACAAAGAACGGGAGCTGTTGATCACCATCAAGAGAAGAAAGTTGGAATATCTTGGTCATGTGATGAGAGGAAAAAAGTACCGATTGCTTCAGTTAATTATCCAAGGAAAGATTCAGGGCAAACGAAGCGTGGGGAGACGACGTAGACCTTGGCAGCGCAATTTAAGAGACTGATTCCAGTGAACATCTAACCAATTATTTAGAGCAACAGCTTCAAAGATACGAATAGCAATGGTGATTGCCAAAATCGGTAGCGGAGAGGGCACTTGAAGAAGAAGAAGATATTCATGAGCACATTTAGGAATAAAATATATTTTTGTAGATATTTGGAGTTATTTATTAGGACTTGTTGTATTATGTGTACAAATAAAAGAATTATAACGGAATTTATAAAACAGGTAGCGTATATTTCCTAATGTTTCAACTAGTTTATTATTATTATATCCACGTAACTGGCGCAAATTATATCAACAATAAACGCATTACATTTTTATATAAATGGAAAGTAATTGAGTACTTATATGGAAAATATAATTAATTGTATTTACCGTTCTAATCAAGTGTAAATGGAAAAGCAAAACATTACTATATAATCTAAATTAAAGGATACAGCAGAAATTATCTTAAAAACTAACTAGGTCACTAGACACTTATTTGTTTCCTGTTTAGTAGTTTTTGCGAGCAACTCTTCTATAAATAATTGATTTAATGCACATAATTCATCTTTAGTATAAATATAAATATATTAGATGGATGAAAATTTAAAGACGACATTGAGGTTATATTTTATTGAATGTTATTTACAAGACGTCTTGTTAAAATAATTATCTAACTGTTTTTAAATAGGAAACCACCAATTTTCCTAATAATTTTGTTTGGTATATAATCTAATACCTGTCAAATTTTTTCTACTCCCTATATTTAAAAAGTACTCTTAAGTTCATTCTTTATCTGCTGCATTCTTAAATTAACGCAGGTCCCTTAAGTTTTCGAAAAAAATAAATTATATCTTATATAAGTTTATTTTATTAACTAATTACAGGAAATTAAGTTTATAATGTATTTTAATAGAACAGAGAAAGGTCCTAGATCTTTGACGGCACGTAAATTTGGTCTTGCATGTGCAATAAGCCTTATGACTATTTCTCAGTCGGTCTCACGAAATCTTTGCAAAATTCTTCGCCTTAGCTGATCTTCATTTTGGACTTTCCAGCGATTATTATACACCATCCATTTCAAAACAGCCCAAAAATCTTCTGTAGGCCTCGCCTGAGGCACATTTGGAGGGTTGTTGCTATTGGGAACAAAATTTATATTTTGAGCAGTTAACCAATCTGCCGTTCTCCTGGCGTAATGGCATGCCTCTAGGTCGGACCAAAATATGATTGCAAGCAAGCAAGCAAGCAATTTAATTAAACCCAGCTTGTGAGACATGTTTACCCCTAAGGACTTACGTTCGGGTATAACAATTCATTGGATCAAGGTGTATTAACTCGAGTAAAAACAGGAGTCACTCCACAACGCTCCGATGCTCTAGACCATCTTTTCCCCCCTATAGCAGTCTGATGCGCGATAGGGGCATAACTATTAACCAAATCTTCTTCATGTAATAGGGTAATAAAACCCCAACATGGTTTCCTAACCGAATTCAAAAGTCAGGACAGCCTATTGTCGCTATAATCCTGTTATCTTACTGTGGCTTATCCGCGAACTAAAATTGCTTACTTGGGCCTCAAGTCTCCGCTCTGAGCTAGGCTCAGTTCGGCGACTTGGTGCTCAAGGGGTTGGGACCTACAGGCCCGGATTTTTGGGGTTTTTTTTAGTTTATTTGTTGGCTTGCGCCGGTTTTTGTTAGTATTTTTAAATTTTTTTGATGGCCGAGGCGTTTTTTGTGTTTTTAATTTTTTTTGTAGGTAGCCCTGAAACAAAAAGTAATAATTAGTACAATATCTATTTTATAACATTGAAAAATATATACAAATATGTGAGAATATAACAATATAGAGATTGTCCTCTTAAGGCAACTGGGCCCACGTTGTATTTAGCGTTTGTCCACGAGTGTTTTGAGCTACGAACTATCTTCATTGTGCGTTGTTGTTTTTTGAAGTGTTTTCTCTCTGGTGTTTTGTTTTCTCTCTGGTGTGATTGTTGATTTTCTCTCTAGTATTAAATATGATTTCATCATTGGGTGGTATTTATAAATTAAACAAGCTTTGTAAGACACCTCTCAACGTAATTGTCAGCATTGAGTGCTTCACCTCGAACACGCCCAACAAACACCATACCAAAATTTTATCAACAAATTTTACTTTTCCCTTAAACCGATGAAGTAAAATACTTTTTATCATCAATAATGAGAATTTTATCAGGAAAATGAATATGTCTCAATGCACGGCAACATCTATAAATTCTTTCTAACTGGGCTGGTGTGTACTTAGGAGCTTTTTCTCTTTTATATTGTTTTAAATTATTTCTAGAAATTGTTCTACTTACCGTCATTCATGCAACGTGATATCTTCGGCCAACATTCTACAAAGACTTTTCTAA
The DNA here is from genome assembly GCF_040954645.1 of Diabrotica undecimpunctata. NCBI lineage: Eukaryota > Metazoa > Arthropoda > Insecta > Coleoptera > Chrysomelidae > Diabrotica > Diabrotica undecimpunctata. Next base: position 121,924,283 of record NC_092809.1, on the reverse strand, counting down.
TTGGTTCTCCTTACTCTGAATTACTTAATCTGTGTTTCCGAGCAGGAGTTAAAACTCTTGGTCTTCCATTTTTGGGCACATGAAGGCATGATATACCATTTTCGCACTCTTTAGTTGTCTGATAAATCGTTGACACAGAAATATTTTGAACACTAAAAATTCTTACAATATCGCGTTTTGGTACATATCCAACTAAACGATAAATACTTTGACGAATATTAAGTCTGTACGACATAATAATGAACGGTATTTGTGAAAACTGACATTGTTTATATCGTTTAAGTTGTTTACTAACTTTGGTTTTCAATGACAACTTGTTCCAATGCTGCCTACCAATAATAATTTTAAATCTAACTTTAGGGACATACTTTATCTATTTATAGTTTAAATAAAAAAAGGTGTTTTAGAAATATTTTTATTTGTTTTTAAGTACTTAGCGACACTTTTGTAAAACGTATTAATGTTAAAAATAGCTTCGAGCTATGGGGAAAACGTTAGAGAAATAATGTACCTATATTTTCTGGTCTTAAAAAATGCTTTTTATATTCAAGACATTTGATTGATTTATCCTTTCGTTGGTCCATCGAATTTGGTTTAAGCATATTCAAGCAGAACGCTGCTTCACGTGTCCGCTCTTCAAACCAAATTGTGTCTCGCGGCTTAGCTCTTCCATCTTTCTAAACATTCTTGTGTGGATAGATAGATAGATAGATAGTTTATTTGACTGTAATTTACAACAAGGTTTACAGCAAGTCATACTAAAATTATAAATATTAATCATTACAACAAAATAAAACAATACATTAAAAATATTTAAAACATTAATACATATAAAACGTACAATATGGACATCATAATATAATTAAAATAACATTAAATTTGGTTTTGTTACAGCTTGGGCATTCACAGACACACTCTGGTAATATTCACCTAATGTATAAGGACACATGGTCACTAGGTACTCTTTGACTTGGTTTTTAAAAGCTGTAGTTGAATGAATGTTTTTTAATTTTTGAGGAAGTTGATTATACAATAGTAAACCACAGACAGTAGATGACTTCCTACTTATTTCTAAATGTCGATAGGGTAGTACAAACTGTCTCTTATTTCTTGTGTTGTGTAAGTGAATATCACTGTTACATAAAAAAGTTCTTTTATTTTTATGAATTAGTATCAATAATTCCAAAATGTAAATTCCATACACTGTTAATATATTTAAATCTCTAAATAGGTTTTTACAAGACCAACCATACGGAACACCTGCAATACATCTGACTACGCTTTTGGGCCTTGAAAACGTCCTTTATACTAGAAGAGCCACCCCAGACAGTTATACCGTAACTCATTATCGATTGTACCTCAGCAAAATAAAAAAGGCGAAGGTGTTGCAGTCTAAGTACTCTACCCAAATTTCTCAATTTATAACATTATTTAGAATTGAGTTTTTTACATACATTCCAACAATGAGTCTTAAAAGATAAATGAGAGTCGAAAGTCACTCCTAAAAACACACTCTTCTTGTATGGAAGATGCGAAATACTTCAAGGAGACTCATTAAGCAGATCAGTTGGTTAAATTTGAATTTAACCATCTTTTTTAACTTAGGTATCATTATAAATGTTGAATAAAGTAAATCTATTGGAATATGACCATTGTTATATATGGCAGTGAAAATTGTTACCACTTTGTTGCTTAGCTTCTTTTTAGCTTACTCATTCTCGGTACGAATAGTTGGGAAAATAGTAGTTAAGAGATTCAGTCTATTATCCATAAAGAATGACGCATAGTCTGTCTAGATTTAAGCTAGTTCTTCATGGATATATACGTAGTCTCCTTGATCATTCTTCAGGCGAGTACTATGATGTTTCCTATATACACCTGAAATTTCTTTAACCTTTTTATGTGCCCCAAAGCAGTCCCACTTTTCTTTTAATGATTGCAATTCTTTACAATGTTCTTTTATTTATCTTTTACGGGCGGTTTTAATTTTGTTGCGGGTTTCCTTGTACTTCTGTTGGTTCTGATATCTTGTTCTGCATTGCTTGAATAGATCAAGTATTTTTCAATTCGTTTTTATATTTTTTTTTCAATGGAAATAAGCAATTCTCATTTTTTGACTCACTTTTTTTAGTCTTTTAAACAATTCACATTATCTCAAATATCCAACCTAAGAACAGATCGATAATCATATGACTGTCAAATCAAAACAATTTAATTTACAGGAACTTAGTTTCCTAGTGAATTTTATTTTATTCGGAAAATATGCATGAGAGGATAGTTTCTTTAAGGTAGGTATGGCATACTATACTATAAAAAATTATATGGCATATATATTTTATTTCAGAAAATTTCTTCACATTTAAAAAATTATCTAGATAATAGTTTGTTGTTGATAATAATTCAACACCGAAAGTGACAATCGCACCATTACTTGTTTTATTTCTTCGAATATATTAGTAAAATTACTTCTTCTTAGGAGCAGCAGCTTTTTTAGACTTTGGTGAATTTGCGGTTGGTTAGTATGGTTATAATTTTCGATTTCGGCTTAGATGTTTTGGTTTTATTTTTGGTAGAATTTTTTTAATTTTTATTTCTTGAATTTCGTTGGTGTTTTTCACTCTGAAAAATTCGGAACTGCGCATTAATATTACGCAGTTTTAGGTGCTGATTTTTTTTAACTTTTTTTGCGTGGCTAGCTTTTTCTCTATCTTTGATGCAAATTTTGCCTTTTCGTCAGTAACAGATCGTTTGAAAGCGTTTTTTTTCGGTTTATTTGTTCTTATATCTTTAGTTATTCTTTGTCTATATAAAGATGATCAATACAGGAGATTGTTTACCATAACCGATTGAAGAAATCGAAGATAAACATGATATACTTGAGACTGGAATAAGACTGGCAATCAGTACACTCAAATATAACAAAGGGCCAGGTCCAGATATGATAACAGCAGAAATGTTCAACGTCACAGAAGAAACCAAACTTAAAACGCTTCACTTCTTCTGTAACAAAATATGACATTCCAAACAATGGCCTGACGATAGGACAAAATCTACAATAACGATAATACATAAAAAAAGTAGCTTCCATAAATCCAACTATAAAACCGTCTTCCTTATTTTACATGCCAGCAAAATAAAGCTACACATAATCGATGAGGTACTGAAAATTTACAAATAAAAATACCGCATGAGCAAGCTGGATTTACCAAAGGTAGAGGTACTCAAGATAACCTTCTAAAAATAAGACAAATAGTAGAAAAATCTAGCGAATTTATTATACAATTAACTATGAAAAATAAAGGCAGATATCGAGCACAGTTTAATTAATGAAATCTTGCTGAAAGTACTTTCGCTCCCTAGAGCATCTTCAGGGTCATTTCGTCAATTTTGGGCTATCCAACAATTGCAGAATGTCATACACATAAAAATAAACATAAAGTTAAACATAAAACTACACTAAACAAGGACAAACAGTTTAAAATTCGAAGTCGAAGCTACATTCTGGTCGGCAATAGGAGAGAACATTCTCTCTCACATCATCCAAGGAAAGGTAGAAGGCCGACGATCATGGGGAAGATCCCCAACAAGATGAATCGACCCAATTACAGAAATATGCAAAAGACCCATGCATAAGAAGTTAAAAGAAATGACCAGAGGTCAAGACTGATGAAAGAGAAAGAGAGAGTTAAAAAGAGAAATAGAGAGTTCTTACAACTTTATCTTATTTCTCCTGAACTAGGCTTTGCAGATCTAGAAGAAAACGATTATTTGGTCGCTAGCTTGACTGATCCTGATGCTTCTATTCGTTTTGTTTGCTTCAACGATCTAGTAGCTACTGCAGCTTTTAAATATTAAGTTAAGATATTAAGGTAAGATAAGATATTAACTTGTTTGTTAAATGTGATTTCTTTAATTTGTATGCAGATGACACCCTACTTGCATGTTTTGATTCAAACTTAGAAAATGCTGTATCTAAAATAAATTCAGCATTGCAGTCTTGCAATAAATATTTAAAGACAAACAAACTACAATTTTTTTCTTCCAATTCCTCGCTTTCCTTCTATTTTGCCTTTTATTATCAACTGAGGGATGTAGTATTTCTCGTTGCGCAACAAATGCCCTAAATAACTGGTTTTTCTTCTTTTGACTGTTCTCAATAGTTCTTTTTCTAAATTGAGTCTAGCTAGTACTTCTTCATTTGTTTTTCGTGCTGTCCAAGGAATCTTTAAAATTCTACGGTACACCCACATCTCAAATGCCTCGATTCTATTCAGGCTCTTTATTTTTAAAGTCCATGTTTCGACTCCGTAGAGAAGAACAGACCAGATAAAACATTTTACAAGTTTTAATCTCAATTTAATATTTATATGTGTATCGCAGAATAGAACGCGCATCTTAAAGAAACTATCCCTAGCTTGAGCAATTCTCGCTTTAATTTCTTGTTCTGGGTCCAGCTTGCAATTAATCCAACAGCCAAGGTATTTGTATTGGTTTACCTGTTCTAAAATATTCCCATTTATTTTTATAGGTAAGGGGATATTCTGTTTTCTTTGGATCACCATTCTTCTTCTTCTTCAAGTGCCGTCTCCATCAATGGAGGTTAGCGGTTATGGTGGCAAACGTTTGTCTATCTTCAGCTGTTCTTAAGAGTTCCTCAAATCCAAGTCCTGTCCAGTTTCTGATATTACGTAACCAGGACAATTTTTTTCTTCCAATTTCTCGCTTTCCTTCTATTTTGCCTTTTATTATCAACTGAGGGATGTAGTATTTCTCGTTGCGCAACAAATGCCCTAAATAACTGGTTTTTCTTCTTTTGACTGTTCTCAATAGTTCTTTTTCTAAATTGAGTCTCGCTAGTACTTCTTCATTTGTTTTTCGTGCTGTCCAAGGAATTTTTAAAATTCTACGGTACACCCACATTTCAAATGCCTCGATTCTATTCAGGCTCTTTATTTTTAAAGTCCATGTTTCGACTCCGTAGAGAAGAACAGACCAGATAAAACATTTTACAAGTTTTAATCTCAATTTAATATTTATATGTGTATCGTAGAATAGAACGCGCATCTTAAAGAAACTATCCCTAGCTTGAGCAATTCTCGCTTTAATTTCTTGTTCTGGGTCCAGCTTGCAATTAATCCAACAGCCAAGGTATTTGTATTTGTTTACCTGTTCTAAAATATTCCCATTTATTTTTATAGGTAAGGGGATATTCTGTTTTCTTTGGATCACCATTACTTTTGTTTTTTTTTCGTTGATCTTCATTCCAAACTCTCGACAAGCATCCTTAAGGTGGTCTATAACCCTCTGTAAGTTTGTGTCTGTATCAGCCAGTAGGACAGTGTCATCTGCATATCTTATGCTAGATATTGGTTCTCCATTAATTTTTATTCCTGTGGAAAGGTTTTCCAAGGCTTGCTTGAATAGTAGTTCCGAGTAAAGATTGAACAGCATAGGGGATAGTATGCATCCTTGCCTTACTCCTTTATTTATACTAATATTTCTAGATGTATGATCGTCGATCCTAATCTTGGCACTCTGCCTCCAATATAAGTTCTTAATTAATCGGAGATCTTTGCTATCCAAGTTGATGCTCTGCAAGGAATTTAACATTTTATTATGGTTTACGCGATCAAATGCCTTTTCAAAGTCTACAAAACATAGAAAGACATCCTTTTGTTGGTCGTAACACTTCTGCAGCAGTACTTGTAATGAAAACAAGGCCTCTCTGGTCCCCATTCCGGCTCTGAATCCAAATTGATCGTATCCAACTTCTTTTTCACACCTTTTGTATACCCTATTGTGAAGTATTTTTAATAGAATTTTAAGCATTTGGCTCATAAGACTTATTAATCTAAAATCTGCGCATCGCCTGGAGTTAGCTTGTTTTGGAATGGGAATAAAAATAGATTCTAACCATTCCTCTGGTATTTCCCCAGTATCGTAGATTGTATTAAACAAAATTACTAACAAATCAATGTTATTACTTTCGATCAATTTAAGTATTTCAGGATAAACTTCATCAGGTCCAGGGCTTTTATTGGTCTTTAATTGTTTAATGGCATATTCCACTTCGACTTTTAGAATTGGTGGGCTTTCAGTGACATTATTTATTGTAATGTCTATTCTTTCATCTCGGAACAGCTGTTGTATAAATTTTTCCCATTCTTCTATTTTATCTTTGGTGTTATGAATTAACTCTCCGTTGTTATTTACCAGTGGGCAATGTTGTTTTTTGTGGATGAATGAAAATTCTTTTACCTTCTTGTACATATTAAAGTAATCATGTCTATGTTCTAATTCTTCTATTTCTTTACATTTTTCTTCGAGCCATTTCTCTTTTGATTCTTTTATTTTCCTTCTTATTTCTGTATTTAATCGTTTGTAATCGCTTGTGTTCTTATTTTTGTATTTCCTCCTTTCGTCTATCATCTTTAGAATAGCTGGTGTCATCCAGTCTTTTTTTGCCATTAATCGTGTATTTGGAATTTCTTCCCTTGCAGAATTGACGAGGATGGATTTTATTTGTTGCCAAGTTGTATTTATATTTTGGATATTTATGTGGGTTCGGTCTATTTCTGAGAGTTTTTCATTTAGTTTTACAGTGGTTTTATCTTTTATCTGTACATCTTTTAGTAGTTCCATATTAGGTTTGTTCTTCGGCTTTGCATTTTTTATTACTTTAATTCTTGTGCGAATATTTGCTACTACAGGGTTGTGGTCGGAATTTGCATCAGCACTAGGAAATGTTTTTGTACTTGTAATGGAGTTACGAAATCGTTGGTTGATTAAAACATAATCTATTTGATTTCTTATTATTCTTTCTTTTGTGTGTAGCGGGGAAGTCCAGGTGTATAACCTGCGTTGAGGTAACTTAAACCAAGTGTTTGTTGCTATCATATTGTGTTGCTGGATCACCATTACTTTTGTTTTTTTTTCGTTGATCTTCATTCCAAACTCTCGACAAGCATCCTTAAGGTGGTCTATAACCCTCTGTAAGTTTGTGTCTGTATCAGCCAGTAGGACAGTGTCATCTGCATATCTTATGCTAGATATTGGTTCTCCATTAATTTTTATTCCTGTGGAAAGGTTTTCCAAGGCTTGCTTGAATAGTAGTTCCGAGTAAAGATTGAACAGCATAGGGGATAGTATGCATCCTTGCCTTACTCCTTTATTTATACTAATATTTCTAGATGTATGATCGTCGATCCTAATCTTGGCACTCTGCCTCCAATATAAGTTCTTAATTAATCGGAGATCTTTGCTATCCAAGTTGATGCTCTGCATCAACCCATCAGAAACCCTCCAGAAAACCCGATAATATGCATAGGTGACGATCGCATAAAACGCGTGAAAACTTTTAAATACCTTGGCACTACAATCAATGACCAATCGGATCCACAACAAGAGATAAAAACCCGAATACAAATGGCAAGACAAGCTTTTGTGAAATTCAGACCGCTCCTATGTAATCAAAACCTAAATTTCGAAATACGCTACAGAATGGTCAAGTGCTACATATGGTCCACCTTGCTTTATGGCATGGAAACGTGGACTTTGAAAAAAACATCTATCAACAAACTTGAAGCATTTGAAATGTGGTCATTGAGAAAAATGATGCGCATACCTTGGGTGGATAGAATTCGAAACGATGACGTCCTTAAGAGAGCCGGCGTGGAAAGAGAACTCTTTGAATTAATTAAAAAACGCAAGATTGGTTACCTTGGGCACATATTGAGAGGAGCAAAATATGAAATACCACAGTTAATCCTACAAGGGAAGATCGAAGGTAGGAGAGGAACCGGCCGCAAACAATTATCCTGGTTAAGGAATATTAAAGAATGGACAGGAATACACAATACAGGCGAGCTGTGTCACGCCGCCAAGAACAGAATTCTAGTAATGAGATAGTCGCCTACGCACTTTGGTGTATGGCATGTTAAGAAGAAAAAGAAATAATTTGTACCTTGCTTATTTTGTGAGTTTATTACGCAGAATTGTAATATTCACAATTACCCTACTCGAGGTAATTTCAATTTACACATTGTGAAAGCAAAAAAGAACAAAAAGGATGGCTTTAAGAAGTTTTAGGATTTTGATCTTTTTAATAAGTCTCTTCGAACAGTTAAAAGTTGTTCATCTGTAAAAATGTTTAAAAGCAAATTATTGAACTATATTAAAAGCACCAATAGTTAGGTAGTTGTTTTTTAGTCGTATTTTTTGTTAAATATTATTGTTTTATATTTTTAATGGCTGTGGGTACTAAATTTTAAGTGTAATTGTTATTTTTATCTTATTATTGTTAATATTATAAATTGATTACTTTTGTGTATATTAGGGCTTTCCCTTTTTTTGAATAAATAAACTTTTTCTTCAACTTCAACATTTTTTATATGTTTTGATGAACGGTGTAACTTTTTCCGCATCTACTTTGTAATTTGCCGGGATATATTTCTTGATAGTTTGAAGAGAAGAGCCACCTCTTTATTTAAGACCTTTTATAGCATTATTCTTATATAGCATTATATAAGAAAATGTGAAGAAATAGAGCAATTGCAGGCAAAACATGATATTTTTAATGTACATAAAAAAGTGAAAGAACTTGCAGGTACACAAAAACGTAAGCAGCCAAATACCCTGTATAATGTCAACGGAAACATAATAACAGAACTAGAAGAACAGTTGAAGACATGGAAAAACTATATTGAAGAACTCTTTGCAGATGATAGACAACAATCTGAGCTAAGTAACATACAAGGAGACGAAGGTCCAGAAATAACGGAAGAAGAAGTAATGTACGCACTAAAAAGAATGAAAAATGGTAAAGCCCCAGGTCCAGATGAAATACCAACGGAAATCCTTAAACTAATAGAAGAAGACTCGATTCACATTTTAGTTAAACTTTTCAATAGCATTTATACATCAGGACAAATACCACAAGAATGGCTTTTATCCACCTTTGTTACTATACCAAAAAAGATAAATGCCAAACAATGCAGTGATTACCGTACAATCAGTCTGATGAGCCATGTACTGAAAATATTTCTGAAAATTATACACTCTAGAGTACACAGAAAACTGGAAATGGACATCAATAATACCCAGTTTGGATTCAGAAATGGACTTGGAACAAGAGAGGCGTTGTTTGCACTGAACGTTATGTCTCAAAGATGTCTTGACATAAATCAAGATGTATTCATGTGTTTCATAGATTACAACAAGGCCTTTGATAAAGTGCGGCATGATCACCTAATCAGACTCCTGACAGAAAAGAATTTAGATAAACGAGACATCCGACTAATAGCAAATATGTACTACAATCAGAAAGCAGTAGTGAGAGTAGAGAATAATACCACTGAAGAAATTGAAATAAAGCGAGGTGTGAGACAAGGGTGTATACTGTCACCAACCCTGTTTAATCTCTATTCCGAAGACGTAATGAATAGAACACTCTCTGAGCAATCTGTAGGTATTAAAATAAATGGTGTTAGATTAAACAATCTGAGATTTGCCGACGACACCGTTCTGATCGCAGAAACACTTGAAGAGCTACAGACATTGGTAAATAAGATAGCAGACTGCAGCGAAGAATATGGACTATCTTTGAACATAAAGAAAACTAAATTTATGGTAATATCGAAATCAACACAAAATGTTCAAAATTTATATTTACACAATGAAATTATCGATCGAGTTAGCAAATACAAATATTTAGGCACTTTTATAAATGAAGACAACGATAGCTCAGCAGAAATCAAAATAAGAATAGAAAAAGCCAGATCCATATTCACTAAAATGAAGAGAGTGTTCTGCGGAAGAGATTTGAGCCTTGAAATGAAACTTCGCCTGATGAGATGTTACGTACTTTCTGTGCTGTTCTACGGAATGGAGTCATGGACGTTGAAGAAGATTGATACCAAAAAATTAGAGGCATTTGAACTGTGGATGTATCGCAGAATCCTGAGAATATCATGGACCGAGAGAGTCACAAATGTCGAGGTCTTGAGAAGAATGAATAAAGAAAAGGAAGTCATATTTACGATCAAAAAACGAAAACTGCAATACTTGGGACACATTACAAGAGGCGAAAGATATGAACTGCTTCGAATAATTATGCAAGGGAAAATAGCAGGAAAAAGGTCCATAGGAAGAAGACGAAACTCCTGGCTAAAGAATCTACGGGAATGGTATAGCTGTAGCAGCAATGAATTGTTTCGGTCAGCAGTTTCGAAAATACGTATAGCCCTGATGATCGCCAACCTTCGGAACGAAGATGGCACTTGAAGAAGAAGAAGATAGCATTATTCAATATTTCAGACGTTGGCTGATGGAAAAGTTTTGTCCGTGGATTTTTTGCCTTCTTTTCCTTTTTGGATATTTTGGATGGTTAAGATGTTTGTGATAATAAGTAAGTTAATATGCGGTATTTAGCAATTCACCGACTGAGGAGGAAAAACTTCTGAACATACATGATCTTTCTTCAAGATGCATCGTGTATCATTGTGCCTCACCCACATTACCTAGCAACAAACATAAAAAATTAATAAGTTAAATTTGGTTACAAAACTTATAACAATAAACAAATTTCAGATTTAACAAAGTTCTGTTATTCTTGATATTTTCTTTTTTTTTCCTACCTCCGGCATAAAATTCTAACCATCAAGCAATATTTAACTATTTTATTTATCAAAACAATGGACTGAATTTTAATTACATTCCTATCGGCGATTAATCCAAACTACTGCTTTTAAGTTAATTACGAAACAGCCAACAGGTACATTTGTACGTTACCAACCTCGAGTAATAAACAAATGCCCTGGTAAACTCAATACCAGTATTACAAGTATGTCAAAACCTAATCATTAATATTTGCGTGTACTTGCAGGTCTAACACCATTGTTAATTAATTATAATTTTCAGTGAGTCTGTATTAACAACACATCGTTATTAAAAATAATTATCGCATTTTCTGAGACCAGAGAAAGTATACTGAACTATTTGAGAATATGCAAAGAAGCCGCATTTAAATTGCTTTCATTTGGCCTGAGAAAAAGGTAACCGATGCTAGTAACGTTGGAAAGTAAAAGTAAAGCGTGTTGGAGTAAGAGTGAGATCAAAATGAATTATAAGATGACAAGATAATGTCCTAAGGGCTATAATGCGAAATATAATTCAATTACTGTATCACAGTTAATTTAAAAAAAATTGTAGAGAAATGCATGATACTTGATAGTACATATTTAGAGATAAGAATTCTAGTAAAATTAAACTTTCATTTATAATTCATAATTTTTAATTATATAGTAGGTATATCTACGTTCATATTAATTGTTAACGTTTCAAAAGTGGCGAAACAACTATTTCAAACAGTTTAATAATACTTTATAAATAACATAGTCTTATAGTTGCTTGTTATTTCTGCTATTCGTGATCAGACGGTTCTGATGCTCCAATTTTTTGTCACCACCTGGATGATCAACCTGTAGATCTTTTGTTCTGTAATATTTGATTCTCATTTAATTTATAATTTGATGTAAACTAAAGTCTGAGGAACAATAAACTAAAGGGCCACAAAACTATTTGGTCGCACTATAAAAATAGGAGAGACAATATTTAACACTTTGACTGCGCAATTTTTAGGGATAATGTATGCCTGGTGCGAAAGAGTATTTTTGTAAAAATGCTTATGTATTTGTTGTAAGGAAGACAGTGTCGCTATGCGCACCCTGGTAAGATTCTCTTGCTATGTGCTGACTGGCGTTCATGTGAGTCTTACTAACTTGGTTTCTATTTTTGTCAACAAATAAATAAAAGTCAACTAAAATAAGAATATCTATATATTGCACAAAAAAAATTTAAGTTTTCCAGTCAAAATAGTTCTAAAATGTTTTTTATAGTTTAAACAACTAAAAATTTATAACGTTAGACAAACTAAATTATAACAATAATTGTATAGCAAAAAAATAAAAAACTTGACTCTAAGCACGAAAATCAATAAAACATTTGCAAACACAAGTCCAGGTTTTTCCGGACAGTTTTCACAATGATAAATTTTTTGTTTTCGTTTTGGTTTCGTTCGAGTTATTTTTTGAACATTGCCTACAACGTTTTCTTTGTGTTTTGCCGTCATGACTCACGGCAGAAATTTAAGTAATAGGGTAAATGATACAGACGTTGGCCATGCTATAGTAATTGGTCATGTTAACATAAATTTATAAATATTAAAATTCTCTACTGGTACTGAAATAAACAAGGTTGTAACTGATCAAATTTTAGGCCCCAAACATTTTTAGATAACAAAAAACGAGCGAATTTATTATGCCAATAACTATATCAATAATTTAGGTTAGGTTATTGGCCGGCCGGCCAATTACTGTGATAAATTTCTAAAATAAATTTTCAGATATAATTTGTTTTCCATAAAAATGGGCACTCCAAATTACATTATTCTTTACCTTTAAATATTCTAAGAGTAAAAAGTCGTTGGCCGTAGGCTAATTACTATATTTCAATGTGGCCAATCACTATCGCAATGCGTTTTTTTCAGTTATAACATGCCAAAGGTCTGTGAAGGTGTTTCTTACCGAAAAAAAAAAAAAAAAATAAAGAAGAAGATATAATTAAGGCTTTAGAGTCTATTGAAAATGGTATGAGTTAAAGAGAAGGTTGCAAGTTATATCAGATTCCTTGAGCAACACTTTAGTTCCGGTCAAGTGTCAGATTTAATAATAAAGTTTCTCTTGGACCTGACTCAGTATTAACTTCAGAAGAAGAAGCAGTTCTAGAAAGATAAATTTTAACCTCATACAAGAAAGGATTTCCTCGTAGAATGGAAGACATTCAAGCTTCTGTGAAATATTTCCTTGACACAGCCCCTAGAGAAAATCCGTTTAAAGATAACCATTCAGGAAGAGGATGGTATCACTCCTTTCTAAAACGTCACCCAAATATAACTAGGAACCGCAGAAGGAAAAACAGCAGCTAGCTCAGTTGTAGTTGAAGCAGACATAAGAAACTGGTTTACTAATGTAGAAGACTATTTAAAGGAAAAACAATTATTTGAGATTCTTGAAGATCCTAGCAGAATCTACAATGGAGACGAAACCTGTTTTTGGCTTTGCCCAAAGAACAAAAAAGTTCTTGCACAAATAGGAGCGAAAAACGTTTATGAAATACAACATCGTTCAAAAAACAATATCACAGTGATATTTACATTTTCAGCTTGTGGTGTTGCTACTCCACCTATGATTATCTATGCTTACAAAAGACTGCCAGCTGAAATTGTTAAATCTGTACCTGACACCTGGGGAATTGGATGCAGTGATAACGGTTAGATGAAAAATCAGCTGTTCTACGAATATATAGGAAACATTCTTTATCCTTACTTAAGCAAAAATAACATCAAATTTCCAATAGCCCTGTTCGTTGATGGTCACAGCACACATTTAATCTATGAAATAAGCGAATTATGCACAAAGCTACAGATAATTCTAATTGCTTTGTACCCTAACTCGACAGAGTGTGTAAGTGTAGACACTGTGTAACTCGTACACAGTGTGTACTTTGTGTGGAGATAGTTCATCAATAGATACTGAACCACTTTACTTGTATGACCTGTCCCTCCCATATTGTCGGCTACTCCAGTATACACCAAAGTTTTTAAAATTAAACTGTTTGGTTTAGTTAACATGTATAATTTTATTGAATATTTATGGCGTTTGTTTTTGATGTACTGTGATTCATTCAGAGACAAATTTTTTCCGGGATAATAAATAGCTTTCTTTTAACTTTCTATTAAAAAAGTGATGATTGGTTTAATTTTTATTAGACGATCTGTAGAATTGTGTTGGTCATTATTGGTAAAATGTAGACATCTCATGAATAATAGAAATCTGTCACAATTAATGTGCTCAGCGAAGCATTTTATATTAAACAGATAGTGACCTTTCCAGTAATCTTTAATCTATTTAACTATATTGTACCTTTGTGCAACACTAGTGCTAAGAAAGTCAACATTTCTTCGAATGTAACAGGTTTCCATCGTGTAACTCTGGACTTCTCAGTAATTCCTTCCGAACAAAAAAGCTGTTCAGGATAACGATAAGTTTCCTCAACAAATAAATTTACTCATTATCAAGTTTTTTAGTCAAATGAAACTATTTCCCCCGATATATCGGACCACTGTAAAATAACATCAATAACATCATTTTTAACCTCCGACTATTCAATAGATATATCATCAATTGCACCTATAACATATTTTTTTTGTAACAAAGTACAATAAAAATAAATTACCTATATTACCTACCTCATAATCTACATGCTCTTCCGAATTCGATTCACCCCAACCGCCCCAACCCCAAATATGAATAATAATCATCATCATCGGAATTCTGCAATATTAAACATATCTTCACAAACTAATTCTTCATCTGTTAAAAAATGTATTATTAACTTCTCGCCTAATAAAATATACCTCAAAATTCAATATTAAAAAGACCCTACTATTTTTTTAAATATTTTTTTTTGAAAACAATTTCTTGAATGGAAATGGAAACGTCAAAAAACCAATTTAGGTAATTTTCGTTACAATCTATTGTGGCTTAATCCCCTATAGACATAATATTTAAATTATTATTAAACTTCTACTTGTATTAATATTAGATCAGATGACAGGGAATTTCCCAGTTGTTATTTAATTTCTGAAGCCTACGAGATACAAACCTTAGAAGCGCGTACATTTCTGCCAGTCCTATAACCGCGAACGGGTCATTTTTGACCCGTATGATCTCTGTCGAAAACGTAAAAGGAAACTTTAAACAAAATATCATATATTTATTTTATAATAAATAATGATAATAAACAAAGTGAAAAACTAATACCAACATACCTAGATGGGTGCTCTTACCTACACAATGAACATACAAGATATTGCGTGAAAGTGCATTTTTTACAGACTTTTTTTTCCACGCATGATATTTCATAAATGATTTTTTTCTAGAGCACCGTGGTTTGATTTTACAACGTGTTTGGTTTTTCTGAGGTCCATCGATTTTATCTTTGATGGCAGCTCGATTGACAGCAGCTCTAGTCCCTGCGTATTTTTCTGAGAGTTCACCTAGCTTTAAAATTATTTCTGCGACCTTTTTGCGAATTATTCAAGGATATATATAAGATTAAGGCATTTATTAGAGTTAAGTCCAGTAAATTGTAAAACGTGTGGATTCGCCAACGCCTAGATAATGTCTTTACTGCGTGCCATTTGGTCCACTACATCAACACCGTATTTTGTCTCATTATTAAATACAATAGTTTCGGGTTTCTTTTTCACAGTGAATGCAATTTGTACCTCTAACTGCATTGTACTAAGCATGACCACATTTTTGTTGCTCCTGGCCTGCTAAACAGTCAATGAGATATCACCTGTATTTAGAAGTATCGTACTGTACAAATGTTCTTTTGCGTACTTCACACAAGCCGGAATTTCACTAGTTTTACTCATAGTACCAACGAGTGTAGTACTATTCTCTTTCAAAAATTTAGCCAGCGATAGTGACGTGAAGGAATTATCACATGTAACATTTCTTTCTTATCTTAAATATGGTTGCATTAACTTTTTTACAACATACTCGCTGAGCCGCTCGTTATTTAGTCTTTCTTCGTCTTTCTCGAAATCCAAAAAGCATTGGCAATGTAGTTTGTGTTTTTGTGCACGGCCATCCAGAATTTTTGACCATATTTATCTGGTTTTAGAGCCATAAACTGAGTAAACCTACACCTACATTTCAATGAAAACAGATGCTCGTTGACATATTATGGTCCTGGAACGGAGCTGCTCTGTGAATTTGCAATGAAATTGTTCCAAATTTACGACAATAATATCTTTTATTATTTCTTGAAATTTGTCACGTGATATTGCTAATTTTACAAAAGCATTGCCCCACTTCTCGGATCACAGTGAATCCAAATCCATACCTTTAGCACTCATTACTCCTCGGACATATATTATAGTTATAAATGATTCTAACTCTTCTATTTTTATAGATTAAGTGTTAAAATTGTATCGTCAATAAAAAGTCGCCAAGCACTGTTACACGTTTCATCGACACGACGTTTGACATATGGTGTATGGAAATATCTTTGAACACGTTGTGATGTGTTCTTCTATCAGAAGATACATTATACCATACTTCGATCTTCCAAAGTGTACCATTGGAGCTATAATTTCTGCGCTAGCAGAAATTTGAGAAAGAACAACATAATTAGATCCTTTTGCTCAAACCGGTGGTCGACTACGGCGATGTCTACTTCCATGTCTACTTCGTTGACCCCTTCCTTGGCTTTATGCGTATAGACTGTCATTATTCACTGAAAAAAAAAAAAAACATTCTACATCAAAACGACTTTGACAAAATACATAAAAGTACGAAATAGTATCATTTTATTACATAAGAACATATAACATACCTTTAACAGACTGAGGCACTTTCAGTTTCGTGACGTTATCGGACGTAAAATCAACTTAGACTGATTGTTGCCACTCTTTATCAGATGAAGAGTATAATGCTTCGCTCTCAGATTAGCCAAACTCGATTGAACGACGCGATGGACAATCTGGCGAACGTGAGTATGGTATCCCATTAGTTATAAATAGCAACACAGTAATATAGACAGTTAGTTCGTGTATGACCCATGAAGTGGGCGATACACGACAATGACAAAAGATGAAATAGTGGAGATAGTCTCTCTAAGGAAGGTATAAAACTTAGAAAAACAAAAAATTTGTCTATGTTAGTAGTGGATTGAATTGAGTAGCTCTATAACCGTTACAGCTGGTCCCAAGCCCGAAAAAGGAGGAGGGATAGAGGAGTAGCAGCTTTATAAAACACCATAGTTTAGCTGATCTGGCTAAAAGCCCTCTGTAAGGGTTCGTTTACTGGGGTTACATATAAAGACCACAACGACGATAAAGTCAGATAAACATTTGTAAACCATGTAAACTCAATTTCCATTCAAATTTAAATGTTAGTTTAATTGTTATTAACAATATGTTATTTGTTTCAGATTAAGCAAATCACTTGGCAAAGGTAAGTTAATAAACTAATATAAAACAATGTTTTAAGTTCTTTATATTACACAGATTTGTTGCACGTAAAACGACTGTTCATTGTTATAGTGAAAAAAAGTGCTATTAACGTTGACTTTATTTTGATTTGATTGAAAATCGAGCAACACTGTTGTGTGATTTTATATTTTAAATTATTGTACAATTTCACAAATATAAACATTAAACCGTTGATATATTGTTTCACGCAGTGTTAGTAGTGAATAATTATTAGTTTACAAACAGACAGACATTAAATTTTATAGCGAAATGTCGAAATTTGCTAAATACTGGAGACGGTAAAATAAAACTGCATCCAAATACACAAAGCATCAAACTTCTAGATAATTTCTGCAATTTTGTTGTGAACAAACATGAATTAATTGTAAGTGTCTTTCCGGCTATACTGAATAATTACTTCAATCATAATTGGCTCAGTGAGCGCGCAATTTTGGCGACGAAAAATGTTGATGTTAACGAAATTAATTTCCAGATTCAACAGTTGTTACTAGATGATCTTGTATATTTTAAATCACACGACAGTATTGTTATTGAAGATGAAGCCGTAAATTATCCAACAGAATTTTGAAATTCTCTGGATATATCGGGGATGCCATCACGGGTTTCATGATATTTACTTAACTTTCTTAAACAAATTGAATAGTAATTTATTACCAATAAAAGAAACATCACATATATAGGGGAGGGTCTTGTACCTTGAAGGCAGTTTTTTTCAACGAACCGTGAAATGCAAAAATATGCCAATGATCAAAATTTTTATATCTCGGCGTCGGCAATAGGATGAATACGCATTTTTGTCAATTTTTAATAAAAAAAAATTTCCACATTTAGATTAAAAAAAACTGAAAGTGGTCCAAGGTACAACATGCGTAGTACCTTAAGCCAGGGTGTAATCTACCTTGGGCTACAGAGAGAAAAAGCTAAGAGGAACATCAACAAGGGTTTATTTTATAATCTTATTTTATAAAACATGATAACTTAACTATTCAACCTTGTAGGACGAAAAATCAATTCCAAAAGTTAACATATTCTTTTGTCTTTCTGATACGCCTTGGTGGATTGGTTGGGGTACAGTCAAAATAATGCATTGTCTGTCAATAGAAAATGTTTCGTCACTTTCCTTTAAGAATTTGTTCGTGGAATAGAACATTTTTAAATATTTTACATGAAATTTCTCACTTCTGATATGTATTATCTCCGCTACATAAAAATGCGCTGTTTTCTTTTTAGCTATTTTCACTAACACATAATCTTCCTGTTTTAAAGAAAACCTGTGTTTATCAAAGCAAACCAGCCTGATATCAAACCTGTGTTCCTCTGGCTGAAAAATCTCATCAGATATCTCTGAACTATCAGCAACCAACTTTATTTTTAATACTCAACACGTTCCGAATAGTTTGTTTGCTTCTCTTCAGCTCTTCTTTTTGTCGCCTTTCATTAAAAATTCGTTTAATTTCGTCCTTCTCCGAAGTGTCGGTCAAAATTCGGCTAGTTTTCTTACGATTGTTGACTTTTAACACACATTTTTGTGATTTTGGGTATGGTCGTATTTCTTCATGTGATGTAAATATTAAAGAGCCCTTACTTGCGAAAGGAATTGATTGTTTCGCTGATACGTTGAGGTTTCTTATAGGAGACAACTCTGCAACTGCAACACTAGAATCCTCTCGATCAGTTACTGATGAGGAAAGATATTGATCATCTCCAGACATGTGTTCAGTTAGGGGCCAAATGCTCGACACTCTAAATCCAGATAGGATATTTTTTGGCGTAAATCCCAGTGGATATGCGTTTCCTGCCAATTCAATGAATTGGCAGGAAATATAGTTATTGTTTGCTCTGGGTGGTTTAAAATCCATTCATCACAAGCAGTATTATAGTATTGTTTGTAAGGCCCAAAAACGGTTCGATCCAAAGGTTGGAGTTTGTGACTCGTATGGAGTGGCAATGTTAGCAAAATCATCCCATTATTCTTGGCTAATGTTACTGATTCAATAGAACTTTCGTGGTTATATAATATTAATAGCTCTTTGTTCTCAGTGCTTGGTATTTCCTTATCAATGAAATGTTTGGCTCCACAACAACCACACTGTTTCAGAATTCGACCATCCAGTTATATGAGCTGATCCGATTGAATCTGCTGCGCACCACTCATCATGTACGGTTTGAAGTTGACCCTGGGAAATATAAACATGGGCGCTACACTATTTCTCAAAGCGTTAGTGCAGACTATAATTATTACATTTGAACCTCTTTCGCCAGATGTAGCAGCGCCTACTTGTCTTTGGCCCTTAGTTGCAATTATCTTTGTAGTATTGTGAACGATGCAATTTTCAGTTTCGTTCATGTTGAAAACGTCTGCTGCAGTAAATTTGTATTTCATAATAACCTTCTTAAAATTTGTAAAAAAATTCCAACATTAGGTCTGTTGAAGCTCGTAGCCTAGAAAGGCTAGTTGCCATGGGTTTGGGTTTCTAAGAATGGGTTTCCTAAGAATAAGATCCTGACGTCTTTTTATAAACTCACGGAACCACTGCTTTCTAGCTTTTTCATTTCTCCTCCAAAATTCAGGAATATTTTTGTTATTTAATTACAAAAGCATACGCTAAAGATCTAAGCTGATTTCTGTGAAGACCATAATGCATTTTTGATGAAATAATGAGATATTTTACGAGACTTGCTTCCTCTGTCGGAGGAAAGATTGCTTTTACTACACAATTTTTATAGGGCTTATAATCTTGAAGTTTGTTTTCATCGAGTTTCAATAGTCGTTGAAGGGTTGCCCTCGAAATACCAAAATCGACGCTGACTTTCCGCTGACTCAGTTCATTTTTAACTGCAGCTACAGCTAGTGTAATTTGCTGTTTACTGGGTCCTATTGTTTCACTTTATTTTTACTTCTAGGCATCTATAAATTAAAAAAATAATTCATCATCATCATCATCAGCCCATAGTCGTCCACTGCTGAACATAGGCCTTCTCGAAAAACCTCCAGTCAGATCTATCTTGCGCTGCTGCAATCCAGTTGGTACAACAAAAAAATAATTTTTGTACCTATTTGCTTAAGATAGTATCCGGTGATTTTTTATATTTTCAACTGCTACACACAAATATGAACAAAAATACAGAGTCTTTCAATTAAAAAATACAACTATCAAATTAAGTTAGACGTATCATGTATTTTGAGCCACGGATTAAGGTACGTGTCCTAACCTGGCTCAAGGTACATGACCATGCATAAAAGAGTAAACAAAATCACATAACCTCAAAATAATGAATAAAATAACAAAAAGTGTATCAGATATATTAGGTATAAGTAGAGTATTACATGCAATAAATAGCTTCTATACTAACTAGACTAGACTAGTTTGGATACACACGACTTAGAGAATATCATCATCAATGAAATGGACAATAATATTACTCAAATATTGAAAAAAGCTGAAAAGAAATACTGTCCTCGTCCTGAAAACAATAACAAAAAATTAAGCCACAACACAAAACATCTTCTAGAGGAAAGAAGAAAACTTAGGGAAAATCAAGATCATAACCAAAATCAACTAAGAATTTTGAATAAGAAAATTAAAAAGGAAGTTAGAAAAGATCTGAGACGATACAATACGATGGAAATAACTAGAGTAATAGAAGAGAACAAAAGCTTAAAAGTACTCAGACAGAGCATGTCCATTGGAAGAAAAAACGTCCACAAATTAGGAAATGAACAGGAGCAAATCATTGAGGATAGAGTTCAAATTATGAACACGATAGAGAGTTTTTATAGACAACTATACAAAGAACAGCAACGTAACCGGAGTGGATCATTACCAAAGATAATCAATCAGGGATCTGAAATTTTACCGGACGTAACACCCAATGAAGTTCGAAGGTCAGTGCAAGAAATGAAAAACAATAAGTCCCCCGGAGGCGATGAAATAGTGGCAGATGCCTTGAAAGTGGCTGGAAAAAGATTATTGCAGGTCCTTGCCAAACTATTCACTAGATGTTTGCAGGAAGCAATAACAGCAACCCAGTGGTATAACGCAGAAATTATCATTCTTCATAAAAAAGAGGATGCTACCGACCTCAGGAATTACAGGCCCATAAGTCTACTTTCACATATTTATAAACTATTTACAAAAATAATTACGAAACGACTAGAAAATAAATTGGAATTTTATCAGCCCATAGAACAGGCGGGTTTTAGAAAAGGCTATGGAACAAACGATCACCTACTGGTAATTAAAAATCTTATAGAAAAATGCACTGAATATAATAAACCACTAGCTTTAATATTTGTCGACTATGAAAAGGCATTCGATACCGTAAATCAACCAAAAATGTTGAAAGCCTTGACAGAATGCCGAATTGACTATCGGTATATAAATATAATTAAACACATATACCAAAACGCAACAGCCAGTGTTAGAGTGGGTGATCGTCAAACCCAGCAATTCCCGATACAACGTGGAGTACGCCAAGGGGACACCATATCGCCGAAACTGTTCACTACGCTTTTGGAATATATACGTCAAAGGGCAACACTGACCGACAAGGGCATAAACATAAATGGAGAAAAGCTTAGCCATCTAAGGTTTGCAGATGATATTGTACTAATAGCTGATAGGATAGATGAGGCCAAAGAACTTTTAAATCAGCTCTACCTTTCCTCGCTAGAAGGGGGATTGAAAATAAATATATCTAAAACCCAGATGATGACAAATCTTGAAGTCAGCGAAGATATATGCGTAGGAACAAGATCCATAGACCAGGTAATGGCCTATAAATACCTAGGTCATGAGATTCGCATAGAAAAAGATAACCAAACCGTTGAGCTTCTCCGTCGTATAAGACTGACTTGGGCAGCCTTCGGCAAGCTGAACCATATTTTCAAATCGTCTGATATACCAATATGCCTTAAAAGAAAAACGTTTAATCAGTGTGTTTTGCCAGTGTTAACTTACGGTGCAGAAACGTTGACCATGACAAGGAGAACAGTTCAAAAGATCCGTGTCTGTCAAAGGGCGATGGAGCGTGCTATGTTAGGCGTTTCACTAGGAGACAAGATCCCAAATCGCCAGCTACGACAAAGAACAGGAGTGGCTGATGCAGTAGAGAGAGTAGCAACACTGAAATGGAACTGGGCAGGTCACGTGGCTCGAATGACAGATAATAGATGGTCAAAACGGATACTGGAATGGAGACCAAGAGATGATGCCCACCGAAGCAGAGGTCGTCCACCAACACGTTGGACTGACGATCTAAAACGTTGTCATAGGAATTGAATGCAAGAGGCACACGATCGAAATAGATGGAAATTATGAGGGAGATCTATGTCCAGCAGTGGATAAGCGAAGATTGAATGAGGATATAACAAGAAATATGATAAAACAAGAATTATTAGAAAACAAGTTACTTTGAACTCCAATATCAAAATTTCATGAAAAAACACGTGCACATAGCCGTCGATCTAACAATATTCAACTGAATGGGATTCGTATTTAATGCGCAGGCGATGGTTTACATTGAAGCCAGCCAATTCACATGAAATAGCAATATATTTCGTGGGGTGGCTCGAGGCACAAGACCACTCAAGGTACATGACCCGCCCCTAAAAACCACATAAAAGTACACAAAAGATGGGAGAAGTTTTTCCAAGTTAGAAGGAAATCAATATTGTTTTTTCTTTGTATTTAATATTTGCCTTTTTCATTAGTAAAAAAAACTATGCTTGTTTTAATAAATACTAAGAGAGAATAAACAGAACAGCTCCCTTGCTTCTATACCGTAGTTTAAGATGAAGGTTGCATAAACATAGGAGCAATGACATATAAATGAAAGTAGGGAGCTGTTTTGTTTCCTTTTTGTTTTGGTATGAGTTATATTCTTCTGGTTCATGTTAAACTAGCCTAAAAATATATCGAACAAAAAGAGAAGGAACGTGTACACTGTAGAGTATATATAATATTTTATAAACAAAAAAGTTGATGAAGTGATGAAGAAAAACAGAAAATTATATACATAAATTAAATTCGTTATGTTAGGTTACGGCTAGTAGTTTTAGTATAGCATCTTCATAAGGGTAAGACTGTATATTAATAACAACTGTATTTTTATAATGTAATAACTATTTTTAGTACGTTTTTGATAATGAGTTAAATAAACTAGAAAGCTCAAACAGGCCTTAAAGAGTTTTACTTAAAGCCCAATCGATTACTACAAAACCCAATACATCTATATGATTAATGCTCACCTATTTGGATGCAAAACTCTATAAAATAATATACTTAAATAAATATAATAAAAAGTTCCTGATCTAAAGAATTAATGCGTTAAACACGTTGTGGAACTAGCGTGTAGACACCTTTAGTAGCATAATACTTACAGATGCTCTGAATAGCAAAGAGCAATGGACACTCCCACACTTACCATTTTTAGTATTCTCGAGGCTACTACCATTAGCAAAGCTGTTAAATAAGTGGGTATATAGAACTCCAGCAGCTATATTGCCTTCTGAACAATCAAACAATTTATTCCAAATATTTTCGAATAAGAAATGAGATTGAAAGGGATCGCCCAGTCAGCCCACGCGCATGTTAATGAGTATTGAGGAATTCTAGGACAGAACTGTGACATTATTATCAATTTGTGTTTAATAAGACATTGATTGGTGTTAATCGTGTTTGAGTGACAACTTGTGCCTGGAGCTTTATATCACTCTTTGAGATTGCTATCACTAATGACATTTTACATTTGTTTTTTCATATCTGACTTCATTAAAGAGAAATTTAGAATCTTTTAAATATATTTGTGTAATACTATGCAGAATTTGGGCCAAAAATACATACTGTTTTAACCTCCACACTTGTATTCTTCTTTTCTGCATTCACAAACGTTACAAGCAAAATTTGGATCTTTTACCCAGATTTTTATTTCATTTTTATATATTTTTTTAACGCTGCTTCTCTCTCTGTTTTCTAGGTATGTTCTTCTAGTTTTATTTTAATATTCTTATACTATTTCATTTCTTCATTCATGTTATCAGCTTCATTATTATGTTAGCGATTATTATATAAAAATGAAGATATTTCTCATCTTATCTACGAGCCCCTTCCCATATCAGTTGGCCCACCTATGGAATTTGCAGTTTAACTCGATTACCATAAATAAATTATACTCCCATATAGTTCCCATATTAATTAATATGGCATTTTTATTAATATCTCTTAAAAACATTACCCTTAAGGTTTTTTATTTATTTTCAATAATAAAAAGAATTTCATTAAACCTTGGCTGTGCATTCACATGTCAACATACGTTGATTGTTTTATAATTACGTTAAATCCAGAGGTAGCTATGGAAAAATGACATCAAAACAATAATATTATCAGTTAATCTCAAATGTATTTTGTAGTATTGTAAAGCTTTTTGCCGTTTCTGGATTGTACAATGGGTCGAGGTAAAGTTATCAATGAGAAAATTTGTTCAATTATTATTAGATTTTTTAATTTTGGAAAATCAAATTTGGACATCACGAATATGTTGCAATTGTTACGCATATAGTGTAAGAAATATAGTCAGAAGATACAAAACTACAGGTTCTGTCGTCACAATACCTAGAAATGTACGAAAAAGTAAAATAACCGAAGCAGATCTAAGGGCATTGAGACATATTATAATGAACAACCGACAAGAAAATTATATGGAGTTAATCGTTTAGTGGAGTGACGTTATTGGAAGACACGTTTCTATATCAACATGTCACCGAGAGACCCACATATTAGGATTTGGTACTTACAAAGTAAGTTTTAATTAAAACTTACTTTGAAAAAATTAGTACGAATTGTTTTTAATAAATTTCATTTTATTTTAGGCTAAGGAAATGTTACTTTTACTGTTACAACAAAAGAAAAAAAAACTAAGATGGTCAAAAGAGCATACATATTGAACTCGGTCTCAATGGGATTCAATACAATAAAGTGATAAGTCCAGATTTGAAGTGTGTGTTGGAGACAGTAGGAGTTGCGTCATTCGCAGGAAAAATGAAGCCTTCCATCCCGACTTTAATGTATATAGTGAAGCCATTTTTGAAGAAGCATTACTAGCTCAAAGTGAAGGAATAATAATTAACGGAAGATCTATTTACAACATAAGATATGCAAATGACACCTCCAACAAGCTGGCAAGCTCTGCTGAACAACTCCAATTACTGATAAACAAAACAAACAGTTTCTGTGAAAAATATGGACTAAAAATGAATATAAAAAAGACCAAATACATGATAATAACAAAGAAAACAAATATACCAACAAACATACATTTGGGAAATGTACCGATAGAAAGGGTTGATAAATACAAATACTTAGGAACCTGGATTTCAGACAATAATGATCAAACAACCGAAATAAGAACAGCTTAAGAACAGCTGAAGATAGACAAACGTTTGCCACCATAACCGCTAACCTCCATTGATGGAGACGGCACTTGAAGAAGAAGAACCGAAATAAGAGCAAGGATATAAATAGCAAGAAATGCGTTTGTAAAAATGAAAACAATCCCCTGCAACAAAGACCTTAGATTAGAACTGAGAGTAAGAGCACTGAGATGCTACGTGTTTTCGATACTACAATATGGGCTTGAAAGCTGGACATTAAAGCAAGAACACATAAATAATACAGTGAAAGATGAGAGGAGGAAGGAGTTTAGGAAGGAGAGTCTCATGGTTGAAGAATTTAAGGGACTGGTTTAAATGCAGTTTTATAGAACTCTTCAGAGCAGCAGTAGATAGAGTAAAGATAGTGATGATGATATCCAACCTCCGATCGGGAGACAACACTTAAAGAAGAAGAATCCCCACTGTCTAAAGGAAAAGTCAAATTTCCTGCATCTATCATGATCTGGGACAGCATGTCGTCTAAAGGCGTGGAAAAGTTACATTTCATCGATGCGATTGTAGACATGGACCAAAAATATTTGAATATTTTAGAAGAATATTTTAGAAATTTTTTTACCGATTATGTAACACCGTTTAACATCAGCGAAAGATTTTGTTTTCCAACAGGGCGGCGCAGGTTGTCATACCTCAAAAAAGAGTTTAAAATGGATTGAAGACCATGGCATAACACTTCTAGAATGGGTTTCTAACAGTCCTGACTTCTCCCCGACAGAGACTTTGTGGCGCGAAATGAAAAATAGCTTTGAGAAAGCATCCTGCCAGGTCCGTCAATGAATTGAAGGAAAAATTGCAAGAGATATGGGATTTGTTTACATTAGAATTTTGTCAGAACTTTGTAAAAACTATGTCTCGAAGAATTGTGGATGTCATTAAAAATAAAGGGGATGTAACTCAGCGGTAAACTTTCACATTTTTTTTGTTAATATTACATATTCTATGCGTTCTTTAGATCTATTACTATTCTGTTTAATTAATAGTTTTCATTACGTTGTAAAATATTTTCTATAATTAGGAAATTCAAAAATGTTGTTCGATACATTAAAATTTCTAAAATTTACGCTGCGCTTTTATTTTTGTTCTCTAAAATTTAATTTTCTTATCAATCTAACGTTGGCCCAACTGATATGGGAAGGGGCTCGTATAGCAGGCCTGAGTTTAAAGAAAAAAATTTCACAACTGCTAAAAAAATTTAAATTAGCTGAGTCTTCACATTTTCAACTATCTAACGTTGTGGTATTAACATAACTAACTTAAAATTTCTATCCAGTCTCCTAATGTAGACTTAAACGGCAGTCCTGTACATTTCACCATTCAATAGAACTTCACTTAGTCCGTTTACTTAAACTGTATGGATAATTCGAACGAAGTATAGACAGAACACAACTAAAGATAACAATTTTCTACTACTTTTATCTGATACAAGTCCGTTTTTAGTGCAATTATGCCAAACAAATACTTGTTGTGATAGTTTGAAACCGGAATCAGTCACATCGCATCGACTTTGATTCATATAAAATAGTACAGTCGTTATATTACTTAGAGGTGCTTATAATATATAATTGTGTAAAGATGAAAATACAACATTTAAAAACACAAGGAATTTTATCAAATTTTGACAAAACGTGTTATATCTACTAAAAGGAAATACTCATCAACGTTTGGTGCCGATTATAATAGGAATTTTTCTACTCACTTATAAATCATTAATTAATACGTATTCCGTAAGAAGATGCCAGAAGAAAGTGAGTTTAAATGGCATAAGATTTAAAGCCTGCAACAAATCAAAATTATAGTTTGCGAAATTGGTTATATAGAAATTGATGGCATCAGTATTGAACAAGTAATGGCAATAAAATACCTGGGAATTACACTGTCTCGCTATGGAGACCTGGAAAAAGAACTGGGAGATCAAGTACAAAAAGCAAATAGACTGACAGGATGCCTTAATAACACTATATGGCGAAACAGACACATTAACACTTAGATGATGTCAAGAATTTATAAATCCAGTGTAAGACCAATAATGACATATGCCTCAGAAACAAGACCCAACAAAGCCACAACGCAAAGGTTACTGGAAACAGCAGAGATGAGAGTACTGAGAAAAATTACAGGAAATACATTGAGAGATCAAAAGAGAAGTAAAGACATTAGAAGAAAATGTAACGTACAGTGTATAAATGAATGGACACAAAATAGAAAATAAGAATGGAATAACCAAATAATGAAGGAGACCCGTGTCGTCAAAATAGCAAGAGATAAGTCACCAATCGGCAGCAGAAATATCGGACGATCGCGCAAAATATAGAGTGACAATCTTCCATAGAGGTATTAATTCGCCAATGAACAAGCAGAATTGCTTATAAAGAGGAAGAAGAGGACATTGGTAATACGATTAGTAAACATACATCCTTTGTACTTTCTACAAATTTGGAATGATTGTCTACATATCAAAGGCTACAACTTCATATTGGTACAGGTGCTATCCGAAAAATGAGAGACCGTGAGCAACGTCTCTTTACATACCTTAGGAACCACCTTTTTACTTTTACATCAGTAGCAAAAGAATAGTTTACAACAACTTTTCCACAGCTTATTGTATCATATTGCAATGCTGCCAAGACTGTATCGAGTGGAATAAGGAATTTGCCTAAATTTTAGCTATGATCTACAGTACATAATACAACATGTATACAATGCATGTGAAAGGTACGGACTGCAAATGAATCAAGAAAACGAAATCAATGATATTCTCAAAAAAACCACAAAATATAGATAACCTGATCATCAAGTATACAACGATCGAAAGAGTAACAACATATAAATATTTAGAAACGTGGCTAACCGAAGATGGAGATCAAACAAAAGAAATCAGATCTAGAATAGAACTGGCAAGAAACACGTTCATAAAATTGAAGAACTTACTTTGCAACCGTAACCTTAATCTACGTTTTTTCTACTTTACTATACGGTATGGAAGCGTGGACAATAAAACAGTCTGAAATCAAAAAATTAAACTCCTTTGAGATGTGGTGCTACACGAGAATCCAAAGAATATCATGGACTGAAAAAGTAACTAATATAAAGGTGTTACAAAGAATGAAGAAATAATGTGAAGTCATAAAAACTGTTAAAATTAGAAAGATTCAATATCTGGGTCATATAATGAGGGGCGAGAAGTACGTATTACTTAGAATAATTATGCAAGGGAAGAGAAACCCAGGACGACGCAAAATATCCTGGCTAAGAAATTTGAGAGAGTGGTTCGGTTGCAGCTCATTAGAATTATTCAGAAGCGCGGCCGATAATACAAATATACAAAAAATTTCATACATAATAAAAACATTTAATGTATAATAATAATGCAAATACAAAACAAAACAAAAAGTGTAAAACCTTAGTAACATTGATTTACGAAATACGCAAATGTAACTAGGAAAAATAAGGTTTTATTCAAAGTATATCAAAATTGATAAGGAGGGCTCGGCTTGACATTTTAATGTGATTTATTAGTGCTCTATTTAATTGACTTACATTCGTACTAAACTTTTTTTCGTGAGGCATATGATAAACCAGACCGTTATAAAACAAACTACTTATATAATGTATTACTTGGCGCCTCATTGGGGTGTATTAGTGTTACACACTGGTGCCCCACGTTGGGCGCCAATGTGTAATAATATAGCAACCACCTAGACCGTTGTGTGCAAATTCTTTAAGAATAAAATGACACCTTATTTGTGTTAGTACAAAACGATACTTGATATACGTGATGAACGTTAGTATACTTGCAGTATACTATGGGAGTAAATGAACCAAATAAACTAAATAAAATGAACTAAAATAATTGAAAATTTAAATTGAAGGATAATTATTAAACACAATATTTAAGTTGGTAGAAAATATGAGCTCCAACCAAATGAATAAAATCAGAAGAAACTGTAATAAGATAAATATTTAAAGGAAAATAACAAACATGTGACGGTTATAACGTTACATAATATCTAATACTTCAATACTCATCACACTATATTTTTTACTGCTTATGTAAAACTAATCTAAACATCAGCTAAATTCTTAATTTTTTTCCTCTATGGATTGTCACTCTATCTTTTGCACGGTCGTCCGATACTTCTTCTACCGATTGGTGATTTATATCTTACTATTTTGACCAATCATATTGACGAGTACTGGGATCGGCTAAAACATTGTCTACTGGAACCCTGTAAAGAAATACTAAAGACTTCCGCAAGGAGAAAAGAAGATTGGATGAATGACGAGATACTCAATATAATGGAACAACTGAGACAATTCGCCAACATTACTAGCAGATTTAGAAGATCACCTTTAGAAGAAAAAGTCGAATCGGTTATACATTGTACATTATATTTTCTTCTAATGTTTTCACTCATTTTTCGATCACTCAGCATATTTTCTGTAATTCTTCCCAGTACTCTCATCTCTTCCGTTTTCAGTAGTCTTTGTGTAGTGGCTGTGTCTGGTCTTGTTTTGATGCGTGTTATTATTGGTCTTACACTGGCTTACTAAATTCTTGACATCATCTCGGTGTTAATATGTCAGTTTCATCATATATTGTTATTGCTAAATTATCATTAAAAACTATACCGCTATACTATATTTTAGAACCAATTTTGGAATTTTTTATCTCCAATAACCTGTTTAAGATATTTTCACATTAACTTAAAATTTCCTCTATTTATTTTTTTTTGTTTTATTAATTATTAATCCTGGCTTATTTTAAAACAGTAACTTGCTTTTAATCTCTTGCTTGTTTATATCTGTTCCAATCATCTACCTCATTTTTTGTAAACCGAAATCTTTTATATTTAATAATTTTATCTTTAACTGCTTTTTATAATGTTTATAGAATCAGGTTCTGTATCATATCGTCATCAAATATTTTCGTTTAATTGTTTCATTTTTCTTATGTGTGTTTACATGCAATCCTACTTCCTAATTTAAAAATTTATTGTGGTTTATTGTCTTATTATTTTATAAAATTTATAAAATAATAAAACAATATATTTCACGAGACAACTTAAAAACATTGGGTAGACTTTAAAAGCCAGAAATCAGTACAATAGAATAACGACCCATTGTATGATCCTGTATTCACTTTCATAGAGCTTGTACACTTCGTAAATTAATTGTAAATAATGTTTAATGTCTTTACTAAGTTTATTGCTTGGTCTAGAGGTTATTAAAAAAGTTTTTAAAAGTACCAAACAACAGTTGTATAGTTTTAGTGTTACGGAAACTGGTACGTTACAGGACAGCTTATTATTCAGAAAACATCTGATTTAAAATAGAAGATTTAGTATAACTTCTTGTGTTCTTTATGAGCCATATTTTTGACAATACACGAAGTTTAGTATAGCTAGGCTTACCATAATTATGAAACTCTTAACCGGGACAGTAAATTGTGCATAGGGTAAAGTATAAAAAAAACGATTAACCTGCTGCCAAAAATTTTTATTAATAAAATACCTATTTGTTGTACCATTCATACTTCTCTGTTGTATGTACTTTTTTTAATAAAATGTTATTTTTTTTTATTTTTTCGTAAAAATCGTTACATTTAATAATTATTAAAGTTTAATTTACAGTATAGTAATGCTTGTATGGTAGACTCCAACATACGACTTCTATCGTCCGACCAAATATGTTTCATCATCGAGAAGACACGATCTAAAGAAGCGGAGGTGCCTGGTAAGCACAAAATATATTGCACCATTTTTACCAGGTTGAGTGTATCGATGTGTTTAAATAGTAGAACCCATTTGTCAACATAATCAATTTGTATCGTCGTGGAATTTCATTCATTACTCTTTGATTCTATAAAAACTTTCGTAAGTGACAGCTCGTCAAAAAGGTTGTCAGTATTAATATTTTGTCGATCGTCCGAACCGTGTATTTTGTTTATAATTTCAGCAGATCCTTCGATTTCGTCCCATTTTAATACGGGATTCAGTCCAATCTATTCGAAAACTCCGAAACTGTCTTCCCACAATTCAATGTATGAAATGCATCGTCGGTAAAAATCAGTTACTTCTATTTGAAATTTATCAATATCCTGGCTACTACCAAGACTCTTTAATTATAATTGTTTCGCTCTTTGTGGTACAATATTGCTGTCCATGCGTCCTTGAAGATTAGATTTCAATCTTCTTAATTCCAAAATAACTATTTACAAATTTAAAAATAAGTCGCACTTGCTTCACTTTTTTCCATGAGTAGTACAGTCTTCTTAAAATTGTTTAATTGTCCATGCACAAACCAAAAATATAACTCACCCGTGTCACTTTCAAAAAAATCTCGCATTGCACGTGGGCAGTTATATTGGGAAAGGAAATATGCTTTTAGTCCTTCGAATATATTTAGAATTTTATCAATTGCCGACAAAAGAGAGAGAAATCTGGTACTTCCATATTGGATTAGATTTTTATATTTCAGATCTACATATTCACAGAATTCCTTCAACTGAGTTACTCGAAATGTGTAGATATGAAAATGTTTATATATTTTGACAACTAGTGCTTCAATTTCGATTGGTAAACCATCCACAGCATTTTGAAGTGCATTGTGTACAATATGTGCGCCACATCCAATTCCTACAATATCTACACCGAGTTCTTGTTTAAGTCTTTTGTAAACATTATTTTGTCCTCTTCTATGCACACCTCCAAAATTTGTATTACAATTGTCGCCACAAAATGTAGCTAATTTTTTTGTAATGTCATGACGATGTAATGTTGAAATTATATTTTGAGTCAATAGTTCCGATGACTCACCCTGAACGGACCCAAAATTCAATAGTTTCACATGTACACCTTCTAATGGTAAAAAGTATCTAACAATAATCGGTGCCAGTTTGATGTGCTTTTTATTTGAGGTGTCGTTAGTAACACTTACGAAAAAAGCCTTCTGTAAGTCGGTGTGTAACTCTGACAAAGACGCCAACACATTTAAAATGATCGCTTCACATTTGGTTCTCGCAACCCCAAATTTTGATTCAAAAAATTTTGAAATCAATTTTGACGTACAATCAGATGTTTTGAAGCTTATATCATGCATTGCCGTGTGATAAGCGAATGTGGCCTCTTTAGCTGCAATAACTAAATCGTTTTGAATGAGATCATCATTTAAAAAAAAATGATAGAAGAAGTACTTGCAATCGCCGTTACACCAGTCTTGTGTTTTGCATACTTTAAGTGATCTTTAATATCTGCTCTCCCACCGTGTGCAATTGAAAATTCTGAAAAACATTACTGGCATTTCACCCTGCTATTTTCACTACAAAGCTTTTTTATAAAAGGATAATCTTTTTCAAGTTCGCTTGTGAATTTGCAATTTCTTTTCGGCATTTTATATCAAACACAGCAATTAAATAAAACACAAAGTGTTTTCGTATTTTACCACCGTTCACAAAAAAAAAACGAAATGTAATCGCACTGCAAATGATTAGGGTAAACTGAGATCTGTTTTTTTTAAATTCATCAATTCTTGATTTTTTTAATGATTATATTCGTTCACGACTCACTGAAATAAAGTGTTTAAGAAATGTGATACGGTGAATTGCTGAATTGGTCATTTTGATGATTTCGAGAACTAAGCACGTCTTCTGTGGGAACCTATTAAAATATCTTATCAATCAGATGTGCAGTCTTCATTATTAGAATTGTTTATATAATACGAACGTGAATAATCTTATTTATTATTAGTAAAAATGAATCCAGGAGGAAAAAAATCATTCGTGTGAAATCAATTAACAAAAATTCAAAATTACGACAGATTTGTCAAGCCGGGACAAAATGACAAACCGTCCGGGACTCCGGGACCGATGTCTAAAACTGGGACAATTCCAGTTAAATCGGGACGTATGGTAAGCTTAAGTATAGCTAATACAAGAAATTATGGAATCTCTAAAGAATGTACACAGAATATTTTAAGCATTTAAACAAGTTCAGCGAATCCATGAATAAAATTTTATATATCTAATATATTAAGTACATAAAACGCATACTTATATAACCCAATGTATCTGAGTCTCGACGGGTAAAATGTTTTTATTTTAAATGTTATAATATTTATATTATGTCTAGTATTTGTTTTTTTTATCCATCGGTAATATTACCATAATTTCTCTGTTTTTATGTTTCAAGTTATCTAAATCCCTTTTTGATTTAATGTTTAAAAATTGCTGTTGGTTTTTATTGATGTTTGTAAAGATACCTTGTGTTTCGCTATGATATTCAGAATTTTTAGAAATCTTAACAATATTCAGAAAGTCAACTTATAACATACAATAGTGGAAAAATTATTATCAAATAGATTATTTCATGACAGAAAAATTGAAAAAGAAAATATGAATGTAAGGACAGCAGGGGGCAACAGCAAGTCAGACTGTAAGCTAAGAACATAAATTGCTTGTGCTGGATATGGAAATGAAAGCGAAGCGAAACCAAAATGTAAACGTTCACAAAAAGTCAAACAATCTATTTTAGAAGGTAGGAAAGACGGTCTATTACGGACAAAAATAGAAGAATTAATTAGTTGGGACGAACTTAAAAGTGAATGCTAGTACAATTTGGAGAAATCTAACTTATATTATTAGATATATTTTAATTTCAATGCTTGGAACAACTTCAGAGAAAATATTAAAAAAAAAACCGTTATTGTGGTAAAGCAAACTCCTAAAGAAAAATTCAGAAAAAGCTATGGCATCGATTTATAGCAGAGGGCCTGAAAGAAAATATATACAATGGGCAAACATAGAATAAAGGAAACAAACGAATCTTAATAGATGTATCCGAGACAAAAATAATAAAATAATAGTGCACGAAAAGAATATCAAAAGGCAATGTAAAAAATACTTTGTTAAACGAACACTTAGTTATCTTATCAGTTATCAGTTACTGAACTAACTGATACAGTAACAGCATCATCATGAATATACTCTGCTATTGAACGTGAGACTTCTTCATTCTCTTCCACTATTCCCTAGCATGTGCTTTCTGCATCCAATTTCCAGCTAAGTTTTTTATATATCTTGTTGGTAGTCTACCTCGGTATCTCTTGTTTTCTCTAGGTGTCCATTCTACGGGTCTTTTGGTCTACCTATTATCATTTAAACGTGCTATATGACTAGCCCATCTCTATTTGGCTTGTAAAATCTTTTCTATGACATCTGTTGTTTAATTCCTCTCCCTTTCTTTCCCTGTTCGGTATCATTGTTGCAGTTGCGCAAGTTGATATAAATATTAAGTACATATTAAATAGAAATTATTTTAGTTGCAAGTATTAGTTAACATCAGCGCTAACCTCTGTGCCACACAGTTATTTCCGGAAGGCAGCCGCTTCGGAAGAGCGGCTACAGGCTTTCTAAATCACTTTTGTTCCCGATCTGCTCCGACACAGTATTGTGTCCTACCCGCAGGGTACCCTAGCTACCGCCGCCAACATTTTACGCGGTAAAGTAGAACATACATACAATCATATCCCTTCTTGGTATTCCCAGTAAGACTCTTTTTATTGCGATTTGGGTTACTTTTAATTCACTGATAGATTTTTTAGTCAGTGTTAAAGTTTTGTTTTGTAAACGTTTTTCTTTAAGGAAATCGGTAGCGTTCCTTTTAGAATATATTGCATCTAACAGTTTATGTTCAGGCATACTTATTCTATTGCCTGTTTTAGTCGTATCGGAGGAGATCTGGATGACTACACTTTCCTTTTAGCGAAGGAGATCTGGATGACAACACTTTGCACCGAGGCTGAAAACCTATATAAACTCAGCGACAGCTTCAATCTTCGCAAGAAAATTAAGGAAATTACTGGTGTCTTCAAAAAAAAAACAAGTCACTGGTATACATAATGACCAAAATGAACTAATAATGGACCCTAGCGATATACTTAATACTAGGAAATTGTACACAGCCAATTTGTTCAATGATGACAGAACACAAAAACCACCACAACTGGGAGACCATTTGTATGGACCAAGTATTTTGAAAGCTAAAATTATCCACACTATCAAACTATTAAAAAGTAACAAAACCCCAGGACCAGATGATATGTACGCAGAAACAATCAAGGTACTTAATGAAGAAAACCTAGACATTATTGTCAAGCTCTTAACGACATTTACGATACGGGCCAGATTCCAAAAGATTGGCTTCGCTCTACATTTATCGCCCTACCAAAAACACCACGTGCGAACTTCTGCAAGGACCACCAACTAATAAGCCTAATGAGTCACTTTTTAAAACTTTTCCTGAGAATACTGCACACTAGATTGTTTAAGAAATGTGAAGAGGTCAGTGGATGGAGTCAGTTTGATTTCAAAAATGAACTTCTCACGAGAGAAG
This sequence comes from Diabrotica undecimpunctata, assembly GCF_040954645.1. Classification (NCBI taxonomy): domain Eukaryota; kingdom Metazoa; phylum Arthropoda; class Insecta; order Coleoptera; family Chrysomelidae; genus Diabrotica; species Diabrotica undecimpunctata. Next base: position 121,888,324 of record NC_092809.1, on the reverse strand, counting down.
CGATCTTTAGTATCCAACATTAATACAGAATTGTTTAGATCAAAGAAAGGATGTTTTTGTCTGTTTCATTATGAAAAAGCATTCGATAATGTAAAACACGAATTGATGATAAAATATCTACAAGAGTTGTAATTGGACGACAAGGATATAAGAATTATCGCCAATATGTATTGGAACCAGACAGCAACAGTACGTCTTCAAAATTTCAAGGAAACAGAAGATTTCTCCATTAAACAAGGAGTAAGGCAGGGTTGTATACTGTCTCCAATGCTGTTCAACTTATACGTAGAAAAAGCCTTCGCAGAAGCAGTGGCAGACTCTAATAAGGGTATTAAAGTTACCGGCATATTTATTAATAACATCAGGTATGCCGATGATACAGCCATAGTGGCAGATAACATCGAAGATCTTCAATGCCTTTTAAATGATCTAACTTTTGCAAGTGAAGCTCGGGGTTTGAAAATAAATATCAAGAAGACAAAAACAATGATTATAAGTAGAAATAATTACCCCAACGCAAAGATATATGTCTCTGGAGAAGTAATCGAACAGGTCAGGCAATTTAAATACTTGGGTTGTTTACTGAACGAGGGTTGGGACCCCGAGAATGAAATAAAGAGCAGAGTTAAACAAGCCAGAAATGCTTCTTTGAGGCTTCGTAAGTTTCTGACTGATCGCAAATTGGACTTCAACCTCCGATACAAGATGCTTAAGTGATGCTCCGATACTGCGTCGAATGCTTAGAATATCATGGATGGACAGGGTCAGAAATGAGGAAGTACTCAGAAGAGCGGGCTTACAGGATAGGGAACTTTTTAGTTATGTAAAAAGTAAGAAGACTGCATACTTGGGACACATATTACGAGGAGAAAGATATACTTTTCAGCAACTGATACTCGAAGGGAAGATAGAGGGTAGGAGAGATCTGGGACGTAAAAAAATGTCATGGCTGCGCAATATTCGACAATAGACAAGAATCCACAGCTATGAAATGCTTCGCAATGCTGCTAAAAACAAAATTATTTAATCCTGACTATTTAACATCTCACCTGACAAGACGATACGGTGGACGCCTATGCAGAAATGCACGGCACTTTAAGAAGAAGTTGTCTTATCACTCCAACACTAACAGCATTTGTTAACAATTTAAAACCTTTTCAGTCATGAATTATGATTTTGTTATATTACAGTTTCATGCTTGTGAATATATTTTATATAGTATAAATTTTTTATAAATTTTTGGTCCCAACTAGAATTTTGTAAAAAGTGTCCTTTTCGAAATATTTGTCGACTTAGCTATATCTATATTGTGGGTTACCAGTATAAAACTATTTTTGCTATTTCTCTACGTCATGAGTCGATGATAAAGTTCGATTAGTTCGATGAGTTCTTTTATTTAAAAATAAATACAATAAAAGTACTGATGATGATACAGTTTGTAACAATTATTGTTTTTATTTAAACATTAATGTAAGTTACATTTAACGCATTTTTCATCATGTTCCGGTAAATGATCCATTCTATCCAAACATACTTTAGTAATAAACTCGATGAGTTTGGAGATTTATCCAGTGTGGTGGAAAAGCGACCCTTCTTCCTTGGTACCTAAAGTTTTTTATCAAAAATTAAAGCTTTTTCAATATAAGTACGAAAGTGCAGTACGTCCATGATTGCTTTTTTTGTCTTCCACCCAATTGACAACTGGCAACCCAAATGACTTCTATTTTTGTACTGTAGCCTGGTGTTTACAAAGTCTATGGTGGGTGTAAACATCCTGTTCGTTTACTTTTTTAAGCGAATAAAGGTTTTATATATAATTATTAGAAAGTCTTAATTTATTGACTCCTCCCATGTGTGCCTTGTAGAACAGAAGTACATAAGGTCTTGAAATTTCTATATATTTTTTAATAATTCACTCGTAACTTTTTCACAAATCTTTATTTCCAATGCTTTCAAAATTTGACGCCATTACTACAGCTTTATTATCATATATGTAACTGTACCAGCAGCATAGATATATTTGTGCCGCAGATACTGACTCTCGATTTTCTGACTTTTCAATATTTTCGGTCTTTACCACATCTAAGAGAAAAAAATTTCATCAATATTATTACGACACAGATGAAAAATAAGGTTCAAATAATCTTTAATTGTCAATGTCCGACTAACAGCCATAATCTTCAGAACCATCACTGCCCAATATTTTTATCTCGGAACAATCATTTTCTATTAATTGTGGGAGTTAATGCCCCCAAAGCAAACATCGAGAACTACCGTCCTTGCTCTCACATCTGTATAAATTAGTAACTAAAATCATAACCAACCGCCTAACACATCAGCTCGATTTCTATCAACCTATCGAGCAGGCTGGATTCAGAAAACATTTTAGTACCATAGACCACTTGCACACCGTGAGATTACTGGTAGAAAAATGCACCGAGTATAATGTTCCAATTTATATGGCGTTCGTTGATTTCCATAAAGCTTTCGATTCCATCGAATTATGGGCAGTGCTTGAATCTCTAGAAAATGCACGTATAGATTCAAGATACACTAACATAATTAAAAACATATATGAAAATGCCACCATGCAGATAAAGTTGGACGAAAGCACAAAAACTAATCCCATAAGACTACAACGGGGAGTAAGACAAGGAGACAACATCTCTCCTAAACTATTAACCCTTTCTCTAGAAGACATTTTTAAGAAACTAGAATGGAACAATACGGGTATCAACGTCGATGGATCATACTCAAACCACTTGCGATTCGCAGATGACATAGTTTTAATAGCCGATAATATCCAAGAACTAAATGATATGTTAGAACAATTAAATGCAGTTTCAGGAGCGGTAGGCTTAAAAATGAACTACAGCAAAACAAAAATACTGAGCCGAGACCAGACAAATATAAGAATACAAAATCATACCATAGAAAATGTTGAACATTATGTATATCTAGGTCATGTTATCAAACTAGGAAAACCAAATCAAGATGCTGAAATTAAAAGAAGAACACAACTGGCATGGGGCGCTTTCGGCAAACTAGCATATATCTTGAAAAACACCTCCAATCCTGTAAACTTAAAGAAAAAGGTGTATAACACATGCATCCTACCAGTTTTTACTTACGGCTTGGAGACAGTAGACCTTACCAAAAAATCTGCTAAAAAATTAGAAATAACGCAAAGAGCAATGGAACGAATCATGCTTGGAATATCACTAAGAGACAAGATTAGAAACACCGAGATAAGACGTAGAACGAAGATTAGGGATATTGTGGAAGAAATTGCAAAAATGAAATGGCGCTAGGCAGATCACGTAGCCCGATATAATGACAACAGGTGGACACGGAGAATTCTAGAATGGAGACCAAGGACGACAACAAGAAGCATGGGAAGACCTCAAAAAAGATGGGTAGATGACATAAGAACAGTGGCAGGCAAACACTGGATTGGATTGGCGCAAGATAGAGAAATATGGAAGCAATTGGGAGAGACCTACATTCAGGAGTGGATGGAAAATGGTTGACAAAGAAGAAGAATGCCTCCGATAATGGCTTTTTCATATCCATTATAACCTCTAAAAGTATAATTGTGTTCATTTTTATATAAAAAATAAAAATACAACTTATATTTACTTTGTGTTTACTGTCACAGCATAACTACGTTCTTAGAAGTCCGAAATAACGTTTCAAAATCTATTTTTTGTCACTTAACCTCAAAAATAGGTTAGTTTTGCCTAAAAAATGAAAATCTGTAAAAATTTTGTTAATATGTAGCTTTACACACTTCAGATACAAACTTTATCTTTTATATTTCTACTACTATCGCATAAAGGGAAGCACGAATGACTAGCAGTGAAAGTTAAACTGGTGTTGTGGAATTGGAAGCTGGAAATTGTTTCTAAATATATACAAACTAATTTAGGAGTTGATGTAAACAGTGTCTACAAGGTGACCAAAAGGGTTAAGATCATCATCATCAGTGGCATTACAGCTCGTTATGAGCCAAAGCCTTCTTCAGAACAATCTTCCATTGGCCCCTGTCTCTGGCAACTCTTCTCCATGCTTTTACTCCAATGGATTTTAGATCATCCTCTATGTTATCTTGATACCTAAGTTTTGGTCTTTCTCTGGCTCGTCTTCCCACTGGTCCTCTTCGGTCGAAAATTTTTCTGATCGTTGCATCTTCATCTCGCCTAATTATATGTCCTATCCATCGAAGGCGTGCTAATTTAATACATTTTACAACGTCAGGTTACCCAAAACTTCTGTTTAACTCAAAATTGTAGCGCCTACGCCACAAACCCTGTTCTTGGATTCCTCCATATATTTTCCTTAGAATTTTTCTCTCGAAACGTTTAAGCAATCCTTGGTCATTCTGTGTAAGTGACCACGTTTCAGACCCGTATGTTAACACTGGCCTTATTAGTGTTTTATATATGGTAACTTTAATTTTTCTGGGTAGTTTTGGGGCCATCTGTTTCCTCAAGCCATAATAGAACTTATTGGCAAGCACTATTCTTTTTTGTAATTTCTTCGCTGACATTGTTGTCTTTGGTCAGCAGCGAGCCCAGGTAGACGAAGGTGTCCACATCTTCCAGTTCCAGTTCATCAATTAATAGTTTAGGTATCTGGTTGCCTGATCTAGTACAATACATATACTTGGTTTAAATAAACCCATTCTAAATGCAGACGCCCTTAGTGATCGAAATGCTTCAATCAGAGATTCTGTGGACATAGCAATAATGTCTATGTCATCTGCATATCCCACCACTTGTACAGATTTATTAAAGATGGTGCCATTCGTATTAATATGGCACTCTCGAATTACTTTTTTCTAGTGCAAGGTTAAATAAGAGACACGGCAGTCCGTCTCCCTGTCTCAGTCCATTTTTACAATGGAAGGGTCTAGAAAAGTCGTTTTGGATTCTGACTATACTCTCTACGCCTGTGAGTGTAAGTTCCGTTAGTTGAACAAGATGAAGCGGCATTTGAAATTCCACCATAGCCTGTAGAAGTTTTTGTCTGTTGACTGAGTCGTATGCGGCTTTGAAATCCACGAATATGTGATGGGTGTCGACTCCGAACTCAAGCGTTTTCTCAAGAATCTGCCTGACTGTGAAGATTTGATCCGTTGTTGATTTATTGGGTCGAAAACCGCACTGGTAGTTCCCAACTATTTGTTCAGCATAGGGGATCAATCTTCTGTACAATACGTTGGACAATACTTTGTATGCCACGTTAAGTAGGGTGATGTCCCTATAATTATCACATACCATCATATCTCCCTTTTTGTGAAGAGGGTGCATTACACCTAATTTCTAATGTGTTTAAAAAGGGTGTCACCTCCATTCTTAAATAGTTTGGAAGGAAGATTGTCCAAACCGGGAGCTTTGTTATTTTTTAGTTTTGAAATGGCTTCTCTAATTTCTTCTTCGGAGGGGGGCGGCTCTTGAGCGTTTTCATCCATTTTAGGCAAAGTAATTTTTATTTGGTCTTCTTCACGACTATCGCTAAGCAGTTCTTCAAAATGATTCGCCCACCTGTTTAGTATCTGTTCTTTGTCAAAAGGGTTAAGATATGGTCTACGATAATTTCTCTCAATGTAAACTTTAATACTAATGTAAAGGGTTCACAATAGAAGACAAAAAAAAGTGATTATAGTTTTGTGGAAATTTGATTTTATATGCTATTAGTCGGTTTGATTTTTACATTATAGTATGTGATTTTTCTTCATGTTGTTATCAACATGGTTTTTGATAATTATAATATATTCTATAGGTTCTATATTTACAACCTACCACGTGGCTTCTGTAAATTTATATGCGTGTTTATAGGACTTTAAACACCTTTCGTTAATTTTTCTTTTAACAAATCGCAGATAATTACAATTTTAACAAAGAAGAGTAGGTATTGTAAATTTATAACTATAATTGTTCAACTTGTATGAATGAAAGTCTTTTGTTACAACGAGGATTTTTTGTAGTTATAAAGGTAGTTCTTTCTCTTGTTCCACTAGTTAATATTTATGGATCTTGTAGTTTATTAGCACTGGGAAAAATTTCGCATTTCTGCCATAATTTAGTACCTGAGTCGTGACTGCAGTGACTGTATCATAAAACTAGCGATAGATTCCCAACGAAGAAGTTGAAGGAACGACGGAGACTACAAGTTTTTATAAAAAGTGCACTTAACTACATTCCAGACAAGGGTATATGCATTTCTGAACTACGAATGTACATTATTATTTTTACAGGACGAGTTTAATTTAGATGAGGCTTATATATGCGATAATCCCGGCACAGGAGCGTACAGAAAAGAAATTAATGGGACGTGGAGGTCTTAATACCCGCTTCGGAAGCTGTGTCATTATGTTAGCAATTAGATGGTATGATTAATTATACAAGAATTAATGATGTTTGAATATTTTCCTTACTTTTAGATAAAATTATTAAAAGACAAGAATAAAATATTTTAATGTGTAAAATAATAAAATTGAAAAACTGTACGAAGTAAAAAATATAAATAAAGTGATTATTCTTTATTTACTTATCTCGACAGATCTTAAAATCTTAGGGTTGCAAACCTAAATTACACAATACAAACTATATAATTCTAAAAAGAAATTCTTCTTCTCTTGATGCCACAATATTTTGTAAGTGTTGGTCTGCTTAAGGATCACAGACTCATTAGCCTGATGAGTCACACTTTAAAGATATTCTTAAAAATACTACATCAAAAATTATACAAAAAATGTGAATGGGACATCAGTGACTCCCAGTTCGGGTTTAGGCAAGGTTTAGGAACACGAGAAGCAATAGTAGCAACACAGGTGCTATTCCAAAATTGTTACGATCAGAAGAAGGATGTGTTCCTATGCTTTTTAGATTACCAAAAAGCGTTTGATTGTGTCCAACACCACAAGTTAATGCAGATCCTCAAGAAAGTTGATATAGACCAAAAAGACATAAGATGCATTGAAAACTTGTACTGGCATCAAACGGCACAGTTAAAAATAGACAATTTTATATCCAAACCCATACATATAAGAAGGGGCGTTCGACAGGGATGTGTGCTTTCCCCTCTTTTATTTAACATTTATTCGGAAGCCATATTTCAAGAGTCTTTGGAGGATGCAAAGATGGGAATCAAAGTAAATGAAGTATTGATCAACAACATACGATATGCTGATGATGGTGTCTTAATTTGTGACAACATAGTCGATCTTCAACAACTTGTCACTATAATCGGAGAATACAGTAAGCGAATGGGATTAGAGATTAATACCAAAAAAACCAAATTTATGATCATCTCCAGAAACTTGGATGCACTTGAAAACTCCACCATAACACTGAATACTAAGTCCATTGAAAGAGTGAGTAAATTTAAATACCTGGGATCGTGGCTTTTTGAAGTCTGGGCATCGGACAGGGAAGTAAAATGTCGCATTAAGCAAGTTCGACAAGCTTTCGTAAAATTCAAGAAGGTACTAACTTGTTCAGAGTTCGATCTTCAACTGAGACTAAGGTTTACTAAGTGCTACGTGTGGTCAGTGCTGCTATATGGCGGAGAGGGCTGGACACTCAAAACGAGGGATATAAACAGATTAGAAGCTTTCGAAATGTGGCTCTATCGCCGTATCCTAAAAATACCATGGACAGCGAAAATTACAAATATAGATGTCCTTAAAAGAATAAACCAAGAACCCCAACTTTTCGAAACCATCAAGAAAAGGAAAACGGCGTATCTAGGTCACATCATGCGAAATGAAAAATACCAGTTCCTCCAACTTATAATCGAGGGTAAAATCAAAGGCAAGAGAGGAATGGGGCGCAAAAAAATGTCCTGGCTCCGAAACATAAGGCAGTGGACAGGGATTAACGACATACAATCTCTGATACATATTGCAAGAAATAGAGAATTAATGGAAAATGTGATCGCTAACATCCATTAGTGGATTTGCATCTTAAGAAGAAGAAGGTCTGCTTAAGAATATTCATTCATTCTGTCCTATTTGCTACCTTTCTTTTCCATTATCTGACGGTATCTGTGAACTAAATTTTTTTCGAGCTCATGTTTCATTTACTTCCAGTATCGTTTTTAATATTTTCATTTTGAAAATTCTTAATATATTTTCATCAGTGCCTGAAAGGGTCCACGTTTCACCTCCATACTTCCATACTAATCAATTAATGATTGTTTTATACAGTAAGGTCTCGTTTTATGCGGTGGATACGTTCCACAAAAAATCGCATTTAAAAAAATGCATAAAAAAGATATTATTTGCCTTGAAAAAGTAGATATACGTCCCGTAGCCTTCTAAAATTACATAAAACCAGGACAAAACAATAAAGTTTCAGGAAACTACCATGGCCAAAAATAGTAACATTTGTACCATGGCAGAGTCAAATTTGACCCCCATTGTTTTTTGTATCAAAAAATATTCTTTTTTTAACTTGTTTTATTTTAAATTATTTTGTTTACAGCTACTTTTACATTTATATAAAAATAAACGAATTTGGTTAATTAGATATAACTTTATTAAAAAAAAAACTTTTGTATTCAGTCAAATTAACATAGCTATGCACTTTCTCGAATTATAAGAAAAATAATAATAATGTGCAGTTTTTTTATATCCAATGGTGAAATCTAGGTATCATAGCTCCTATCTAAAATAAAAAAAATCGATTTAGATTTCGTATCTAAAAAATGACAAGCATGATTTTACCTTAATTTTCAACACAGCTTATGCATAACGTCTGTATGCGGGAATGATTTTTGCAAATAAAATCTCGACATTTATCGCACGATGAGCTTTCTTTCTTTTGGTTTTTGGAATATGGACATATTTTACACCTTCCCCTCTTTTTTCGTTTGTGGCTCTGGATTTGCGGCAGGCATTGGTTCCTGAAGTCCGGAAACTTTAAAAATGGCACTACGAATTTCTCTCGGTAAACAAGTTTGTTGAGCTCTACGAGTTAAATGGGCCTTAATAAGTTCTTGACCTAAAGTGGTTAGAAACAATCTTCTTTCCATTATTTGATTTTGCTGAACTCCATTAAAAATTACGTTAGCTTTGAATCCTGCAATGTCCAGAATGCGAAACCATATTACTTGAGGCCATCTACGAGTTCTTCTGCCAGTTTTATAGCATGCACATTTCTTATCCAATGAATCCACCCCACCTTTTGTCTCGTTGTAAAAATTTATAATCTCTGGCTTTCCATTAACCATTGTATTGGAATGATGCATAGTTGACACTAACAACACTGCACGATTTTTCTTAGGAACAAAAGATACAAGGCTCTCGCTTCCTGTAAAACCAAATAAGGCAGAATTAGGTGGCCTGTTTTTTTGGGGTTGAAATTCAGCAGGAACCTCTCTTTTATTTCTTTTTAGAGTTCCAACATATGAAATTTTGTGGCTTCTCAGTTCTTTTATGTGCTCAATGGACGAAAACCAATTATCTGCTATTATGTTTCTATTTGTACCAGAAATTGGTGGAATAAGTGTCAAAACATCTAGAGTGGGGATGGATAACTTTTTTGGATTTGCTCTGCGTGTATCTTTTCCAGTATATATAAAACCATTTAGCAAATAATGTGTCTTAGAGGCTACTAAACACTGCATTTTCAGACCGTATTTGTCTGGCTTATTTTTGAGATACATCCTGAATTGGCACCTTCCTCTAAATGCAATAAGCATTTCATCTACACAGCTATAATTGGACTGGCAATTAATTATAAACATATTAAAAATATTGGATATAGCTGCCAGTTTATCTCCGTGCGCAATACGTTCTTGTCTAGTAGCTGGGTCGTCAAAACAAAGGCTTCCAAGCAAAAAATAAAATCGGTTTAGTGACATGGTTGCTCGAAATATATCACGGCCAATACCATTCGTAGCAAATAAAGACCTTAAATCTTCAATATTGGATTTAAATACCCCAGCTAAATATAATAAGCCTAAGAAGGCCTTTAATTCAATTATGTCAAGATGATTGGTATATTGACACGATAAATTGTGTAAATTATATTTAGAAGCCATATTAGTTATTCGTTCATTGGTTTTCTCAAGAATTTCTTGCAATATATCGTGGCTAATAATACATTCCCAAGCATCAACTGGTTTCTCTGGCATACTAGCTCGAGCTTTTCCAATAACACCAGGTAAATGACTAATTAAATTATGCTTACGTGTACGAGAAAAGGTGGGAGAAGTTTTAGACTACTTGTACCTATTTTTGCCATAAAACACATCCCTCGAGTCAGCTATATCACTTTCTTCACCCGAATATTCACTACCAGTTTCGGAATTATTAATTTGCCAATTTTTTTGGTCATCATCGTCCCATTCCTCTTCACTGTCTGTTTCGTGATCACTGTGTTCACTAGCCTGGTCTAAAAACTCACTGTCACTATCTAATCCATTGTCCATAATTTTTTGTCCCTCCTCTTCAAGTTCTTTTTGTGTCAGAGGACGTTTATTACGACTACACCCCGCCATTTAAAATTACTCATTAATTGCACTAGAAACACTTATACCATAAGCGGGTCAAAATTGACCCTATGCGTGCCTTACTCTGCAGTAGTAATAGATAAACTAACGAAATTTTCGTAGATCGATAAATCACCTACCGGTCGAAGATTAGCAGAAAGCGAGCAATGCTCAATCTATGTTTCGGTAGCGAAACTTGACATTAAAAACGCGGGGGTCAATTTTTGACCCCGCCATGGTACTTAAGGGTTCAAATAGCTTAATTCTTTAACACTCTTTCAGTTTAAATCATAATGTTTTTCTATCAATTTTCTAACATCAACTGCTTTTTCTTGTTTTACTTGTAAAGTAAATCTTTGCCTTTTAAAGCACGTGGCCTAAGAGATTTATTTATTAAGAGGTCCGAAGTATCAACATAATATCTCCTGATGTATTGCTACAAAGTATGTAATAATGTTATTTGATATTTACTTGCTTTATATTTACTTCAGTTTTTTTATACTTTGCAATGTAATTACGGTTAGGCATTTTTTCCAATATAGTCCCGTTTCATCAGCGTTAAATACTTAATCGGCACAATTATTCCCATCTTCAATAATTTTCGCTAGCTCCTGTGGAAATATTTTGGCTGCTGCTTTATCTGCTGTAGCACTCTCTTCTGTGATTTTGATATTATAAAATACATTTCTTTTTATAAACCCAATTAGTCATCCTTTGCTAGCTCAACATTTTTTACCAGCTTGTGAAGTGGAAGTGGCTCTAACTGTTTCATTAACTCATAAAACTGAAGAGCTTTTTCCTGGATTAAATAACCACTTACAGAAATTCTTCTTAGTTAGTTCTTAATTAGTTCCTCAGTCCAAATTGCGATGACTCTTTCTGTTCTTTCTAATAATACATCCCTTGAGTAAGATGAAAATTTGGCCCTTAATTTTGTACCAGAAATTATAGATTTTCTTATAGCAACTTTATTCTTCTTAATTGCTTTTACAGTTGATCCGCCCAAACTAAAAAATGTTTTCAATTGCCGTGGATCCTTCTTTTCCTAAGCGATCTAAAATTGCAATTTTCGTTGGGCCAAATAAAATCTTAAAAAAAGAAATAAAAAAATTAGACTTACGATATTGAGATGGTAAAAACCTCTTCTAATGAAAAATAAAACTATACGACACTTACTTGAGATCTTTCAATCCGAAAACCGTGCTGCTTATTATAATTTATACTGCAACTTTAAATCAGCAAAATTTTAAACAACTTATTATAAAACGAAGCACCGCTAAGAGAAAAATTATTTTAAAACAATAACCGATTATAATCTCCATTCGCTTAGCTCGGGCATATTTTGACAGATTCATTGTCGGAAACCTACAACACAACAATTCCTACTTCTCAGTATTAATAGTTCAAGTATCCTACTATTGCAGACTTCTTTCTTTAAAAAAAGAAGAATTATTCTACATAGTGGAAGTGTATAGTAAACCCATCAAATTTTGGGAGGTATATATTTAAAAAATATATTTTAGTTGTTAAATATAATTTAACATAACTATTTATTATATGGTGCAGTTAAATAAATATTGATTGTCGGTAATTCGCAAAGTTCTATTTTATTTACTATTTAGTTTGTTTACTATTAATATTGGCGATGAGTACGTGTGCTTGGTTGTATAGTAATTCCCAGCCACTTTTAGTCTGTCAAAAAGTAACTAACTTCGCCTGGACTGGGACTGGGAATAGCGAACCGAGTATACCTTTCAATGCGAAATTCGCAATGATGTAATAGTGACATCATGTAACAAGGGAATCCCCGAATTGCAAAGGCTCACTTTATTGATATCTGGATGTGAATAGTTAATATTTATTTATAATAGTCGATAATAGAAATTATTGGATGAAATACAAACCGCGCAATTTTTAAATCTCATAACAGTAATCCGCATAAAAAGAGACCTTATTGTATATAAATTTAGCTTCTCACGACTCATAGTGTGCTCTTTATTGAGTCTTTGTACGCCACTTATTACCACGGTAATACTTGACTAATTTTATTTATTATTTTTAATGGAATAATAAAAATAGTAACTATCATAAAAAATGGCCCGTGACATTGGGGGGTGTCGACAGAAGTGAATACTTCTAATAGCGCATTATTACTATATAGTCCAGTTGTCAGAGATTTGACCTCTAAAAATCATACGAACAAGCTGAATTTTGCTAAGAATATCAATTTTGAGACCTCAAAAATGATACAATAAAACTTACCACTCCTTCCTCCAATTTTCTCCTACGCTTGACAGGCAATTTTGAATACTATTTACTCAGTAATTCTAGTAACTCGACGATAAAAATTCAATACCTTTTGATCAGATTATCTCATTCACAAAAATTAAAAGTGAACAGTGCAGCTTTCGTATGTAATTTTTGTATTTTGCCACAAATGAAGTCAGTTTTAAAAAATGTTAAAAAAATAAACATTGAGCGGTTTTTGCCATTTTTTAAGATTTTAATGAGATCATTAAAATGTATCACTTTGACTAACTGGTTGTAGCATAATTTTGATTGGTAGAGCCTAGTCTACGAGTGCGGTTTTAGGCGGAAGCCAGGGAATAGGAGTGGCAAACTTTATTGCATATTTTTTGGGGTCACACAATTGACATTTTCAGCAAAATTCAGCTTTCGTATTATTTTTAGAAGTTCAGTGGCATTTTCGTCTCTGACGACTGAAGTAATATGTAGTTTAATGAAATTTTATATCTACTTGTTACTGAGTTTTTAATATTTTTATACACATCTAAGTTTTTGAAAATTTTAAAAATCTTATTTTTTCCTTTAAATATTTAATTTAATTTAATTTAATTTATTTTATTTTATTTTATTTTATTTCATTTTATTTTATTTTATTTTATTTTGTTTTATTTTATTTTATTTTATTTTATTTTATTTTATTTTATTTTATTTTATTTTATTTTATTTTATTTTATTTTATTTTATTTTATTTTATTTTATTTTATTTTATTTTATTTTATTTTATTTTATTTTATTTTATTTTATTTTATTTTATTTTATTTTATTTTATTTTATTTTATTTTATTTTATTTTACTTTATTTTATTTTATTTTATTTTATTTTATTTTATTTTAATTTAATTTAATCTACTTTTACTTTGTTTTTAATTTTGTTCATCACCTTTTATATTGTATCGATGAAGTCGATGAGCAGAGTAAAATATGTATAATAAGTATATTTTACTGCAAGCGTCTCGATCAGACGTGTCATTGATTCAGGCTAGTGCAAAAACATACAGGCATACCGAATGAAAAGAAGTATTCATAGTTAATAGATTTAAAAAATCAAAAAAGTCTTCTCAACGCGGCGGGGAATCAAAGGGGAAAGTTCTACAAATATTTCAAAAACAAAATTAGTCAAATCGATCCAGTCGGTATCGAGTTTTTATAAAAAAATTTAATGCCATTTATGATCCTTCTTTTCTTTTCCTATAACTGCACTCTTTGCTGCCTTCCGGGCTACCACTTGTATATGCTTCCCGTATTTACCATATTGGTGTAGCGTCACTTCCAGCTATTTGATTAATTTCTTTGATTTAGCCGTGTCCATGCACATTGCAGTTTCATCCCTGGTCTTTTTCGTTTAGCTTGTAGAATGATGGCTTCGAAATCATATAGGAAATGCTCACCTAGATCCCATATTAAGTACGAGGCAAGTAGCAGCTGTGTTTGGAATCAACCGAACTAGCGTCCAAGCTATTTTGAAGAGGAAACTTCCATACATATAAAATACACTTAGCACAGGAACTTAAAGAGGATGATTATGACCGCCATTTACAGTTTTGTGAAATAATGAGTGAGCGAGCACTAATAAGTCCTCAGTTTATCCGTATTGTCCATTTTTCCGATATATATATATATTTTTTTTATAAACGAAGCAGTAAATCGTCACAATTGTCATTATTCATCTGATTTAAACCCCAGGATTTTCCACGAGGTGCATACATAGCAACCGAAAAAATTAAATGTATGGGCTGGTATTTTCGGCAATCGACTGGTGGGATCAATTTTTTTACCTAGCAATTTGACTGGCGAAATGTATTTATATTTACTGCAAGACGTGATTAATCTTGCATTCAAGAACATGAAGACATGAAGATGCTATGAGAGCGAAAATACTTATGCAAGATTTAAAAAAAACAGTGCTAGATATCTGCCTTTTATTTGAGTTAAGTTGAGAATCATTTGACTTTTTACCAAGACGGTGACCTTATTATGCTTTACTTGTTCGTCCATATTTAAACCCACATTTTCAATGGCATTCGATTGGAAGAAGAGGCAGGAATCGAATGGCCTCCTTGGCCACCAGATTTGTCTCCCGTAAATTTCGTTTTGCAGGAAGAACTTAAAATTAAAATTTATAGAACAGCAAAGATTTAGGTCAAAGAATTTGAATAAATACATACAACAAAACTTATATGAAATCATCTGATATTTCTTATTATTTCAAGCGGATTTAAAAACAATCAACATACGAAGTCAAACAATATTTATTTAAAATAATAATTTTAAATTTACATAAAATTAAAGAAAACAATAAATTCTTGAAATAACAAATTGAAACTTATAAAATTATTTTTATTTATTTAGGCTTTTTTTTAGTAGTCAGTGATAGCACCCCTAGCCCTATGCAAGCTCCAATTCACGTGAGCATGCTCCCTAATAAATTGTCAATATTATGTTGTGGTAGGTTGTTCCATTCTTTAAGAGCAGCTTGTACTAGCTGTGCGGTATTTTGTGGATTTCCCCCGGCTAAATCTAATTCTTCTTTTTTGCATATCTTACCAATGTTCTAGGATTAAGTTCAGGTGAGCAAGCAGGCCACTCCAGAACAGAGATATCTTCTGCGTCAGGGAAGTTTGTAGTCACTCTGCTGAAATGTGGAGGTACATTATTATGCATGAAAATTAAATATTCTCCCATTGCACCTCTCCAGAGTCTAACTACAGGTTCTAAAACCAAATTAACGTACCTGCGAGCTGACAAAATTGGTTGGATGACAATTAAAGGAGTTTTTTCACCGATCATAATGCCTCCCCAGAACATTCCTCCGTTATATCTATGAACAGATATGGTAGTTTCCGTTCTTGCTTGTCTTTCTGGCGTTCTAAGTAGACGAATTCGTCAGTCATCTGAAAATAGCACATTTTGCCAATTTCCAATGTTCTAGTTTTAGCATTGAAGACACCCAAGTAGGCGATCAAATTTATGCTGACTGGATATAGGTGTTTCAACAAAAACACTTACACCTATAGCTACCAAAAGTTGTGTTTGGGGCTGCGGGTGAGAAAGGTTTTTAAAAACAGTATAGTTTTCATAATCTCTGCAGAGTTATTGAGTATTTCGTTAAGAGTATTTTAAGTTCAATGATTTATACATGAATGGTTAGTGAATGATTTGAAGTCGGCGAGGATGGGTTTCACGCTCAGGTAAATATTGCACTGCTCGTAGTTGTATGAGTTACTGAGGACATCAAGAAACCAAGGGTAGGATTGGTGTGGTTAATTCGGAGTCCTCTAATAATCGATGCTTCTCTTCTAGTTAGAAATTCTAGAGAGAGATGACAATTAAACGGTTGGAGTTCATGAAGAGTTGTTTTGCTCTGTTGTCATAAGTTTCCCCAGAGACTCTACTGGGTTTTTAAAAACCGAGTTTAAGATCCTAACTAGTTATTTATGGTTATAGTTATTATGGAGTATTATCGTTGGTAGCTTCTTTGGTAAAATGATCTGCAGTTTTAGTACCAGTAATTCTTTACTTGAGCAGAGAGATGTTATAAATGTTTTAAACCACTGGGTTGTCAGTGAAAATTGTATTGTATTGATTGAACGGATAGATGAAAGGAAATTTGTACACATGGCAATATGTCTGTTGCATTTAAAAGCAAACAGAATACTATATAATTCACCTGTTCAAACTGCATGTTAAGCGTAACCGAGATGATCTTACAAGTTAATTTTAGTCATGACTGCACAGCCAACTCCAGTGGTAGTTTTGTAGTTTTAGAAACACCTCTAAAGAGAATTAAATCATATGATTTTTTTGTATAATTTCTAAAAATGCTTTTTTTATGAGAATATAGGAAAACTCATGTTAGCTAAAAGTCCCAATTATGTACTTAATTGACATTTCAAGAGCTAATTAAAAACATAATTAAAAATATTGTGTAGCGCCAATGGACTTAGCACTTAACCTTACTGAATTGTTTTCCTAGAAAGGTAACGAACTTATATTATTAAAGAAAGAACTTTACAATTATTACAGTGACCGCTAGAAAATTATTGTAGTTAAGACACTTTTAATTGGCGTTAATTTTATGCATTCTTCTTGTCGGCTAGAATTACTTCACCATTTAATAATATAACATTGCGTATACATACCTTTGAATAATTGTCACGACTGGACTATGTTCACATGCAATTAATATTTTAGCAAGAGTAGTTAAGTTACCGTAAGTGTCAACTCAATTAAAACATGTAATTTAGTTGGAGATTATACACAATATTAAGTAAATGATCAATGAAGAGTTGTGCAATTCTGGAAAAATAATTATAATCGTATTAACAAATATAAATTTAAATTTAAAGACGTTAATTAGGAGGTAGACTCCCGATAGAATTCTCGGAAATTTAGGTAGATAAGCGATAGATTTTATTGGGGTGGCCAGTTAAAAACTTGATTTTCCCATCGTCTTTTAAATTCGTATACACCTTTGTCGAAAACTTATTTTAAATTAGTTTGCCGATCATTTTTTGTCTTGCTTGTACTTGATTATATATCGTCGTAGAAGATGTAAGCTACATAAATAATAAGCGAACGAGATATGAAGCAAGCAAGCAATTTAATTGAACCCAGCCTGTGATTGACGCAGCACGAACTGAAACTTACAGCAGAGAAAACCAAAGCCATCATTCTGAAGGGGAAAAGGAACATGCAAAGTGTTGAATTACAGTGTGCAGGAGTATGTCTAACACCCAAGAAACACGTAAAGTACCTAGGAGTGACATTGCACCAGAATGGAAAATGGGGGGAGCACGTGCGGGAGGTGGCCCGGAAGGGTGCAAATAGTGCGGCTGCATTGGGGAAAGTGATGCCCAACATTGACGGACCCAAAATTTAAGGAGAAGGGTCTGACACGGTGTTGTAGAGTCGATCTCCTTTACGCGGATCAGTCTGGAGCGGGGCGGTAGAGATAACGGCCTATAGAAGGCTTATGACACGAGTGGACAGAACAAGTCTGTTGCGAGTGGCATGCGCCTCCAGGACTGTGTCTGCAGCAGCCTTGTGAACCATCACTGGATGTGTTCCGTTGCATGTTTTGCCGGTGGAAAGAAAAGAGCTCTATGAGAGAAGAGGCTCAAAACTTACTATGACTGAGAGAAGACAGGAAAGGAAAAGGTCAATTTAAAGATGGCAAGTAGAATGGAACAACACGGAGGATGTGGCACAGTGGACTCAAATGTTGATCCCGAACATAAGAGATTGGGTGGACTGTGGCCACATGCGACTGGATTATTTCGTGATGCAGGTGCTCACACCACCCGGTGTTTTAGAGCCTACCTCTCTAGGTTCGGAAAGGCTGACACAGATGAATGCCTATACTGTGGACACTCAAACACTGTGACACATACGATGTTAGAGTGCAACAAATGGATAGAAAAAAGGAACAGAATGGAAAGAGAGACAGGTGTGAATTTTGTTACAGAGAAATGACCGAGAGAATGATTGAAAATATTACCAACAGCAAAGGTAAGAGGGAAAGATGCTGGAAGTTGAAGCTAGAAAAGCGGGTCAGACTGTATGAGTTAGAATGCGTGAGTCAGACTAACTTACTGGGGAAGGAGAAAATGCCCGTCTGGGAGTGATGCCGTACTAGGAGTGATAAGGGTCTTCCACGCGCTACCTGGAACGAGACAGGGAGGCTCCTTAATGACAGTCTGTGGATGAATGAAGGTAGTGCTTTGGATGTGATGCCGGCCTTACAGCGGCCATTTCGCTTCCGAATCGCTGGATGCCAAAGGAGGGTCTGGTTTAGCAGATAGGCGTTCGGCGTAGACTTGGCAACGAGAGGGCATTATAAAGTACCCCGGGAACTATCGCCGGGAGTACAAAGAACGAATCCTGCACTAAGGTCAGTCAGGACTTGTCAGTCAACAGTCAGTTGAGGATTCCAACCCTCTCTATAAAGACGAAAAAAAGCCTATGAGACTTGTTCACCGCTTGGAATTACGTTCGGGTATAACAATTCATTTGAGCAAGGTGTATTAATTCGTGTGTAAGTAGGAATCACTCCACCGCGCTTCAATGCTCCAGATCTTCCCTTTTCCCCCCATAGCACTCCAATAGGCGATAGGGGCAAAACTAGCAGCCACATGCTCTTTATGCGGGAGTCCTGGGTAATAGAACACCAACATGGTCCCTTAAACAATTCAAATTCAATAACATTTATTTATTTATAATATTTTTTACAATATTATTAAATTCTTTAGATAATGGTGAGTCAGGAAACTCTTTAATGCAACATTTTCCCAGCAATTCTCCAACTTGTGAGTCGATTGGCATATATATTAGGACTCTAAAATATAAGTGGGTTTGTCCACATTGTTATGATTGTATGAATATATTCAGTAAATGTGAAGAAGAATCCCTGGCGGAACTTACGGAAATTCCTTTATTGGGTACTTTGCCAATCGACCCACACGTTGGAGAATTGCTGAAAAATGCTGTACGCGAAATTAAAATTGCTTACTTGGCCCTCAAGTCTCCGCTCTGGGCTGCTCCCAGTTCGGCGACTTGGTGTTTAAAGGTCTGGGTCCTGCATGACCGGGTTTTTTGGTTTTGTGAATTTTTTTTTGTTTAATTTAATTAATTAATTTTGAAAATTTTAATAAAAGTAATAATAAATAAAAGCTTAATAGAATATATTTTTTTAGAAAAGTCACGAAAAATGTGGTCATATTATTGTTATGTAGACATAAAAAAATAAAGCTGAATCACTCTAGTGAAAAATATTTTATATACAATAAAAACCTTGCAACAATTACAACATCCCATTTATTAATACAGCAACCCCGTGACTATTCGTTTCGTGCTACTTTGAATCTCAGTTCTCCTGTTGGCGGTTTGGCATATGGTATTCCAAGAAAACTGTAAAACTGTTTTCTGTTATCAGCAAATAGCAGTAAATAATGGGTACAACGAACAAACAATTAATAAAATTTTAAATCAAAATTTACAAGAAAACCCTGAAATTATTAGTATTTCCATCATCATAGAAAAAACCCAGTACCTTCTGTTCGATTACATATTCGGGCAAAATAACAACAAAAATAGCCAAACACATAAAAAAGAAAGGAATAACTTCAGCTTTTAGAACAAACGACAACTTAAGCAAATATATTAAAAACAACAAGAGCCAAAATAAAAAACACTTACACAGTGGTGTATGCAATCTTAAATCTGGCAACTGGCCAAAAACTTACATCGGTCAAACTGGTAGAACTTTTAATAAACGTATAGCAGAACATAAATGGGCTTTCAACAATAGGAAAACAGATTCTACATACGCATTTCACCTTCTAGATCATAATTATTCTTTTAATGATGAATTTCAAATTCTTCACATCCAAAATAAAAGCCTTTATTAGAATCTATGGAAATGACCAAATTAAAAAACACAGACATAATTCTGAATGACCAACTTGAGACAAACAATTCTCCCCTCCTCAACCTATTCGGATTACAGTATTAACTCTACATACATTATAACATTAATCCACAAATGTTAATGTAATGACAAATTGATAACTGATAGTTATGTCCGTTTGAAGAGGTTTACTCTCCGGACTCTGGAACTCACGTGAGGCATGGTTATGTGTTGCCTGAAGTTAAATCTAATAAAGTATTAAACATCACTTACTTTTAAACAACAACATGTACAATTTTTGCTAACTTCAATTTTTTGTAAAGGGTTGTACCCTAATATTTTGGTGGCTCAGGCATGTTAACCTGTTTTTTAACCTGATGATGGAATTATTAATCCGAAAACGTTTGTGTTTTTTGATGTAGCCTTTTTAGGGGTTTTTAAATATACCTACATACAAAGATTTAAACCTCTTTTTTAAAGACAAAATATTTAAATAAGTACTAAATTCTTTTCCAAACAATTTATGACAGTCATTTTGAAAATGGTACAGTCGTACAGTTTAGCTCTCTAAGATATAGTTTTTAAACATGCTAAACAGTAGCTGGTTTAAACGTTAAACTTCGACAAATGGTGCCGAAAATTTATATACACATTATAACAATACACATATAACAATAAACAAACAATTTCTTACACTAGTAATCAACTCTAATATTTTATACACGTCTTCTTCAAAAAATATTGAGGTTCGGCTAAAAATTATGCTTTAAAAATTACAAACAAACTTATAGTTATAATTTAGAAATTTCTAATAATAAAAATGTCACGAGCCACATAACAATATTTATATTGCAATAAAAGAAAATAAAATTTTCTTCTATTTAACCGACATCTGAAACAACGACGACGTAACACATTTTAGCTAAAAAAGAAAAGGCAAACAATAAATTGTAGGTCAAACGTTGAATCAATAATAAATTAATGAAGATGTGTGTCCGTGATCATGAACTTACTGTTATGTAAACATTACTATACGATTGATGTGTACGTAGGCATACACGGTGGCACAGACTCTACTAATGTTATTAGTGTTTTAGGTAACTAGGAGCGGTGCTAAAGAGCTGTAAACAAGGAAATATTTAAAGATTAGAAGATAAAATTGGCATTCCATTGAGTTGAACAGTAGTGGCGACAATACACATCACCATCGTGATGTGTATGTGTGTGTAGTGTACCCCCTTTTAATTTCGAACTCTTTTAAGTCTACCCTTTAAGGCGCAGAACTATTTTTTTCTTTTTAAGACAAATATATTTTAATATTATGAAATCAAATAAAATGTAATAAGTTACCGGATAGAAAAAAACTGAAAATATTTTCAATTTTTTCTTTTATGGGGTGGTAAATATTGCTACCAGTGATCCTTTGAGTATTTACCAGTACCTACATATCACTGGTAAATATTTTTACCGCTATATCTACACACTAAAATAAAAGTTGTAAAAGAGAAAAACATTTATTTTAAATTTCTGATGACATTCGTTTCTAATGATATATAAAAAAACATTCTTTACATAATGCTACATCACATTTTTGGCAAATGAGATTGGTCCTCTTCTGCCTCTTACTTGAGCTGCAATTAGCACATCTACGGTAAGTGCCTTTGATTGGTAGATGACAACCAACATAAACAAGATTTGCCTTTTTTGCTTTGCCAACTTAACCAGGATTTGTCCCAGGCCACTTTCTCGTTGTGATCAAACCGATAAGTTGATCAGCTAACTGACTTCTGTATTGGAGTTGTGTGAGAACTGCCTCGCGACGGTGATTTTCATGATGAAAATGCTTGTATAGAATATAGCTGTTTAATATTGATGCATCAAGAAAGTAATAAAAAACTTTAATCCACCATCTTCTTGACTTTCATTGAATTGAATAGGTGGACGCCATCTGATCAAAGTGATCAACACCATGCATATAAATATTGTAATCGGCAATTGCTCTTGGACAAGCTACTTTTTCACGTGTTCCATCCTTTGATGTTCTAAGGACAGTGGTTTTCTCTTTGAAATTGTGCATGTTGCTAATAATTGTGACACATTTTGTCCCACGATCTTTCCATTTGTAAACGGAAATATTGCCACTAGCTACAAAGTCAGACTCACTCATTTTTAATTTTCTGTCGTCAGCTAAATGTTACTTTGGGAAGTACTTTCTAGCTGTTCTAAATGTGTTACAAGCAAAGAGATGTTCTTCTAAGAGGGTATTAAAGATTGGCAGTGTGGAAAAAAAATTGTCAAAATAGAGACAATATCCACGATTTTGAAGTTGCTGGCTTAATTCTAGTATAACTCGTTCGCCACGGGTCTCTTGAACAACTTTGTTAGCTTTGCCTTGATAGATCTCGAAGTCAATGAAATAGCCAGATTTTGCACACCCAATTGACCTTAATTTTATTCCTCTCTTCACTGGCTTCATTGGCATATACTGCTTCAAAGCAGTTTTACCGTGAAAGGGATCATACTTTCGACGATTGACAAATTTTGTGATGGTGTGTATGCTTTTGAAAATTTGTTTTGAAGTACGTTCTGAGAGGTCGAATTTTGTATAATTTATCAAACATAGGGTCTCCTTTATGAGGCATTTCTGAATTATTGTTGATATGTAACAGCCTTAACACTTTTAAAAACCTTTTCATGGTAAAGACATCTGCGACTCTTTGTACAAAAAAGTTTCTGTCAGTTGACCAGTAGGATTTTATTGTAGGTAACTTATGAAAGCCCATAATTATCAGGATGCCAAAACAAGCCTTCAGTTCTTCCACAGTGAGATCTAAAGATTTTTCTAGCTGCACTGCATAGATATTTGATGCCTCTGATGGTGAGTAATAAATATGCATTGAAAATAAAAGCTACCATAGTTTAATTAAGAAACTATATTAGACGTTTTTTTAGCAATCACAAGATATGCTAAAAAAACGACGACAACTCCTGAATGATAACAAAAGAAATACAGTGGAGTTTACCGAACTGAACAAAACCATAAGAAAACAGATAAAGACAGATTTAAAGAAATACCAAGAAAATCGCATTAAGAAAATCATAAAGAAGAACAAAAGTTTAAAAACAATGAAGATAAATATAGGAAAAAGAAGAAAACTAATCATGCTTAAAGCTGAGAACAATGAAGAAAGAGATCTAGGAGAAATAGTAAAAATCACAGAAAGATATTAGAACTATACAGTTCTAGAAATGACCCACCACTATCATCTAAACAGAATCCCTCGAGGAAAATACAAAATGTTGACTCAGAGATATTACCAGAAATAACTGAAGATGAAATCGAAAAATCCATAAACGACATGAAAAGAAATAAAGCGGCCGGTGAGGACAAAATACTGGCGGAACTGCTAAAAGAAGGAGGAGACACGATAAAAAAAATGCTAAAAATACTGTTCAACAAATGTCTGTTTGAAGGTAAAATACTTAAAAATCAACTCCCACCCAATGGCTTGCAGTATTAAGTCACATCCCACCTCCACATTTACGACGAGTCGACGCACTTACACGTGAATACAAAAAGATCATGAACAATATAAACCTGCCGATCCACCAAGATACCGAGGATGCACGAAATACCCGTCTCCGTTCTAGAAAACCACCAATGAAAACGGCAAAAATGATACATGAGGAGTTCAACATCACGAATGCATGGCCCCAAGAATGGAACGAATGGCAAAATAACATGCCCTGCATTACCCACAAGCCACCAGGTTTTGATCTTCCACGCAAAGGATCCGAACCAGACATGGCAGATGTGCATACATGCTACATAAATGGGGAAAGAACCCGTCTCCTCAATGTGACTGTGGGGAGAACCAAACCATCGACCACATTATTCAAGAGTGTCCCTCAAGATCCTACAATGGTAGCCCTGAAGACTTCCTATTTGCAACTTCAGAGTCAATTGATTATATAAAACACTTGATGTTTGTTTGTAACTATTTAATTTGTTTGTAACTATTTAAGTATGTCAAATACCTATATTACTAGTGTTTGTGTATTTGTTCTAAATGTGTTGTAATTGCCATACGATAAATAAATAAATAACCTAAACAATGGAGAAATGTCAACACAATCTTAATACATAAGAAAGGAGACCGAACAGACCTAAAAACTACCGTCCTATTTCCCTTTTGTCACAACTTTATAAAACCTTCACAAGAATAATAAACAACCGACTAACCTACAAACTGGATAATTACCAACCAGTGGAACAGGCCGGATTCAGGAAAGGATACAGCACAATCGACCAACTACATCCGCTTAAAATCTTAATTGAGAAAACCAATGAATACAACCTTCCGCTGTACTTAGCATTCGTAGATTATGAAAAGGCTTTCGATAGCATTGAACACTGGGCGGTGAAAGAAGCTCTGGTCAATAGTAGCATAGATTCAAGATACCGATAATTGATACATGATATTTACCAAAACGCAACCATGACCGTAATTCTGGACGACAAATTAATAACGGATAATATAAAAGTTAAACGTGGAGTCCGACAAGGCGATATAATTTCACCTAAACTGTTTACCTTGACCCTCGAAGATATAATAAAATCAACAGATTGGGAAAACAGAGGAATATGTATTAATGGAAAGTACCTAAATCACCTTAGATATGCGGATGATATACTCCTGATCTCCTCGGAACGACAAGAACTAGAATTAATGCTGAATGAACTTCATGAAATTTCACTGCAAAAAGGCTTAAAAATTAACTTCAACAAAACAAAAGTAATGACAAACACGGAAGATCAAGAGGCAATAAAAATACAAACAGAAAAAATAGAACAGGTAAATGAGTATATCTATCTAGGACAAGCAATCAGAGCTAACAGAGAAAATCAAACAGCCGAAATATCGAGACGAGCAAGAATGGGATGGGCAGTGTTCGGCAAACTTTTTTACGTTCTAAAAAATCAAACAATCCCTCTATACTTACGAAGCAAGGTATATAACTCCTGTATAATACCGGTGCTCACCTACGGAGCACAGACATGGACATTTACACAGGCCAATTTGGATAGGATAAGGAAGGCACAAAGAGCGATGGAGAGACAAATGTTGGGTATATCACTTAAAGATAGAAAACGTAACCAGTGGATCAGAACCAGAACAAAGACAGTAGACGCGATAGAACAAGCAGCAAAACTGAAATGAAAATGGGCTGGACACAATGAACGTCTCCAAGACGGACGATGGAACAATGTCATCGGAAAGTGGCGTCCATACAATGCAAAGAGATCAAGAGGCAGACCACAGATGAGGTGGAAAGATGACATCAGAAAACAAGGAGGTCCCACATGGCAGAGAACAGCTCAAGATAGGGAAAGATGGAGAGAACTGGGGGAGACCTACATCCAACAATGGAAGAATAGAGAATAGGTTAAAAAAAAATTAGACGTTATATTGCTATATTATAACGTTATACAAAACCTTAATAAGACCGGTACCACATATAAAACTAAAAACTAAAGAACTAACAAAACTTAACGTGAACGACGGTAAAAGTTCGATATCTTTTGATCCCAAAGCCCTAGCGACAAAAAACAAGATGCGTTTTATATCATGAGAATCATAAAAAAATGGAAAAAATCGCGCCACGTTAATTTATTTAACACTTTTATAAAATCTGAGTTTATTTGCGGCAAAATACAAAACTTGCATATGAAAACTGAACCCTTTACCTTTAAAACACGTCTTCATTTTTGTCAATAGAATACTTAAATCAAAAGATATCGAATTTTTACCGCCGGGGTGATACAAATTTTATTGCACATTGATTTCGCGCGCGTAACTGACATTCAAAATCGATGGTCGCTTCGAGCATTGTTTGTCAGAGAACGGTTCATTCTACACAAAAAGTGCTAATAAATTAATAAATAAATTTTTGTTTAGAATTAACTAAGCTATATTTTTTATCTCAAACATCTTTTTTTCACGGCTCTCAGATTTTTGGTAAATCGATTTTTTTTTGCGTTTTTACCCCTCTAGGAGGGGGGTTTTAGGAAGAAGCCAGGGGGTAAAAGTGATAAACTTTTTTGCATCTTTTTTGGAGTCCCAAAGTAAATATTCTTGGCAAAATTCAGCTTGTTTGTATGATTTTTAGAGGTTCAGTGGCATTTTCGTCTCTGACTACTGGAGTAATAGGAAGGTTACGTTTTAAGTTTAGATATAATGAACAATTAGAAGAAGGTCCGAGTAGTTTAATTTTAAAAATAATAAATTGTAAAAACAAAGCTTGGAATACATTTAAATGGAGAAGAATTTTTAAACAGGCAAAGATCTAAAAAGGTTTTGTGTCCATAACGACGAAAGCTATTAATGTAATATTATAGAGTCAAAACATACTATTAGTTTTATATTTGTGTCCTTCAGTATACATTAATATCACAATTTTATCAAACGTTACAAATATTTTATATTTGTTTCGCTTCGGAAAACAAAAATATCATTTGAAATAAAAATACCAAACGACAAAGCAAAACTAATGGAGTTAACGATTTTTCAATATTAAAAACGGCATCTTGTGTAGTGTTTGAATACTGTAATAAATCATAGTTTGTCATAACATGGAATGCAAGTCCGGAGGTAATACATGACCATGTAAGGTGTAATTTACGATCATATTGTACCTAACTAAAAGTCGCTCGATAGCTAATACTTACTAATAAAATAAGCTTCGTAGATCAAATTATATACAATTAAAAATTAGGAGCGGTCTTTATGATTCATTATTGGTATTTTTCAATTCGCGATGTTGTAAATTTAAAACTTTAGATAATATCCAGCAGATGTCTGCCTATAAACCTTTTAATCAATCGTAAATGAGTTTTGTTTATCTTTTACAAGACAAATTTTCATTAGTTACTAGTCAGAAGAACTTAAATACCTAAGAAGGTAGACAATACATTTTAATACAATAATTAGAGAACTCAAATGATGGTCTAGATGATAAAAATATTACAATAAGATAAAATAACATTGATAACAAGGAAACTCGTCAAATATACTTCACGACATTATTGTTTGGAGTTTAAAACAGGATGCTTACTAAATCTCTATTAAATAAACTTAAAGCTTTCGAAATGTTGGTGTATCAAATGTAGTAAGGTAGCATAAACTGGGTTGAAGTAGTGAAAATTATAAAAATACGAAAATTTAAGTATTTGGTTCATGGTATGCGAGACCTAGAACAATATGGAGTCATTTATCTTATTATTTAAATCAAAATATGCGGAAAGAGGGATCCTGGTTGAAGAAGAGCAACCCGAAATAGTAAAAAAATACAAAAATGTCCTTCATTTTATTGAAGATATTGCAATCCCAATGTTCTGATTCGATCGTTTTAGTCTACAGATATGTCTATAGATATGTGACAGTGGCATGATAAAAGACACATCTAAAAAGCGTGGAATAAATTTTTCTTTTGGGGTAACTTCTGAGAGAAGAAGGCTCAGTAGGTAAAACTAGGTGAATTTTGATATAAAGATCGTTGCTTCAATTGCAGAAAATGTACCACTCAATATGACAATTTTGTTTTAGAATTTTCTCGCGTGTAGCTGTTAGATCGCTTCTATCTAGCCAAGTTGTTTCTGATCCTTTCAAGATTGCCTCTGTAACAAAAAATTTGGTTTGATGTTAATGTTTTGTAAATGCTAATGATGGAAATACCAAAGTTTTCCTTTACCCAGACGAAATATACAGAAGTATGTTTTTCCAGAGGCTTTATTTCGTTTTTTTTTAATTTTAGCGACAAGACAATTTTTGTATAAATTTTTAATTGAGTTTTGTTAAGCAGACGTAGACCTTGAATCTAACATATTTACAACTTGTTGGTTAGAAATTTGTTTATTGACAGATTATTCTAGAGCTTGATAAATTGCAAACATTTCTGTAGAGAGTATATAGAGCATCGTTTATCTAACTTGAAAATTAGTGACCCTTGGTGATCCGAAATATATATATATATATATATATATATATATATATATATATATACATATATATTTATATAATACAGCACAGGCGACTCCCAATCTTGATTTTGGACCATCCATGAAAATTCTGCATGGATTATCAAGCTTGGTTATCTTATGCTGAATACTATTATTTGTCACGTATCATTTTATATCATAATTTACCGAACTAAAAGTAATTTATTTCCTGTGCATTGTACAAAATTCTGGAAACTTTATAAAAATTATCGTTTTTTTAGCAAGACTAGTCTCATGATCATGAGTTATATAGTTTACAGTGACAGTTTTATAGTGATCATTTTTATTTTATTGTTTTATATTTCTGCATAATATTTTATGTATTTCTCACTCTTTTTTTATTAACATCATTATTTAATAAAAATATGGAACCAGATTCAAGCGAAACGCCGAAAATCCGAGATTTGTGAATGGCAACATTGGCAATACTGTATTGCGTCAGGGTTTTGCTAGTCAGTCAACAACCCAACTGGAAGCGGTTAGGTGGCCTTTAGTACAGTTTTGTGCGGCTTCCAGTGTTTATTAGTGATATCAGGTAGTTGTTACTAAGGTGATATTGTTTAATTGTCAGAGAGGAATTCATCAGCGTCGATTCAACGAAAATGGCAACCAGAAACCCAAAACGTGTTGACTGGTCGCCAGGAAAGAGAGCCAAAGCAATTATCCTTCGAGAAGAGGGTTACACTTATCAAGAAATACCAAACAAATTGGGTGGTGGCGCTACAAAATCAGGTGTAATGAAAGTTTGCAAACGTGGAACGACAAAATCAGCAAAAAGATCTGGCAGAAAACCCAAAGTTAGTCACTACGATGTGCGTAGAATATGCCGACTTTCTTTAGAAGATCGTCGCAGATCCGCAAAAGATATTAACGGTATTGTTAAATCAACTGGATTACAAATATCGGACCGCACTATCAGAAGAAAGTTGTGTGAAAATGGATTGCGAGCACGAATTCCTAGAAAGAAGCCGTTTCTGAACAAAAAACAGGCAAAAACGCATTGATTGGGTTTTGGAACAGGAGGGGGACAGAAGAACAATGGGGTAAAGTAATTTGGAGTGATAAAACCAAAATCTCGATCTTCGGGAGTGACGGAGTGAAGTTTGTTCGCCGCCGACCGCTAGAAGACCTTTTGCCCCAGTGTACTACGGTCACTATGAAGCATCCTGTGAGTGTCATGGTATGGGCTTGCATGACCAATAATGGAGTTGGACGTTTAGCAGTAATAGAGGACAATATTAATGCAAAAAAATATCAGGAAGTGATACTGCAAGCCAAACTGCTGCCGACTATCAGAGATTTGTTCGAAGGGGATGTCCAACAATGCACCTTCCAGCAGGATAGAGCGCCTTGTCATACGGCTAAGACTTCCATGGAATGGTTGAGAAACCATGATGTTACTGTTCTGCCTTGGCCTGGAAATAGTCCCGATCTAAATCCAATAGAAAATTTATGGTCAAGTCTGAAAGTCTTAGTATCACGCCGAAACCCAAGCAACAAGAGAGAACTGATAGAAGCCATTATTCAAAACTGGTTTAGAGTTATTACACCAGAAGATTTGGCTCGTCTCGTCAACTCCATGCCTCGCAGAATTGAGTCTGTCCTAAAAAACAAAGGTTATCCTACCAAATACTAATTTTGTTGATAATAATCATTGTACCATTGTACCAATATATTTACTAATAGCTAACTGCTGTTGTTTTATTTATCTTTAAATTTTTATTAGAGGATTTTCCCCCTTAAAATAGATGTTAAATATTAAGTAGAAGCAATAAACGATGTAATAAAATTATAGATCAACTTATAAATAACATAAGTCTTGTACAAAAGAGGAATGCTGATAACAAAACTAAAATTTTTGAAAAGTTTCCAGAATTTTGGCCACTAGTGTAGCGGTCCAGATAATTCCCAAGTACCCAATTCAAAATATGATGGAATTTGTATTTTCTGCAATGGAAAATTGTCCTAGGATACAAAAGGTAAACTATGGATGCAGCGCGAAATGTGGTCCCATTGTGATTGCGCAGACTGCGAAAAAGACAATTACGTTTATGATTTTTATTGATAGCTATATATATATATATATATATATATATATATATATATATATATATATATATATATATATATTAGTTTAAGATCCCTATAGTTTAATTTTTTTTTGATCTTAGTATTCATCTATATCTTTTTTGATGATAATTTCTATCAACTTTCAGGAGGTCCAGATTATCATCAATTTTTCCACTGAGCGCAAATTACACTTTTTCAGAATTTTGTATTCCTTTTGAAACTCTTTTCAGGATGTTAACTTTTTTAATAAATATAATCAATTAATAATCACACCACGAGTTAATGTTTAATTTTTATCGATCCACAAAAACTAAAAAATTTACAGGAAAAACAAAATGGAGTTACCACATTTCATGTTACCACATTCTTCTTTAAAATATTAAACGAAAAATGATTAAACAAAAGAATTTAACAAAAAGATTTTTGTTTTTATTTAAATTACGATTTCCGAAGTGGAAATTGAAACGTCAATAAACGTACTTTAACCTTTAATTGTGGCTTATTCCCATTTAAATAGTAATTAGTGTTGAATTAATTGTAAAAATAAAATAATAGTAAAATATGATTATGATATACAGGTATGTAGTGTATCGCCCAGTATATTAATTGTATGCAGTCTGGCTACCTAATTCGTATTCTGCTCGTCGCTTACACACTCATCGTCTCTAAGCATGATAATGTAAATACTTACATGATTATTTTAAGTAATGCGTAAACTCATCTTGGACACATCTCTTCGGAATTATCATGCGCTTTTAAATCAACCACTTCTCTTCGTAAGATTTCTAACGACGATAAAACTAGCTTTATGCTTTTTCATGTCCTCTGTATGATAATGAAATGTGTAAACATATCCCGAGTTTATAGTTGAAGGTAAATCGGTAGCTACACGTACACCTATCTATTCACTTAGACACGGGTGAATAAGGTTAAGAGTAACAAGAAATGAAATCACCTACATTTTTATAAATGCTTAAAAACATGTTTTCATGTTTGTTGATTACGGTCAAGAATTTGGTAGAATTAAACATGGAAAAACTGCAGAATATATTTGCATCAAAATTCATCACAAAAATACATAAAAGTCGTGATATCAGTATGAACATAAAATGAGATATGGACATGTTGAGAGTGATATATATTACTTATAAACGAAATGGAGGCTTGAACAGGTAAAATTTGACAGATAAAATGACAACGAAAAGGTTTATCTTCAATGTAAAAAGAAAAATCCAGAAGTTAACGTTGATACAAAAGCAAAGTGAGTTTAGAAATCCTATTTTTCTAACAGATGTTTTAAAATAAAACAAGAAGATACTTATTCTGATATAAGATGAATTCGTGCAGGAGCGCCTTGGCAGAGCACTGAGCATAACACTTTAATTATTATTACTGTATACCAGTGATATTGCCATATGTGAATGATACTGTCTATAAGAAGAGATCATAAAGGAGCCAATGGGAATACGGTACATGCCGGTTGCTACGAAAAAAAATCCAGTTTTTCTACATAAAAATTATCATCCACAAGCATCTATTGAAACCAGTTTGGCCAGATATGTTTGTTCGATCTGTATCTGTATCTGTAGAGTAGGGAGGGCGAGTTAAGTTTCACAGCACTTAGGCCACAATTGACCAATTGTGCATCCTCCCAGGGAGCTGTCACCCTTAGCTCATTGTTCATCCTGCCATTTCTAGGAAGGTGGACAAGTAACCAGAAGACGTCTCTCTTATGTGGGCAGGTGTGCGCCATGACTCGCCGAACGCGTACTCTCGTATTAACGATAACTCCGGAAATTCACATAAGACATGCTCTACAGTTTCGTCTTCTCGTTCACACTTCCTACATAGAGTTGTGTCTGCTAGCCCCAGTGTGTGGAGGTGTTTGCTTAGTTGACAATGACCAGTTAAAAAACCAACTGCCAAACGTAGTTTTTTCCTGGTCATTCCCAAGTACTTCTTTGATGTTGACTCTTCAAGGTTACTTAGTGTTACCCTGGCAAATTTACATCCTTTCCCTTCTTCCCATCTTTTTACGGTTTGCATATGGGAGTGACATTTGACAATTTCCGCGATTGTTGTAGTTGACCAACCAAAAAGATCCCCAGGTCCCAAGAGTCTTAGGCCTGCCGCCTTTCTAGATAATTGGCCAGCAATGCGGTTGCCTTTATTCCTATTGTATCCTTTAACCCACCTCAGGATGATGGTATTACCATCCGAAGCTTGAGTTAGTGACTCGTGACACTCCATTACTAAACCTGATGTGACACGTGGTCTATTCAATAGTTAGTACCGCTTGTCTGCTATCTGTGCAGATCATTATAGTTTTCACTGCAATACCTTTTTGGGTTATCTCTTTTGCGGCTATGGAGATACCAGTCAGTTCTGTCTGAACTACACTGGCATTTTTGACCATACCCCACTATTCTTAGGTTCAGTGATCTGGAGTATATCCCGCATCCTAAGCCTTCTTTCATTTTGGAGCCTTCGGTGTATATGCAATAGACGTATTTGCCACGTTTGTCTCCATATACTGTCTTGTTTCACTTTTGTAGGGTTTGTTAAAGACAAACTTTGGTTCAATTGAGTCGCAGCCTGCCTGTAGCAGTGGTAGCGCATCCAGCTCTCCCCGCCAGAAACGAGTTCCAAATTGTCCCATTCCTACATCAAGGTTTGCACCAGCTGAGCGCAGTCGCATCATTGTCACTAACGCCACCTCTTTGACATATATATCTAGAGGCGTGATGCCAATGATCAACTCCCTTGCAGAAGTTGGTGTTGTTTTCATGGCACCTGTTATATTTATGCAAGCCATCCGCTGAATATGGTTTAGTTTGTTAATCCCTGTTGCCTGTAGCACTTTTGGTACCTAAGCAATAGCTCTGTAAGTTAACATTGGCCTAATGACAGCGGTGTAGACCCAGGCGATCACCCTGGGCGTGAGGCTCCTGTTTTCTTAGGATTTGTAGATAGTGAGTGTTCCTTGCACCATGTTTCTATTAGTCGGAGAGCAACTTGTGATCTCTCACATAGTGTGCTCTCAAACTTACCGCTTTACAGGACAGCAATATCGTCTGCATAGGCTATTGTGTAGAAACCGTTGCTGCTGAGTTGGTCAACCAGAGTATCTGTTCGTTCGATTTAGAACTATGTAATATTCAAGGTATTTGCCATTTTCATGTAACAATAAATGGCCCGGTTTCAGGTAACAATGATTTACCTGAGGTACAAGGTCTTAACAATGGGCCAAGTCAGATAAATTTAATAATATTTACGACCGCACTAATTGAAGTCAACCATTTTCTGCTAAACAAACTTTACCTTGTTACTGTCGCGATTGTAATCGGTTTAAGGGACTTTGGTATACAAGCAATTGATAATAGTTAATAGAACTAAATCTACTTCTTCTTTTTATATCTAGCACTACACCTCGGTATGAGTCTTCGCTGACCTAACAATCCGTTACCACTTACAACGGTCCATCATTAGTTCCTCTGCTTGTTCAATATTTACAGGACTTCAATGGATTCTCCCACCGCATCCTTAATCTCCCTACCTGCTGTTTTTATTTCGGGTTTTCTTTCCAGACCAACTCTATGATACGCTGATCTTGTCTCTTGACATGGTCAGGCCATTTTAATTTTTCTTCCTTTATTATTTTTACTACATCTGGCTAATTATATAATTCTTACAATTCTCGATTAATAAGCAAAAAATAGCCCAGGACGACTTTAAACTAAAGCGTCATTCGAAGATGAAGAAAAATAAATCGCCAAAGGGGTTTATGGAATGTTTGATATAACCATTATCAAACGGAACTATAAACATTACACAATAAGTATAGAATGACATTAAATGAATGGTAGAAAACTCGTTAAAAATAAGCTGGAGTAGAAAAAATGGGAAAACTGATTTGAATTGAAAGATATTTACTAAAGTGAAGTGTATACATGAATGAGATTCCATGGGGTTTATGCAGGATTTAAACAGACACCATTATTCTTTATTACAGCAGAAACAGTTTTGTTCAGAATTTAACTTAAGGACTAACAATTTGGGTGTTTTGATGTTATTTATTACGTATTTAACATTGGGGCCCATAAACGTGGATTACGACTGATGCCATATGTGATAAGTTGAAGGCACTTAATAATAATAACCAACTAGAATAAGTAATAAGAAACGAGTAGCTAGGAGTTTTAATTACTATTACAAAATTAATTCTTCTTCTTTTGATTCATTCAGAAAAAACTGCTGTTAATCCTTTAGAACATGGTTTCCTTAAATATATATTGCCAGCGATCTTTTAACTTTTTAAAATGTGTTTCTAATTGGGAACGTTTGGTGTTTTTGTCTTTAAATACTACCCGCAACAGTCTATTTTTATTCAATATTTTTATATGATACCAGAAAAGATGCAATGGTCTTTCTCAACTAATTATATCGTCCATTCTGCACGAACCTTTGAAGTCCTTGCTTCTTAATATATCTCTAAAAGATTCGTCCTTTATTCTTCTAAAAGTCTTTATAATAGCTTTACCCAGCATGTATCTTAATATGCTTTTTGTTTAATACAGCTATTTACTTTTCAATAATCTGTGTAATGCAAAACAAATGGTCAACAGTAGATCTACCTGAACTAAATCCTGCCTGTTCCTTAGCCTCTAAGTCTTTATATTCGCCTTCTATTCTGTTTTTAATTACTTTTCGGTATATTCTACTGATCGAGTTTGTCACGGCAATGCCTTTGTAATTATCACATTCATCCCTTCTACCTTTGTTGTGTGTAGTGGATATCAATGGTGTCTTCCACTCCTCTGGGGTTGTCATTCCATTAATGCAGTTTTGGAACAATTTGGCTAAACTTGTTTATAGTTTGGTTGTACCGTGTTTAATTAACTCTATAGGGATGTTACCTGGACCCGGTGCTTTGTTATTTTTTAGTGAGTCTTTAAATTGTGGTCTATCTTCCCTTAGGAGTTTCTCAAAATATTGGTCCCAGTCATTCATTGCTATTGTTGACACTATGTCTCTCTTCTTATATTGTAAAGATTTTAACACTCTCCAACTTTCTGTGCTTCTTCGTCCTCCTAGATGTGAATTTATCATGTTACACTTTTGTTGCCATGTCTCATTTTTCTTCCGACATATCATTTTTCGTACTTTAGCTTGAGACTCCTTGTAGAATATTTTATCCGTTATATTCTTTTTATTGAAGAATTTTTTACATTGGTCTCTTTTCTTCTTTATTTCTATTTCTTCGTCAAACCAATATGAAAGTTTTCTTTGATTCTGGATTTGGTATCCAATGGCTTCTGTTGCTGCTTCCTGGAGACACCTTTTTATGTGAGTGTAACGTTCTTTATTATTATTAAATTGTTGATTTTCCAACTTTTAATTTAGTCTATTTCTGTATAATTCTCTCATGCTTTCTTGTTCTAAGCTGATTAGGTTATACTTCTTCTGTATTTCTTTCTCCCTTTCGTTTCCTTCTTTTTCTTCTTTAGGTTTATTTACTCCAAATGTGATCTTAGCTTTTAATAAGTGATGATCGCTTCCACAGGTAGCTCCTCTCAATACTCTTACATCGCGTACAATCATATTTGTCTTTTATCATATGATTGTGTAGTCTATGATTGATTTTAACCCTCTCGTATTTTGCGTCCATGTGTATGTATGTATGTCTCGGTGTTGAAAAAATCCATTTGTAATTTTCATTTCATTTTGTTCGCATAATCTAGTCCCAACTGGTATTAATATGTTTTCGATAGTCTCGTTCTATAAAAAAATGTTATTTTTAAAACTAATAACATAAAAGATGCTGGCGGTAAGTAAATTTCAAGGCTTAAAAATCTTCATTAATGGTATGGAGTTATTACAAAGGCATTTTTAGAAATCTATGATTAATATAGCTATTTAAAAATCATTTTTATAAATCCTTGGTGTCACTTATCTTGCTGGTTACGCTTTTGTCTATATTTTCCATTGCCCTTATTAGATACTTAAAGAAGAAAGATTTTCTATTCTTGTATGACTTTTAAACATTAAAAATCCATATAAAAATAAGTCTTTCTTTATAACACCAACTGTTACTAACGGTATATAACTAAAAGGATTAAAATCGGTGATTATATGGACTTGGTCATTATGACCGAATCCTCTTTATTTTTTATTTTAAACCTTTATACGACAACGATTTATTCTTTGCCATTTTTGAAATTTATGTACGGCCAAGGAGTGGTCCACCAACGCACGGCTGGGTCCTTGCATTGATCTGATCTTATCATTATTTTTATATCGTTATAAAGCTGCAAAACAATAAATTTTATAGACATTAATTTTTTTTTCGTATTTATTGGTTTAAGAATTATTCATTGCCTACACTATTGTTGACGTATATATATATATATATATATATATATATATATATATATATATATATATATATATAGTAAAAAATACGACCGTTGATTAGATTTGGAATATATTCAATGGTTGAATAGCAGAGGTTTGATCGGTCAATAATTGGCAAAAAAAAGTCGTCAACTACTTTATTGATTTATTCGAATACGTTTCGCTTTTATTTTTAAAAGCATCATCAGTTCACTACAAATAAAAAAGATTTTAGAATATAAGTAAACAAACCACCAGGGTTCATATCCACCAGGGAGTATTTAGAGAGTGAAAATTTAGAAAGAAATTGGGTTCCTGTGAGATAGGAGTTTGATCCAGGAGCTTTTGGAGAGACTGTTGCGGCGATAATGTGAGCGATAAACGTTGACAAGCAGAGGAGATAGCAGGAGTGTACAGAGCAACTAAGAGTACGACCAAAAGGTGGACAGATCACAGTCGTAAGAAGAAATTGAGCCAGTAGATAATTCTTGGGAATAAAAGGTTAGTTTGCCATATAATCTACAAAGACTTTCAACCACGATCATAAATAGATCATAATTAAATTTGTTTTTTTTTTTAAATTTTATTCAGTGATTTCATTTCACAATAAATATAATCTTTTAATTCAAATATAAAAAAAATAAAATAAGTAATATTTCTTGAAAGAAAATTTTTGGCTTGATTTAATTTAAAAAAGAAAACACAGAGAAAAGATCTTTTATTTGAATACAAGTCCAAACAATTATTGATAATGTGTATAGGAATTTTAATGAAATTGTAATTTTAATTATTCGGATTAGCGCATATGATATTATGATTAATTGTAAAATTGTCTGACTTTATTAATTTTTTTTATTCTTTTTTAATAAATTATTTAGTAGTTTAGTATCACAAAATTATTTGGTTCAATTTGTTTTCCTATTCAACATCCTTTTCTCAATGGCAACTGCTTAAAGAATACTTTGAAGCCACTTATTATAATTAAATTACCGATAAAATGAGCCTTCAAATATTGTACTATTCATTTTACCGTGATAATCTGCAGTCAAGGATTTGGCACAAAATATCAAACTGGCATCTGAAATAAAACCTTTTGCTGAACCGGCATTAAACAACATAAATATTTTTCCATCATTACCACCCGGTTTACGTACACTTCTGCTGTTGCCATCCTGCAACATAATTTTATTTCCCTAGAAAAAATCAAGGTTTCATTTAAAAATACAACTTCTCGTGGATATGTACTATTTCTGTTTTCCATCTATTTTCGTAAGAAACACGCTCGTTGTGCTGCAATATGAGCTCTTTTAATTAAAGATATTTAATGATCATCTTTGTTAAATTTAAAGCCGAATTCTTTTAATATTCTACTCAAGAATGTTTTACGTGTAGAAACAATTTTTTTAGCATGTAGCTCATTAATCAAGGCTCCACGGGTTACATGTTTCTCTAAAAAGTTATTTATTTAAATATATTACTATAATATGTTAAGTCCTACTTGTAATTTACAACAGAGAGTTGGTTTACTTACTATCCTGGTACATGTTATAGATTTTATTTCAAATTGACATTTTATTACCTTCAGGCAAATCAGTAGTTTTCTTTGTATGTTTGTATGTCTATATTTTTTGTCTTTGGGTAAATTTTTTATGTCTTACTTTGTCAAATGCTTTTTCGTAATCAACATAACAAACATGCACATTCACTTTCATATCCATGTATAATTGAGCTGTGACATTAAAAGCAAATAACGCCTCTCTGGTTCCTAGTGCGTTTCTGGACCCAAACTGACTCTCATATATTATTTCATTCAGTTTATTATTTAGACGAACGACAATGTAGTATTTTTAAGAATAATTTGAGAATATGACTTATTTATGCTATTGTTCTGTATTCACTGCAGTGTTTAGCGTTTGTTTTTCAGGGATGGCTCAAGGGATGGAGAGTAACCATTGTTTCGGTATACCTCCTATGGTGTATATTGTGTTAAACAAGTCTCTTTTCCATAAATAGTTGATTATATTATAAATTTTTCGAATATTACAGATATTATTGCCAATATTTATAGGTACCTCGAAAGAAAATCCTTTCTACGATATTGAGTTAAAGAAACATATCTTATATTTTATTACCCTATATAATATATTTTAACAGACATTACGAATCTTTATTGTTGATAGCTGATTTAACTGTTAAATAGAAATCATAAGACGTGTTGCAATAGGCTTAAATAATTTTGATTCCGTTTGTTTGATTTGGCGTGACCCAGATCACCTTCACGTATTTCGAATTATCTACTTTGGTAAATTATAACATTCTAATTAGGTACCTTCTAAACAATATAAAACTATTAGTCCTGGGGCTGATTTATATTTTAAAATAGCTTGGATTATGTAAGAAATATAGTTTATATTAAATGTAACTACTAAATTTAAATCAAGATTTAACTATTAATCTAACCAAACACATTAAGTTACTTTCCGATTAATTGTTTTCAAAATAGTTTTACCAAATGACGCATTAGGTTTTGAGTTTTGATATTTTTGCATTTATTGGTTTTTTTTTGGTTTAGATAGAATTAAATGACCTCAAAGAATCATAGGAGACTTCACCACAACAAAAGGGCTCCTGCAGGGTTGTTCCACATCTCCAACCCTATTTAAAATATACTTAGAGAAAGCCTTGACTACATGGAAAAGAAAATGCGAAGGCATGGGAGTACCGGTACGGAACGAATACCTATATACATTAAGTTTTGCAGACGATCAAGTAGTGATTGCACAAGACCAAGACGACCTCAGCTACATGATGAAAAAACTACAAGAAGAATATACCAAGGCTGGCCTAGATATTAACCTCGCGAAAACAGAGTACCTATCTACAAGTGAAGAAGACATAGAAGATCTACAGATTGATGACAACGTAACAATCAAAGGAAAGGATAAATTCAAATACCTGGGGTTTATAATCACGAAAAAGGCAACAACAGAGGAAGAAATTACACAAAGATTAGGACAAACAAGAACAGCAATCCGACAACTTAACTCAGTATGGTGGGATAGACACCTAAATATGAAGACAAAAACGCAGATTTATAAAACATTAGTGCGAAGTATTATGACATATGGGGCTGAAAATTGGATCATAAACAAGAAAACCAGCAGTAAGATAGTAGCAACAGAGATGGAATGCCTGCGAAGATGCTGCAGAGTAACAAGAATGGATAGGAGAAGTAATGACGAAATAAAGCAAAGAACATCAATAGAAACAGACGTACTAACATATATAGAACAAAAAAGACTAAAGTGGTATGGACATGTAAGAAGAACTAGCGACAGCAGATGGATAAAGAAAATAACCGAATGGAGCCCCATAGGAAGGAGGAAAAGAGGACGACCCCGAAAATCCTGGAGGAACGAAGTAGACGACGCCATGAGTAAGAGAGGACTAAACGATGGAGAATGGAACAACAGAGAGAGATGGAAACGGTTGAGCGAGGGAAGGCAGTGAATACTGTAGAATCCCTAAATATATATATAAATGACCTCAGTCATACAGTTTATATTGTTAAATTCTTTGTATCTCACTAAATTCCTTGTTTATCCAAGGAACTTTTCGATCTGTGGTGGATAGAAGGCTGAAAATTCTATTGGATAGCTCTTTGCAAATGGCAAAATAAAATTTTAATTATCTATTAACGTTCAATAGCGCTAAACGAGAAATCTACAAAATATGTTATAGCCATCAAACGACCCATCAGAAACGGTATGTATAAATGGGTAGCAGTATAACTACTTTCGAAAGTTAGAAGCCAATGTAGAACAATAAACCTCACAACTTTCTTTGGGAGCCAATTGCTAGGCCCGTCTAGCTCAGTCTCTCAGGTGTGAGAACGTCTTATTTCGGAAGTAAATCTAAAAAATGAGGTTGACTGGGAAAAGTAAACCAAGATATTAAGTAATCATATTTATTATATATAAAAATGAAACTTTAATATTCAATTCAAATTAATTAATATTGCCTAAAACTTTACAAGAACTAACTTCTGATGTTTTTCTTTTTTAAGCTACATCTTCTATCGCAGGCTGGAAATCATCATGGCTATGCAGACCCTATTGGCTGCCGCTCCAAATAGCTTTGCACTACTGCATTAAAACCATTCCCTAAAGTTGTTAAGCTACGATATTCTTCGTCTTCCCATATTTCGCTTTCCTCGAATTTTGTCTTGCATAATAAGCTGCAAGAATGAGTATCTTTGCCCTCTCATCACATGACCTAAGTAATCAACATTTCTTCTTTTGATAGTCAATATTATTTTAGCTTCATTTTCTACTCTTCTAGTAACTTCTGCATTTGACAATCTTTCTTCGTCTTGATGCGTTATGAATGTTAGCGATCATCATCGCAATCGTTATCTTATCTGCAGCAGCGCGGAAAAGCTGCACAGATGTTGTATTGAACCAGATTCTAAGGTTCATTAACCAAGATGTTCTTCTTCTTCCTGGACCTCGTTTTCCAAATATTTTTCCTTGCAGGATGGCTTGAAATACAGCATATCTGGATTCATTTTGCATAATATGTCCGAAGAACTGTAACTTTCGAGATTTGATGGTGGTCAGTAAATCTCGGTTCTTATTCATTCTTCTGAGGACCTCCTCATTTGTGACTCGGTCAGTCCACGAGATCTTAAGCATTCTCCGATATAGCCACATCTGAAATGCTTTCAGTTTTATGCACATATTTTCGTTCAAGATTCAACACCATAAAAAAGAACAGAGAAGACGAAGCATCGCAGCATTCTTACTTTTGTCACAGTATATTGCTTATAAAGAATCAGTAGGTTCACTCTGCCGCCAGTCCTTTGTTCTTCATGTTCCATTTTTTTCACGCGCATTACTTCCACGCGCAGATAAATTCCAGTTTTTGATACACTGCTCAATATAATTTTTAATACACTGCTCGAAAATAAATAGGAAAAAAGTGACTTGTGGCGAAATAAAATTTAATTAGATTTTCGGAATAATGAATACTTTCCAAAATTTAGCGTTTTCGACAATTATCAATAGTTTCCCAAAATAGTTATTACTGTTTGTCCTTCAAAATGTATTATGTTGAATCCATCAGTTTTGATTAATCGAATATTAATTTTTTGTATTCATTAGAAAATCACACTGTATTCACTGTTACTGGTGAGAAATCTCATAAAACGAAGAGCTAATGAGGAAACTAATTTCTATAGATGAAAAAATAATAATACATTCGAATTATAAATTATATTTTGAAAATTTGAATTTTACAATACCAGTTATAATAAAAATAGGATTATAAAAACACAAGTAGCGAACTATGAATACAAGTTAGAATAGAATATATGTAGTTTCACAATCACAACTTATTAATAACAAAATAATGAAATGAAAAAAGTCATATAGCCTAAAGATCCCACTGTAGGATCACTACGTTCATAACGTAGTTAGTCAAACTCATATTTTTACGTACATTTAAAATTGGAAGAATCTATCTATATAAAAGGCTAGGATGAAAAGTCACACTGTTTATTCAGTAAGGTAACTACGCCACCTAGAAAAGAAATCTGAACTACCAACATCTACCAAAATTAAATGTAATTAATTAAAAGCTGTAAAAACGCTGTTGAGGCAGAAAAAATACACTTTCGACATTGGAGCGTGTGATACGTTAAATGAAAGGGCACTACACAGTATCTTCAATATTAATGAACGTATAGCGACATACGAGATATGATAGGGTACTATGAATAAAAATAGATTTACCATAAGACAAATTTTGATTTTTTGACTTAAAGAAGGCCTCAGGTTCAGTACAAAATAAACAACTGATTGAATCCTAACATGCGACATGGCAAATGAAAGGGGAGGATATAATGAATATATTCAGATAGAAAAAATAAACAAGGCGACTATTAAAAGGGCACTACGCAGTATCTTCAATATTAATGAACGTATAACGACATACGAGATATGATAGGGTACTATGAATAAAAATAGATTTACCATATGACAAATTTTGATTTTTTGACTTAAAGAAGGCCTCAGGTTAGGTACAAAATAAACAACTGATTGAATCCTAACATGCGACATGGCAAATGAAAGGGGAGGATATAACGAATATATTCAGATAGAAAAAATAAACAAGGCGACTATTAAAAGGGCACTACACAGTAAATTCAATATTAATGAACGTATAACGACATACGAGATATGATAGAGTACTATGAATAAAAATAGATTTACCATATGACAAATTTTGATTTTTTGACTTAAAGAAGGCCTCAGGTTAGGTACAAAATAAACAACTGATTGAATCCTAACATGCGACATGGCAAATGAAAGGGGAGGATATAACGAATATATTCAGATAGAAAAAATAAACAAGGCGACTATTAAAAGGGCACTATACAGTAAATTCAATATTAATGAATGTATAACGACATACGAGATATGATAGGGTACTATGAATAAAAATAGATTTACCATATGACAAATTTGCCATTACAGCTTAGTAAGACCCATCTAGATTTTTGAAGTAACTTCATAAAACCAGCACATAAACAATTAAAACGTTAGACTCCAATTTCAAGCATTAAGCTTAGGAAGAGGCTGTATGAAATCTACCCAGACAAATGCTCTATTAGCCAAAATAGATGAATTATTTCTAGAGTTTAGATTTAGACAGTTATCTACCAAATTCATGGCCAAAACTTACAATTTCCCACAAATATCCAACAATTAGTTTTAAAAATATATGCATACCTTCCATTCTATATGTCAATGATTCCGGAGTACTCGCAAATGTTTGTAACTTCTCCACAGGTGTGCCTACAAAATTACAAAAATGAGTTCTCTCATTATTCACCTGAAAGAAAGAACATACCTTGAACTGGAATGTTTAATCTCACAAGATGAATAGATGGTTTTGCGTTTTTTTCCAACCTGCTTTTAAGCATTCCTGCAAAGGCAGGTTCCTCAAAATGTAAACTGCATATTCTAAAGTGATCATAACAATATTGAGCACTGTACATGGCAAGTTTTTCACATTGAACAATTTTCTTCCATTCTGCAAACCTAAAAATACAACACCGATGAGGTCAATTATATTAAATAGAGAATTTAGTTCTTACCGATTTTCATCCTTGGGAAACCTGAAGAAACTCAAGTTCAAGTTGTTATGGTCCCTGGAATTTTTTCTACATACACAGCAATAATAAACACTTGTTTTAGCTGAATTCATCATAATCCGTCGTTTAAAATAATAAAACCACTTAGAAAACTGGAGAAATATCACAGTAATATGTATTAAAAACGAAATAAACTTATAAAACCAACTAAATAACAACAAATAAATGAAATTTATATATAAATTACTATATAAATTACTATATAAATAACTGTAATTTCTAGTTTCAGAGCATAAACACAAACACGTGTTTGGGTAAAATCAATGTTGCCAAATGTAATCAATCAATGGATAGATACTTATGATTAATTATTTGAGAATATATTAAGTCAGTTAGGCAATATGATTTTTCAAACTTTAGAAGTGTGTATAGTGGCTATGTAAAGAATTTTACCATTTATGAAATTTATTT
The DNA here is from genome assembly GCF_040954645.1 of Diabrotica undecimpunctata. Lineage (NCBI taxonomy): Eukaryota > Metazoa > Arthropoda > Insecta > Coleoptera > Chrysomelidae > Diabrotica > Diabrotica undecimpunctata. The sequence goes on along the minus strand of NC_092809.1, from coordinate 121,843,964 downwards.
TCCTCTTTTTGAAGAACTTCTATAATAATTATTTTATTATAAATTTGAAATATTCTTTGAAACTGATGGAATATTTTAAATCTTGCAACAGCGGCATTTTTCGCCAAATCTATTGCGCATATCTTCCAGGAGTGGATTCGAAATTGGAACCGTGAAAATGCGAGAGTGAACTTACTGATTCTTTTTAAGCAATATACTGTGCTTTTGTATCAAGAAAGAGGTTGTGACTCTTGAAGAAGGCCCTCATCCAATTGAAGATGGATCTAGCTTTTCCAATTCCTGCTCTAATGTCCTGGTTGTTGGTCCATTCTTCATTTATTATGGTGCCGAAGTAGTTGTAGTGCGTCACTCTTTCTACAGGGGATTGGTTGACCTTCTGTTATTCTTTTCTTGCTAATTATCATAAGCTTTGTCTTCTTAACATTTATATTGAGTACATATTGTTGACTTTAATACGTGATTTTGTCTATAAGAACTTTTAGGTCTTCTAGTTGTCCGCAAATACTATGGTGTCATCTGCATATCTGATGTTGTTTAGCCGGTAATCATTTAGTAGAATACCTTTTTCAGTTTCGTGCAAAGCTTCGATAAATATTCTTTCAGAGTACAGATTGAAGATTAGAGGAGACAAAATACAGCCTTGCCTCACTCCACGCACGATTTTCACATAGTCAGTGTGTTCACCTTTAACTCTGAGATTTGCTGTCTGATTCCAGTAGAGCCAGTGAGAAAAAAAAAATATCTTGTCTTCAAAACCTGAGAAAGTGGTTCAATACGTCTCCAGCCGGACTATTCTAATAGATGCAAGCAAAGTTAGGATAGCCATGCTGATCGCCAAAAAAATCGGCAAAAAGAATGTTTATTGGAAAACATGAAAATTTGAAATAATTATCTAAAAATAAATATCAGATCTTTTGCGTATAATCTGCCATAAACCAAGCTAGACTTTTGTGGTGTAATACTATTAATGTAGCAGATAAACATACCATTGTCCAAATTGCAGATCCTTAAAGCTTGATATCTCATTAAAGCTGTACAGTGATTGATTATCACTTAAAAAATAATCTGTTTAGTAACGGTAACTAAAGTGATCAAAACATCCAGACGCAAAATCTACCAACCGGGGAAGAAATTACCACATCCAACTTTCGTTGGATGGTTTTTGATTTGTTCCGTTACATCTGGGTACGTTGACTACCTAAGCTATTATATATCATTGATAAATGATAAATCCAGCTGTTGATTTTCACTTACTTCGGTTACGATGAATAATTAACATATCATATTGTGTACTTTCAGAAGTACCACCCAAAAAGACACGGTCCAAACCCGGAAAATAATTAATTAATATAAGTGTGGCTCTGTTCGAAAAAGACTGCGATTTTATTTATACATTATTTAAATCGGCCGTAAGCAACCATTCGTTAATAATTTATTGTTTGTTTTACTTTTTTGTTAGAAGGTTTGTTACATCGGTTTATACTGCTATTAACTTAGCCCCAGGACTAATGACAAAGTAACGATTTTGATGTTTATGATATAACGTCAGTGATGTCGACATTTTGCTCACAAAAACTTCTTCAGAATTGCCAAATGTGATATGCAATAAATTAATGAAATATTTTAGTCCATTATAAATATTTTTGTATAAATATAAAGTTTGAAGTGCAATAACCATACCAATGCTAATGTTTAGAACATATAATAGTGACGTAATATTATCATCTCATGTATAGCATAGTAATCAACTGCTTAAAAAAATATTAATGATAATGACTATACCATTTTTTAACCTTAAAGTTTGTAGTCAAAGAATATAATCCAAAGGAGAGAACGGGGAATACATAGTAATGCACCATGATAAAGCTTGTGCTACAATCTTATTTTGGTGAACCGTTTCTTTAGTTTTAGGTTTGACGAATTATAAGGTTTTTTGGCTGTTTTCTAGAGAAATTGACAATAAAGAACTACAAATAGAGCTCAGAGCAATTTAATAAACTATAACTATAAACAATTCTCAATATACTCAGATGTAACTCTAGATAGGAAATTTGTCCTCTAAGTATATATATATATATATATATATATATATATATATATATATATATATATTTATATATATATATATATATATATATATATATATATATATATATATATATATATATATATATATAGATCGGTTTAAAACGTTCTCCTACGTCTTCCGATACCCAGTTGCCATTCCTCTTCGATTCATCGATGTCTTCTTCTATGTCTCTGTCTTTCATTTCTCTATTGATGCCTTCTCTCCAACTAAAGCGGGGTCTTCCTCTTTTTTTTTTTCTACCGTGAGCTTGCTCTAGATAAATTTTAAATAATGTCGGGGAGAGACAGCAGACCTGCTTAAGGTCCTTTAAGTACACCTGACAAATTGGTGCAAATATTAATGAACGAAACCCAAGTGAAAAGCTGTTACATTGAATGTCAAGCACTAGTTAAGATGTTTCAACATTAGTCATGGTCGTTATGTTGAATAGCACCCTTACAAGTAAAATAAACACTTATGCAACGAATCAACATATTCCTTCACTTGCTTTTTTCACTTATAGAAGTGAACATGTGCTAATCCAAAAAGATCATAAAATATTCAAGATCTCACTCATATGAGCAAAGCACCTATTGAATTCTGACTTTCAACCTCTTTCATATATTAATTTTCAAAGCAAGAAAAAATTGGTTGATTCTAAACGGTCTCATCTTTGTACCCTTAATTAAGGCTAATCTCGAACGATCAACCCAAACCTTTCCCCTTCTTCTACTAAGTTTTCAATCCTAAGAGATTATTGCAAATCGAGATCTTTTCGGGGTGCGTTCCCATTGTAAGCAGTTCAACTTGCGACAATGAGTCAATTCTGTTTGCCAAACGTCAATAGATGCCAATAGACGACAATAGACGTTAATATTCGCCAACAACTTAAATTCCTAAATTGAATAAAATTATAAGACTAGCAGAAGAACAACAAGGTTTTAGGTCGGGAAGATCATGCATCGACGCTAGAATACAGCAAACCGGCATATCTATGTTTCGTGGACCTTACAAAGGCATTTGACCGGGTCAAATTAAAAGACGTTACTGTATGCAAGAGAGATACCTCTAGGAATAATCAAAACGATCAAAAAATATCTACCAAAACAACACAATAAAAGTAAAAGTAGAAGAACGAATGGGATAAGACAGGGAGATTCCCTGAGTCCTCTATTGTTCAACCTGATTATGGACGAAATAATAAAAAAATAAGAACTAAAAAAGGATACTAAATGGGACAAAAACAACTTAAAATAATCTGCTATGCAGACGACGCAATACTACTCTCTCAAAGTAAAGATGATTTACAACGTATGCTGCACCAATTTAATATAACCGCCAGAAAATTTAACATGTTAATTTCCACAAAAAAGACAAAATGCATGGTTACAACAGCTAATTTACTAAGATGTAAATTGGAGCTGGAAGGTCAGATAATAGAACAAGTGATGGAGTTTAAATATCTAGACATCACATTACCTAGCTACGAAAAGCTAGAAACCGAAGTGGAAGATCAAGTAAATAGAGCTGCCTAGATGAAACAATATGGAGAAATAAAAATATCGAGAAAGAAACGAAAGACAGAATTTACAAAACAGTAATCAGACCAATAATGACATACGCGGCAAAAACAACATCTGACACAGAGAGGACAAACAGGATGTTAAAAACAGCAGAGATAAAAACACTTAGAAAAATTGATGGTAAGACATTATGGGACAAAACTAGAAGTACAGACATACGACGTAGATGCAAGGTGGAGAACATCAAGAAATGGGTAAGAAATAGAAGAGTAGAATGGAACGATCATATAAGCTGAGTGACAACAAATAGAGTAGTAATGACGGCAAGAGACGGTTCCCCAATAGGAAGACAATCATTAGGAAGACCACGAAAACGATGTAACGACAACTTACAGGAGGCACGTTAAAAAACAGACAGAGTCATGTCCTTATAAAAAGAAGAAGAAGAAGAAGAACTTAAGTTACTAAACAAAATTTGCACACACCTCGGAGACTGTGTGGATTATCAGAACTAAGAATTCTTTGGTGGGTCATTTGATTTGCCATGTTTTAAAATAGCGATTGTATTGGCCTTTTACAATTTTTTTGAAGATTACTGCTATAGAGAATTTTTCAAAACAGCAACCCTGTCTGGCAAAGTATTTCAAAATATATAAAAAAAATATGAAATTTGATTTATCAGTTTTTAGCTGATAAAAATAAAAAGCAATAAGGCTGAAGCAATAAAAATAAAACTCATAAAACTAAAAGAAAGTGACTTTTGAATTTGTAGCTAAAAGGTTACATTGCCAGTTCGAGGTACAGTCTTTTATAGCTAAGGTGTAGTATGAGTTAGAAATCAGATTATTTAATATTTTATGTTTAGTTAGAATAACAAATTAACAATTAAACATGTAAAATATAAGTATGTAAGAAGAATATATGAAATGCTGCCAAATATATTAGAACTGATCCCTGAGTAACCCAAACATTTATGCTTCATTGTGAAAAATATAAAATTAATTTTTAGTATTTAGTTAAACATAGGCGTATGTCGCATTTACTGCATACTACAACAGTAAATCCAGATCTATAATATCAACACCTACGCTTGGTGATATGTTTGGGCCAATGAGCAACTGAATCCTGTGTAGTGACTTTATCTGGTCTTAGCGAAAGGGGAAATTAAATTTTATTTTTGGTATAGGTTTTTCTTTCAGAGCAATGCAGTCATTTTTATAGAGAATCCATGCATTTATGACACATATGTCCAATATTCAAGTCAGAATGGGAAAATATCATCACTTGGCTCTACTTGGACTTCCATGTGCTAATATTGGGCAATTAGAGAGGGACAGGGTACCTTTACTTTTCTTTTTTCAGTTTCACAGAATCTTTGTACATAAGTCAGGGGTTAAATCCCACAAAAAGTACTTGCTAAACGTACACATTTATTGTCAGTCCATTTAATAACAACAATTCGCTTTTCGGTATCAGACTTATACATATATGATCCTCTGCCACGTTTCGACATTACCTTGTCGCTTTCCATTATACACCCCTTGATTCTGTTTTGCATAACTGTTTTCAAACTGAGTATTCTATATTTTGAGATAACCAGTTGTCTCAAAAAATTACTGAATTAGAGGGATCAGAAATGGTCTTGCTCAAACTTATAACAACGCTAGCACCAACACCAAAAGAAGTGTCTTATTCACTAAGCGCGTTTAGAGTATTGTACAACTCAGAAAATGTGAAAGCTCCTTGGTATGCAATAAAATCGGCAATGTACCCAGACACGCCAGCTCAAACAAACATTTTGTATCCCCATCTATTAGGCTTAGTTTGAATATATTGCTTGAGATTTCTTGAACACGTACTTTTATATGCAATCATAGTTTCGTCTGTGGAATACTGATGTTCAAATTGATATTTCTGACCATTAAATCTGACTGTATTCAAAAGTGGTCTGATTTTAAAATACCGATCTTTGGTTTTGTCTGTAACTTGGCTTTTGTCATTGCAGTGTATAAATCTTCTGAGAAGTTGAAATTGTTTTAGTGGCATAATAATAATTATATATAATATATGCAATTTGGGATTGTCTAGAAAATGTTGCCCAGTAGTCTTCTCCTGCTGGTTTAATTTTCACTCCCATCAATAATAAAATGGATAAGAAATCTGTTATTTTACGAGACGAAGTCTTGATGGATTTTCTTCTTACCTGTGTACTGTACAAATTAGACTGGTACACAATATTTTCAATAACGTCAAGTGACAACAACTTATTAAACTACTACAAAGGCATTACTACCTCTCCACTGAAAAATCGATCTTTATCAGAAATGGAAGTAGTTGTAATATTTTCTTCTGTTCAATTGAAATGGGTTTTTGCTTTATTGTTCGTACAACTTCCTCTTCTCCGTTTGCTCTTTCCTCATCGCTTCTCTATCTTCATCTATTTCTTGTATAACCATATTGTTTGGTCCTGTTTCATCATCAGAGTTTTCGAAAATATTTTCGTGTTGCAAATAATTTTCTTCCAACTCAGATGAATTGGAAATATCTAAAATATTTGAATCTACCGGAGTTATTGCAAGCGTTTTTTTTTTTCTAAGCATTGTTTTTACTATGTTCTGAATGCAGATTTTACCGTTATATAGGTCTTTTCTCACGATGAATATTCAAAAAACTTAAGTAATGAACCTTTATATTCAATGTAAAGCCAAAATATTGAACAAAAAAGGTTTTTACTTACTTTTATGATGCAATATTTATTCACTTTCAAGCAGTATGTAACAGATGGTGCTATCAGTCTTAACACTAATAAAAGACGTTGCAGTTTAAAGGCAAGCTTTCTAGATAGGGTACGTAAAGCACTATGCTATTGACATTATCGTTTAAAGTTAATGTAGTCAAAAAGCTACAGTTCCTTGCTTTATATCTGATATCAATTAAAAATTCGTTTTGTAGTCAATAAATCCGGGTGATTAACCTGTTTTTAAATCTTTGATTTGTGATCTCTTTGATATCTTCCATAAATTTATGCGTTACAATGCGTGCTCGGGAAAAAGATAAAATAAATGCCTCTTTTAATTTTTATTTCATATAACTCCCTAGTTATTCGTACTTTTTTCAATTGTCTCTATATTTTTTTCTGTCGTTTAGTAGGTATATCTATAGGAACATAAATTGGCTTGTCCATAAAATTTTTCATTAACAATTCACAAATGCGCCTTGTTAATAGAACAATGAACTATCACTACAAAGGCGACAATCTGTGCGTGACATTCCAATGTGTTAAGCAGTCTTATTTCTTCGGGAAGTAATACGGAATCGACAAAGAAAGATAATAGATATTTAATATCGTAATTGTGACGAGAACCTGTAAAATAGTTTTTCTTGAAATTAATGCAAAAGAAATAAAAATACCTTCTCTAATATATTTCATAGGAAATGAAAATTGTAAGAACTGCCAGGTTAGTATGTCAGAATCGTTAAAACTGCATTATATATTTGAAAAGTAAAAAGACGTTACTGTTGTGGACATATCTACTTATATTTACTTACCGGATAATTAGGGGCAATGTGCGAAAACAAAAATATCTCTTTTTGCTAATGTACTTTCTAAGTAAAATGCATCAGCAATTGGCAAAACATTATAATAAATTTTTATATAGTTGTAACGATTTTTATGTACACAGATAAACATTTGGAACAAAGACCGTATACATTGTTGTTAATGGTTACCAAAAAGAAAATACAAATATTTGAAAAGCATTTTGTCGTTCTTTTTTTTAATTTTTTTTTAAGCCTATTTACAATCTACTCATAAACAATACATTGAGTAATTAGTAAATGTGATGACAATATTGCCTTGATTTGGGTACTGTCCAGCGACAGTTCTTAATTTTCACCTATGTAACCAGGTCTTCTAGCCAAGTCCTCTTCAGTCTTCGTTCCTCCATTGGTGGCTGATATAATTAACTGATAATTGGCTGTGGTGCGTTGAATTAAGAATTTTGGCCTTATTGAAGTGATATGACGGTTGGTGCTCCTAGGTCATTGTAGATGGTTGCATTGCTCACATACCAAGGGGCGTTAGCTATCATACGCAGTGTTTTTGATTGGAGGGTCTGCAAGAATTTTGTATTTGAAGGCTTTCTACAGCCCCAGAGTTCTACGCCGTAAGTCCATATTGGTTTTAGTATGACTTTGTAAAGTAGTATTTTGTTCTCCAACGACAGTTGTGACTTTTTGCCAAGTAACCAATGCATTTGTTTTAATTTTATATTGAGCTTGAGTTTATTTGTCAGCTTCAGGTCCAAATGCAGCCCAAGATATTTCACAACATCTCTAGCAGGAAAGGGGGGATTGTTTAGACTAGTTTGTGGATAAGTGCGTCTTCTTGTTGTAAATGTGATTTGGGCTGATTTTTCGTTATTGAATTTACTTTTCCATTTTGTCAACCAATTCTTTAATGAATGCAAGTAATCTTGCAGCTTTTCAGCTGTAATAGGTATGTCAGCAGTAAAGCTAATTCCAGTTAATCAGATTCTTTTATTCGGTGATCTAACGTTATATTCTGGTGAATGGTGTTTTCATATTTTTCTCAGTTTGTTTTTTTTTTGTTAGATACTCTTAATGGCTATTGATATTTTGTAGTTCGAAACGTAATTCTAAACTGCTAGATTTGTATATTCTTCATGCATAAATGGTAAACATAGAGACTGAAACAGAACAATATCATACAAAAGGTACTGATTTACTATTGATATTTATAAAGAACAATTACGAACCAGACACAGCAGCTGAATGTACCGTAGTGTTCATTTTCCGTACATCGATTTCGCTATACTGTTCTCAAAAGAATAAACCATCATAACAAAAGGAAACATGACAAAGGTCACATCTGTTTCTAGCTGCAGGATAATTGGTCAATGAGAATAGAGATAACCAATTAAAATAAATAAAAGCACTTGGTTTTTAGTGAAATGACATTGACAAGAAGAAGGACATATGTGTAGAAGAACTGCAGGAGGGTCATAAATGTTTAATGGTTTAAAGGCGTAAACGAACTTCTAAATAGTGTATATATACCCTCACATTGGTATATAGTGCAAAATAAGGCATTTATTTAAAAATTGTGGAATCAATTTTAAAGTAAAGCCAAGACACTTCTGAAGTGCATTCGGAATTATAAAACATCTGTAACAATTGGAGTAAGTTGGTTTCTCGATTTTAGTTCCTCAGTTTTGGTGGTTTATGACAGGCTATTTAAGATAAAGACTTTTTAATTAAAACTGGATTCAACCCAGAGCTAAATGAAACTGTCCTAATAACGAAAACAAAAGAAGTTTTTCGAATATGTGATAGAGTATAGAAAAATATAGATAGTCTAAAAGAGCAAATTACACAATCAGAAATCGTAATAACTAATGGGGTACTAACAACAGATCTATTACCAACTAAGAACGAGATAAATTTTATTTAACTTCTATAACAGGTCCATCTATAAAAGAAAGTGAAGTCACATGAGCAATAAAAATAGCAAAAAATGGAAAAGCACTTGGCCCCGATGAAGTAAATGCTGAAATATTGTTTTTGGGAGAAAATGTAATTAATTAAAGTACTGTGTGGTCTCTTTAACAGACTTTATGACACTGGGATACTACGAACTGGGATATTTAAGTCGACATTTGTCACAATACTAAAGAAATGTTGTGCAAAGACATGCAGTAATTATCGGACAATAAGGGTGATGAGTCACGTTTTGAAGATCTTTCTGCGAGTAATACACAGCAGAATATATACGATATTAGAGGATATAATTAATTAATTAATACTCCATTTGCATTTAGGAGTTGCTTGAGACGAGAGAAGTCTTGTTCAGTTTACAAGTACTGATAGAGAGATGCAGAGATATAAATCAAAATGTATATAGTTAACCAATCGATTTTGAAAAGGCTTTTGATAAGGTCAAAACATAACAAAATGCTAGAGATATTGAAAACAGCTGGATTGGATAATAATTACAAATCTATACTGGCATCAAGTGGCAAGAATAAAACTTGAACAAGAACTGTCGGATGAAATAAATATAAGAGGAGGAGGAGGACACAAGAATACAAGGCTATGTACCTACTATCGCCTTTATTCTTTAACTTGTATTCAGAGGAAATATTAAAGGAAGCCTTAATGGAGACAACAGAAAGTTTTATTGTGAATGGTGTTGTAAACCTGAACAATATTAGATATGCCGACGATACCTTAGTGCTGACTAATTGCGAAGAAGATCTTTAAAATCTATTGAACAAAATAAAACAAACCTGTAATCATTATGGATTAAAACTCAACTTTAAGAAAACTAAATATATGATAGTTATAAAACAAAATTTTATACAGGATGACGGCATAAAATTGAGAGATGTTGTACTGGACAGAGTAGAGAAACTTATGTATTTCGGCAGTAATATCAATGAGAAATGGGATCCAACCGTAGAAATTAGAAGCTGTATAAAACAAGTCCGAGTTGCTTTTGAAAAAATGGGGAACGTACTTTGCAGGCACGATCTTAGTATTGACCTTCGCATTGGAATTATATGTTGCTTTATCTTTCCAGTGCTACTGCATAGAGTGTACACGTAGACTCTAAGTAAGGCTATGCTTTAACGTTTCCAAGCCTTTGAGATATAGGCATACAGACGACTACTGAGAATAAGCGGGATCGACAAAATCAGAAATGAGAAGATCCTTATACAGATAAACCAAATAAATGGTCAAATAGTCAAGGGCTGGAATACTTTGGTCACGTTATAAGATTCTCACGTTATGAGAAAAATATGAACTATTGCATAACATCTTGGCTAAAAAAATCTTAAAAAAACACAATTTTATGGAAAATCGAGATATAAAAAATCATTATTGAGATATAAAATTGAGAGTTGTTGTCAATAAATGCATAATAGTGAATATGGTAGCCAACATCATATTTAACGATGAATGACGATCATGGAACTAGAAGAAGAAGAACAACTACTATACAGTTGAGAAAAACAGCGTGTTTTTGTAGCGTCGATTATTTCCTACGACCAACAAACCTTCGAAGTCTAAATATTCGAAAGAGCTTTTTAATCTGATGTTTAATTGAAAAAAATTGGGTATCAATAATGGGTATTGCCGCCTCTAGCCCTTAAGACTTCTTGGAGCCGATTTGGCAATCTATTCATGATATCCTGGATATCAGATTGGGGGATATTGTGCCACTCCTCTACCGCAGCTGTCTTCAGCTCTTCAAAGGATGCAGGGGCTGGTACTCTTGCTCTTACCCGTCTTTTGAGGTTATCTCAGATATGCTCAATTGGGTTAAGATCAATATGCTCAATTGGGACCTGTGCTGGCCATGGTAAAACTTGAATCCCAACCTCATTAAGGTACTCACGGGTAGATCTTGCTGTATGCCAACGTGCATTGTCATGCATTAGTCTGAAGTTATCACCAATGAATGGTGCTAAAGGCGTGACATGATCTTGGAGAACTTTTTGCACGTATACTTGGGCATTCACACTGCCTCTACCGAACACAACAAGATCAGTACGCGCTTCGTAAGAAATACCTCCCCAAATCATTATTGACCCTCCTCGGTAAGCCACTGTTTTGATTATAGCGCATGCAGCAAACCTTTCATTTTTACGCCTCTAGACACGTTGGCGTCTATCTGGATCTTTTGGGGCTATTCTGCTCTCATCTGAGAACAGTATATTCTTCCATTCTGCCATAGTCCAGTTAGCATATTCTCGCGCAAAATGAAGTCTAGCCCTACGGTGTTGAGGGAGCAGTTGTGGTGCGCGAGCTGGACAAAAAGCCCTCCAGTTTATTTTTGACAGTTTTCTTCTAATCGTTTGTCTACTCATACTAACGTTTCTCTCCTCATAAAGAGACCTACAAGCTTCAGGAGCGGTGCAAAAGCGATTTCTCAATACTTTAGTGACAATGAAGCGATCATTTTGAACTGAAGTGCATCGTTTTCGGCCTTAACCTGGCCTGCGGTTGTACGATCCTGTCTCCCGAAATCATCTGATGGCATCTTGTACCGTAGTTCTGGGTACATCGAGTATACCAGCGTTATGACGTTGACTGTAACCAGCATAAACTAAAGCCACTGCCCTAGCAGCATCAGTTGTAAAGAGTGGCATTTTTAAAATTACAAACAATAAATAAGCACTAAAATTTCAACTTAAATAATATTCGCTCACAATGATATAAAATTACAATTTTAATTGTTAATTTTAATTACAAATTGTTCAAGAATTGTTATTAACACGGAAACAGATTTGCAACAACGTCGTACAACGACTATATGTCAAAAATCCTTCGATGACACTAATTTTGGAAACAAACTGTCACAGGTGATGTAAACAAAACAATAATAAAGATTTTGGGGTTAATTTTGCTGGTGATTTAAATCGACTGTATTGATGAAAAACATGGCTAGTTGTTAAACTACCTAACTTTTGTATTATCCAGTATAAGCGAATGAATCAAAAAACAAAATGTTAAGAAAATATGTGGCTATAGTTAGGTTTTAATTTCAATATTTTATAACTGCTAGAATATTCCACAGGATGATGCAAACTTTAAGAAAAAAACACAGTTTAATTCGTACACCCGGTATACAATGAAAATTTGCCTGTTTAGAAACAGTATTATTATACCTATATTATCAAGGAATAAGGCTATAGCATATTAAAAAATCACTTAAATCGGACAACAGGTTAAGGAGATATAAGACATCAAAAATTACTCATTTTTAAGGTGGCCGGTTAATTTTGGCCCAGAGTGTATGTTCTGAAGAACTTAGCAATTACCATAAATAAAAATTAAAGGCTACCCTAGTAGAATTTCAATACGTTTTTGTCATGAATAAAAAAATAAGAGCAAAATAAACATAGTAACCCATAAAATCAATATCGGAGATGCTTAGCCAATTAGACAACAAGAGAGAAGATACATATTTGCAAAAATGAACAAAGCTGAAGAAATTGTTAGACATAGACAATTAAACAATTAAATAGTCCGTGTGCATTATATGTAGTCCGATAAACAAGAAGGATGGTTTTTGTATTCACTAACGCTACATCAATGCAAAACTGGAAAAGATAATTATCTCTTTCTTAGAAGAGATGATACATTTTGCACTCTCTGCAGTTTTCGTTAGTGATCTACAGTCGACCTGAAAAATGGATACTGGCAAGTGGGAATAAAGTCAGGTGATTGGGGGAAAACAATTTTTACAGTTGTAAGTTTTGGTCTCACTTATGCTTTCGCTACATTTAAGTGGCTTTGGTTTGTTTGAATAAAGTAATTTTTGTTGAAACGAAAATGATCATTCGATGATCATTTTAAGAATGTAATGCAAATGTGCCAAAAGTCTCACCTATTTCCAAGAGAAATTGGATATTTAAGTTATATTGTATTTGGCAATGATGTAATAACTAATCCCGAGTCAAGTCGAAAAAAGTCGAGAGTGACTAGTACCAAAACGAAAAATTAGAAGTTTGCTTGACTTATACACACTGCCAACATCATTAAACTTTCTTAAACCTAACAGATGTAAAAAAATTTTATATATGGAATGAATAGTATCACAAAGCTTCGAAAAAGTTATAAAGAGCTCTTATTAGTAGACCGATATTAAGCTCTGTCGAATCCAGGCAATCAGTCCCCAGCATAGAAACAATAAAAAATGTCTTTGGTTGCGTGTAAAATAGTTTTTATACAATATGGAACAGTTCAATACTCTTCTCTATACGTGTTACTGTTATTTATTATTGCCAGAAAAATAATTAAAATTCATTTTACTTAATAAAAACTAAGAATCTTCTTAATACACTCACTTGCAGATCAAACAGACATACTTTTATGGTTTAATGAACACCACATAAATGTCGTCTACCTGCTTTACAATAAAATCTGTTCTACTTCATTAATTCCAAAAATAATGAAAGTTGTGAAACGCTTAGCACTACTATAATATAAATCTTATAATACCGGTTTTTAAACTTTAATATAGATAATTTTCGATCTAATTGGGGGATAGCAAATCTATAAATCAACCTAATTTTAGCTATTAGCAGACAAGTATATCAGTATCCTATAATCAAATAGAAAATGAATAGAGACATTGAAATAATATTTTGTTGATTTATTTGATAATAGATTAAATTAATTTATGTTTTAATGTTCTTATTTATACGTTTCATTCTAAGCCCAATTTCAAATGTATAAAATAATTTCTGGAAAAGATTTGCGATCCCTAAATCAAAAGGTGGTGTTAAAATATTTTTCCGTCAACCGTCTATTTATGATCAATTTTAACCCCCTTAAAATCATTGATTAATGGCCCCTATTAATGAATGATTTTATATTAATGAACGATTTCATTATAGGCAACACAACATACATTGCTTGCATAAGTTAATTAAATGCTCTGTGATTGGCAGTGACCTGTGGTGTGGGCAACCAAACATATACCTATTTATATTCACACTAAAAAAATTAAAATGAAGTAGCCGCTGTAGCCACTATCTGTCATTTTATGTCATTATTTACTTTATTGTTTAAAATACTGTGTATAGCATTTTTCATATAAAAAAGCTTGCACGTCATTCAAGATTTACGTCGTCAGAACCCCACAGCGTTGCCAAAACATCAGAATAGTTAGTAAGTGAGGAATTTTTAAAATGTCAACTATTTGTCAAACTATTATATTAACAGTAAATACACTTAGTTTTAAGACTACTGCAACAAATTAAAATACATAAGAAAATATTTTAATACAAAATTATATATTCTAAATTTTAAACTTACCTCTTTTAGGGCTTTAATAGTAAAAAAGTCCCGTCCTTATTTCTTGTTCAAAATAATCTACCTTATATGACAGCTTATCAGCTTTCTACAGACAATTTATTTGTTTTGGCATATCACAATCACAATACACAACAATAATTAGTGCTTAAAGCTATTTAATATGTATTTATAAATACAATTTATAAATACAATATATTATATAATGATCAAATTGTGTAAGAAATCAAAACATAAACAAAATTCCTACTCTAAAAAAGCGGCAACACTTTATACACTTTTGCCACACGCTCAACTGTCAATAAAATTTAAAGTATTTCCGTATCAGTTGCGTACAATTGTCTAATATATTTAATTAAAATTATTATTTTGTGGAATATTATATTTAAAGAGTTATGTCATAAAATTTATATTATTAATAATAACAAATGTTTTTGGTTATTTAATCAATATAATTCTAAAATTCCCAATATATTGATGATTACATTTTCTCTGATTATTATACCATGTTGACGCCTATGAAAGATCGAGTAGTTCCGTATGGGTTTCGTATTATTAGCTGTGCTAGGAAAATTTGAACTCTAAGGTTGATGTTCCGGAAATTTTAAATACAAGTGACGTCCCTTTGTATAAATCGTGACGTGCAAGTGTTTTACTTTGAAAAATGGTATATTTGAAAAATCAATATTTGAATGAATAATTTCAGTAATTGTACTATTTCGAATATTAATGTTTACAATAATAAAACTACCACTAAGGAAAATTAAACTTTGAATAAAGTTAATGAAAGCTGAAAAAATTGTTTTTTATCGTTAAGTAAATAAAAATTTAAACTAAGATATCTTTATTACTGAAAAGTACGGTCGACGGAAAAGTTTTGTAACGAACTCGTGAAACTCGTGAAGTAATTGTATGTCTTGAAGAAGATTCAAATATAGAGAATGCAGATGAAGTAGAAGTTACATATATTCCTCTTTATGTTGATCAAATTACTGATGAAGAAGACCTAGATAAAGAAGATAATATTAATGCAGAAATTGCTGGAACATATAAAATTTACGTTCCGACAGCAAGTGATTCTGAAGAAGATGATATTCTACTCAACAAAATTCGTAATAAAATGCGAAAACCTAATCAAAATAAGTCGAAAATTTTAGCAATTGGGAAACAAAAAAATTGGGAAATAAAAAAAAATGTACTAGTCTCAATAATTTCAAAATGTTACTTAAACAATATATTAAAAATTTATAGTGTACTTTTTTTATATTGTATGTATATTAGGTTTTTTTCTATTTAAATAAAGATCTATCTACAAACACCACTTCAGCATTCTTGACTCATTCTGAAAGTAATAACAATCATTTATTAGAGCTCATCGCCCATCGAAATATTTTATTATTTTTCGATGAAGTCACAAGCCAGATTATACATTTTTCAAATACTTATGCAGCACAAAACAATCGTCACAAATTCGATATGAATGAAGCTGAACTAAAACGCTTTATCGGTATCTGCATATTATCGGGTTATCATATTTTGCTACAATGTGACTTGTATTGGTTGAAAGATGAAGATAAGGAAGTAGCCACTGTGAGGAAAACCATGTCTAGAAAAAATTTCGATCAATCAAACAAAATATTCGTTTGTCTGATAATACTTAATTAGACAAAGATAACAAATTTCAATAGACAAGGAAATGGTACCACATTTTGGACGTCATTCATGCAAAATGTTCATTCGGGGAAAGCCTGTAAGATTTGGATTTAAATTATGGTGTCCTTGTTGACATACAAGTTATTTATACAAATTCAAACCATATGGACGAAAACAACATAATAATTTTGATTCGGGTGATAGTTTGGGAACGAATGTAGTTTTAGAGTTACTTTCTGTATAAAGAACAGCAAAACGTTCAAAAAGACGGCATGGGGAACATTCGAGTCTGCATTTGCTACTGTGTAAAGTTTTACTCGTGAGATGGAATGATAATTCTGTTGTTGCAGTAATAAAAAATTCCTGTACATTGCTACCTCTTGTTCAAACAGAACGATACAGTCGGAAAGAACACAAAAATATTTTCGTATCTCAACCTGAAATATTTTGCCTACCACATGGGGTATTGCTATAAGGGTTGAAAATTGGGGACAGTGGATGTGGAAGTTGTATGGCAATGGGTCGGATTGGGACAACTACAAAAAAAAATGAAACAAAGGGGTAATGACATGAATCTCCTAGACCTAAGGGTTAACAATAAACAACAAGAAAGACCTCTAGCTATTTGAAATAAGCACGCCGCTTCGAAAAATCCTAATCTTGCTGGATAAAAGAAAAAAGGCCCTTCTTTCCTAAAATAAAGAACTTAAACAGGGGTTAGGAGATTTTTCTAAAATAAACAAAATGGTTCAAAGAGATAAATTAAACATTTATTGTTGTGTCACCACAAACAGTTACAAAAATATAGATGTTACAAAAATTACTATATTAGTACAGAGATTCATACCAAAAATAACACAGAAAACTTACATGTGTTCTATTTATTTACAAACTCGGGAGATGCTACAAAAACTTACAAATGTTACTAAGCTATAAACTGTGGCAAATAAAAAAATTATTGCAAATAAAAAAATATCTTTTTAAATAATGAAAGCAATTATTATTTTTTTTTAAATCTTGACCTTAAAATTTTACACAAAAGTTACCTTAACCTTCACTAAATTTCACTATGCATGTCTGGGGTCGGGAACTGGAATCATACTGGAATTATACTGGGGCAGATCCGGGATGACGATCAGGGATAAGAAGATGAGGGCGGAAGCCAGCACCGGTTGGAACACAAACCTTGAAAACTCGTCTCCTTTAAAGACTGGAACAGACACAGCACAATGGCAACATGCGGCCATCTTCAAAAACTGCTCAATACCAAGCATCCAACTGCTACTGTCACTTCATACTACATTTCCATGACAAGAAAAGGAAAACAAAAAGATTACGAATTTGAAAATAAATTCGGGCTCCAACAAAACTAAACACGCCTTTAACAGCTGCCGGCTTTACCGAGAGTGATCTCATATTCTTTTAAATTCCTTCGCTTAACTTAGCACAAACAGAACATATAAACTGGAATATTTATTTGAAACGCAGAATATCCTAAAAGGTTTCGATTAAAAGAAATGCCGAGGAAAAACACATCTGTGAAATATAAACAAACTATAAAATGGTTTACATTAACTTCGGCGACGTAAAAAGAAAGAAATATTATTTGGGTTTTAACTCGTACGATAGGAACAAAGAAACATAGAAAACATTCTTCATTATTTTAATACATATATGAGGCGATTTCAATTTAATATATATACAAGGGGATTTTAAAATATATATCAAGGAAAATGCAAATGCTACAAGCCTAATGTAGTAGCCGAATACAATATGTTGATGGGTGGTGTGGATGTGCACGATAATGGCATTGCTAGTTACCGAATCAGAATAAGATCGAAGAAATGGTGGTGGACTCTATTTATAAATCTTATTGATAGCACAGTCGTAAATAGCTGGAAGATTTACAATATTGCAAAAGATAGTAAAATGTCACAATTACAATTAATTATAAATCACTTCTAGCAGTATCACTTATGAAATTTGAACGTTGTGCTGAAATAGTGAACACAGAAGTGGTTGCTCAGTCGGGTCGAGGACGTCCCTCCAAAGATAGTTTGCCTGGCGATGTAACATTTGACAATATTGGTCATTTGATTAGAAGGCACGATACAAGTGCACGAAAGAAATGTACGTTTCATATGTATTTAAACAAAAAAATGTAAAATTCATCTCCATCCCGAATGTTTCGAATCGTTTCATACAAAATAATAATTATGTTTTATATTGTTAATTTTTTTGTTAAAAAATCATAAACATATCTTAGTTGAGGAATTTTTAACTAGTTTCAATAAAAACATTCGGAAAAATTATTGTTTTTCATTGCTGGGCTGTTAGTGGGTTAATATTCACTAGGATTTCTTTGAGAGCCTAATAGTTTGAATGAAATTTTTCTCAGGGCCGCAAGTACAAGTGGTGGTATGAAATAACTTTAAAACTATATGAATATATCATAAGTTTATTACAAGTTACGTAAAAACAATATAATTATATAATTATAAATTATATGGACCGTTTTGCATGTAAAAAGTAGGAAAATGTCTTTTACTTGACTCCAGGAATGTCAAGTCCTGAATTTGTTAATTCTTTGAAGTCGACCGGCGAAATATTTCACAGCTCTCTAGAATGGCATCTATGTTAGCAGGTTGGGAAGAAACTGAAATTCTCAAAATGTTTTCAACGTTCTCACTAGCTAGCCTAGATCTGTACTTGTTTTTTACGAACTTCAGCTTACTGAATGTAAATTCACAAACATATGTAGATGCAAAAATAGACAAAATTTTCTGAGCACAGTCAATTAGGTAAGGAAATTTGTCATTTTCAACTGCTTCCCAAAACTTATAGTGAGCTTTTTTCTTCATTTTTTCTTCAAAAATACTTTTGTAGCTCTGTATCATTCTTAAGGTCAATTAACTCATTTTTCAAATCCCTAGCTTCGTATTCAAAAATAGAAAGATGAGCTACATTTTCTGTTGTTATTGCCCATGGATTTTCCACCAAGCGAAATGGTTCTTAAAACTTCCTGAAGTCACTAAACCTCACAAACATTTTATCCTTTAAGTCTGCTAACAGCTTCAGTAAGTCAGAAATCTCTTTTGGATTTTCATCAAACAGTGCTTTAACGGAAGGAAAGCTGGAATAATCTTCATTTGACAATTCTTCAATATGCATATTCAGCTTCTACTCCAGTGAAAACACAATACTCGTCATTTTCGTTACAATATTATTGTAATCTCCTTGCAATTTGGTCAATGTTTCATTCATAATGCTCATTGTATCAGTGAGAAACGCTACTTTAAGACACTAACTAAAATTATGAATATCAGGAAACTCTTTATTCTTTGTAGCCAAAAACAGAGTAATCTCACGTCGAATACTGAAGAAACGTTCCAAAACTTTACCCTTACTCAGCCATCTCACTTCTGTGTGGTAAAGAATGTCCCCATATTGCGACATAAGTTCTATCAGTTTCTGATATTATAGTTTGGGCTTATTTAATTTAAAAACATTGTTTTTAGTTGTTTGAGGCCCTTATCACAACCTAAAAATGGATTTATAGAAAACTGTTTAATAAATTAGGACCACTTTTTGTATAAGCGGCCACATCTTTCAATGTGAGATAAAATAAAAATGCGATGACTAACTGAAAGGTTTAAGATTAGAGAAACATAATATTTTGTCATGTTTATTGGAAATACTCGACATCATTAGCACGTGCAAATCCTACCCTGTCGCCTAATTTCCTATGAAATTAAAATGGTAAATGTTTTTAGGACCCATTTTTTTTTCGGACATGCGTATTTACGAGGTCCACACGGTTTTGAAACATCTTTACTGGCCGACCAGTGCCACTGTTGTGGGGGTAAAGATGACTAATGTGAAATGCGGTACAATGCATGGTGCCGCTCTACAGTACTGTAATCTGATTAAATACATAAATAGAAACATAATTACATTATAGCTCGCAAATTTTGTTTTACTGCCTAGCAGTCTGAGGGCCGTGAAAAATCGCTCCGAGGGCCGCATGCGGCACAAGGGTCGCGTAGTGAGTATGGCTGATATAGACAAAGTGAGTAGAATACTTTGGCCATGTTATGAGAAATGAACAGAGATACGGCTTGTTGCAACTTATTCTTCTGGGCAAGGTGTTTGGAAAGATTACAGTGCTAATACTCGAGCAATATTAACGATTGTAGATATTGCACTTTTAGTTTTCAAATTTTTAATATCAATAAGACTAAGTAAATAAAATTTAAAAGATATCTTTCTAAATAGAAATGTTGTAAATTCACAAGAAAAATATATTTTTAGTTCATAATTTTAAGAGATTTTGTAAATATTAAGTTTTACATTTCACTACAACATAACAATTATTCCTATTTTGAAACAGTTACTTTTAGTAAAAACTAATAAATCAAAGTTAAAAAATGATTCGTTAGTTACATTATACACTCATGGACAAAAATATCGAATATTTTGGAATTTTCCAATTTTTTTTCTAGTCACTATTATTTCAAAATAATTTTAGATTACTGATAATACTCATATAGTAGGCTGATGTACTCAACTGGTTTGAAATATTTTGACGTTTATTCAGTGGTTAGTGTCATTCGTACATTTTATCATAAAAATCCTTCTTCACGTAAAGGAAAGATCATACTAATTCGGTTATTTTTAGTTTAATTTATTAAGTTTAATTCGACGTCTCAGCAGAACTGAATCTATAGTTTCAAATACTCTAAAAAAGTACCGCGAAACAGGAAATTTTGTAAGAAGGCCTGGTCAAGGAAGTCCAAGGAGCACAACCGCAATTGATGACCGTTTTTTGGTTCTTAATTCTACACGAAATGGTTTATTGACATCGATGCACCTTAGAAATGAGCTATTAAATGTTAGACAAGTTAATGTGAGTTCACAAACAGTTCCACGTCTTCTCCAAAATCATAAAGCTCGTCGTTTGGAATTTGCAAGAACACATATTTAGTGGGATATCGACAACTGGAAAAACGTTCTTTTCACTGATGAGACCAGAATCCTATTATGGAAGCCAGATGGTCAAAACTACGTCTACAGAAGAGTTGGAGAACGATTCGCCAGCGGCAGTCTCGCCCAGACCGTCATATGTTGGTTACATTGGATATGAAAGATTCACGTTAATGCACGATAATACTCGACCACATGCCGCTGCCATAGTGAGTAATTATCTTGATGAGGTCCAAATTCGAAGATTGGATTGGCCACCGTCTAGCCCGAATTTAAATCCAATACAGCACATGTGATATCACCTAAAACACAGCATAGGACAAAGAAATCCCGTTCCAAATACGATAGAGCAGCTTCGGCTTGCTGCACAGGATTAATGGAATGCAATTTCCCAAGGATATGTCCAAAATTTACCTACAAGCATGCTGAGAAAGATGCAAGCAGTAATAAGAGCTAGAGGGGGGAATACACGTTACTGATCATGCACTTCTTTCAGTTTAAACCAGTTGTTTAAGCAATTTAAATTATCATTTAAGTTTAAAGCTAAATAACCGTATTTACCTAATATTAAACATTTATTTTTTTCAAAATTTTCTCCCCATAAAAACTTAAAATTTTTGATTAAACATTGTTAAAATAAACTGTATTTTACAATAAATGACTTGCTTGACCAGAATTTATTTTGAAAAAACAAAAATTTGAAAATTCCAAAATATTCGATATTTTTGTCCATGAGTGTATGTATTTACTATTAAAACACTATCTTTATTTACAATAATATTTATAAAGTTATTTATAATGAAAATATTTTCTATCGATTTCCTGCATTTTTTTCTACTAAATTACCGTTTGCTGCTCAAACCTGCCGCCTGATTAATAGCTTGATTCGAAAACGTCCCTGATTTTTGTAAAATAAATAACCACTAATTTTACTATTGAGTCAGAAACGGCACGGCTTATTTATAAATAAAAGAGCGGGATCGCTTGTAAATGCCAGACGTGCGTTGGAGGACCACTCCTCATTGTTCACTTTGCTAATTTACATACCGACTTGCCCTAGTGACATTACATAACTGTACTCTTGATAGTCTTGATTGATCAGAGCGCACGTTTCTCGAAGTACTTCTGGCATGCCATAAATTGTTTGCTTTGTTTATAGACAAGTCGAGTCCTGTTAAGGGATTTTCTCTTGTCATAGTTTGTCGAATAGATACGTATGAAGAGTGGCAGCAGGAATGTGATAGGACTTGATACTAAGAGCTTCCTTATAATCGTTTGATAAATATTTTTTTCTATATGAAACGAGCGATGACGTGACTGATTGTTAAATAGCTATGGTTAATGTATCTTGTTTTTTATGCAAATTAACTATTAGCCTTTAATCAACGACGTTTTTATTTGAGACATAACCATGAACTTTGTTATATCCTTTGCTCTCTTTGTTTATATTGATTCTCTTTTAATCTTTGTTTATATATCATTTTATTCACCAACTCTGCATTTAAACTAACACTAACATCTTACAAATAAAATTGTAAATCTATAGTGCATACATTTAATATAGTTTTCTTGAACAGTTATAAATAGACTAGCAAATATGCAAAATAAAAGGTAAAAAATATGCGCATAAATATGCATTAATTTACCCAAAATTTTTTTTTGCTACAAGTTCTCTTATATGGTGAGGGATATTATGGTTTTCTTGTACACTTCTTTGACGCTGTGGTATTGCTTCACATTCTGTTGTTAAATAGTCTACTTCTTTCTCTACATCTTGGTTTTCTTTTGTCCGAATATCTAGTCCAATCTTTGTATTTACAGGATTTTGAAAAACATCCCAGTTTGTCTCTTTAGTTATGAGTTTGGGTGGTGGTGTTCTCCATATTATGTGTGTACTTTATTGACTCTATTGCACTATGGATGTTAGCTATCCCTTTTGTTACAGTAAAATCTACCAAATCTGGGATTTTGTTGGAGTATTGTATGTGGGTTCTCCTGTTGATAAGTATCTTAAAGTATTTTGTTGGATGATATTCATTAATGTTGTAACGAAATATTTTGCCTACCATAGGGGTATTACTATTAGGGGTAGAAGATGGGGGATAGAAATTCTTGGGGCGAAGATAGGGTAAGCAAAATAAACGCTACTTGTGCAAACGGGCACTCAGGGGTTAGTTGGAGAGCTGGGGTCGTGGATAAGTAAAAGACAAGGGGGTTTGGATTGGGGCAACTACAGAAAAATGAAATAAAGGGTCATACATCTCTTGGGACAAACAGAATGAAAATAAACCGGAAACACCTCAAGAAATTTAATATAGGGCGCCACTTGAGGTGCCTAATTATACCTATTACAACCAGCTAGTTGTAACTGGAGATATAATTATTAAACATAAAAAAAAACATATATTTTCCAAATGGAAACTCAAAAAAAGGGTTAGTTAAAAAAAATAAACAAATGTTAAGAAACAAAATTTAACATTTATTTTTGTGTCACCACAAACAGTTACAAAACATAGAGAACACAAGAATGCTCAAAAAAAATACAAAATATTACCACAATAGTCGCAAAATACAAAAATACAAAAAATACTTACATGTGTCATCTGTTTACAATTTCCAGGAGTTGGAGATACAACAAAAACTTACAAAATTTACATGTAAGTTAACCTTTCTTTCAAAGAAAACAAAACAAATCAATATCAAAAATAATAAAGTTAACTGTCATATGTTAACATTAAATTTAAAACAAAACTGAACAAATAAAATGACAGCTAAAAGTCAAACCATAAAATTTACTACTTTAAATATTACAGTTACTTTTTTGTTATGAAAGCAATTATTACGTTTATTTAAAAAAATGTCTGCTTTACTTTAAATTTACACAAAAAAAATGTTACCTGGATTTCACAATAACACAAAAACAAGTTCCTGAGGTTGGAAACTGGAGTTGAATCCTGGACACGAACACACGAACAAAAGGGACTGGATCTCATACTGCAAATTGGATCGACCATTTGAGGCCGAAGCCGGCACTGAGCACAAAAACTTATGACTCTGCCTCTTAAACAACCGGAACAGGTGGAATTAGACGATTAACTGCTACTAAAATTGATTTCCATAACGTAAGACGAAGATTTCCGTGAAAAGGGACAAAAACAGAAAACTACAAATTCAAATTGAATTTGGACATGACGCTGGAGATCAGATCACCGCTCTTCACCGCAGCTCCAACAAAAGTGACGAAATTATTTTAAAAAATTGATGGCATAAACTAGAATAAGCAAAACGCTAACATAAACAAAACACAACGAAAATTAAGACGTAGATTAATTTAAAAACGCAATATCAGGCGGTTTGAACAAAGGAATATCGAAGAATTTGCGCCTGTGACATAAACAAACAATAAAACGATTTATTATCGACGGCGGCGACCTAAAAAGAACGAAAAAGATTATTTGGGTTTTAAATTGAAGGATATGAACTAAGA
Organism: Diabrotica undecimpunctata; assembly: GCF_040954645.1. Taxonomy (NCBI): domain Eukaryota; kingdom Metazoa; phylum Arthropoda; class Insecta; order Coleoptera; family Chrysomelidae; genus Diabrotica; species Diabrotica undecimpunctata. The sequence continues at coordinate 121,819,405 of NC_092809.1, read as the reverse complement.
AACATTGAAAAAATTCTTCGTTATTATAATGCATATATAAGGGGATTTCAATTAACATATATACGAGGGGACTTCAAAATAAAATGCTACAATGTTCGACCTTTAGGCGTGATTAATCTAGAACCCCATGTGATCTGTTTGGCATTCCAGTCTCCTGCTACTATGAATTTGGATCCAAGAGTTTGTATGAAATGATATATATGTGGGCTGTAGACTGATGATACATTAAGAGAGGTGTCTGTTTCAATTTTACTACAGTATAACTAAGTATAACTACAGCAAATTGCTATCTATAAAATGGTTGGATTACATAGTGTTTAATTTTTGATTTAATAATAACGGCAGAGTCTGCATGTGCTCGTCCATCTGGATGGTTTGCATAATGCACAGTATATTAAGGTATCTTTATAACCATTCTTTGTGCGGCATGGATTTTAAATATTAATAGAATGTCTATAATATACATGTTTAAAAACAGCAATTTATCTAGTATATGGTTTCAAATACCATTAGCATTCCATGACGCAAATCGTAATGACTTGAAAGCTATTTTGTTATTTTATTAACGACTGTAGTTAACATGGTTAAAATCATACTATTTTGGTTTAAGAGTTGGGAGAACATATTTTTGAACTTGTTTAGGAAATTTGATAGTGTATCTGCTAAATCATTGTTATTATTTTTGTTATCTGCATTTGTTTCCAATGACAGCATCTCTATAACTGAATCTGTTGAAATTATGAGCATTATGTTGGGTAGGTATATTTACATTGGGACTATTGACAAGATTTTGAGTGGTGATTTGTTTTGATTTGTAATTGTATCTGACATTTAGTAGTTTACGATAAATAAAACATCCTCTATAATTAGAAGGATGGTCTCCGTTGCAGTGAGTGCAAGTTGCTGGAGTGTTTTTTGGTTTTTTGCAGTCCTTTGTGTTGTGTGATCCAGTGCATTTTACGCAATTATATGGTTTTGCACAGTACGTTTTAGTGTGATGTTCTTGACATCGTCTACATTGTGGTATATTTGTTTTAATTCTCGGTGGTTCTACCCTTATTTTACAATGTTGTATATACTGTAGTTCAAATATTTCTTTGTTGTTTGTTTGAGGCTCGAGATCCACAAAAAATAATGAAAATGGTTCACGGCTCAATCTCTGTCTGAAATTTGTAACGTTCCTTACCTTATGACCCTTTTTTTGGATTTCCGCTTTTATTTCATTTATCGGAAAAGATTGATATAGATCTCGAATAATTGCTCTGTATGCTCTCTCTTGTGGTGGATAGAGTCACGAATGTCGAGATGTTGAGAAGAATGGGAAAAGATAAAGAGGTTTTAAATACAATTAAAGCCAGAAAAGATCTCACCGTATCAACAGCATAAATCTTATAATCAATACCTTTTTCGTAAGAGAAAAGAATGTAAATAAATTATCAAAGGTTATCAAACATCCCTTGTTTTTTAGACAGTTCGCAAGGTTTATAACAATCTTTTCATCCAACGTCAACATACTCTGCCGACTTTCCAGTGTAAATATGGAATTTGTATATATAGTTTCTAATTGAGTGTGCCAAACATCATACTTTATAGCCTCTTTTGACAGGCTTCATGGGCATGTATTGTTTGAGTGATGATCTGCCCTTGAACGCGATCATTGATTCAATAACAGCTAAGTAAGATGAGTGATTATACGCAGATTAGATTGTACTGCTAAGTTTTTCCAGAAATGGTCTCACCTTATGCAGTTTGTCATATCCAGGTTTTCCTCGAGGCACTGCATTTTCATTGTTGTTTAGGTGTAAATTTTTAATTAGTTTTTTGTATTTCTTAGATCCAAATACTTGCAAAACTGCTGATATGCCTAAATATGGATCAGTGGACCAGTAATTGGAAAGCTGAGGAAGTATTTGTATTTCCATTATAATCATTACTTCAATTAGTGCCTTCACTTCCTCTAGATTTGTATCTTGTCAATCATTAGATGGACCGGATTAATTTATTAGCCCTTCTAGGCCAACTTTGCTCAACATATAGATTAGTCTGATAAACTATCGTAACAAGAATATCTAAATGAAAAATTTTGGTGAAATAAACGGTTTTTTTGTCTTCAATATTAAAATCGTATGCAGAATTGGTATCTTTGGAAAAATCCGGTACAAGGTTGTCAAAGAAATCTGTGTTTTGATCCCATTCCTTATCATTTTCTTTGTTTTAACTAACTTCCGATACAAATGGTTAAAAATGTAACGGTGATATTGAGCATGTGAAGATTTCAAACAGGCTGTATTCACACCAGAAGAATCTGTACAGTTGCCTTCAAAATTTTCAAGTTCTTCGAAAGTACCTTCATCTGCTTTTTCTTCTGAATGTTCCTCGTTGTCAGGTAAATAATAAAATAATATAACTAAGCTAATGCAACCCACTCACAAATATAGATTTAGCATACGTCAAATATGTTATATTATCATTGTTTTTACATAAATGTCTGCATAAAAGTCAAAAGAATAGAAAAATAATATTTAAATCTTTAGCACTCACCTTAATTTTCGTGTAAACAATAATTATATTTATTCACAACTAGATCATAACCGCACAAAAACCGTCAAAACAGCGTATATTCAAACATAAGTATGAATGGTAATGTAAATATCTCTACCCATGGTACAATGAATACAAGGTATGATATTGCGCACGACATTTGACAGCTGGCACAGGAGTGTGACGTAGTCAAGACCGCTCGAACCCATTATTACAACTTAACGTACACACTAATTTTGAAATTATGGTCAAAAAATAATCGAATTTTTTTTAAATGTTTTGTTTTGGTTATAATTGAATAAAAAATATATTTTCAGTAGCGTAAAACCTTTACTTTTCTGGGGGTTCAGGCGAAATATTTATTTTTATTTTCATACATAGAAGCACTCTTTTTGTATAAGTAAATAGTAGTAGATTTGTGTATTTTGATTCACTGTCACTCATTTCCAAGCAGTTTTACTGAAATAAAAACAAAATACATTACAATAAAGAAAAATCTGATTTATAATTCAATATGGTATTTTGGATTTATTTATTTTTAAATTTAGTAAAATGAAAAATATACACATTACTATAACCCACCGATTATTATATGCAAAATTTACTTACCAAACAATATAATAATATGAAAATAAGGCACAAATTAGTTCAAACGGAAAACACAATAAATATATCGACTTCAGATGACTTTACATAGGCAAGGCTTGTATAAAAACAAAAGTTCGACAATAACATTGATAACCGATAATAATACATCGGTTATCAATGGTGACGACTGCAAATTGCAAGTTATGACATAATAAATATATTTTAAAGTAACTCAATACTGACTATTTTATAATAGAAAAATAATTTAGATATATGCTTACATATGTCTATACAAATATCCACTTCGCAAGGGTTTAAAAAATTTGATGGGTATAATGTTGAATACCATGTTGAATACTCTATTCACCACTGCCTGATGTTCATGGTTTGAAGGTCTTCCTCTATATCCTCTATCCACCTTTTATTGGGCCTACTTCTTGTCCTATTTGCTTGGGGTTTTAATCTCTGGATTACTTATACAGCTCGATTATCTGGCATTCTTTTTAAGTGTCAAAGCCAGTTTAGTCTTTGTGACTTTACAAATGTAACAATATCTGCGCTCTGCAGTAGTTCATCCAACTCTGCAATAATTCATTTTTATTCTTCATGAACCATCGCTATTTTTGAATGTTTGTTATGTGTTAAAAATAGGTGCTTTTAAAAAGTGATGTGCATAGTTATGCAACTAGAAAAAACTCCATTATGATATCTTTCATTTTGTAGAATAACGAAAACCCAGAATTCATATGAATATATCAGTTTAAATGGTTCTTTCATATCGATTTGTTAAGTAAGAAACTAGCCTCAGCCTGCTATGCAATTTGCAATAAGATCTGCTTCGGAGGAAATCAATTTAGCTTAAACAATACCAAGATAATTTTATGTGTGAAAATTACAAAAGATGTCATTTAAAATAGTGTGCAATATTGTGTGACCTCACTACTACAATCATAATCGATGGCCAGCTAGCTCATCCGATCTAAATAAAGTTGACTTTATCATTATTTATTTTGATTTTGTGCTTAGTTCAGTATATACGTACAACTTTTGTGTACCTTCATTACCACTTTTTTGTATCTTTTTAAACATCTGAAATATCAAACTCTGGAGTATAAGTTGATTAACCTGTACCTACGTGTAATAAAAGATAATTAAAACTTGTTTTATAAAGGATATCTATGTTAACAAAATAACTCTACCAAAAATCAAATAAATTTAAATTAACTTCAAAATTTTATTTATGATTAAATATTATAATAACATAATTTTATCATATCTTTATAATTACTATAATTAAATTAGCCAAATCATATAAAAACACTTAAAATTAAAAGTCTTTCCTATACTACATTCAAATGTTGCGGGAATAAGCGTTCTTGACTACGTCATGCGCGAAAGCGAACCGATTTTGGAATATTATGTATCATACCTTGTGTTCATTATACCATGATCTCTACCTCAGCTTCAAAGCAATTTTTTCTAGGTTTACTGATATCACTAATAGGTGGCAGCAGCCCCAAAAGGTGGGAAAATCGATGTACACTGCCTATAGATGTGATATTATATGGTGGAAATTATACTTCCCACTAACTATGAAAGGCTTACAGACACTGGTGGGCATTTTCTATAAGTGAATATTATATGAATTAACTTGTTCTCGTTTACTTTTGTTCTCGACAATTAATATTATAATAAAGTATATAATATAATATAATATAAGTCAGAGTAATAAAGCTGATAAAATGTGCAACAAAATCAGATGAAATTAAACCATATTAATCGTAATATTATTGTTTTAAAACATTTTAATTTATTTTTTTTTGTTAATTTAAATAATTTAAGTTAATACTTTTTTATAAACTTTTCAAATTTTGTAGCCCGTGACACGTGCCCCCTGCTCCTCCCTAGTTGCGGGCCTGAGTATAGCAATTATTTTTGTGCATCATGTAAATAATTTAAACATTTATTTAAATATGTTATTTTATCTAGTATATACGTATAATTAGATGCAAAATATTCAGTTGATTTATTATCAATGTTTTTAACCTTTAGTAAATCACCATTTTATTTTGTTCCATCTGGCTTTTGTTTTCACAACATTTTTCTTAAATTAAGTAAATAATCCCAACAACAACACTCAAAGGTATGCTCTTACAATTATTCTAACAATTCTAAACATTCTATATACCTGTTTACAAACAAGTTTATGTGGTTGTACTTCCCGGGATATTCTAAAGAACAAAATTGCAAAATAACGTTTAAGTTTGTGAATTATTTTGCAAACATTTTTTTGAATCACATGTGTTTCGTAACATAAGTTATTTTTAACTATTACAAAGTTGAACAATACTCATAGAATTTAATCTTTAATCATTACTAGTATCGACGGGATAATAATTGTCAGCTACATGTTAATTTTTTGTCAGTCTGCGAATTTTACCTTATACAAACATCAATAGTGATATAAATGTGACGTTTCAGTGAATTATCAAGACATGATGTAAGTTTCTAAGAGAGATTTAGACATGCGACATTATTGTAGTGTTTATTTCTTAATTTATTAAGTTAGTGATTTTTATTTTTAATACATATTTGTATAGACACATATCCTCGTAGTTGTTTATTTTACCAGACAAATTATTTCACCTAGTGTCTCAGCATGCTCTATTTTAATATTTTCCTGAAAGAAATTGTTTAAATAAAACTTTCAACAGTATTTTTCAGTTCATTTTCATTTTTAGAGTCTATTTTAAATCCCATTTCTGCAATGATTTTTATATCTTTTCTGAAATACTCTGATTCAACTTGGCACATTTTTTTTTAGTCTCTTTTAAATCCATTCCAGGAGCACAGTTTTTATTTTTCAAGATATATATTTCTTCCCTAAATTCTTCATTATCACTATACACGGTTCACAATTTGTTGATAGCTCACTACAAGTTTAACCTTAATTAGAAAACTGAAATACAGAGAGGATAGGTAATACGATATAATAGTAAAAACCAACCTAAAACTGACGGTTTAAGACGTTTTCGACTAACCCACCTTATATCTGAAGGAATACAATACCTTATAATCCTATTACGGGGGTATTTTGAATGGTTAGAAATGAACGACCAGTGTCGTAGAGTATATGATTGAAACATTTATTTGAACTAAATAAATATATTTTTTAAATTGTACTTATGTAAATTGTATTTTTTAATAAAACTTATTTATTTTATTCAAAAATAAAAAGTTTCTTGCTATTTGTAAAAGATACATTTATTTAATTAAGGAAAAAGGCGCCAAATGTCGCCTGGCAAAATTTCCAATGTGTTTTAAATGTATCCATTATTTTCGAATCCGGAGAAAACTAATAAATATTTTTGAAAAATTTAAACGCAGAATGAAAGATTACATTATTACTCAGGGCAGAAAGTCCCTGAAAACTTCTACAATGTTTATTTTAATATGTTATGTAACAGGGGTGAAAATAAAAGAGAAAATATAGTATAATTTTTAATTGAAAATATTGCATGCAAAAGAAACTTTTTATTTATTCTAAAAAATATTTCATTCTGCCTTTAAATTTTTCAAAAATGCTTTTTAGTTTTCTCAGGATTTGAAAAAAAAAATGGATACATTTAAAACACATTGAAGATTTTGACAGGCGACATTTTGCGCCTTTCCCCTTTAATACCTTACGATTACAACTACTATTACTTACCTTATATAATTACGATTAGAAAACTATTCAAATTCAAAATAAATAGGATCAACTTCGGAATCCGAGTCGTCTTGAGGGTTAATAATTAGGTTAATAATCTCTACGGTCGCATCAATTATGTTATCAAGATCCCACATTGTTTGTTCTTCTTCTATTACATGTCTTACTGCATCTTTCCAGTTTTGTTTTGTAATATGTTATAAAGACTCGTATAACAATTCACGTACAGCTTGTATTTTATATGACGTATTTTTTCTAGCCACATAATTTTTCATTTGTGCCCAAATGAGTTCAATTGGATTTATTTCGCAGTGGTAGGGTGGAAGTCTAAAGACTGTGATGTTTCGCCTTTCCGCCATTTTGTCAACTACGTATTTCTTGAACTTATATTTGTGTTGCCGGGCAATTTTTAAAAGTTCTGCTTTTACCATTCCATCTTCGTAAGGCAGATACTTATTCCGCAGCCAGTCAAGAATATCCTGTTTCTTCCACCCATTCGTTAGAAGTCTTTCTACTAGTCGTGAATGATAAGGTGCATTATCTAATACTATAATTGAATTTGGTGGTATGTGTTCAATCATTTGCTCAAAATACTCTTCGAAAACATCAGCTGTCATCTCCTCGTGATAGTCTTTTGTGCTTTTGGAATGAAATTCCAACAAACCATGCTTAACAAATCCTTTTTCACTGCCAATGTGAGAAATTATTAATGTACTGCCTTTACCAGAAGGTGGGGAGATACCAGTAGACCAACCTTTCATAAAGGCTTGCCTGGAGCTTAATATATTTTTATCTAACCAAATTTTTTTTAGAGTATGACCTGAGTTTACCCACGTTTCATCCTGGTAGAAGATGGGCCTTTCTTCAGCCCGGAATTTTCGTATGAATCTTAGATAATTTCTTCTCCAACATCATCTTCTCCTCCCGGTCAATCAAAAGTGATTTTCGGTCTGATTTCTCCCACCAGAAATTTAATTCTTTTAAATCACTATAATACGTATTTGTTTCATCTCGACCAATAGTCCTTTTAGCAGGCTGTTAGTATTTTTTTGTTTATCTTTAGTCTTTCATTATCTTTGTTTAAGTGTTTTAAGTCTTGTCTGCTATGTTTTTGCACCGTTCTTGTTATTATTTTTTTATTTCTAATAGGTTATTAATTATGTACGGTAGAAAGGAACTACAACATTAACACTTTAACTGCCATGTGTACCATATATGGACACAGGCAATTTTAGTTCCTTGCCAGGTGTACATTTAATGGACACAGCTTTTATCAGCGTTTCAGCTATGTATTCGTGGCTAGTACACATTTACCGTGTATTTAAATAGGAATATCAATGAGTCTGGCGTAGAACTATGACATTTACATATAGGGGAAGTGCGGGAACAGTGTTACAACTTTTTTAATTCGTCACAAAGTTGATGGACATGAATATTTTAAGTTTGTTTTTTGATAAAGTATTATAACATTACAAGAATAAGGTATGAAAGTATAGGATGACTTTGAAAATTTGTCATTTGTAACACTGTACCCTGCGGTAGTGTACAGTGTTACAATGTACATGGAACAGTGTTACAAGGCATAAAAAACATGAGAAAGGAGAAATTAAATACATAGATGATTAGGAAAAGATGTATTGTTAATTAAAACTATGAACATAAGGCCTAAATGTCAAAATTATCAAGATATTCAACATAGAGAAAAAGTAAATTTGATAAAACCTATTCAAGTGAATTTTTAAATTTTGTTAAATCGATATTAAAAACCAGCATCTCAGATGTCCGGTTTGTTCCACCTGCAGCAACTGGTGGTGGCAATTTGTGTATAATATATTCCTTACGAAAAGTGTAGGATTGTTCAGTTTTTACAAATTTAAACAGAGGTTTAATTCTCTTTATGTAGACAATCACATATTCTTCCTCCAGTTCCTCCTCGACTAATCCCACCGAAAAAATATTACTTTTAGGCTCCCCTTCAGCAACAAGCACATAATCGCCAACTGAAACTGATGAATAATCCATTTCCATTTCTTCGCCTTCCAAATTGTTACTAGCATTACTTTCAGCATAAGGAACTTCGCCTTCTGATTCCTCAGAACTCTCGGCATCTTTTTTCTCCTTAATGATTTTTATCTTTACAGCCTTCTCTTTCTTTCTACTTCGTTCCAATAATTCATTTACTAATTCGTCCTTAATAGAAGTGTCTGTTAGCACCATGGATTTTCCTTTTTTCCTTCCTGTGATGTTTGTTTTCCTTGGTGGCTTTTGGAAAGGGTCTAACGAGTTCAGGTGAAATTAAAGTTGTTTGTTTGACCAATACACTTGACATAGAGGGTCTTTCTTCTTGTTAGTGCTGTATATTCCTAGGAGGGGTAGATAAAGGTATTACAATGCGAGGTGAAGGCGAAAGAGTTGAAGTGGAAGGACTAGTTAGAGACTTTGAAACTATAGTCTCATGATTCGAATCTGTTACATGTAATGTATGCTCATATGGTACGTCACAAGGAACTTGTGCCGAGGTAGAAGGCTGAGGTTGATCTCTGTTTGAAGTCTGCAATGAAGTTGCTGTAGCCAGAGAGCGGTCTGTCACACTGGATGACAAAAACTCATCGTCTGTAAATATATTTCGATTCAAAGGCCATATGCCTGTCGTAGAAAACCCATTGACTATGTTTGAGATAGAGAATGCTTTAGGAAATGCTTTACCAAATAGAGCAGCAACATCATAGATGGAAATGACTTTTCCAGGGTTGCAGATCATCCAGTCGTTGCAAGCAGAATTATAATTGGATTTTAAGCTTTTATAAACAGTTTTGTCAAGAGGTTGAAGTTTCGCACTTGTATGTGGTGGCAACGTAACCATAATTATCCCGCTTTGTTTTGCAAATTCCAAAGAGCCAATTGTGATATGCGATTCGTGATTGTCAAAAATTAGTATCACGGGGTTTTCTTTTGAACACTTAACATGTCTTTGGAAATGAATCAGAACCTCAACAAAAATTTCCCCGTTCATCCAACCGCTCTTTGTTGCACTGCCACTTGAGCCTGCAGGGGCACCAAATAACATTTGATTTTTGAAATGTACCCTTGGGAAAACTAAAAATGGTGGAACAGTGTTTCCAACAGCATTGATAATACAACAAGCGGTAATCAGCACTCCTCTCTCGCCCGATGTTACCTGGCCAACTTGTTTTTGTCCTTTAGCAGACAGCACATTCGGTGGATTATGTACCGTGGTGATTGCAGTTTCATCCAAATTATATATCAAATCGGGGGATATGCTATCTCCAAATTTTCCATATACTTTGATTGAATTTTCGAAGAAAGCATTTACATTAGTCCGATTAAAGCTTGTGGCTCTTGATAAGCTTGTTGCTTCAGGTTTGCGGAGAGACAATATGGGATGCCCCTTACGAAATCCCACTAACCAGTCTATTCCCGCTGAGTTATTAGTATCCAAGTTTTTCGGGATTTTTAGGCCATTGCGAACCTGAAACATAAAAATTCCAAGTAGACAAATTTAAATTGTTGTAACAATTTACTTACAGCCAATTGATAGGCTAGTCCCAAGGTATCTTTGCGGGTCAAACCATGATGTATTTTACTTGCTGTTATTAAATATGATTCGAGTTCATCTTCCAACTCTTTGGAAAAAATTTGATTTATTTTGTAATTTGGTTCAAATTTTATTGATTGAGGATTTTCTGAATTTTTGTATTTATTTATTTAACGTTTTAACGTCATGTGACATAATTTGTATTTTTTCGCTGCTCCTCTAATGCTCATTTTATTTTGAAGCACATCAAGAACAGCTTTTTTGAGAATCTTCTCATCGGTTTTTAAGAGGGTTCTTACACCTTTGCTTTTACGTGGCATTTTCTCACTAAAATAAATTTGTAATCAAGAAATTTATAATTAATTGTTTTACTAGGGGTACAGTGTTACAAGAATTTTTGTAACAGTGTACCCTGTAACACTGTTCACTTTTGAACGCCAATGCACATAGAACTAAATTTCTAGCGCGGTAATGAAATATAGGTTATGGTTTTAAGTGTACATCCAATAGAAATATATTTACTTTCCATCCATAATATAAAATTAATGAATTACTAACGTACTTACCCATATACTAATACACTTAAATCTTAAAAATTTTACTTTTCACAGGTATAAAAACTGTTATGAAAATATGTGATTACAAAACACTTGTATTCAACTACGATAACTGATTTATGGAAGGCATCCGACCTTTAATGAGGTTACGGTACATGTAGTTCGCCTATCTACCAAGAGGTGGAACAGAAAGCAAATGTAACACTGTTCCCTTTGTAACACTGTTCCCGCACTTCCCCTACATCATATACATCAACTTTTTTTTTATCTTTATGATAGTACAGCATATTATATAATCAAAATAACATCGAATGTCGTATTTTTTAGCTAGAAAATTAAGTACTGAGAGTCAGTTTTGTTGTAAATGTTTTAGTTACTTTTTTGTGAAAACATGGTTGGCATAAAAACATTCTAAACACATAAAAGGGCTGTCTTTACATCCGTTGCATACACATGTTACTCGTTTTGTGTTTTTTACAGCATAAATTCGACCATTTAGTACAGAGTTTTTTTTTAAACAAATCGTGCATCTGTCTCTTTTATCCAAAGCATTGTGAGTAAGTTCATGTTTGGTTTGAACTTGTACAGGAAAGGGTAGATTACTGAATATTACTGATTAAGTAAGTTGTATACACACATTTTCTTTGAATTTTGTAACTAAAATTTTGCTTTGGTTGATGTGATTAAAAATAATTAGAGCATTTACCAGTGAAGTACCAGTAATAATCTCAAATGCCACTTTTCTGTACCGTTTGATAGACTTTCGTAAGCAGTTAGAGTACACAAACGCTTTTGCGTTATTGTACTCGACAATGGCTTCAGGCTTTTTTTAGGACCTTCCCTATGCGTTACCTCTATCATATCGTCTCTATGTTTTGTAGAAGAAAAAGTACGTCTCTCTTGTTGTGACATTTCATAACTACAATATTACTTTTTTGTTTTTTTTTTTGGCAATGATCTCCCTTTTCTTGAGCTTGACTTCTACAATATCTTTGGGAAGATTTTTTCGATTTTTTCTCAACGTTACAATAAGATGAGTAGATCTAGGTTTTAAAATTTCAGCAAGGTTAACTGATGTATACCAGTTGTCCGTAATAAGAGTGCTACCCTGATCCAATGAAGGTGAAGGTGAAGGATCCTAATCATAACTACCCTTTCAGTAACCGGTTGTCCATTAATTTTTTCTTTACCGCAATATATTTTAATTGTATGGGTATAGCCTTCTAACAAACAAATTTTAAACAGCCTTATTCCAAAAGTATGACGTTTTCCTTTCACGTACTGTCAAAAAGATAATTTGCCTCTAAATGGGATCATAGTTTCATCAATGCAAACAGTTGAGCCTGGAATCATACATCAATGAAAATTAGCGTTCATTTCATTGACCAGACATTGAATTTTATGAAGTATGTCATTTTCAGCACGCTCGTCATTGTTTGCTAGAAGAAACATGCGCAAGAGTAATTCGAATCGATTTCGGGACATGTATTTAGCAATTTGCATACCTATTTGTTTCGAGGACAATCATATTTATAACATCTTCATAGACAAACAGTTCAAAGAATAACAGTTCATTCTTACCAGCCATTTCGTTTTTCAAATGTTCAGGAATGCGAAAGTTTAAAAGACAACCGAAAATTGGAAAAAATCCGGTAACAGGTCTCCAGTTTGAATCTTGTAAACAATTTTCTTCTGGCCTAATAGTATCTGCCAAAAAATCATCATCCTGAGTCAAAAAATTGTCTGATTCTTCCTCCATTACTCGAGATAAATGAACACGGGGTGGTCCTGCAGAAGTATTGGGTTATACGTCTCCAAAAAAAATATCCATATACTAGTCCATATTCAGATAATGCTGGGATAATTCAAGGTTTTGTGTCAATTTAAATGATATATTTATAATACGTAAAACAAACGTAAATTAATTTGCGTGAAGCCATTCTAATAGTAAAAAAAATCGGAATATACAAACTAAAATTTTATTTAAGATTTTAGTGAACAAAACTTTTCTCATATTTTTTTTTTTCGATACAGGTTAATTGTTGGATTTACTCGTCAACGCTGCATCTATATTATATGTAGGATCCAAATCCGAATCCGAATAATCAAAAAAATCATCACTCATGTTCATTTTTCTAAACTCCTCTAACTCACCGGCAGCCTTTTTTGCTTTTAATTCCAACTCTAAATAACGGATTTGTTTGTTGTTGCCTTTACCTTTTTAAAATCGTGAAGACGACGATACGCTCCCATCGGAAGTAAATAACAAACTGAAACATCTTACACGTGTCACTCTCTTACTGGAAAGATAACAGACAATTTGAGTGTCCTTCTGTGGTACATATGACCTGCAACTAGACATTAGTAACAATTTCACGATCGCAGGTCGCGTGAACCATATGAGGACACGAGAAAAAAATATTTTGGCCCAGAAGACCCGGTACAAAATTTACTCTGAATTTACCTAGCAGTTAAAGTGTTAAAGGGGTTTTATTGTTTCGTATGGTCAATGGACCCGCAGAAAGAGCCCTTTCGAAAATGTTTATGCGCTTTTCGTACTTATGCATCTACAAAAAAGTTGTTTAAAATTAAATTTTCTATTAAAATGTCACCTTTTAAAGTAAAAAATAATTTTTTTTGACAAAAATATATTCAAAACACCAAGAAAAAAAAACATGAAGAAACGCGATTTTTTTTGCCCAATAACTTTTTTCACGGGTAAGTATATACTCGTAGTTATGGGCATTGCTTTACAGAAAAAAAACTTCTATCCTTTCTCTTCAAAATGGCGTTTGGTAGAAGTCTTTAGGATTTATATATTTATCACCGGTATGAGACCGAATACCAAGAGGAAGATCTCTAACACATGAGTAGACCAAATGAAGACTCTGGTGCGAAAATCCCTACATGTTTGGATAAATTTCCGCTGTCAGGTAAATGAAAAATCTAAGTTCTCGCGATAAGAATTTAAAACTCGACGTTTTGGCACCCATTTTGGAGTTATTATCAAGAGGGATATGGTTCCGTTTGAGTTCGGTATCTCAATCTATCTACTCCCCCCACTCATGTTTCCCCGTACCAGTATCTTGTTTTGTAGAAATTCAAGAACCGTCAAACTGCACTGAGGTCTCAATCCGTCTACTCCTTAGTTTCGAGTGACGACTGGTCTATAATAAAATAAAATAAAAAATAAAAACGTTTATTGCCATTATAATATTAGCAGTTCAACTTAAGAGATTTTAAAATTAAAAAAAAATTCATCCTCTTTCTTCTGATGTCCCGCATCTGCACCATATACTGTTCGGACCGCATCCTCTTCGGATATTTGATTCTTCTTGTCGTTCACTCCTTGGCTTTTTTTCTGTAGGTACTTCTTTTGGCATCGTACCTGCTTTCCTAAGACCGATCTTACCCTATGTAGCTGCTTTTATACTCTCAGTATGCGCGGAAATGGTCTGATCGGGATGGATTGGGGCGGGAGGTCTCTGAAGCTGTTGGGCCGTTTTTTAATTAAGATGGCCTTACTAATAATTCTCGATTTTAAAGATCGGATGGAAGGGATGGTTTTTGCTTTTTCGAAATCTATTTTGTGGCCTGTCTGAATATAAAATTGGGCTAGGGCTAAAGTGGTATCAGATTGTTTTACAGATATAAAATGTTCGTAAATACTGTTATGGATTCGTCAGTTTGTCTATCCTATGTATGTACGTGGGCAACTGAAACAAGGCATCTCGGAGACATCATGGTCTTCATTGGGGATTTGGTCTTTTACGGATCTACCATAGAGTGAGTAGTAAAGATGGTTCTGATGTTAATAGGATTAAGAGTTCTACTGATCTTGTCAGTGACACCTTTGATAAAAAGTAGAAAGATTTTGGGTTGATCAGGAGGCAAGGTTTTATTTGGATAGAATGAGGTTTAGATGTTTTTAAATGCTCCTATTGATTTGAGTTTTGTGGTAACCGTTTTGTAAGAGTAGGTGCCTTATGGAATTGATTTCGGATGATCTGTGATTGCTGTCGCTAAATCTTATGGACCGAGAAACAGGAGTATTAATAACTGAATTGAGTTGTGCGGGGTAATGATGTGTCCAGAATAGGAAAAACTGTAAGGTGGATGTTTCTAAATAAGAACATCAAGGAATGGCAAAAACGATTCAGACTCAGCTTACATTGTGAATTGAATACTGGGATGTATAGAAACTGATGTCAGATGTAGAAACAAAAAAACTAAAGTTTTTCGATGGTACGACGTGCTTTTCTTGCACGGTTCAACAATTGTTCTATTCAATGACAGTGGTCGTTGCTAGCATATTGCTAAAGATGTCATCCTTATTATATATCAACCTCATAAATGAACTAGGGAAATAGGAAAAGACGAGAAAGACTTAACGGTTTGAAATCGTGAATCCATCAACATTTCATATAGTGAACATTTTTCTGCTTCTCCCGAAGAGATAACCATTGTTGCTCAAGAAGCATAAACAACATCTCAGGAAACTAACAATAATATTCATCATCAATTATCATACAATTATCATCTAAATGCTTTACTTCACAACAGAGATGGAAATACTGAGTAACAATAGTTTGTATTTTAAATATTACCCTAGTTATACAATGAATTAATTTCCTTACATTTGGTTGATTTTTTGTTAATTTCCCCATACTTATACGAGTAGAAAATACGAGTAAATGTGAAGTTTGTCTACAAAATGTTGAATTAATTATACACGTTAGCGATTAGATTTTTTTAAATAATACCGGTGAGGACCAGATTTATAGCGAGATGTTAACTTAAAATTTAAAAGTATAAATGATGAAGTCACAGAAAATTATGATACCTACCGTCATTGCTATTTTTATTTACAGCATTAAAGCTTACTATAAGTTTTTCTCCACAAGTAGATGTAATGAACCTATTGCTTAAGGTAATTAGTCGAAATATCAGTATCTTTGATTGATCTTTATGGGATCTTTCATTAAAAAATTGTCTAATGTATTCTTAAATTTGTTAGTGGAAAATATTCTGTTTGTGCAAAGTAAACACTGCACAAAATATTTTCACACATAGCTTTATTTTATTAGGTTTTTTGCTTATTTAACATTTTTATTTATTACTTACAGGTTCTCACATCTGATGTAACAAAAGCTGGAAACTGATGCATACAGAAGGTAAGTTGGCTAGTTATATCGCAATTAACAAGCTATTAAGATTTATCATCCAAAATAATCAAGAAACAATTTTTTTCCTGTTAAAAAATATTCCGGTGCTCAAGCAATGAAATAAAATAAACATGAAAAATGGAAAGAGACAGTTGTATATTTCTGTCAAATTAAAAATCTTGTACATAATGAACATAATATTTTACTTGAAGGTTACTTGCAAATACATAAGATCAAATAGAGAAATGATATCAGACTATATGTCAATCAAGATTTTTAATGAATGAATTACTATTCTCATCAAAATCAGATCTAAATTCTTTTTTATTTCGGTTATATACTTGAAGTTAACTTTTTACTATATATATATATATATATATATATATATATATATATATATATATATATATATATATATATATATATATATATATATATATTTAAAATTTAAAGCATGGACATAACTTCTGCCAGATTGATGACCACCATCATTTTTAATTGTAGCTTCCTTCTTTCTGAACATTACTTTATCTAACGTTTCTTAAATTGCATCTTTATTTTCCGGTTTCATCCTTCTAACTTCACCTTCTATAAGTTCTATTAATAATGCTATCTCATAAGCTCTTTCAAAGGAAATATTATCTTCTGCCAGGAGTTCACGTTTTATTGTGACTGATCGTATACCACATACAAGTCTGTCTCTGAGAGATTCTTTCAAAAATTAACAAAATTTACAATATTGAGCCACACTTTTTAGTTTTGACACAAAAATTTAAATATCTTCCTGCGGCTCTTGATGTGTATTGTAAAATTTATACGTTTTAGCGATAACTAACCGCTTTGGACTATAATGTTCAGTCAGAACTCTTTTAAACTCTCAAATGTTTTTGAACTTGGTAGTTCTGGTGCTAATAAGTCTTTTAAGATACTGTAAACTTCTCCACCAAATATTAGAGTAATCAATAATGGCACTTTCTTGTCTTCTTCCACTACATTACATAAAAATAACTGCTCAAGTCTCTCTAGATACGACGTGACGTCACTTTTAGCAAGATCGGATTGTTCAGCGGCCACAATTAATGCCATTTTTCGACTTTTACGTAGATTGTTTCTGTGACTCGTCGCCAAATATGTTGTATATTTCATGAAGCACAGAGTAACAAAACATAACTATTTATTTACTTATAAAACGGTTGCATATAATTTTCTGTTGTCCACGTTAAACGCTTCTAACTTGTACAATTCATCGGACCTAGTCGCTCCATGCACACCAAAAATAGCAATAACATTCATCAACAAATAGACGTCATCAGGAGCTTCTGTCAGAAATTTAATAATGTCATCTGACTCCAGGATTTTGGACTTTTTAGCTTTGTATCCTCCACTCAGGTTTTTAAGTAAGGCGTTTAACTTGCCGAATTTAGAAATGTCACAATTTTCATTCACCAACAACGTACGCTTCAGCATCGAATAATACGACCATAATGACGATGGCATCGCTTTCTTCGACTTTTCAGAAAAATACGCCAGGAGTATTTTTTCACTCACGCCATTGATATTCTTAATGCTTTTCCACTTTTTAAAAGACTGGTATTCTTTCTCATACATCATCCTAGATTTTTGTGGCAACAATAAACTTTCTGCTTCCAACGCTGCATTTTCTACATCTGATGGCAGGTTTTCTTTTTCTTGTGTTAATTCTTTTTCGTTCATTTCGTATTTATTCACTTTGTACACAAAAAGCAAAAATATTCTCCGCAAAAACCAAAACGTAACATTTGTTTGACATTTGTTGACAGAGTAATTCATATCCCTAGCAACGGAGCAACACAATTGCGATTTTTGTATGTGATTAAATTGTGATTAAAAATTACAATTTTCTTTGAAATTCTATTTTTCACCTGAACTGCTATACAAAAAATGTTGTATTGCACACGACGATAAAATCGCATTATCTTCTCGAGCATAATTAGCGTCTCGACTGACGTCTCGAAGCTAAAAAAACGCTCTCGAAGGTAAAGTACAATTTTATCGTCTTGTACAATAAATTTATCCAATATTTAATGCGATAAAATTGAATTTGATGTTTTTCTTTCTAATATACTATAATTTTTTCAAATTTACTATAATTTTTTAAGCCTGGCACAATAATTCCACTCTCCAGGGTTGGGAACACTACTACAACCAGTTGTAAGATCAAAAAGCCTATATATTCTGTTATTTAGAAAACACTTTGTTTATTTAAAAAATTTAATTGTGTTAATTGTATAACATCCTCTGTAGCTCACAAGAACAATAAAAACTTTCAAGAATCAAAAAACTAATATGTAATTACCTATGTACTTAAAATTGCAAAACTATCTTCCGGATAAATTAACAAAGAATTGGGAAAGTTAAAGTAATCAAGATTGTAATTATATCTTTCATTCGTTTGCAATATAAACTATCAAAGTCATAAATGCAATAATATTATTGCCTTCCAGGCATAATATCTGCAAACGAACTTTAACGATATAATCGGCTAACACTAACAAGATGACGGAAAAAGTAATTATTATAGATAATAATCTGTAGTTTTATATTTATATAACAAAAGTGTTTGTAAACTACACAATGCCTTAATATTGACCCAAAAATATTACACGGAATAATACTAGTTACCACATTTTTGTTCTGGTTCCGTTTACTTCCATTTGGGTAGAGTCAATCATTTAACTTCATCCTTATGTTTCTATTATTGCTTACTGCCTAAATAAATAAATACTTTACTTTCTTTTAGACAAACATAGTTTGTGTAGAATTGGTCAGTAAATTACATTTTTTCCTTTTAAATTTGTAAAAAAATTCAAGCTGTCAAAATATGAAAAAATCAGTTTTTTGCAGTAATTGGTATAATTGTTTATAAGCAAAAAAATTAATAAATAAATGTTTTTGCCAAATTATTTTGCAATATTTAAAATTATTTTTTCTCATTTTTTTTAAATAATATTGATAAAATAAATATTTCTCTTTTAGAATCTATCCGTATATTTAATATACTTACCTATTCAGTTTTTTACTTATATTGTTGCAAAAAAATTTAATTTGGGATAAACTAATTAAATAACTTTTAAACTCTTTGGCTGATCGACTTGAAATTTTGATCTTATTTTAAGCACTACAAGACCCAACATTATGTGTAATATAAAGGTTATAAGTTTATTTTTAAAAAGTTACCAACATTTGTAACAAACCGAAATTTTTGACTCATTTTGCAACTTTCTAAGCAACAAATAAGGACAGAAACGTTTAGAAAACGTCATTTTGAAGGTTTTTATATGACTTATAAGTTTCTTCTCTTCTCAAATTTGTTTAAAACGCTTTACTTTTTGCTGATAGACCTAAAAAAGCGAAAATTTACCGTTTTGACCCTAATTTGTTAATAATTAATTGAGTTTAAAAAATCGACTGCAGAAACCATATAGATTTTTGTTACAGAGATCCATACTACTTAAAACAACTGTCGTTTGCCTGGCCGGTTCAGAGTTGCAAACAGGGTAATTTTTTGCTTATTTCCCTGGTCTAAACTCCCGTATCTTAGACGAGATTCGACCTGGGTATAATAACACACTATTAATTGTTTCTCCGTTAAAACTTATTTTAAATTTCGAAACAAAAAAGTTATTTTTGCGTCAGGTGAATCACAATACTTTCTCCAATTAAGACATTTATCTATGTGAAGTCCTAGGAACTTTACTGATGAAACATTTTCAATGTGATTATTATATTTAAATTAATTAGGTTAACACATCGTTGCACATTATGAAACTGTATGAAAAGAGTTTTTTGGGTATTCAATACTAGGTAATTCTTACAGAACCAGCTGTAAAGGTCTGACAGTAAACGATTATATTTACTTCAATGAGTTATTCAATATAGCATTTATATCATTTGCAATTATTATTGCAAAATGTCTATCAGAGTTAACCGAGACAACATCGTTCACGTAAATAAGAACTAGAATCGGTCCTGAAATTGAGCCCTGTGGTACATCCACATTAATATCGTTATAGTTAAATTTATGACTTGCATGACTTTGTCTTTCTCGGTAAAGCTGGCGTATTGTCAAGCACTTAAATAAGATGTTTACCAATTAAATGAACGTCCTTAAATACCCACATTTTTTAATTTACGTATTAATTAAAATTTTGTGGTTGACACAGTCCTGCTGGGCTCACAAAACATCACAACAGGACTTTCTCCTGCATCTAAACATGTGAGAATATCATAAAAAGGAATGAATGGGTAGATTTTTCATACTAAAAACCATGTTGGTTACTAACTATTATATTATTTATCTGTAAAAATGAATTAGGTCTTTGTAAATAGCTGTATTCAAAGATTTTTAAAAATACCGAAGACATTTTTATTGGACGATAATTATTCACTTGTTTACGGTAACCTTTTTTATGAATTGGTAGCACGTTTCCAGTTTTTATATAATCCGGAAAGTCTCCATTTAAAAACGATAAATTAACTAAATCTGCTAATGGCGATATTATAAAAGAAACAACCTTTTTTAGTAAAAGCTCAGGTTCGTTCGAAAAAATATTCCCATAAGATTTTTTTGCATAATCACTATCATAAGATACCCCAAAATAAGGTTCAAGAGGTCACCCAGACGAAAAGTTGTTTAAATTTGTTTAAGCAATTTTTTTTCAAACAAATTGTAAAAATAAATTTTTTGGGCTCCGACAATTTTTTTTATTTTTTGGGTCATTCTGAACAAAATAAGTTTCCTGTAATTTTTTTGTAAACTTCATCGTTTTCGAGTTATAAATAATTAAAAACTAAGAAAAACGCAAAATTTTCAAGCTCATAAACACAAGTAGAAAATATTATTTTTGAATTTACCAAGTACGTAAATTCAAGTTCAAACCTTGTTTTATCATTTTTCTATAAGTATTTTGGACTTGTTTTATTTTAAAACACGTTTTTTAATTGTCAATGAAACGCTTATGACAGGACGGGCGCTCGGGCTGCGGCGTGTATGGGTATAGGAGAAAGAAATAACATCTACCTAGGGCACAAATTTTTGCTGGTTTAAATTCTCAATGTACAGGGTTTCTCATTATATTTTGACTCCCTACTTATTATCCTTAATTTTGGGAATACAAAAAAAAAGTTTCCAATAAAAGTTGTATTATTTTATCTGTACCGACCAACAGTGTAGCAACAGACCAAATTTTGTATACAGCTAGTGCCCAATAAAATGTATTTTCAATATTTCAAAAGTTTGATTTTGACAATTTTCACTAAAAGTACTGACGTAAAAGATTCAGTAAATATTTTCAGTTTTTATATACAGCTTTCTTAAGGTTATGATAAGCCTACGGTATTGACGCCTAATTATTAAGATCCCAGCTTTGACAGTCTTCCTCCCATCCTACTTAAGAGCAACAGTTTTATCCCTGCGGACCCATTACATTTTATTTTTAACAAATTACTTGAAACTAGTTAGTTTCTTTAGTTTCTAGGATGATAAAAACTTATGCTTCAGTTTTTTTTCACCTATTTTTAAGTGTGCAATAGATCTGTGACTTTGAACGACAACGTTCAGAGTCATAGACCTATTTCTATTATTAGTTTCATTCTCAAACTTCTTAAAAATATTACTTATTTTTAACACCAATTTTTTCAGGTAATCTTTCGGTTACGTAGGTATACTATATATAAGTTAAATTTGTTTTCCTTTATAGATTTCCTATCATGGAAACGGGGGGTCAAGTGGACTGTATTTACATTTACATTTTAAAACTATTTGAGAGATATATTAGTGGTTTAACTAAGATTGTTTGTATCAAAAACTATACAATAGGTCAAATTGAAGTTCTTTTAGAAATACCTCAAGTTCTTACTTGGGTCCATTCTTATTTACTATATCTATTAATGATATATCACGACTTAAATTTTTTGTAATGGTTTCCTACTTGCAGATGATTTTAACATCTATTCTAGAATTTTTTGAGTGACTGCTTTATACCTATAAAATCAGCTGATTGCACTGAGTCTTGGTACACCATAAATGGTATGAAGTTAATATTAGAAAGTATCATGTAATATAATTTTATCTCTTAAAGATCTCATACTTATTGAGTATTAGTTTGGTAAGGAAATTTTAAAATTTACATATACAACTAAAGATTTGGGAGTTAAACTTGATACCTTATTAGCATTTCATTTTAAAATTATTCATCATCATCATCTTTGGCTCGACAATTCTCTGTGGATCCTGGCCTGCTCTGAGATTCGTTGTCATTCTGTCCGGTTTCGGACGACGTGTTGCCATTTTCTGATTTTTAGTATCCCTAAGTCGATCTTACCCATCTAACTCCATCTTACCCCCTAATTCGCGGTCGGCCTGCCTTCTTCTTATTATAAATCTTTGTCATCGAGTGCCTTGGTCTGTGGACCGATGAGCACGTCGATGCACATCGCCTTGCCTTTTAACTTCTACACAATTTACGATTGGCCAATTAATGGAAATGCATATATCGATACGAAAGAAAAATGTACAAAAAAGGATGCTTCCCTGTAGGGTCTCCTATACCCTAGGAGACCCCTTCACGGGGATATGCTCCCCACTCCTCCTAAGACTCTTTTGCTTGGACCTTTCTACTACTAAACTCTGTTTTATTGTAAGAGATTATCTAACCCACCAAATTAGGACAGAAACGCAGAGGAAACTTTGATTGGGCTGGTCGAAGCCCTCTGCAGAGCACCTAGGGTAATATGGGTAAATTCTTGCCAAAACCCAAACCTCCTTATTTCGAATCTTTATGAACATTTTTAGACCTTTGTAAATAATTTTAAATTTTAGGAAAACTTTTAATTTTTATTCGTTTTTTTTTAATATTTTGTAACATTTGACATTTTTTGAATTTTTTCTGAACGTTTTGTGAAATACTTTTAGGAACATTTTCGAATAAACAGTGTGAGATTTGATAACATTTTTATATACTTTTAACCTTTTATGAACTTTTGTGAATTTTTATGTACAATTTAAATCTTTTATATGTAACTTTTACCACTTTTTTGTAATTTCTTTGTGTACTAAATAAATGTTTTCCAGCAAATGAGTCCTCAAAGGGGGGAGATGTCATCTCGTGTATGTGGACCAATGAGCACGTCGATGCGGATCACTTTTATAGTTTGTCTCAAAATATATCGTTTTGACTTTCCCGTCGTTAAAGGATTAGTGGTATTATCGCCATTATTAATAGACAAATACGTTTTAAATTTCTACCTGACCGCTCAGGGTTGAATCAGGTACGGCTAATGTAATCAGTCATTAAAAATCTCTACTTGCTACTGTGTGTATAGTATATTAGTGAAGATTGTTCGTAACAAATATGTTTCGTCCACGGAAAAATAATCGCTCGAGATCTACTAAACATAATCAAAAGCATTTGTCATTGGACGCAAAAAATAGTTAAAAATGTGTGTCATACTTTAATAGATAGGGGCCTAATCAAACAGAATGTTGTGAAAAGAACATATTTACTTACAAAAACGTCGATATCGTCGACAAAGGCTATTGTAAGCGAAGAACCATTGACAAGACGAAAAAAAGTAGTAATTTTTAGTCTATATATATATATATATATATATATATATATATATATATATATATATATATATGGCTTTAAAATAATTAACATTTTTTAATAAAGACTCATAAATTTCAGTTTTAGTACTTGTTTGGCGCTTTTTGTAGCTGTAGACTGTAGTAGCTTGCGTTATCCATGACGATTAGACTACTTTCAGGAATATTTTTCAAAAGAGAATTTTGAAACCAATTTTCGAAAAGTTCTGCACTGGTATCTTCATGATAGTCTAAGCTGAAGTCTTTGATATTCTTTGCAGATAAGAACAAACAGTTTCGAACCCACATATCTTTCGAACTGGCGCGAATTTAAAGATGCTTTCTGCGTGAATTTTCCTTTATTTAAAGATGCTTTCGTATGACATTTTTTACTAAAATCGACCTTCTTTTACATACTATATCATGAGTATCAAACCATGTTTTATCCAGATATATGATAGATTTGTTTTCTAACCTATAATTTCAGAGAGATACTCAGTTCTTCAAGTGTTTAAAACTTATTTTAGAAAGGACTGTATGGAGAGTGGTATCTATATTTGTTTCTTCTTCCTATAACTTCAATTTAATTTATCTAACGTAGGAACTATCTGATTTTATCTTGTAGGAACAACTTATTGTTCTTCTTATAATATCTTATTGAGTACTGTCCAAATAATGAGACTAAAAATTACTACTTTTTTTCGTCATGTCAATGGTTCTTCGCTTACAATAGCCTTTGTCGACGATATCGACGTTTTTGTAAGTAAATATGTTCTTTTCACAACATTCTGTTTGATTAGGCCCCTATCTATTAAAGTATGACACACATTTTTAACTATTTTTTTGCGTCCAATGACAAATGCTTTTGATTATGTTTAGTAGATCTCGAGCGATTATTTTTCCGTGGACGAAACATATTTGTTACGAACAATCTTCACTAATATACTATACACACAGTAGCAAGTAGAGATTTTTAATGACTGATTACATTAGCCGTACCTGATTCAACCCTGAGCGGTCAGGTAGAAATTTAAAACGTATTTGTCTATTAATAATGGCGATAATACCACTAATCCTTTAACGACGGGAAAGTCAAAACGATATATTTTGAGACAAACTTTACACAATTTACGATTACCAAATTAACTTGGAAATGCTTATATCGATACGAAAGAAGAATGTATAAAAAGGGTGCATTTTCGAAGCTAAGGCAGTCTAGTCTTGCTCCGACTCCCATATAGAGTCTCCTATACCCTGCTAGCCCACTTTATGGAGCTATGCATCCCACTCGTCCTTAGACTCTTTTACTTGGACCTTTTTACTACTAAAGTGTGTTTTATTTTAAGATACGACCTAACATACCAAATTGGGACAGAAATGCAGAGGAAACTTCAATTCTGCTGGTCGAAGTCCTCTGCAGAGAATTTAGGAAGCAGATATGGTTTAATTCTTGCCAAAACCCAAATTTCCTTAAGGTAACATGTTCCTGTCATTAGTTTTTTAGCAATCGTATTGTCTGTCATTCGTATTATGTGTAAAGCTTATCTGAGTTGTGTTTTAATGAACGTTACCATATCTGGTTCAATGAAGAATTGTTATAATTCGATAATAATTAAAACTATTAGGATTTGTTGAAAGAAGCACAAATGTTTTGCAAAGTGTCCATTCTAATAAATTTCTTTATCGTACAGTGTCAAACCAATTCTGGAATATTGTCCATGTGTGTGGTCACCTTATTATGTTACTCACATACACAATATTGAAAATATACTGCATAAAATTTCTTATTTATATCACGTTTAAAGCCAATCTGTCGACTGAATATTCTACTGTTGAGACCTTATTGAATGCACTGTATACTTGCTACAATATATCAAAAATTCAGAGTAAACGTAAACAAATGCTGCAGCCTTTGCTGGTTTCACGTTGTTCTGAATCCGTACGTCACGTTGTCCATACACACATACAAATCCATACATATTTCAAGATTAAAAGTTCTTGCTTTACCTGGATTGTGTGTATTCGTTTTGTGGTACCTTATATGTATATTATTAGTGTATACAGTGTGTTAAAGCCAAATGGAATAAATTCATTATTTAGGTTACTGTATATATTTATAAAAAATCCCGAAACACGTCAAATTTAAATTATAACTTGACATTCTTTAACGTGAAAATGCAACCCCTACCTTCAACCCCCTTAGAATGACAGGTACAACCCCCAATTTTTAAAATAGGAAGTATAGGCTTGTGATATATCGTTTGAAAGGTCTTTTCATTCTCCATCCAAAAATGTTGTCGCTTTCAAGTTTATTAAGATTAATTAAGATAAAATAAATTAAAATCATGTGGTTACCGAAATTCGTTAAAATATACTTAAAACTTATTTCCCGTTTAGGTCTTGATAATGAGAAAGTGAACAAAAACCATAGCAATGTGGTTTTTAGATGGTAACCATTAAAAAACTTTAAAGAATTTCCGTGGCAACCTTATTTTAACACGCATTAGTAAATTGTTTTATTTAAGTTGTCAGTATTTTAATTTAAGTAAAAAGTTCGTTCAATTCAATTCTGAAAAATGGTTAGATTAACGGAAATGCATAAAATAACAGTTTTACAAATGATTGGTTACGGAGATAACACCCGAACACAACAGGAAGTAACTCGCCTATTTCATGAGAAATTTCCTAATTTACCACCTATATCCCAAGGAACAATAAGTAAAATAGAGAAGCAGTTTTGCGAGTTTGATCATGTAAGGCAAATAAAAAAAGCAGCTGCCAATGCACTGAGTGATGAACTCAAATTAGATGTGTTGCTTGAGTTTCAGGAAAATCCACATACATCGAGTAGATAGGCATCCACTACATTCAATGCTAGCCATACATCGATAGTAAATATATTAAAAGAAAATAAATTGCATCCCTATAAGGTGATACCTACTCAGGAGCTCATGGAAGACGATTTTGATAGGAGAACTTTTTTTTGTCAGAAAATGATGAACATGTTGGATAACAATATTATCCAATTAGAAGACGTTATGTTTTCTGATGAATGTATTTTTTCACTTAACGGTCATGCTAATCGGCAAAATTGCCGCTACTGGGCCACGGAAAATCCTCACTGGATGAGAGACAAACACACTCAATACCCTCAAAAGGTTAATGTTTGGGCAGGGATTGTAGGAAACAATATCATTGGTCCCTTTTTCATTGAGGGCAACTTGAATGGCAACAATTATTTGGCACTACTTCAAAATGATGTCATTCCAATGTTGGCAAATTTATATCCTGATCCAGGAAACCATCAAGTTCCAGCGAATACGATATGGTTTCAGCAGGATGGAGCACCACCACATTACCAACTTCGGTAATCGGCAACCAATCGGTGGATAGGGAGGCGAGGATCGATTGAATGGCTAGCGCGATCACCTGATCTTATATTATTAGATTTCTTTTTATGGGGATATGTGAAGAGCCATGTGTACAAAACTAAACGTTCTGATTTAAATTACTTAAAAGAACGAATAACGCTTGCGAATAGGTCGATCACGCCTGTTATGTTAAATAATGTTAGAAGACAGTTTTATTTGAGATTAGGATGTTGCCAAGACGTTCGCGGTGAACATTTTGAACATCTACTTCATTAACATTCATAGTTCTTTTTCGTGTTCTACATTTTATTACGTTTTGCATTACATTTTAGTTTTTGATTGTATTGTAGCGAATTTCGGTAACCACATGATTTTAATTTATTTTATCTTAATTAATCTTAAACTTGAAAGCGACAACATTTTTGAATGGAGAATGAAAAGACCTTTCAAACGATATATCACAAGCCTATACTTCCTATTTTAAAAATTGGGGGTTGTACCTGTCATTCTAAGGGGGTTGAAGGTGGGGGTTGCATTTTCACGTTAAAGAATGTCAAGTTATAATTTTAATTTGACGTGTTTCGGGATTTTTTATAAATATGTACAGTAACCTAAATAATGAATTTATTCCATTTGGCTTTTACACACTGTATGTAAAGATATGACATCTGATCCTAGTTTTCTCTGTAATGACTAAACTGGCTTAATAAATGTTTAAACATTGGAGAATTTAGGTAACTAGATGTAAACTAGTAAAAGGAAAAAAGAAAATATTTAATTCATAAATACATAAAAATCTCATACAAATTAAATTGATTAATATAGTCACAAATTGAGTTTTAACTAAAATCCTATTTATTATTTGGTATATCATTACAAAGACGTGGTATTAATATCAAGCTTCCAATTTAATAATTTTATCTAAATTATATCAATAACCCATTTAACTTTAAATATTTTGCTACCTACACAAATTTAAAAATTCATTATTTGATACAATCAGCTATACATTCCATTTTTTATAGCGTGAAAGTGATTTAAAGCCATTTAAAACACCTTCAGTCATTTTATCACATCATTCAAAAAATTTAATCACAAAACAAAAAATGAAACGTAAAAATTGTAACGTAAAGATTAACGCGTTATGTAAAGTTGCTTATATAGGTGAAAGCGATTGATTTCACAGTTCAGTTAATATCAAACTTGCAGATAATTGTGTTTCCAGACGATGAGTTTAAAAAAATTGGTTTATGCACCAAAGAAATGCAGTTACAAAGAAACAATTGACAAAAAGTTCAATTAGAAATTCCAGTGACGCAAAATGTGTTTTTTAGAGTATGTAAAGTCTGCATATTTGTTATACTTTTTATTTTACGTTTGATGTAAATTGCATTAACATATCAAATGAACTATTACATTACAATCTTCAATGTACTAGTAATTTCTACAACAGATTTATAAAGTTTTTTTACAAATAGAAAAATGGAAAGCATAAGTGATTGTTAAGTTTTCCTAAATAATAAAAAAAACACTTTATACATATTTGTAAAAATCTAAATTTTAATTAATCTTATTCTTCTTTGTTTATGTAGGACGTATTAAAAATAGCTGGTTGACCAATTAAAAATAATAGCGAAAACTGAAATATTTGATTGTGACAATTAGTCTTATTATCATCTCTCTTTCGCGTCTAGCTATGATATCAACATCATCTGCAAATGCCAATATTTGTACACTTTTTGTTATTATTGTTCCTCTGGTGTTGACTTTTGACTCTAATTATTTTCTCTAATGTGATGTTGAATAGAATACAGGATAGGGCATCTCCCTGTCGTAGGCCCGTTCTCACTTAAGTTGTATAAGGGAGCAAATAGCTGACTAAGAAAATTTTACAGGGTGGTGATAGTCGAAGGATTCTCATTTTGGCGTTGGGCCAGTCAGGTCGTACCGGAATTATCCTGTATGAGCGACATTTGAATGTTTGAGTACTCCTAAGCCGATATAGTTAAATCTTTGACACTTTTTGTGCTTTTACCTTTATTAAATTTATTATGGTTTTCTTAAGCATGTCCGTTCATATTATGTGTCCAGCTCATCTAAATCGTTATGTTTTAACGAACTTTACGATATCTGGATCATTAAAGAGTTGGTATAATTCGGTAAGAATTAAAATGATTAGAATTTGTTAAAAAAAGCACATTTTTTTTGTAAAGTGTCTATTTTATTAATTGCTTTATCGTACAGTGTTAAACCAATTCTGGAATACTGTCCATGTGTGTGATCACCTTATTATGCTACTGCTTATTTTAAGTATAACATTGGTAGGTTTAGTGAAATTTTACAATTTGATGCATAAATGTAGAGAAAAATAAAATAAGTATTTTTTAAAACATAGAAACATATTGCTTTTATGTTTTTGTAGAAGAAAAAGATATCATATAACCGATAATCAATATATCCACACTATAAGGGAAATAAATATATAAGTTTAAAATATTTTTCAAAAATATAAATGGCAAGAATGTGTGTCATATCATGAGATTTTAAAAATTAGGATTTAAATCTTATTCGCTTACTTGAATCCTTCAATAACATAAACATGAAGATTGTGAAGATTTCTTGGCTCTCGGTACCGTTGAATAATAAAGATTATTACTTGACTCGACCTCCATAGATCATCTCAGGAAGTATCATTGTATTACAAGTATAAATATCCAACCGCTATGATTCGAAAATGAGATATGCACTCAACAGAATAGACGTAAAATTCTAGTACAATAGAATTCCATTTCTAACACAATTTTACATCATAATGGCATTTAAATAACTGGAATATTGCCATCGGTTGTATATTTTAATTATATGCAAGACGATTACGTTGTACGTGATGTTCTTGTAAGGAACGTATTGGACATATTTAGAAATATTATATAGGATTCACAATGTTACAAGAATATTTTCAATTAATATGTTTTTAAAATATTTTCCGTATATCTATAATAATGAACTCTATTTTGTTTCATTATATAATAAATAAATCTGAATAATGTAGATATACGCGCCAAATTCAGATGAAACCGTTAATGAGGAATTCTATTAAGAATTTGAACATCTGATCGGTTAAGGGAATAAACCTTAACAGTAAATTCTGGTCCAATATGTTGAGATTTGAGGCGATGGGCTTTAACCTTGCCAAGAAGCCTAGCAGTAAGCCTCGGATATAGGACGGATTTAATAAACAACAAACTAACCAAAGAAAAAGAGTTGGGTATTCATTAGGAACATTTAGGGGATATCGACGAAAACAAAAGGAAATGGTAAAGGAAATCGAACTATATAAAATGGATATAGTCTGTCTGACAGAAACAAGAAAGGTCAAGGTATGCAGACCTTAGGTTCATACTCTCAAAGAAGTATCAAGATAATACATAAAATATTTGAAACGGAAACGGTAATCCTTTCTGTGTACGCGCCAATACAAAACGCTCTTGTCAGAGGAAAAGACGGCTTCGTCCAATTTTTAGAGCAAAAATTGGATCTAATAAAAAGTAAACAAACATTTAAATGATAAAGTAAAAATTCGAGATAATGGTAAAGTAGTTGGATAATATGAAGATCCAACTATCAACAATAATGGAAAAAAATCTCTTTACAACATACAAGAATTCACCAGCTTACATGGTAAAGACCTACCCTTAGTCAAAGATCAATTATCGACTTCTTTATAATATGACAAACAATAACAGAAGTGGTAAATAATGTTATAGATAAAAGAAAAGCCAATTCTAATTCAGATCACAAATAAGTGCTGTGTGAAATTATTTATCCAGTATTACAGGGAAATCAGGGAAGACAAAATAACCTACAAAATATCGCTCAACAAATGGAGAAGTGCCCGCGTAAACTACACTTGCTAAAAGAACAAAGTGTACGATTTATTTATGGTAATAGATAAAATCCGCAACTTACGAAAAACCAGATCAGAACAGATAGTGAAGTAGAGCACAGAATAATAACTGAAGCTTTACATCAAGCTACTAAAAATGCAATTGACATAGAAGAAAAGGGTAAAAAAATAATTAATTGTAGATAATCCAAAAAATATAACCAATGATTACAGAAAAGAACGAAAAATAGATAAGATGGTTAAACGTAAACACAAAAGCAGCATGGAATGAATGTAAAGAATTACAACAAAGAGTAAAACAGATGTCAGAGAAGATATACATTTAACGTAAGAACAGGATAGAAAACAGGATAGAAGGTAAACTGAAATATGAAAATTGTTAAAAAAGATGAAAACAAAACCGTGCAGAACAGAGAGTCAACGTTATTTCTTTATTGTTTGCTTTGTCTATTTTTCCTACAGTTTTCCTGTCACTTCAGTTATTATCTTCTATATTTATGTACATTCTTCACCAGTATCTTCATTTGGAATTAAGTCTTATAATATTTTTGATATTTCTCGCTTTAACTTGTTTTTGACGTTTTCATCCTTTAGCGTTTTTATATTAAAACGCTTGGTTACATTTAGTTTCTGCTTAGGTTTCTTTGGAAATTCTTGTTTTATAGTTGATACTGCCATAAAATGTTCCGTACTGGTGTCTGCCCCTCGGAAACTTCTAACATTCGTGAATATATTGGCGGGTTTATTTTCAATTAAAGCGTGATCTATTTATTTACAGTTTTTCTTCCTGATCGATCCATGTTGTTCTTTCTGTCAAAATGTGTACTCATGATTTTCATATTTTGTTCTATTGCAAAATTTGTTGGCAGCATGCCGTTTTCATTTGAAGTTTCGTGTTTACTTTTTCCTCCCGTGATATTTTTGTAGCTGTTTTCTCTTTTAATTTTTGCGTTAAAGTCGCCTATTACTACTTGTAGATCATACTTTGGTAGGTCGTTTAAAAGATCTTCTAATTGTTGGAAAAATCAATTTTTATATCGGTGTCTTGATCTGCGGTGCTTCTTTTAGTTTTTTGGGTCATTTTTATTAGATGAATTGCCTATGTCTTCCAAAATTCCTTTATCTTTAGTCCACTTTAATTCCTCTTCATCAACTTTCATTTTTATATACTCTATTTGTGTCTTCCTTTCCTTTTTTCTTTTTTTTTCTTGCTTTTTTATAATTATTACAGCCTGTACTCCAGCTTCCATTTTTGTCATGTCTTACTGTATACACATGCTCTGTCCAACTACATTTTTAAGTTTACTTTTGTTTTCAGCATACTCACTTTGTTCGTCATGTTTTCCATTTCAGCGAGGAACATTTTGTTGCTCATTTTGCTATCTTCTTTTAATTTAATGTTGAGGTGAAGATTTGTTTCTATAAATTGCTCCAGTTTATCTTTAGTACCTCTCGTATTATTAGTTTTTAACTCTAAGCCTTTAATAACTATATTTCTCTTTTTTTGTCTTTCTCCAGCTGTTCTATTTTCTTATTTTCCTCATTAAGTGTCTTTTCTAGTTCTAATATTTTTTGTTCTAACTATCTATTACAATCCAGTGTCCCTCTTTGTTCTTTACGCAGTTTTATTATTTCGGCCGCCATATCGGCATATCGCATATTAAGCATATCCCCGTTTTGGGGACTGTTTTTGCTCGGTGACCTCTTTGTTAATTTGCTCTTTTCAAAAATATCTCCGAGTTTACTTTCTCCTCTATTTCTCTTTTTCCAGTTGTCCTCACCTATACTGTCAGACTCCGATCTAACTCCACTTGTCTATTTATATGCTCCGCCACTGTCCACCTCCTCATTGAACTCCTCAGAGGCTTTGATCTTTACCCGAACGGTTGTTACACACTTTGCACTACTTATTGTATGCAAATTATATTCAAAACCACCCAAAATTTGAGAAAAATCTCGAACCAAAACTACACACATCTAACTAGCACGATTTTCAGAACCGGACTCCCAGGGAACTCAACATAACGGTGCAAAAAAAAAACAAAATATTTAATGTTTAACTCTAAAGCTAATTTTGAGGTTGTAACTGACAATGATATGGAAATAATACCTTAAAATCGTATAAATATCTAGGAGCACTTTTGACAATAGATGTGCTAGGACCAAAGGAAATAAGACACCAAATAGAACATAACAGTAATTAGAAGTCTTAATTAAGTATAATGGGACCGATATATAACAGAGAAAACAAAGATTAATATTGGGAAATTATTTGTGGTCTCTATAATAACGTATGGAAGTGAAGTGTGGACTTTAAATAAATGCTAAAGCAAAGAGAAAGTTAGATATAGCAGGGATGGTCTATTTTTGAAGTAGAACTAGAATATTCTAGCAAAAGAATTAACAACAAGGTCATTAGAGATATAGTAAATGCCACAGACACGTTAACTGATAGAATATAAATGAAGAATAGAGAGAAAGTAGAAGGCACAGTACCTTCTGCACTACTGCATTCAAATCATTCCCTTAAGTTCTTAAGCCAGGATATTCTTCGTCTTCCCACATTTCGCTTTCCTCGGATTTTGCCTTACATAATAAGTTGTAATAATGCGTAGTTTTGCCCTCTCATCACACGTCCAAGTACTCAAGTTTTCGTCTTTTGATAATTAATATTATTTCCGCCTCATTTCCTATCCTTCTAGTGACTTCCACGTTTGACATTCTTTGAATCCATGATATTCGTATGATTCGTCTGTAACACCAAAATTCAAAGGCGGCAAAAAACTTATTCAGATTGACTTGTTTTAGTGTCCACGCTTCCAAGCCATAAAGAAGAGTGCAACAAAGAAACTGACAACAAAGAAATTTTTTTAAGTTTAATGAATGATGCACGTGCTATTTAAATGCGTGTCCTAATTTCTTTGGTTTGATCTACATCTGATGTTATCCAAGTTCCTAAGTATTTATAGTTATTAACACTCTCAATTGCAGTATCTTCAATAGTCAATTGGATATTTGCATGTGCAGAGTTAGTCATGATCATGCATTTAGTTTTCTTTAAATTTATTTTCAGTCCGTATTCATGACGCCGTTTATTAAGGCGTTGCATTACGTTCTGTAAATCATTGTTGTTATCCGTCATTATTACTGTATCGTCTGCAAAACGTAAGTTATTCAAAACTTCTCCATTGATAAATATACCTTCTATTGAGTCTGAGAGCGCTTTTTGAAATACCGCTTCACTGTAGACATTGAAAAGTAGTGGGGACAGCACGCAACCCTGGCAGACTCCTCTCTGTATTTTAATATTTTGGATGTACTGGTTGTCAACTCTTACCTTGGCAGTTTGATTCCAATATAAATTAGATGTAATTTTCATATCACGACTGTCAATATTTTTGCTTTTTAATATGTCTACAAGCTTTTTATGTTGAACCTTATCAAATGCCTTTTCAAAGTCTACAAAACATAAGTATATGTCCTGATTCATGTCCATGCATCTCTGAGCCAGCACATTCAAGCCGAACAAAGCAGCTGTTGTACTCATATCATTTCTAAAGCCAAATTGTGTGTCACTAATTTCATATTCAAGAGTTTTAACAATTCTGCTGTAAATTATTTTCAAAAATGTTTTGAAAGCTATTGTTCTGTGATCTGAGCAAGTTGTTGCACTTGGCTTTTTGGGAATTGCTACAAAGGTCGATTGCAGCCATTGTCTGGGGATTGTGGCAGTCTGATATATTAGATTAAAGAGTTCAACCATTACATCAATAACATATTCATCGATGAGTTTTAATAATTCGATTGGCACATCATCTGGTCCAGTAGCTTTACCCTCTTTTGTGTTTTTGATAGCATAGATGACTTCTTCTCTTAATATTGGTGGTCCGGTATCCCCGGTGATTTCTAATGACAGTTCTTCTCTTTCATCATTAAATAGTTGTCGGTTGTAATTGGTCCAGTGACATAATCTCTCCTTCATATCAGTAGTAATATCCCCCTTTATCATTTTTAAGGATATTCGCTCTTGTACGTTTTCAAGAACCTGTCATTTCTTTGATTTTTTTGTGTAAATTAAAGCTATCATACTTTTTATCCAGATCTTCTATTTTCTTGCATCTGTCGGAGAACCACCTCTCTTTTGCCTCTCGAATTTTCTTTCTGATGTTTCTCTGAATTTCTTTGTATTTATTCAGGTCTTTTGCTTTATGTTTTCTTCGTTCTTCCATATGTTCAAGAAGTTCTACTGTCATCCAAGGTTTTGTTTTTTCTCCAAGTGGTTTGAGGGTTTCTTTTCCAACTGACACAAGGGCATGTTGAATTTTTCCCCATTTTTGGTCAATAGTTAGAGTTTCCGCATTATCTTCTTTGACTCAAGTACTCTACATTAATATTAAGTTTTATTTATTTATTAATTTAATATTATGTCAAATAAAGCTCCAAATCTTCTTTTATTATTTGTAATCTCCTTAGAAAATGCTCAGGTCCGTCTCTGGTATAAATTCGAGTGCCTTTATTGTCCATCCTAACAAATTACTTACGAGCAAAACGTACCAATACAAGTATCGATATGATGTTCTTTATGATACGAATAGGAAGATTATTTAGGTCGTTGCATATTATTTCATAATAAACTGTGATAGAGAGATTCGTTGTATATTTATACATATATTAAAGCGTTTAAATAATGTTCTATTGTAATATTAAAACGTTTTTAACGATAATAAATTAAATCTTTTAAACACTTTTTAATAGTTTTTAAGAACATGTATCATCGGTTTGTATATTTCAGCGATTGCTTGAAATTTCATAAACATTAAGCATATAGTAAAGCTATTATATCAATTAGGATAGCTACAATACTTCACCTTCTGTTTAACAAAAGTTTATTATTCTGAAGCTATTTTATTAGCAACTTAAAACATATAGTAGCATCTTAAAACAATTTACTAATTTTATCGGGAAGAAGCCACAATTTTATTTTAAAATAAGTTTATTCTGACGTTTTGATTTCCACTTCGGAAATCGTTATTAAAATTGACATTTTGAAATAGTTAGTTTGACACATAAATACAATTAAAATTAGCAATTTCTGTTTTATGTTTATGTATTTTGTTAAGAAATAAGTGAAACAACTGATTCATTACAGCTATTTAAAATTTCCAATGACGGGCTATAATAAAAGCTTAATTTACAAAAGTAGTAGATTTTAGAACGGCTTTAGCAGCAGAATTATATCAAGGCAAATTAAGCAGATATCTAACGTTTTTTTAATATTACATAGTGATCTTATCTACTAAACTTTTTATTATCAGATATAAACAATGGTAATAGTTTGCAGTAAACTATCATACTGCAAATTAATTTTAAATCAAAACTGCAATTTATAAGCAGCTCACCGCAACTATCCACGCAATAAACAGCATTGTTGTATGTGCAATTAATTTTTCCGGTGAATCTCTTAAAATAAGATTTATTTGTAATAAAATTAAGGTCGAAATGCCAACAGTATTCTGACATTTCGGATTTTCTGACGGAATGAGTAAATTGTCTGACAATATTTAACAATATATATTATTAACGAAATGTCTTGTAGAAAATTGCCCATTGACAATTTCCTGTGTATTATTGGCATTAAAATAGTGTCGCGTATGTCTTACGGTTTGGTTAGGCTTCTGCTTCTAGATTCTATTGGGCTTCTGCAACTAATTGATACTTAACGAGTTAGCTGTGGTCTTTTATTTGAGCTATCGTCCGATGGTGGTGTTACTAAATTTTGGACTAGAATTTTGGGATGGTATGTTAATCTCTGATCATATTGTTAGCAGAGTTTGATGACTTCGTCGTTGACAGTTATTATTTTGAGTTCTCGTGCGATTGTCTTTTTTTGGATCGTACCATGGAGCAATAATTATCATTCAGAAGACTTTCGATTGGAATCTTTCAAGAATGTCAATACTGAATCTTACTGCTGTTCCCCATAGCTGAACTGGTTCTTGCCAAATAAGTAATGAAGGACTAATACTGCATGAGTTTACGTATAAACATCTGTTGTATTGCCTGCCATTAATACAATTTTTAGCTTCTTTACAGTTCTTTATCTTCTGTTAAGTAAATGAACAGTGAAATAGCAATCTTTAATTTTAATTTAATTAATTGGTTCTAAAAACACATTTTTATTATTCAACTCTTCAGACTGATTATGACCACTTAGTCCAAGATCATATTTACCGCACAACTTCAAAAATATGGATTATTTTTGACAGAACCTGCTGATATTTACTGCTGACCTACCAACAAATACAAATATCGCCACAGCCACTTTTGCGGATGATACAACAATACTATTATCCAAAAACAAACCTCAAAATAGCCTCAGAAATCCTACAAAATAACCTAAATTAAATAGAACAATGGATGATAAAGAAATAGTAAAATTAAATGTAAAGAAATCACTTCTTCTTCTTCAAGTGCCATCTTCGTTCCGAAGGTTGGCGATCATCAGGGCTATACGTATTTTCGAAACTGCTGACCGAAACAATTCGTTGCTGCTACAGCTATACCATTCCCGTAGATTCTTTAGCCAGGAGTTTCGTCTTCTTCCTATGGACCTTTTTCCTGCTATTTTCCCTTGAATAATTATTCGAAGCAGTTCATATCTTTCGCCTCTTGTAATGTGTCCCAAGTATTGCAGTTTTCGTTTTTTGATCGTAAATATGACTTCCTTTTCTTTATTCATTCTTCTCAAGACCTCGACATTTGTGACTCTCTCGGTCCATGATATTCTCAGGATTCTGCGATACATCCACAGTTCAAATGCCTCTAATTTTTTGGTATCAATCTTTTTCAACGTCCATGACTCCATTCCGTAGAACAGCACCGAAAGTACGTAACATCTCATCAGGCGAAGTTTCATTTCAAGGCTCAAATCTCTTCCGCAGAACACTCTCTTTATTTTAGTGAATATGGATCTGGCTTTTTCTATTCTTATTTTGATTTCTGCTGAGCTATCGTTGTCTTCATTTATAAAAGTGCCTAAATATTTGTATTTGCTAACTCGATCGATAATTTCATTGTGTAAATATAAATTTTGGACATTTTGTGTTGATTTCGATATTTCCATAAATTTAGTTGTCTTTATGTTCAAAGATAGTCCATATTCTTCGCTGCAGTTTGCTATCTTATTCACCAATGTCTGTAGCTCTTCAAGTGTTTCTGCGATCAGAACGGTGTCGTCGGCAAATCTCAAATTGTTTAATCTGACACCATTTATTTTAATACCTACGGATTGCTCAGAGAGTGTTCTATTCATTACGTCTTCGGAATAGAGATTAAACAGGGTTGGTGACAGTATACACCCTTGTCTCACACCTCGTTTTATTTCAATTTTTTCAGTGGTATTATTCTCTACTCTCACTACTGCTTTCTGATTGTAGTACATATTTGCTATTAGTCGGATGTCTCGTTTATCTAAATTCTTTTCTGTCAGGAGTCTGATTAGGTGATCATGCCGCACTTTATCAAAGGCCTTGTTGTAACCTATGAAACACATGAATACATCTTGATTTATGTCAAGACATCTTTGAGACATAACGTTCAGTGCAAACAACGCCTCTCTTGTTCCAAGTCCATTTCGGAATCCAAACTGGGTATTATTGATGTTCATTTCCAGTTTTCTGTGTACTCTAGAGTGTATAATTTTCAGAAATATTTTCAGTACATGGCTCATCAGACTGATTGTACGGTAATCACTGCATTGTTTGGCATTTATCTTTTTTGGTATAGTAACAAAGGTGGATAAAAGCCATTCTTGTGGTATTTTTCCTGATGTATAAATGCTATTGAAAAGTTTAACTAAAATGTGAATCGAGTCTTTTTCTATTAGTTTAAGGATTTCCGTTGGTATTTCATCTGGACCTGGGGCTTTACCATTTTTCATTCTTTTTAGTGCGTACCGTTATTTCTGGACCTTCGTCTCCTTGTATGTTACTTATCTCAGATTGTTGTCTATCATCTGCAAAGAGTTCTTCAATATAGTTTTTCCATGTCTTCAACTGTTCTTCTAGTTCTGTTATTATATTTACGTTGACATTATACAGGGTATTTGGCTGCTTACGTTTTTGTGTATCTGCAAGTTCTTTCACTTTTTTATGTACAAAATATCATGTTTTGCCTGCAATTGCTCTATTTCTTCACATTTTCTTTTATAAAAATCTTCTTTTGCTATTCTGATTTCTATTTTGATTTCTTTCTGTATTTGTTTATACCTTTGTTCGTTTTTTCCTTT
The DNA here is from genome assembly GCF_040954645.1 of Diabrotica undecimpunctata. NCBI lineage: Eukaryota > Metazoa > Arthropoda > Insecta > Coleoptera > Chrysomelidae > Diabrotica > Diabrotica undecimpunctata. The sequence continues at coordinate 121,780,100 of NC_092809.1, read as the reverse complement.
CATTATTCTTCGATTGTCCATGAGAAGAAGGATCTTATCAGTCATCCACCTTTGCTTTATTTTTCATTTTTCTTTAGTCAGAATTTTCTTCACAGGACCTGTTATCGCCATTTTTACGTTTTGCCATTTTTTATCTATGTTGTTCGTTGGCTGAGATGTTTCTTTTTCATGAAGTGTTTTGAAATTATTATTAATACATTTTGGCAGTTTCTCCTTTACCTCCAGGTTACATAAATGACTGACGTCTATCTGATTTGCTCTTCTTTTCTGCTTCAATCTTTTTAGTTTAATACTCATTTGCGCTATTAGAGGGTTATGGTCTGAAAAGACATCTGTATCGTTCGTTTATCAGTAAAAAATCAATCTGGTTTCGAATTATTCTTTTGCCATTGTCCTGGGGTGATTTCCACGTATAAAGTCTTCTCTTTGGTAAGTTGAAGAATGTATTAGATGCAATCATGTTATTCTCCTGGCAGAATTAAAGTAGTCTGTCACCTCGTTCATTTCTTTTACCGAGTCCGTATTCTCCTACATGTTTTCCACTTTTTTCCTTTACCAATTTTTGAGTTAAAATCACCTAGAATTACGGTAATGTCTCGTGGTTTCGTCGATTTTAATACTTGATTGATTTCTTCGTAGAATTGTTCAATTTCGTCCTCGGATTTATCTGCAGTAGGTGCATAGATCTGTATGATATTTAGTTTACTTGTGTTTATGTGTAATTAAAGAAATAAGACCCGATCTGATAAGAAATTACTACACCTAACATTTACCACGCGTAGGATCAACTCTTCAGACTTGACTACGTAGTACAAGATCACATTTACCGCACAACTGCAAAGCATCGATTATTGTTGACAGGATGTAACTTTTTTTTTTGATACCATTTCGTTTTGCTTATGAATGTTTTTGGCATATACCACAAGCAACGTTAGGTCTGCCTAATAGCTGATAGATTAATATATTTTTCATAAATATGTTGAACTGACTTTTCTCCTAGATGTTTCAACTCACGTACAGTGTCGTTTGTCCAGTTATCGTCTCCAGTAAGTAACAAACAAAATTCAGCATTTTTTTTTCAATTCTGCACAACCTAACGTTTTGTCGTTAAGATTTGACTTATATCAAAATTCTGCGTAAATCCTAATTCATTATTATAACCAAGTTGCACTTATCTAAAATTCAATACCGGCATAGGTCGTTAATTTTTTTAATATGTACCTGCCTTGTCGCCAAACTCAAAAACTTTGGTTTTATTAATTTACACATCTCCATTGTCATTTCTTCCCCCATTGTCTTCTACTTAACTTTATCAACAAAAAACAATTATGTAGTAGATATCTAAGTGTAGTACTTGAATGAAAGGTTTTATCTTTTTATCTTAAGTTTTCTAAACACTTTTATAATTGCGGTAGCTTCGTATATGTAAAGCGATGTGCTTCTAAAAAAACATAGATATTGCGTGCCATTCCCATGGTAACCGCATGCTTTTATCGGACGTCATGAAATTAGCCCAAAATATAGGGCGAACGCTTAAAACAAATATAATTATTACCAAATTTATTTCGGTTAGGTAAATATATTTCAATCAAATTAAAATTTAACATAAATGTGAATGAAGACTCAACAAAAAAGTGTGAATGTGATACATGAAAATATAAAACACAATTAATTGTTTGAACATCATTTTTTAGGGAGACCAGCGCCTCGTAGCCCTCCCTCACCACCCGTCACTGGCGAATGAGTAAAACTTGAATTTAATATAAAAAAGTGCAGCAGTATCAATAGAATCGCTCATATATTTTCTTGAAGTTAAAAATTAAAAATAATTTCCTGATACTCCCTAACTCAAGTACAAACATTTAATACACACTTAAGTATTTCAAGCATCCTACAAGTTGCTATTTATGTTATGGGTATCAAATAAGGAAGGTATAAAATGTAATTCTGGGTGATCCGTTGAATGTAATACAAGATAACTGTAACGATCCCACACATAACCCTGATCCAAAAGTAAATGTCTAAGGTCAGTCCTCGCCCTCACGCATATTCTTTTATCTGTTAATAAACTTCGTGTTTACTTTCCAATGATCTTGAATTAAAATTGCACAGAAGCTGTAAATATCTTCGTTGCTAAGTAAATATACATCAAATAATATATTATTTTAAAAACCTTATCGTACCTTCTTATTCATATTTTTAAAATGTCTTCTTAATTTGCATCTTGTTCTTCTTAAAGTAGAGGTCAGCTATAATTTTGAACAGTTTTTTTAACGATATACTGTGAAACACGGACAATTATAAAACAAGTCAAGATAACCAAAGGGTTTGCGAGCTTTTTCTTCTTCTTCTAGTGCTTATCTAATTCGTTATATATATCCTTTTCTAATTTTGGCAATCATTCTGGCAGTGATTGCCTTTTATCTGTCTGTCACTTCTTATTCATGTACGCGTATACTACTTCGTTTTTCCATGCACAGATATTAAAATTCTCTATTCTAAAAAAGTATTAAATGCAGAGTAGATATTCTTTTTTGGCACTAGTAATTTAGCATTCATAATTATCATATTAAAACGACACTTTCCTATTTAAGGCGTGTTCTCAGCAACTATCATAAATCATAGATGCGATCAATCGTAAAAATTAAGCACTTTCTCATTCATCTTTTCGGAGTCTTAATTTTGACGCTTAATAGTATTAAATTTGCATGATGGAACATAATGTACAGTTGTACACCTGTACAACTAATAGGAGTAATAGGTCAGTGGCAGTTCGTTAACTAGGATAAATGGATATGGGAAAAAATGTAGAAAGAGTAATTCTCAAATGATATAATAACAATTACCTTTAGATTGTATGTGGATGTGGGAGGCCAAGAACGCGAAGTCTATAAAAGATAGTCGCAGATACAGGGAGATAGATTCACATTCGGTATTATAAATATTATAGCTCGAGGAAAGGTGGAATAAACGATAAGTTTAACTCATATACAAAAAAGATATCAAGTCAAGAGTGTTAACAGTAGAGAGCTGCAAAAGAATGCAATAAGCAATTTTAGAAATCACGTCAATAAAGACCATGGGATGATATAGAATTATGATGAATGCAATTTAAACAAGTAATACAGCATACGGTTGGCTCAATCAGTAGTATAAATAGAATAACGAAAAAGATCCAAGATGAATCCAATGAAAATCAATAATATTGATAGCAAAAAGTTATATGACTATAAAAAAGAGTGGTAAAAAAGTTTTACAGACAATAGAGGAAGCTATTTCCAAATAAAATGGTAGCAATATTAAAAAATTGTAATAAATATAGCAATTAAAAAGTAAATTAACTCAAAATAAAGCTAACGAAAAGTATTACAATGACGAAGTGGGGTAATTGATGGAAGTAACAAGTACTATGCTGAAAAGGAAGACCAGATATTTTAAAAGGAAGGTACAGGAAGAGGAATATTTATAGCAGTAGACGAGTATTAATAAAGACTAATATTTTTCCCTAATAACTATGTTGTTTAATAAACAATTAATTTGCTCATTTAAAACTGAGTGTTCTCTTGCACTTGCCTCATTATAAATATAGCGGCGGTGCATGATCTTCCCGACCTAAAACCTTGCTGTTCTTCTGCTAGTGTTATTATTTCATTCAATTTATTTGTTATCGTTATCACTTTGGTTGTTAATTTGAGTGTTGTGTTTAATAAATTAATTCCTCTGTAATTTTCCGGGTCCGATTTGTCTCCCTTTTTGAAGAGAGGTATTAGGATGGTTGATCTCCATTCTTGAGGAATTCTGTTTTGTTCCATTATTTTTTGAATTAGTTTTAGTAGTTGTTTGGTCAGATCTGGTCCTCCATACTTTAGGAGTTCGTTCGGTATTCTGTCCTCTCCTGGTGATTTTCTATTTTTTAATTTCCTTAATGCTCCCTTTACCTCTTCCTCCTCAATATTTATTTCTTCGTTTGTCGTCACCTCTGGTGTTGGTGGTTCATCATCGTCACCTTTAGCAAACAGGGATCGATAGTAGTCTACCCACGTTTCCTTCTGAATGTGTTTCGTTTTTATTAGTTCGTTTATCTTTTTTCTTTGTCCTCTGCCAGTGTTCCTTTTTTATTCGTCTAACCGAAGTGTTCGTTTCATTTCTGATTCGTTCATAGTGGTTGTATGCCTGTTGTGTTTGTTGTGTTCTGTATTGTAAAAAGGCTTTCTTCTTTTCTTCACATTTTGTCTTCACTTTCTCTCCAAACCATGTTTTCCTTTTTGATATGTTAGTGTTTGTTACTTTCCCCTCTCCAAGTGATTCTGTTGCTGCGTTAATTATATTATTTTTGAGTTTTTCCCAGCTTTCCTAGAGGTATGCAAGAGATATACCTCTAGGAATAATCAAAACGATTGAAAATATCTACCAAAACAACACAATAAAAGTAAAAGTAGAAGAAGAACTAACCGACCCTATTGAAGCTGGCAATGGGATAAGACAGGGAGATTCCCTGATTCCTCTATTGTTTAACCTGATTATGGACGAAATAATAAAAAAGTAAGAACTAAAAAAGGATACCAAATGGGAGAAAAACAACTTAAAATAATCTGCTATGCAGACGACGCAATACTACTTTCTCAAAGTGAAGATGATTTACAACGTATGCTGCACCAATTTAGTATAACCGCCAGAAAATTTAACATGTTAATTTCCCCAACAAAGACAAAATGCATGGTTATAACAGCAAATTTACTAAGATGTAAATTGGAGCTGCAAGGTCAGATAATAGAACAAGTGATGGAGTTTAAATATCTAGACATCACATTATCTAGCTACGGAAAGCTCGAAACCGAAGTGAAAGATCAAGTGAATAGAGCAAACAGAGCCGCAGGCTGCCTAACCGAAACAATATGGAGAAATAAAAATATCGGGAAAGAAACGAAAGGCAGAATTTACAAAACAGTCATCAGACCAATAATGACATACGCAACAGAAACAAGACCTGACACAGAGAGAACAAAAAGGATGTTAGAAACAGCACAGATGAAAACACTTGAAAAATTGATGGCAAGACACTATGGGACAGAGCTAGAAGTACAGATATACGACATAGATACAAGGTGGAGAAATTAAAAACTGGGTAAGAAATAGAAGAGTAGAATAGAACGATCATATAAACCGAATGACAACAAATAGAGTATGTAGTTAAGACGGCAAGAGACGGTTCCCCAATAGAAAGACGATCAGTAGGAAGACCACGTAAACGATGGAATGACAACTTACTGGAGGCACATTGAAAAACAGACAGAGTCATGTCTATAATAAAAGAAGAAGAAGAAGAAGAAGAAGTTGAATGTACTGGTGAAACTTGTGGTCCAAAAAAATAAGTTATTCCCGTGACTTAACCCGACCAGGTATCTGACAATTTGTTTGAGTTTTATGAACCTCGATAACGCAAACCTTTATGTTAACACTTTAAGGTAAACAAAGCATTTTAAAAATTACCGGTAAAAAGTTAAGCCTTGTTAACGAAATTAGAGGTAACTAGCGGACCAATTCGATATCGAGTTTTGTAAATGAAATTTGACTAATAAAAACGAAACCGGAAGTCGACCTCAAAACCGGAATGCAATTTTTAGTTCATCAAATGTCGACATGGATATTCATATAACCGGAAGTACATATTTAGATTCGTCTCGACGAGACCTTTCGATCCATATATACATTGTGGGGTCTAAAACTTAAAGTAAATTTTAACTTCCGGTCATCTCACAACCGGAAGTGAATTTTTGTACCAAAAGTATATCTTGACAATCTCATACGTAATACTAATAATATTCCGAAAAAATATTTTAATTATCTAATATGGTTTTTGAGTAAAGTGGTGGACAAGAAAAGGGCTTAGCGTTTTAGTATATAAGATTTTTTGATAAAACACTTCTATAGCATAAGGGAGAGTGTTTCTATCAACAGAATTTAAAAAAAGGTAGACAAACCACTTACAGCATTGCGAAACTTTTTCTTCTGCTTAAAAACTTTTAGAATAACTTTTTCGCTATTCCCAGAGACAAATAATTTTTTATTTGTGGAAAGCTAGAATTCTGTCACATAAGAAAAAAATTTGTCCTACGACAATTAGGGATGAAGTTAGTCACTTTAAATTCATAGCTTGTTTTTTCAAAACCAATTAAGAATCCTAATTAGTAACATTTAAAAGGTCAAGTACTAAAGTTTAATTTTACAATTTTAAAAAATATTGCCTTTGAAAAGAGTCGTCTACAAAACTTACGAGTAGCGGAGGGGTGCTTTAAAATTCGCGCTGTAAAGTATATTTCCGGTTCTTGTTTATGTTTATGTGACAAACAGGAACTTTGATTGAAAAAAAGTACTCATTAGAAAAGTGTCGATAAATTTCAGCTCCGAATAAAACGTGTTTTTTTGTTTGTACTTGTGAAATTAAAGTGTTTTTTAATTAGAGAAGAGAAAAATTGTAAGTCCAATTTTTATTTGATCCATATAAAACCATTTAAAGGATTTTATCGAAAACTAAAAAACAGAAGATCTATTTTTATTTCAAATAAAAACGCCGATTAGCCGGCTTAATTACCTTAAGTCAGTAGCGGCTCTAGTATTAATACTATAAAATGAAGAAAATAAAAATTAAAAATGGATAACAATTTAAAAACTGACACAGTAATCACCAAACCATTATTAACATCTTCAGCACCAACCTCTTCTTCAACATTAACCTACTCTAATGCCGTAAGCAACTTTAACTTTCCATCCAAAGAACAAGCAATTGTTTTGTAATCCGTACCGGATATAAAAATATACGAATACATAACAGCAATAGGAACTTTAGTACAACCAAAAAATATTATCTTTGCGTCCAGAATCTCAAGTAACAGAGTATGCATTGATCTCAGTAACACTACAATCTTAGAAAAATTACTACATAATCACAAATCCGTTTCAATACAAGAAAACGACATAGAAATTAAAAGATTAATTACTCCCGCGAGCCGACTAGTGATATCAAATGTCTGCCCCAGTATTAATTCCAAACACTATTATCGAAGAAGAGCTCAAAAAATTGGAGCTTATTGCAGTGTCTAAAATAATATTTTTAAAAGTTGGCATGCCTAAATCTGAATACAATTATATATTAAGCTTTAGGCGTCAAGTATTTGTTGCTCCAACATCTAATATGCATATCCCAAATTCACTTCTAATATCTCATGACAATACCCCTTACAGAATTTATCTTTCCTTAGATGGCCTAAATTGCTCTATATGTAATACCACAGGACACAAAGATGAAAACTGCACTATCGAACCAATTAATATACAAAATATTGACCAGCTATCTCAATCTATAAATGTTAATACATATTTCTAAAACAGAAAATTATTAAATAAATCAAACAATTCTTACATCAGAAACCCTCATCAATCCAGTGCTCCTGCTACTTCTTCGACCAGACCACTACCAAATACCTCTTCCAACTCACAAAACCTACCCGAATCACTATCTAATAATACCAACATAATATCACATACTTCTATAAAAAGACAAATGTCAACATATCCTGAAATAATAGAGTAAGAAAATCAAAAAATAATAATTCCTGCTCCAAAGAAATCTGCACCTAAAAGGATTAAAAAAGCTTTGAAAATCGAAACCTCAATGAAACCTATATCAGCCATTTTATCGTCGGCTACTACTCCTTACACACTAAAATACACAGAACTATGCGACTATACACACTACAAATGCTCTAGGTTCAAAGTTTCCTGAAAACGTAGCAAAGGTTTATACAAATGACCTAGAAGGACTTAGCGCTGAATTGCAAATGGTACACACAAACACCAACCACCGACGTCTTAAAAACAACATTTTAAGAATCTTAAAAAAGATACATGAAACAGACAACTCTTCTATTACTGAAGAAGAAAGCGACGGCAACTCTATCCAATAACCAAGTTCATGGTTCAATGGAATTTGAATGGCTTTTACAGCCATATCGAAAACTTAAAAATATTAATAAATGAATTCTCACCTTTAGTAATATGTTAACAAGAAACACAACTTTCTAATAATAATGTAAAATTTAAAAACTATACAATATACATCAAAAATAGACCGATGCAGCAAATAGCTAGCGGTGGTGTTGGCATCTTTGTGAAATCTATGGTCAAGCTGTTGCAGTCTCAATAGTTCATCATTTCAAAATTAAAATAATGCAGTGTATATTTACTACATCCGGAAGAATCCATACTCCTAGAACTACGAAAAGTGAACAAATTCCATCTCCTAAATTAATTCTTGCTGACACAAATTGTCATAACGAATCTTGGGGATCTGCGAAAACTGACAAACATTTCAAAACTCTATTAGAAATAATTAACAACCTCAAACTGGTGCTATTAAACACAGGAATGCCTACCCGTTTCAACTCATACAATGGCACGTTTTCAATCATCGATTTATCCCTCAGCATTTCAATTTTAGCACCACTACTTAAGTGGAATTCCACACTTTCCCACTTATTTGACAGCGACCATCTACCAATTTTGATTACTCATATTAAAGACACAAACATTAATACAAAACCATATGAAACATGGAAATTAAAATCAGCCGACTGGGAAAAGTACACTAGTTTAATAACTGAACGAATGAAAGACTTCATAATATTAGAAGATATAAACATAACAATGACAAATTTTAATGATATCCTAATAGATTCGGCCAGAGAAGCGATTGGAAAACTAAAGCTACCACAAAATCACCTCTACCCTGGTGGAATATCGAAAGAGAAACTTCTTTGAAACAAACAAAATACTCCTTTAATATATTGAAAAAACACAATTCCGAAACTAACTTAGCTAGATTTAGAGCGTTAAGAGCCAGATCCAGATTTCTAATCAAAAAATCTAAAAAAGATAGCTGGCCCAATTATGTCTCATTAATAAATTAAATTGAAAATAAAAAGCTCAACCAAAATTAATCATATCGACACCATTGCTACAGATAACTTAATTACTTCAGATAAACTAGAAATTGTAGAAATCTTAGATGATCACTATCAATTATATTTGAGCAATGATCAATAAAACTCTACATTCTTAAAACCCAAAGAAAAAACCGAATTGTCACAAATCAAAATAGAAGATATTTTATGCCCTCTCAATATACCGATTACACTAGACGAGTTAAACGAAAGCCTAGGCAATGCTAAAAAAACATCTTCAGTACCTGATGATATTCCACCAATATTTAGTAAGAACTTACCTGAAACAATAAAGAAAATTTTAGTTGATATCTTTAACAATATTTACACAAATAAATCGTTTCTTTCAATATGGCGTCAAGCAATTATAATTCCTTTTTTAAAAATATATAAGCCAAAAAACTTACCATCCTCCTATCATCCAATATCTCTCACCAGTAATATTTGCAAAGCCATGAAGAGAATATTGAGTAAAAGACTGAAATGGCACTTGGAAAAGAAAAAACTTTTTACTCCAATATAAAGCGGATACCGTTCAGACAGATCGACAGCTGATAACATTGTTGCACTAGAATCCGAAATTCATAAAGCATTTACAAATCTACAAAAACTGGAAAATAGATGGTAACTTTCTAGCTTTGACCAAAAACTTTCTTCAAAACAGGTCCATACAAGTAAAAACGAATGGATTCACGTCAACATCGAAATCACTCCATAATAAAATTCCTCAAGGATCGGCCTCAATTCCGATATTATTCTTAATCACAATAAATAATATAACAAACCACATAAAGCTTTCCGTAAAATCGGAACATTAAAAAGCTTAGAAATGTTGTCTTTAGAGACTGGTTTACCTTTTTCAACTGAGAAGACTAAAGTAATAATGTTTGACAAAAGAAGAGCAGAATATAACTTAAACCTGAATCTAAATGGTCATTCTATGAAACAAGTCCGCGAAATCAAATTTTTGGGTGTAATATTTGACTCACAACTCACATGGACTTCACATATCAACAATTTGATCAAATCCTGTTAACAAAGAATAAACTTACTAAGAGTTTTATCCAATCACAAATGGGGTTCAGATACTAAAATTCTTCTAAATTTATACATACATTAATAAGAAGCAAACTCGACTACGGATGCATCCGTTATCAAACAGCAAATAAAAATCAACTAAAAAAACTGGATGTTATTCAAAACACATCTCTACGACTAATCTTTGGAGCCTTTAGAACTACTCCAATAAGAAGCCTTCAAGTGCTAGCAGGATAAATGCCACTATATCTCAGAAGACAATATATGTCACTATGCTACGCTTCAAAAATTCTAAGCGCATAGGATCAAACCTTTCTCGCAAGTTTAGTATCGGAAGAATTACTAGAACAATACACAAATTACACCACCAAGACATTACCATTTGACGAACGAGTTTAAAGACTACCGTATGATATCAATAAAATCACCTTGACACCCATAAAAATATACCAGACACCTCTCTGAACAGTTTTTTACCAATAGTAGACCTCTCCTTACTTATTCATGGTAAGCATTCACACATTTCTGCTAAGGTCAGGCTTCAGTATCATGCAAATTTACTTAAATATTCCACTTACAAATTTTTCTTCACTGATGCATCCAAAGATTGCAACGGATTAGCAGCTGCTACTGTATCAGAAAACGTAATTTCTGCCACTAGATTAACTGACGGCTGTAGTATTTATACCGCACAGCTCCAAGCAATACTTGACGCACTAACTCATTGTAAAACCACAAATAAAAAACAAATACTAATATTATCAGATTCATTAAGTTCTTTACAAGCCTTTAAACATATTTATCCTACACACATCAATAAATTCCTAATTAAAGACCCGTTGCAACAGCTACAATTTTTAGGGAAAACCATATCATTCATGTGGGTCTCATTCCATGTCGGAATAACTGGTAATGAGCTAGACAAAACAGCGTTTGAAGCAATAAACAATGTGAACAATCCGACTACAACAGGTATACCAATATCAGATACTACAACTTTATTCAAGACTCATGTAAATAAAATCTGGCAGGAAATATGGGATCAAACAAACACAAATCTTAAAAGCTTCAAACCTGATGTATCTTCAAAAAATCTTCCTATACCACCAAAACGAAAAGACCAGGTAATTATCAGCAGACTCTGGCTTGGGCAAACACGACTTACGCACGGCTACATAATCTCCAAAGAACCACTACCAATGTGCCAAAGATGCCAAACACCTTTCACAGTTAACCACATAATAATAAAATGTCCAGAGTAAACCTCAGCCAAAGCGATAGTCTAGATACCCAACAGCCTGAAAGAAGCACTAGTTACAAAATTCAATGAATTTCATTTTTGTTACATGTACATACATGAACATTGTACCATATTGTTGTAAGTCATGACTTTTAAAATGTATCTTATTTGTTCTATTTGTATCATAAACCTACCGCTAATAACCCTAGTGGTTGATGCGGATAAATAAAATAAAAAAAAAAACTAAATGAACTTTCACTTTAACATTTCCGTTAAGACCAGGAGCCGTTCTCTCTCCTGCTGTCACCCACTATGTAGCTTCTTTAAATTTATAAAATATTTTAAACTGTTTGTCCTTTGTCTCGTGTTGTGTAAGTGTATTATTTAATGTTTATGACATTCACGAAATTTTTGGATAGCCTAATTTTGACCAAATGCCCCTGAAGATGCTCTATGAGCGAAAGTACTTTGGCAAGATTTAATAAAAAACTGTTCTCGATATCTGTCTTTTATTTGATTAAAGAATAAAGTAATTTAATTTCAAGTATTTTAATGAGAATACTAGAATAAATTATTTTCTTCTAGTTTTCAATGTAGTAACTTTATAATAACTACAAAATTTTTAAGAAGATATTTAAAAATCTTAGTTTTTAGTTGGGTTATGTAAATTATAGTTTACGGTATATTAGCGTTTTGACAAATCTGTAAGACAAATAACGGAACGCGGAAATATATTAAATAGGGAATAGTTTCAACGTTGCTCACTTCAAACTCTTTGTATACATCAAATGTAGATAGCCTTGAGACTGTCAATGCGGGTTAGGCCCTCCAATTACGTTGGTATTAGAAATAAAAAACGGGGAGTGTAAAGAATGTAATAAAAAGTATTTGATTTTAAATTTTATTGCAAGTAAGATAGTTTTTTCTTAAGATCATGCAATACTAAGAAGGAAGAATTTTTGTGACAATGGTTAATTGCGTAATGAACAGGTACTTATCTTCAGTTATTAGTATGTTTAAAAACCGTCAAAATTACCAGGTAGTTTTTGCTTATAGTTAAGTAAGGAAAAAGAAGCAACAAATACAACAAATGCAAACAATTTACGAATAATCTTTTAAATATTAAAATAATTCATCATAATCAATCATAATAAAAATTATCACAATCAATATAAATGTTAATAGAAAGGATGCCGAACTATTATAGCAACAAAATTTGAAAGGGCCAAAACAGACATATATACATATAAATATCAAAGAGTAAAAAAATTTCTGGATATCGCATATTTCCTGATCCTCAGCGGAATGGGTACTCTAATTAGAAAGGACAAGTAAAAGTATAGGCTGTCTAATTAATAGAAATATATCAAACAATTTTTACTACAAAATCCTTTGTAAAAGATAAATTTTTTTTAAAACAGAACCCTTACGGGCAATTCACAGAACGTTTTTGGAATAAATATTCCATTTTCCAGTGCTGCTACCTAAAATAAGTATAAAAACTTTAATTAAGAAAAATGTGAAAAGTTAAATTTTAACTAAGGTTAAAGCAAATGTGGTGTAATACTTAATAGCCATTGCCGATAGTTATGTAGGTTGTTATGGCACTTTATGGCAACGTAAGCTCTCAACAAGGGTTACTGGTCCGGAGATGTAGTCTCTAAACGGACTTTATTTAGCAACTTATCAAAATAATATTGTAGAACGGATATATGGACTATGAACAAGTTGATTTAACCAGATGTATGTGCCATAATATGACTCTATCCAACGGTTTCATAATTGAATATGGGAAAAATTACATCCAACAGTATAAAATATCAATAGATTGGGGTAAAATGTATTCTACCTTGTAAGTCAATTGTTAAACAGATTGTATTAATCGGAAATCATTAAAAATTACTGTTATTAAAGGCAGGCCCGTTCCTAGGGTAGTGAGCGCCTGCGTGCAGGATTTTTTGTGCGCCCCCATATTATGTTTTTAAGATACCTATATCATAACATGTTCTTGTGATATGATTGAAAATACGATATGAATATAAAAAGAAAAATAAAACCATGTTTGAAAAAAGGTTTTATTTTCAAAATTAAATGAAGAAAAAAGGTCATTTTAAAACAATATTATTATGTAAGTTAACAGTAAGAAAGAAAACACTCAATTCGCAAATTAATAATGCATTCTGCAATATAACATGAAACAATAACGGAAAGGAGATACTCTCAATGCAAGAAAACGTTATTAAATAATACATATATACCAAGTGAAAAATAATTAAATACCAAATATTGGAATTACAACATAATACGTCGTGCTTTCACAGATGCAAGCTCATTAATAATTTCATTGTGATCAATGGCTTCACAAATTTTATTTTCAATTGAAATGACTGCCAAATCTGATAGCCTGTCTTGGCACATTGACGTTCTTAAATAATTTTTTATGAGCTTTAGCTTTGAAAAACTCGTTTCGCCACATGCCACCGAAATTGGAAGGGTCAGGAATATTCTCAAGGCTATAAATAGATTTTTAAACAAGGATTGTAAATTTTTTTTTGTTATATAATTTAAAATATCTATGGGGCGAATCCGAAGTTTTGCTAGAGTCTGTGATTAGGTTAAGAACTTTGTATGACAGAATTTCATTATGCAAATCAAGACCATCAATATCTTTGCATACGTTTCCTTCATGTTGAATTTGTAAAGCTAAATCCAAATCCATACATGATCTTTTAATCACATCAGAATCTAGATTTTGAAAATTACCCAAAAATCCAAATAAATCGTGGCACTTATCTATTCTTCCAAAGCGTCTTTGTAGGGATTGAATTGTTGTGTCCAAAATTTGAAAATAATAAAAATTCCTTAATTTATGTTTTGGATCGAATACTGTTTCATTTGTACCTTCATACGAAAATTGAAGCTTCGTCTTTCTTTGTTTTGAAATAATGGAAATGTTTGCTCTCCATTACTTTTTCTGATTCTCATTCATTTAAAGTTATATTTGGATTTTGGACCATTTTACTTACTATATTAACTTTTGTTAACAAATCATGCCAAATTATAATAGAAAAAATGAATTTGAACGTTTTAATTTTGTCTAATAGTGACCTTGCTGAATGTTTCGTGTTCATATCTCTTGAATTATCTTCCACCAAATGATGTAAACTTTTACAAATTTCGAGGAATTGAAACCTAAGAGGGCGAATGGCTTTGACTCTGCTTTCCCATCGTGTTTCACTTACTGATTTTAAAATTAAGTTTGGTACATTCCTTTTTAAAATGTTCCATCTGTATGGTGAAGCAGAAAAAAATGAACAACTCCTGAATAATTGAAAAAAAAACCTACAGTCTTATATGAAATTTTAGCTGCATCATTGACACTTAAATTAAAAGTGTGAGCTGAACAAGGCAAAAACATTGCTCTGGGATTAATTTTTAGAATTTGAGCTTGAAGGCCCACATTCTTGCCAGACATATTTGCCCCATTGTCGTAGCCCTGACCTCTCATGTCATCAAGGTTTATTTCAAATTTTGATAATATTTCTTCTTTTAAAAAATTGAAGAGCCCTTCTTCTGTATTATTTAAAACTTTGAAAAAATCCAGAAAGTGTTCTCTAATTTCGACTTCACATGGAGAACAATAAACGAAGCGAATTATGACCGTCAGCTGCTCAACATGGCTGGCATCTGGACATTCATCCAAAATAATTGAGTAATATTTTGTTGTTCTGAGGCAACTCAGAATTTCTTTCTGAATATTTTTTGACAATAAATGAATTATTTCATTTTAGAAGTGATTGCTCATGTAATGAGGCATATTTCGGCACAACCCTTTAGACCTTTGAATATTGCTCAGGTGTTCCATCATAATTGGATCGAATTTAGCAATAATTTCAACTAATTTCAAAAAATTGCCATTATTAGTCTCATAAAGATTCGTACTGTCACCCCTTAAAGCTAAATTTTGGCCAGCTAAATACTACACAATACAAATCATTCTTTTAATTATTTCACGCCATCGCTGTTTTTCAATTTCATAATATTTTTGTTCCTCTTTTTCAATAGTACATTCTTTACTCAAACGAGGCGAGCGGCTTTGACTTTTTTTGTTTTAGAAGTGAGAATATTTTTGTAATGGTAACCAAATATTTGGCGCCCCTAAAATTTAGCGCCTGCGTGCGGGGCATTCATTACATACCCGCCAGGAACGGCTCTGTAAAGATAGGCAAACATGAATACGTACATCTTCAAAATTATGTATGTATGTGTGGAGAAGTTTGGCTTCGACCTATGTTTATTAGCAACAGATCTTATTAATGAAATATTACTGACTTAAAATTAAATGTATTGTAATATATATATTTTTCAATAGTATGTACTTGTACGTATCAATTGTATTTTAGTGACTATCTCAATTTTTTTAAGCTTCTTCTTCTTCTTCAGTGCCTTATCCGGTCCGGATGTTGGCGATCATCAAGGCTATCATGGTTTTGTTGACTGCTCTGCGAAACAGCTCCGCTGAGGTCATCCCAAACCATTGTCGGAGATTTTTCAATCACGAGATACGACGGCGTCCCGGTCCTCTTCTGCCAAATACTTTACCCTGCATAACGAGTTGAAGAATTCGATATTTTTCTTCGTTCCGCATCACGTGGCCGAGGTACTCCTGCTTACGTTGTTTAATTAAATTAAGCACTTCTTTTTCTTTTGTCATGCGCTGTAGGACCTCAACGTTGGTGACATGGTCCACATAAGATATTTTTAATATCCTTCTGTATATCCACATCTCGAAGGCTTCGATTCGTTTTTCAGTGGCTTACGCCAGTGTCCAGGCTTCAACTCCATATAGTAACACTGGAAGAACGTAGCACCTCACTATCCGCATCTTGGTTCCCAAACTGAGATCATTGCAGCACAGCAAGGATCTCAACTTAATAAATGTAGACCGTGCCATTTCAATTCTGGATCTAATATCTTGAGCGTAGTCCCATTGTACGTTGAGGGTAGTTTCGAGGTAAGTGAATCTGTCGACTCTCTGGATCTCTTCGCTACCTGCCATTAGTGCCCCGGGATCTAAAGTTGTACGGCTGACAACCATGAATTTAGTTTTCTTAATATTGAGGTTCAGTCCGTATGTTACGCTCACAGTTCGCACTCGGTCTAGTAAGGCCTACAGATCGTTTAGGCTGGTTGCTAGTAACACAGTGTCATCGGCGTAGCGGATATTATTGATGTATTCACCGTTCACTCGGATTCCCATGTCTAGGTTTGTGAGGGCTTCATTAAAAATCTCCTCAGAGTATAATATATTGAAAAGAGTTGGCGATAGCACACATCCTTGCCTTACTCCTCGCATGATCTTCACTTGGTCGGTCAGCTGGTCTTCGACCTTGACTTGAGCACGCTGGTTCCAGTATAAATTCATGATGATCCGAATGTCCTTCTCATCCAATCCTACTCTTTATAGTGCGGTGACCGCGGTGATGCGGTAAATAGTTTTAAGCTATTTATGCTAAATATTTATTTTTGTTTTCCTGAGAAAATCAATTAAGAGATCATACACTGATTTGTCGAATGAGACAATTAAATCAACATGGATTTCAAGAAAATAATACTACTAATTTGGCAGTCCATGCATTTTATGCTCATTTAACCAGTTTGATTGATGCAGGCGAATATTCTATTGGAATATTTTGTGATCTTAGTAGGGTATTTGACCGTGTCAACCATGAAATATTATTTAAAAAACTAAAACAGATAGGTATTACAGGAAACTCTTTACAGTGGATTATGTCATTACTAAACGATAGACAACACTATGTGAGCCTGCAGATGAGGATAGAGGATTGTGTGACCAGTTGTAGATCTAGTCTTGTTACTACAAACATAGGTGTTCCCCAAGGATCTATAATCGGACCAATTCTCTTTGTCAATACATTAACGACATCGTACAAGTGGACAGAGCAGTAAATTTCACTATATATGCGGATGATACGTCAATTATTCTATCTAACAAATCCAACGTAATCCTAAAACATCAATATAATGATTTTCTTTCATCTTTATATTCTTGGTTTTGCAATAACTCGTTGTATCTTAATGCAGAAAAAACGCAAGTTATACATTTTCACAATAAACAAAAATACCTTTGAAATCTTCAGCTTATTTTTAACAACGTGCAAATAGCTACGGTGTCGTCAGGCAAGTCTTTGGGAATAACGATTGACGAAAGTTTGGATTGGAAGTTGCATTGTGGAGCAGTTGTTTCGAAGTTGAGTTCCATGAACTATCTAATTAGAAATTTAAAATATTTTCTGACGGAAAATCAGCTAATTATGATTTATTATGCACTCGTAGAGTCCAGGCTACGATACGGGATATGTTTTTGGGGTATGTCTCGTTATGCAAATGGTATTTTCGTCATACAAAAGAAAATATTGCGTTGTGTCGCTGGTGTCTCCCGACTAACTAGTTGTAGAAAATATTTTAGAAAATATAAAATTTTAACATTGGAGTGTCTATATTTTTGAATTATGTGTTTTTATTTTTAATAACTTACATCAGTTTAAAACGAGTGGTGATATGCATAATTTCAATACTAGATATTGTAATAAACTTTATATACCATTTTCAAAAGGTAATATTAAATTTAAATCGCCCAGGGTATACGGGCTACAGGTGTTTAATCATTTACCCACAGTTGTAAAGTCCACCAGTTCAATAAATGTATTTAAGAGGAATCTTAGGCAATTTTTATATGAAAAAGTGTTTTATACAGTCGAAGAATTTTTAGATCTTAGATATTAGCTGTATTTCATTTAGCTTTTAAATTTATTTCATGTCTTGTATAGTCTAGTTTAGTGTTTAGTTTTTAGCAATGTATATTTATGACTAATTCTATACAAACTATGTTTGTCAGAAAGAAAATAAAGAATTTGATTTGATTTGATTTGAAACATGATATATTAAATGGACCCGCAATGTGGAGTTTGTACAATTTATATAATAACTCTTTGGATGATCCCATGTATTTGGTATTTTCGGAAAATATGTGATTTAAGTCTTCCACTGAAGTGTTGCTACACTCACAAAAGGAGCTTTGAAAGCTCCAGCCCATCAATTTTAAACATATGGGCTAGAAAGGAACCATGATGAATTTTAATTCTAGTAATACTGGAGGCATATGATTTGGAAGGAGAAAAGGTTAGGTGAGGAATGCTATTGGGCAGAGTTTGATGAATTGACTAATAGTGAGTATTAGTAATACTTTATATAAAGTTTCCCATTTTTTCCTGGTATCTTTCTTTATTAGTGACAAGAAGTCATTATTACTTTTAATCGTTGCTTCTATTCTAGTATCACAAGCACTTTTGACTGCCATATCTTCTTCTTCATTGCCAGTAATACCTGCATGTCCCATAACCCAAAGAAATTTGATATTTTTTTGTTTCTGTATGAAAGACCATAGTTTAGATTTAATTGTTAGTATAATTTCGTTGTTAAAGTGTTTAATTGGAAATCCAATGAGTGCCTGCAAAACGGATTTGAAGTCAGAATTACAACTCTCTCAATTCAATTTTTTTCAAACCAATCCAGCGCTTTATTTATTGCTAAAGCTTCTGTTACAAAAATTGTATATATTTGAAATACGGTACTTCTACACGTATTGGATGGCTGGTATAACAAATGCAAAACCCACATTTGTTTTACTTTCAGACCCATCTGTGTAAATGTATACATCACTTCTAGCGTATTCCCTTAAGATCGTCAAAATTAAGGATAAACTTGGAAAATAATAAGGCCCTATATGTTAAAATCAATATTTCGACCATGAGAAATTTGATATGTGTAAGATGTTTATTATTTATTGCAGACTGAGGTTTAAACTCATTTATGTATTAATTTATAAAATATATAAACAAACAAAATTGATAGAAAAAAGGGATGAATAAAAGGGACTTTGTACTGAAGAAGGAGATGCAATTTTATATGGATGAATGTATGAATGAATATATGGATGGTTTTGATGTAAGTGTAATGTTTATCAAATGAATATTGTATATTTTCTCTGATTGATGATTAAATAAATTCTGAAATGAACTGAGTCTTCTTCTTAACGTGTCCCATTCCTATGGACATTGACAATCATCATGACCCATTTGACTCTATCTGCAGCCGTTCTGAAAAGTTCTGTTGTCGTTTTCCCACTCCATTGTATCACACTCTTCAGCCTCATCAATTCGTATTTCTCGTTTCTGAGTATGTGACCATGAACTGGGTATATGGGTAAAACATTAAATACGAGATCAAGATATGATTGTAATTTTATAAGTGTGGAGAACAATATCATCAATAGGAAAATTATATGGGAAAATACTGCGAGAAAAGATAGAGCAAGCGATAAAAGGCAACATCGGTGAGGATCAGGCAGGCTTCACGGGAGGAAGATCATGCATAAACCACATATACACACTGGAACAACTGTTGGAGAAGAAAAAAGTAAAAAATAGAGATATACCCTTGGCATTTGTGGGCCTGAGAAAGGCGTATGACTCTGTACCAAGGTCAGAACTATGGGAGGCAATGTACAAATTAGAAATACAGACGGAACTCATAGAAGCTACAAAAGCTCTGTATAAAGAAAATAAAGTGTCCATTAAAATGGGAACAAGAATCATAGGAGACTTCACCACAACAAAAGGGCTCCTGCAGAGTTGTTCCACATCTCCAACCCTACGGAACGAATATCTATATACGTTAAGCTCTGCAGACGATTAAGTAGTGATTACAAAAGACCAATACGACCTCAGCTACATGATGAAGAAACTACAAGAAGAATATATTAAGGCTGGCCTAGATATTAACCTCGCGAAAACAGAGTACCTATCTACAAGTGAAGAAGACATAGAAGATCTACAGATTGATGACAACGTAACAATCAAAGAAAAGGATAAATTCAAATACTTCGGGTTTATAATCATGAAAAAGGCAACAACAGAGGAAGAAATTACACAAAGATTAGGACAAACAAGAACAGCAATGGTGGGATAGACACCTAAATATGAAGATAAAAACGCAGATTGCTAAAACATTAGTGCAAAGTATTATGACATATGGGGCTGAAAATTGGATCATAAACAAGAAAAACAGCAGTAAGATAGTAGCAACAGAGATGGAATGCCTGCGAAGATGCTGCAGAGTAACAAGAATGGATAGGAGAAGTAACGACGAAATAAAGCAAGGAACATCAATAGAAACAGACATACTAAACATATATAGAACAAAAAAGACTAAAGTGGTATGGACATGTAAGAAGAACTGGCGACAGCAGATGCATAAAGAGAATAACCGAATGGAGCCCCATAGGAAGGAGGAAAAGAGGACGACCCCGAAAATCCTGGAGGGACGAAGTAGACGACGCCATGGGTAAGAGAGGCCTAAACGATGGAGAATGGAACAACAGAGAGAGATGGAAACGGTTGAGCGAGGGAAGGCAGTGAATACTAAAGAATCCCTAAATATATGTATGTGTGGAGGATTAGAGTAATGAGAAGTGAATACATATACACTTAGATAATAATAAGGCACGATATGTTAAAATCAACATTTGGTATCTGCAAAATTTGATATGAGGTCAAATTTGACCCCACGATAGTAGTTCAGGGATAAAAGACTGAGATCTCCAGAGATCTAACATCAAAATATCAGAAAATTATGTAAAAAGAAGAAAAATTTATGAAGATTTATCTAAATGTAAATGTATTGAGGGAGGACAAGGTAATGGAAGCAGTTTTATTATGGATAGTTTAAGTGTTACTGTAATGTTGTATCAAATGAATATAAGTTCAATTGTATGATTGGAATTCTTAAATAATCTTAAATTTGTACAAGAAATTTTTAAAAATATTTTACACTCAACACCTTATTTTTATAGCTAATGGTAATATATGTATATATATATATATATATATATATATATATATATATATATATATATGTATATATATATATATATATATATATATATATATATATATATATATATATATATATATATATTTATCAAATGCTAACAAAAGTGAATTTAACACTTTCTATTAGGCCAAGTTCATTTTAGATATTATTCAACGAGGTGCGGTTATCGACGGTAATCATATGCGTTATCTCTTTATTTGATTTGTTTATAACTAGTAATATAGCGACGGTATCTGCCGATCACTTTCTATTCGGTGGAAAATGAAAATAAATAATACTTAAAGTACGCCTGATTTGATGATATTGCATTTTTTAAATGGACAAGTTACTGTCTAGTCTTAAGTGGGTTCTATAATGGCAACAGGTGCTTGTGCAAAACACAAAATTACTTTAGAAAACAACTGTTGCTTTTTTAAATGAGTATGAAGTGTATAACCAATTAATAATACTTATTTATGTCGTAAGAGACATTACTTAAAAATTCTATAGTTTTTTGATGATCTTTTAAAATAGCAATATGCAAAATTTTACGAAACGACCTACAGTCACAGATTATTATCTAAATAACTCTCCGATTTCACAACTACCATAACAAATTACGCAGGTAGTGACAAATGAAATACTTAAAGGATCGATTTAGGTAAACATTCTTTGGTGATTTTTATTCTCATTGATCTGACATTAGTGCAAATAAAACTTATTTTACCTTCCATACAAATTTCCTTTACTTCAGCTAGTTCTTTGATTGATCTCGACTGGCTCCTCTTAGGGTAGAATATGGATTATATTATTATTAATATTATTATCCAGCTTAAAGCAGGACGGTTCATAATCCCTATAAGGAGAAAATTCACTTATTTCAAATACCTGCGGAATTAAAAGATTGACTTCTGGTGAGACTCTTTTCGTGTTATCGAGCCCTTGGTGACAGGGTATGTAGGATTGTCTTCCAAAAATTTTCGTACGCATCTGCACTTGAAAGTAGTGCAGTTTTCGGCATGATCTGGCAATAATGTTTACTCAGGTTTAGCTGCTTTATGTTTTCTTAAAAGTTTATCGGAATAACATCCGTCATAGAGAAAATAATAGGTACTGTCTGGGTCCTTTCCATTCTTCATTGTCTCCATTGTCTCCTTATTTGCATTTCCAGATCTCTGTACTTTGCGATCTTTTTGTTGTATTTAACACGCAGATTATTGTTGTTAGGTAC
The DNA here is from genome assembly GCF_040954645.1 of Diabrotica undecimpunctata. Lineage (NCBI taxonomy): Eukaryota > Metazoa > Arthropoda > Insecta > Coleoptera > Chrysomelidae > Diabrotica > Diabrotica undecimpunctata. The sequence continues at coordinate 121,757,638 of NC_092809.1, read as the reverse complement.
ATTGTTGTTGTTGTACATTAATTAATGTCGATTGTCTAGTTAATAGCAACATTAGTATGAGATCCGGTATATTATGTGCCACTGGTTGGTCTATGAGTATAGTGAGGTCCCAATATAGCTTGTAGTTGTAATTATTAAGCATACTTTCAGGAACTTATTAAAATATGGAAGACTGTTGGTCTAGAGAAGTCCCAGGTTGTAAATTGTCTCTTGATGAAGGATCTTTTCTACTAAATCATACTTTTTCTTATATTCAGTTGCGAAAAATACCCAGCAGCCCCCGGTAATATAATCGATCATTTTTTGGGTTTGAATAACATCCATATTGGCATTTTTGGTTTGGACATGAGGCTCTTTGACGTTATATTTAAGGTAATTTTTTAAGGTATTCTTTAGTTGATATAAACTGATCCTTAATGGCAAGTACCACACCTTCTATTTCAAGAAACATTTCTCCTGATGTCAACTGATATTTGGATGTTGTACTGCCGACATGGTCTTCACTAACTTCAATGAGATTCATGCGGAGATTTACCTATCCAGGTGTGCATTTTTTCGTCCTTAGAAAGTTGGTTTATGTAAAGTAGATGTCTCATTCTGCATATGTAAACTAAGGTCTTACATAATTAGTAATTTGTTTTTTTAATTACTCACCTATATTTAGTTCGCATAATAGATACCACAATATTGTTTTTCTTTCTACTGCATACGAGGATGATGCTTTCTTGCCTTTGTGAGGTGAGTTCGTACTTTCCAATGAAGATTTTCTTTTAGTCAACTTAACAATAACAAATGAGTAGCTAAGCCTCAAACATGCATAGATGTTTAAAGCGTTAAACAAATTTTTGGCTATTAAAAACGGAACAAAGTAACTGTTTTGTCCTTCGTATGAAATCTAGAATGAAATCAATTTTCATTTGCGTATGGTCAATTTTCTACGCTCGCTTTACTCAGGGATATTTATACATATATATCATTTTTATCCATAGCCTCGATTTTTTGGCCATTTTAAGCATCAAATCCTTAATGTTAAACTTTTCCTATGACTATATTTAGATTTCGTCACTTGTCGTGTTCAAAGTGAATACCAGATTCATTTGAGAAGGTTCCTACAGTTTTTAGCATCTGACCTAGGTGGTTCAGAGTGAAAGCTATTCATTTCAAATTATTCATACACAACAGAGCCAGCTTCGCGGCTACAGTATTGTTAATAATTTTATTATCAAAATCTGAGACAGTATACTTCAACAGCTGGGATAGGGGGTTCATCGCTAAACAGAACCCCAGTGGACTCAACGAGTTCCCTTGGAATATGTCCCGGTTGATTGAGATATCTTAACTATAATTATTATTATGTTATGGTATCACGTCTTTATAGGCCTTATTTGTTCTCTTCATACTTATTCCCATACTCAATTTGCGGGTCTATTTTGCTTGATAATAAACATGTGTCTATATAAACTCAACCAAGCCTCTTTTCCTTTCTTCATCAATTTTTTGGTTTTAGGGATTTTCTGTTACCAGCTTCTTTCCCTTAGGAATATTAGTTGTATACTCCAAATACCTGTACTTGCATACTCCAAATTACTAAGTATGTAATTTTCATAACCGAAGAATAAGATGGGAATAAGACTTTTTTTTTAATGTACGCTTTAATTCTTAGTGCATTTGATCTACTTTCTTATCGTGAATTTGCGAGAGTATATGTGGGATCCTATATTGCAAATTTAAACCAACTAATTAAAAATTTTGACTTGTTCTAGTCTCTCTCTATTAAGATTTATTTTATTTCTGGTTATGTACAGCTGGTTCCTAAAACAACTGATACGACTCTTAAAGCATATTTTGTAGAAAATTGAGCAGTTGAAAGATAAAAACTTATTATTTATATACTGTTACTATCACTGCCAAACCTTAAAATTTATAAGATAACTTATTCTGTTCAACTTCAAAAAATGGCTCCACATGCTAACAGAGAACTAAAAGCAAGAATTATAATAAAATTAGAAGATGGTTGGTCACTCCCTGACGTAGCGAACCATTTTAACGTAAGCAGAACAACAGTTTTCATCATCATATAACGGGGGTCCTACGGCGATTGCCGCTTCCCGCATTTCAGCCTCCATCTGTTCCTATCTCTCCAATCTCCCTCTTCTAAGCCTCTAGATTGCATTGTTTTTGTAATTCCTCTTCTCCAGGAGTTTGGTGGTCTTCCCCTTTTCCTTCTTTCTGGCGGAACATACATTAAGGCTTTCTTTGGCCACCGCTCCTCCTCCATTCTCATCACGTGACCATACCATTGTAATTGCCTTCCTTGTATTCTATCTGAAAGAGTATCTCTAATTCCTGTACGGTTTCGTATTTCCTCATTCCTGATTCTTTCCATTCTCGATACTCGACATGACCTTTTAAGATAATCCATTTCCACAACGTCTACTTTATCTCGTTTATTCTTTGTCATCGTCCAACATTCGGCACTATATGTGGTAATTGGTTCTACAATTGGTCTGTATACGCGAAGTTTGGTATGCATCTTTATTTTATTAGACCACAGTAATGAATTCAGTATTCGAATGCATTTTTTCCCTTGGGTTATTCGGTTTTGTACATCTATCTTAACTCTGCCATCTGCTGATATGATGCTTCCTAGATATTTATACTGGTTGCAGCCTTTTATGACTGCGTTTTCAAGCCTCAGATCTGTGGTATATACGTGGTATATACCACAGAACAACAGTTTTTAATATTAATAAAAGATGGAGAGAATAAGAAACTCTCAAAGGAAGGCAAGGTTCTGGAAGACCAAAAATATCTACAGCTCATGAAGATCGTACGCTTTTGGAGAGATTAGAAGGCAATCCTTTTGAAGATGCGAAAACTGCAAGAATTATGTCACAGTTTCCGGCAAGAAAGACAACAACTTGACAAGACTTTTGGGACAGGGTAATATTTACAGATAAGAAAATTTTTCAATTTTCTAAAAAGGGCAAAAATGGGGTGTATAGACCAGATAATAATAGATTTAATCCTCTATATTTTGATAGATATCAAGCAGCTGGTCATTTTAGCGTCAATGTATGGGGATGGATTTCATCTAGAGGAATGGGAATAGTATGGCGTATTGATGGCAAGTTTGTTGGGCAGACTTTCCCAGTGTAGAACAGTTCTATCTAGAAAATAATTTTATCCTTCAACAAGATAATTGCCCTGTTCACACTACAAATATAATAAACCAGTGGCTCCAGAATAACAACATCGAAACCTTACCATGGCCCAGCTACAGTCCAGATTTAAACCCAATCGAGAATGTGTGAGGGGTCATTATAAAATGGTTGTATCAGCGTTATTGTATACTTCAAAATGATGAAGAGCTGTGGCACGGTATACAAGAGGTTTGGGAAGAGCTCTCTGAAGAAGACAATTTCATAGTTCCTTTCACGCAGATGGACCGAAGACTACAAGCTGTTATCAATGCTTGGAGATATTACAAAATATTAATTTTATTTTTACATACCTAAATTTAGTATAGTTTTGGTCTTCCAGACCCTTGCTTTCTTTCGAGAGTTTATTGTTCCCTCTATATTAAAATGTTTTGCTACCTCTGATAGTACCCAGTTTTTTTTTAATTTGGTTACAATGCTTGCTTTAATATATTGTTGAGTTAAGTCGTTTTATTCCTTAATAATAATAAAAATAATAATAACTACTCTCTTTTATGTAAAAACTATCATTTATATACTCTTTATGAAATTTAGGAATTCAAAATAATATCAAAATTTAGACCTTAATAATTGTTACAATTTATATTACATATATGTAATTAATTGTTTTTTGTTTTTTTGTGTATTTATTATTTGTCTGTCATAATAAATATAATATAATGTCAGACCAATCAAATACACTGCTCAAAATGATCAAATCTTACTAAGAGTCGTATCAGTTTTTTTAGGAACCAGCTTTACATACCATGATATTTTTATATGCACTTTAAGTGCGTCCTAACTTCAAATAAAAATAACTAGATCGTCTACAAGTCCACTGTATATATTTCTAGATTGTTATGTCCGCCATGTATTTACTATGTTTTTGATTCAGTTTTCTTTATGACGTCTAAAACAATGTTGAACAGGATTTGGCCTAGAACTCCCCTTTGCCGCAAACCTTCATTAACCATAAACGGTACAGACTCCATGTTGACTCTGTATAAATTCATTTTTTTTTCTTGTAAGAAAAGAAAAAAATAAAAATGATTTTTATGTTATTTGTGTTGAATAATATTTAACATTATATAACAATAAAATAAAAAACAGCATTTAAATTATTGTTTTTAGTGGTTACATCAACTTAACACACTATTTAAATTCAAAACAACTTTATAGACAAAAAACTTTTATAGAGATTCTAATAGCCTTGGATGATATCATAGTTACTTACAAACTTTTATATCACTTACGAATATTCTTTATGAGCCCTTTCCATATTTTAGATTACAATTATTTGTGAATATAATATTCTAATTCCTCTTCACCTGTGCCTTTAATATAGTTATATATTATTTTATATAAGAAAAAGAAAAGATAAAGAAAAAGAAAAGATAAGGGAATTAATAGACAACAGAGACGAAAGACAGGAAATCCCTATAATAACATTATCTGAATTGACGGAAACCTTAAAAGAGGTTAAAAACGGAAAAGCCGCAGGGCCTGGAGACATTCCCATAGAGCTGGTTAAATATGGGCCGACTGCACTTTTAGAATTAATAGTAGACCTTTTCAATAAATGTATGTGTGGAGACCAGGAAATTCCTAAAGATTGGAATAAATCTGATATAAGCTCCATATATAAGAGATGGAATAAAAGAGACTGTTCCAATTATAGAGGTATTAGTGTGACGAGCTCTGTGGGCCGGTTGTACGGCAGAATATTAAAGAAGAGGGTTGAAAAACAGATACAAGATATTGAAGAACAAAGCGGCTTTCGTACCGGGAGATCCTGCCCTGATAATATATTTATCCTACGACAAATAATTGAAAAGCATGTCGAAAGAAGTAGAGAGACCCATTTGGTATTTATAGACCTTGAGAAAGCATATGATAGTGTCCCGTTAAAGAAAATGTTTGAGGTCCTCGAAAGGTCCGGATTGGATTCGACGTATATCCGAGCGATATATAAATTGTACGAAAATGCAGTTAGTTGTGTAAAAATTGGAACCAAAACCTCAAATGAATTTAAAGTCACTAAAGGCCTAAAGCAAGGATGCTGTTTGTCACCGACACTCTTTAAAATATACGTCCAAGAAGCATTGAGGAATTGGAGAAATAAATGTAGATTTATGGGCATCGAAGTGGGATAAGAAACTCTGTATACATTGTTGTTTGCAGATGATCAGGTGGTGGTTGCAACCGATGAGGAAGATATAATTTATATGAATCGAAAATTATTTGAGGAATATGCCAAATGGGCGCTTACTGTAAACATAAGCAAAACAGAATATTTAAAAATTGGAGGAAATACCACAGATCTGAGGCTTGAAAACGCAGTCATAAAAGGCTGTAACCAGTATAAATATCCAGGAAGCATCATATCAGCAGATGGCAGAGTTAAGATAGATGTACAAAACCGAATAACCCAAGGGAAAAAATGCATCCGAATACTGAATTCATTACTGTGGTCTAATAAAATAAAGATGCATACCAAACTTCGCGTATACAGAGCAATTGTAGAACCAATTACCACATATGGTGGCGAATGTTGGACGATGACAAAGAATGAACTTGCTAAAGTAGACGTTGTGGAAATGGACTATCTTAGAAGGTCATGTCGAGTATCGCGAATGGAAAGAATCAGGAATGAGAAAATACGAAACCGTACGAGAATTAGAGATACTCTTTCAGATAGAATACAAGGAAGGCAATCACAATGGTATGGTCACGTGATGAGAATGGAGGAGGAGCGGTGGCCAAAGAAAGCCTTAATGTATGTTCCGCCAGAAAGAAGGAAAGGGGGAAGACCACCAAATTCCTGGAGAAGAGAAATTACAAAAACAATGCAATCTAGAGGCTTAGAAGAGGGAGATTGGAGAGATAGGAAAAGATGGAGGCTGAAATGCGGGAAGCGGCAATCGTCGTAGGACCCCCGTTATGATGATGATGATATATTATTTTAGTTGTATCATGTTTTGATTTTTGGATCCACTCATTATTATGTCACTTTTAGGTCTTGCGGTAAACGTCTTTCCTGATGTTTTTGTTAAACAATTAAATCTTGTATTGTTTGAAAATAGTTGTTACCTTGGATTTATCTTATCTCGGCAGTAAACACATTATCTTAAAAAGTTGTTTTCTTTGAATATAAAAAAATATTTTATTTTTATATAAGCGTTTATCAAAATTTAAGACGTTATCGTGTTTAGCGATCCAATTTTATTTTTGTTGTATTCCGAATTTCTTCGTTAATTTTGTTATCTTTAAATATTGATATATTCAGTCTCATCCGAGATATCCCTTTCAGTTTTTATCTTTTCCATCATTTATTATATCTGTCAACCACCTACTTGATTGATTGACTGTCCAAGAAGGCGAAATAAAAACTGAACGAGAGCGGCGCAAGATAGATGTGGTAGGAAACACTAGGAATATACCTATGTCTAGCAGTGGATTTTCGAGGCTAGCACTCTACGCTAGTTTTTTGCATGCAGTAGATTGTAAGTAAGCAGGATTTATTAAACAATAAAAGTAATAAAATTCTGCATTACAAGATAATCTATAAACTTGATTATAAAAATATAAATCAACTTTATATACGATTATCAAGTTTCCATGCCGTCAAAGATTTACTTATGTAATAAGTTTTTGTCAACATTTAATAAAATAAGATCAATATTATTTTTGTAGTATTGTAAACAAGAATTAATTAGCAACTTTCCTTCTTGTATATAAATGTTTGCTACAAGCACTTAATAGTCCGGAAGACGTACTGAAGATCCCACCTAAGATGTTTATCTTAAATTTTAGTATAGTATTGATATTGTGTATTAATATAAACATATTTTTAGTTACCATTTGATTTTACTATTACCGATAAAACTTTCACTATATTAATTAAGAAATTTGTGTCTAACTTTCTATTATACAAAAACTGACTAAATTCTTCAATTACTTTAATGAAACTTAGTCCTGAATAGTTGTGTTTAATAAAATTATCTTTTTTTACTTTAATTATCCATGTAAAATGCTTGGTGTTTACATATATTACTGATTTCTGCTAGGAATATTTTACCTTCAGCGATCAGTCAACCACTTTAAAAATATTGCAGAAAAATTATACTCTATATAGTGTTTTATATTTTGTGCTTCTTCTTCATTCTAGGGTATATCGTCCCTACCATTTCCAACTATCAAATGTGAAAAATCGGGTTTTTCAGATTCGATTCTTTGTCCTTGCATTAGACGTGATACACCTTGTAGCAAAATATTGAAATTGTAGCTGGATAAGGTACGCAGGAAATATTTTGTTTAACCCATCGAATATGAACATTTTGTCATTTTGTTTTGGTCAAAATATCGAATATACTGCAAACTGACGAAAATGGAATATTCGATACTTTTGTTTTGTATAAATATAACTAAAGGCATATTTGTGCAACGCAAAATGACAAATGTGTCACATTTATAAAATTTCACAAGCCGAAAAAAGGCCTTTGCAAAGTTTGTGTCACTTTGATGGTGGTCCAGATGATGAAAAGGTTTTAAACCTCGAAGCCCATCACAAACACTTTGAAAGAAAAGATGCAGCAAGAAAAAAAAGGATGAAGATAAACAGTCGGTTTTAGAGAATAGGAAAATATTACCATTTAATTTCAATCTGCAATCTATTTTGTTAACGCCTAAAAAATTTAACCATTTATAATTTAGGAGACGGGAGCGTCCCGTGTTTCATATGGGATGAAACTGAGGGAAAATGCAGTAGTACTGACATTACTACATGAATTTTTAAATACATCATGTCTTACCCTGATATTGAACATGTCATAATGATGTCCGACAACTGCAGTGGACAACAGAAAAACTTTGCTTTTTCTGCCATGTGTCAATATGTTGTTGTCACCCAAATTTAAAAACAATTGACCAGGTGTTTTTTGTACCGGGTCACTCAGCAATGGAATTCGATTCTGTTCATTCAAAAATTGAATTTAAGTCAAAAAATTCTCCTTGAAGGATGGGCACAAATCATAAGACTTGCACGCACTTAGCCATGCCCGTTTGAAGTGACATACCTACTTCATGACGACTTCTTAGATTTTAACACCAAAGAAGGGTGACATTTGCACTAGAAAATAAAATAAAACCAAAGAACAAGCAAAAACAATATGAAAAATAAAATGAAGTAGAAGATGAAGCCTAAACAAGTAATGGAAATACTAATGTTAAATATAGTGATGGTATATGGTACCAGTATCGGAAAAATAAAAATAACAAACTTTTATGAACACGAGTATTGACGGACACTTTTTATCTCTTACAACCAAACAAAAAAGGGCAAACAACATAGTATAAACCCCGTTAAAGAATACGAAGAAAGGCTCCCAATCACGGATGCGAACAAAAAAACCTCTTTTCACTATATGAACAAAACTTAATACCTAGTCCATACCACGAATATTACCAATCTTTACCAACATCTAGTACTGCCAGTGATTGTCTTCCAGAACCTGACGCAACTGAAGAAAATGATAACGTTTAATTCAAAATTGAAAACTTTTTTTTTAATTTACCAATATTTTACAACAATTGAGGGTCATGACACTTAAGGTATCTACAGGACGTGAAGTTCCATAATTAATGTATTGTGATTATTTTTAACTTTAATGTTTTTTACGTTTCTAATCACATTAATTGTCTAGCAATACATACTTTCATAAAAATACTTTTAATAATTTCTTTAACCATAATTATCCCATTTTATCCTACAACTTAAATTTTTAAATAAATTGTTTGTAATAAACTTTGTAAGAACATAAAAATTATTTTCATTTTCCTCCTTTTTAATTAAGAATATAATTGTGTTAAAATTAGACCAATATGAACTGTCGAAAATGTCACATTCGCAATTTTGAAACATTGGACCAAAACAAATCGTTGATTAACACAAAAAGCAAAGTAACGAATGTGATTTTCTGGAAAGACAAAAACGGTAAGCAGTTCAATTTTGTTATCAATCTAACAAGGATTAAACATTAACTATAAAAAACATAAAAATTTTTTTATTTGTTAAGGCGCTGATTTAGGATTCTCTAAAAAAGAGTTATCTTTCTCTCCTGAAAAGTATCACTTTTTACATTCAATATTTCACATACGAATATGTACGAGTTGTTTGTTCTGGCATCAAAATTTGCTCCATTCGTTCATGGTTCTTACTACACTTTCTTTTTTTCTTTTGTTGAGTATTCGTTTTGTTATTTAATTTTCATTCATTCTGTATATATCTTTTTTCTTGCATTGGTTTGTGACGAATTTCAACTTCTTTTTCTTCTAAAGTGCCTATCTTCTATCTTCTCAAGATGTTGGTGACAACATTGACCCGTCGTATTCTGTTCACAAAAGCTCAAAATAGATCAGTTGACGTTTGACCAATCCATTTCTTAAGACTGGCCAACCAGGACAAAAGTCTGCATCTATGGTCTCCTTTGCCCTCAATCTTGCGTTGTACAATTAAGTGTATTTACACTCCTTATGTTTTTAGGATATCGATTAGTTTCCCATGTGGGACTTTGTCAAATGCCATCTTAAAATCACTGAAACATGCATGCTTATACAGTTGATATCAATGGTTCTCTGTATTACCAGAGTGCCATGAAACTTGCAAACTAAAAAGTACTTCGCTCTTTTCAAGTCTTGCTCAAAATCCAAATTAAACTTCACTTAGGCATTCTTTTAATTTGGTTTATGTGTGCGAGTGAATAATAATAATGAGTACTTTAAGTACATAGCTTATCAAACGCATTAATCTATGTAATCTATGTTTTTCACATTTTCTAACGTTGGTTCTATTGGGAAGTGGAATGAATATTGATAGTAGCCAGTCTTTTGTTAAGTGATCAGTCTCATATATGTTGTTGAACAGCTTCGTAAGAGCTGTGATTTGGTGTGTCTATAAGAGACTTAAAATTTTATCATGCACTTTATCAGGTCCTGGTGGTTTCCCATCTTTAATTTCCGTAATGCCTTAATTGTCCCCAATAGGAATTGTCCATTTCATGTGGTCTTCTTGCTGTTCGAATTACTCTTGCTTTTCGAATAATAATTGCATGTATTGTTTCCATCTTCTTAATTTATTTTTGATTGTTGTCAAAATCTGGCCTTCGATATCTGCAACTATGTCTGTATTGCATGGTTTTCTGGTATTCTTTACCTCTATAATATTTTGTCCATATAGAAATCGTCATGTTCGCTATTTAGTGTTTTAATTTCTGTTCATTTCTCCATCAACCATGGTTCCTTTGTTGATTTTATTTGACGTAGTATATTAATATGCAACTTTTTGTATTTATTGGCGTTTTTACCTATTAATTTCCATTGCTCTTCCATAATCTGCAATATTTTATCTGTCATCCATTTTTGGAGAATTTCATACATAGTTTACTCTTCTAGGGCCTTTTCTTTATAAGTCCAAATCGTAGTTATTATATGGTGTATTCTCATAATGTTACATCGGTTGTCTTTTATAATGACTTCTAAGCGGGCGATATCTATTTCTAGTCTATTTATTTTCGATCAAAATTTTAACTTTTACTAATAATGGCTAACGTATTCACATTGAAATCCTTTTTGATCCGTTTTGAGCTTCCTCGTATATTTCTTGGTCTTATTACTTATTATAATATAGAATTTTAATCAGTCTTATAAATATATATATATATATATATATATATATATATATATATATATATATATATATATATATATATATATATATATATATATATATACCACCAAGAGTGTATTATAAAACCAATACACTGGTGGTCTGCAGTTTATAATAAGTAGGTAGTTCATTTCAATTTTATTTAACAATTTTTTTACGATGCCTACTATTTTTATCACTAATAAATACAAGTATTTAAAATAACGTCACGTTTTGGCCTAAATGTTCACAAGTAATTATTTGAAATAAATTTGATTATCGCAGTACCATTTTTGGATGGTTTTTAATATTCATGAATACCATATAAAGGACTTGTATACCATGCCTTTTTTGTTTATGTAGTGATGTTACTGCGAGTACTACTATAGAGTTGTCTATATGTTAAGTTGATGTATACTAAGAATTATTAATTTTATAATGTAATTACTTACTGAAATTGGGGAGATAAAAAAAATGTCTGACAGGGAAATATCTTATCCTTATACTCTTCAATATCTAGTTTAAGAAAATATTTAAATAATGTATGGAAATTCAACATGGGGCGTAAAAATAAACGGTGACTTAACAAACAATACAAGATATGACGAAAATACGGTGATCCTTAGGAAAATAGATTAATTACAACAGGCAATGTAAATGATTATTGCTGTCACTGAGGACTATGACCGCCTGAGCCTCAACTTCAGGAAGACAAAATTGATGCTTATAAGCATAAAGCAGCAACTGGCTCGGTAGTTAGGGATGAACAACATACTAGTTGATCATCGTTGAAAAATCTTGGCACCAACATAAATTCAAAATGAGAAAAGGCCACAGAAATTAAGACGACAGTAGAACGAACTAGAGAGGCATTTAACAATATAAAACCACATTCTTTATATATTCTGGACCAAACACGTCCCAAAATAGATATAATCGACAGAATTTAAAAAGAAAAACCTGTCGTGAGTACAATTAAACTAAGAAAACTTAAATATCTGGGTTACATATTGGGATACAAAAAGTGCCCCCAACATCAATTGATTCCTCCTACTCTATCTTTCCTCCTTTGAGTTCTTTTGCTTTGGGGAATGAGTAACCAGTCATTTACTTGGTCCGACCATCGTGATGGAGATCTTTTTCTGGATCTTTTGCCAGCTACGTTAATTTCAACTATCATGTTCTATACCTTCCCTTTTTATATTTATATCATATTTTGGTTGACATTTGTGGTAAGTCTAATTCTTATATAAAGTTCTTTTAGTTATTCCATCTTTTTCTTTTGCTTTTACGAACTTTATCTTTTTTACATCGATTATTCGATGTATACATCGATAATCAAGCGAAGAATAATCCTAGCAAACAAATGCTAGTTTGGACTGAATAGACATATGAGAAGCAGAAACTTAAGCCAAAAAACAAAAATAACCATATACAAAACTCTTATACAATCAGTGTTGACATATGGGTCGGAGACATGGACCATTTCCAAGGCAGATGAAAATCTCCTGCTTATATTTGAACGAAAGATCCTGACAAGAATATTCGGTGGCAACTGTGAAAATGGTGTTTGGAGAAGGAGGTACAACTACGAGATATATCACAGATATAAACATATATTTGGTGGTAAAGACGTAGTATCGTTTATAAAAATAGGAAGACTAAGATGGGCAGGACATCTGGTAAGATCACAGCAGAACAACCTTCCTAGAAGAATCCTTATGTCGCAACCTGTGGGAAGTAGAAGTAGGGGTAGGCCAAAACTCAGATGGAGGGATGGTGTAGATGAGGATGGTAGACAAATAGGCGCAGCAAACTGGCAACAGTTAGCAATGGATAGATCTGACTGGCGTAATAGACTTGGGAAGGTCGAGGCTCTTTTATAGGGCTATAGCACCAATGATGATGATTGGTAGGAAGCATTGGATCAAGTTGCCATTAGAAACCAAAGTTAGTAAACATCTTAAACGATTTAAAAAATGTTTCACTTAAGTCATTCGGTGCACACTATGACATTTATGACGCTTGACTTTCTTCTTATTTCCTTATTTCTACCCCTGTCTCTAAGAGTCAGTTGAAGTAACGACTGACTCCCATTTTTCTCTGGGTTACTTTGAGTTTGGTTCCTGTAACCTGGGTTAAGGAAAGTATTTTGGTGCCGTAAGTCATGACTGGAAGTACATATTGGTAGACCCTCTTCTTTTTTTAGATAAATTGGCATGCCCCTGTTGAAGATGTCTAATAGAGCTCCATATGCAGCAAATACTTAAGTCATCCTCGTTTGTAGTTCAAAATGAGAAAAGGCCACAGAAATTAAGACGACAGTAGAACGAACTAGAGAGGCATTTAACAATATAAAACCACATTCTTTATATATTCTGGACCAAACACGTCCCAAAATAGATATAATCGACAGAATTTAAAAAGAAAAACCTGTCGTGAGTACAATTAAACTAAGAAAACTTAAATATCTGGGTTACATATTGGGATACAAAAAGTGCCCCCAACATCAATTGATTCCTCCTACTCTATCTTTCCTCCTTTGAGTTCTTTTGCTTTGGGGAATGAGTAACCAGTCATTTACTTGGTCCGACCATCGTGATGGAGATCTTTTTCTGGATCTTTTGCCAGCTACGTTAATTTCAACTATCATGTTCTATACCTTCCCTTTTTATATTTATATCATATTTTGGTTGACATTTGTGGTAAGTCTAATTCTTATATAAAGTTCTTTTAGTTATTCCATCTTTTTCTTTTGCTTTTACGAACTTTATCTTTTTTTACATCGATTATTCCAGAAAAAAAAGACATAAAGCAAAGGGCTATGTAGCGGAACATACTTGTGGCTTCAAAAATTGCGGAAATAGTTCAGACTCACATTGGTCGAACTATTCAGAAGTGCCGTATGCAAGATCAGAATTGCTTTATTAATAGCAAACGTTCGGAACGAACAGGAATAGCACAATTTGCAAAGGGATGTGAGTCAAACTACATGGGCCTCTACATTTTAAAGTCAATCTTAAACTTGTAAGTTTCGATAGAGTCTTTTATAACTCATTAGATAATTAACGAGACTCTGACTACATAATGTTTACAAGAATAGCTAGATCCCACTGTTACAACAGTTTCACAGTGTCTTGTGTTTCTGGAGTGAGAAATCATACCAAAAGACAGTTAAAATATGTTAAAACCTACCGGTTTTAACCGAAAACCGGTTTTTTTACTTCGCAATAACCGGTTTTATCGGTTGTTTTTTTGTCCTGGTTATAACCGGTTTTTTATTTTTAAAGTAAAAACCGGTTATTAGGTTTTTACGGTGATTAGGATTAGTTTAGGTATTATTTTGGATCCCAATCATAATTATTATTTTCAAGTAATTATTCCAAACAAAACCATAATTCAAATTTTATTTTATTTTATAAATATAGAAGCAAACTGAAAGTGCAAAATCTCATCAGCCAGAAACAATTAAGTTTTATTATAATATTTCGTTGAAAAGGTATTTGTAATCATAATATTTACATAAGAAGTGATCTGGTAAAATATATCATCTATTTTTCACACTTGACTCTTGACATTGAAAGTGGGTGAATGGCTGTTTCTGATTACCAAAAATAATGTTCTGACTATAAATATCGAATTACCGATTACAAATACGAATCTCCAAGGATTTCCCTACGTTTTCAAAACGATACACCCATACAGGAAATATTAAATGAGTTAAAATGTACCTATTATACAAATATACAAACGTGTTAAAAGTAATACATGATAATTTTTTTTTGATGGTAGTAAAAATAAAAGATGAATTGCATTATTCAATTTATTTTTAAGTAAAATATTTTTGTTGATATTATTTTTTTTAAATCCCATTTGAAAGAGTTTGGGAAATTTTTTATAAGTTGAAATGGTTGGGGTGAGGAATTTTTTGGGTTTGGGAGGAGAGAAAAATTGGTGGGTATTTTAGAGGATTATATTTATAAATGGTAAATTAAATTTGCATCATTAATATTAATTGAATACAGTAATTGCATATTATATTCTACTCTCATTATATTCATTGACAATAGAACCTGAATTATTTTAGCGCTCTCTGTTGAGCAGTAGTGTAATAATTTTGGTTTACTGCTCTCTGCATCTGACTACAACCAGATGGAATTCTGTCTACCATATGCTTAAAAGATTCACACTGATGTCCCCATATATAGCTGTAATATTGGCAGATCCCTCGATTAAAAAAGCACCAAGGATAATTTCTGGTTCAGATATAAAACAAATGACTGAAATTGTAAGCATTTATCGCCTTTCGATGAGGCCACAAAGGAGATCTCGGGTTCCCAGTACATTACTGCTAGCCTTGTTATCCCCCTTGTGTCTATTATCGAAAGATTTTTAAAAAACCTCAAGCCAAACCTTAGTACAGCTCAAAAGTTATGCCAAAAGCTTATAACTAGCCTTCAAGAGAGGGGCACTAAGCTTTTACGAAATCCCCTGCTTTGCCA
The DNA here is from genome assembly GCF_040954645.1 of Diabrotica undecimpunctata. Classification (NCBI taxonomy): domain Eukaryota; kingdom Metazoa; phylum Arthropoda; class Insecta; order Coleoptera; family Chrysomelidae; genus Diabrotica; species Diabrotica undecimpunctata. The sequence goes on along the minus strand of NC_092809.1, from coordinate 121,742,234 downwards.
TGCTACAATCATGGACCCGAGGTTCAAAAAACTATATCTGAATCCGTATATAGCGGAGACAGTCACATCCAATTTAGGCTCGGAAGTTAGGACGTACCTTACCGAAATCGGAAAACTTTCTCCTTCCTGCTCCTTCCAGAATGAAGAAGCCAAAGTGAGTTTTAAATCAAACCCTCTTTGGTCTTCACGCGATCTGGAGTTGGTGAACAGTGGTTTCAGTTCAAGTTCTCAGGACACACAGATTCAAAGTTCTTTTTCAAATGAACTGACTCTATATCTGCACCGGCCTTTGCTGCCAAGTGATCCGTTTTCATTCTGGGATCAGAACAGAACCTGTATGCCAGGCTTGGCTTTTATAGCTAAAAAAATAAATGTCGTTGGTCGGAAGTTCGGTGGCATCAGAGAGACTGGTGTCATCATTGAATGATATTGTGTCAGATGAAAGAAGCCGCTTAACCGACCAACATATATATGAACGAGTTTTTCTCAATAACCTTCATGAAAAATACTGGCCAACATAATGCTAAATCCATTTCATATAATATAACTTTGCTCAGTGCTCTTACTCTCAGTTCTAATCTAAGGTCTTTGTTGCAGAGAATTGTTTTCATTTTTGCAAACGCATTTCTTGCTATTTCTATCCTTGCTCTTATTTCGGTTGTTTGATCATTATTGTCTGAAATCCAGGTTCCTAGGTATTAGTATTTATCAACCCTCTCTATCGGTACATTTCCCAAATGTATGTTTGTTGGTATATTTGTTTTCTTTGTTATTATCATGTATTTGGTCTTTTTTATATTCATTTTTAGTCCATATTTTTCACAGAAACTGTTTGTTTTGTTTATCAGTAATTGGAGTTGTTCAGCAGAGCTTACCATAATTACGGTGTCATCTGCATATCTTATGTTGTTAATAGATCTTCCGTTAATTATTATTCCTTCACTTTGAGATAGTAATTCTTCTTCAAAAATGGCTTCACTATATACATTAAATAGTAATGGGGACATAATACATCCCTGTCTAACTCCTCTTCTGATTTCAATCTCTGGACTGGCTTCGTTATCTATTACGATTTGTGCTCTTTGATTCCAGTAGAGGTTTGTTATTATTCGTAAGTCCCTATGGTCTATGGATTTTGTCTTTAGAATTTGGACTAATTTTTCATGTCTTACTTTGTCAAATGCTTTTTCAAAATCAACGTAACAAACATGCACATCAACATTCATATCCATGCATCTTTGAGCTAACACATTAAAAGCAAATAACGCTTCTCTGGTTCCTAGTCCGTTTCTGAACCCAAACTGACTATCATCTATTCCTTCTTCCAGTTTTTTTTTTCATTTTTATTGTTCATGTCTTTAGTAAAGCCAAATATACTTATATAGAATTCATTTTTCGTTTCTTCATTTTTGCTAAAAAGATTCAGGAATTCCACGTTTATTTTTCCTAAGAGTCCATACCAAAGTTAAAGTATGGTTTTAGAGTAACTCGAGTGCAAAATATTGACATAAATAAATGATCGCATGTAACATTTCTTCCTATTCCAGAAATTGGCTGAATCAACCTTTTTACAATAAAAGAAGCGCTGTTGTCTAATCGAAAAAGTCCATCAGGCTGACTTCCAACGTAAACTTCCAAATTATTTGTACAAAAAGGGTTTAGTTTAGTCTTTCATTCATCATTCAATCTTCGCTTATCCACTGCTGGACATAGATCTCCCTCATAATTTTCCATCTATTTCGATCTTGTGCCTCTTGCATCCAATTCCTATGACAACGTTTTAGATCGTCAGTCCAACGTGTTGGTGGACGACCTCTACTTCGGTAGGCATCATCTCTTGGTCTCCATTCCAGTATCCGCTTTAGTCTTTCCGCTTTTAGTCTTTCATTAATCGTTACAAATTCGTTACAGGAAGCCAATTTAACAAACTGTTTCCTAAATTCTCCGTCATCCGTAAACCTCTTAATAGAAGCTGAAAACGATTGATTGCCATGGTAAATTGGAAAAAATTCCTCTAATGTACCATCTGACACTTGATTTCCACCACGTTTATAACTCCTACATCTCGACCTTTTTTATATCGAGCTCTAATTATTGCAAGCTATCTATTTGTATATGTAGCTATTTCTTCGAGTGTGAAGTCCTGCAAATACAATTTCCAAGCATGAAGAACTTTATCTGGTTTTTTTTGTCAATTTTAGTGACTCTTGGGAATTTCTTCCATAAAGTTTACTTGTTTTTCCAATAAAGATCTACGTCGTCTGATATTTGGGTCAAATAGTTCTTTACCTTTAGAGAGCTCAGAGTTTGATACGTAGACACTAGCTATCTCTTGAACTACCTCAGAATTCAATTCAATGTTTTTGATTTGTTCTAGATGAATGTTCTAGAATATTCTAGATTTTTTAAAATTTTTTCCATATGTTAAAATTCACCAATGTATCATAACAAGAATAATTAATGAGCTGTCCTCCGGTAGAAGCTAGTAAAAAATTTTATTTATAAAGTCAATAGCGACAAATTGAAATATACCAGAAACTAAGTCAAATGTGCACTCGTACCCCGCTCCCTCCTGTCGGATACGATCGTAATAACCCCCCTCCTTCGACACTACGACGTAAATTATGGATGTTCCCTTACCTGACTTCTTTATATTAATATTTCTATATATTATTTTAAGTTGTATTTTCAAAGTAATAAGAAATAACCAACATATTAATACTAAAATTGTAAGTAGCATTAATTGCAAATAAAAGGAAAAGTTTTTCACATTCACAAATCATTTGCATATTATTGATCTAGAAATGTCTTGTATGTAAATAAATAATTGGTTGTTTCCGAAAAGGTAATCCCTAATAACCCATTGTTGGAACTCTGGTAAACAGCCAATATTTTTAAATTGCACTTTCTACCATTCAAGCAACTGAATAGATCATTAGATAGACCAAAAGAACGACACGAGAAAGTTGAGGTACTAAAATCCATAACAAACGTAACAAGCGATGGTACTTAACGTAAACGACGGCTGTTTGCAAATTTTATCTTCAGTTCGATAGTAATTTGGACATTCATTGTCTTAAATCTATCACTGTTATTAGATAGTTTTGTACTTGCAATTAGTTTAATTGATACATGTGTATAATTGCGTCTTTGTTGCCTACTTTACTATTAATTAAGAAAGTGTGGTGTGTACAATTAACCATTAGTAATTTAATTAAGAATTATCTAGCATAGTATTATTTATTGTTGGTAAAATGTATTTAATAATATTACTTTAAATAAAACATAAATAATTTCTGCAATAAAATAAAATATTTTTGTCCTATATGTTATTTTCCTGAATTAAGTTATTGACTTCTTTTTTAAATGGGATAAAGAAGGAAATTTAAACATGAATACCTTGGTCAAGATAGACATTTTTGGTTACAAAACATATTTTTGAATTTATAGATTAAATTTTAGTATTTATTAACCGCTTATTAGGAATTCTGATTTTTCTTAGAAACATATATTGATGTTGACAGGATTTCCGGAACGCTCACGATTATGTTATATGGGAGTCAAAATGATACTAGCACGAATGTTATAACACATTAAAATATATTGAAAACGTTTAGTTTTAGTGACAGTTTTTAAAGCACTTTTGATTGTTCTACAAACATAAGTATACGTTGCACTCAATGCATTTGATCCTTGATAAACTTTGACAGGATTCTAGATGATAAATGTTAGGATTTTTCTGTTTTTCATGTACCGGCCAGTAATAAAATCCATCAAGTATTTTATGCTCACAAGATAGCGGTGTATATCTGACCATCCTAGAAGAAGATTCTTCAGTTTCATCAATAGGAGGGACGTCATAATTTAGATTTTTTTTTGTTCCACAAAGCATCAATTCTCCTAGTACTAGTCCTAATCTTTTGCAGTGAGTGCAGTATTCCATCCAACTTTACAGTAGCTGTGTCAAGTGTGTGATGTTGAGTAGGTCTCAGGCATCTGTTCCAAGAGATCAATTCCACCCACCTTTTTATTGAAGCTTTAACATCTGTACAGAATACTTCTATATGTTTTTTATCGTTTTTATTTCACATCTGAACGGATTTTACTGGCTCTATTCCGTAAAGTCGTAGATGGCATGATTACTGATTTGTTGTCTTTCCACTTTGTCAAACATACTTTTTTGTCCCCAGTTTACGTAGTCCCCATTTCAAAAAACTTATCATTTAAATGTCTACTAAAATAACCCTATGGCCTCAAAATTGGCCCCAATTAATCGCTTTCGCATAAAGGAAGAATTACTTTACCTTAAAATGGCTAATTTACCCTTGCTGGGGCCATAGTAGACTTTTGAGTAGTAGATGAATTGGCTGGTGCCAGACCTAGGCACTTTATCCGCACTACTACTGCTTTCGGACTCCTTATATCCCTCTAAATAGTTATTCGGAGGGGCAAAAAATTCATCGACTCCATCACTTTCTCTCTCAAAATCAGACTTCACTTCATAAAGGAGTTTATACAGCTGATATGGATAGGCGGCAAGATTTTTTAAATTCAGTACTCTCTTGCAGGCCAATAAAGCAAAAAAGTTAAATTATTGACATCATATTTTCTGTGTGTTGGCTCCCAGCCATTACATTTGTAATACCGCCTCAAAATACGCTCATTTAAAAATACCTCAAAACGTTTTGGAATATTTTTGAACCTATTATGTAAAACAATGCGTTTTCTAAATAGCTTCCCATTCATAACCCTGTTTATATTAACTTTATGTGAAACCTAACTTTATTCGACGTCACTATTTGCAAAACACAGCAAAACAATAAAGCTGGTATTTCAACCTCTAATGTCAACGTAAATATGGAACTAAATAAACCACGTGCGGTGAAACCGCCAATAGATACCCAACACAAGCGTGTCGTATCGGTGCAAACAAGTTAATATGTAATTTTGATTCATATTTCACGTGTTAATCAAATCCACACAACTGTGACAAGCTCATGGCACTCGCTTTTTGTTACGAGTAGTTGTTTTTACAAAGTTTTTTGAAACTCTATAGATCTACAAAAGGAAGCGAACTTCCTTGGTGGTTATATCTGCTGGGGTAAAATTATTCGTTTAAAAAATGTAAGCACAATGAACTAAATATTGTTTCTAAACCTTTTAAAAGCACCTTGTATACCTCCTGATAAGTGCTGATCTCCTATCACAGCAAGTGATTACGTGTACAAACAGTTTATGATTTTGTCACTTTTCTAAAAGCAGCTTTTGAATGAAAATATTTCTGACTAATATAATGAGCTTTCCCAGGCTTCAAAATATAAATAAATAATTTTTTCATTTGAAGCTCGAGCAGTAAGTAATACCAGTAAATCAACGTGTTTACCAACAACAACAGTAGTACGTGACGAGTAAAGTTAATCGATCCCATTGCTATATAAATTATTAGGATATCAACATCATTATTAGCTTGTTTGACAAAAATATTTTTAGTGAGAAATCTTTCTTTTAGCATTGATCTAAACCAAGACTTGTGACTATTTGCAAGAAATTTTTGTAATTCAGGAAAGTGGTGGAAACTGTCATAAATTCATCAAATAAGATATCATAAGCTGAACACTTTGTTGTGGTACGTCGACGTTAGTCTGCAGCTTTAATATTTTTGGTACAATCGGTATAGTCAGCAAATAGTACCGTAACTCTATGGCCATAATGTCGAAGTACATAATATCCGTAATATTTTTACTTCTATTACGGCTCAAATGATGTATGTACGTGGCAGATATTTGCATATTATGAAGAACACAGAAAAGTATAAGGATAATTTTTGTAGATAATTGTATCCTCTACAATTTTTGTGTAGTATATTTTTAACACAAAACGTACCGTTTTTTTAAACGCAATAACCCATATGTTCGACCTTTGACCTTAAATAACTTTTCTTTTGTGTTTTCTGGTACTTAACACCTCCTTATTTTAAAATTTATTTCCCAAGTGAATGTTAGGGAAAAGGGTCCTACACTTGCAATCCGTATTATGTTTTTTTAAACTTGAAAAAAGAATGGGCTATCGATTTCGCTGTTTACAAGCTTTTATAGCATCTTCAGGCAGTCGAGAAACTAAAGGCTAAATATGTAAGTCAATGTATGTACAATCAGAATTTTTTTTTTATTAGAGTGGTACAAAAAGGACTTAGTTAATAGTCAATTATATAAAAAGTGGTTTGTAATATAACATAGTAAATAATATAAAAGTGGTATGAAAGTAGTCAGTTATATACCATGAAATGTATTTCAAATAGACCAGCTTTAGTCTGATGTTAACTGGTGCATAAGTTGCATTATTTGCAACTCGCTCGGACCATAGGATGGTATCATATTATCATCGCCACGTAAAATAAATGCAATATTTTAAAAATTCCAGCGTTTACCGTCAACGCGCAGCGCCCAGCCTCGAGCCAAGTATCGGACCATAGACTTGGACCATAGTATTCCAACTTAGTATTTTTTCGACTCTCGACCCTAGTACTCTATGATCGATACTACGAGGCACCGACCACCGAGCCTCGCTCCGACCATCGAATTGATCGCCAGGTAAAATAAATGCATTATTTTAAATGCGAGCGTTCACTTCACTGTCAGTGCTATGATCTAGGCAAGGATACGATGCGATGGTCTCCGTAATGAACCCACCCTAATATGAACGCACCCTAAAGGTGCGTTCATTACGGAGACCATCGCATCGTATCATCGCTTAGAGCATAGCACTGAGAGAACGCTCGCGTTTAAAATAAAATGCATTTATTTTACCTGGCGATCGATACCATGGTCGGAGCGAAGGTCGGTTGTTGGCGCCTCGTAGTATTGATCGTAGAGTACTAGGGTCGAGGGTTGAAAAAATACTAAGCTTGAATAGGCTCGAGGCTGGGTACTTTAAAAATAATGCATTTATTTTACCTGGCGATGATAATATGATACCATCCTATGGTCCGAGCGAGGGGCAGCGTCTCATTATGAACGCATACTAGGAATACTTACATATCAGTACAAGGACTTCAATGCATTATAAGTTTGATGATACTTATATTTATTATGTTTTGGAGCATAACCCGCGCGTTCAGGCTACTTAAAATAAACCACTGCAGATAACCTCAGCTGTTCGTTGGAAGAGCTGAGTTACATTGCAATGCGTTTGTGCCCTCCAATTTAAGAAACTGTCAGGACCCTGGTCTACCTGCCCTTTCGGCTATACGACCGTTAACGAATCCACTGCCCCTACGAGTCCGACACCAAAATGAAGGTGCCACGTCACGTATACCAGAAACGTTTCGTGGGGCTTCACCTTCCCCGTAGTACCTATGTTGCGATTACCGCACCTACCCGTTATCCCACCCACGGGCGGATAGGCGAAGCAGGCAGAGGAATTTCCACCTCGCACGTAGACAGGTCGCCGCCGAGGATCTCTCCTCTACCACTCTTGAATCTCCTGACGGGTACGTGCCGGGACACCAACACCACGCTTGACACAAGGCCAAGAGAGGTGTGTACGGACCCAGCTCGTTCAACCTCGCCAGGTTCTCTTGGAATGAGAGTAGAGTTGTCCCACGAGAGTCTCGTCTCGGATACTAGGAATGTAGACCAGTGACCGTGTCGCCTAAGAGCCCGTGTGCGTTTCTACAAACCCGACACTTCAAGCGACGGCGCTCCATCTCTCGATTCATACCCAATAGTCGCCTCTTACGACAGGCAGGGCCTTCTGACGGAGCCGAACGGAGGAGCTGAGTTACAGTAATTGTTGCCTACGCGTTCTGTTGTTATTTTATCATTTACGATTTTTTCGTGTACTTTAATTGTAGCATCTTAAATAATACTAGCCATACTTTTTCACATTATATTAGGACTACTTTTCGTATAGTAACTTATTTTTCTCTCTTTTTGATCTGAATAACTTTCTTGAACATTCACCACTGGCTTTATAGCAACTTATTTTCTTGACTTATAGTCATTATTACCATTATCTAGCCTTCTAAGCAAAAAGTTAAACATATACCTCCCTAATGTCTACCAATTATGTCGGTCTTGAAGTTTCTGTAGCAAGTCGCCAGAGATTATTTTGACGTCCTCTATCTATAGTGTTTCCTCATTTCTACCCTTGCCTCTGAGACTCAGTTGAAGTAACGACTGACTCTCATTTTTCTCTGGGTTACTTTGAGTTTGGTTGCTGTAACCTGGGTTAAGGAAAGTATTTCGGTGCCGTAAGTCATGACTGGGAGTACATATTGGTAGATTTTCTTCTTTTTTAGATAATTTGGCATGTTGCTGTTGAAGATGTCTGATAGAGCTCCATATGCAGCAAATACTGAAGTGATCCTCCTTTGCAGTTCACTGGTTTTTTGTCTCCGGCAATTTGGATTTCATGACCTAAGTACTTATATTTATAAAATAATGCTATTTCATTGTAGTCGAAATTTGGATTTTCGTTTGGTACCAGATTTGTCATGTATTGTGTCTATCCAAAATTTATGTTTAAATTAACTTCCTTACAGGGAGCATCTGACTCAGTAATCTTAGTTCCAATCTCTTTAAAGTTATCTGTAACAGAACTATGTCGTCCGGAACTCATAGGTGGAAGATCATTCCGGCGTCGACATTGATGCCTTTCGCCTTCCCACTCAAACTGTTTAAAAGCAGAACCGCCGTAAAGAGTTTTAAGAGATATCATGTCTCCTTGCCTGGTTCATAGCATCAGTAACTATTAAATTCCAATTCTAATTTTCACACATTATATTGCCTTTCTTGTAAAATAATGTATTTGTGATTACTTTGGTGCACTTGAAAAATATTTCCCACTTTAACGGCTTTAACAGTTAAAATGGTAATTTGATAATTACCGTTAATTCCAATGTTTTTAAAAAGCAATTATTCTCTTCGGTATAAAATTTTCCCGCAGCGCCCACGCTAATTAGACGAGCATGTTTGCTATTTAATGAAAGTGATTCAATTTGACGTTGTATAACATAAGCAAAACAGTCAGATTAATTACAGTATGTTCTCACTATATATGTGCTGTAATGAGTAGTGGGTAATAAACTGTAGGATTATTCTAATTTACATCTACAAATAAACTAGTGCAATTCCTCTTACTTTCGTTGGCCACATCGATACAAAGTTGTTCAACGGCGGTCGCCCACAAAAGTAAAAGCTTAAACTAATGCCAAGCAAAATGGGTGTGTTACCAATGTGAAAAAAATTTATAAGATCTTGAGATCTTTAGAGCGAGACGCGAAGAAAGAAATATGAGATTGTTCGTTACTTTTTGGGTGAAGGTGATGTTACATTTTGTTTAGAAGTGTCGTTGACTTTCGGATGTTTTAATATTAATTGAATTTTCACTTTCTTTCTTAAAGAACTACAATGTTGTTAAACGAAGGAAAAAAGTAATTACTCTGAAGATATTTTCGAATAAATTATAACTAAGTTGTTGATGCAATAATTACATTTATTGATATCTCAATAGAACACTTTAATTATAGCACTAATGTTAGGATTAAATGTCGTATAAGAAATTAATTAATTAAATTAATTATTAGTCGAACTTAATATTTCAAATGTAATCAATAACAAGAAGAATTAAAATTGAAAACGCCACGATAAATATTGATTTAGGAATAAGAAAATTTCTATAAAAACCTTTTTGGTGAATTCAACACTCTAAAGTCATATCTCCTTTTCTAGTAATTTTAGGTAAAAATAAAAAGTCACTTCTAAAATCTGAATGGGTTAAAACCTCACTTAATATGTACGTGTATAATATATGCAAAATTGTATATAGACATTAACGCGGTAACAAAGTTATAACAACACTTTTTAGATCAGTGAATAATTTAAAATGCGATTTAGAATAAGGATATTTCCTAATATTACTCCAGTCGTCAGAGACGAAAATGCCACTCAACCTTTAATAATCATACGAACAAGCTGAATTTTAGCAAGAATATTAATTTTGGGACCCCAAAAAGGATGCAAAATAGTTTGCCACTTTTATCCCCAGGTTTCCCCATAAAACTCCCCTCGTAGGGGGATAGAAACGCAAAAAAATCGATTTATCAAGAATCTGTACGCCGTAGAAAAAAATGTTTCAAATAAAAAATGTAGCTAAGTTAATTTTAAACAAAAATGTTAATTATTACTTTTTATGTAGAATGAACCATTCCCTCAGAAACAACGCATGAAACTACCGTCGATTTTGAATGTCAGTTACGTGCCCGAAATCAATTTTCAATAAAATTTGTATCAGCTCAACGGTAAAAGTTCGATATCTTTTGATCCAAGTGTCACAAAAATCAAGATGCGTTTTACAGGTAAAGAGTTTAGCTTTCGGATGCAATTTTTGTGTTTTGCCGCAAGTAAACTTAGGTTATATAACGATGTTAAATAAATAAACGAGGCGCGTTTTTTGCTATTGTTTATGATTTTTGTGGAATAAATACAATCTACCCGTTTTATTGACTGGCCACTATAAAGTTTTGATTACTAGAGTCTAACCTTCAAATTTTACTACGAATGGCCAATGAATTTTACTGATTTTACGAGAATCTTAAAAAATAGCAAAAACCTTGCCACGTTTATTTATTTATCACTTTTATACAAACTAAGCTTATTCTCGGCAAAATACAAAAACAGCATACGAAAGCTGCACTCTTTAACTTTAAAAGGCATCTTAATTTTTGTCGATAGGACACTTGGATCAAAAGATATCGAATTTTTACCGTCGAGCTGATACAAATTTTATGGAACGTTGATTTCGCGCATGTAACTGACATTCAAAATCGACAGTTGTTTGAGCATTGTTTCTGAGAGAACGGTTCATTTTACACAAAAAGTGCTAAAAAACATTTTTGTTTAAAATTATCTCAGCTACATTTTTTTATTTAAAACATTTTTTTCTACGACGTACAGATTGTCGTAAAATATAAATTGAAAAATAAACGAATTTCAGGAAATCAAATTTTAAATTTATTCTAATACGTCAATCGGTGAAAACTGTTTAGAAAGTAATTGTATATACGGTGTCGATCAAAAATTACTTAAAAAAAAAAACTAATTTTAGCGTTATTAATGAATATATAGTATTATACGAGATATATGACACTATGAATACTGATATAAAAGGTTTACATTGTATAAATCAAGCGTTTAATACTAAAAGTTTTCATAAGAGGATGATGAACATTTCCACATACGTCATCAAAAGGGGGGAGAGGTGCACAAACAAATTAATAAAAATGTAAAAAAGCATGTTGATTATTAATTCGATATTACTTGTTAAAGTTGACTGTGATAGGTCTCTATATCCTTCATCAAAGCTAAGCATTTAATACGCATATTCTAATACGCCAATCGGTGATAACTGGTTAGAAAGTAATTGTATATACGGTGTCGATCAAAAATTACTTTAAAAATAAAACTAATTTTAGCGTTATTAATTAATATATAGTAACATACGAGATACTATAAATATTAATATATACGCTGTAATATAAATGTTAATTTATTGATATGAAGAAGGCCTCTGACTAAGGATAAAATAAACAACCCACCCAATCCATACATACGATACATCCAATTAAAGTAGGATGATATTATGAATATGTTGAGATGTAAAAATAGACATGGAGACTACTAAAAGAGCACTACACACTATATTTGTTATTAATGAAAGTATAGCGACATACGTCATTTCGTATAATATAATGGACGATAATAGACACACTATGGGGTAAATTTGCCTTTATTGATGTAAAGAAGACCTCTGACATAGTAAAAATAAATAACCAGTCGAATTCTAACATATGACGCATATGTTAGGATTTTTTTATGTTTTTACCGTCCTACGACGGGGGTTTGAGGAGGAAGCCCAGGGGTAAAAGGGGTTAACTCTTTGACGACTGGACTATATCATCATCATCATCTGTTGTATCTAGAGTGGTCTTGAGCGTCACAGAACTAGCGCCATAAAACGGCGGATGAATCATCTGTTTAAATTTTTATAATAATTATTGTTTTAAAATAATTTCATAAAAATACAGTTATTATTTTTAAACACATTATTTAGTTTAGGCTATTTATAATAATTAAATTTGCTATCACATGATATTTATTTATACTTTATTATTAAAATATGGTCTGAATTTGACAGGTTTGTCATAAGTAAACAACATATGTTTCTATGCTTTGTTAATACGTTAACAGGTGGCGTTAGGAGCAAACATATTAATTTATTGAATTTGTTTAAAATATAAAAAATTTTAAATGTATTATTCAAATTTTAAAAACATTTTTTAATGTTATTTTTAAACATCCTATTTAGTGTATATAATAATTAAATTTACTATCAAATGATATTTATTTATATTTTTATATAGATATAATTTTATAAAAATACAATGTTGGATTTTTGCAATTATCAGTTTGACTATTGTATTAAAGTATGACAAAATGGGTTTTTACTATGGTTTGTTTTTTAACCAGGAGGAGTAATTCAAATTTACCGCGCCGTAATGCTTGTTTGTAATTGGTTCAACTGCAGGCAAGTTTACTTCACTCAATTATGACATTTTGACACCAATGACATTTATGAAATTTTAAAATTCAAAATTTATATCGACGATTTTTTGTATTTTCTGCATTATTCGTTTAATTTTTAGATTTTTCGTTTGCATTTATATAAAAGATAGTTCTTTTCAGAACTATTTAGTGACGTATTAGTGTTATTAAGAAAACAATATGAATTCTATACCAAGTACTAGTGGTAATTATTCTTCTCCACCTAAAAAACGCCTAGTAGATTTGGGTAATTTATCATCAAATGAAAAACAATGCATTATAAACATGTACACGCAAATAAAAATTGATAATCCTGGATTGAAAATAACAGCCGTGGTAGCAAAAATAAAATAGATAACAGGTTAGTTTTGCAGAATAGTTATTGTTAAAATCAAAACTTACTAAAGTAATGTGCTAATGTTAAGTGTTGCGATTTCAACTATTTACAGAACAATTAAGGAATATAAGCAAACTGGGACAGTAAGATGTCCTAAAAATATTGGCGGTCGACCTTCTATCCTTGCCACATACGATGAAAGAGTTAAAACTGGTTATATTCCTATAAAGTAGCATACAATATTTGTCGTTTAAGTTAATGCGCTGATGAAATATTGTAAAATTTCATTGGATTTTAGATAAAATTTTATCACGAATATATTGCTTTCGTATACGTTCCGGGCGATTTTCTTCTACAATATGATAAATAAACTCTAAAAATTCTTTAACTTCATCATAACAATCCAACATTTTTTTATTGTAATTAGAAAAACAAAAAAATATATATTGGAAGTAAATTGGAAAAAATTATTATTCAAATATAAACAAACACAGTTAGGTTAGAATCGATGTGTGAGGTTCTCCAATACTGATTACTGGATTACCGCAAGGCCGAGATAATTAACCAAAAAAGAAGATGTATTTGGTAACTTTTCTAGTAACTTTCTTGAGTGTGAATCTGTCTTTCTAGTTTACTCCCCCTGGTTAAAGAATAAACCATAAAACATTTTTATATTTTATACAGTCACAGCCGAAGAGGCCCTTTGTGTACCTAACGAAGCGGTGGACAGTTAGCTATACAAAATGTCAAAACTGACAATAATTTGTTATTTTGATTTTTGAAACCTTTCATAATTTTTTGTACAGGAAACGTAAAAGAGATCTAACTAACGAATGCGATAAAGCATGAAAAAAGGTTAAAAAAAATACACCTACAAAGACTGCTGCTGAATGGAAATTTAATTGAAAATATTATGGAATTGTAAAGAGCAATCGTAATTGTAATAATTGTAAAAACAGCAATTCATTCTTTTTTTAAATTTTTTTACTTTCTTTTTCTAATAGTGTCACTTTCTTTTTGACATCTAATATTTGCCGATACATGCGCTTGGCTGCGTAAGAACACACTCCAATTTGTTTATAACAAAATTATCTCCGTACGGCTTTGTATCAACAACATCTGCGTACGTTTTTTATGTCACCATCACCGATTTGAATAACGTAATATTACAAATATGTGGACTTCTTCTTCTTCTGTTTTTTATGGCTTCGCTGCGAGGCGATTCGCCAGCACTATTTGTTGGCGACCGTGATGTAATCTGGTTCTAAACCATATCAGGGCCGCAGACATTTGTCAATTGTTGTCTATATTGTGGTAGTAATGTTTTCTGAATTTTTAAGTTTGAGGTTAGGTGGTTATCAACACATATTGTAAACAAATGGTAATGGGAGGGTTACATATTACACAATAAACAGGACGCCACAGAGGAAAAAACTGAAAAAGGCAAAAACATTGAATTAAAGTTGAGCATCGTAAATTACAAATTAATTTTATTATAGTCAAGAAACTGTAAGATTACACTGACTGACTTTTCATTAGGGGATATTAAGATTGTGTCTATTGAGATTGGTGTTTGGAATTTCATTGAAATAAAAATTGAATATAAATCCATGTTAGGAATAACATTAATGGGGCACTCAAAGAAAATGTGGTTTAAATCCTCCACTGCTCCGCATTCACATGCCGGACTGTCTATTATTTTAATTTTAAAAAGATGTTGCTTAGTTAGGCAATGACCTGTTCTCATTCTTATTATTGTGGTGATATGTCTTCTGTTTTTAAATGTTAGGGTTGAGAACCATGCCTTAAAGGAGAAAATGGTTTGGATTCTTGTATATTGGTAGTTTTTCTTCCGCAGTATTGCTCCCCAATTGGTTTTAAATTTATCCCTAATTTTTTCTTTTATGGTGTTCAGAATATCTTGGGAATCTAATAACATGGCTAGAGGAATATTCAAATTTGTTCCTATTTTGGCTAGTAAGTCAGCTTCTACATTACCAGGAATATCAGAATGACCTGGAATCCATGAGATTAAAATGTCAAAACCCTTCTTAATTGCTGATGAGATGAGATTTTTTGTTTTGAGGGAGATTGAGTCATCAGAGGCTGAGATTATCGGATTTTTAATTTTAGTAATAGCATTTAGAGAATCAGAGAAGACAACAGCCTTCATGATGCCTTTAGATATTAAAATTTTAATTGCTTGGTAAATTGCCACATTTTCGGCTTTTGTTACAGATATCTCACCAGGAAGCCTAGAAGAAAACTTGAAGTTAATGTTGGGAATATTGATTCCAAATCCTATTCTACCCTTATTTTTTGAGGCGTCAGTATATACAAAGGAGAATTCCCTATTGTATTTTTGGGTAATTATTGAAAATTTTTGTTTGGTTGTTGAGTCATTTTTCTTAATATTACAGTTTAAAGTATGTATTGGGTTGATTAATGTGTTAAAGTCTAAGTCATAACAAGGAAAGTTTGGGTGTTTATGTATTTTATTTTGATAAGGGAGAAAATGTTCAAGGGCCATAACAAGGAGGGGTACAAGGTTTGTCTTGTGGAAAATTGGTTTATTTATGATTTTTCTACGTATGTTCAGAAGTGTGACTATTACTGGATGATTATTGATTTTAATAATTTTAGATATAAATTTAGCGGCTAGTATTAGGCTTCTATGTTCCAGGTCAATCTGAGCAGATTCAGCTAAGATTGCCATGCGCGGAGTGGACTTCATGCAGCCTAGGCAGATTCTGAGCCCTTCGAAAAATACTTTATTTAGGTTATTGCTACATTTCTGTGTTATTGGACTGAATAAAAAGGAACCATAATCCATATGAGACCTAATTAAAGCATTAAAGATCATAATTAAGGTTTTAGGATCCGCACCCCACCAAACTCCACATAATGCTCTCAATATGTTGATGTTTTTCTTTGCTTTAAGTACAATTTTATCAACGTGAGGGTCCCATTTCAAGTTTTTATGAAAAGTGATGCCCAAGAATTTAACCTGATTTTTAAATGGAATGTTATTGTTATTATTAAGAGAGATTAAAGGAAGGTTTGTTTTGCGTTGTCCTTTTGTGAACCACACTGCTTCACATTTATCAATTGAAATAGACAGCCCATGGGCTTCTAGCCAATTTTGAATGTTTGTAATTTCTGGGGTGATCTTATTTATCATATTATGAATGTTTTGACCGCTAATGTACAAAACTAAATCATCTGCATACCCACATATTTTCACTTCGTTAGAGAATAAGTAGAAAAGGTCATGAATGTATATGTTAAAAAGAATGGTACTTAGGGGAGAACCTTGAGGGAGCCCCTTGGAAGTTTGATATGGTCCCAAGAAATTGCCATCATCAGATCTTGAATATAAGAGTCTGTTTTGTAGGATTTTGAGGATAATGTTGTTTAGAGCCATGGGGATGTTTAGATTTTTAAGTTTATTATAAAGGTTGTATAGTTCTACATTGTCATAGGCTGATTTAATATCTAGAAAAATGGCTAATACCGTTTGAGAAGATTCAAAGGCTTCTAAAATCGTAGAATGTAAAAGAGCTAAGTTATCATATGTCCCTCTACCTTTCCTGAAACCTGACTGATTAATTTTAAATATTGAATTGTGTTCCATAAACCAATCCAGACGATTTTTTATTATGATTTCGAGAGTTTTAAGTACACAGGAAGATAAGACTATTGGTCTGAAACTTTCAGACAAAGTAGGATTTTTATGAGGCTTTATGATGTTAATTATGTTAAATTTTTTCCAATCCAACGGAATAGGACCCCCATTTAAACAATTGTTGTAAATTCTTAACAGTGTGTCCTTGGCTGCAAGTGGGAGGTTTCTTAGCATTAAATAGGATATGTCATCGATACCTGGCGCGGAATCTTTTTTATTATTTAACGCCAAATTAAATTCATGAATTGAAAAAAGAGCAACTTCTTGATTATCATATGACATATTAAAATTAGGGTCTATGTTTACTGAAGACATTTTGTCTAATATTTCTAGTTTAATGTTATCTGGGGGACTATGAAAGACTTTATTATTGTGATAATTGGAAAATTTTTTAATTTTATTCCAAACATATGTGATATTGGATCCTCTGTTTAAAGATTCACAAAATTTTTTAAATTTGCATTTCTTTTTTGCTTTTAGGTTCCTCCTCGTCATAGCAATTATGCGTTTTGTTTCGATGAAATTTTCTATAGAAGGGGATTTATTAAAATTAGAGATTGCTTCTTTTCGTGTTTTGATCCATAAGGTACACTCTTCGTCCCACCATGGATTCCTGGGTTTGCCCTGTACTCCACAATTTTTAAAAGGGATTGCTTCATCTGCAGCTGTGTTTATGACTGTAAGGAAATCTTTATAATTTTTGATTTCTGACAGGTTTTGCTTGTTTAACAGTATGTTCTTGTAATAGGTGTTCCAGTCAGCTTTTTTAGTATTTCTTGTTTTATATGGTTTCTGTAGAATCGTTTCTGTTCCGTTAAGATTCGCTATATTTAAATTAAGGTAGGTAGGGAAGTGGTTACTGTTACCGCAGTCTTGGATAACTCCCCACTCAGAAGACAAAGACACACTGTTGCTCACAATTGCCAGATCTATTGCACTGATATTCTTATTAGAGTCTTGAAATAATGTTGCTGATCCATCATTTAACACTGTAAGGTCATTATCAAAGGAAAAATCAAAAATTATTTTACCACCTTTATTGCATAGCCCTTTATCCCAAGCAGGATGGTGTGAGTTCAAATCCCCCATAATGATTAGATTATTTAAGGGTATACCTTCTACCATATCATTTAGTAAAGTAGCAGTGATTGCGTTATTAGAGCTGGAATATATATTTATAAGGTATAGGTTACAGATACTAATTATTACATATTGCACTAAAGCTGAATTGAACTTTTTGATTGTTGAAAACCTTATGGATTTCTTTATACATGTTGCCACCCCACCAAAACCATCATCTCGGTCTTGCCGGATGATGTTATAAAAATTTAAAGAAAATCTGGCATCATGCTTAAGCCATGTTTCATTGATGAAAATGATGTCTGGATCTATTTCGGATATTAGATTAATGAGGTTATCCCTATTAGCATTAATACTTCTGATATTCCATTGTATTATTTTTAGTTTTGGATTGTGAGACATTGTGGTGTGTGGGAAGTTAGTATGTGTCAAAGTCTGAGGTTGAATCTTGGTCCATATAGTCCAAGTTTGTGTGGGATAATATATTTTTAAGAATATTTAAATTATCGATTGTTGCATTATTGATAAAATGTAGACAAGCGTTTCTGGTATTATATAAAGGATCTGAATCAGAATTTTGGATATGTTGCAATGCACTGGAATGCCAGGCTAAGTTTTGTTGAGAGTTAAAAGAAGATTTTTCTGGCAAGTTTGTGTTATGGGATGTTGAAGGTTGTTGTTGAGAGAGAGAGTATGACAATTTTTCAGGTCGTGAATTAGGGAAAAGAAGGTTTTCTTCATGCACTTTTTTGTCATATGACATGCATGACAAATTTATCTTTTTCTACGTATGTTTTTGGGATAGCTTCATTTGCATCGTAAAAAGTCATATTTTCGAAAGCCATTAACTCTTTGATATTTTTTTGCCTAAGGAATTCTGGGCAGTTCTTGTCTGTGGCTTTATGTGGTCCCTTACAGAAGAAACATTTGACTTCACATACTTCGGAATGTGCCAGTTCGCCGCAGTTAATGCAGCGATCTTTACTTTTACAATTTGTTTTCGTATGACCAAACCTCAGACAATTAAAACATTGTGTAACTGGTGCAATATAAACATTAACTAATTTAGGCATGCCGTAAAAGTATACTGTTTTCGGCATTATTACACCTTTAAAAGTGAAAAGGGCTGTGCCTGTTGGTTCATAAGTAACTGTGTCATTTTTGTACACTTTTCTATTAAGTCTTTTAACATTTAATATTTCAATATCAGTACCCGTACTACAACATTCTAATAATTCCTTATCACCAATCTCTATGTCTATTTGTCGAATTATGCCTTTACAAGTTACAAAATTAAAAGGAATATAAATCTTATATCCCTTGTCTAGTAGAGTTTTATTATTTAAAAATTCGTTTGCTGATGTGAAATTGATAAATTCAATCGCAATCCTATTTAAACCTTTACTATATATTTTTTTAATGTCTTTTAAATTTAAGTTAAAGATATCGCGAGCAATTTTAATCCCATTAAAAGCACCTACTTTAGTATCAGGTATATTTGTCGATTCTAGGTATACAAAAAAAGGGCCATTGTCTTTTTCAGAGTAAACATTGATAATTTTTTGTTCCTGTGCTTTATCATTCTGAGAAGAACAGTGGACGTTAGATATATTATTATTATTTATATTTAATGCGGAATCTAAAATTATGTTATCAGGTGGCTTATGGGGGGATGTACCCCCCTGTTCGTTATTCATAATCCGAAAAGCCAGTCAGAGTCAATTTTATCATAAACAAAATGTAACAAAAGAAAGATAAAAAATTATTAAAATAAGCCTATAAAAAATGAAAGAAAAATTTATTCAATAAATTAAGCTGATGCTCAACTTACCCAGACAAGACAATTTGGGTATGTTAGTACAAAAACCTCGTAGTGTAGTCGTAGTTTGCGAAGCGATGCACACACAACGAACAACAAAACGCAATTGCAAATATGTGGACATTTTAAAAATATTAACGGCTGAATCACCTTCAATCCAGGCCAGGATCCACCTGGAATGTCGAGCCAAAGATAATGATGATGAACAAGTTAATATAAGGTCAAACACACACACCATCTAAAATTAACTACGTAAGCACATAAGCACATATTCAGAATTTGATAACAATCCTAGGATACACCATCTTCTTTAAAATTTCAATTTAAAACATGGCTATTTGTCTACAAGATCGAGGTCCAGTAAGTCAACTATGAACATGGCTACCGCAAGATTTGACAATGACGTATAATATATTATAATTCATACGTACTGGTTTATTTTATAAAGAAATATTTAATAAATCAGTATTTTTTTCTTTAATAAAGAAATAACATTGTTTATAAAGAGAATAGAGAAAGGCTTTAGAAAATTTATAAAATATTACATGTATTGTCTTTAAATGATTTAAAGGCTGTATCACTCTTACATATTCCATAACAATACCGATTTTTTGTTCCCTTTCATACAGGTATCATAATAATCAATTAAAAATTTGATTTACTTATTATGTCACTGAATTTTGTTTAATCACTAGATTTTCTTTGGTATTTTTTATATTAACTTTTTTATTTATATTACTAACATAACCTAATGTGTTTGTTAACAAAATGTCTGTTCGAAATGGCTGACACAATATTTTGTGATGAAAACTCTTATTGATAAACAATAAAAAACGTCAAAATCAAATGTAAAATATAACTCACATTACAGTCAATTGTGGTTTAATCGTATATAAAGTAATATATGGTTAAATGCTTGGATAAATGAACTTTAATAAAATAGAAGGCAGATATCGAGCACAGTTTTTTATTAAATTTTGCCCAAGCACTTTCGTTCCTAGAGCATCTTCAGGGGAATTTCGTCAAAATGATGGATGTTTGTTGGATAGCCTATAATTTTGACGAAATGCCCCTGAATAGGCTCTAGGAGCGAAAGTACTTGGGCAAGATTTAATAAAAAAACTGTGCTCGATGTCTGCCTTTTATTTGATTAAAGATAATTCCATATAACTACAATATTTAACTTAAAATGTTAGGAAAGACAGTCAAGATTTTATTTCATGTATAGAGCCTCTGTATATCCGCATACGTAGGGTAAACTGGTCCATAGTGAGACGCGGTCCATAGTGGGAAATTCACTCTCCTGGCTATTTTATCATCGCGGTAGAGCTATATTTGAGTGTGTGTGCTATCATAAAAGTTCCGCCTCCGAATCTCGTGTTAGTTTTTTAATTGGTACTATGCGTTTCGATATTTTGGAAATTCAGGTGAGTGATCAGCTGAAAAGTTTTATTTCCATGTTCAGATTTTTTCGAATAATTCGCCGAAATGTATCCGATTTAATTTGAATTTGGTATGGATATCTAAAACATACATAACCTCAATATTATCTTATTCTGTTTAAAGCTAGCTCCACTACTTTGATAAAATTTTTGGTCATTTGTATTTTGATATGGTGGTCCATAGTGGGAATAAAAAACCGGTCCATACTGGGATATGATAACATAATGTGGTCTATGCGGAAATATACTAAAACATGCTAAAAATTTTCATTATTTGCAGAATTAAATATGCCTAGACATCCAAGATCCCAACTGTCAGCAGTTTTCGAAAAAAACCTAGAGAATCATCAGCATTCTGCTGTAGAAGATGTAAAAAAACAAATGTCATTGATGAGTGAGTTCAAAAAGCATGGTCTAAAAAAGTTAGCTCTACAGTGCAAAGTGAAAAAGTTCAAATTAGCTAATGAAGCTAATGAAGACAACACAAATGATTTTGAATATGGACGAACCCATGGTTTCAAAACAATATTTACTTTGTAACAATTTGCAATTAATAAACTTCAACAAGTAGAGAGGAACAGCTATTGTGAGAGTACATAATTCATGCTTGTGAAATGTGCTACGGCTTAACATTAATACATACTCGTGATTTGGTTTATAAGTATGCCATTACTAACAATAAAATGGTGCCTCGAACTTGGCACGAGAAAAAAAGAGCTGGAGTCGAATGGTTGAATAATTTTAGGAAACGACATCCTATGTTATCGATTCGAAAACCAGAAGCAACTAGCCTTGGCTTCCAGCTTCAACAAGCATAATGTGGCTACATTTTTCACACACTTGAGAAGTGTGATAACGAAACATAATATGCAGTCGAACCAGATATACAATTGTGATGAGACTGGTGTCACCAATGTGCATAAACCCGGGAAGGTACTTGCTAGCATTAAACAAAAACAAATTGGAAACGTGACAAGTGCTGAAAGAGGTACATTAATAACAATGTGCACTGCAATATGCGCTAATGGGACTTTTGTGCCTCCATTCTTTGTATCCCCGAGGAAAATATTTAAGCCTTTCATGCTTACTGGGGCTCCTCAAGGATCAGCCGGTGCAGCATTTTCCTCTGGTTGGATGACGGGAGATAATTTTTTGAAGTATATAGAGCACTTTGTCAAACATGTGCGATGCAATAAAGAGTTCCCAGTTCTATTAATTCTTGACAATCATGAGAGCCGTTACGATGTTCGTGTGCTGAATCTGTGTAAAGATAATGGGATTATTTTATTGACATTGCCGCCCCATTGCAGTCATAAATTACAACCGCTCGACGTGAGCTACTTCTTTTTATTTAAAAGCTATTATAACCAAGGAGTTGATGACTGGATGCTAAATTATCCTGCCATACCTATGAGCATTTATGATGTTTGTAATGTTGTTGGTACTGCCCATCCTAAAGCATTCACTCCAGTCAACATTCTCATCGGATTTAAAAAAACAGGCATAGCATCCCTGAATTCCCAAATTTTTTCAGAGAGTGATTTTATGTCATCGTATGTCACTGATAGGCCCGTAGAAAATGAAAATGGAAATTGTAACGAATATAAGGTTAACGAAGGTGTTCAGGATGTAAAAGAACCACGACATGTCAGTGCCAATTAATGTCCCGTCCAATATAATAACCCCTCAGCAGATTAGGCCACATAGCAAAGCTGCTCATAGGAAAAACCTTATTAGAAGCAGAAAGAAGCTATAGTCAGCAATAATAACAGATACCTCTATAAAAGATGCCATAGAGGAACAACATAAAGAAAGATTGGCTAAAAAAACCTATTCAGAAGAAAAAAAGCAGAAGGCTAAAAAACGTTAAGTTTTTAATGACGACATTAGCTCGAACAGTGATGTTAGTGAAGAGATCTGCAATGATTCTAGCGATTTAGAAAGCTTCACATCAGAAAATCAAGATTTGTCTATTCAAAGTCATGACTATGTTATAGTAAGATACATGACAAAAAAAAACTGTTAAACATTATGTCGGTCAGGTTATTAAGATAAGTGGAGATGAATATAATATATCTTTCAGGAAGAGAATTGTGGCCGGCAAATTTGTTTTCCCCGACAAACCCGATGTAGATACCGTAGAAGCAGAAGATATTTTACTAAAGCTGTCCCCTCCTGCCATCAGTGGAAGTACTGCTAGGACTGCTTGCCAGTTTATGATCCCTGTAAATTTTTTCCAATTTAAAATAGAGTAAAAGAGTTTTTTTACTAAAAATCCCACTACGGACCACTATGATTCCCACAATGGACCATATAGTGGTTCATAGTGGGACGAGTGGTCCATAGTGAAACTTGTTGAATAAAATTTTTTATAAATAAAGGATTACTTAAAATTATTATTAGTTTGTTTCCTTACATCCATACCCATGCATAGGTATTCTTACTATAATTTACAAACGCTTAATCAAGGTGCTATACACTTTTGAAAAAATAACGTCCCACTATGGACCAGTTTACCATATTTCATCCTGAAATAACTAACTAACTTTCCTGTCGAAAAGTAAGCAACATTAAAATAGCTTCAGTATGGAGGCTATAGCGACATAATATTAAATTAAATAAAAATATTAATTTGTACCATTTATAATGCTTAAAAAAAGACGTTATATAGAAAACAGGCAATTTCTGAAATGTTGACAAAAACATTTATAATTAAAATATTTTGCAAATCATTTTGTTCCGAAGAAATATTTTACATACGTAAACATAAAGCTTGTATAATTATTTTAAATATTTATATTTTCGTTTAGCATTTAATATTGATAATTATAAAGTAAATATTTTATGCAATGTACAATTTCCTACTTTCTTTTCTTATACTAAATATTTCCTTATTTTCCTTAATACCTATTCGGATTTTAAAGCGAAATTATTCGAAATTATTTATTACCTTAAAAGAAAATTAAACATTAAGAGCTTTCCTTTCATATAAATGAAAATTATAATAATAATTTTGTCCAGCTTATTTCCTATATATGTGATAAAACTGTAAAATATTTTAAAATTGCATTATAGTAACTGGATAAGGAAAGCTTTCAGTTTATAGATGGAAATTATGATCATTAGTTGGTTGAATATTAAAACTAGCTAAATTGTTTATTTTTCATTCTATTATTGCATAACGTTAGTGAATTTTTAACATTCAAATTTATTTTTTCGATTAATCATCATAAAATAATAAAAATGCAATAAAATTTACAGTTTACGTTCATATAATTTTCATGTAAGTTGTACACTATTTCACTTCATCATCATCATCAGTAGCTCGACAACCCTTTCTGGGTCCTAGCTTGTTCTAGGATTTTCCGCCATTCTGTTCTGTTCCTTGCTTTGTTTTTCCAGTTGGTAATCTTCAGTGTCCTCGGATCTTGTTCCAATTGTTCCATGTATCTAAGTTTGGGTCTTCCCTTTGATCTTCTCCCTACTGGTGTTTGCCTCATTATATGTTTTAGTGTTTCAGTCTCCAACATCCGTTCAACAGAGCCCATCCAGCGCAGACGTCCGATCTTTATGGATGTTATGACCTCGGGTTCATTGTATGCTGTGTATAGTTCACAAATTATATCTTTTGCGCCATATGTCATTTTCTTTCACCCCCTTATATATGTGTCTAAGGATTTTTCGTTCAAACGTACCTAATAGGTTTTCATCGCTTTTCGACAGTGTCCATGTCTCTGATCCATATACAAGGACCGGTTTTATCAGGGTCTTGTATATTTTGCATTTGGTTTTTCTTGTGATGTTATTAGATCTTAGATGTTTAATTAGTCCATTTTATGTTTTATTAGCGATATGTATTCTTCTCTTAATTTATTTACTGACATTGTTATCTGCGGTAACTAGTGAACCTAGATATGTAAAATTTTTCACGCTTTTGATGTTATAGTCTCCTATTGTCAGATTCTGTAGGTTTCTTTGGCCTATCGATTTGCTGGCCTTCATGTATTTGGTTTTTATTTCGTTAATGTTTAGGCCAGTGTTTTGTGCCGCTCTTTCTATCGCATTAAATGCTTCTATCATCTCTGTTTCGCTTCTAGCTATGATATCAACATCATCTGCAAATGCCAATATTTGTACACTTTTTGTTATTATTGTCCTTCTGGTATTGACTGTTGATTCTCTAATTATTTTCTCTAATGTGATGTTGAATAGAATACAGGATAGGGCATCTCCCTGTCGTAGGCCCGTTTTCACATGGATTGTATTTGTTATTGCGTTTTGAATTCGAATTTTGCTTTGTACTTTAAGTGTTTCTTTCACTATATCAATGAGTTGAGTTGGAATATTAAACTCTTTTAGTGCATGAATCAGAAATTCTCGATGGATGCTATCATAGGCACTCTCAAAATCAATGAAAAGGTGATGTGTGTCTATATTAAATTTACTAGTCTTTTCCAAAATTTGCCTCAAGACAAAGATCTGATCTATTGTGGACTTCTGCCTGCAGAAACCACATTGATATCTCCCAACTATTTGTTCTGCATATGGTCTCAATTGGTCATACACAATATTTGACAGTATTTTATATGCCACAGTTAGTAGCGTTATTGCTCGGTAGTTTTTACATTGAAGCTGATCTCCCTTTTTATGTAGTGGGATAATAACTCCGGTATTCCAGTCTTGTGGCAGTTGTTTATTATTCCATAATATGTTCATTGTTATTTCGTGTATCGCATTTAATAGGGAGTCTCCGCCTTCCTTTATTAATTCTGCTGTAATGTGTCTAATCCAGGTGACTTGTTGTTTTTCATTCTGGTAACTGCTTCTTGTATTTCAGCTACTGAAGGGGGTTGTTTCTCTGGTATCCGTTTGATCCAGTATAATTCCATCATATAGTGGATCTTCGTTTTTTTTTCAAACTTTTCTTTGAAGAAGTCCATCTTTGTAGTATTTCACTCCTCAACTGTTGAGTTACTATATCTCCTTCTTTGTCTCTGCACATCATTGTCCTTGGTTTAAATTCTTTTCTACTTTTGTTAAGTTTTTGGTAGAATTTTCTGTTTTCTGATGGTTTATTTAGTTCTTCCATTTCTTGAAGTTCTTTTTCTATGAGTTCTCTTTTCTTTCTGCGATGTATTTTCTTCTCTTTCCTCCTTAGCATTCTATAATCTTCCTCTGCCTTTCGTGTTCTATGTCGTTGTTGTAGTCGACACTCTTCATCGAACCACTGTCCTTCAGTTGATTTGAGCTTTTTTTGTAGACCCAGGGTTTCTTTGGCCGCGTCTTGTATGATGTTTTTACACGCTTCCCATTCTCTGTTTATATCCTTGTGCTTTTGTATGTTTTCTAGCCTTCCTTTTATATATTCTTTGTATTTTGCCTTTTTGCTGTCGTCTGCTAAGTTTTTTATTTCATATTTTTTATTTTGGATCCCTTTTATTTTTTAATGTTTGAGATTCTGGCTCTTATTCTACTTTCCACTAGGTAGTGATCCAAGTCTGCATTTGTTCCTCGTCTGCTGCATACGTTTGTTACGTCTAAGTGATGTTTAGAGTCAATAATAACATGATCGATCATGTTTACTGTAACCCCATCTGAAGATCTCCACGTTCCCTTATGAATGATTTTTCGTTGGAAGCATGTGCTGGCAATGACCATGTTAAGAGAAGTTGCTAGATTTATTAGCCTGATGCCGTTGTCATTGGATACCTCATGAAGGCTGTGCGTACCTATAGTTGGTAGGTATTGTTGCTATTTTCCAATTTTTGCGTTGAGATCACCATAAATAATTTTGATGTCATTCTTTGGGCATGAATGGTATGCAGCTTCTAGTTCTCCATAGAATTTTTCTTTGGCATCGTCTTTCTTTTCCCCTGTAGGGGCATGCACATTTAAGATGCTATAATCAAAAAATGTTCCCCTTAGTCTCAGGATATACATTCTAGAGTTTATAGCGCGAAAGTCTCTTACGAGGTGTTTAACCTTTTTATTTACAATAAAGCCAGTACCTAGTGCGTGGTCTTTAGCGTTGCAACTATAGAATATAATGTGGTTTTTTTTGTCAATGGTGCCACTCCCGGCCCATCTCATTTCTTGCAGAGCTGTTATATCTATGTCATATCTATTCAGTTCACCGAGCAGATTTTGGAGGGCTCCCGATCTGAATAGGGATTGGATGTTCCATGTCGCGATTCTTAAATCATTTACCTTTTTTTCGCGCAGTCGTCGTCGTTTGATTAGTCCGGTTTTCTTTCCTTAAACATTCGTACTATTTCACTTCATTATTACAACTATTTCACTTACCGACACAAAAAGCGCGAACCCACATACTTGTTGATAACATTACCTAATTTTTTTTTGTTTGGCAATGTGAGTTCATTTTTAAGGAGTAAAAAGAAAAAATATAAAAGTAAATATAAAAGTCCTACTTGACCAGTTTCGGCTTTACAAATTCAGCTCATCCTCAGGTATAACATTAAGTAGTTATTTAACTAGTAAATAACCAATATCGGTTAAGTATTAACTTATTAGGCAAGAGTAGGACAGACAAGAAATTCTTTTAACAAACTGAAAAAAGTACTCTGCAGCAGGGACATTTCAATTCAAAGATAAGACTTCTGAGATGCTACGTGTTCTTCGTATTATTTTATCGATTGGAGGCTTGGACATTAAAGAAAGATGTTTCGGACAGATTAGAAGCCTTCGAGTTATGGGCCTACAGAAGGATATTAAGAATAAGTTGGGTGGATAGAGTCACGAATAACGAGGTGTTAAGAAGAATGGGAAAAGATAAAGAGGTTTTAAATACAATTAAAGTCAGAAAACTGCAATATCTGGGACATGTCATGAGGGGCGAGCGTTATAACTTACTGCAATCAATAATACAAGGGTAGAAGTCGTCGCGGAAGAAGACGCATCCCCTGGTTAAACGATTTGAGAGCTTGGTTTAACTGCACTTCTGCTGACTTTTTTAGAGCAGTTGTATCGAAAGTGCTAATTGCCATGATGGTTGCCAACCTTCTTAGAGGAAATGGCAGATAAAGAAGAAGAAGGAACCAAATATCGTAAAATATATTGAGATAGGACGTCTGAGGTGGATAGGGTATAAGGAAATATATATATATATATATATATATATATATAGGGATAGGGGATAAGGAAAAGCGCTCCTTGATAGACCCATTGGTCAGAGAAGAAGAGAAAGACCCAGAACAAAGTTCTTTGATAACATCGATAAAGACATGAGAAATATGGGAATACTTGCGTGGCAGAGGAAAGCAATGGATGGGGACGACTGGAGAGAAATTTTTGAGGTGGCTACAAAGTTGAGGATCAGGAAGTGTCCTTCTTTAATAAAGTGTTTTATTTAATTAAATATTATTTTTGTAATTATTCGTTAAACCTAAATAAAATAGCTATAAATTGCAACTCCTGCGTGTTATTCCAAAAATGTTAATTTTTATTTTTTTTTTTTAAATTGCTAGTCGATCTCGTGACTACCTGTAGATACCAATCTTGAAACCTACATTGACGAGAAAATTACATCTAAAAATACACACATCTTAATTGTTTGTTAAACGTTTCGTGCAACCACTCGTTACTGACGTTCTCCTAAAATAACAGGTTAGTGAATCTTTAATCACACACCATCACCTTTTCAAATATACCATCTACCTATTGGTTATCCGTTGCACATAGATTTTAAAGCTGACAAATTTCTAACAACCTTCCAACCTATACCAACGTATAATTTTATCGAAAAGCATCATGCTATGGGTAAGTGTGTCATCGCATTGGAGAGATTCCGGCCCGAGGGCCATTTTCAAGTCTAAATGAAGAAGCTGCACCTGATCGACAAGCGAAAGTGAATCGTTTGGCCAGAAGCGGTTCTTTTACGTTACCCTTAAATGTCAAGAGATTTAACTATAACGATTTTACTTTCATTAGTTCAGACGGATAATATGTGGCTGCATCTTAAATAAATATAAAAAGATTTATACTTCGTTTTCTTTTAGTGCGTCCATGTCAATTAAAATTGGCAAAAACTAGCGAAAAGCTTTTTTTTAATCTGAATTTCTTATGAATATTAAGTTGGTTTCGTCTATAATAATCTTCAAACAATTCACCTTATACCTACCAGGATGATGTTTGCCATTTTTTTATAAAAAAACAAACGAAGAGTTGCTACCCCTCGTTTCTTAGTTTTCTTAAAGAAAATAATGTGGTCATAAATAAAGAAAATAATGTGGTCGTTATTTGTAAGCAATGTAATTAAATTCATAAAAAAAGTCATTTGAAATCGAATCTTATTTGACTATCTGAAGAACTATCTAAAGATAATTTATTTACTTGAATTACTTCTAGTACAGTCAATTTGAAATCAAAAAAACTGTAAAATGCACTGGGTGGTGCATTAGTACGAGGAAGTCCAATTACTCATTTGTAGAGAAGAGATACCAAGAGTTACAAAAAAAAAAGAATTTGGGTAAAACGTAAATACGTATCTAAAAATATTTTCAAATATACAGGGCCACCCATATTGACGAGGTGGAAGAAACGAAGAAACGTATCCTTTTAAAACACCTTGTATAATTGTAAAGATATATAAAATATGTATATATATATATATATATATATATATATATATATGTTTATATATATATATACATATTTATATATATATATTATATATACAGTCCCTGGTCAATTTATTAGACTCACCATAAAAATTTCAGTTTTTTTGATTACAATTGCACTGAAAGTATGTTCACTTGGATACTAAGGCGTTGAATGAGTTGCATAACTATTGCCTACATAGTTAAGTAGAAAATGATGTAAATTTTTTTAGAATTGTCAAAAATTTACAGGGGGCAGTAGAATGTGCTCAAAGTGTGGAGTAACTAATTGTTTTACATTTTCTACTTAAAACAAAGATTTGCGGTCAGTTTATTTAAAATTTCCAGTAGTAAGTATTCTGTTTCTTGTCATTAAGTGAATTTTTAAAAGCTATATCTCTCCATTATTTAAAAACCACGACGTCTATTGAAGGTGACCCAGGTTGTTGTTCAATATAACGTTTGGAGAACTGGAAGAATGGTGGTAGAATTATCTTCTTCATGTGATTGATTGACACTAAACAAGTTCCTTAATACAAATTACTTCCTTTAAGTTATTTTATTGATGATATCAATAAGATTGAGATTGCGCATTCTTCACTTTCTGCGCATTGTAAAATTTCGGACAGTAATTTACGTCTGCATCGTCTTTTCAAGCTTTCAATCATCCCTTGATCCATCGGTTGCACCAAGCTTGTCACATTAGAAGAAAGAAAGATAATTTTTATGTCATCTGCCTCACATTTTAGGTTTCCAGGATGAGTTTATCCAGAAGTAGGACTGCTTTAGTGGGAAGATTTACGCTCTTAAGATGGCGCGTTACTCTCGGAACAAATTCACGTTCAAACCATTCTTTGAATAGATCAACGCTCATCCATGCTGATTTTTGTGATCTGTAGAATACGGGGCGGGACGATGGATGTAAATTTTTAAATGCACGCGGTTTAGCGGACTTACAAACAACGAAAAGGAATTTTGTGTGTTCCTGCTGCATTTTAACAAACAGCAACTGTAATGCGCTCTTTATTCTTTTTAAATCCAGAAGCCGATTTTTCATGAAATAATGTTTTCTTTGGAAGCATTTTAAAACTGACACCTATCTCATCCATGTTATATACTTGTTCGAGTTTTAATTTTTCCATTTTTATAATTTCTACAAACTTTGAGGTAAAACCAGTTGCACCTGAAGCGTCCGAGGACAGTTTTTCTCCACTTACGTGTGCATAATTAACTCCGTGACGTGCCTTCCAGCGAGTCAGCCAACCTTCACTTGCAATAAATTCGCCTAAGTCCATAATTTTGCTGTGTATGCATAAAGCCTTTTCCCTTAGAATCGGGCCGCTAATAGATGTGCCCCTTCGCCGTTCTTGAAGGAACCACAACCAAAGAGCTTCATCTACTATCTCGAATTTCGTTTTTTTTAGTGCATCTAGTTTTTAGATCACTGTACTTTTATCCACATTCAACTTTGAACAAATTTTCTTTACCGATTCACCTTTGTCGATCCGTTTAAGCACACTTGAGACGTTTTTCCATCCTCACAACCACACGTTTACGCTTCTCACTCATTTTCGCATAAGACGAATTCACCTCAAGCGCAGCATTATGATCGTCTTGATGATCATCTCGTACGCAAAACAATAGTAAGGTGGAGTGGCCGGTTAATTCAACGGCCGCTTAATGCGGGACCGGTTAAGAGGGAGTCTGCTGTAACAACAAAAAAAATATGACATCTATATGTCAAAAATTTAGATTATATACCAGAGTGTATATTGTCAAATGGACCGAAAAATAGGTTTGTATAGCATATCATACATTGCCATATTATGAAGGACAAGTAATATGAATAGGAACTATCAAAATTTAATCAAAAATATTTATTTATTATTGTGAACATCCATAAAAACATTCCTGTTATGCACTAAACATAGTCTAATATTACACTTGTTACAAAATATGGCAACAGTGTTCATTATCTTATCAGATTCAAGTGGGCAACCCCGTAGTCTGTCTTTCCTAACAGTCCCCAAAGAAAGTATTCCAAATTTACTTCGAAGATATGTAATAAGTTCTTAACTTGTAAAATAATTATCGAAATAAACCGTCGATTAAGGTTTATTTTGGATTGTTGAATATAGTGCTAAAACACATTTTGCCCTAAATCTCATAATATTTTCCTCATCTGTAAAACGATGGTTTCTAAAGGTATCGTTTACTCCATTGGGAAAGAAATAAAATACTATCCCTGATACGCCACAACGAACAAGTATTTTGAAACCCCATTTTTTGGTTTGTTCTTCACATATTGTCTTCTCGAGCCTGCCTTTTCCCCCTTGTATGGGACCATCATTCCATGCACTGAACATCTAGACTCTTTAATTTTGAAACAGTGTCTTTGTACACGATCTAAAATAGGCCTTATTTTAACCCTTCAGCGCGCAAAACTAGTTTTTTCAGTGTTTTCAAAAAATAACGATATGTACGAGTTATACACAAAAATTAGTATATTGCCATGTTTAAAAAAAATTTTAAGTTTGAACTTTGAGATGGAGGGGGTGGTCAATTTTTCGACCAGCGCACGTCAAGGAAAATAATAATTTTTTCAAAATAAGAACAAAAAGTTATGAACAAAAGTATTTATTTCTTAAAAAGTCAGTATATCAAACATTTTTTTATGTTTCATGAAACGGTGCAAAGCATTCTAAACAGAGAGCCACTTTACATCTACGGCAAACCATTTGACTTCTTTTCGCTTTCTTTGCGGTGTTACAATATGCACAACGTCGACATGTTCCTTTTACTGGCAAGTATTTCCCAAATTTGTTTTTCTAATATTAGTTTCTATGGAGACGCCTCTTCCTCCAGGTTTTTTAATTGCTGTCGCAGCTGGGCCGCTTCTTTTTCGACTGTTATAGTTTGCAATTAGCTCATCAGCGAAAATTTTTTCGAAATTTTAAGTGTAAGATAGGTTTTTCTTTTGCAGGAACTGACCCTTTATATAAAATATAAGAATTCAGAATGCAACAATCAACTAAATAATAGAATAGTTTTACCCACATTTTTGTGATTTCCAAGAAATTGAATATGTAGAGTGATATACAGACTCCTCCCATATATAAATTATATTCAGTAATAGCCTCTGGACCGCTGGCTTCTGCTCGATGTCCTATTTTGTTTGTTCTTTTCACTTTAGTTATGATTCCTGGATTATGAATAGAATTTATTACGTTTACTAATTTTTCCCTCTATATCTCCACTTCACTACCGATAGTCCCCCTGATTGCGCAAAATCTATATCCCCTATCTTCATCATCTTGTCTGTTCTCGGTATTGTTTTTGGATAATATTTTCTATCAACTCTGAAAGTTCCGCAACCAAAAGTGTTCATCTCTAATAAACCTTTCAATAAATCTAATGAGGAAAAATAGTTGTCAAAATAAACACAGTATCCCTTATACCAGTGAGGCTCACTTAGTTGTAAAACAACCCTCTCTCCCAAACGAGGCTCTGGAATTGTACCTTGTTTTGCTTGATAAATCTGAAATGAATGCATATATCCAGTCTTGAAACAAGCAAGCATACTTTTATTCCCCGTTTGATTGGTTTTTTTGCCATATATTGTTTTAGTGTTGTTCTGCCCTTGAAAGCAACCATGCTTTCATCGACAGCTATATGTCGGTAAGGCGTAAATAACCTTTTAAAATTTTTGTTTATTTTTATATTATTAGAAAAAATATATTCGCATCAATGTTTCACAACGGTACCAAAATTCATCAATTCATCTGAACAAATTTAACTAAATTTTCTCAGCGTCAAGAGCACTAGATAAAGGAAATTAAAACATGACATCAGACAACCTTTAGGAACTGTTTGGCATTAATAATTACACAAAAATCATTTTGAAATTTAGAAAAAAAAAATCAAATGTATAAAACACTGTTATAAAATAAAGTGAGGTTATTTTTACTATTTCGTCGAATTCTAGAACAAATTGTATAAAAAAGTAATAAAATATTCGGAACATTATAATTAAATATTTATTTAGGTATACTTGCCTTTTTTCACGTATAAACAATTTTTTTTTTTTTTTGATAATAACTGGGAGCAACAATCACGATCCACCAAAACAACAAATAATAGATAACTGCAGACGTTCAGAGGCAGATTTTCGACCACTTGAAGCAAGCGAGGTAGGAGTATACACTATAAAGCGCACCAGACTGAACTACTAGTTAATATTTTACCTGAACACGTTGCCGGCAAGCGCCTCGACTATATTTGGTTTATTTTTAAACTACGAAATTAATCCTACACGGAGAAAAAATAAGTGGTTAAAAAATCAACCAGTGGCCGCTAAAGGGTAAAAATATCTGTCATTATTTAACTCATCATTGTTGACAAAATGTAGGCTGCGTCTTATTGCTTGACACCTCTTTAGTGACATTACATTTGCAATAAGTTCATATTGCGTCTCTTGAGACCAATTGTCTGTGTACGCCAGCATGTCAACAATGCCCAATAAAATTTCGATTGCTGAGAAATCGTGCTTCTCATCTATACTTATGTCTACACATCTGGGAAATGTTTGTGTCGAATACAGGTTAGTGTGTACTACTGCTAATTTAACAATATGTGGACTAAAAAAAGTTTTAAAATATTGCAAAGGTGTTTTTATATTTTGGGGTTTTGTAAAATCATTACTTTATTCTGTTGTTACCTTATGTTTAAAATCATCAGTCGTCCAGTTAAATGAAGGCTCATCTTTTTCCCCTTCCGTTTTATTAAAGAACTTGCTTGTTTTTGGACTACTGGACAAAAGCTAGTTGCTAGTCTTCGTTTACTGACATAACAGATAATATTTCTACAGCTTCTTCTTTATCTTCTTTAGAAGTTATATTTTCTTCAACATCATCTGTGTCTTCTGTGAATTATTTTAAAAAATTACGAGATAATACCTCTTGTTCGTCATCATTACTACTTTCTGGGTCGCTTTAAGCACCAACTGAAGGCAAAAGAGCCATTATTGTATCAATTCTCCTTTTTTAAATGAAAAAAAAATCTCTACAATTCAACAAGGTGGTTAATTTTTGCTACGAAATTACTGAAAAAACGTAATTATAATTTAAACCACCTCGTATAACACTGCTACACCTTGTATTAAAAAAAATGGGAACATCCAGTCCAAAAATGTAAAAATATACAGGATTTTCAATTCAAAAAGATATAAGTATGTTCCACTATATATTTGAAAATATTTTTAAAATATGGTGAAATCTGTGCTGCAATTTTTACCTAAATAATTGTTTTTTTGTTAAATCTCATACGACAAATGAGTACTTTGGCTTCCTCGCACTCATCCCACACCCTGTATACGATGGTATTTACCAATTTTTTCTTATTGTTCCATATAATTGGTTTACTTACTTTATTGTAGCGAATGAGTTATATTATAAATTTCTGGTAAGGCATCTGCCCCTTTTCTTCAGATATTAGTTATATCCTTGAACGAATTTTCTTAAAAACGATCTTTTGATCATTACCAGGTTCCTGTATGAGTAGAATTTGTTAAGCAGATGTGTTTCAGTTAATTTCAACTAGAAGAGGTTATTAATATTATGGGTGTCGAATTTTATAGCCGCGAAATTACAGAAATGAATTTCTCGCTAATATCACCAAACGAATTGATGTTTTTAAAAGTACGAGTAATTGACGTATTTAAAGTTGTTTTACATCCAATAATATCCTCAAAAATGTTTATGTTTCCTGTTAAAATATACATAACAACCATATTTACAAATAAACATAACCTTAAACAACGGATGTTACAAAAAAATAAATAATTATCTCTTGCATTTCATTTCGTTAAAACATTATAATTCAGATATATTTGCATAGCACTTAATCATTTCTCAAGGTTCAATATTTCCTGTTGTTCTCATTGGAATTGGATGAACTTACATTTTTATCCAATAAGACTAAACTGAATAACGTGTACTTAATAATTGAACCATACTCTATAAACCGCTTCAACAGCAAAAGCTGTATTTTTCTTTTGTTCAATCCCCTTTCTTTATAGAGTATTTAATTAGTCTTTTTATCTAAGCTTTTCATGATTTTCTGCATTTTTGATTTATTTCTTTCTTTTTTCAGCCCATTACCTTAATTTGATACCGGTAATTAGTACTTAGTCGTCCTCCCTGATTAGCCCTTTGTTCTCGGCTTTACAATGGAAATTGTTATACATAGCATGCATAGCTCCATTGACCTTTCATAACTTTAAGTTTCGCTATTAGCCCGTTCTTAACGTCCAAGTTTCGCAGCCGTATATCACGATTGGTAGTATACACTGATCGAATGCTTTTTTCTTCAGATGTAGTGACATCTTGGATTTGAAAATAACTATATTTTTACCAAAAGATGCCCAAGTAAGTTTATGTGTGTATATTTATGTGTTAATTGTCCCAGGTATATATATATTCGTCTACTGTCATTAAGTACAGTGTTATTTATTATTATGTCCATGACATCCACTAGCTCGTTGAAATGGTTTTTGTTGTCAAATTCATTCTTATGCGAACTTCATCGCTAGCTGCATTTAGATGGCTTATAACTTCTTGCAGTTCTGCAAAATAATTAGCAATCACAACAATGTCGTTTACAAATCTTAGATGACTGAGTTATTCTCCATCTGAGTTATACTCCAAAGTCCTGAGGCCTTTGCTCTGTCAGTTCCTTTTGATGAATATATTTTCTAGCGTTGCAGTGAAGAGCTTGGGCGATATTGCGTCTCCTTGTAGGATGTCTCTGGTAGTGAGAAATTGTGAAGTGTTTTCCGAAATTTTTACCTTAGCTTTTACTTGTCTGTTCTCTTCTTCATGTGCCGAGCTCGATTATCGAGCGTTGGCTATCAAATTGGCTATAGTAATTTTGTTGACGGCAGCTCGGAAAAGAGATGCAGAGGATCTGTTAAACTAATCTCTCAGGTTTCTAAGCCATGACGTTCTTCTTCGACCTGGCCCTCTTCTTCTGTCTACCTTGCCTTGTATTATTGAATGGAGTATATTATATCTCTCTGGGTGGCGCATAACATGGCCAAAATATTCAAGTTTGCGATTTTTAACTGTTTTGACGACTTTCGTAACTTTTCCCATCCGATGCAAAACAACTTCGTTACGAACTCTATCCACCCAACTTATTCGTAGGATTCTCCGATACACCCAGATTCCAAAGGCTTCCAGTTTCTTGAGAAGTGTATCCGTCAAAGTCCAACCTTCGACACCATACAAAAGAGTAGAGAACACATAATATCTCACTAATCTAATTTTTAGACATTAAGTAATATTGTTTCCACATAACAGTTTGTTCATCTTAAAGAATGCAGCTCTGGCCTTTTCGATCCTTATTCTAATTTCTTTGCTCATGTCCCAGTTCTCATTTAGATTACAACCAAGGTAAGTGATACTGTTAGTTCTTTCCAGTTGTTCACCATAAGCTGTTACCACTTCCGGTTGTATTGGCGTTTTACTGATGACCATCACCTTTGTCTTTGCGGTGTTTAGCTTAAGGCCATATTCATCACACGTTGTAAAAATCCTATTAATTAGATGTTGAAGTTCTTCGTAATTGCTTGCAATTAACACTGTGTCATCCACATATCTCAAATTATTAATATTGACGTCATTCATTTTTATACCACATTGAACATTATCCACTGCTTTATTGAAAACGAACTCAGAATAGATGTTAAATAGTAGCGGGGGCAAAATGCAGCCCTGCCTTACTCCTCTGTGTATTTGAAGCTCTTCAGAAGTGTCCTGGCTAATCCTGATGTTTGCACGTTGATGCCAGTAAAGATTTTTAATAATGCGTAGGTCTTTATCATCAATACCTACCTGCTAAAGAATGGCTATTATTTCAGTATGTTTTACTCGATCAAAGGTCTTCTCAAAGTCAATAAAGCACATATAAACTGGATGTCCGACATCTCTGCATCTCTGTACCATAACCTGAATAATAAATAGTGCTTCTCTTGTTCCAAGGTTATTGCGGAATCCAACTGTGTGTCACTAAGTTGTTGTTCTATTTTTTGGTACATCCTAGAGTGCAAAATTCGTAAAAATATCTTTAAAACATGACTCATTAAGCTGATGGTTCGGTAGTCACTATATCTTTTTGCATTTGCTTTTTTAACTATCGTCACAAAAGTCGACAGCCGCCAATCCGTTGGTATATAGCCAGTTTCATAAATTTTATTAAACAGATGAAGGAGATATATTTTACCTGAACTTTCGACGAGCTTTATTATTTCACTCGGTATTTCATCTGGTCCCGTCGCTTTTCGGGTCTTTGCTAATCGTATTGCTTTACTTGTCTGTATATGTTTGCTAAATTCTCTATGTACGGTTTGTCAATGCATTGGTTGGTCAAAGCTTCTACTACTGCCTTCAGATATACAGAATCAAAATCCTTCTCCAAATCTATAAAGGTTAATACTAACGGTATTTCATAGTCTTTAGCTCTGCTCATTAGTTCTCGAATGTATGGACATGATCCAGGGTGCTGAATCCACTTCTGAAGCCAGCTTAGTCTCTTAGCTGTGCAGCATCTAATGCATTTGGTAATCTGTTATTGATAATATTTGTGAATATCTTGTATATAATTGGTACTAGACTTATAGGTTTGTAGTTTTTAATATAATCTTAACCTTTCTTGTAAACGAGAATTATGTTTGCTATATTCCAGTGGTCTGGTATGCATCCTGATCTTCATTTCTTAATATACTTGCTAAGATTTTCCAGGTTTCTGCCAGCGTAGTTACAAAGTTCCACAGTTATGCCTTCTATTCCAACTGCTTTACCGCTTTTTATTTTTGTAATTGTCGAATCTACTTCTTCCGTAAGGACTTCTGGTACATCCTCTTAGATACTAATCACTTCTTTAAGCGTTTCAAGGGCTTTGCATAGTTCGCTGTAAAATTTAGTCACGAGTTGTATTATTTTATTTCTGTCTGTAATTCTGGTGTTTTTGTTTATTAGAACAAAGATTTGCTCCTTCCCAATAATTAGTGCCTCTCTTGTTTTCTTTTTCTGTTTTCGATTGCATTTTCTACCAGTCTTTCATAGTATTTTCTCATGGCTGGTTTAATACTTTTCCTTATTGTCTTACAGAGTTCTGTGTATTGTATTCTCTCTATGTTGCTATGCTACTTATTTTCATTTCTCTTCTTTGTTTAAGTATTATTTTGATTTTATTAGATAGTATACTATGTTCATTTTGTTGTTACGGGCCTCCGATTTCTTTGGCACTATCAATTATAATTTCCATTAATTAAGAGCTGTCGATTTGGTCATGTAATCTTTTATAAATTGTCCTTTGGTAATGATCTGGGTTTTCGTTTAGAATGTTACTATTTATACCGTTTACTCTTGGTTTTGCGATTAATTTTATTCTTTCTAGTGTTAGATCTAAAACAAATTTTTTCTCTGATTAGTCTATGGTCGCTGCCTGTTAGAGATTTATTTTTTACACTGACATCTTGTATTGTAACAATATTGTTGGTTAGAATGAAGTTAATTTCATCCTTAGCTGTTTCGTTTGGTGCAACACAAGTCCATTTTTAGTTCGATTATTTTAAATGTATTTGCAGTACGCATGTTTTGGTAATGTGTAAACTGAACCAGTCTTTCTTTACTTTTTTTTTCTCTCACCAACTCCATACTTTTCCATGATATATTTGTTGCCGTTTCTATTTCCCTATGGCATCAAAGTCACCAATTAAATACTTGAAGTGACATTTATGGATATTTAATGCTTCAGTTATATTACTGTAGAGTAAATATTTCTGCCTCAGTGTGAGTAATCGTTGGGGGGTATATTTGTATAATTTGTATATTGTATCTCTTTGATTATTGTAACGAGATACTAGTTATTTCTACTACTTTTTATTTCAATTTCTTATTAATTAGGAATCCAGTAGCGCCTGTTTTGCCCTTTGAAAAAGCATACAGGCATACCGAGCGATAAGAAGTATTCCCTTCAAAAATAATTTTTATGACCAAAAATCGTTTTGCAAAGTTACTGTTATTTTCAACTTATCAACATTTAGAGTTACTCTTAAATTATTATACATAAAATGTTGTTGTGTAAAACGATTAGGTAAAACGTAGGAATTTTCTTTCAAATTCACAGCTAATGTGTTAAAATAATTATTCAGAAACGTAATTAGTCTCATTTTAAAGATGAAATTATTTTCTTTTTCTAAAGATCGACTGAACGTTTTGTACTCTAAGACTTTAAAACATAATGACGGTATTAGATTTTTGTTTCGATACAGGACAGCGATAAGCCGCTTATACGTATTTCGACCTCTTTAGGTCTCCTTAGAATGGTATAGCCACTGCTCTGAACCAAAACAAAAATCTTTCTCGTCCTAGAAAAAAGTTATCAAAATAACTATATACGGACGTTACTACGCCATCTAAAAACAAAAAGAGAAATCAAACGATCGGTTTCGCCAGGTAGAAATCGTTTGATTTTTCTTTTTGTTCTAAGACTTACAGTGCTGCAGCTCATTTTTGAGATATTTTTGGATAAGGCAATTATATATGCATATTATGTCAAATCGCTTTAAAATTACAACCTGTATTTGTATGTATTTCTAAACAATCTCTATGTTTTATACATTTTCTTCTTTCGTACATCAAATCTTGTCCGGGCAACTGGTATTTGATATACAGGAGATTATATATTTGATATATTTACTTCTAATTACCAGGTTCATTAATATATTTTTTTTTCTTTCAGTAATGCCGCATTCCAAGTACGTTAATGGCTGCTGTGGTTAGCCATGCGATGCGACGGTTCCCAACGACACCACCGGATACGTCGTATTCGTCTTATGCATTTCGGGTAAGAGTAGGTATTTGTTGGAAACATAAAACATTTTAATTTGCTTAACATCATAAGGAAGCTTGCTGAGAATGCCAGTTTAAAATTTATTGTTTTTGTGAGGGAAGTTAACAGCGAAAGCTATGTGAGAAAAAAAGCTTACAAACATGCAACTTGGTTTGGATTATTGATCCAATCTTTATATCATTTTATTTTACTGACTGGGTAAGTACTGACTTAGATCTGACATGTATCACCAAATTAATCAGGTTTCCTTCTCAGTGACAATTTTGTTTCCGATATGGAAACAGTATAGCCAAAAAATTAATCCACACAAATTTCAAGAATTTATGAGTCAAAACCAGATCGTAAGTAAAATAAAGTAAGAAATACTCATGGAGAAATTAAGTCTCTCCTATAACTCATAATATTTCAACTACGGAAAAATCATCCTTAAGTTTGAAAAAAAAAATTAGCCAAATTCTGGGAAACAACACGTACACTACAATTCTCACCAAGTTTTATCAAAATAGTTTAATAATAATAGATAATCAGAAAAGAGTTAATATTACTGTGAAAAACCTTCGATATAGGTTTAAAAAAAATAACATAACTAAACACATAATCCTTCCTATTCAATCTGCCTATGAATTATCCCAATTTAAATCTTATATCTTATATATTCATTTCTTACTGGAAGAACTTTTAAAAAATATCTCACCAACAAGCAAAAATCCAGCTGCAGAATCTGATAATCTTCTTTTTATTACCTTTTATTTATGTCAACAGTTAGTTGTTACATCTCTGGGCGTAACGTTTCCTTTTTCGAGTTGACAAATTGTACGTTGCCTTAAAAAATGTAATCCTTTATCATCGACCTAGTCTCTTAAGAATTATAATGTTCACAAGGAAACTAAGTTCCTGTAGTTGGCTGTATACCATATATTAAAAATTTTTTAAAAAATCCTTTATAAAAAGGTATATAAAATTTTATATACATTTTATAAAGGATTTTATTAAAATTTTATTAATTATAATGTTAGTTACTCATATTCAGAAATGAAGAGGGCTCTCGACCTTTAGAAATGAAGAGGGCACTCTGAGAAGAACATCCGAATCTAGATTTTTTTGTTTCCCCCTAAGAAAACTACTGAAACGCTTCAACATAATATGGTCCAACAAAAAGCTTCTAGCATTATGAAGGAAATCTGTTGACATACTAAAGAAATAACAAAGCAAGCCAACGAGTAATCTGAACTCTTATTGCTTTATTTCAGTAATACGTACAACGTGTAAACTTATGGAAAAACTCATAAAAAAGGGTCCTATGGTAGCTGAAAAAACATAAGAATATGGGTTTAGCTTAATCTGGATTCAGACCATTTTGCAGCATCGTTGATAACTTAGTAGTGCTAAACATAAAAATCACCACCACTTTCCAGAAAAAAATATGATTTAATAGCAACATCATTAGACAGACAAAGCTCTTTCGATAGCCTATTAACGACCAAGATATTAAATAGGTTAAGAAAGTACCACATTAAGGGAAATATATTTTCTTTTATTGAACAGCTTCTTAACATTCATCATTTAACAATACTCACCAATGGAACAGCTTTCACAACCTATGTTTAAGATAACTGCATACCTCAAGGGTCTGTTTTAAACTCCACCCTCTTTACACTAGCCTTTAACGACATTTGCAAGAATATGCTTAAACCTGGAAAATGTACTACGCATGCAGATAATCTGATCATATACTGTGCCGGAAAATACCAAAAACTACCATAAAGATAATTCAGATTTCCGGTAATTAATTGACTTTGTAGTCTAAAAACGGTGGTATTTTCAGCAGCATATTCAGGTGTAAAAGTAAAAAACTCTTCATTTTATTCCATCTCGATTATAATCTAAATATAACAAATCGACACATATCAAATTCTACGCCTTTGTCTCTGACACTTTTGAGTTTGTTAATAGAGTGCAATAGGGAATAAGAACCAGTAATCCCCAAAGAAATTAGTCATTATTCTCGAAGGAAATAATATATGGCATTATACTGCAAAAACTATACGTATAATACTCACGTTATGTATTAGTATACAACAACAAATAAATATGTATTTCTCTTTGAATATTCTTGATCTTATTATTTTTTTAACAAGTTAACTGCCGTGCCGGGTCCATGGGACCGGCACCACAATGTTTCATCACGCCACGTCGGTCTGATGGGACCGGCACTACAATCCTATTTATAATGCTGCTTACCAGTCTGCCGGCATAACCAACTAAATAAAATTTATTTTTATTTTGAAATATGTTTACAAAAACATTGCATTTTATTTTTCATGTATCTGTGTAACAGTATGTAACTTATTAAAACATTGTAAACACAAGAATGGTGTTCCTTCACACTCTTTACACTGTGTACTAACTTTTCTAGTTTTATTCTTTGCTACTATACGACCTTCATTTTTCATATTTTCTTTCTTAACATGATTTGCAGTATCTTCTTATTTTATGCTAATGTCTCTGGGCCTCACTTAACTCGTGACATTTTCTTTTCGGAGTGACCATAGTGATGGGATTTGCTGAACTGCTGAACAGAGAAACTTTAAAATTTCTTTGCGAAATTCAACCACACCTATTTTGTTACCAGTAACCTGCACATACAAAAATGTATGCATTCACTACTGAAGTATTTAGTAATAGCTCTATTGCTATTTTTCTGTACCACTTAACAATTTTACGTAGTGGACTGGAATATGCTGTCATAACATCTGATAAATCAACTCCAGCTTTGCCTGATTTGTAAGCTAAAACCAATTTTGGTTTTACTACAGAAGTTCCTTGTTTTGTTTGTACATTTTCAGTTTCAATCGAATGGCAAGTTATCCCTCTGCTATTCTCCATAGCTGCTACTTCACCTACTTTTAGTTTTTTGTTAGCTACTTCTTTTGGCATTAATTTTCTGTTTCGTCTGATTGTTCCTATAAGATGTGTATTTCTGTCTAGCAGTTTGTTTGCTAACTCAATACTGGTATACCAATTATCCGTACAAACAGTTCTATTCGCTCTTATATTGGTGTGCATAACTTAATAACAACGCCTAAAGGGGTAGTTTTATCTTGTTCTAAGGTTTTATCAGCGTATATTTGTAAATTATATGTATAACCATTTTAAACAAGGGATCTTGAGTCGAGTAGTCTGACAACGTTGGTAATTTTACAAGTACTAGCCAAGCTATCAAACCAAAAAGCTTTTTTATTTCAACAGTATCTGTGGGATTACAGTTGTGTAGCCTAGAAGAAGAAGAAGTGTCGGTGTTGATCAGTGTTTTCGTTGCGTATAGGTTTGTCTAATTTGCTATCATTTCAAATATTGAGTCAGTAACAATAGCGGAAAAGAACTCTTCTGGTTTATCCATTGCTAACATGCCAGCCACATCACTGTTAACACCAGCTTCAATTGAAAAAGTTGGCAATTGTACTTAATTGCCACACGTCGATATATTGTGATGATTCTCATTATCTTGTGTGTTTAGTGCTAAAAATAATAAAGTGTTAAACATTTTCAGTGCATTCATCTTCGACTACAAATATAACAATGGCTAAAAAAATATATAATACTTAGTAAATCAACTTACGTTCTTCGAAAGTTTTCAGCTCGTCTCCAGAATTATCAGAGATTTCATCGGAATTAGGTTCATAATTACGATCTA
Source organism: Diabrotica undecimpunctata (assembly GCF_040954645.1). NCBI lineage: Eukaryota > Metazoa > Arthropoda > Insecta > Coleoptera > Chrysomelidae > Diabrotica > Diabrotica undecimpunctata. Next base: position 121,698,046 of record NC_092809.1, on the reverse strand, counting down.
TAATTGAATCATCGCTAAATTCATGTTCGTCGGACATATTATTTAGTATTTGTTCAAGTTCATATTCTGATAAAAATCGTCTATTTCGTGAACTCATTGTGTAACAGTAAATACTGATATATTTGAGCGATTCAACATGTATCGACAAGTACTTCAGCTACAATAATCTCATCTCTGCGACTCTGCGTGGATGTGACGTGCCAAAACTCTCTCCCTACTACCTACAAAGATGAACCCTTTTTACGCCGCGTCGGACCCATCGGACCGGCAGTCAAATATTGACATTTTTTCGTTATTAATTACTTTTGAAAAAAATTACAACAATGACGTTAAATATTTAACAGTAATAATTGTCAAAGTTCGGTTGGCCTGTAGGACTAATTTAAAAATATAGCTTGGCAGTTAACTTGTTAAAATTCAATGTGGAAATTAAAGTCAAAGATATTTCTTAATTAACTTTAAAGCAATTTAATATTGAATTCTATGTAAAATTATTTAAGGCTATGAGAACAAAGTGGTCCAACCCAGCATTTTGATAATTGAGTTATAGATCGCAATCAGTTCTAACTACCTAAAGTTTTAAAGCAAAACCGGTCTAACCAAGATTTCTGTATATTACAGCATATATTATCGCTCTAGCAAGTTGATTGTGTATCATAGACAATGACAAAAATTTCAAAACATGAATGAGCTAACCCACGAAGTTGTCGTTTACACTAAAATTGGTCAGTACATACATAAATACGTAAAAGAATGCAAGGGTGGACTAACCATTTTCTTTGTGGCATAGACCCGTAAAAATTACGACATGTAATCGTTTTTCTATGAAAACCTTTCAGATTTCTTATTGTATAGTAGACTTTTACAAAAAAAATCACAAACTGGAGTTGCAATCCACGATAAAAGACGACAAAGAATTTAGCAAATAATACAGATGACGAAAAAACTATCTATATCTATATAAGGATTTTTACAGCTGTCGCCGCCTTCCTTCTTTCAGCCAACGTTGCCAGTCATTTCTGTTCTGCCATTCTCCATCTCTAAGGTCTCGTCTTTCCATGGCCTCGTCCACTTCATCCCTCCATGATCTTCGGGGTCTACCTCTTTTCCTCCTTTCTATTGGCTCCAATCCGAAATCTTTGCTATCTACCTTGTATGATCTGTTCTTCTCACATGTCCATACCAAATTAAACGTTTTTGTTCGATGTAGCTCAGTATGTCTTGTTCTACTGCCATTCTTCGTTTTATCTCCTCATTTCTGATGCGATCCATTTTTGTCACTCTGTAGCTTATTCTCATAAACTCCATTTCAGTTGCTGTGATTTTGGACTTAGACGAAAAAACTACTGAGGTAAAAGAATTTATTAGTAAATTTTCCACATACGAATCACATTATACGAGGCATAAAAGTGAACATGGAAGTTATTTTGCACCAGATTTGAGTTTAGGAATCCTTTATAATTTTTAAAAGGGAGAACATTTTAACTCACTAGATATCAAAAAGAGCACAACTATAAGATACAAAAATACTTCAGCTAGATCATCTTTATCCCGGTAGACGTCCAATAACCGAAACAAAAACATATTCTGGAATTACTTTCGTTTATACCTCCAATACATTATGGATTTTACACAAGAACCAGGACAATAAGATCCGCTATACATCCGGAAGAAGAGTTCACGAGGAAGATTAAGTATATTTATTACTTTGTGTTTTGTTAAAGCTTATTTTCAAGATTGATATTGTTTAATTGTATTGTACTCTATGTCTAATAAACATTCCTATCATAATTTTTAAAGGCACTCTGGTGCAAAAGGGGTCTAATCCACAAAAAAAGAAACATTTTTATTTTTTTTGTTAAATACACTGAAGGATCTTCGAGTTTTTTTACTAGTTAATAATTTGTAAACATTTGAAAACCTTTTGACAACATATTTTTATTTTATAAAATTTCAAAAACACGCATATATTCTTGGTTCATGCAAATCCATTATATAATATTTGGGGTTATACCACTTCTGTCTTATTGCCTCATTTGTAGTCTCAAATTTTATTACAGATCAATGAATTCATATATTTTTAAATAAATTCTTCCTTCATGCTATATTAGTGTTACATATAACTTTTTAATAAGTAATTTTTGAAGCAAATATTTACTACTTATTTTTTTCTTTTAGGGGGAGAGCAGTAGAGTAGACGGAGAGAGCGCCCTCTCACGTTCAATGCGTTACGCAGATCCGTGGTTATATGGTAGCATACGAGCACCGGGAGGATTTTTTCTAACACCTGCCTTTGTGCTCTGTGCATGCCCGGACTACATTAACGGTACAAAGAAGTCAAGCAAGAAATCCCCATCACAATGTAAAAAATGCAAAGGAGCGAGACTTCCATTGTCATCGGTAAGTTTTTTTTAATTCTGTAAAAGTAAAATCTAAAATAGTTTTATTTATTTATAATCTATTTACCCTTTCATTATTGATTTTAGTGTTACTAAAACTGTTAAAAAGGTAAAAAATTGGTAAAAAGTGTTACTACTATTCGTTGATACCTAGAAACCTAACAAAGCCATTGATTTTTTTCACATTGTTGCGTGTCCTTGTATTCTTAGAAACTACATGGGACATATATGTCCCATTAGTGTTAATTGGTGGGATAAATAAATCCCATCAGTGAAGAAACAAAACTATATTCAAAATAAAAAAAAAGTACATTATACAAAAAAAAACATTACTTCTTATGAATGATGTGGTAAAAACAATTTTTGCAACGAGGCAAATTTAACACTGTACAAATAGTCGTAGTTCGAGTTTCTGATTTATTTTGTGAACATTTAAAGCACCTTCTCCTAATAGATATTTGTTGTGGCAAATGTTCTCCAACGTTGATCATCTGTTTCTGTCGGTTAGATATTCTTCCAGAACAGCCACTTATTCGTTTTTTTTTTAATTAGATTTTAATTTTCTTAATTCAATTAGCTGTTCTGCTAGTGGTACCAGAAAATTCAAAAGTGAAAATGTTGTATTATCTTGTTGTACACTTCTTTTATGCATTTCCTTGTAAATAATCCAAAAATTTACAATAGCGTACATAACTAATCTATAAAAAACTTATCTCTACCATTTTGCAGATTTTCGGTCGATATCATATGTGCTAACGTTTTGATCGGCGAGATCTACTCCTCCCATAAAATTATTGTAAAAAAAATTGCTTCTGGCCAAGTGAACTCAGTTTTTTCTCCAGTTTTCAGCTTTATGTTAATAATTCCAACAGTCGTACTGTGAAAATTGGACACCAGCATCACTTCTTTCGTATCTTTTCATTTAGTCGCTAAAATTCCTTCGGATGAAACTAAAGCTCCATATCATCCCTTAACATTTTGTTATTTTCAAATTTGGCTACATTTACCTAATTGGCCATAAAGGTTCCTAAACATGGAAAAGTTAGGGTGTTTTGTAGGTTGAATGAAGTGAAAAATTTATCAAAGCATAGACACACATTTATATCAACTCGATTATTGACAAAAATTAAAATGCCTTTTAAAGCTGAAGAAACCAGCTTTTTTATGCATTTTTTGGATTTTGACGCAAATGAAGACAGTCATTGTAAATGTGTTAAATAAATAAACGTGACGATTTTTACCATTTTTGCGATTCTTATGAGATCAATAATATTTATCACTTCTATTATTTTCATTACTGAATGCCATTTTTCAAAACATGTAGCCTGAAATTTCGGTTTTGACTTTTAGCAACAAATGTGAGGCATTTGAAATATGCCTAAAAACGCTAAATTTAAACTTTCACATTAAAAATGATTTATTATACTGTTTAAAACTGCTTCTTTTGATTTACAATTACCTTTTTAGAAACGACACGACTTCAGCTACAAATTCCTCCTAATACCCTTTCGTGGAAGCATTAATGTACGATCGTTCGTGATGTGAATATTTAAGTTCAGCGTTTTTTAAGCATATTTCAAATGCCTCACATTTGTTGCCAAAACTTAAAATGGAATTTTCAGGCTGTATGTTTTGAAGACTGGGCTTTAATAATGCACATTTCGTAGTCTTTGGTCATTAAAAGTGTTGATTTTTGTCGATAGGACAAAATAGATAGAAAGTCACCGGTCGCTTTAAGCGTTGTTTCTGAGAGAACGATTCATTCTACACAAAAATGCTTTTTCTTATTCTCATTGCGCCGTCTCCTTTTGAAGGTTGGCGATCCAAATGGCAATTGTAGTTTTGGAAACTGCTGCGCGAAAGATCTCTGCGGATGAGCGGTCGAACCATCTCCTCAGGTCTTTCAGCCACGAGTTCTGGCGTCTTCCTACTGATCTTTTGTCCTGTACTTTTCCTTCCAGTATAACTTGAAGTAATTCATATCTTTCACCTCTCAACACATGACCCAAGTATTGCATTTTCCTCTCTTTGATTATTCTTAGTAATTCTAAATGATATCTAAATGAAAAATGCTAATAAACATTTTTGTTCAAAATTATTTCAGCTACCTTTTTTATTTAAAACATTTTTTTTACGAAGTACAGATTCTTGGTAAATCGATTTTTTTCCGTTTCCCCCCCCCCCACGAGGGGGGTTCCTAGAGGAAAGCCGGGGGTAAAAGTGGTAAACTTTTTTGCATCTTTTTTGGTGTACTAAAATTGACATTCGCAAAAAAATTCGGCTTGTTCGTCTCGTTTTTAGAGGTCAAATCTCTGACGCCTGGATTAATTGTTTTAGTTTCAAATCCAATTGGTAAGATTTTTATTGTTTTGCATAATTACATCTATATTTGTATATATTTTTTCTTTATTGGTAAATTGTTTCTACCTTTTATATAATAAATAAATAAATAGACATTCATAACCAATACAAGTTTATTAAAAATGGTGGTATATGAGATAAAAATTTGAATATGAAAGACTAGTCTTAGTTTAATCAATCTGGTATTGAAAAATTATCTATCTATTAATGAATATAATTTAAATATACTGTATTTATAGGTGGAAGCCTCGAAATATGGAACCGTCAGATATTATCCCTCGGAAGCTGTCCCTACATCATCCACTCCGGTTCGAGGTGGTACTGTAAGAGTAACTTCTTCTAAACGGCCATCAATTCTGCCATCGCCTGGTGATCCGTACGATTTAGTTAGAAAGTCCAGGTTGTCTGTATCGGAAAATACGAATCCTTTCAGAGCACGATCAGTTTCTCCCAGCAAAACCACCGATGGGGATAACAAAAAGCGGCATGGAAAATCAAAAGGTAATTTTCTTTTTAAACATATTTCCCAAATCAAAACTGCATGCAAATAAAAATTGAACAGAAAAACAAACAAAAGTAGAGATAAGTTGGCAGTCAAAATAAGACACTACTTGGCGTACAACTATTTTGTTTCACTTTAACCCTTAACCACTGACATGCGGTATATTATACCGCGCTGAAAATATGTTGTAAAACATGTTTTATAAAAGGTTCCTAGAAAACCATCTGTGTACCTTCAAGTGGTGTGTAATTATACCAGCTCCTAACTGCTGTAGTTTTAGTATGGGTTTAGTCTTTGAGCTACGTTGACGTAAAGTTTTCTTGCGGTATCACGTACAGCATGTCAGTATTTATGTTTCTATAGTTAAGAACAGTCCAGTGTATTCTTTCGCTAGTAGTATGGCAGGAAGTTCATCAAGTTGTTCTAAATTTACTAGAAAATCTGTAAAACCTTCAGATTATGATTTTGAGGCTGTTTTAGCTCAATGGACTGACGGAGTACCTAGCGATTTAGAATATTTTAGTGATAGTGATATTGACGATGTAAGCAAAGAAGTTGGCATTGAAAGTCAACACGACACTGGAAGTGAGCAATTGGAAGGTTCTAAAGACAAATATGATCAAAATGCTATTGATAAGTCATAATATTTGTACGGCAAAAATCGTTTTAAGTGGTCTACTATAGAACCATCAAAAAATGTAAGAATTCCGTTACACAATCTTGTAACAAAACTACTAGCTCTTCGGTCCAAAGATGTAAGAAACGAGACTTTATCATTTTTTTTAATTTTCTTATTTCCGAGCATATAATACAAGAAATACCTAACTGGATAAATAATAATTTACGTGCAATTCTTGAAAACTATAGAAAAATGAATAGACCAGAAGTAAATGAACTTGATGAAATAGAACTAAAAGCATTTTTGGGATTGCCTTTCTACACATCAGCTTTCAAATCCAATGACGAAGATATAAACTCTATATTTGTTACAGATGGCACTGTTTGGGATATATTCAGATGTGTTATGTCAAAAGAAAGATTTGAAATATTTCTAAAATGTTTACGTTTTAATAACCCTCTAGATGGAGAGGAAAGAAGAAAGATAGATCCAACAGCATCCATTAGTAACATATTTAATATATTTATATCAGATTGCCAAAAACTGTATTCCATAGGCACATGCGTTTGTATTGATGAAATGTTGGTCGGCTTTAGGGGTAGATGTAGGTTCAAAATGTATATGCCTAGTAAGCCTGTGAAATATGACATTAAAATAATGTGCCTGACTGATGCACGAACTAGTTACTTATACAATGCCTATATATATGGAGGCAAGGACACAGACGGAACGGGGTTATCTGAGGAAGAAAGAAGATGAATGAACCAACTCAATCTGTTCTTCGGCTTGCTAAACCTGTTTATGGAACCAACCGTAATATTACAGCCGATAATTGGTTTAGTTCTATAGAATTAGTACAGCAGTTAGAAGTAAAGAAGTTAACCTATGTGGGAACCCTTAAGAAAAATAAACAGGAAATCCCTCTGAAATTTCAGCCACACCGATGCAGAGAAGAAAATTCGACTTCTTGCGGATTTACAAAAAGTTTAACCCTAATTTCTCATGTGCCAAAAAAAAATCGAAGGCTGAAGGAAAAAACCTCAAAAAAAGCAGATTTTGAAGAAAGGCTTAAGAAAAAAAGACGTGTTATTTATGTCCAAGTGCATTAAACCGAAAAACCTTTTATATGTGCTTTTCTTGTGGAAAACCAGTATGCTTACAGTGTACAAAGAAAATTTGCGGACCTTGCGCACAAAATGACTAATTATTTTATTGTAATTTTTAGTTATTCTCAGTATTTTGTATCTTATTTATTGTTTATTCATATTATTAGTCTGTGCCTTTCAACATTCTTTTACCATTTTTTAGTTACCAATACCTACTCAAATTTTTTTGGATTTCTACAGGAATAGGAAGAATCATTCCATAGTTTATGTAAAAAACAAATACAGTTATATGAGACAAATTCATATTGAAAACAAAGGAGCATAGGCAACGGTATGACATACCGCATGTGACTGTCTACGTCCTGAAACATCCACGTCAATAGTTAAGGGTTAACAAAGTATATACGACTTTTATGGTTCGACTAAAAGGATCATTAAAAATAACTAAAGTCAAAGACTAGTTTATAAATTTTAATAAACTTCTTTACTTTTGAAACAAAAATAAGAAAAGCATTTATCATATGTAGATAATTTATAAGATATAATAATTTTTATATTATTAGACATAACACGAACAATAAAGTGTTCTTAATAGTTTTATTGTGATCTGCCTTGCATGAATCCAAACTGATTTTCTATATTTAGGTTTCTCCACGTATCCATAAATAAATTACTTATTCTTATTCTTTATTTTTTTCTGGTTGTTTTTAAGGTATTTGAGTTACAGTGTCTATAAAATACTAACTATTTATATTTTAAATGGTTTCTTACAATAGAATCGCTCTACTAAATGTTTGTTTTAGCTGAAAAACGAATCGAGTCATATAATCTGACCATCGGCCGCAGATCCATCCTGGAATGTGACATAAATCCTTACGAACTTGTTTCATCCGAAGCCTTCGGCCCGAAAGAAAAAGAATCACCGGCGGTAACTTTGGTTAATGGTCAAAGAATTCGAATTCGGCCATCTGTTTCTGATAGTGAATATGAAGATGTACAACTTAGGCTATCCACACCTACAACGAAACCTTCCGCAAAATCTTCGAAGCTGTCCTTAAAGAACATTGTTAAATCCAGCTCACCTATTTTAAGGGATAAGAAAATATTAAACGGAGTAAGTAGATGGATTACATATTAATACACAATAATCGTAATTTTGTAACCGCAATAGATATTAATGTTGGAAAAAACTGGCAATTTTGATTTTATATCAATTTCTTTCGCAATGGAAATTCTCTTGTAAAGTCAACTCAGATGTTATATTCAAATATCGATATAATTATTTTGTTAATGAGTAGGTACTATTCTGATACTTAAAGAAGGGTCAAGTGCCGTAGAAAATCATGCCTCACGATAAACGAAGAAGAAATATCATAACGAACAACAGGGCTAAATATAGAAACATTTTTCTGAACAATAGCATGAAAAATGGCGACAACAAAATTATGGATAACTACACCCTGCGGAAAATAAAAGAAATTCAGTAAATAGGTTTTATTTTGGATTAAACAAATAATTTAACACATTAATCGCCACGCGGCATACACGGTATGCCGCACTAAAAAAATATTTTAAGTTCTGCGGCACAGCTGTTATGCCGCATGCTGTTCCACTGAACAGATTTGGTTGCGTGGCATTTCTTTCATACCGCAGTTGCTATACATTTATGTTGAAGTAATAAATATGTGGTCTGGCAGACCCAATTCGCTCACTTCCCCGGAATTTCAAGTTTCGGTTACCAAAGAACTTAGTATACTTTTAATCATGTATCGGAACAAAATTGTATATGCCCTGAAATTTTGGTTATTAGAAAAAACTAAACACATTCTACAAGTAAAATACATTATAGACTACAAATTTGTGGAATTATATTTTTTTGGCAGAATGAGCTACAAAGATGCAGAAAATACAGTAATGTTTAAAATAGGTAAAAAGAAATAAGAAGACTTACTTACAATCAATTTATTCTACCGTCAATCACCGGTTCGCATACTATAATTTGATATGCATCTTCAGGTCAACGGTACTAAATACAGAAAAGATAATAACCCCTATTAGGGTACTGTCTGGACAGAATGTACAGCAATTATGCCAATATTATACTATGTGTGATTATAAAATATGACTTTAAAATTGATTAAATAAAACAAAATAAAACTTAAGTGAAAAAACAATCTAGTAAAAATAAAAATAAATAAATAAATATCAGAGCGATGCTGATAATATTTATATTCCACTATGCATTAACAATTTAACCATATAAATTACCATCATTTTTGTACTTATTTCGTCGAGTAAGGACGATAACAAAACAAATATACATAGACGGCTGCGTTTGGAATTAATTTTAGTCCCTTACCATTCTCTAACACTTGTTTCTGTCCGTCATCAGAGAGACTTGTAAAAAGACTCAAACCAAATCAAAACGATCCGATTAGTATGGCAATTATAGGAAAAATAATTACCAGAGTATGCTACTAGCGACCTCTAGCGAGGGAAGATGAAGTGAAATGTCGATAGCAATTAAAGTAAACTGTATACCCAAGCTTAATCAAGCCATTCAGAGCGATGCTGCGAATATTTATATTCCACTATGCATCAACAAGTTACGCATATAAATTATCATCATTTTTGTACTCATTTCGTCGAGTAAGGACGATAACAAAATAAATAAACGTACAGTGCACAGATTCTAAATGTGCCGGTGGGAGATGGCTTCTATGCGCTGTATTATAGTCGATGTATGAGGGAAAGTTTTCAAAATAATGAAATAAAAAATAATAATATAAAATTTGTTATTTCATTACTTCGAAAACTTTTTCTCTCATACACCAACTATAATACAACGCATAGAAGCCATCTCCCACCGGCATATTTAGAATCTGTGCACTTTTTTAGTTGTTTTGTAGTTGGTGTTTATTATTAAACTTTTCGTAGCTGATTCTTTTAATGCTAAAAACGCCTCTCGTACACCTTTTTCCGTTCTCCCTACAATATTGATATCGTCAGCATAGGCCAGGATTTGCACTGATTTATTATATATTGAACCAGTGGTTGTGATTTGTGACATATATATTACTTTTTCCAGAGCAAGATTGAACAGTATACAGGGGAGAGGATCTCCCTGGCGCAACCCGTTATTTGTTTTAAAAGGTACAGACAGTTTTCCCTGAATTCGTACTCTACATTCAACTTTTTTAAGAGTTAGTTTTGTTAAATTTACCAACTGATTTGGTATTCCTAGCTCTTTCATTGCTTTGAACATTTCTCTTCTGTTCACAGAGTCGTAGGCTGCTTTGAAGTCTATAAATATGTGATGAGTATCAATGCCATATTCCAGTGTTATTTCCAAAATTTGTTTCAGGGTTGCAATCTAATGAATTGTCGATTTACCACCTCTGGAACCTGCTTGGTATTTTCATACTATCCGTTCTGCATATGGTGCCATACGGTGACTTGGTACTGTGAAAAATATTTTGTACGCTGCATGTAGAAGCGTAATGCCTCTATGGTTAGAGCATTCAAAGATATTTTCTTTTTTGTGTATGGTGCAAAGTGTTTCATTATTCCAATCATTGGGGAGGGATTTCTGTGTGCATATTTCTTTAATAAGCTGCTGTAAAGCCATTATGGTCTCATGAACACCTTCTTTATATAATTTAGCTGGGAACAATCTATTCCAGGATTGTATGAAGTAACTGACTGAAATTAAAGAAGTTTTATGTAGGAGCACGCAACTGATTTTTGCAGTTGTTGACTTGCTTAAACCGACACATTTTCAATACATAAGAAAGGTAACCAAGCTGCCCCACTCAAAAAATATCAATTTACAATAAACGTAAATCAGACAATAGCGGAATTTTAAGATTATTATGGTTATTTAAGTATTTTAGAGGATTTATTTAATAGGAATAGAAGCTTTAAATTATGCTGCAAAAAAGAACAATACAGGAGTAACTCAATACCATGTTTGGTTACTTAGTGTTGAAGGGAATGCATAAATATTCATTGTCTTGTTTCCACATTATCCTGATTTTTCATTTCCACCATTTAGGTTTCTAATTCCGTTCTACCTTGATACCTTCTGCAAAATTTCTTTAGAAATTATATTTCTATTTTTATGTGTGTGCACATAAAGGAAAACTATCGCAACCTATCAAATATGAAACTGGCATTCGACAAGGAGATTCGCTGAGCCCATTAATATTTAATCTGATAATGGATAAAATCATAAAGAAAGTTAAAAAAAGAAGAGGATATAGAATGGGAGAAAAGGAAATAGGGATAATATGCTACGCCGACGACGCCACAATAACAGATGAAAATGAAGATGACCTTCAAAGATTAATTAAAGAATTCTAAGGTACGGCGCTCATATACAACATGGAGATCTCAGCAGAGAAAACTAAAGCGATAGTGATATCAGTGGAACCGAGAAGATGTAAACTAGTCGTAAATAACAAAATAATAGAACAAGTGATGGAAACTGAATACTTGGGAATAAAACTGCCAAGCTACGGAAAAGTGGAAGAAGAAGTACAAAAATCAGTGAATATGGCAAACAGAGCAGCAGGATGTCTCAACAACACAATCTGGATTAACAAATACCTCACAACGGAAACGAAAACCAGGATATATAAATCAACAATAAGACCGATAATGACGTACACAGTGGAAACAAGAGCAGATACGGCGAAAACACAAAGACTACTGGAAACAACAGAAATGAAAGTCTTACAAAAAATAACAAATCAAACTCTAAGAGACAGAGTAAGAAGTGAGGAAATACGAGGGAGATGTGGTATAGAGGAAGTAAATGCATGGATCAAAAGAAGAAAAGTGGAATGGAATCAACACATCGAAAGAATGACAGAAAATAGAATAGTACGAATATCAAGAGACAAATCGCCAATGGAAGAAGATCATTGGGACGACCGAGGAAAAGATGGTCAGACAACGTCAATTGAGGCTAAAAACCGAAGTAAATCAGGCATCTTGCCTGTTTATAAAGTAGGAAGAAGAAGAAGATGTGTGAGATATTTTCAATTGGTTTATTAGGAACCTAATCGTTTTAAAAGCATATTTAAATTTTAAATATATTTTTAATCACATTTGTATTTATTTTTCAGGGAGACACACCGAAACAAAGATCGAAAAGTGATTCAATTACATTAATAAATAAAGACAAAGAGCTCCAACAAAAGTTCAAATCTATTTTAAAGAAATCGTCGGAGCGAAGTCCATCACCAATCGAACGAAGTGGGTCACTGTTCTATATCCCTCTACCCAACTCAAAGAAAAAGGTGCAATTTCTGGTCTATAATGACTCCAGTAACGATGAAAATAGCGAAGAAATGATTGAAAATAATTATGAAAGTGATGACGATAATGTTTTCGAAGAAGTTAAACCAGTAGCGACGGAAATAAAGTTAGCCAAACCCGTAGAGCCGACAGAAACTTTAAGTAAGTACTTTTGTTAATTGTTATAGAAAAAAAATGTACATGTTTTACTGTGCAACAATTTTTTTCCTGATTATACTATATTTTATACTTCAATTAGATATTAGATCAAGGAACAGACAAAACATAGTTCTTTTTTTCGCTTTGTACCTCTTTGTAATCTTCGGATCGCTATATTATTCTAGGCTATCTGTGGTTAATAAGCTTATTAGTGTCTTTAACACACGGTATATTGAGCCATATTAATAATAGTGCTATGTTCTTATTATTTTTGAAATTTGTTTCGCAATCACTTTGAGCTTTATATCGATAAAATAACGATAATACAGATAGAGTACCAGAGTCCAGACAAATTAAAAATTTATTCCAAACACTTTTTACTTGTATGAATAAAAATTTTAAGAACTATATCAACCGCAATATTTTTAAGATTACAGGAGACACTTAAGTTAATATTATATCATTTAGTACATGCAAAAACGTCTCCATTACCAGTCTGATACTTACGTAGCCATTTCTTATTATATCGGTGCGACATTGGTATGTCTCCACTTATTAGTAACCCGTTCATATAACTAGCCCAAAGGACTTACAGCTAGCGTCTTGAGAGTCTTTGTGATGTGTCTTTTTATTGTACTTGTACTCATTGTCCCAGGCATGTTTGTATATTTGTGATTTGTTGAATTATCTGTTTTTGATGTATGTTTCATGTTCATTTATTCTGACACTTAGTGGTCATGTGGTTTCTCTCATATATAAATTGTTGCATTTACAAGGTATTTTATAGATGCATTTCTTTGATCTTTCTTTCGTGTTAATAGGTTTGGTTTTGGACAGAATAAATCTCGGCGTATTGGTTGTTTTGGATGTTTTCTTGATGTACTTACTATCTATCATTTTTAATTTTTCCGATAAGTCCTTTTAAGGGCACAGGAAAAAAAGGAGGTATGTCAGAAATAACACATTCTGAAATAAGGCGATTTAAATACTTCAAAACGGCACAAAGAAGTCTTGTTATTTACATTGATCAAGGTATTACCATAGATTAAATATAAGGTTTCAGCTGAATTGCAAAAACATAAATTATTCTACTTTCGTTATTTTGCCAAACATTTAGAAATTTTACACATTAATTCAAAATATTAAAGTAAAAAAGGAGGTATGTCAAGAAAGGTAGTAACACGTTGATACAAAAATGCATTTTATTTCAGAAACCAAACAACGATTATTATAAGAATAATGGTTATGTAAAAGAACTTAAAAATAGTTTTTTTCCAACAATTTTATAGCGTCTACACAAGATTTGGGTATAATGGGTCTCTAAATTATTGATGCGGAAGTTCATCAAAATAACGTTGGGCATCTGAACCACAATATTTTTTTAGATCTGCATATTTCGATTGACTAATCGGTAGAAGTGCTAAAAAATAACAAAAGTAAGCTTTATAAAACTGATTAATTGGGGTTTTTACCTGTATATGCATATAGAGGTAGCTCAAATTACATTTCTGGCCATTTGGGGATAGTCAATCTCTGCTGTGTTATTACTGTGGTCTCCCAAGTTCCACTGAATGTTGTTCTGTAGTACAAAAAGACGAGGATGATCCTTAACAGCTTTTACCTCGCGGATGGGTCGAGTTAGAAAAGAGCATTTATTTTTATAATGCTTGCGTAAATATTCAGTTCACTTTCGAAAATACTCTTGAGGACATTCTTCAACATGAAACGGCGAGGGTTTTCCTCTAGCAGTTTTATACACTTCTGTCCAGTCTTAAAAAAGTTCGGCTTTTGATTTTTGATTGAAGTCCAAAATCTTTGTCACATTCCAGGTAGGAATGTCCCCTAACAGAAAAAGTTATTTGAATAGGGTCCAGTCTCTTCTCATGATGAACTATGTTATAAATAAACCAAAGAATAGTATAGTTTTTATTCTGTCCTCTGCACGAGTCGCAGAAAATATTCAAGTTTCGTAGTTTTCGATTCAGATAGTTGTAGATATAGTGATAAAGCAGTGAAAAAACATCATCGCTACCTTTTTTGGCAACAGTCTCGGTGTACATATAAAATATGGACTCAGCTGTAGACAAGACGTGTATATTGAATGAGTATAAAGTGAATTGTCTCTTATAGTAAACATCATTTGTACTAATATTGGGTATTTGCAGTTTTTTTGCAAAATACATGCATATAGCCTGTGTGCGTACATTTTTTCTACTAGCTTCTCGCAGCTTGTTTTCTGTTATAAAATGTTTGGGCTTTAAGTTTATGTAGCTTATTTTCTGTATCTAGTTGCTTAATATCAGCATTTAATTTAGTTGTTTCCTCCAAAGAATTCGCTAATAGACTGCTTCTCAAGACTTTTAAATTTTGCTAAATATTCATCACAAGAACTACACGTATCTTGTGATGAATACACCGATACGTGTAGTTCTTGTGATGAATACACAAGAAGTACACGTATCGGTCCTTGGAAAACCAAAGGAAATATTAAATTTAGTTGAAAAAATTCTTCTGTATGTTTCGTATGAAGTACGCATTTCTGGAAATTTTTCTACGTACTTTGTGTACATTTTGTTAATATTTAAATCATCAGATAAGTGTAATTTCGACGAGTCTTTCAAACTATAATGACTTTTTCTGCCCCTGAAAGACCTTATACGCTGCATTATATAGTTTTTTGTTTCTATAGAAACTTGATGACGATGGTTTCCATGTCTTCCTCTAGTATCTTTTGGAGCGTGACCTGTCAATTTTAGTGACTTTTGTAGAATTTTATTTCAAAATTCCATACAGTGCCAAAAAGGCCTTATACTGACATACTGGAACTTCTTGTGTTTCGTCATTTTCAATATAACGAATTTTATAACTAAAGGCGGTATCATGAAGTCGTGCAGAGTCCTCTGAAACTCGTGGTCTTCGTTGCTATACAGTTTGTACAGTAATTAATCCGCATAATTATATATTTTGGGCATCTGTCGACTCCATTAGGTTGAACTTTCTTCTTCTTCTTCCTATGCCGTCCCCATTAACGGAGGTTGGCGACCACATTTTTAAAAGCTTCTCTGTCTTTTGCAAAGTGGAATAATTCGTCTACAGTCATGTTTGTCCAGTCTCGAATATTTCGCAGCCATGACTTCTTCTTTCTACCTCTTCCCTTTTTGCCATCGACTCTACCCTGCATGATGACCTGCAGAAGACTATATTTATTATTTCTTAGTATGTGTCCAAGGTATGCAGTCTTGCGTACTTTTATCTTGAACTTTCTAATAATTTCAGTTCTTGCTTGTTCCGGTATTTGTAGAAAACACTTAAACCTAACGCACTTACAATCCGGTCCTATTACATGGCTTTGTCTATTTATTTTCTTACTTCACATTAATTCGTCCATATTGTCTACGTTTCTTTGCATTATTTTTCCGTTTGTCCATAACATCACATTTCATAAATTCGTCACTCTCACTAGACATATTTACAACTTGATAACTCTCCTTCCAGGTTTAGTAAACAAACATACATAACCTCTAAAAACCTCTTAACCACGTACAAACTAAATGTATGAACCGCTTCATCGGCGTCGGTCACATTGACATCGCTCCTTTTTTCTCTGTAGCGCTCGGACATGCCTCCTTTTTTTACTCTGTATAACAAATATAAAAATATGTGTTACATCCTGACTAACCTCTTTCATCAATGTAAATTTTTTACATGAAATAGTATTCATATGTTATTGTTGTAATTTTAAATTCCTTCTTGTGAGTATTTCTGGATTACTTATGGTGTTTTGTTGTTTCTTATCTTCAATCTTGTAAAATTCCTTGTTTATAAATGACAATGAATAATCATTTTTTATTAAAACCTTCGTCAGCAGTTATTTTTCTTCCTGAAATGCATTTTCATTAGATCAGGTGTTTGGAGCTCTATCATATAGTGATTTGATAATTCCCTTTTTGATATTATGACTTGGTTTTCTATATTCTTTAGTTGCTCATCCCATATCCTCTTTTGTTATAAACACTTTGTTGTCTTCTTTTTTCAAAAAATATTAAAGGTGTTCTTTTTTAATTTTTATATATTTTTTAGATGTTTCCACACCTAGAAAACCAGTGAGTTTGTATCGAAGTCTAAGCGATCGAATGAAAAAAGTAGAGTCGAAAAACCTTTTCCATGATACAATGGCTATCAGGCATCTAAAACAACGAGTAGGTTTAAAAATAGATTTCTCAGACCTCGAGAGATTAGATGGAATCAATCAAAAAATTAAAAAACTCTGCGTAAAATCTAATTCTACTAGCAAGGAAAATATAAATACAGTCTCCGATTCAGACAATTTATTGTTTGAGAGAAATGAAGATTTGTCCTTGAATAATCTTAACAATCTGATCCAACAAGAGCCAATAGAAATAAATTCAACAACTGATACTGAAACTGACAATGCCGAAACCGACAACACATCTGCAAGTTCTTTAACTTCATTTTCATCAGATTTGGTCGATAATGCAAATAAAATTATGGAAGCAACATTAAAAATAGAGGATACTTCAGAAAAACTCGATGAGAAAATTGCTTTAGCTAAATTAGATATGTGTATTAATGAAGCAAAAGTTGAGATAATTATACCAAAAGATGATGTACCACCGATAGTTCCACCTAGAAAAAGAAGTAGCAATAAACAACCTCCTATAAGCAATTCAATTAAGATTGAGGCAGTTAATACTGAGATCACAAATAAAACAGTTGTTAAAATAACTACCCCACCAGCTGTCCACAAAATTCAAATAAAAAATGAATTTTCGGACGCCTTAAATAATAGCTCATATAATATTTTGGAAAATGCCCAAAGAAAAACATCAATAATGATAAACGGCGATGACTGTTATTCAACGGTTAATGTAAATGACAACATTCCGTTATATCAGTCGTCAGTGGTGGTTAAAGATTCAGTAGGAATAATTCCTATATTCGAGAAACCTGAAAAACAATGTAGTACGATTTATATCACAGGATCTTTCGTTCCATGTGAAAAAGAACCCGAAAAAGTAGAAGAAAAAGCAGATACCAAAGAAACTGAAATTGAAAAACCTGCTGAAAAAGACTCAGATGTGTTAAGAGAGCTCCTGAAGGACCCCGTTGAGGCAGTAAGGCGAAACTTGGTCCCACATGTCTGTGGTAAATCAGACGTGCCTAGGCGACAGCGCGACAAGAAGTTCCTAAATGTTAAAATACCCAATTTAACATCCAATTTGTTACCAGAAACAACGTACGAAGATGTATTTATAAGGCCAAAGCCCTATGAATCGATATGCGATGATTTGTCATCTGAACACAGTTCCTCTACTCAATACGAGTTAATTGATCCAGGATCAGATTGCTATACTGATCATAGCAATCGTAGCTCGGTTACTGAGGAAGAGTTAGCGAATCGTACGAAATTTTATGAACTACTGGCAGATTCGGGGATCATCGAGGTAACTGAGAATGATGATCATATCTACGAATCTATTAAAGTTAACAATGATCCAATCTACGAAGATATTGAGATACCGCCACCTCTACCCAGCGTTCCTCCTCCAGCAACCATAATGGATGATATTAATTTAGATAAAGAATTTACTACTAGGTAAGTAATACATAAATCCTATTAAATCATAATTTTTACTTTGAAAAAATAATTTATATGTCATCTGCTGTACTGGTTGGCGCATAAACTTGTATGATATTGAGTTTATGTAGTTTGCCTTTCAGTTTAAGGAAAACTATCTTATAACTTAGTTAGTCCAGAGATTTCAATGTTATATCTTCTTAGTTATTTTTCAATAATTGAAAGTTTACCTGTGATTATCTTTAGCCCTTTTACGTTCCACGCACATTCCACGTCGACCTATTGATCATGAAAATTCTCCAAAATACAAAATAATTATATATTTTTTCTTTATGTTATAGGTCCATATTTGAGGGAGCCTCCAAATATGACATTCTTAGCTACCTTGTAGATGCAAAAGAAAGAGGTTTAGTTCAAGAAGATGGCTATACTTACTTTCCAACAAATGGTACGACTGAAGACGATATTCCTATCTCACAGATGAGTGCGGTTAGTGATTCAAGTGAGGATAACTCGCTTATATTGGCTGGAACACTCATAGATGAAAAGCTAACAACTCAAAAGGGAGCAGAGGTTGAAAGAAATGATTCTGGTGTTGGTTCGGAGACCAGCAAGAGTTCACTGAGTAAATACAGATCCAAACAAGAGATATTTGCGTTGTGCGAAGACTGTGAGGCTTCACTAGAAGGAGCTAACGGGAATGTTGCTCTGTTATGTAGAAAATGTGTGAAAAAACGGTCAGAAAGGAAAGAAATAATTACTGAGATAGTCGAAACAGAAGAAAAATACAGTAAAGATTTGCAAATTATATTAGAAGAATTCTATCAGCCAATGTTAGTAGCAGGCCTATTAACACCGGATCAGTTGTCTGCTATATTCTTAAATGTGGAAGAACTTTTAGAAAATAGCCAAGCACTAGCCGAACGGTTGCGAGATGGTGTTGAAATAGCTTTGGAACAAGGTGATGAGGACCTTCTAACGGTTAATATGGGTAAACTCTTTCTGGAAGCAATGCCAATGTTACACGCCTTCGAAACTTACTGTGTTCGACAAGGATCAGCTAGTTTACTGTTAGCAAGCCTTGAAAAAGAAAAAGAGCTCCTAAGAATATTTCTAAGAGTATCTCAGATGGAAAATACAATGTTAAGGAGAATGAATCTCAACTCATTTCTTATGGTACCTGTTCAAAGGGTTACAAAGTATCCATTGTTACTGGCTAGATTATACAAAGTAACACCATCTCATTATGATAACAAGGAGGAACTGAAAGAAGCCCAGCATAAGATAGAGCTTCATTTAAACCATATGAACTCACAAACAAAAGACGTACCAAGTAAGTTGTGGAGAAGAATTGGCAGTAGTTCCGGCAGAAGATCAAGTTCGGAAATGGATTTAGTTAATATCAAGTTAAGAAAAATAGCTGTGGATGTGTTGGAATGGAATCATGAAGAAGCCAAGTTTGCCTTAGAAGGAAAACTTTTGTTTACGCAACCTACGGATAATAATTGGAGAAAGGGAAGGACCATTAAATTAACTCCTATCAATGCAATGCTGGTCATAAATGGAAAGGTGAGATTTATTTTTTAAAACTTTTAAAAACATTACAATAATATTTTTCCCGTATAGATCAATATGGTAATGATATATTATCAAATATAAAGTTATTAAATAAAATCATTTCAACGCCTACTTAACCATTTTAAAGTATTTTATCAAGATTAAATAATGTTACTATTTGGTGCGTTATATGAAACACTGCTTTAATTAAATGATTTAACTGTATTAACCAATTTGAGACAGTTTACTGTTTTTTTACTGTATTTGGATCCCAGATGGGCAGTTCCCAAATTTATTTTGATTCTTGAGTGTTTTATGCTGTGTTTTGTTTTTGAAAAGATACTCTAGTTATTGTCCTCTCTAATTATGCAACTAATTTACATCTTACTGTTTTAGCCTTCGCCAAATAAAAATAGTGACAGATCAGAAGAGAATGGTGGTCTATTTTTCTCCAAGACCGGCGTAAGAGAAGCAGCTTTACTACTAGTTCGTGATAAAAATGGCCGATATTCATTGCTAAGAGATCCACTTTACCTAGATCGATGTGTTATAGCAGCAGATCCCGCTTGGCAAAGTTACTTTGAAGTGCAGGAACTATTAGGGAAGGATACGTTCATATTTAAGGTAAGTTTTGTACTTACAGTCCAAACAAAAACTAAAGTAACAGCAGTAGGCAAAATATATGTAAAACAAGCCCAGTTCAACTATTCTGGGCGATGCACCCATTGAATGCTGGAACATTTTAAATACACTGTGAGCTGGCTGCATAGTAACGGCGACTGTGATGAGAAAATTATCTTCAGAATTAAATACCTTGCAAATCCTCTGCTTGTATGGGAAGTGTAAAATACAACGGAAATACCGCAAAGAAATCCTTGAAAATTAGGATTGTTCAGTCTTGCTATAAGAATGTAAGATCTAAACTTTAAAAGCAGTAAGAAAATAAAAGTTAAAATCACTTGAGAGGTGGTGTTACTGTCGAATTATCACGATGTTATGCACGATACAAACTACCAACAAGAAGGTGCTTAGAGTGATGTATGCAAATAAGGGAACTACTCTAAACACAATTATCAAAATACAGAATAATTGTGCTGTCCACACTATTGTTTAATTTATACTCTAATATAACCTATCACCATGCTTTATACAACTTGGAATATTCTGTAAACATTAATGGAAAACTAATAAATACCATAACATACGCAGATGACGCAGTTATATTGAATGATGACTTAATTGGAATGCAATATCTTTTAAAATCCCTGGTAGGTCGAGAGATGAGTCTAAAAATTAATTGTTCTAAAACAATATATGGTATTTAGTCACTTACCAAATCAAAATACACAATTGAAATAGATGGATAACCAATACAAAGAGTGTCTAATTTTAAATATTTCGGTTGTTATCTCATCGAACATTTAGATCCAGATAAAGAGATAAAATGTAAGATTGAGATGGCTCGTATAGCTTTTGAAGCAAAGCTTCTGGCGTTGTATTACTTTTTATCTAGAGTAAAATACTGAGGCAAGCATCACGGACGTGTCGCCACGAGACAGCGTCACGGACGTATCTCCACGAGACAGCGTCACAAAGTAGCGTCACGAAGTAGCGTCACGAAATAGCAGTCTTTACATCGATTTACTACTCTATATCAATTCGTTTCTAGTAATCCTATATTTATTCCAAGCATGTTAAAATTAAAAATTGTGTGAAAAATATAACCTAAAAAGTAAAAAACTAAAAGAATATCCATAAATAAAATATGTAGTAAAATAAAAATAAAAATAAAAGATCGATACTAGAATTCGATTGGTAACGATTATCGAACGGCCAAAATTTAAAAGTCACCATAAATGTCATCAAATAAATAACAATATTAAATCATCTGTTTAAATTTTTATTCTAGACACTTCTTCATCATCATCACTTGCTCGACAACCCCTTTTTGGGTCTTGGCCTGTTCCAGGATTCTTCTCCATTCTGATCTGTTTAGTGCTTTTTTCTCCAGTTTTTTATTTTTAAGGTTGTTATATCATTTTCTATTTGTGCTAAGTATCTCAGTTTCGGTCTTCCTCTTGTTCTTTTTCCTACTGGCATCTGTTTGAATATTTTGTTTGGTATTTCGCCTTCTGTCACTCTTTCTACATGTCCTATCCAACGCAGCCGTCCTATTTTAATGAATGTTATAATAGCTGGATCCTGGTATATTTTGTATAGTTCAGAGTTGTATCTTCTTCGCCATATTGCGTTTTCTTTTGTGCCCTTATATATGTGTAGCAAGATTTTTCTTTCGAAGGTGGCTAACAACGTTTTCTCTCTTTTAGTGAGTGTCCAGGTTTCTGAGCCATATGTGAGTACCGGTCTTATTAGGGTTTTATATATTTGGCATTTTTTTGTTCTTGTGACCTTATCTGATCTTAGTTGCCTAATTAAGCCATGGTAACATTTATTTGCAATAAATATTCGCCTCTTCACTTCCTCCAAAACGGTATTATCAGACGTGACTAGGGATCCCAAGTATATAAAGTTTTTACCCCCTCTATGTTGTATTCTCCTATTGTTATATTTTGTGGCTGTCTTATTTCTGCGTTTTTACTTACGTGCATATATTTTGTTTTGGTCTGATTGATTTTAAGACCACTATTTTGTGCAGCTCGTTCTATTTGGTTGTACGCCTCTATCATTTTTCTTCTTGATCTTGCGATTATGTCAACTTCATCTGCAAATGCTAGTATTTGCACGCTTTTATTAATGATTGTTTCTCGTGTATTGACTGTTGTGTCTCTCAGTATTTTCTCGAGTACGATGTTGAACAAGATGCATGATAGAGCGTCTCCCTGGTGTAGTCCATTTTTCACACCTATTGTTTCCGTTAATTCATTTTGTATCCGGATTCTACTTTCTACTTTTAGAGATTCTTTAATCAGTTCTATTAGTTGTGTTGGTATATAAAATTCTTTCATTGCTTTTATTAAGAATTTTCGGTTTATATTGTCATATGCGCTTTCAAAGTCTATGAAGAGATGATGAGTGTCGATGTTATATTCACTTGTTTTTTCGAGGATCTGTCGCAGAACAAATATCTGATCTATGTTGACTTCTGTCTACAGAAGCCACTTTGGTATTTGCCAACTATTTTTTCAGCGTGTGGCCTAAGTCTTTCATAAATGACGTTGGACATTATTTTGTATGCTGCATTTAACAGCGTGATTCCACGGTAGTTTCCTCATTCTAACTGATTTCCTTTTTTATGTAATGGTACAATAATACCGCTATTTCACTCCGTTGGTAGCTGTTTATTCGACCATTTCTTTGTTATAAATTCATGTATTGTTTTTTGTAGTGCGTCTCCTCCTTCCTTCAGTAACTCAGATGCTATTTGATCCGATCCCTGTGCTTTATTGTTCTTTAATTCTACTGCTGCTCTAATTTCGGCTATTATTGGTGAAGTCTTTTCTCTGTTGTCTGCTTGGTCTAATGGTATGTCAGGGTTTGTCTGTCTCCGATTTCCTTCAAAATTTTCCGTAAAATGTTCTGTCCATCTACTTAGTATCTCTTGCTGTTCTGTCAATATATTACCATCCTTATCTCTACACATCGTTGTTCTCGGTTTGAAGTCTTTTCTGCTTTTGTTTAGTCTCTGATAAAATTTTCTCGTCTCTGTTCATTTACTTAGTTCTTGTAGTTCTTGAAGTTCTTTGTTCATATATTCTCTTTTTTCTTCGGTGAGTTTCCTTTTCTTCTTTGCGTAGTCGTTTATATTCTTCCTCTGCTTGTCATGTTCTGTGCTCCTGTTGCATCAGTAAAATACTCTGTTTTATTTTTGTCTGTTATGATCTGACATTCTTCGTCAAACCAGTCATTCGTTCTTGTTCTTCTTTCTCTACCTTCTATGCCTAGTACTTCTTTAGCTGCCTCTTTTATGATGTCTCTGCATTCTTCCCACTCCTTATTTTGGTTTTCATGTGTTATTCTGTTTTCTAGTTTGTTGTTTATCTTTTCTTTAAAAATCAACCAAATCAAAATACACAATTAAAAATAGTTGGATAACCAATACAAAATTTTATTCTACGAAATGTTTATTTTAGACACTTCTTGCTTTAACACAATTTCATATGAATATAATGTCAGTTCGACTATTGTATTAATGTTCGACAAAAGAGTTATTGGCAAAATATTTTAAGTTGAATTATCATATCTATACTTTAATCCGGCATCCGAGAGGTAAAATTTTGTAACGCTGTTCAATAGGTGGGGTGTAACAAACCCCAAGTTGAAAATATACTCATTCCTATATTTCATTTTCATAATAATAAGTAATACTATAGCTTTAGGATACATTACGGTAATAAATTCCAGAAGAACATTGTCTAATAATAGTTTACTATTAAAGATATAGCCAATTATATGAAATAACAATTTTTTTTTCGAGGAAAAAAACGTGTATTATGACCGGAGAATCAATACATTTCTGTCGAAATTAATAGTATGAAATCAGAAATCAGAATCAGGAGTATCTATCTTATGAAAAAAAAAACAGAATTAAATTCCACAGATTAATCATTGAGTTATCAGCTCTTTAAGTTGGAGCAATTTTTGAAGTATATCACAGAGTGCTCTAAACACAAAAAAAATTCACATGCCTCTATTTCTGGGGTATTTTGAACATCGTTCCTGCTGATTAGGTTTTCTCTTCTTTGCAGGCGGTTTAGAATTTTCACCTAAAATCTTTCGGACATTGCTTCTTATTTCTCTAGATAATCTAGAGTTACTCATTCCTTCTTTTTGATATTCTTCGATAAATTGGAAACCCAGTTTCTTCAGGAAAAGCCTTCTTGCAATGTTAGGACTATCGTTGTTTTGTCTTTGAATAATCTGGCTAATGATTCCTGCAGTGTTCATTAGAGAGAAAAAAATTGTCAAAGGCCAGCGACGACTGTTGCGTGCTACATTACACGTTTCAGATAGCTTCAGAAATAATTTTAGACAGCTTATTATGAGTGTCTACTGTTGTATTATGGTGCAGAGAAGATATAAGTAAAACAACTTTTCCTTTTTTTGGTACATACAAAAGAATAGTGTATCCGTTCTGAAATCCAAATATACTGGAAAAAACTTTTCTTCCTTTCTCTTGCAGGAATTCTATGTGCAAATCAGGCTTATTTTTTCTGTTAGTACCTAAGGCGGTTAAATTATGAGTCTCACGCAAGTTCATCAAAAGATCACGACTAGTGTACCAGTTATTAAACGTTATATTGCGTTTGGTCCCAGACACGGGAGCAACCAATCTTTCTACAATGTCTTTTGGGGAATTGCTAATTCGGTGTCCTCTGAACAATTCAAGCCTCTCGTCAATTGTCAAAAATTCAGAGGAAGAATATGCAGATCTGCAATTTTCCACAAACCTGTCGAAGAAAGCTCTGATATGAGCTAGTTTATCTAACTTGACTCTTTCTTCGCAGTTTTCTTTGTTATCGAATCTTAGACATGAAATTAAAAATTCGAATCGACGTTGGTTCATTGTACAACGGAAAACGTTCATTCCTGTTCCGTCAGTGTTCCAAAATTCATATAAATGACGATGGTTATTTCTGAATGCACCAAACAAGTAAAGGAGCCCCAACACAGCCTTGATTTATATAACAGATTTATTCCCATAATGTGGAGAGTTCTTCCGGCTTTCAGATTTTTCTGCAATTCGTTGGTTAGTATGCTTAACCACGTCAGCAATCATTTTTCCATCAATAAATAGCAGGAAGCACCCAATTGGTGTCTTGACATGCTCGGCGTGATTTTTGATTTCCGGTAAATGTGTAATTAAGTTTTCTGCTCTTGTTCGAACATTTCGGTTATTGGGTTTTTTACTACATTTCATTTTATTTCATTCTTTCCGGAATAATACCAACCTTGTCTGATACTTTTTACATCAGCTTGCTGATTTTTATTCTCTTCCTGGATTCTTGTTCCATATCGGGATAATTGCTGTTGATACTTACAATGTCAATATTGTTTTCTGTCTCTGAATCATCTTAATCAATAAATTTGTCTTCATTTTCACACTCTTCCCCCATACGCATGAGATAAGCCTGCTCTTTTTCATAGTGGCCCATTATTTCCAAATCTACGAGAGTAAAATTATGAATAACTCAATATAAATAGTATGTATAAGATGGTTTACCTCTGAAAATTACGTCAAAGTACGAAATAAAAACGGAAAAATTAAACTTGCGAGTTCTAACACGCGGGGTGTGACAAACCTCAGTCAACTTAAAAGCGACGCCACTTACGGTATATCTAGTTGCCAACTGACCTGACTGCATCAGATTGTAGACAAATATGTATTCGAAATCTATTAAGGCACTGTTGGCGTTTGGAGTGAAATTTAAACTTATAACGGTTATTCTCTGAACTCTGGGGTATCTCACACCTCACGTGTTGAATGCAGAGTTAAAAGAAATTTCTAAAGCAGCACATATTTAATATGGCTTTTTACGAAAAAGCAACACAATTGCTTTTGGTACAGTTGTTTTAAATACAACATGTAAACTTGATTAATTTTATTAAAATCTATAAAAATAATCAATAAATAATAAAATTACTGTATTGAAATATGCAAGGACGCAGAAGAATTAATAAAAAAAACAAGCTAGGAGTTTGTTTAAGTCGTTTTAAGAGACACAGAGAGTCAAATAACTATTTAGAATAGCTGAGAGAGAAGATAGAGTGAGTCTTATCGTGTTAATCACCAACGTCAAGGGAACTTGATAAGGCGCTTTAGGAAGAAAAACAGAATATTTGGTCATATCCTTAAAGGACCTAAATACTAGCTAGTGTGACTAATTATTTAGGAGAAAGTCACAGGAAGACAATGGATTGAATGTAAGAAACTATTTTACGTAACATAAAACGATAGACGCGTCTCAAGTAAACAGTAAAAGTAAAAAATTAATTTTACAAACGATTTTAATGAGTATAGAAAATTAAATCATTATAAAGAAACATTTTGTTATAATTTTAATTTATTTGTTATTTTTAAAAATATTTTAAAATACTATTTCACTTCTATTTTGTAGGCTGAAGACGAAGAACAAACAAGCATGTGGTATAAACAATTACAACACCATGCACAGGGAATGGGAGCTTGGAGAAAACGAAGAAACGCTCTGGCAAATATCATGATCAATGGAATGGGCCTGCGTTCTTAAAATCATCTGAATTATGGGCTATGATCTCAACTGTCACAAATGCAAAAGTCATTGTTGTTTACACATATCTGTTAAATTCACTTAAGCTTCTTTTTATTGTATACAAAAAACGTTAAATATAAAGAGCGGAAGTAAAGTAAACGCAGAATTAACTTCAATTAAAATTTTTTTCAACAATATAGGTACGGAAAAACTTATTTTAAACTGCACTCCATTTGAATCTAAGATCTCTCCACAATCTAGTTATCCTCGGTTATCTCTGTCATGTCATAACTGTCTAGTAAATTTAGTAATTATTTTTTGCTACGTTGATTAAATTTTGACTGAGGGGCAGTGGCTGGAACTGAGTATACAACCAAGTATGCGTATTTATAACTACTATTTATAATACTTAGCTTGCATATAAACTTCACTTGCAGTTTATTAAGAAAATAGAACTACATCAATTACAAAAGTTTGTTTTTGAAATCTTATAGAATGGAATAGAAAAGAAATATACTTTATTGTCACTGAAAATTGTACAATTTTATGGAGAAAGTTTACAAAAAGTCAGAAAGATAACAATAACAATTAAAAATTTACTAAAATCAAATAAATCGTCAATAGCACAAAATAAAACAGAATAATATAAACAAACCATTGCAAAATTTAAATAAATTGCAAATTGCATAATAAATCCTTAAGAACTAATAAGTGAAAGTTGCTGCATGTGGTACCCAAATATATATAAAAATACTGTAGTTACTTGTACAAGGTACTTCTTCACTTTCTTAGTTATTCGTTAAGAAACTCTTCTACTGGATAATATGGTCTTTCAGATAAATAGTCTTTTGTCATTTTACGGGACTTAAGGAAAGATGTTGCAGATTTAAGTTGTAAAGGGAGATGGTTGTATAATTGTTTTGCCGAATATAATATAGGTTTCTTTACTAATTCAGTGGACGGGATCGGTAAATACACATCAAAGGTTGAATTTCTGGTGGAATAGTCATGGTTAGGTCTTGCTGAAAAACATGAATCTGCAATCAAGCTTCTGCAATGTGTTGTTCTTCTAACGCCAAACAGATACCGTATTGCTTGTTTTGTAATTTAAAAATAACATCAGATTGGGCAGATGTACTAGAACCCCAAAAAGGTAGACCATATTGAAGATGACACTCGAACAAAGAAACATATGTTATTTTAGAATCAACGATATTGATCTGGCTGTTATCAAGAAGCAAGAGTTGAAGAGCTACTTTATAGGATAATGCTATTGTCTTATCCACGTTAAAAGAGAGTAAATTAGGGTGGAACCAGGTTTTTACTTTAAGTAGATCAGAAGTTACAGTTGCATGAAGAGTTGCAATATTAGAGTTCTTCCAGGTGATACTGTTATCATCAGCAAAAAGAAAAATTTTTCCATCGATTTTTAATTTAATGATGTCATTTATAAAGATAAGGAAAAGTAGAGGACATAATACTGAAACTTGTGGTACTCCACATACAATGCTTTTGTGACTAGAGTCAGTATCATTTGCTCTTACTAGTTGTTTCCTATTTCAAAAGTAAGATTGGAGTCAATTCAAAGAAATACTACGAATTCCGTAGAAATTTAGTTTTTTTTATCAAAATGTCGTGATTTACACAATCAAAAACTTTGGCATAATCACAAAATACACTAGCAGTGTAAAGATTATTGTTCAGTGCTTGGTAGACCTTATGTTGTACAGAAAACATAGCATTACTGGTAAATGTATTAGATATAAAGCCGAACTGACTTTGTGATAATCTGTTGTTTTCAATGAGAAATGACGTAAGTCGGGCTTTTATAAGTTTCTCAATAATTTTGGATAGTACCGGTAGTAAGGGTATAGGTCTATAGTTTCAGACATTCGATTTTTCACCACCCTTATGAAGAGGAATAATAATGGCTGTCTTTAGCCATTCTGGAAATTTACCTTTTTCAAAGGAATCATTAATTAGTAAGACCAGGACTTCCAACACATTTTTGGGAGATTTAAGAAAATATTTATGGATAGTCCATCAGTACTACAAGAAGATTTTCTTTTGATATTATTGATTGTTTGCATCAGTTTCCCAGCTCCCCAGATCCCCAGCAATGAGTTCTTGTTGTGGAAAAATAGTTGATGTAATATTTTTACTTACATTAACGAAGTATTCATTTAGATTTTCCGAGTTTGGAAGAGAAAAAGTTTGAGCTATATTAGTTTTATTTCGAAGATCGTTTATTATGGACCAAGTTTCTTTTACAACATTTTTAGAGCTTCTAGTCGATTATAGATTAGTATTTACAAATGGAAAGTTTTTAATAAAAATTAATGAATATACACTCCCATTATTTATGATTATTCTTCTTTTTTTAATGAAAGAAGTCAGCAACAATAATCATTAATCAGATACTGAGGAGTAGTACTAAATGCTAAGTGGGACCAAATCTTGAAATAAAAGCACGAATAGAACAGGCTAGGAACATGTTCAATAAATTCAAGCAAGTTATCTATAACTGAAAACTAAACTTAGACATCCGAATTAGAGTTATTAAATGTTGCGTTTGGTCAGTCCTTCTGTATGGAGTTGAAGCCTGGACATTAAAACTAAATACCATGAAACAGCTAAAAGCTTTTGAAATGTGGCTTTATCGCAAAATGCTTAGAGTATCATGGACACAACACCTTACGAATCAACGAGTACTAAACACCATAAATAGAGAGTTAGAACTAATAACAACGATTAAGAAGAGTAGGCAGAAAGCCACTGTTAACAATTACTAAAAGTGGCGCAGAATAGAGAACATTTTGATGTAGTGATCGCAAACCTCCAATAAAGGAGTGCCCCAGAAAAAGAAGAAGCAACATGAAATTTATTTGAGATATTAATTGTGCGAGGTAGGAAGTTTTGTGTTGTATGTTTCCGACAATGAATCTATCAAACTATTCTTGAGCTTAACGATCGGACTGTCATATTTTCCAAACTAATTTTCCCTTAGGACATGCGAAAAGGAAAAAAAGGAGAAATATAACTTATGGCCTACAAAAGCGAGAAGGTATAACCTAGATAACATTCGACATATTAAGGGATACACTTTTTGCATTACGAGAAATTGCTCAGTTTTCACTTATGAGATACTGCTCAGATTTTTGTTTTTGTTGTGTAAAACTCTACAAAACAATATTACGCCCATTCCTTACATATGGTTCAGAGACCTGGACTCTAACAAAAAGTAATGAAAACATGTTGGGATGTTTCGAAAGTGTTGGAGTTATAATAAGTAAAGACGAGAAAGATGATAAAAATACACCAAAGAAAATAAGAAAAGGTGAAAATATAATAAAAGTACTACGCCCAATCTTATGGAGCAAAAACCAAAAAAAAAAGAACAGAAAGGAATAGGTATATCACGCTATGGTTCAGTAGGTACTGACGTATACGTTGAAAACTTGGGTTATCAATAAAAATACCTCATAAACACTTCCCTTAACCGTAATGAGGCACTGGAGAAAATGTTCCGATGTAACGTTACTTGATCACTTAAGAAATGAGGCCATAAATAAATAAATGGGATTAAAAATGCGATGGATAATATATCTGAAAAACAGATAAAATGGTATTAACACTTGCAAAGAATGTACGAAGAAAGGATATCTTTAAATGTTTTCATTCACCACAAAGCAATAAACGAGGAAGGCCAAGAAAAAGATGGATTTCAAACATCCACGCCGAAATGGATATTGAAATAGTAGGAAACGATGGCGACTGGGATACGAGGAGCGACATTAGGCTGCAAATACTCGACTTTCGTTTATTCCAAGTTCAGTAGTCATAAAACACAATGACGTAATTTCAGTGGTTACATTTACACAAGGGGTGTGGGTTAAGCCCACAGTACTACTACCATCAAAGGTTAATGCCTCCTAAATGATTTGGTCAAATAAATGTTACATTATATATTACTTTTAACAAGTACATTGGGTTTGCATTCTTATTTAGATTGGTGCGATTAACGAGAAAAAAAAAATAAAACTCCAACACCTACATCTAACAATACCATGTTCTTAAAGCTGATACGACAGGTCTTCCCATTGTCTGTATGTGCTGTGTTATCCCGAAGTAGCTGGAGAGAAGGTTTTTTTAAGATTATCTTGCTACCTTTTACGCCATCAATTCGTTTTTTCATATTCACAATATTTTTAAGGAAATCCTTTTGGTTATTCACCTTTCAAAAGATCCTTTGACTAAAGCTTTTAAGACATATTCTTTTAACTCATTATTAATCACAATACAGTCACAATTGGCTAAACTTCCACTTTTCCTAGAGCAAACACTTTTTGCTAGCATATCCGCGATTTGATGTTCATATTGGCTTGAGAACTATGTGGATGAACTTACGTTATTTCCTTAATTTGAACCCATTTTTCAGAAATATGCATTAACTCAAAATATTTTGAGTTAAAAACTCAATATTTTGAGTTTTTAATTTTAGGTGTTAATATTCAAATGGACAGTAACTTTTTACCAAGCAGATAATAATGTAATTTAATAAGGTCTATATATTACAAATTTAAATATGTGTCATGTATACAATTCTGCGTTTATTAGAATACCTATTAGTATTTTTAATCACCATTTTTAAATTTTTCTATGTGCTTTTGCCAATTAAAGACGCCTATCTCACATCACTTGTAAGTGTCCCATTAACGTACCATTGGTATGTGAGTTGTATATAATTACTAGTAATTTAGCTGTGATATTGTGGATTTTCCGGTTGTGGGGTTAACTATATATGTTTTATTTTAACTAGCTTAGATGTATTTAATAATAAAATATGTATTTAAATCCTAATTTAAAAGTAAAATTATTTCTTGTAAAGGAAATTTTTATTTTAGAATAAAACATTCAACGTATTTGTAATTGTTTTATTTTTAGATGAGTTATCGGTTTACTGTAGAATAGTGCTTATAACATGGATAGCATAACCAATAACTCAATATTATTAAATATTTAGTTTACCTACAGATGCGTTAAACAATCAAGGTATAATGAGATCTTTCGGACATATCAATATAAGATCAAATATAGAACACCAGCCGATTGCAGTTTGGTTTTAGGTTTTTTTATTAAAGTCTTCGAAGCACTTTACACAAAAAAAGGACTTCCAGGACATTGTTTTATTCAAACATCGTCTGTTTCCTACTTTGTTTTTATCTGCAGAATTTACATTCCTTTCTAGACACACGTTTGGTTTCAGCACGTCCTGTCTTTCATTCATTTATTGTTTTTTCAATTTTTGAAATGTAGTGCATAGCATACGATTTCTTTTAATGAGTAATAGGATGAACAAGTACGTCATCGTTTGGGGCTAACAAATTTTTACTTAGGCGGCTACCAGAGTACTTTTTTAGGGTTCCGGTGCAATAGGTGTTATTTTCCAGCAACCTTGTCCTTCACCTAACTTTTCTTAACTAAATGCAAAAATACTTTGGTTGTATGTCCTCCCGTTATATTCATCTGATGAACTCTCATATACGCGAAACTTCAGCAGCAATCCATCTGGATTTGTGAGCATGTAAAGCTTAATTCCATACATGTGGCGTATGTATATATTGTTTGAACTGTAAACCTCCTTGCCATACCACCATAGATTCCTCTAATGAAAATTCTTTTCCTAAACAATAGAGGCTGTTCATCTTCGCATTATCTTTTGTGTTGACAGAATTAAAGCGTAGACACTTTAAAATGAAAAGAAATCTATTTCTTGACATATATTCTCAAAAAATGGATAATATACTGAACAGCGGGTTAGTTTTCCAGTAAACAATTATACGTAGAAGTTAAACGGTACTGGTATGAAAAAGAAAACCTATACAAATTTTTAATTCTGGAACAGTTTGTGATGTCCTCTCGTGAGAGTCACTATCCGGGTAGCTTTTAGACAGACAGAGACAGAGTTCAAAATAAAAATAAAACTTTATTGTCTTCCTTAAATTAAATTGACAAAAATCTTATGTACATATTTACAATTTGGTTTAGTCTTCTCAGTACCTGGCCTATTTATTCAAATTAAGCTTGACCTTGTCATATGGAACTAGTCTTATCGGCAAGCGAGTGTGTATCTGAAATTTTACGGTAACGTTGTATCGATTTAATAACAGCGGACGATAGGTACAAAGGAAGGAAAGGAACTCAAAACGTCCCTTAAGTGATTCGGGTTAATAGAACACTCCTCGACAGTCTCAACACGACTGCTTCAGAGTACGGGTAGTGAAGAGCTCAACACGCTCTTCGGATAGCGGCGGTATGGGAGACGAAACAACTTGTGAACTCAACACGTCCACAAGCCGCGGTAGGGAAGAAGAGAACCTTCAGTCAACACCTGTCGATTCTGTCTCTATGAGGAAATGTTGCGGTTTATATAGCGGAGTTGTGTAATTAGTTTTGCCCTTTCTACTGTCGATACACTCCTACTTCATGGGTTGGTTCGCGCGCACGCTGGTTTAACGGTGATGGCTTTGACTCATCGTTACAAGTTAGTTTCTTCCAATTTGTAATACGTAGCTTTACAGATATTCCGTCTTTTAGAAAAACTTAAACACCATAATCATTTGTCTGGTCTGAAACCTGGGAAAAAACCGTGTTGTCAATTATAATGTTGAAATAATCTATAGGTTTGCCCCTGTCCAGAATTGGCACTAACAGCTCTTGTTTTGTTGAATGTAAATTGTTTTAATATACCTGTTTTCGTCCACTGGAATTTCACTTGCTGATTAGTCCAAACAGGATTGGAATTAACAAACGAACCCAGAAGATTCCTTATTGACTGGTCATCATCAGGTGCATCTGAATCACTTTGTGTTTCTAAATCGAACGGATATTTATTTTCGGACTCAAATAAATATTCGTCACCACTGCTATCTTCTAAAAGCTGCAATAGTTCTACGTCTGTTAATGCTTTTCTCTTATACTCAGTTAAATCACTCGTTTTTTCTGTAATCCAGATGGTTCATGTGTGGCAAAACGCGAAACTAACTATATCACGTGCTCAACAAATCTTTTAAGAAGGATGCCAGAATAGCTACAACTTTCTCTTGCTAACGCCGACATAATGCTAGCCAAACCTAACCTTCTTATCTATGATACTTACTCTTACACAGAAAATATACACAATTCTCCGATCAAAGTGGGTGGCATCGCGGATATACTGCGATCGAAGTAGTTGGAAATGAATCTAATAATATATGCGTCCGGTTTTAGGTTGACGTTGATTTGTTAATACGCCACAGCACATAGTTGAAAACAACGAGCACATTACTATGTTAACAAAGTTTTTAAATTCATTGAAATCGTCTGGACTCTCACCTTACCTCACAATTTACAATTAAAAGTAAGATCAGTTGACTGCTCCAAGGACAGTGATCAAAAATATGCATTTAACTTATTGCTTCCGCCAACAAACACAAGATGCAGCTCGTTTTTATAGTCTTAGAGTTTATCACCGGGATACACTGAAGATTTGGGCTGGAAAAGCATGGAAAAATTTGGATACCAATCAAAACTTTCAAAACTCCCCTCGAACTTCTGAAACTGTGAAAGTATATGTGATTGCTGGAAAGCAGGCCTTAAATGCTCTGCATTGGTCCTGAATTTTTCTGGTGAAACCTGCAGTAACATCATGAAAATATCAAAATTAATCAAAAAACTCGAAGATGAATTTTTTATCTTTTACCTTCGATACTGACTTAGAACTTGAACCACAGCCTGAACCATCAAAGAAAATGAAAAAACAATAGCTGGAAAACAACTTTTTAAATATATAATTATGCTCAATATTATCTCGCCTACAAATTGTCCGTTGATTAGGCATAATGGGGATACTACTTAAAAAACGCTATCTCATGGATGGTCGGTAAAAGCGTCGATAATAAATTAATAATATTATAACATTGTTAGCAAAATAATAAATTATTATATGAATTTAAAAATGTATAATAGAAAACTAAGTCTAATGGTTTATTTTAATCGTATTCTTACGAGTAATTAAACCAAATAAAAACTGGCATGTAGATAAGTTGGTAAATAAAGTACGTATTTCTAGTTATATGATTATTAAATAAACATAAAACTGAAGAAAAACATCAAGAGTGCTAAAATTTTATTATTAAATATAATACGTAGATGAAGTTTTTTTCCCTTTTTAACATCTTTTACATGTACCTTTGCAAGGACGACGTTTCGGGCAGTCTTCTATTGGTATGCA
Organism: Diabrotica undecimpunctata; assembly: GCF_040954645.1. Taxonomy (NCBI): domain Eukaryota; kingdom Metazoa; phylum Arthropoda; class Insecta; order Coleoptera; family Chrysomelidae; genus Diabrotica; species Diabrotica undecimpunctata. The sequence continues at coordinate 121,662,981 of NC_092809.1, read as the reverse complement.
CTTATTTTTTTCATCTCGTGCATACCCCTTTATACAATAACAATCGTCGTTACATCGTATGTTTATAATAGGACAAGTAGCTCCTAATGTTGCACATGTAGTTTGACAGGCGCTACCACAATCGTAATACTCGTTAGGTCTTGTACAATTAATCCAAGTAATACCTGAAACAATAAAGATATATTAAAATGGTGACTGGGGTAAAGTAAGGGTAAGACCAATTTGCTATAAATAATTAAGAAATAGTGAAGAAGTGCATACATTAACCTCCCTTAATGAAATTGAAATTTTAACCTCACCTTCACGTGATACTTAATGTTAGATAACTAGCGTTATTATTTATTTCATTCATTTAATTTCTTGTTATTATTAATATTATTAATTTTGTTTCATTGCCCATGATCAATATCAGTATTTTGTGTTTTTATTACCTCGGTGAATTTTCAAAATTTATTAAAAAATACAAAAATTTTATTTTCAAAACAAATAAGTTAACCTGCTAAGGACGAGTGTGACGTTTTCGTAACGTTTCAATCAAAAGCGATTTGTATGTAAACTATTTTTTTTTAATCTTATCGATGCCAAAAGTTACGAATTCCTAATATTACATTACGCCTGATACTGAAACAGTCATTGCGACACTGTCTGGCCAATTTCTCAACCGCTTGCTTCTCGAAACATATTAGGATACAAGTTGGCTGATGATAACAGAGAACTGTAATTTTGATGTCGACAAAACCAATAAATGTGTTACGGTACAGAATCTGTAAAATGGATATTAGCCGGAAAGCACTGTATCTTAGATAAGGAAAGAGAGGGGGCGCGTAATCGTATGGAATTAACTGAAGCCTAAACCGGCACCAGAAAGGTTGCCAGGTCATAATTTATTTCTTCAGTAGGTTAAGAATAATGAAAATATATCAATAGATTTTTTAAAAATTTATAATTGAACACTGACATAATGATCAGTTTTAGAACATGATTTGATCATTACATATTTTTAGTAGATCGATATTGTGTTTCAGTAAATCAATAAATTAAATTTAAAATCAGTAGATCTACTGAAAAATCAGTAGACCTGGTAACCCTGCGAGAGGTAGTAATGGGCAACGTACAAGCACCAAACCATGGCGGTCACATCGAAACTGGCTTCACCTTTCAAAGATGTATTAAGTGAGCGTTACCTCTCTCTTTCCTTGGCTAAGCACTGTATAGTATATAAATAGTTCACGCTTATCGCTATTAATAGTCGTAAATTGGAGATTGAACACGTGTTGTAAACGTTACGATTTCGTTGCGTTCGGAGTTTAGAGGTAGGTAATTAAAATATTTCAAAGTTGATCCAGCTTTTTTTATGGACAGAAACTGCATTAAGCCATAGACAAACCAAGTGATAGTAATATACCTAAGTATTTCTGATTCTAAAAAAGAAAGTGATGGATGGGTAATAGAAGAGGACTATATAAAGATCTTAGTGATAGTGGTAAAGAAATAATAAATGAACAATGTACTCACAATAAAAATGAATACAATGGTATAATACTGACTGTTACTCCAATGTGAACTACACCTTTCAAAAAGCTACTTATATAAAAGTCCCCTCAGATTATTTTAGAAATTTCTTCAACAATAACTTTCCAAATTTGATAACTTATTCAATCAAATTTATATCCTACTCAAACAAATCCTAATAAAAGAGCTGGAACAATTTATGGGTTCAATATTTTATATGTCTTTGATCAAACTACCAAAAATTGGTTTATATTGGAGTTCTCACTTTGATGTTACTTCAATTCGTGAAATAGTGAGTCGAGATAGATGAGAAACAATAAAAAAACGTACAAATTTTTCCGATAGTACCGAAATTGATCCGTCAAATTTAGATAACTGTACAAGGTTAAACCCATAGTAAAAAATTTGGAAGAAAAGTTTCGAAATATTCCAAAGGAAGAGATAGTCGTGGTCGATGAGCAAATAGTTCCTTTCAATGGTCAGTCCGGATACAGTACCTATATGCCAAAAAAGCCTCACAAATGGGGTCTAAAATTTATCTGTTGGCTGGTTCCAGTGGTCTTGCATACGATTTTGAAATATATATTAGAAAAATTACCGCTCCTCCAGGATAAAATGATATGGATTCCAGAGGCAATATTGTTATAATACTCTGTAGAAGCATTTAATAACACAATTACCTTCTTTAGTTCAAAATAAAATAAATTGTCTGGGAATAGTACGCTCAAACCGTCTTCCTAGGTGCCAGACAAAATCCTGAAAACAAGAGAATGCAGATCATTTCAGGAACTAGAGTTGAAAACTAAAACTTGCAGAATTATCAAATGGCACGACTCTCGTGCAGTATTGCTCATCATCTTTTCCTCTGCCAAGATGGGTTAAAACAATAACAGATATTGCAGATATTTAGCACGCCACAGAAATTAAAACTTACAATAAATGGATAAGCGGAGTAGATCTTATGAATTCACTAATAGATCTATACAGAATCACAATTAGATCAAAGAAATTTCACCATAGTTTTTTATTCCATTTTATGGATATGACAGTTGTAAAATGTTGGCTTTTATATCGACGTGACTGCAATGATTTTGGTGTTCCACAGAAAAACGAACTGTCGCTGTTTAAGTTCAAGAGTCGCATAGCAGAAAGCCTGATGAAATAAGGAAAGATACTTTCACACATTTACCAAGAAATTAGGTCGTCCCAGCAGTAGCTATACTGATGATCTTCATGCAGCAAGAAAAAAACACAAAAGTGCAGCTTCAAAAATGATTTCTTAAAAGGATATTAGGCTGGATGAAATAGGACATTGGCCCATTGTGATAGATAAAAGAGGACATAGTCGAAAACCTGGTTGTACAGAAATTCCTGTACATTATTGTGAGAAGTGCAAGGGGTACTTCATAAAATGTATTAATAAAAATTCGAATTGTTTTTACGATATCATCATAATTAAAATTTGTCATGCTATTCAAAAATGACGTTGTTGCACCAATAAATATCTGCATTCAAATTAATGATATATCCAAATTATGATAAAAATTAATATGCCATACACATAATTATTAATTAAAATTAAATTTTAAGATGTTTCAGAATAATTTTTAAAATTTTGGAAATTTTGCCTTTTTTTTGAAGAGTTTAAACAAAAAGCAAAATATATAAGTATTTAATACCATACCTCCAGGTGGCAAAGTAATTCCTGGTGGTGGAGTTAAAGGCGTCCCACTACTAGTTGTAGTCTCCAGTGCGTCAACACAAAACAGTGGAAACAGAAATACAGTTAATATTAAATATGACATCATTGTTGTTGACAGTTCTAAATACGCAAAAGGATTGCTTTCAAATAAAAAATATAATTTTTTAAACATATTTGTTGTGTATAAATTACAGGTATGCAATAATTGTTAATATACAGGATGATTCAATCACACATTATTGTTGGGATACACAATAGTTTTTTTATTGAACAATGTACGTTAAATGCAATGTTCATCTACATGTATCTTTCTTCAACAATTTTATGAACTGTGGTTATTCAACCCTTAAACGCCCAACGATATGTATGTTCCATGTATGCCCAACGGTGGGTAAAAAATGTTAACTGTTAAAAAAAACAGTTTGAAATCTGTCTGAAGGCTAATCTGACTCCCATTGTTCAACTGCGCAGCATACTCTGCGACTGAAACAGACATTGTTTTTTTCACTGTGTTTGTCTCACACATATACCATGCGGTCCATATGTATGGAATAAATTTATTTTACCGTTATTATGTAGTATGTGAAAAAACCTGAAACAGGTCGATTTTATTCTTAAATTGACAATTTACAGTATGTTATATACACCTTGTTAGAAAGGGATTTTAGTCCTCTGTTTAGCAATATAAAGTTTTTTGAGTTTGTGCAATCATAACTGAGAAAATTGATTTTGATTTTTTTTACAATTATTATTAAATTCAACTTGACCACCATTATTTACTTCTTGATAATAACCAAGGCGATTTTGGAATTCTCGTACAATATTTTGTATGACCTCGGGGGTTATTTGTTAATTTCTTCCGTTATCCTAACTTTTAAATCAGCAATATTGTCTGGTCTATTAAAATATACTTTAGAAATAATCAGGTATTTTCGTATCTGTTCTGCTAAACATAAGGGAAACAAATTTGAAGATAATAAAATATTAGTCAAAAAGCCAAATAAACAATTGATATGAATCTAGAAGGCTGCTGTCATTAAGGTATTTAAAGTTACTAAAAGACGTCAGTCTAATATTTGTGCGCGTATTAAATTTAGTTATGGCTTATTTGTCCGAGACTCAAAGAATAGACATTTTAATTATGATTGGTTGTGGTAATAAAACAAGAACTCAAAAGGAGGTTTGTGAAATGTTTAATAATAAATACCCTGGTCAACAAGTTTCGCAGTCTACAGTTAGAAAAATTGAAAAGACGTTTCGTTATACTGGACATGTAAAAAATATTGAAAAACCAGGTAGAAATGTTAAATTTACCGATGAAAAAAAGTTAGTGCTTCTAGAGAATGAGGAAATTGCAATGATGTAAGTAAATCATCTATTTTATGAGTTTTGCATAAAGAAAAATACCACCCTTACAAAGTTCAGTTGGTTCAGGAGTTAAATGAAGATGATCCTGATAGAAGGCAAAAATTCTGTGAAACGATGATGGACAGAATGAACGCAGATTTGCAGTTCATAAACAAAATAGTTTTTTTCTGATGAAGCAACGTTTCATATTAACAAACAGAACTGTAGATATTGGAGCAGAGAAAATCCTCACTGGGTGAGTGAGACTCACACGCAATATCCTGAAAAAGTTAACGTTTGGGCTGGTATCATTAACAATTAACTATTATTGGTCCTTATTCCTTTGAGGGCACAGTTGATGGTGAGGTTTATCAAGATTTTTCAATTAACTTTTTAGTGACTACATTACGAAGATTTTTTCCTGATGTTAATCATCCAAATGAGATAGATCTATTTACTACCAACAAGACGAAGTTCCACCTCATTTTGCATGTATAGTTAGGAATTATGTAAACGAGGTTTTTCCCAGTATGTGGATTGAAGACGTGGAACGATCGAATGGCCGGCTGGATCCCCCGATTTGACTCCTCTCGATTACTTCTTATGGGAATATTTAAAATCTTAAGTATATTTTAATGGACCAAACAGTATTGCTGATTTAAAGGTTAGGATAACGGAAGAAATTAACAAAATAACCCCGAGGTCGTACAAAATATACGAGAATTCCAAAATCGCCTTGGTTATTGTCAAGAAGTGAATGGTGGTCATTTTTAATATTTAATTTAATTGTAAACTACATTAAAAAATACATTCTAAATATTATGTGACATTATTATCTTCATTCAACCTAACGTTTTTTTGATAGAGACATTATCAAAATTTTGCATCTTAAAAATCAATTTTCTCAGTTATGATTGCACCAAACTTAAAATTTTTTATATTGCTAAATAGAGGACTAAAATCTCTTTCTAACAAGGTGCCATACGACCCCCTTTGTTATTTAAAATTTTCGAGGGGGTGTTTGTAATTTAAAGGGGATGCTGGAGGGGTATAATATTGTCATACTGTAAATTTAAGAATAAAAATCAACCTGCTTTAGGTTTTTTTCACATAGTATATAATACCGCTAAAAATGAATTTATTCCATACATATGAACCGCATGGCACATTACACTTTGCACACACTATGCATTCATTTTAGTTTAAGTGGAAGCATCGGTTTTGCACTTGTACAGAGAATTTAGTGCGATGACTCAAAGTTTTTTTTACCTTAATTATGGGGTGTGCATGCTCACACACCCCGTCTATATATTTACTTAAATGCTAAAATGTGTGCGTGAGGTGGGGTGTGCATTCCCAGGTGTATATTGCCATTAAACACCCTGTGTTTATTGAACCGAAGGTTTTTTGGGGTCTTCTTTCACCGCCTGTATTGATTGTTGCATGTATATATCAGTTTTCTTAGATCCTACTATTCCACTCTATATCCTGATAGTTGTTGTTTGGGCCGTCTGTGCACCGTCCTTAGGTTTTCATCACACTCTCTTAATATCCTGTTGGGATGGTTTCTAAGGTTGTTGAAGATCTCGTATGCTCTCTCGTCCATTGTTCGTAAGATCTTCTTTCGGTTTGGGTCTCTATATACATACCCCAACGGTACGTATTTTGATATTCCCAGCGCTTCTCTGATTATAAAGTTTTGCAGGTATGTTTCCATGCTGCAGAGGCATACACTAATATTGGCAGGCTGTTTGCAACTCTGATCTTTGTTTAGAATCCCAGCTTACTTTTCTAACCTATTAGCGCACAGAGTTGATTCCTTGATGACTTGGCTTTGTAGACCGTTTGGTTTACATGTATTGTAAACGTCAACATTTTGTCAATCGTTATGCCTAGGTATTTAGCTTGGCTGTCGCATTCTATTTGAGTGTTAAGTAATATTAGATCTCTATTTGGTCTGCCTTTTCTGTGCTGGTACATGACGACCTATGTTTTCCGGGTTTATTGCTACTTTTCATCTTATGCACCAGGATTGTACTCGATATAGGTGACTTTTAGCTGAGTCGGGATCTCTACTACATGCTGCTATTGCAGTGTCGTCTGCGTATAAACTCGGTTACGATCTGGGATCGGTTGGAGTGTCCGCTGTGTATATGGTGTACAAATAAGGCAACAGCACCCCTCCCTGCGACACCCCAGCCTTCATAATTCTGACCCCGGACAGGGTTGAGCCTATCTGGACTCATAACCACCTGTTAGCTAGGACCCATGCAAGAAGACAAATAATCACCTCACTGTATCCATGATTGTTCATTTTATACAGCAAGTCTTCATGCCATACTCTGTCAAAGGATTTACTGACATCTAGAAAGGCAGCTGTTGTATACGTTTTTTCATTGAAGCCCTTTCTAATGCATTCAGTTATTCGCAGTACTTCTAGTTCATATGAATGTTCTGTTCTGAATTCAGTCTGTGCTGCAGGTATTGTTCCTATTGATATGGATTCCTCTTTTAGCCTGGTTAGGATTAATTTTTTGCAATTTTGCTTAGTGATGATAATAGGCTTATAGGCCTGTAATTTTGTGGAAATGTTCCGTTATCCCCTGGTTTTTTAACATAACATGAGCCCCTTTGAATCTATCTAGAAAATATGTTAATTTTAGGATATTAATAATAACATTGGTGATATATACTATCACTTTTGTTGGCAGGTTCTTTAGCACTCTTGATTAATTATTTTGTTTCTTCCGGGGAGGTATGCATAATACCTATTCGGCCCTTTGTTCTTCTTAGACTTCTTTTCATTCTTTCTACTTCTTCTGTGAAATCTAGATCTTCGTAGGGATGTAGTTCTTCCTACATGCCAAGTCCAGCGTGTCTTTTAGCACTTCCGCTTTTTCTTCTTTAGTGTATACGATTTCATTTTCTCCATGGAGGGGTAAAATTGTTTTTTTGTACTTTTGCAACATTTTTAAGAGCTTCCAGAACGCCGATTTGTTAGGGTTTAGCTCTTGGATGTAGTTGTCTCAGATTTAGTTTCTATAAGCTTGTAGTTGTTTCTTGACTTTCCTATTTAGTTCGTTGGCAATTCTTTTGTCTTGTAGGGTTTTTGTTCTGTTGGCTCTAATTCTTTTCCTGTTTTTTTTTTCCTGAATTAGATTTTTTAGTTCATTTCTGATGTCTTTGAACCTCCCTTTTTATGTTGTGGCTTCTTCTAGTTTGGAGCTCTGACTTTAATAGCATTTTGGATTGTTTTTTCTAGTTTTTCACGCTTTCTTTTAGTTCAGCTATGTCGTTCACTATTTCCTGGCACAACATATAAACAAGCAGTGACAGCTCCTACGCATTCCTACAAAACAAAAAAGCGAAGCCCAAGATGCGCGCGACAACTGCAATAATCCAATTCTTTTCCTTTTTTTTTAATTTCCCTAATTTATTGCCTAAACTACGTTTTTGAAAATATTTTCTCATTATTAGAGTTACGGTTAAATATAGGTTAATGTGTAACTCAATGAATCTTTTCTTGGTAGAAATATTTTTATTTACACCAAAGAAGAAATTTAGCAAAATGTTTTATTAATTATTTTACATTTTTTTTTATTTTTTGTAACTTCGAAGCATTTTAGATATAGTCAACATTTTTGTGGCAACATACCGTATATATGATCCCTTAAAATATTTCTAAATAATACATATATGTAAGTTAATGACCAAAAACAAATTCTGAGATAAGCATAAACGTGAAAATATAAGCAAATGAAATCTGTGATACGTGATAAATTTAAATTTCAAACAATATGTATATTTTTAGCCTTTGTTTATTATTAAAATACTTAATAAGTAAATAATTTTTGTTTGACTTATTCTGCTTATGTGTTATAAAAATGACAGACTTCCTTGTTTATTTTCGTATATTAAATATTTTTTTACGAACTCATCAATGGGGTTTGTGTGTGGACTCTTAAATTAGGTTATATACTTTACTCTATTGACTTGACTCTATTATAGTACTGCTCATATAGTTTACTCTAAAAAAGATCCATCAAACCAACACATCAGTTTAGTCGGAAAGTTGCCTGCAGACGCGATCTAAGCGGTTTGGTTCCTTTCTGCAAAACGACACAGCTGGTATAAGATTATATAATTCTTAATCTTAAATGTTATAAGATTAAGTAGTAGTTAGGGAATAATTTCGACGCTGTAAAAACGTGTCTTATTGTGAAAGCAATTATTGTATTCAATATATTTTTTTGAATACCAAAATGAATATTAACCGATCTGCAAAGATTCTTTTAACCATAAAAGAATTTTCCAAAAATGATGAAAATTTAAGTTTGAATTAGGTTAATGGTATTAGTTTCGTTCGCGGTACGAGTACTGGACGTAGACCGGCGATTACTTCGCATCCGCAGTGTAAAAATGAGCGTCCGCGATGACCAAGTTCTGTACTGATAGGGACTGCTACTCCGGAATCTTGTCGTTCGCAGTTACTTAGTCCTTAGACCATTAAAACTTATACACACGCCTTGTACCGAATTATTGAAGCCAACACCTTCTGCGCAAGTGACGTCACACTACGGCAAGAACTCTTAACATTAGATTGAATTTTTAGAAAAGCCCTAATAAAATTACCGAATTTTAGATGAATTTTAATAAAACTCAATATTTTGTAAAAGATATGGAAGATAAATCATTTAGCAAAGGAATTAATGAATATTTTTGAATTAAAGTAATTTTGTAAAAATAAATGTTTTATTTGAAAGTGTACTACCTTCTCTTGTTTGATAATGAAAAATAAATGCAAAGGTTAGAAATTTTACTCGTGAGTAGAAGTTTTATTTTTGGGGAAAAAATGTGTAAGGTAAAGTGGGGTAAATGTGATATACTTTTTGATTGGTTCAACTTTCATTTAATATAACACTGTAAAGAAACGTTTCAAAAATTTATCAAAAAAGTCATATACTTTTTGAACAGTTTTGTATTCATTGTGTAGAAAAAACATAAATAATCTTTAGTGTTGTTAATGTTGCATGATGTTTTTTAAAATCATATCAATATATCACATTTACCCCAGGGACCAGGGCAAATGTGAAGAAAGTTTACATTTTTGTAGTAAATATTATATTTGATAGTCTGGGGTTATTGTATAAAAATGTAATTCAAGCTCTTAACTTGTGTTTTTTTTAGAATTTATTTTGTTGAAAAAATACAAATGAATTTAAACTTTTCGAAAACAATGTAAAGGAAACAAAAATATAATAAAATTAAACAAACACTAAAAGTTTTGTTTCAGTTAATGTTGAATGTTAAAGCCATTAAAGGTAATTGGAAATTCGTACATTCCACGTCTGTCGACGATAGGATCTGGTAGTAGTTTTATAATATCCTGTTGTAGTACCGTATCAATATCAGGATTTACTGGCCATACAAATTTGTTTCCTTGAGGTCGTGTAAATTTAACTATCCACTCATCATTCATATTTTCTGATACAATTCCCACATAATGCTTGTTTATTTTTTTTTTGGGCAATATTTTACCAATACCCAACATCCGACATATACATTTACACTTTTTGTTGAATTCAAATTCTCTTTGTCTTCATCGTCATCATTTGGAGCTATTTCTACCTCTGGTTCTGATTCCAAAAGTGTATCCAGAAACTTGTCGGTGTTATCAGAATCCATGAATATTGGGGACATTGACTCATCCTCTTCGCTGCTGTTAAATGAGAATGACTCTCGTTTATTTCTTTTTTTGGGCTTTGCCTTAGTTATCTTATGAATTTTAGTACCTTTTCCTTTTTGTTGAAATTTCTGTTTTAAAACATCAATAGCTTGTTGTGATATTAGTATTTCAGATCCAGGGCATAACCGTTTCTTATTTTTGGTTGGTGCGTTTGGAAGTTGTTTTACTGTTGATAACAATAAATCTAAATGTTACATTCTTATTTTCAGTTAAACTTATACATAGAATTGATTCAAGTTCGTTGACTCTGGCAGAGATATTTTTTACGTTGTCGGAAGTGGTAGTTTCGATAAGAGCATCAGCAATAGGTTCTTTGATTTGATAAAATACTTCTTTAGTTACTTTAGTTGGTAGCAATACTTTATTACCATGTTTTTAAGTACATCTTTTGCCGGTGCTGAACATTCATTTTTGTATAGTTTGTACAGTTTTTGGATATTTAGATCACTTGGCAAATGTTTACGGATTGAACTTTGGCTTCGACAATAATTTGGTTCTAAACACTAAAGTTTGCGAATAAATGCATGTACTGATGCCTTTTTATCCTTGAATAAGTTGGCTTTACGGTCTCCTCCCCTTTTTCTCCTGGAAGCACTCCACTTACGAAAGACTTTTGAATTAAATTTAGGACACGTCCTTTTTTTAAGCAAAGCGCTGCTAAAAACTCCTTCTGGCAAATACTTATAGATTATTTATCGACTTTTATATGATATTTTATGGTACACTGCTTGGTTGGTTTTAATGGAGTCTGATCTTTAGTCGCAGGATCCAATGTCAAGTTCCTTGGTCGTTTTCTCTTAATTGGTAATGATTGACAGCATTTCAATATGATTGCATCTTGGTCTTTGACAGGACTCTTATAAAAAGCCGTGTGAAATTGTGGTAATATTTTACCCGTCACTTTATTGTATTCAAAAACTTTGGTTTTATGATCACAACGTGGTACTGTTGGTAAACTTTGTGCAAAATACCTAAAATAAAAGTATAAATAATACAAAATTGTTTCTAGCCCCGCGATATCAAAGTCGCAATCTAAAAGAGCTCTTCCAAACACCCATCGATATTAGTCATAGTCATAGATTATACTAGTGATGTGGTTCTCAAATAACAAGAATCCACGTGTATTCGATTCCTTAAAGTCCTCGAGATATATCCAGCACTTAAACCAAAGTATTCGAATACTGGCTGAGGAAGCAGTCGCTATTATAATTATTAAGGTATTCGGTCTGGGTACTCGGATGTCAGCTGTTTTTTTTTTAAATGCGTTTGCCGATTACCAATATAAGCGGATAAGCTAGTTTTATAAACAGATATTTTTGGAGGTCAAATAATATATGTAATAAACTCATGTAATGAATATTTGGTATACAAAAACAAACGGCAATACGACTGCATAATTGATACTAATATTTTTATTTTTAATACGATTCCCCATTCAACAAAACGTGCTTATTCTCAAGATTATCAAAATGACCGATTCACCCTAACATATTTCAGTGAGTGTGAGAACAATTAACGAATTTAACACCTTCGTGACAATGTAACCCACCGGTGGGTCACACCGTTTTTTGCCAAGAGCCGTGCTGGCCCACCCGTGGGTCACGGTCTAATGCAGGAATTGTGTAAGCACTAAAAACACTTGAAGCCTAAAAAAGTATATTTTAAGTATCAAAACGATTTAAAAACTGAACTTAAACATTAGGACATCTTGTTTTTCTCTCCAAAAACAATGATATAAGTAAAGGGAAAAATACTAGTGACTAAACTTAAATTTATATTGCAAAACATAATTTATTTTTAAATGAAGGTAGTAGATAACATAATGTTTAAGCAATAAAACACATTTTAATATTACATCTTACCGTGCCTGTGGTAACAAATCTCAAAAAATAACAAATAATTCTACTAACAGTATCGATTCAGATTACTTAGCCTATTCGTGGATTTTCTTAAAACACGGAATACATACTGCCGGCTGTACATTGCAGTCTTCGCAAAATGTAAGTATCTTACTTGCTTTTGCCGATGCCACTTTCCTACCTTTCTCATCTTTAAGGGTTATGTTGCAATTAGAACATCGTTTTCTGCTTTTTCTCGCATTTCCTTCATATTTCCCTAGCCTATGGCTACTTCTACTTCGTTTTCTTGGACTCCTATTACACGGAACATCATGCACTACTCTTATTTCTTCAGTGGCATTTTCTTCTGTATCGGATAGTAATCCTTGTATAAGTTTTTTCTAAATCATAGCATGTGTTTATTTTTAGCTTGGTTGTGAGAGCTATGTATCACCCATGCATTAACAAATCATGTTCAGAGAATAATATAAAAAAAACCTTATACCACTTCAGAGTTTTTCGGAGGCATGTGTAATAAGAAGACATCTGATCTGAAATGTCAACTCCTCGTTTGGCCTGATTGTAATCAATGATAGCGGGGGGTTTTAGTACTTATTCACCTTGTCGGTTTTTACGTCCACTTGGAATCTGTTGATCAGTGTGATGTGGTAAAGTATTTATGATTAGTACTGGCCGCTTATTTTTTATTTTCATATTGGCCATTTTCGTTCTGCTCGCCGTAAATATGTCCCTTTTTCAGATTTTTAGCGCGATCTTTAGGATTCCCCTTCCTATTACTCCGTAAAGTGTCACAGGTATATGTTCCTTCGGTTAAGAGGTCCTCGCATAGTTTCAAACTTATATAGAATTTATCTATAAACAAAATTCTTCCCGAATGTTTAAGATCCTGCATTAACTCCATGCATATATTACATATATTATATGTATGCCCCTGCGTGTTTGTTGCTATAGTGGCATCATTTTTTCCTACATAAATAAGCAAATCGTATGTATAACCTTCAGTCGTACATATTTTATAGAGTTTCACTCCGTATTTGTGTGTTTTTGCTGGTAAGTATTGACGGAACACCAACCTGCCTCTAGTGGATCGTTATTATTACAAAAATACAAGCATTTCAATAAATGGTCGAATGTGTTCGCTTACTAGCGTACATTTCATTATTTGACCAATAGAGGCGCATTTTTGGTAGCTGATTAATCCCCATTATTAGCAAGATGGCTGAAAATTTTTTCATTTCTGCTCTGTTAGTCTCTGTTTGTCCAAATTTTCAACAGAAACCGTGATCGCAGTGGCTTCGATTGAATGATCTAATATGCGTATCTGTTAGTTACCTCTACTATGATGTCAATGATTGGATTAGTAATAAATTGTTTGTAGATAGCGTAAGGTTAAGATAAATCTAAATTGTTAACTTTCAAACCGGATTGTCTGAAGAACTGAAAATTTAGAGGTAAGTCTGTAAATGGTCCCCATTTGACAGGATTTACTGTTTCTTATACGCCTGCATCGCTTGTCAAACTGTTGTCACTAGAGTAATCGTCAGAACTGTTATTATCAGAAAGATCATTTTTCATCACATCCTGATCATCCGAAGGCCTATAGGATTCTTCAGATTCCTCAAACGGGTCGGATTCTGAGGATGATAGATGTTCAAATCTTCCTTGTAGTTAAGAAATAGAGGGACGTGGATTGTCCGGTGATGCTGCAGTTGGACTTAAATTGTCTGTGGATGTTGCAGGTGGGTAGATTTCTCGGGGATGCTGGAGACGGACTTAAATTTTCCATAGATGCAGCAGTCGGACTGTGATTTTCCGAGGATGCTTCAGGCGAACTTAGATCTTCCAGCGATGTTGCTTCTTGAACAATTTTTCGATGTGCTTTCTTCTGGCCAAGAGCCATTATTCTACGTGATCTGGAACTCATTCTCACAGGTTTGCTACTCCAATCTGTTATTTAACGATTATCTGAAATAAAATAATCTTATGTATTTACCGAATACGGACCTATAATTCCGTGACCACCCGTGTATCACAACAACTGTGAGGAAAAATTTTAACTCAGGGACGTTGTGACCCATCGGTGGGTCATACTCAAAAACACCCAAAACTTAAAAAAACACAATATGTTTATATAGGAATAACATTTATTTACAATTACAATTATTAAAATAAACAAATATAGCGAAAACAATATAAAAAAAATGTTACACTTTTAGGGATGGATACATAAAACTACCCTCGTCGCGAACGTATTAAACAATAAACAAATCAGGAATTGATTAATTTAAAACAGTTTTATTAATTTTTTGGTTCGCAGAATATGGTTCGCAGTTCTAGTTATTCGAAAAAATTCTCGATTCTTAGAAGTTCTGTTCATCACTAGATTCACATGTATCTAAATACGGTACGGCCTTGTTAGCCTTCCAGTTTTGTGGCTGTGCAATCCGTTTTCGTGACTGGTTTTTATCTACAGACATAGGAAAAACATCCATCTTGATAAACAATTATAGGTTTCACTTCAAATCACAGGAATTCTTATTTAAAATGAGAAAAACTGACGACGTAACAACATAGAAATGATATAAGCGGCCATAACAGTTTTGGTTCGAATGAAGTGCTCCTATTGGCTGGCGTGCGTGTAGCTATGTTTGATACTAAGTTTATGTGGACGTAAACAAGTTTGTTTTCAAACAAATTTTTTGAATCAAAATAACTCTGGTCTAAACTAAATTTAATTACAAAACTGGTTCTTTAGACAATAGGCTGTCTCCAAATGAAAATGTTGCAAAATGTCAATTTCTAAATATTGTCGACATACCCCTGATATAGTAAATACAGTCGCTTTGAACATGTATCTAAAATATTGACAGGTAAACCAAAATTAATGTTTCGGTATATAATTCTTATATGGGTTGATTTCGGTACATCCCTGAAGTTTGGGCGGATGTATTGTAAATTGAATAACTAATTATCAAAGTTTCCTAACCGATGATGCCCCGTCTTCGGTAACTGATATAAATTAAGATAATTAATCGGAACTGCCACACTAAAGTTAATCACTTTCGGTCTACTCACCAATATACTGGCAATCCAACACCAAACGCTTCCATCATTTTAATCTGTAGCGTTCGGTTTTGTCAATTTGTGATAAACTATTAAACTAGAAAAAAACTAAAACTGTATTTTATATGAAAGAGCACAGGTCGACGGCCGTTAACTTATAGGTTTGGCTAGTTAGTATTTTTCATATATTTTATACTTTAAAGTTTGAAAAGGTGATTTATTTTTACCAATCTTTTAGGACAAATAATTATCCTTAATTCAGATAAATATGTATTATTATTTTTTTCTTTACATGACCCACCAACCTCTCAGGTTTTTTTATTTAGTGTTGTAAAAACTGCATTGTTCATAAATATTACAGTTTGAGTTAAAACAACTTAACCCTTGAGTAATCAGGTACATGCAAATTACATGAACAGTTGGGTGGGGTCTGTGTTGAATTAGAAAAGAATAAAATAAAACTATTTGATATAATGCACAATATTTTTTATTTCATTTTTGATACTCTTAGCCATTTTAAAACCAATGATAAAATAAACAACATCTTTAGGAAAATGCAAAAAAAAAGTTAGAACAAATGTACTTCCCTTACAAAATTCTCCTAATTTCAATTTTCATTGCAGTCTTCGCAAATCGGTTTAACATGCTCTAAGCATAGCCATTTTTGGCATTTGACACAAAAATATCGTGTTTTACGATTTGGACAATAGGCGCAACGACCTTGTGTATTTGGACGCGGAGGCGCTGGATGTGCATGCATTCCGTTTAATTTTTGGGCGATATTTCTGATATCGTTTTGTAAATGGGGGTCTCTTGCTCTGGTTAGCATGTTCTCGACAAGGTTAAGCCAATTGATTTCAGAAACAATCTTCGTTCCGAAATTAAATCGTTTTTATTTGCATTACATTTATATATGACGTGAGAGTTTATGCCTGCAATGTTGAGTAAATTATAAAAAAGTGACCATTGGCCATCTTCAGGTATCTACGTTTTTGTCTACGTTATAAGCCGCACATTTCTGATCGACGATTAAGTTACCGCTTGATTTTGTAATGTTATAAAAAGTAATAATATTGAGCTCACAGGCATCTCCAGAATCTTCATCAATCGAGTCATCATAGTGAAAAGATGATAACAGCGTCACGACTTTTTTTTCTTTGGGATGTACCACACCAAAGTAATAGATTTGGAAAATGTAAACATAAACAAGTACTGTCTTGCACTAACTTATAAACCAATTATCTATGGTTATATTTCTAGACGATCCAAATACAGCCTCACATATTCTTTCCACTAAATCGGTGGTTATAGTACTAACGCGATATGATCCTGGAAGCTGAGCTCCAACGTATACTTCCATATTTACCGTGTAAAAACATTTGGCGTTCACTAAGGGAAATATTTGGCTGACTTATTCGGGATGTACATGCGAAATCCGCAACGTCCACGAAATGCAAAAAGCATCCCGTCTAATGTTAAGTAAGATCCAGGAACGTAATTAAGTTTGTATTACTGATTAAATTGGTCAAAAACGTTTTTTATTGGTGCAAGTTTGTCTATGGTTCTTCTTTCTTTTCTAGTATTTACGTCATCAAAACGCAAGCAACGTAGCAAGAATACAAATCGCCTATGAGTCATAGTAGCTCGAAATACCTCTTCGCCTGTTCCATCAGTAGCCCAAAATTCTTTGCAATTTCAGCGGCTTGCTTTGAAAACTCCAGCTAGGTATAATAGACCAACGCCTTTATTTCTATAGTATCTGTAGGTCTGGCTTTATTCGGATCTGCATAATTATTTCTTAGTTTAGAAATAAATATGTTTGTATTCTGTACAATGGTTTCGAGAATATTATTATTAATAAAACATTTTCAACACTCTAAAGGATCAACTGCTTGACGAGTATTTCCTTTTGAACCTGGTATAACCCTTCAAAAAGGGAGACAGATCGGATCTGGAAAATTACAGAGGAATTAATTTATTAAACACAACATTAAAATTAACAACCAAAGTAATAACAAATAAACTGAATAAAATTATAACACTAGCAGAAGAACACCAAGGTTTTAGATCAGGAAGATCATGCACCGACACTATATTTTATAATAAGGTAAGTGCAAGAGAAATCATGAGAATACAACAAACCGGGATATTTATGTTTCGTGGACCTTAAGAAGGCATTTGACCGGGTCAAATTAAAGGACGCTATCCACTTATTGTACGCAAGATAGGTACCTGTAGGAATAATTAAAACCATCGAAAATATCTCCTAAAACAATACAATAAAAGTAAAAGTGGAAGAAGGACTAACCAACCCTATTGAAGCTGGCAATAAGATAAGACAGGGAGATTCCCTGGGTCCTCTATTGTTCAACCTGATTATGGATGGAATATTAAAAAAAGTAGGAACTCAAAAAGGATACCAAATGGGAGAAAAACAACTTAAAATATTCTGCTATGCAGACGACGCAATACTACTTATTCTCTCAAAGTGAAGACGATTTACAACGCTGCACTAATTTACTATAACCGCCAGAAAATTTAACATGTTAATTTACTTTTAACATGATAATTAACTAAATCGTCGTATAATTAAATAGCCTAGTTTTTACAGAATATAAATTTTTGCGGTTTTTAATAAACAGATTTGGTTTTAGGTTCAAGCCCTACATATATTTTCCCCTACGTATAGCATTTACTTGACTTTTTGTTGAGGAATACATGCCATCGACTCTGACTTTAGTAAGTCTGTCATAAACTGTCTAATGCCTTTAATAAGTATATTATGTCTCATTTTTCACTCGCTAAAAGTTTTTGTAATAATTGAATATTTTCATATTGAATCGTAGATTTTACTAATGTCGAAAAATATTGCGATACAGTGTTGTTTAATTGCGAAAGTTTTATGTATTTCCGAAGCCACTAACTTTGTTTTGATATAATTAATTTCTTTGATTTCCAATACCACATAAATCTGTTTTTTTTTATTATTTTTTTCTAGAATTTTATTCACACTATAAATAAGAAATATTGGCCTATATGTTTTGGAATTTGATTTGTATTTTTATTTTTTATTTTTTATTTATATAAAATTTAAGTAAATATACTAATCCTAATATATGTTGGAATACCGCAATATGAGTCGTATCAAAACAAAATCGTATTGCTCTCACAACGATGAGAGAACAAATTGAGTTTGAAGTGCGTATGAATATATAGTGCATCTATTCCCAGTTGAACCAGTAAAATAACATAGGGTTGACGATGCTTTTTAAATTCTAGCATATACAGTGATAGATAGACAGTCGATAGATTTTTATTAGATTCATTAAAATGTTAAATAAATATACGCATGTTCCTGTACTAGAATGACGTATTTCATTAAATTTCGTTTTTACGTGTGTGAGGAATTGACCCATAAAAAAAAAGTTAAAATTAGGGTTTTCAAAAATTCAGGCACGATTTTACTTTTCGCCATTTGTGCAGTAAAGTTGAGGCAAAAAAAAATAATACAGTTTGACAGCTGACAGTTTAGGGTTAGTAATAATGGAGCGTTACATAAGAGAACAATGCGTTTTCAGTGTTTAACAGTATTTTAAAATTGATGAAAGTTTGGCGACAACAATGCGTAAGAGTGTTGACGCTACACTCACTGAAGATATCATTTCTATGGTAACAAAGTTCAATTGATAAAAGAGCCGAAGCTTACTGACCAATAATATCGCAGAGAGTTCGTTGAATAAATTTTTAAACATCAACAAATGGGTGCTGATTTTTCGAGCAAAATCACCTTGACGGTTTTATTAATCGTCAAAAATTTTAAATTTGGAAACACACACGTGACTACCAAAAAAAATGCATTCACAATGTATCACTGTTTGGTGCGGATTTTGTGCATTAGTGGATCATACTTCTTTAAAAATGAGGCTGGTCAAGCAAGCTTTATACCTAAATTGGATGTTATGGTTATATAAGATATGTGGTTCCAACTAGACGGTGAAACATGCCATACTTGAAATAATTCATTTGCATGAGATATTTCCTGATCTCTCATTTCGGTGATTAGAATTGGCATCCTAGATCGTGTGACCGAACACCATTGGAGTTATTGGATTGTTTATATAGAGTTCTTCTATAGAGTTATTAGATTTATTTGAAGTCAAAGGTCGACGCCAATAAGCCTAAAATCACTCGTGTATTGAAGAAGGAAATTCAACACTGCATCAAAGAAATTTAGCCACATTTGTGCCAAATTAATTCCCAATACTCTGGAGTATTGTAATTTGGGAATAAGAATTTACAAGAAGGAGAATTTGGACTGAAGGTATTGAATGTACTAATAAAGAATGACTTAGCTCAGAGAAATTAATTTAAAGGACCAGAGAGACACCAAATCTCAAGGGAGAATTCGGGCTAGCTTTTCTACACTTCTACACTTAGGATTGGCTTTGGGATAAAACACCAATATATGGGATGATAAAATTATATAAACAAGGGATAAAATGAGACCTTTAACACAAACAATCAAATTAGATAGGACAACTTGGAATTTAATTTTGTATGGAATGCACTATAAGTAAATATACGAAGTTGCCTAAGGTACTGAATGTGGGCGCCACTCTAGCCTAGCTTGAGAATTTAGAAATGATGAAAAAATTAAGAAACAGGTATACCTAATACAATAACCTGGAATTACTTAAAAAAAACCACTATTTACCGCTGATTACAACTATATTTATAAATTTTATTAAAGAGTTTAAATAGTTTGCTTACATGTAAAAGAAAAGCTAAAATAACAGTAGTGGTGGGGGTGTAAAGGTAAGAGAGGGCCTAATAGCCACGAACAAATAAAATACCACCAGTATTGTGCCAAGTTACAAGGGTATTAGTAAAAACAATAGTCTAAAATCAGGGAGAACAGCGAAATAACTTAACGCTAAAGGTTAGTATTATAATACAAAGTAAACTTAGACTAGGTAAGGTATTAAAGGTAAGAAAAGAACAACCAGGGTTACAATAAATGAATGCATTACCTAGCAAACGCTAAGGGTGGGGTACTCAGCGATAGGACTAATATGTGTCCGAATAGCAACTTAATACCAATTAATATAATTTAAATATTTATATACTATATGTAATAGAATGAGTCGGGTCAGAGACTCTTTATAAAAACGTATTTAAAAAAACCGCATTAAATTTTCCCCTCCCTTATTTAACAACCTATATAAACTTTAATTACCCCTTTTCTATTAAAAAAGCTGGGCTGACGACTCTATGTCCGGAAAAGAGTGTGTGCTCGGTCACTCAGCCGCAGATTTGGCAAAATAAATTTTGTTCACCTCGCCGGCTGAGCACCCGAGAAGGATCCGGCCACCAAGCCCATGTATGCCGCACATGACCTCAGTGCTCGGATTTCGCGAGTAGATCAGTATTCATTTGATCTGCCTTAAGGGCCTAGTCCGCAGTTGCGGTATATAGAAGGCCTGATGGGCCTTCTATATTTAAAATAGTAAATTAAGTTACGTTAAAACGTTAAAGTGAAATAAACTAGATTGAAAACTAAGTGATATCAGAAAACACGCGATTTTTTTTTTGGTCTTCCTTGTAGCTTCGGGACTATAACATGCCTGGGAAACAATTCTTACCCTTTCTCCTTATTCTATGTGTGGGTGTAATTGGGGTGTGCATTCCAGGGTGTATAGGGCCTTCACACACCCCCTGTATATTGTGCTTATTACTATGCGTATCGGGATAGGGTTGCCCCTATTCGAACACTGAACCTTCTGTTGGGTAGGTATGAACCGAGGAGGCATGTCATCGCCTCGCTGTATCCCATTAAATTCATTTTATAAATGAGTCCGTCATGCCAGACCCTGTCAAATGCTTTACTGATGTCCAGAAATGCTGTAGCCGTGTACATTTTCTCGTTAAATCCTTATGTTGTAAACTCTGTGAGACGTAATACCTGTAGTTCACAGGAGTGTTCGCTTCTGAATCCGAAGTGAGCCTCTGGGATGGTGCGTAGTGCTTCTACGCGTCAATAAGCAACGGACCGCTAAATAAAGCATTTGAAAACTGAAATACTATACGAAGAAATGTGTCAATAAAACAGTTACTCACTTAAAAGTATCTTAAAAGTATGACTACCTACAAAAGAATATTTGGCAACAATTACATTTATTTGTTCGTTAAACCACGCAAGGATCAGTGTTCCCTTTGTATGCGATATCAAGTTGCACGTGGTAAAGAAAAGGATAAGCTTGAACCAAAATACCATGAACATAAACAGCGTGAAGCTGCTGCAAATACTTCAAAACAGGTTGACAAACAAAGAGCAACGGATAAGTCGCATTTCATTACAGTGACATTTGATCTCCAAAGCGTACTGCAAATATCAAGCAGTGACGTATCACCAATGTATTATAGAAGGAAATTGTGCTATTATAATCTGACAACTACAACTACCTCGGCACCATAATAAATGAAGAATGGACCAACAACCAGGAGATTAAAGTACGCATCGGAAAAGCTAGATCCACCTTCAATTGTATGAATAGTATGGTGCCTTCTTCAAGAGTCACAACCCCTCTCTTGATATAAAAGTAAGAATGCTGCGATGCTACATCTTCCCTGTCCTTTTTTATGGTGTTGAATCGTGGACCTTGAACAAAGATATGTGCAGAAAACTGGAAGCATTTGAGATGTGGCTATATCGGAGAATACTTAAGATTCTGTGAACTGGCCGAGTCACAAATGAGGAGGTCCTCAGAAGAATGAATAAGAACCGAGAGGTACTGACCACCATCAAATCTCGAAAGTTACAATTCTTCGGACATATTATGCGAAATAAATTCAGATTGCTCTCCTTTCAAGCCATCCTGCAAGGAAGAAGATTTAGAAAACGAGGTCCACGAAGAAGAACATTTAGGTTTAAGAACCTCAGAATCTGGTTCAATACAACATGTGTGCAGCTTTTCCGCACTGCTACAAATAAGATAAAGATTACCATGATGATCGCCAACATTCGTAACGGATAGGCACATCAAGAAGAAGAATAATCTGACAATTTATGAAGGTGCTCCACCGAATAATGCATACTGTTAAGCTTAGACTGAAATTAATGAAGCAACCCAGGAATTGCAACATGCTTATTGCAGTATCTAAATGCCTTGCCTAATTACGTTACGGAGATCTCGTTGTTTTCCGACACCTGCGGTGGACAAAATCGGAATCAAAATGTACTGGGGATGCTATATTATTTTGTTCATTACGAAAGCAGTGACATTACCACCTTAGAGAACAAATTTTTTGAGTCTGGACACTCCATGATGGAGTGCAATTGAAACAGAAAAAATATGTGGCTGTTGGAGAAATTTCTGTAAGAAATGTATTCAAGTGTTGCTACGCCACTGCTAGCAATTAACTTACAATTCTTAACTTCTACCTAGGTAAATTCTCATGAAAGTCCAAAATGTATTTAAAAGATATGTTTACCCGTAGATTAACTTTCTCCGACCATTTCCAAAAATTTCTCTGTTAGACAAGAATTTAAAAGGTCGGTTTTTACCTATCTCTGTATAGAAATATCGGATTTGTCCTCGCCGCTCTAAAATCCCTTGCAATACTCAGATATTGAAAATCGGAATTTTAAGTTAGTATAATATTGTACCCCAGCTTAGCTGGTTGCTCGCATATTAGTTAGTTTTTAGTTTCGAATTCGATATAATTTGACGCGTTTTTGGTTTAAAAGTTTTTAGACTATCGCATAATCAGTATCAAATTATATCCCAGCTGAGCTGGTCGCTTCTTATTTTTAGAGTTTTATCTCGCGCATTGTAGTTATCGTTACATAGCTTAGAGTTAAAAGCTGAACGCTCATTAGTTATCAAGTTAATTCATATATAAGAAAACTTCCTTAGTTGAAGTGATAGTTAGTAGTAATATTTTATCTGTATCAGTGCTTGTGTTTGTAGTATGTCGTGGACTAGTGTATAGACTGTGATCGGGGCTATTTCAATAAAGAACTTGCGCTAAAACTTTGGCTAGATATTATCTTAGTTGTAGTAACATTTAATTATTAAATTACGTATTGTTTGAACTGCTTGTGTTCTTATTTCCAACGCCAGTGGGTGGTCCTTCAGATTGGAAGTAATTACAAGACTTAGTACGCTCTAAATGGTTGCAATATCGCCATCCTAATTTGTTGAAGACTGCATACCCTGGACACTGGACAGTGGACATACTGAGGAATGATAAGTATAGTCTTCTGCAGGTCATCATGCAGGGTAGAGTCGATGGCAAAAAGGGAATAGGTAGAAAGAGGAAGTCATGGCTGCGAAATATTCGAGACTGGACAAACATGACTGTAGACGAATTATTCCACGTTGCAAAAGACAGAGAAACTTTTAAAAATGTGGTCGCCAACCTCCGTTAATGGGGAAAGCATAGAAAGAAGAAGAATTTGTTGAACAAATGTCTCTTAAATTCTACCAGCTGTTTATACTGTGAACAATTGGTTAAACATTTTCAAGTTGGCTCGATCGAAAAGAGGAAAAAAACAAAATGATTAGTATGTCGTTAAGGAACTAAAATTTAGTGATTTCCTTGATTTTAAAAGACTTTTGCTAGCTGTTTTAAGAAAAAGAACAGTTAATGTCCAAAGCTAAAAGGTTAGATGGTTAGAAGTCAAATGTTTTGGATTGAAAAAAATGACCCAGACATAGTCAAATATAGGTATGGCCATTCCGGCGAATATATTATGTGCATTAATATCAGCGGACGTGGCGGACCTATCTCATCAGGACAAACCATGCTAAATGGCGCATACTCGGCGAATCTTTCTATACCTCAACAAAAATATAACGACTTAAAGGAGTTATGTATTAACAATGTCATTTAATAACAACAATGTCATAACAACATCACAATCTTCTGACAATCGGAATCTTAAACTAAGCATAAAACAGTGAGAGTAAGTGGGATTCAGAATAATAATTGTTTTTTTTTGGTTTTATTCGTTGTGGCGTTGAGAATCAATGTTTTAGAATTAATGTTAATAAGTGCTTAAGAGAAGATTTACATTTTTGTTGTTTTTAGAATTTGA
The DNA here is from genome assembly GCF_040954645.1 of Diabrotica undecimpunctata. NCBI lineage: Eukaryota > Metazoa > Arthropoda > Insecta > Coleoptera > Chrysomelidae > Diabrotica > Diabrotica undecimpunctata. Next base: position 121,638,652 of record NC_092809.1, on the reverse strand, counting down.
TATTGTAACGATAAGACTACCAAAGATAATTGAAATACTATTATAGAAATAATACCTCAATCAACCATGGGAGCTTATCGTCTATGCTTTGCCTGCCTCAGTATCCCAAGTGTGAGTTCGTCTTGTTTTATACTAGGAACCAAACCTGGACCCTTAGCTGATAGCAAATAAAACAATTACTTAACTAATCATATTTATTAAAAATAAAAAAAAGAATATTTATGTAGGCAAAAACAACCCTGAAAATGCTTTGCATTAAATAAATTCGAATGATACTTATGGCATCATGGCATCGATGGGCCGCTTGCTATTAAATATCTGTGGCATCCCAATTAAGTGGTTAGGTGCAGTTATTCCATAAATTGTTTCATAAAATATTCAGTAAATCTTCTAGGAATATCCAGTTACTCAATATTCTCCAATAATGTTTCAATACACCCAATAAAATCTGGAATACGGCTAATAAACTAAAATATCAGAAACAACTTGTATTAGAGACACATCAAAAAGGGTTTAATTTCCTTGCCATTTTACAAAATTACAATGAAAGAAATAGCAGATGGCAAGGATAAAATGAAATATAATTATTATTACTTAGTTAAATTCTTTATTAAGATTCCTATATGCATATAACTGGAAACGTGGTTTTGAAAGAAGTGAGGTTACGAATATTGAGAATGCTGTCAGAATTATAGAATGGAGATTACAATGAAAGTACTCACCCCAAGAGGATTCTACAGACCATAAAATAAAGCTTATTATAATTCCTAACTTTTTTTATAAATTTCAATTATAAACAAAAAATAATCCCGCCATTAAAGGTGACTGACAGAAAGTAGGAAGGGACTGCATGAAGTTAGCACAGATGTCATAGGATGTTCCTATATGATGGAATTATCTTTTCCGCCAACATAGAACAGAATATTTAGTCTACCGGACAGAAAGAGAGAGGGTCAATATTTATTCTACGGGACAGAAAGAGAAAGAAAAGAAAGACAGAGGGCGCCAACTACTTTTTGAAGAAAAAATAGTAAAAACGAATTTGATAAAAACGATTAAAACAAAATTAATAAAGAAATTAAAATAAAATAATTATTTAAATATAGAATAATAAAGATGTGATGTTTATAACGTTACAATATGCAATAAAGTCTCCTTATTTGGATTAATTATTTTTTTATTCTTTTGCTTTTTTTGTCAGGCAAACGTAACTGTCTGTCAAACCCGTTTAGATAGAGACAGACAATATTTTTAATGTTATAAATATTACTATCCCAAACATAACCAAACGAAATTATGACAACAAAATTCAGTTAAAATTGTGTTCTTCTTACAACTACTAATTTGGACTTAATGATATTTGCGGGAACGTTGACGATTTGTCATCAACATCGTCATCATCAACCTGTATGCCAGCTATTTCTATCTGTCTCCGTGTTGTGTGGCTTGCATCCAGTTATTGCTAACACGCTTCAGGTCGTCAGTCCATCTAGTTGGTGGGCGTCCTCTGCTCCGTATTGCTTTTTGCCTTGGTCTCCACACTAAAATACATTTTATACATCGGTTGTCTGATAATCTGGCAACGTGTCCTGCTCAATTAGCGGTCTTTCAGGGAGACACCCAACATCTGGCACTCCATAGCCATCTGAGTCACGCGAATCTTATTTACTACCTTTTTTGTGAGTGTTAATGTTTCCGCTCCATAAGTGAGTACAGATAACACACATTGGTCAAAGATTTTCCTTTTGAGGAATATGGGTAGATCCGATTTAAATACATAGTTTAATTTACCAAACGCTGCCCAGGCTAATCCTATGCGACGTGGGAGCTCACATGTCTGGTTATCTCTGCTTAACAGAATTTCATGACCTAGGTACTTGTTTGATGTAGTCTGCACAATATTCCTTCCATCAACAGTACTATTTCGATTTAGCACAATAATGACTAATCTGGTGCTAAATCGACGATTTGTACTAATTTACAAAGATGAAAATAATAACTCCTTGAACAACTGCTTCTATCTATCTATCTATCTAATTAGCCTTCTTTGATCCATATTTGGACATAGGCCTCTCCAATACTTTTCTATTCTTCTTTGTCTATCGCTACAGTCATCTACCTAGAGCCCACGTGCTTCTTGATATCATCTGCCCATCTCATTTGGGGCCTTCCTCTGCTTCGTTTATATTCCCACGGTCTCCAACTTATAAGAATTTTGTTCCATCGGTCTTCTTTTTGTCTTATATTGTGTCCGGCAAATCTCCATTTCAATTTTGCAACTTCTTGTCTAACATCCCTCACTTTTGTTTTCTCTCTTATCCATTCGGTTCTCTTTTTATACATTAGTCTTATGTGCAATATTTGTCTTTCCATTGCTCTTTGGGTTTTTATGATTTTGTCCATGTTTGCTTTTGTAAATATCCACGTTTAGGAACCATAAGTGAGAACAGGGAGTATGCATTGATTGTATACTTTGGTCTTAAGATGCTGTAGATATCTTTTGTTTTTAAGAAAGTAGCTTAACTCGTCTTTTGATCTCTGCTGTTTGGTTTTCTTTGTTAAGTTTTATATAGTTTAACCCAGATATTTATAATCCTGAACTTGTTCTATTTTATATTGTTCGATCCTCATTGTGATGTCTTCATCTGTATTTGTTATGATTTTGGTCTTGCTGAAGTTCATATTAAGGCTTATCTTTCCAGCTTCTACGTCCAGTTCTTCCATTATTTCAAATAATTCTTCTTTTTTATTGGTTATCAATGCGATGTCATTAGCGTACCTTAGATGGTTCAAGCGTTGTCCACAAATTTTTATACCTTTTTATTCCAATTCTAATCTTTTAAAAATATCTTACAGAGTCTGATTGAAAAGTTTCGGTGATATTGTGTCACCCTCTAGTTATTTTTATTGGTTTTGTTCCTTTATATACTTTAATTATTGTTTTGGCTTCCTTATATATATATATTGGCTATTAGTTCCGTATATTTGTGGTCAATTCTGCTGTTAATCAAAGAACTTTTCACTGCCCAGTGTTCGACACTATCGAAAGCCTTTTTGAAATCTATGAACGATATATATATATATATATATATATATATATATATATATATATATATATATATATATATATATATATATAGAGGAATGTGGTATTCATTTGCTCGTTCTATAAGTATTTTCATACCTAGTAAATGGTCACTTGTGCTGAATCCCTGTCTAAAAGCAGCTTGTTCTTTCGACTGGTATCCGTCGAATTTTGTCGTCAATCTGTTGGTTAAAATTTTTGTTAGGAGTTTATACATTACATTGAGGAGTGTTATAGGATGGTAGTTTTTTTTATATCTGCTTTATCCCATTTCTTTTGTAGGATAACACAAAGAAAATGAAGAGTATTAATTACCAATTTTCCACCATATTTCAGCATCTCTGCAGTTATTCCATCTTTTCCAGGCGATTTGTTGTTTTTCATTTCTTTCAATGCCTTCTTTATTTCTGATTTGCTTATTTCTGGCTGTAGCTCTGAGTTGACATTTTTTATTTTAGCCTTAAGTTGGTTTTTAATTTCTTCTGGTGGTTCCTTTTTTGTATATAATTCTGAGTAGAGATGGTGGATTATATTTATGATGTCATCTTTAATTTTTGTTTCTACTCCGTTTGCATCTTTTATTTTATTTACAACTACTTCTAGTAACAATAATTTTGTGTAAAAAAAGACATTTTATATAAGCATAATTTAATTTAAAATGACAAATTTAACCTTTTCTCCATATTGACGATTCGTAAAATATGTCACAGCCTTTTCTTTTACATTTTAAAATAAAATCCTTACCTGTAAATCAGGTCGGGAATTAAATTTCTTTATTGAATGTTGAAGGATCGTGAGGCGAAGAAATATCTGAAACCCACTTCCTTCTACTTTTGTGAACCGACAACGTAACACAACTAAAAAGGTGGAGGAATTTCTGGGTTTTATAGCGATAAAGCCTGTTGCGAAAACTCGTCACGTGCGCGTTACAAAAACTGAGGTTAATATTTTTTATTAAATGTACCTAGCTGATGTGTTGACATAACAATATTCTTTAAAGAACATGTAAGTATATTTCCTTGTATTTTATTCTTACATGCATATAAAAAGCATCAAAATATTTAAATATTACGTAGTATTTTTTGTCACGGAATTCAGAATTTTTTACCTTAAAAAATTTTGGCTTTGAAATTATGCGTTGAAGCTTGAAGTAAGTGTTTTTTTTTCTAATTTGACTTGTGTAATGCCATTGCATATTTGAATGAGATTTTGAATTCTGATAAACTTTTTATAATAACAATTTTAGATATTGTCAAAAATAGTAAGGTCACTTTTTATGCTGATTATTTTTATGCGAATGTAAAGTTGTGCGGTTTGTGTTTCATTTAAAAATTAATGTACAAATTTCGATTATTAACTATTATAATTAAATACATATTAACTATTCACATACAGATATCAGTAAAGTGAGCGTTTGCAATTCGGGGATTCCCTTGTTACATGATGTCCCTATTACATCATTGCGAGTTTCGCATTGAAAGGTATGTTATTCAATCAACGGTATAACCTATTATTGTTTTAAAATAATTTTTCTCTTATCGATGCTTCGTTTTATAAGTTGTTTAAAATTTTGCTGACTCCAAGTTGCAGCATAATAAGCATCACGGTTTTCGGAATGAAACGTTTCAAGTGAGCGTCGTAAAGTTTTAGTTTACATTAGAAGAGGTTTACATCTAAATATCGTAAGTCTAACTTGTTTTTTAATTCTTTTTTTATTAGGATTTTATTAGTCCCAATGGAGAAAAAAAAACATCAAAGTAAATCAATTTCGTTGCAAACGAAAACTGCAATTTAAGATCGCTTGAAGAAGAATGAAGTTGCTATAAGAAAATCTATAATTTCTGGTACGTAATTAAGCGCCAAATTTCCATCTTACTCAAGGGATATATTATTAGAAAGAACATAAAAATGGACGCAATATGGATTGAGGAACTAATTTGAAGAAGAATTTTTATAAGTGGTTATTTAATCTTGGAAATAGCTCCTCAGTTTTATGAGTTAATGAAACACTCAGAGCCACTAACTTCCACTTCCCAAGCTGGTAAAGAATTTTCAGCTAGGAAAGGATGGCTAACCGTGTTTATCAAAAGAAATGTACTTTATAATATCAAGATTACAGGACAGAGTGCTACAGCAGATGAAGCAGCAGCAACAATATTTCCACAGGAGCTAGCGAAAATGATTGAAGATGGGGACTATTGTGCCGATCAAGTATTTAACGGTGATGAAACGGGACTATATTGGAAAAAAATGCCTAACCGTACTTACATCGCTAAGCATGTAAAAACTGCAAGTGGACATAAAGCAAGTTAGGATTGAGTAACATTATTACCTTGTAGCAATGCATCAGGAGATCGGTGTTGAAACCGCTCTTAATCAACCAATCTCTTAGACCACGTGCTTTAAAAGGCCAAGATTTAAAACAACTGACAGTGCATTGGATGGCTAATAAGAAAGCCTGAGTGACAACAGCTATTTTTACAGAATGGTTTAATAATTGTTTCGTGGCAGAAGTAGAAGCCTATGTAAAATCTCTCGATTTTATTTTTATTCTAAGTTTTAATCGAAGTTTTATTAATTATTGAAAATGCAGCAGGTTATCCACACTTCTTCTTCTTCTTTAAGTTCCATCTTCTATCGAACGTTGGAAATCATCATGGCTATGCGAACTCTGTTGACTGCCGCTCTAAAAAGTTCTGCACTACTGCATTCAAATCCATGATATCCTTAAGCCAGGATATTCTTCGTCTTCCCACATTTCGCTTTCCTCGGATTTTGCCTTACCTAATAAGTTGTAATAATGCGTATTTTTGCCCTCTCATCACATGTCCTAAGTACTCAAGTTTTCGTCTTTTGTTAGTTAATATTATTTCCGCCTAATTTCCTATCCTTCTAGTTACTTCCACGTTTGACATTCTTTGAATCCATGATATTCGTAGGATTCTTCTGTATCACCAAAATTCAAAGGCGGCCAACTTATTCAGATGGACTTGTAGTGTCAATGCTTCCAAGCCATAAAGAAGAGTAGAGAACATGTAACATCGAAGCATTCTCAGGCGTAGATCTAACCTTATATCCCGACAACAAAGAAACTTTTTAAGTTTAATGAATGATGCACGTGCTATTTCAATGCATTTCCTAATTTCTCTGGTTTGGTCTACATCTGATGTTATCCATGTTCCTAAGTATTTATAGTTATTAACACTCTCAATTGCAGTATCTTCAATAGTCAGTTGGATATTTGCATGTGCAGATTTAGTCATGATTAAAGCTCGGATTTATAGGCAACAAAAATTGAAGAAAAAGGCGCCTATATAGGCAAAGATATTTATTAAAAAAGGCAGGAATATTAACATTTAGGCAAAATATAGGCAATAAAGGAGTATAACTTATTATTTATTGTACAAAGTGAATTAACGTAATATTTACTTAAGGCAGGTATATTTACACATCATACATAATCATAACATTAGTATAAATAAACTAGTAACTAAATAACTGTAAATTAATAATTAAACATTGTAACCACTTAAAATTTTATCATTAATAGAAACAACTAAATGTTTTTCAATATTTTCGGTCTTAAAACTATGTCTTCGATCACTTAAAATTAATTTGTACATTGAAAACGAACGTTCGACATCGACAGATGTAATTGGAGCATATTTCAGAGCGGATAATAAATCTGGTATAATTTGAAATTCCTCGAAAATGTCCAATTCAAAACTTTAGCAACATTAGATAAAAACGAAAAACATTCATTTAATTTTTTTTTTAATTAATTGACCCTTACTTCCAGGTGCCGCTTTAATTTTCGTCTTTAAATTATCTATTAATTTTACTGACTCACATAAATTTATCTCTTGTTTTTCTAATAAGGTAATTGTGGTAACTATTAATTTATAATTGTCATTGATATAAGCGAGTTCCTGTTTCAATTTGGGATTTTTTAATATTTTTTTTCTTCTCGAATGGCTTCGGAAATATCATCATCAAATTCTGACATAAATAATTCTATTTCATTGCAGTGTTCAAAGTAAAAAAAAACTGCTTCGAGCCAGGTTCCCCACCTTGTAATTACTGGTTTAGGTGGCAAAGGGACACCGGGAAGTCTTTCTTTATATATTTGCACCCTCAACGGAGCCTTTACAAAAACTTTTTTCATAAAATTTTTAAAATTATTTCCAACGGAAACAGATTTCTTATTTCTTCAGCAATTCTATTTACCCCGTGGGCTACACAAGTGCAATGAATTAAATTAGGATAAAAAATCTTTAAATTAACAGCAGCTTTTAACATATATGCCGCAGCATCTGAAAGCATTAAAACTATTTTATTCACTGGTATAGCGTTGGGTAAAAAGAGGTTTGTTAAAATATCTTGTATAAATCGACTTATTGTTAAATTGTTTGTTTTTTCCAATTCTTTAACGGCAAATAAATAAGGTTTTCTCGCAAAGTTTTCGTTCAAAATTCCAATCATTAAATTAGCTACATACCTGCCGCATACATCTGTCGTTTCATCCACGATAATATACAAAAATTGCCCTCTAACTCCTTCTTAATTTTTGAAATACATTCCACATAACATTTTTCCACAGTATGTTTTTTCAATGTACTCTCGTCCGGTAAGGATTTATTAAGATATTTTTTGAAAAAGCATTTAAAACTAGGGTTATTAACTTTATATAGAGGAATGTTGGATGCAATCATCATCTGGCATAAATCAAATTTAAATGCGTCTTCCTCCTTTTTTTTGAACTGCTTAAACTATCCCGCAGAGATATTTGGACTAACTTAGAGGAATTTAATTTTTTCAAATTACGTTTATGAAGTGGGGTTCCACAATGCTGGTCAATAAAGTACTTTTTTCTACTCGCTTTAGAATTTAGTTATGTTGTGGGACGAGAAAAAAAGAGAAGAAATAAAACTTACCGATTTGCCGCATAGTTTACAAAATGCTCCATCTCCTTCTAGAGAAAGTTCCGAATAAGTTGCGATCCATAGCCTTAATTTAGATGTCATCTTTTCACACAAATGTCTAAAACGTTTTAAAACGTGTTTTTTGCTTTTCGGTATACGCAACAAAACTAAACTAGGATATAGCAATTTGTGACTAAACTCTGATACAGTAACCGACTGTACAACTGATAATAAACTAATAAAGCTTAGGGATTTCCAAATAGTTAACCCTCAAGTCTCGATCAGGTACATTTTCCTAGAAATCTGTTATATAAACAAACCATTGATATTTTATTATTGACCCAAAATTTTATTATAGAATGGTTTAGTAATAGAATAATATCATGGGTAGTACCATGTAATTTTAAAAACGGCACAAATAGGCGGAATTTACGAAAAAATGCAAAAAGTGCAAAAAACAATTATAATAGGCAAAATAGGCAAAAAAGGCATTTTGCCTATAATCCGAGCTTTAGTCATGATCATGCATTTAGTTTTCTTTAAATTTATCTTCAGTCCGTACTCATGACAGCGTTCATTAAGGCGTTGCATTACGTTCTGTAAATTATTGTTGTTATCCGTCATTATTACTATATCGTCTGCAAAACGTAAGTTATTTAAAACTTCTCCATTGATAGATATACCTTCTATTGAGTCTGAGAGCGCTTTTTGAAATACCGCTTCACTGTAGACATTGGAAAGTAGTGGGGACAGCATGCAACCCTGGCGGACTCCTCTCTGTATTTTGATATTTTGGGTGTACTGGTTGTCAACTCTTACTCCACACTTAGAACATCCAAATGCTCAAATAGTTATTCTTCCGCCCAATGCAACAAGGCTTATTCAGCCATTAGATAAAAGCATAATTGCAACGTTTAAAAAATATTACATAAAGGCAACTTATAATTCCAATGTGAGTAAACTAGAAAATGTGCACCCAACAGTAAAAGACGTATGGAAGCAATTTTATATTTTTGATTGTTTAATTCATGTTGCTTCTGCTTAAATATGTCGTACGGTTGGTTCACACTCCACAGTATCCTGGATACCTGCATGGTTACCAGCTACCGCTCGAGAAGAGGAACGAAGGTTTTTCGATTCCATGTTCTTATTAATTGAGAATTTGATTAACACTAACCGTTGGCAGACCGGGGGGCTCCGCTGTTAACAGGAAGCTACTGTCAATATAGCTTAGATACTTTAGCAGTTCGAAAATTTCTTACATATTATATATGAAGAATAAGGGGAAAAACAAACGATGTCCATTTTATAAGAATTTCAGGTATACAACGTATTATGTTGACATCCGGTCTCAAACACGTGCTAAATTGTACGAGAATAACACCAACGGTGTGTAAATAACAAAGCATTAGAAAATACTCATACTGGTTAAAAATAAACGTTGTCCACGCGGTACTGGTTAACAACTGACGTAGTCCAACTAGTTGCCTAGCAACGACGGTTAACCGGGCGTGACAATCTTTCATGTTTGGTTCTTTTCGTGGCAGTTTATGTCAAGATGAGTTCAAGTAAAGAGTATTTGTGTGACGATATGTTAAAGAAAACTAAGAAACGAAAGAAAATTGGCTGAACTACAGATGTAATGAAAAAGTTGAGGTTGCAGACTTACTAGTTAGGAAGTGATTGTAAGTGGAGAAGATTGAAGTGTTTTGAAAACACTACTGCTTAAGAAAGGCACAACATATTTAACGCATTCAATCAACTAGGATCAATAGGTGCTTAAAACATTTATATATAGAATTTTTCATATAAAAATGATTGCACGTCATTCAAGATTTACGACGTCAGAACCCCACAGCGTTGCCAAAACATCAAAATAGTTAGTAAGTGAGGATTTTTTAAAATATCAACTATTTGTCAAACTCTTATATTAACAGTAAATACACTTAGTTTTAAGACTACTGCAACACACTTAAATACACAAGAAAACATTTTAATACAAAATTATATATTCTAAATTTTAAACTCACCTCTTTTAGAGCATTAATCGTAAAAATGTCCCGCCATTATTTCTTGTTCAAAATATTCTATCTTATATAAAAGCTTATCAGCTTTCCACAGACTATTTAGTTGTTTTGGCATAGCACAATCACAATACACAACAATAATTAGTTTTTAAAGCTATTAATTTAAATTTAATATATATTTATAAATACAATTTATTAATGTATAATAAATTATGATCAAATTGTGTGAGAAATCAAAACATAAACAAAATTCTTTATCTAAAAATGCGGCAACACTTTATACAATTTTGCCACACGCTGAACTGTCATTAAAATTTGAACTGGATCCGTATCAGTTGGATACAATTGTCTAATCTATTTAATTAAAATTATTATTTTGTGGAATATTAGACTTAAAGAGTTATATCATAAAATTTATATTATTAATAATAACAAATGTTTTTGGTTATTTAATCAATATAATTTTAAAATTCCCAATATAATGATGATTACATTTTTTTTGATTATTATACCATGTTGACGCCTATGAAAGATCGAGCAGTTCCGTATGGGTTTCGTATTATTAGCTGTGTTAGGAAAATTTGAACTCTAACGTTGACGTTGTGGAATTTTTAAATATAAGTGACGACACTTTATATAAATTCTGACGTGCAACGTTTTTACTTTGAAAAATGGTATAGCTGGCTTGATTGCTGCATTACCAGTTGTAAGACGAAGGTCACGACAAATTTATGGAGAACAATATCATGATGCTACCTATCGGTACAGAGTACGAGTAAAGAGAAAAAACAAAATAGAAGAAATATCTGTCTGCAGTATTGCCTGCAGATAACGATATCGCGGAAGAGATTAAAGGAAGAATTCAGGCAGCAAACAGATGTATGTACAGCCTCCACAATACTATTAAATCTAAAAGCCTAACACGAACATCAAAGATTAGAATATATAAAACGGTGATTAGACTGTTGCTCATGTATGGGTGTGAGACGTGGACCCCGACCAAAGAAACTGAAAGAAAACTTAGATGTTTTGAGAGGAAAATCCTCAGAAGAATCTTTGGGCCTTATCACGACATTAATAGCAACCAATACCGAATGAGAACAAATGCTGAGGTCAAGCAGATGTATAGAGCGAGCGATATAGTCCAAGAGATTAAATCCCAACGTCTTAGATGGGCTGGCCATGTCCATAGACTCCCTAATAACCGCCTTGCCAAATTAATATGGGAGGAAGCCCCCACAGGAAGAAGACCCTTAGGACGTTCACGAATGCGATGGAGAGACAATATATAGTCAGATCTAAGAACAATGGGGCTGCCCACTGACCCAACTATTATGGACGACCGTTCAAGATGGAAGCAAGTTGTGCAGTCAGTCAAAACCCACTCCGGGTTGTAGTGCTACGAGAAGACGAAGAATAAGTATTGCCTTTCTTGCAAGGCATGGTATCACTAAATCTAAGCTGGTCCACATTCAAACCTCACTGAAAACTTCCGGAATTACTCCTGTCGACAAAAGAGATTAAAGAAGTTTTTTTTTTTGAAAATTTGTAGTTTGTCGCTGTATTTAAGTGAAGAGTTGAATATTATGAAAATGAAAATGATTCAAACGTTTAAAGAAAAGTATCCTGTTGCATCTGTTTCGTATAACACTAACCGAAAAATTTTTAATAGCAAGTTTAACATTTTATTTGGATACCCTAGGGCAAGTGTAATGAGTTTATTGAAAAAATCAAGACTCTATATTCTCTTGAAGAAGCAGCACAGATAAAAGCTTTATCTATGGACAATAAATTGCACAAAACTCGTGCTTCAGTTCTCTATGATAGAAAACGAGCTGTCCAAATAAAATCTAGGAGAACTTTTGAATATGTATCAATTATCATGAACTACCAGAAAAACATTTCGCTACACATCATCAGCACTAACTTTTACTTCTTGTCAGGCAAAATGAGACCATGTCCTGTAAATCGTCTCAAGACGTGATATGTCCGTTACATAAAGAAGGCGATCAGCTCCAGTGTGACATCTACAGAGGTATAAATAACCCTGTTAACAACTGCTTAACTGTTACTCTACTTATAAATAATGCTCCTAGTTCTGAATAATAAACAGTCGTGATTCCCTAATATCATTAGTTTAGTTTAAGTTTAACTTATTTTATTCTCTTTTTTGTTATTAAACATGTACATACCTGTATTGAACATTATATACAAAACTTAAGTATAGGTAAGTGAATCCCATGTTTCTTAAAATTTTTGCTTCAATTCGTTGACTGACCGGGCAGGATGTTTTCTTCATGCTTTTTTACTCCCCGTCACAAAGTTCTTGTCAAGGACAAGTCGTGACTCTTATAAACTTATTCAAGAAGTAGAATAACATGGTCTTTATTAGAAGATATAAAACTCTTTTTTGGTGTATGAAACCCTGCGTCGTTCTGTTGGAAGACAACATCTTATACTGATGTTAAATTTGGGTAATAAACAGTATAATAGATTTTTTTTCAAAATCCTCAAATTATTGTATGCTCCTATACCTTTTGACGTCTGACATGCTCCTCCAGAGCATGACAGACGTAGAGAATTTGACTTTTCTTTTGACGCATTCGGGAAATAACCTCAATTTTTTCTGAGATTGACGCCTTCCCTACTATCTCCAATACACACTTTAAATCTGGACTTATCACTCCATTGTATTCTATACTGAATGTATCCAATATTTGTGTTATTTTGACCATTTTAACTTATTTGTCTCTTTTTTTCATGTTAAAAGTGTCTTTTTCTTAGCTTAAAATAAGAGAAAATTTTTCAAAAACTATTCGTACTGATTTTTTTACTATATAACTTATTTTATAAGTACCAAATCCTTATTTGTAGACCTCTCGGTAATATTTTGATCTAAAGACGTGTCTTTCAACAACGTCACTCCATAAAACACTTTATGTAGTGCATCTTTGAGATTTTTCACTATAATGCATCTTAATGCTCTTTAATCGGCTTTGGTTATTTTACTTTTCCCTTTATTTCTAGGGTTTGTAACAACCAAACTTGTAGTTTTGTATCTTATCACTATATCTCCTACAGTCAAAATATTGCATTTTTCTGCGAATATTATTATAAAATTCATTTAACCAGCCATCTCAAAGTTTGACATAAAACACCTACACCGGATCGTAACAATTGCAACACATTTACAATTTCTTGAATTGGAATTAGAATTCACAGCATCAAAAAATGTAATAATGAATGAACAAATTTTCTCATTGATAGTTTTACCTCTACACATTTTAAAACTCCCAAACGGAAATAAGCTTTACAATACCACAAAATACATTTGGCATGAATTATTAGTAATATACAGTTAATCGAGTTAATCAAGTTTACTTTGTACTAATATTAAAAACGATATTGTTTACTAACACTTACCACTTAATCAATCTCAATATAAACCATCAGATACACACCACCATCAGATATTCTTTTATATTTGTAAATGCTCTATATACCTTTAAACGATTTTAAATTGCTGCGAAATGATTTCAGAATAAAAATATAAGTTCTTTTTTTTAGGAAGTATTTATTTTTATGTGAATGACAGGTTCGAAAACATTTCCTAAAACCTACACAAAAAGGTAAAGAAACAAAATATAGCAATCTCGTTTTTACTATTGTTAAGGAGCGAACAAAAATCTCGTGATTTTAAAAGCGAAAGAAAGAAAAAATGTCGTGGGCGGAAAAATACAGGGTGATTAAATGGTTTGATAAAGCTCAACAGGTCCTCTATAATACTAAACAAGTTATATACAAAAATTGGAACCTTCATATTTTAAAATAATTTTTAATGTTATCAACTAGGGTAAAACACCCAAACGTTGGCACTCGACCATCGATTGGCACACTAACTTTTAAACTATATTAATAAAGACAATAAGTCAATCATCTGAAAAAATTATACATATTTAAAATCTGGCAACATTTCCCTTGATAGTAAACGACGGCTCGTGCTTGTTGAAATCAGTGTGGCTTGTGTTTTATATGAATGTTGTGTTGACTGTACCAAACAAGGTAAGATTTTAAGTTTTTCGTAAGGATAGTGCAATGTTAAACTGCTTTGTAAATCAGGTTAATTTTTGTAATATACAACACAAATTTTTACACACATTTACGGACCTTATTAATTTGATTTTAGCATAATTTTATCTAAATAAAAATGTCGATTCTCGTCAATTTAGAGGGTGCCAACATTTCGAATTTGGCAATCCGTGAAAAGTTTACAACATGTTACGTGTGGTCTGTACTTTTGTATGGATGTGAAACTTGGACTTTAAACGCCGATATCATGAATAAAATCGAGGCATTTGAGATGTGGTTGTATCGAAGGATACTAAAAATTCCATGGACTAGCAGAACCAGAAACGAAGAAGTTCTTCGAAGAATGGGACATCAACGAACTCTATTAAATATTATTAAGAGGCGTAAACTTGAATATCTTGGACATTTAATCAGAGGACCAAGATATGAGTTCCTTCGGCTCAACGGTAAAATCGAAGAAAAGAAATGGATAGGACGAAAGAAACTCTCTTGGTTGAGGAATTTGCGGCAGTGGACAGGTTTGACAGCGGACCAATTGCTACACGTAGCGCAAGACCGAGATCAGTATAACAATATTATAAGCATGGTAGTCCCGACGTTCCGGGATATGGCACGCTAAGAAGAAGAAGAACATTTGGAAAGCACAATTTAACATAATCTAATTATTGGCATAGGTGCCTATATATAGAATTGGAGTTATTTTTGTTATTCCTAATATTGGCACTCCAATGGTAAACGTTAATTACCCCTTCTTTTGAACTCGAGATTGATAACAATTGTGCGTGAAAAAAATAATAAATTATTGACTAGACTAAAAAATATTTTTTTTCTTTAACTATTCTAGATGCCAAAGTAAAGAAACATGCAAAATATACAAAATCATACAACGAAGAATTGCTTCAGAACGCATTAACTGATGTGAGGAATGGTGAACAGAAAAAGACCGTCGCTATGAAGTATGGCATTC
The DNA here is from genome assembly GCF_040954645.1 of Diabrotica undecimpunctata. Lineage (NCBI taxonomy): Eukaryota > Metazoa > Arthropoda > Insecta > Coleoptera > Chrysomelidae > Diabrotica > Diabrotica undecimpunctata. The sequence goes on along the minus strand of NC_092809.1, from coordinate 121,623,562 downwards.
CAAGGCAAACACTTCAATATCGTTTGGGTCCTAAATTTTTAAAACCAGAACTTGGAAGAAATAGGTATCTAACAAGAGATGAAGAAAACAAACTGGTCGAATGGATTTTAGATAGCCACAAAAAAGGACTTCCCACGAAGAAAGGTAGATATTTAGGCCTATGTAAAAAGATTTTTGGATGTAGATAATAGAACCACTTCATTTAAAACAACATTCCCGGTGAACACTGGTATAACCTATTTTTAAATAGGTCGAAATAATTAATTCGAAATTCCGAAATAATAATTTTGAAATAGAAAGCTATCTTAAAGAAATAAACCTCTTTTCTGTTCTAAATGTCCCAAGCAGAATATACAACGGCGATAAAACGTGTTTCCAGTTTTATCCCAAAATAGGTAAAGTTATTGTACCAAAAGGTTCCCGCAATGTATACGAGGTTGACCAAGGAGAAGCGAAAAAAAATCTGACAGTAATGTTTACGTTTTCGGCCGAAGGCGATACCACTCCACCTTTAATAATTTACCCAAACAAGCGACTGTCCAAAGGCAGTTGTTAATAGTGTTCCAAACACATGGGAATCGGATTAAGCGATAATGTCTGGATGAAAACAGAAATTTTTATAAATTATACACAAAATGTATTTTATCCATACTTAAAAAAGAAAATTGTTGAATTTCCTGTCATTCTCTTTGTGGACGGACATGCAAATTATCTTAGCTATCAACTTAGTACTCTTTGTACAAAGTTTGGTATTGTTCTTATAGCTCTTTACCCTAACTCTACCAGAATATTACAGTTCAGTATAAATACAATTCTGACATGCAGATGTCTCGAACTTTGGACCACTTAAGGCATTGTGGAAAAAACCGCTGTTAGATTGGTGTCATAAAAATCCATTTTGTATATTTTCCAAAGAACATTTTGCACAAATCCTTAAAAAACCTGTATATTCTTTAAAGTCTGAAGTTGCCTTTAGCGGATTTAAATCTTGTGGATTATATCCGTGGAATCCAAATTCAATGGACTATGACAAATGTTTAGGCAAAAACTACCCAAAAATAACCGGTTCCAATGTTGCAAACACTAAAAAGCGTAAGACTGATAATAATAGGGTTTTGAAAGTTTATTTAAATACTTGGAATAAATAAGTAATTAGATGAAAGCTGTAAACATTTTCTAGTATTACAAAAATTTAAAACCTATTTTAAATCTGAAACGGAATCTACACAGATAACCATGCAATAGAGATACAAATAGAAATTTAAATAATAGCGTAGTACATCTAATATCGAAAGGACATATAACAGAGTTGCACCTTGGGAAAAACGGCTGCTTATTAAAATTGAAGCATTACGTAGGGGCATTGGTCAAATCACGGAATATGTTCGAGGGACAACAAGTAGAAGAGTAATCAGAAGAGCTGAAGAAATAATGATAACCACCGCAAGACACTCACAATATAATCCAGCAAACAACACAGCACAACAGTGCCTGGATACATTAAAACAAAAACTTTCCGTTTACTCAGGCCGACTAAGGAGATACAAAATTAGTAACAAACGAAAATCCGACAATATGCTTTTTGAGAATGCCGAGAAGGCGTTCTATCGGAAACTCAATTCTACTGCAGAAAGTGCCAATAAATCGTACCCAAGCCAAGAAGAAATCCATGAGTTTTGGGGAAATCAACTTTCCACACCAGCTGCTCTTAACACCAATGCTGGATGGATTGAAGATACGGCGCACAACCGCCAACACTACGTTACTACTCCCTACGAACCCTTTACTACTGAAGAAGTTTCAAATATTATCAAAGAGCTTCATAACTGGAAATCTCCTGTACCAGACGGCATTCAAAACTTCTGGCTTAAGAAGTTTTGGAGTATTCATGAGTGCTTATCAGCATTAATTAATCACAGTATTTCTAATCCGCAGGAAATACCATCTTTCCGAACCCAGGGAACAACTTATTTAATACCAAAATATCAAAATAACACCCAAGATCCAACCAAATATCGCCCAATTACTTGTCTTCCAACTCTGTCTAAATTGCTCACATCCTGTGTAGCCAGGCGTATCTATCAACACTGTGCTCTAAACAATATCATAGAGCCCCAACAGAAAGGGTGCGCTAAGGGTTCCATGGGCTGCAAAGAACAACTTATCATCGACTCTGTTATTTCTAACCAAGCATATAGCAAAGAAAAGAATCTTTTTACTGCTTTCATCGACTACAAGAAAGCGTTTGATTCAGTACCGCATGAATGGCTTGTAGATATATTAAAAATATATAAAGTCGATGATAACATAGTGACCTTTTTAAAACATATAATGTCAGATTGGAAGACAAAAATTTACCTCCAAATACCTGGTGAAAACAATATCGAAACTGAAAATATTGCAATCAACCGGGGCCTATTTGAGTTGAGCCCACTGTGGTTTTGTCTAGCGATGAACCCCCTATCCCAGCTACTGAACTCAACTGACACAGGTTTTAGCATCAAAAATAACACTACTGTTGTGGCAAAGCTTAATCATCTATTGTATATGGATGATTTAAAACTATTGGCTTCTACTCGATGCCACCTGGATCAGATGCTGAAAACAGTGGAAAATTTCTCTAATGACATTAGTATGCACTTCGGCCTTGATAAGTGCCGTGTCTTATATATAATTAAAGGAAAGGTTCAGCCCGGTGGATTCGATATGCAAAACGGCCAGAACATCGAGGCCATGGGTGAAAATGATATGTATAAATACCTCGGAATAAAGCAAGCGCGGAAGATTGACCATAAGCAAATGAAAACTGAGATAACAACTGAGTTTATATGAAGGGTAAAACAGCTGCTTCGTTCACACCTTAATAGTAAAAATTTGTTTAAGGCACTAAACACCTATGCATGTTCCGCGCTTAGCTACTCGTTTGGTATTGTTAAGTGGACAAAAACGGATATAGAAAATCTTCAGCGAAAAGTACGAACACACCTCAGAAAGGCACAAAAACACCATCCTCGAAGTGCAATAGAAATAACGACATTACCGCGGTATTTAGGAGGACGAGGACTTATGGATATAAGTGAGCAACTAGAAAAACACATTACTAATTTAAGAACTTATTTTCAGGTGCAGGCTGAGACATCTACTCTACATCGCGCGATTTGTGCAGTAGATGATACAACACCGATCAAACTGAGGGAACCAGAAATGCGCATAAACCATCTTACTAAGGACGAAAAAATGCGCACCTGGATGGGTAAACCTCTTCACGGGCGACATCCTAATGAGTTCAGTCAAGACCACGTCGACAATAAAGCGTCGAACTATTGACTGACATCAGGAAAGTTGTTCCCTGAAACAGAAGGTTCATTACTCGCCATTCAGGATCAGGTTATACCAACAAAAAATTACCTGAAATATATCGTCAAAGACCCTCAGGTCCAAAATGACAAATGCCGATATAGATGTCAAGCTCAAGAAACCATCCAACACATTACCGGGGGTTGCCAGGCATTTGCTGCAACTGAATATAAGGAACGGCACGACTCAGTAGGAAAGATCCTTCATCAAGAGATAGCCATCAAACTGGGACTTCTCCAAACAAAACATCTCCCATATTATCAATACGTTCCTGAAAGTATACTTGAGAATGATAACTACAAGCTATACTGGGACCGCACTGTGCTCACAGACCAAACAGTGGCACATAATAGACCAGATCTCATACTAGTTAATAGACTAAAGAGACAAACAACACTTATTGATGTCGCGATACCCAACAACAATAATCTTCGTATTAAACAAAACGAAAAGATCGCCAAATACAGGGATCTGGAAATTCAAATACGAAGACAGTGGAGAATGGAAAGTACCCAGACAATACCTATTATTCTCTCTACTACTGGAGTTATTCCGAAGAACCTCCTAGAAAATATAAGAAAGCTAGGTCTGAATGAACATCTCTACAAGACCATGCAGAAAGCTGTACTTCTCTCAACATCCAGATGTGTACGAAAATTTTTGGGAGATACTCCAGCATACCAAGTCACCTTCTTCTTCACGTGCCATCTCCGCGACGGAGGTTGGCAATCATCATGGCTATTCTGATCTTAGATGCTGCTGCTCTGAATAGTTCAATTGATGTGCATCCGTACCATTCCCTCAAGTTACGCAACCATGAGATTCTTCTTCTTCCTACACTTCTCTTGCCCTGGATTTTCCCTTGTATAATCAATTGAAGTAGGTTGTATCTCTCATTACGCACAACATGCCCCAGGTATTGCAGCTTTCGTGTCTTGATGGTTTCCAATACCAAGTCACCTAGGGCTCGATAACACGAAAAGAGTCCCACCAGAGCTCAATCCTTTTGATACCGTAGGTATCTGGGATGAGTGAATTTTCCCCTTAGAGGGAGTGAGAGCCGTAGTACTTAGAAGTCTTGATTACGGAAGATCTGAATCCTCAATCAGAAATTCTCTCAAAAATAGAGCAATCAAGAGGAGCCTTTTTGAAGATGAGGGAATTTCTGATTAACCAATGTTATATCCACTCTATTCTTCTTTATGGTGTCGAAGCCTAGACTGTTAATGTTGACTTAATGAGGATACTGGAAGCTTTTGAGATGTGGATTTTTATTAAAATTTTGAAGATACCATGGACCGATCATATTACGAACGAAATGGTGTTGCACAGAATGGGACGAGACAGAGAATTTTTGACCACCATTAAAAGGCGAAAGACAGCATATTTGGGACACATACTTAGAAATGATAAGTACGAGTTGTTGCAGCTGATTATAAAGGTTAAATCGAGGGAAAAAGAGGTCCTGGTAGACGACAAATATCCTGGCTGAAAAAAATTCGCGACTGGACCGGGTTAAACACACAGACGCTTTTAAGAAAAGCAGAAGATAGAGACGAATTCGCAATGGTTATAGCCAACATTCATTAGTGGAGACGGCACTAGAAGAGGAAGAAGTGAAAATTAAAAAAAACTTGGACTGCTATACATATAAAGGATCAATAATGCCATGAGTTGTTCTAGTAAATTATCCAAACCAATTTTTGAGCTTAATTGTGTGCAATTTTTCAACAGTTCCAAAATAATCCTAAACAGATCCGTTTTCCAAATAAAGCTTGATTTTATGTTTTTCAGAATGCTAATTCATACATTGTATGGATATGTTCATCTAAAAATGTTTTGTTAAGCAACCAATGCGTTTAGTCAAAAATTGTTTAATCGTACCCTAAGGAGACATTTATATTTAAATGGTTTAGGGAAAACCCCTAATTCCTACTCAGAGTTTTTTCTAAAAGAGGACCATAAAATAAGTTTATACTATATGTAAAAGTAATAAAATAAATTTTATGTAAGAGTGTTATACACTAGTAGTACATCACATTTAAATTATTAAATAAAATTATTAAGTTTTTTATATAAATGTTTGAAAACGTCTTTGGGTAGTTGCATAATATATTTGATTGTGATTTATGTGTTCTGAAGAGTCTGCTGATAATTTCCAGGTGTACAGTCAGTTGGTGGTAGCTGAAAGAATGTGTTACAAATAAATGATTTGTGTTTTCTACAAAACTTCAACATGCAGGCTTCTCGCTCATTTGTTGTCCCAAAACCATATTTTTCCACAATGTGGTCCTCTGATTCCCTTCGAATATCTGACTGATGTCAAGAAAGACTACAGAGCAGTTTTTTTCCCACTTTCCCACTGCAGAAATACTGCAGAGCAGCTTTTTTTCCTGAAACCAAACTGATAATCCGGGAAAAGATTATTATCAGTTATTATCTGCATAACCCTTGTCGCTATTAGCTTCTCAAATAGTTTAGCAATAACTGGTAAGAGACTAATATAATGATAAGAGGTATGGTCGTGATCTGGTTGACCAGGTACATGGATCATTATTATATCAGCAATTTTCCATTGAGCTGGTACAATTTTGAGCCTTAGTAAGGCATTGAAAAGTTATGTTATCATAACTATTCCTTTTTCTGGTAACTCTTTTAAGATAGTTCCTGTTATAAGGTCATAACCTAGAGTATTTTTGGTTTTTAATCTATATTTAATGGCACATTTTACTTTTCTTTTTGTGACTGGATTAATTTGCTTATCTGGCTGTTGGTTAATGCAATTGGTGCAGTAGAAGGTTTTTTCCAAATCATGACTGAGTAGAAGTAAAAATAAAAAAAGCAGTTACAGCACAAGCTTAAAAAGTTGTCAGTTTACTTCAATACCGCAAGCCATGTTTTATTTAAAACTTTGCATCAATTATGTAATATACCGAATATAGTCTAATCTGCTGTTATCAGCTGATCGCCGGCACTATTGGATAGAAACTTTCACGATCAATCCATCTTCCGGGAAACACATTATTTAATTATTGGCTAACCTCTCGCTTATAGTGAGGTGGTGCTCGATAATTTTGCAGACAAACATTTTTTTTGGGGAATTACTATTGTCTGAAAGTTGTAACTAATCAATTTTCTAAATTTAAAACACAACAAAAAAACTTAAGAAGTGAATTTGGAAATTACCGAACCAATTTAGGTATAAAAGTGTTTTCCAATAAATTTAACACTTTGACTCCCAGGGCCTATTTTAAAAAATTATCCACTCAGCCCGAGATTTTTTTGTTGTTGCGTCTGAAAATGTTACACTATATAATAGTGATTTAAAATATTGCCATAATTTAATATTTTAAGGGGTATTTAGGCTGTGTTCAAATTCGATACAGACAGTTTACAAGGCACGAAAATACCGATTACAAACCAAATAGCCTAGGTGTATTAAAATTGATACACAGGTTTTTATTATGTTTTGATTAAAAATATTACACATTGGTGTTTAAATGAAGCAAGCAACTATTTTAGTGTAACATTATGTATCTTAAAAAACAATTTGAACACATAATCTTTTTCTCAAGACAACCTGTACACCTGGTATGACACTGCTTAGAATTCTTGGTTGCATGAGCTCTTCCGTACCTCTCAGAAAAGTGGCTGTAGCATACAATACAACATCCTTGTTTGTCGTATTCTTCGAGTTTATTTGACTCGTACTATACAAGAACACGTAGAACGCCGGCGAACCGGCGCGCTTATTGCTGGTGCTGACAAGCGCTTATTTTCAGCGCTTGTCCGCTTTTACGTGGACAAGTAAAAAGCTGGATATCAGCAGAAGTTTGTTTAAAACCTTTCGTAGTGAAAAATGTTGGATTCCAAAACTGAAGATGAAATGTTTTTATTAGAAAATGTCCACTTATAAATTTTACATAGAAGGAAGGATTGTGTGCATGAAATTAATCGTGAACGGCGGGAATTCGGGGAGTACCACCACCTCTTTCCGCGGCTAAAAATGGACAGTCAGAGATTCTTTAGATACATGAGGATGAAGTTGGACACATTTAATTACATCCTGAGTAAAGTAGAAGAAAGTTTATCAAAAAAGTGGTGTAACTGGCATCATCAACCCATACTTCCAGAAGAACGATTAGTCATTTGTTTGAGGTAAGTATAACTTTATTGAAATTGCTTTTTTTACAAAATAATGCAAAGGATAAAAACTACATATAGTATTTATTGGTCGCTGTCCTCCATAAATCCCTATGTACTATTCTGTAAAATCCATATGTAAATTCTTCGTGGCATAATCTTTTTTACGTGCGGAAGAATGCTTTTGAAAAAATGCAAGTCTTCGTCTTCAAGCTCCTCTTTATTTTTGTTATCGGTCTTTTGAGCCAGGATTTCTAGTTTTTTTCGTTCTATTTCCAGCATAGATGCGGTATAATCATTTGTCCTTTGACGTTTAACTATTCGTTTGAACATTGGCTGGGACTTACGAGTCTCTGACGTTATTGCTGTAGGTTGTAGTGAGTATTGGATGGAGTATTTTGCGTCAGAACCGTCAGAACGAAAAAAGTCATTTCCTATTTCAGCATAATCTAATAAATCTTGGTCATTGGCAGTGTCTAGTAATTGTTCATGTTGAATGACGACATCCTCATTTTCATCCTCAGTACTATCAAGAGCTGTCACAGGAGATGCACTGCACTGAGAGTTTTCTTGGTCCCTATGAGCTTCAGTTCGGGTCAAATTTTCCGAGCTAGTTCGTGATTTAATGATGTCTTTCAGAAAATACAACGATTTAAAGTAGTGCCACTTACTGCTGTGCTTTTCCCCACCTTCATCTCCAGATTTGGGGCTTTTAATTTGCGACAACTCTATACTGAACTGATCACGCAAATGCTTCCACTTTTTGCGCAGTTTGTCTTCTATAATAAAAGAAAAAACGGGTAAAATATGTACATACAAGAAGGTTCAGTATTACGAAACTAACTACATTATGGTTAGTCGAATTCCTGTCTGTGTATAGCTACATTTATGAATAGTGAAGCTTAATTTAAATTATGGGAATTTATGTTATTTTATTATTACAGGTACATATTATTTGGTTTCACGTATTTAGCCACAGGAGCATCATTTAAAGCCTTGTCATTCAGTTTCCGAGTGGGTTCATCAACTATAGGGAACATTGTTAGAGAGGTGGTTACAGTTGTATGGGATAAACTTCAGCCTTTGCATATGCCAGTATCAAAAAAACAACTTTTTCTAGAAACTACTAAGGATTTCTTTGGTCTTTGGAATTTTCCAAATGGGCTTGGGGCAATTGACGGAAAGCATGTCCGAGTTAAGTGTCCAAGAAATTTAGGATCCATGTTTTTTAATTACAAACATTTCTTCTCTGTCGTCTTACAACTATCGGTTTATAACAGTCGACGTTGGCGGATATGGCAAACAAAGTGATGGTGGGACCTTCCAAGCATCTGATTTATAGGAGACGAGGCATATCCACTGCTCCCTTATCTCCTTAAACCATATGCAAGAGATGCTTTGGGCTTTAACGAGGAAAATTATAATAAACGGTTGTCTTGAGCGAGAAAGTCAATTGAATGCGCATTTGGAATTTTATATGCAAAGTGGCGTTTGCTTTCGAAGAGCATTGAAACAGATATTGAAATAGTAGACAGTATTATTAAGTGTATATGTATTTTGCACAATACCGTTATTGATATGGAAGGCATAACACATCATTTAGCTGATGCAGCAGTAATTCCTGTGTCAAACAATAAAAAAAAACCTCTCGGAAGACCGACAAATCAGACAAAAAGTGTTAGGGATTTCTTCACCACGTACTTTGCCAATAATCCTTTAGTTTATGATGTGTAAACATATTTTTGTAATAGTGCAGAATCTATTTGACTTATTTATTTTTGCTTTAAATTTTATACATGATAGAAATCATATTGTTTAATTAAGAGTTTTTACAATATTTATTAGGACCGACAGGCCGTATGTAACAAAAAAAAATTAAATAGATACTGTAATATAATAAAATAATAAAATCATTTGTTTACCTTCAATTTTCATTTGAACACTCACGTCCTTCCAGCATTTTTCCAAATAATTCCTGTTGGAATGTTGTTTGACTCGTTTATCCCATATAGCCCGTCTTTCGTATACCAGACTGATCAATTATTGATCGTTGTCAATCATGTTAATAAATGCTTTTATAGCCTCAAATATTGTGTAAACGCACAAAAACAAACACTCCCAAATACGACTACCAGCATCCTAGAAGCTGGAAAATAATGTATTGAACATTCTTGTTTGCTGGTCAGCGCCTATTGTAAACGCCGACAAGTTCAGACAAGCGTTCTTTGTATACCGTCCCATATCAAAGTATGCTAATATACACATGCGCTTGTTGGCGCTTGTCAGCACTTGCTCGTCAGAGCCGGCAACACGCGTTCTACGTGTTCCTAGCCTTAGGCACATTTCTGCAACAAGTTTTTCCCTGAACGTCGTTATGTCCATTTTAGTGTTTAAAGTTGCATTAAAAAAATTATTGCGTATACAACAGCGGTACTGTTAAGAATTTCGACACCTACTTTACGATACCATTTGATTGATCTGCGGACAAAGCTGATTTCTGATCTGAAATATCGATATAAGACTAAACGGAATTATATTTGACTATTGTATTTGGTTTCCTTTTGGTACCTGGCCGTGTCTGTACCGTTATTATTTCTGGACAAGATTTGGTTGTTAAAAAACAAACTTCTCGTGTGTCAACCTATTTATCAACAATACCTTCTGTGAGAAACATGAAGTGTTTAAAGCAGAACCTGGGAAACATACAAATTAATAGCATAAAGAACAAAGAAAGAGTGGAGACCAACAATATAAAACAAATTTTACAGATAACGCACGAAAATAAGGAACGTTAACTCTGACGTACTCAAAGAAATAAAGAATAACAAATCTCCTAGAAAGATGGAATAACTACGGAAATGCCAAAAAATGGGGGACAAACTACAGTGGAAGTCCTTTATGTACTAATGAATAAAATATTGAACACAAAACAAATACCCACCACATGGAACGAGGCCATAACACCATTACTATTTAAGAAAGGCGATAGAAAAGATCTGAAAAACTATAGGCCCATAACGCTACTAAATGTAATGTACAAACTGTTAACTAAATTACTAACAAACAGATTAACAACTAAGTTAGATAATTACCAGTCAAAAGAGCAGGCCGGTTTTAGAAAAGGATTTAGTACAAGCGACCATCTGCTTACGATAAAAATATTAATTAAAAAGGCCAACGAATATCAAATCCCAATGTATATGGGATTTGTAACCTTTGTAACATTTGTAAACTTTGAAAAAGCATTCGATAAGGTAGAACATTGGGCAGTAAAGAAGTCTTTACAAAATGGGAGAATAGACGGACTTAATTTCCAATATATATGATCAAGCAACAACATCCATCAAAATAGTTGAACAAACGGAACCCATTAAGATACGGCGAGGAGTCAGACAGGGTGACACTATATCACCAAAACTATTCAATTAAGCCTTGGAAGACGTTATGGGGAAATTACAATATGAAAAACGGGGTATTAACATAAATGGCCAATACTTAAATCACTTGAGATATGCAGACGGCATTGTATTAATAACAGATAAAAGGGAAGAATTACAAAATACGATGGACGAATTAAATATCGAATCAACAAAAATAGGTGTACAAATGAATTATAATAACACGAAAATTATGATGAACCAACCAGAAAAATTAATAATTACAATTGCACAAGCAACTGTAGAATAAGTAAAAGAATATGTATATCTGGGAAAACTAGTTAAATTACATAAAAAAAATCAGACCGAACAAATAAAGAAAAGGATACGGTTGGCTTGGCTATCCTTCGAAAAACTTTCCTATATACTAAAAAATAGAAAATACCCTCAATATTTAAAAACAAGAGTCTTCAACCAATGTATACTTCCTGTTCTCACCTATGGTTCTCAAACTTGGACGTTTACAAAGGAAAACATGGAAAAACTAGTAAAGACCCAAGGAGCCATGGAAAAGCAAATGCTGAACATCAGGTTATCAGACAAGAAAAGAAATACTTGGATCCGCAACAAAACAAACGTGACCGATGTATTAATGCAGATAGCAAAACTTAAGTGGAAGTTCGCTGGACATACCATAAGACAGAAACACGACAGATAGAATAAGATGATTATACACTGGAGACCATATAGTTACAACTGAAAAAGAGGAAGGCCACAAATGAGATGGTTAGATGACCTGAAGAAACAAGCAGGCCCGAAGTGGATACAAACTGCCTACAATAGAGGGACGTGGAAGAAGGAAGAGGAGGCCTATGTCTAAAATTGGACAGCAAGGACTGTATAGATAGATAGAACTTTTGTGTTGCTTTAAAGAGTGATCATGTCCACTCTTGATAGTTTTTTTTTTCAAGGATCACTTTTGGATTATATTTTCTATGTTTTCACAGCGTCCCTCTCAAATGAATATTATTATCGGTGAGTTAATGGGCTAAACCAACGTTTGCATCACTTTTAAGAAGAGGTTGTATTAATTCCATTACAAGTGGACTAGAAACGGACTGATCAATTGGTCTACTTTGCTTTCCAGCGTAGATTTTTATGTTGAATTTATATCCTCCTTGTCCACACAACTTAAATATTTTTACCCCATATTTGTATCGTTTGCCTGGTATATACTGTAAAAATGATAATCTTCCACGAAAAGGAACCATTGACTCGTCGATGCAAACATACTCCCCTGGAGTATAAACGGTTTGAAAATTTTTATTACACATATCTTCTAATGTACTTAACTTGAAAAGGCGGATATTTTCGGGACATAGTTCATTATTTGAAAAATAAAGAGAAGCCAAGAGGGCCTCAAATATATTTCTTGACATCTGTGTACTTTGATAAATGGAACATTTATAAATAAAAATTGGTACTCCAATAGTCTCTTAGTCTTGGTTTTGGATTTAGGCCCATTCATATGAGTATGTCCAAGAATGTTATAACTTCTTCCTTATTTGGATCAGTTTAATTAGTAAGAAAAGAATTTCGTGTTATTGATTCATTGATGATACCATTAATATTTTGTTGTTCGGCATAAATAATGATTTCGGTTACCAAAAGATCAAGTATATCTTCCGTTAGTAGAAGTTTATAAAATGAGAGTGGACTATCATCTTGATGATGTATAACATTAAAAATTGGAGAATTATTTTACTGAAGCGAAAAGGCATTCAAATTACCAACAACATCATCCCATACAAAGCTTAATTTTAATTTTTTCTTAAACTTACCTACTACCTCTACCTCTGAACTTGTAGAATTATGTTCTTTCACATTTTGGTTACTTGTTTCTTCGGATTTCAAATTTATCTCATAGCCCAAAAATTGCTGTATTTTCCAAAACAGCCATAAGAAAAATATGTAGTATCTGACATGCCCCATAATAGTTTGACGTTTTACGATCCAAAAGTTTTCGTTACTCCAAATACCAGGGATTATTTATAGAATCATCATTGTCTTCAAATTTAAATATAAATTTACTTAAATTTTCAGCTATTATTTCGAGTTCTCTTGCTGAAAGCACTTTATTTTTTCTGTTAGATATAACTATTGAGATAATCACACGATAACTACTCTTCAGAAGACTGCAATAAGTAACTGCTGTTAATTGGAACAAGACAAAACATACACTTGTCGAGGTCATTGATATTGTGTACCACTGTTGCCAAATTATTTCCACACATTTCGAACTGAACTTAAAATGTAGTCGTCACAGCCCAAGTCTACTGAAACATCCATACATGCACAGTTAGCGCGCTTAGCTGATGAACACAGATCTTCAAATAGTTGATATTAGTATGTATCAGATATATACTTACGGGTTTATGTGAAGTTTTTTTGTGTATCTGATTTAATACACATGGGGTTTAAAGTGTTAAATACGCCTGACCATCTAAGTTTCCTTCAATGAAATAAAGTCCAATTATTTAAATCGTGATATTTCTACGAGATTAGCATAAGCTATTATACCGAACCAAAGACCTATGTACGAAGTAAAAGAAATGGCAAGGGATAGAGATCTATGGAGATGAACCATACACGACCTGGCTGGTCATTATTTAGCGATAGGTGAAAATGCTTTTCATGATCTTACCTCTTGTTTATGTCTACTAATCATGGCATAAAATGGTTGACAAATGTATTTAACAATATATATGATACAGGCATAATTCCCCAAAAATGGTTAGTGTCAACTTTTATAAGTCTTCCAAAAAAACCCAATGCGAGAAAGTGCGAAGACTATAGAATTATAAGCCTTATGAGCCATTTACTTAAAACATTTCTAAAGGTCATTCACAAAAGAATATATACAAAATGTGAGGAACAACTAACAAGAACACAATTCAGATTTCGTGATGCTCTGGGAACACGGGAGGCCCTTTTTGCTGTACAGGTGCTATTTCAGAGATGCAGGGATGTGAATTGTGACATACACGTATGCTTTATAGATTACCAGAAGGCATTTGACAGAGTAAAACATGACAAATTAATGACTCTAATGCAAGAAATTGGAATTGACAACAAAGATCTTAGAATTATCAAAAATCTAAAGGCTAAAATCAAAATAGAAGACCAGTTAACTGATAAAATTGCAATAGAACGTGGAGTACGACAGGGCTGTATTTTGTCTCCATTGTTGTTCAATATTTATTCTGAATTGGTATTTAAGGAAGCTTTAGACGGTTGTGCGAAAGGAATACTAATACACGGTAAATGGTTGAATAACATTAGATATGCAGATGACACTATAGTTTTTGCCGATAATCTGAATGACTTACAGATATTAACAAATCGCATAACAGAAGTCAGCAACAGATACGGACTAGCTCTTAACATAAAGAAAACCAAATTTATGACAATTAGTAAAAAACCAATACTAAACGCTCAACTCACAATCAACCAACTGAATATCAAAAGAGTCGAGCAATATACATATCTAGGCACCAATTTAAATAGCCAATGGGACCACTCAACAGAAATTAAACAGCGAATAATAAAAGCAAAAGCAGCATTCGTTAGAATGAGAACCATTTTCAACAGTCGAGACATATCATTAAAAACAAAATACCGTCTATTGAACTGCTACATATTCACAGTTCTGCTCTACGGAATGGAAGCGTGGACACTGACTGTTGCATCTATGAATCGGTTCGAAGCTTTCGAAATGTGATGTTATAGGCGCATCTTACGTATATCCTGGGTTGACAGAGTTACTAATGTGGAGGTCCTGCGTACAATGGGGAAAGAATGTGAAATTCTCATGACCGTCAAAACTAAAAAGCTGGAATATCTAGGACATGTAATGAGAAATCAAGAACGTTACGGCCTTCTCCATCTGATTCTCAAAGGGGTGGTAAATGGTAAGAGAGGACCGGGAAGAAGACGCATTTCCTGGCTTCAAAATTTACGAAAGTGGTATAACACGACTACCACTGAAGTGTTCCGCGCTGCAATAAACAAAGTAAAGATAGCCGTGATGATCGCCAACATCCGGAACAGATAGGCACTTTAAGAAGAAGACCTGTTGTGTAGTGATATGATATGTGTGTATGTTTATGTATGTGCGCTCCTGTATCAAGAAAAGCGCAATCTTGTCTCAAACAGTTTGTTTGTTTGGTCGAAGCCGACAATTATTTTTTATATAAATTTTTGTAGTTTATTTAGTAGTATTGTTTAGCTGTAATAAAGACAAAACTTTTCCTTTTTTTACTTTATCAGTTGTGAAATCAGCACGTTATCATACCTACTTTTCAGATAAATTAACACAACTTTTTCTGTATCGGTACACACTTTTTCTACGCCAATTTTTAAAGCTTTTTAGCTGTAAAATATAAATATTTTTTTAATTATGAAATATACAGATTAATTTCTATACCTTTTCATGGCTGTCGGGGCGAATAAAAATTATTCCTCATTTTCCGTTAGCCACCTTTAAATTATATCGAATCAATAAAAATTTGGTTTCCAATCTAAATTTTATTTCGAGCCTTTATGAAATACATGTCTTTTAGCATGAAAGTGAAAGGCAGTAATTTTTCTTTTCTTTTATCGCCATAGTAACCATTCAGTAAACGGTCGTAAATTCCTTTTGATACCAGTAAATATCGTGACGCGTATTTTTTACATGTGGCAAATAGCTTTAGATTTGATATCAGAAAATAACTTGTTTTGTACATATTTGCAGAAGATATTGGCAAAAAAATATAAAGCTTAAACGGTTTTCTCGATTTAATTGGTAAATATTAAAGAAATAAAGAAATTATTCCATTGTGCTTTATTTCTCCATCTCTTTCTCTCTCTCTCCCCCTCCCTCTCTCTTTATATATATATTTATATATATATATATATATATATATATATATATATATATATATATATATATATATATATTTATATATATATATATATATATATACACGTTGGAATTATTGGGTAAAGTGGTCTTTAATAAAAATCTTCCTTTTTTCTAAGATACTCAATGTTTCGCTTTTTATTTGATACCTTCATCAGGAGTAAACTGTAAAACAATTTGAACATTACAAAAGATGGTGTACAAATACCTACCTAAACCTAAACGCTAATTGAATAATTAAATTGCCCTGTTAAATATGTAGAACACAATAATTATTGTATAAATACACAATAATTAGTAATATTTTTCAATATATTTTGATATAGATACCTAATATTAGGCTTATGACAAAAGTAGATAGAACGAGTCTGTTGCTAGTAGCATGCGCCTACAGGACTGTATCTGCGGCGGCCTTGTAGACTATCACGGGTTGTGTTCCTCTGCATATGCTAGCAGTAGAAAAGAGACATCTCTATGAGAGAAGAGAGCATTTGACAATAGCTATAAAAAAAGAAACGGAAAGATGGAAACAAGGAAGATGTTGCCCAGTGAACCAAGATGCTGATCCCGAGCCTAAAGGAATGGGTAGATTGTCTGTTTTAGGGCGTATGAGATTAGGAAAACAAAACGATTTGTATTAGCTTAATTTTTGCGAATCATTAATAATTCAGTCTTTCTGCAAATTGGCCTAAGCTGAGCGTTTATTGCTGGACTTCCAAACAGAACAACATAAAAAATATTGAATGTTTTAAGATGTGGTGCTACCGTGGAATGCTGAAGATAAGTTGGGTTGAAAGGGTCACAAACTTTAAAGTAATGCGAAGGATAGGAAAGGACCCAGAAATTTTGTCAACGATCAAACGAAAAAAACTCGAATATTTGGGTCACCCATTAAGAGGTTATAAATACGCATTACTTCAAAATATAATGCAAGGAAAAATAGAAGGAAAACGGAATTCAGGCCGTAGAAGAATGTCATGGTTGCGTAATTTAAGAGAGTGGTTTGGCTGTACCACTAATGAACTCTTTAGGTCAGCTGTAAACAAGATCAGGATAGCCTTGATGATTTCCAATCTCTGATAGGAGTGGCACAAGAAAAAAGAGGGCGTTTCTTAAGTATTTGTGGTGCTAGTTTTGACTTCTTAACAGCCTTTGATATTTGAACCTCATGCTATAGAAATTTCGGTGAACAATGACCACCGATACTGAACACCCTGCTTATTCCTTATATCTCTGTGAGTGACTCTTTTCTGTTATACAGTGAAATTTTTAAAATCCTTTGCGTTCTGAGGGTAACTGAAAGCTTCCTGCCACACTAACCCTTCCAATTCGACGTAACAAGACGATTCTCTTTAATTTTTGACTTATCCTTCAAACTGATGATTGAGATACAGTTTTTTACTATTTCTCTTTCACTATACATGGTATTTTCTACTAAAGCAGTAATAAAAGAGATTTATTTAAGAGAATAATCTTTACCTTTATTCATCTAACCAAATTCCTATCAGAGATTAACCGTCTTGTTTTCTGATTAAAAATTAACGAAATTCAAAATCAACTTTACTATAGATTAATATCAACACTCAGCACTGAAAATTTTACAAAAGTTAAACACCAGATACTACACTAAATTAAGTTACTGCACACTTTTAGATCATGCACTTTTAGCACACTCTATTGTCATGTGTCAAGTTTTGACAATTCAATCAGAAAGTTCCATCATTTTTAACTTAATGTAGTACGATTTTTACTAATTGTTATGCAACTCATTTAGCAGCTTTGTATTACTGAAGATACTTTTAAGGGACTTAATTAAAAACTAACTGTCTTACTAATAAAACACTCGTATTCTAAGGTTATTCCGTATTTATATCTAGAATAGTTATTCTAAGTATAAGGTAAATATAATACTAAAATATTTTGTTACAAATAAACTCGGTATATGTTAGTTAAAAGTATTCCCACTTTATTCCGAAATAATAGTTTGGCAATGTCGCAATCTTTTACACAAATACATATTGAACAACGACATATTGAGTGAAATATGTCAAGTTTGATTTTTCTTTTAAACTGACAACTGACACCAAATATATCTTTTTCTTTATTTGTTATCTTATAATGTTGAGTTTAAGTATTTTAAAATTGCAAAAAAGTTGCAAAAAGTTGCAAAAAATTGCAAAAGTTGCCAGTTTATTTTGAAAATGGATTTATTCTTTATTTGAAAGTTTTTCTTTTTTGTGTATTTTCCATCATGTTAATTAAATTATCAACTTCCTCGACAGCCGCAACAACTCTTAAACACACTTTTTTTATTATATACATAGCTACTCACAAAACAATACAAAAAATAATATATTCTTGTCACTGATGACTTTGACATTCCTAAAGTAGGTTATACCACGGTTACACTAGACTTAAACAAGGGTGTGGGTCGGTATAATCTTGGAATAAATTCTTATACCAAGGAAGTATAACTTATATAAGTTATTCCATGTTTATTGTTAGTGATTTTGCCTATACCTGATTTATTCTGAGTAAAGTTTTATACTTGGTTTATTACTTATGCTGTAAAATTTTTTGGGTGGGTTTAATAATTTAAGCAGAGTCTATATATTACTTAGATGTAGTTTATTTTTACAAATAATTGATAAATATTAAAATGTGTTTATGAAATAAAGTCATTTTGAATTTTATACAAACTGATTCTGCCCTGATATTTCTACTAGACTTTCAACATGAGATGAGTTATTCGACCATATTTTCGCATCAGGTACGAAAAAGTAAAATCGTGTTATCCAGTTATGATTGTCAGTATATAAAGGCGAACACTTTATGAATACATACTGGCATGACTCCCGACTTGACAAACATTTCTTTTGATAAAATAGAATAGAATAGGTGTTTTCGAAAAGAAAGATAATTCTAATACAAATCCTCTATAAACATCGATATACTACTATATAAAATTTGGTATATAAATTATGTATATACCATGAATGTGTTGCTTGTGTGAGTCCATTTCAAATAGGTAAAAGAAATAAAATAAGACTTACTCACAATCAGTTAACTCAAATAATAAATCAGTTTAATCAAAATACTACTTACATGCCGATACAAGAATTATTAGCTAATGATTAGTGATACATAGTTTAAACTATCCTGTATTGCTGATAATGGGTGATGATGGGTGATCTTCGGTTAATATTGTAACTGTCTGACAATTAGCAAAGAAGCTTCCTTGCTATTTCTTTTACCTATTATATATAATATATATATATATATATATACATATATATATATATATATATATATATATATATATACATATATATATATATATATATATATATATATATATATAATAAAAAACATATTTAACGTTTACTTATATATATATATATATATATATATATATATATATATATATATATATATATATATATATATAATATTTAAAATAATTTTCTTAGGTATATGTCAGGTTCTATCGGTCTGGAATTAAAACAATTCTATTTTCTAGTCACTTAATATTTCCCCAACTGATTGTTGGCTTCATCAGATGTGCACTAGAAATTTATTAAAACAAGGAGATAAGCAACATTAGTTGCACATTAAGCACATAAAATTACATAAATATTTACTTACAGAGGTAGCACTGTTCACAAAAAAAGACAAGACAAACATTTGTTTTACTCTTTCACAATTAGATTCACAATTTTTAAAATAAGTTAAAATACACATAAAACAACAAAAAGTGTATAGTGGAATAAACGAGTTTCTTTAAATTTCTATATATAAAATAACGTAGCAGGTATACCGTAAATTAATTTTGACTTAAATAAATTGCAGAATATTGATGTAAATGCTGCTTAGCTGATTCGTATCTGCTTTGTAATTTATTACATTTTTTGTGTTAGTAATATAACACATTTCCAGAACCAGCCTGTTTTTATAATTAGTTGCTGTTTGTAGGATTTCAACATTGGTATAGTCAAATTTGTGACCTGTGGTGATGGAGTCTTCGACAACAGCGCATGTGTTTTTTACCTTTATGGCAGTCACTTTTGTGCTGGGTAATACTTTGTTTTAACCATTGGCTTGTCTGTCCGATATAGCAACCTTCGCAGCCTAAACACAGTATTTTATAGATTGTATTGGTAGTATACATTCCTGGTGTCTTATCTTTGACACGAGAAAATAAACTTTTGTTACTAATACCGCTGTATCTACCAATTCTGATGTTATTGTATGGTTTGAAGAGAGCTGTAATCTATTTTGTTAGATTATCAACGACGGGCAATCTTTTATATGTAAAGTTTTGTGAAGCATATTTATCCAATGGTCCGTCATAATAGTGGGAGTTGTAAATTAATTGTTTAAGGAGTGTCTTCGGATAACCGTTGTTAATAAAGTTGTATTTCTGGTTTTTTGGGTGATTAGAAAAAAAGTTTAGAAATCTACCTGATGCAGTAGGTTTTGGTACCAATCTAGTATTATATGATTGTCTTCCGTGCGGATTACTTTAGTGTCCAAGAAAGGTATGCTATTGTTAGTTTCTCTTTCAACAGTAAATTGTATTTTGTTATTAAAAGAGTTAAAAGTATTTAAGATGGTGTCGACCTGATCGTTTGGTACCGCACAGATAATGTCGACAATTTAGTATAGGAAGGTTAGCATAAATAGAAGGTTGATTGTAGTGTTTTCCATTAGATGTCTAGAACAATCAGTGCCAATATATTACATATCTGGCTATCCATCGGAAAGTAGGTATTTTTAAAAATAAATTTTAGCAATGTCAAAAAATTTTCTTTAGTTAAGATTGTGTGGGGTGTTATTAGTTCCCATTTCAGACGTATAACTAAAAGTCTTCCGGAATATTAGTGAATAGTGAGATTGCGTCTAAAGAGATTATTACATAGTTAAAGGCTCTCGGCTTTGGTACTGCTCTCGGCTCTAATATGGCTCTCGGCTTTGGTACTGCTCTCGGCTCTAGTATGGCTCTCGGCTTTGGTACTGCTCTCGGCTCTAGTATGGCTCTCGGCTTTGGTACTGCTCTCGGCTCTAGTATGGCTCTCGGCTTTGGTACCGCTCTCGGCTCTAGTATGGCTCTCGGCTTTGGTACTGCTCTCGGCTCTGGTACCGCTCTCGGCTCTAGTATGGCTCTCGGCTTTGGTACCGCTCTCGGCTCTAGTATGGCTCTCGGCTTTGGTACCGCTCTCGGCTCTAGTACCGCTCTCGGCTCTAGTATGGCTCTCGGCTTTGGTACTGCTCTCGGCTCTGGTACTGCTCTCGGCTCTAGTATGGCTCTTGGCTTTGGTACTGCTCTCGGCTCTAGTACTGCTCTCGGCTCTAGTATGGCTCTTGGCTTTGGTACTGCTCTCGGCTCTAGTATGGCTCTCGGCTTTGGTACCGCTCTCGGCTCTAGTACCGCTCTCGGCTCTAGTATGGCTCTCGGCTTTGGTACTGCTCTCGGCTCTGGTACTGCTCTCGGCTCTAGTATGGCTCTTGGCTTTGGTACTGCTCTCGTTCTCCCGGGTCTAGTGGTCTCTCTCTGCTACTGAGGGTGTTGCTGGCGTGGACTGTATAGGCTCTCTTAAACTTCCTTGAAGTATTCTGTTTCTCGATAGGACCATGAACAAATTCCCCTCGTTGGCTCAGTGAAGATGTTCGTTCTGTTGTAATGGAAACACCAAATAATAGTAGCAGAGTTTATTGTTGAGACGTACACTATGGGTGTAGACCCGGGATTACTTTGAGTAGAGACTGATGAAGTTGATCGTTGAAGACTATATGTTCGTTGAGTGAATATTGATTGAATGCTTCTCTAGTCAAGAGATATTAGTTTTATATAAATTCTATTTGGGTCAATATTTTTCGCGTACCTAGCGTGATATGTGTATTTAATTTATGTAAATTGTTTAACTTTGTCAGTACTTTTGACTGATGTCCAAATTATTATTTATAATTGACCAAATGTGTATGTAACCTAATTAACTACGTGTGTGTATTTAATAACAAATAGATTCATTCGGTCTACTGGGTGATAAAATTATACTGTCCAATTTCGGATATGAATTCTGAAGATTTGATATTGGACAATCAGGTAATTTTGTACCTCTGATCTTATTCACAAATGTGAACTTATCTCTTAATAATAATAGATAAAATAAGACAATTTGATCAACATTGCACTTTTAAAGTATCTAATGCCAAAAGTATAAAACGTAAAGTAGAAAAAATTACGGATGAAGGTAAAATAGTAGAATATGTACCCACAAAGTCTTGCATTGTTATTTTCAAATCACAAATCTTACCAAAATATATTTCTATTAATAAAGTTATAAAGGAAGTAGAGCCGTATAACCAGAAAGTATTATTATGTTATAACTGCTTCCGTTTTGGTCACCTGGGAGGTCATTGTCAAAGTAAACCAAGATGCAGCAAATGTCAGGACTCCCATACCACACAAGATTGTAATAATTCAGATTACATACCACGCTGCTTTAACTGTCAAGGAAACCATCTTACTACTAATTTGTCTGCTTGCCCAGAATTTAAAAGACAAAAAATTGTAAAGGATACCATGAGCTCTTGCAATATTAATTTCTTTGATGCAAATAAACAGATCCCAAGAAATACGTACGCAAACATAGTCGCTCATAATACCTATGCCATGAACGTAACATTAAAATCTGTCATATCTTCAAAGGCAATTTGTAAAATGGTACACAGAAATTTGGATAAATAATAAGTAACATAGTTTATTGAACTAGTTATGGGACGTAGAGAAACATTTTCTTTATGGATTTTTGTTAGACGGAATAGTTTTGGAAAAGAAGAATTGTAGATAGTAAGTTCTTTTGTCTGGGCTGTTTTTCGGATTTTAATCGCTTTATTAAGTTATTGAATGAAGTTTGTATTGATGCTGTTGGATCTTTAGGTAGTCGTAAATATGTTAGAGGGTCATTCAGAAGTAACTCAGTTTTTTTAATATGGTCATCCTTGTTGAGAGCAACAGTGCAACCACCTTTATCAGCCTCTAAATTAAGCAGTTCTGGATGAAAGTGAAGAAAAGTTTTAGTTTTATTATACATAATATTTAGGTGGAATGGTTTGTTATTTTTAGAATGATGCTCAAAGTTTGTTACTATATTTGTGGCTTTGGCCCTAATAAGATCTTGTGATGTACTTGGGATATCATTAATAATATTTTCCATGTCAGCAAGAAAGATATCTAGCCTTAAGTCACTACGGACCGATGGTATTGCAAATTTTGGACCAAGAGAGAGGAAGTCAGAAATATCTTTGCTATTGTACGGTAATTACTACAATCTGTCGGTAAGCCTTTTTTATGTATGGAAATAAATGTGAGTTTACCCCAGTCATTTGGCCACTTTCCGGTATTCCATTTCTCATTGCAAATTATAAGCATTACTTCCGTCCCTAATTCTTCCATTTATTTGAATGTTTCAGCATTGGCGATTGACATACAAATGACAATTGTAGCTTTGGAAACTGCTGCACGAAAGATTTGTGTGGATGAGCGGTCAAACCATCTTCTCAGGTCTTTCAGCGACGAGTTCTGGCGTCTTCCTCTGATCCTTTGTCCTGCATTTTGACCTGCACTTTGCCTTTCAATACGATTCCAATACCTTTTTATGTATGAGAATAGACTTGAGTTTATCTCAGTCATTTCTCCACTTTCCAGAGATAGTGGCCAGGGGTGTAGAGTTGTGTTATAGAGGTAGCACCTTTTATCGATACGACCACATCAAGCGTCATAGACGGGAGATGGTTCTTGATAACTGGTCCTCATAGGACATCTAACTCTCACTTATGGCTCCACGTGCCACACCCCGGGCAACTGCATTGGTCTGCAGGCTAAACTAAGTGAGGGTAGCCAGATATGGCGAGAATTTCACCAAGTGATTGCCGGTATAAGCAATATCCCACTTACCGACCAACGACTTCGGGCGGATGAGTTAGTAAGTGGTAGGGCTCTCTTTTGTCCTGGGGTTGAGAAATCGGCCTCGAAGGCGGATGAACAAAAAAAAACTGTCAACGGCATAAGAATGGAGAAGGCAAGGGGAAACCACTACATTAAAGATTCTACACAGATATCCCTAGTACAATTGTTATGGCTGTACAAAAAAGTAACTCTATTACTGATCATGGATATCGGAGGCCAAGATCCGGCAGGGGAGGCAAATCACACATAGACCACAGGGCCTCTCAGATCGATATCAAACGAAATCCCTGTGAAATACCCATAAGTAACACATCGTCCAAAAAGAAGACTAAAATTGACAGAAAGTGTATGAAGATAGGCACGTGGAATGTTAAGTCAATATACCAGGCAGGTAAAGTCCATAATGTCATTCAGGAAATGAAAATACTTGACATAAAAATATTGGGACTAAGTGAGACCAGATGGCCCAATTAAAATGACATATTAGTAGGCCAAACAAAGAGATACTACTCTGGTAGTGACAATGACGCAAATCACTGGAACGGAGTAGCAATATTAGTTGACAAAACTACCCAGAAATTTGTAACTGGCTTCTTATCTCCAGCAGACAACCAACATAACGTCATCAGAAACCAAATTGACTACCTTCTCATCTTCAAACGATACCAAAATTCCATAAAATCAGTAAAATCATACCCCGGAGCTGATGTGGGATCAGATCACAACCCAGTTGTAGAAAGGTTTAGAATTAATCTAAAAAAGCTTGTGGCTAAAACTAAAGTAGAAAGGATACAAATATCCCGTTTGAGTGATCCATCAACAAAAAAGCAAGTCACACTAAAAATTAAAGAAGAGCTCACCAAAAAAGAAATTATTCCTACTGAAGATGCGAACAGAAAATGGCATATGTTAAAAGATGCTCTTATAGTGAGACAACACTAACACCTAAGTTGATCGAGAACAAAAATTAATGGATGACCGATGAGATTCTGGATCTCATGGAAGCAAGAAGATCCTATAAAACCAGAGACAAAAACATGTTTAATATTATACACACAGAAATAAGGAGAAATATCAGAGATGCAAAGAAAAGATGGTATAGTGACAGATGCGAAGAGATTGAATAGTTGGTAGAGAAACATGATAACTTAAACCTTCTTAAAAAAATTAGGGAAATAACAGGCACTAATATTAAGAAAAAATCAAACATACTGCTGGATAAAAACGGCAAAATAACTATAGACGTCGGTGAAAGGCTTAAAAGATGGCAGGAATATATCCAAGAGCTATTTA
Source organism: Diabrotica undecimpunctata (assembly GCF_040954645.1). Classification (NCBI taxonomy): domain Eukaryota; kingdom Metazoa; phylum Arthropoda; class Insecta; order Coleoptera; family Chrysomelidae; genus Diabrotica; species Diabrotica undecimpunctata. Next base: position 121,598,460 of record NC_092809.1, on the reverse strand, counting down.
AAGACGAACGGACTGAGATAGTACTAGAGCAGGAAAAGTTCGACAACGGCCCAGACATAACAGAAGATGAGGTATTAGAGGTGAACAAAGAACAACAAAGCAACAGGTCCTGACGAAATACCTGTAGACATAATACGGTTAATAGAAGAATAGCAAATTGGAATATTGGTCGACTTATTCAATACAATATACAGTACAGGAATCATTCCCAGAGATTCGCTGATGTCAACATTCATAACACTACCAAAAAAACCAAATGCAAAAGAATGCCAAGACCACCGGATAATAAGTTTAATGAGTCATACACTCAAAATATTTTTAAAAATTATACACCGGAGAATACACAACAAACTTGAGCAGGACATAAGTGACACATAATTTGGATTTAGAAATGCACTGGGAACGAGGGAAGCCCTGTTCGCTGTGAATGTACTTGTGCAAAGGTGCATGGATGTTAATCAGCCAGTATATATGTGTTTCTTGGATTACAACAAAGCCTTCGATAAGGTCACATAACCGTCTTATCGAATTACTTGAAAAGAAAAACTTAAATATGGGAGACATCAGGATCATTAGCGCTATCTATTATAATCACGCTGTGGTAAAAGAGAACAACGTCTTTTCAAATGAAATACAGATTGAAAGGGGCGTCAGACAGGACTGTGTCCTGTCTCCTACTTTGTTTAATTTGAATTCAGAGGAAATAATCCAGAAAGGACTAGAAGAACTAACTATGGGAATAAAAGTAAATGGCCGACCAATCAATAATATACGGTTTGCCGACGACACTATTTTATTAGCGGAATGTCTTGAGGATTTACAACAAATGGTTGACAGAGTGGTAGAAGTCAGTGAAGAAAACGGACTGTCACTAAAGACAAAAAAGACACAATTTATGGTAATTACAAAAGCCCAACAGCGCCAAGAAAACATAACAATACATGGAGAACAAATTAAAAAAGTTGAAATATATAAATATCTGGGTACAATAATTAACGGAAATAATGAGTACACAGTGGAGATTAAGGCAAGAATAGGACAGGCAAGAATTTCTTCCAACAAACTAAAAAATGTACTCTGCAGCAGTGACATGCTACGTGTTCTCTATATTATTTTATGGGTTGGAGGCTTGGACTTTAAAGAAAAATGTTTCGGACATATTGGAAGCCTTCGAGTTATGGGCCTACAGAAGGATATTAAGAATAAGTTGGGTGGATAGAGTCACGAATGTCGAGGTGTTGAGAAGAATGGGAAAAGATAAAGAGGTTTTAAATACAATTAAAAATATCTAAAAAAGTTATATCTTGTTGCAATGAAGACGCATCTTCTGGTTGAATAATTTGAGAGCTTGGTTTAACTGCACTTCTGCTGACCTCTTTAGAGCAGCGGTGTCGAAATGCGAATTGCCATGATGGCTGCCAACCTTCTTAGAGGAGATGGTACGTGAAGAAGAAGATCTCATTGCAAATTTTAAGCATTACTTCCGTCCCAAATTCTCCCATTTCTTTGAGTGTTTCAGCTGTTATTTCATCTTCTCCTTCTGCTTTTCTGAATTTTAGCTTTTTAATTGCCGCCTCAATTTCTGATTTCAATATTTGAGGTTCTTTTTCATAACATCTTTTCTCTATATTATTGTCTGGGTCGTTGTTAGATAATAGTATTTTGCAATATTGTTTCCACACCTCTGCAATACTGTCTGGGTTTGTTATGGTATTTCCACTATTATCTTTGATAATCTATGTCTGCGGTTTTAATTCTCTCGCTAGATACTTGACTTTTGAGAAAAGTTCTCAAGATTCTTGGCGGTCAGCATGTTCCTCTAGCTGTACACATATATTTTTAATATAATTATTTTTGTGCCTTCTGCACAAGTGTTTTGAATTTGATGTGCCGTTTTTAAGTTTTCGTCTTTCTTCTACAAGATTAAGAGTCTCTTCAATCATCCAATGTTTTTTCCTAGCTGTTTTGTCTTTGGGATTAGTATTGTTGATGGCTTCAGTGATCCATTTCTTTGTGTATTCCCACGTTTTGTCATGGTCTCTGGTAGTCACTGGTAGGTCAGCTTCTGCTAAGAACAATATATCGGCAACAAATGACAATGCATGGAAGATGATGATGGAGATGAGTATGAAGATGAAGGTGAAAGCTAAAGACCTCGAAAATGATAATTAAAAACTTGCGGGACAGAAACAACACAAAAGAATAAAAATGCACCATGGACAATGTTGAAGTAAATCTACAGGCACTGGGGATAAGGATATGGAGAAGATAGGTCCTGAATAGGGACTGCTGGAAAGATTTTTTAAAGAAAATTCAAGGGAACCAAGGGCTGTAGGACTATAAAGAAGTATATTTTTCCTTATTTATTTTTGACTATCGGTAAAAGTTTCATGTTTTAATAAAGCGCTTTTTAAATTTTCTTATTTTTATTCATGCCCTCCTGTTTTTTATTTTTTCAAAAATCTTTATCTAATTTTTTTTCTAAGCTTCATATTTCTTTTAATTAACCCTCTACCGCATGGAAATCTAGATATGGATTTGGTAGTTTACTATTTTTTTTTGTAAGTTTAAAGTTCAGCACTTACGCAGGCACAGCATAACGTGAACTATACATTTGTTTGGAAACCTCTATATATTTTTAAAATCTGGCAACTCTGCTAGACAAGTCAACCCAATCATTTTAGTTACAACGTGCTGTGCACTGCGATTTTTTAGAACAAGTGAAAAATTAATCTTCAAACATCGGCGTTTTATAAGTAAGTAATCAATTTTTTTTATTATTTCATGTCTAATTGGCGTTTGTTGTTTATAAGTTAGATGATATTTAGTGATTATTTACTTGGTTTGTCAGAGAAAACGACATTTAGTGATCATCCATATATGGCTTCTTATGCATTATCGTAAAAAATATACAGATTTTGTCGAAGCCATATATGGCTTTTTATGCATTTGAAGAGTAATTTATGTAGATATTATCTGTTTTCAGAAATGGATCCCCAAAGGTTTTATCGCAGTTCTAAATATGTGAACACTATTCCCAGTGAATGAGGGTTAAGCGACGATGATTATACCGATTTAGACGAAGAATATTTACCTTCTTCGTCTACAAAACAACGTCTTCAGTCCGTGGTAGTATTTGAAACTGATAATTCTGACATAGAGACATCTGAATCTGATGCCTAATCAGAAGTTGACGATGTACGGGCAACTATCTCAATAGGACTCAAACCAGCAGACAAAAATAAATTAATATCTACATCGAAAAACAAGAAAGAGAAAATATTATGGAAGGAATCAAAATTGAAGAGTTATTATGAAAATGATTATGCTTTCTTGGGAGAATCTGAATGGCCAGAATGCATGCAGAGATTGGAGAGTCCTTTAGACTTTTTTAAATTCTTATTTAATGACGACTTATTGGAGTTAATAGTTAATGAGTCAAATTTAAAATCAATGCAAGATAACGTCAACAAACCCGACAACATTACGAAGTATGAAATTAAAAAAATTATTGGAATCAGCGTATTTATGTCAATTTTAAAATTACCTTCTAGTAGACTCTACTGGAACTCACGTTTAGGCTAACGACTTGTATGCGAAACTATGAGTTGTAATCGGTGGGAAGAGATTAAAAAATGTTTACATTTCATTGACAACAATAAGTTTATACGAACTGGTTTACTCGGTCACGATAAACTTTTTAAAATATGACCTCTCGTAGAGAACATACGTGAACAATTATTATTAGTTCCTAAAGAAGAGTAGCTCTCTATTGATGAACAAATCATACCTACTAAAACAAGAGACAGTCTAAAACAATACAATCGTAAGAAACCCAAGAAATGGGGATTCAAAAATTTGGTACTTAGTGGAGTTTCAGGATTCAGCTACGATTTTGATATATTTGCTGGAAACCAAAGCAATATTATACCTAATGGTGCACCAGATCTTGGAGCAAGTGGAGATATAGTTACGAAACTAGCTAGTACAATCCCACGGCACAAAAATCATAAAGTATGTTTTGATAATTGGTTCAACAGCCCTAACCTACAAGTTTATCTTTCACAAAATAGTTTGCTGCCCTTAGGGACAGCTGGAATTAACAGAGTAGCAAACTGCCAAATGCCTACACCAAAAGAGTTAAAAAAACATTGTCGAGGTACTATAGTAGAGAAAACTGCTGTTATAGATGGAGTAGAAATCTCTTGTGTTTTTTGGTACGACAACAAACTAGTTACCATGCTCTGAACATATGTAGGTAGTTCTCCTATTACTTCCACAGAGCGGCATTTTCGAGAAGCCAAAGAACATCGTGAAATTCCTTGTACTAAATCAACAGCTGTTTATAACAAGCATATGGGAGGAGTTGATCTATTGTCTTCCATGCTAGGGCTCTATAGGATTCAGTTACGTTCAAAAAAATGCTACAAGAAAATATTTTTTCATCTTTTGGACATGTGCATTGCAAATGCATGGATCCTGTGGCGCCAAAAGAGTGTAAATTATTTGTCATTATTTGACTTCAAACAATATATTGCAGAAAATTTATGCAAGGTGAGCAAGAATAGTTTGCGAAAGAAAAGGGGTCGACCATTATCAAATGTTAATTCACCAAGCAGTTCCATAACTGAAGCAGAAACTCCCAAATCCAAAAAGCGGCTTACTTTGCGTCAAGATTATCCAAGCAATGAAGTTCGTATAGACGCCATTGGCCACTTTCCCCAGTGGAACGATACAAGATTGTTGTGCTATAATGACTGTAAATTTAGATTTTTTGTTAGATGTACTACTTAAATGTAACGTATTTTTATGTTTAAACAAAGATACAAATTATTGCGTAGAATTTCACTCCTAAAAACAATAACTAGTTTAAGTGCATAAGAAGCCATATTTGGACCTGTCTATTTTTGTACACTTTAGGTTTATTGCATAGTATTGCATTTAATTAGTACAAAATTGTTGTAAATTCTTTGGTAAATATACTTCTTTATAACAACAAAATCTTAAATTTTGCAAAAAAAAAAATTTTTCTATCTAAAACATAATTCATGCAGTAGAGGGTTAACTTTTATGTATATAGATTCAGATAATTAGGTAGTTCTTAGAGGTGATACGATAGGTATAGTCTACACGATGATCGAAATGTCAGAAACGTTAAAGGAATTTGATCTTACAATCAAAATTCTAAAAGCACCAAGAAGTGTCAAACAATAATCCATAAGTTCTTGATTATTGTTTCTACACAGTAATCTACAAAACATTTACCAATGTTTCCTAGTCTCAAAATCTTCTTAATTTAATTTAATTTAAACTCCTGTTCTTATTTGTCCTTATGTGAAGCCTACACCCCTTTTCGTAATCAAATCGACAAAGAAATCGTTGACGTGGAATCCCTTCCTGTTAAAACGAAATAGCAATTATCTGCGTGATCTAAAGAAATTGTTTTGCACGTCTGTTTTAGGGTCTGAAAACCGCTTTATATTATTCTCGTTCCTGGAGAATAACAGATAAAGCACATAATTCCGCCGAAAAAGAAATTTCAATTGATTTGTTTTTTACGTTCCATCAGAGAAATATTTTTATAAAATTTTAAAAGTAATCAAGAAAATTTTGTTTATTCTCCATAAATTTATTTTGGAAGAATTTTTCTGTAAATCACATTGCGAATAGCTGTGCCGTAATAAAAATGTGAATATGATACCCAAATATAGCAATTTATTTGAAAGTTGAGAATTATACACTAATATTAATATAGTCGAGAGTGGTGGAGAGGATAAATTTATTACCAAACTTTCCACATTTTAGAAAGGCGTAGTTGAACACCTAATTGCTGAAAAATATTTAAGGACCAGTGAAGCAATAAAACACTCAAGATATTTTTTTCCTTCGATTTATTGATAGTGACCTTAAGAGCTGATTCTATACATTGATAATAATCGCAATTCTGATAGTGACAAAAAGAGACACAAATATTATTGGCTTTACAGTGCTATAGCAAGATACAATAACACGAGAACTGAACGCACAAGTTGGAGAAATAACTACAATTGCAATATTATAAATAGGTTGTTTTACAACAGAGAGTATAATAGAAGAATATGTAAAAAGAAAAACAGTTTTTCCCCAGATTCAATGCATACAATATTTTTTGCTATAGATCTCTCTTTATCCAGTCCTTCTATATTCTATACTTGTATATATATTAAAAGCATGTTTCGCTCTTCATATTCCTAAAAGTATGTAAGAAATAATATATAATATACTAATATATCATTATACCAATCCATTCAAGTAAGAAACTGAACTACATAATCCAAGGCCGCCGCTAAGGTATTGGCCGCCCGTGTGCTACTTAATATTTGCCGCCCCCCCTCCAACACTTTAGACATACATCCTATTATTTAAAGAAATGTGCAGAAGATGCATAATATAACAAAAATAATTTGTAAATAGATAAATACTTACTTGAACATTTAGACTAATCTCCATGATCTAACGTCCATATATTTTCCTAATGTATATCTTAATATCTCATCCTAATATCCTAATTTAAACGTCCTTTATCCTAATTTAATAACCACTATCCAAAGTCCAGAATATGTATATCGTAATATCCTAATTTAAACGTCCATTAAATTAAAATAAACCGTGAATAGAAACATAAACACATAAAAAAACTAAAAACGCACTTTTCGGGCTTTCGTCTCGGAAAACTTTTTGACAATATCTTTAATGTCCAATGTCGCACACACTTTATGTTCTATAGATACCATTGCTAAAGCAGAAAGTCTAGCTTGCTTCTTTGAGGGTCGCAAATAGTTTTTAATAATCTTAAGTTTTGAAAACGACCGCTCACCCGTAGCTACAGGTATAGTTAGGAATATACGTACTATTAAGTTAGGGTGTTAGGTTAAGTTGGGAAAATTAAGTTGATACAAGATTATTTTCCTAAATATATTCAAGAATATCACTAGGACTTTTTTCTGCGGCAAAAAATGGTTGAATAGGTTTAATTCCTTCATATAAATCGGTTGCACTAATGTCAGTCTCTGAGCTGTTTATGTCTGTAAGGGCTTGATTCACTTTCTCACAATTGGTTTTATATTCATTATCGTTTTTAACTTTGGTTATGCCATATATTACACTAAAAATGTCTGTGTGGTGTTGAAGTAATTGGAACCGAAGAAGAAAAAAAAACATAAAGTTCCTGTACAGTATTAAAAAATTCCACTGACCCAAAACTTATTTTTACTGCATGTTGGTGGTTTCAGGTTCAGGCGTTTCAGCATCAGCACTCGCACTATCGCTATTATTGTCATCAAATCCTCTGTTTATATCCGCAGGAATATTCAATTGTTTGGTACTTGTTTCTATGGTTTGGACTTCGCTTGAAGTTGAAGGTCCTAAATTTATATCCGAGTCTTCTATATTTTCATGTATATTTTTCATCAAAAATTATTCCAGTGCACCGCTAAGTTTTTTTCTCCTCAGTTTTTGCCTCTTTTATTTTTCTATAATAAATGCCTGAAAGTCGTGTTCTTTTTCTTTCGGACATTTTGAAATTATCACTTAAGAACGAAGCTGGACGAATTGAACAAAATAAATCCAAAAACACTTCAAATAAGTTGTCCAAATAATGTTTCTCCAAATAATATGTAGCCGTAACGCGTATACGAATAAAATTTGCTCTGATCTCGACGTTACTTCGCACAGTACCTACTGTGCAAAAGAATTGGGTGCACTATTATATTTTACAAACAAAATTGTTTATCAAAAGCGTGTCTAAATTCATCGAATTCTCAACGAAGACTAAACATAAGACATAATAACCCATCTATAAACATAACCATAGGAACAATAATATAACTTTACAATCACTTGCCTAAATTCTTGTAAATTATCTACCTGTAAAATCCCAAATAACTGAAGTCCGAAAGCCGCCAGCCGCTTTGAATTAAAAAGTATTTCCGAAACTGCTTTATGACTGTACCTGCAAAAGGGCGGCAATTCATACAATAAATAATATTTTCACATTTTTTTTTAGATTAGGATGAAAAAAAAGAAGTATACATGATAAATGAAACGCATTTGAGTATTATCACGTACTGAATAATTATTATTGTTTGGAATATTAGAGTCCACAGAATTACCTGAATCATTACTATTTAATTATTTGAATTTATTTTCGTTTTAAAAAAGTATTATCATCAGTGGAGTGCTTTTGGCCGCCCCTATTGTTGGCCGCCCGTGTGCGATGCACACTTGGCACACATGGTAGCAGCGGCCCTGAAATCGTCTAGAAGAGCAAGGGCGAACCCACAGGCTTTTGTTGCGTTTTCGTTTAAGGTTCGCCCCTTCTTGTCTGTAACCGTATCAACGCGCCGGTGTGTTCGTAATTCTCTGGCGCAGGTGTTTCTGGTTTCTGTAGTTGGTGAGAGATAGTTTCGGATACTTATATGCGTTGTTCTTGAGTTTTTGGGTAGGTACCATAGTGTGCTTGTTGTAGTTATAATTATTCGTATTTCAAGAAAAAACTGACGTTACATTAGTCTTAAAGTTGTTTTGTTTTTTTCTGATTTATTTTCAAAATAAACGCCGAGAAAACGATAAGGCGGAAGCAAAAGAAAACAAAACAATGGCTTGTTAACGTGTGTTAAACCAAACGAAACTGTGGTGAAGCGTACGTTTCAAGAAATACAAAGAAAACTGTATCTGTGCGCACAATTGGACTGCCTTGTAAGTGTCGTAAAATGTGTTTTGAAAAGTTGGGCATGAACAATATTAATATGATTTTTAATAACTTTTGGCAAATCGGTAACTACGATAATCAAAACCAATATCTTTCAAAAGTGGTAAGTTGTAATGATTGTAAAATGTCTTTAATTACTGACAGAGCTAGTAGGAAGCTTTGGACCGTAGAATATAGTGTTTCAATAAATGGAGAAAGATAATGTGTTTGTCGTCAGGTTTTTTTGGCATCCATGGCATAAGTGAAAAAAGAGTTCGCGTTGTTTTACACAAGCAGATCATCACAGGAACTGTGTTGGGTAATAACAGAGGGAAGCTAAGTCCAGGAAATAAAATGGTTGTATATAAAAAGCAGTTGGTCAGAGATCACATTGATTCACCGTTTCCAGTCACTATAACAGAGCCAAAAGTCCTATTCAAAAATATATGCCACTGGGTTCGTTAATTACTGGAGTATATGGAGCTTATGTGGAATTGCTATAAAACACACATCCTGAAGAACAACCTGTGATAGAGTACTACTATCAAAATATCTTTCAACGAATTCAATATAGGTGTTTAGCCTCCTTCTGTTGATGATGAAGATTAAAGTTGAACTTGATGGGTTAAAGACTAGCAACCCGAATTCTCCTAGAATAACTGAATTGGATACTGAACTGAAGGTTCATTTGGTAAAATAAAAAGCTTCTTAGAATATGATGAAAAGCTATAAAAGCAACCAGGATGAAAATACTGAAGTTGTATGTATTGATTTACAGCAAGCATTACCCACGCCTAAACTTACCTGCAACGTAGAATACTACAAAAGAAAAATGTGGACTACAACTTAGGAATCGACAACGTTAAAACAGGACCAGCCATAATGTATGTATGGGATAAAATCATCGCTAGATAAACTGAGAAAAGTTATAGTTTTTAGTGATAACTGTGCCGGGCAAAATAAGAACATAAACATTGTTTTGTCTTATTAAGCACGCTTTTTTAATGTCAGGTCATTCGATGATGGGATGTGATCGAGATTTTGGTTCAATTAAATTGAAGATCAGGGACTGTAAGGTATTTTCTAAAGAACACTATATCCATTTCATTACACACACTAAAAAAAAAGAACAAATTCCAAGTTGTTAATGACACGAGGGAAATGTACACGTATACAGGGTGTTTCAAAAAAAGGTAACCTCGTCTCTAGTGTAGGTAAAAAACTGAAAAATAATTGGGATTTGCTTAGTAAAAAATTTTTGTAACGCCATCCGTTTTCAAGATACAGGGCGTTGAAGAAAAAAAAATTACGCATTTTTACGATTTTGCCGAAACTATTGGCAACATTGTAATGAAATTTTATACGAATATGTTTTGAAAGCTGATATATCTCATGAATTTGTTTTTATATCTGATTCTCATAGAGGGCGCTAGTTACACGGATCGTACTAAGTATTAGCCAATATAACTTTTTTAAGAGTGTAATTATTAATCAAAATTTAAAGTAAACTGAAACATCATTCAATTTTACACGAAAAAGGTACTCTTGGTAAAACTCGATACTGTGTACCGTTTTCGGAATATTTTGATTTGAAAATTTTGAAGTAATAATTTATGCTGGTATAAAATAGTTAGTAATTAAACAAAACTCACAAGAAGAAAATTAAATTAATGACTAAGAACATAAAATAAAATTCAATTACAGTAAGTGTTCAAAATGCCCTCCGTTTCCGCGAATACACAAGTCTATTCTTTTTTCTAAAGATTCCATTAACCTTCTAAACGGTAGGGGATCAGCTATGATGTCATTAAATTGACGTTGAATTCTTTCTTCCAATTCTTGGCGTGAATTTACCTCTGTAGTATAGACTTTTTCCTTAATATACGACCAAACTGCGTAGTCCAAAGGGTTAAAATCGCATGACCGAGGAGGCCAATGAATCGGAGCTTCTGCACCTCTACCAATCCATCGATTCGGAAAATGATTACTAAACCAATTACGACACCTTCTATCAAAGTGTGGTGGAGCTCTATCGTGTATAAAAAATAAAGATCTTCGTTCGTTTAGCGTTAAATCTTCGAATATCTCGAATAAGGAATTGTTTAAAAAATCAAGATACATATTACCATTTAAATTTCCAGGTAGAATATGATAACCTATTAATTTGTTACCTAAAGTTGCTGCCCAAACATTAACTTTAAATGAGTGTTGGTAATGTGATACCCTTTTGACTCGTGGATTCTCATCACACCAGTAGTGTGCATTATGGGAGTTAAACATACCTTGTCGCGTAAAGGTGGCCTCGTCCGTAAAAAGAATGCATTTTAAAAAATTTGGATTGTGGGCTGTCCTTTGTTGCAATGTTTCACAAAAATCCACTCTAACCGGTAGATCATCTGGCAAGAGCTCTTGGACTTGTCTGTAATGATAAGGATGTAATTTCTGTTCTTTCAGTATCCGCCAAGTACTTGAAGAAGAAGTTTTTGTTTGTCTTGCTCTATTCCTTACGCTAACTGTTGGATCTTGATCAAGTAAATTTAAAATATTATTTTCTTTATTAATTGTTCTTGTTGTTCTTAGTCTACCAGAATTTATTTTATTTGGTCTCACATTCCCAGTTTCTCGACAACGTCGTTCAACGGCTCTAAATGTTTTTTTACTTGGTAAGTTTCTTCTAGGAAAGTTTTCTGCATAACGTGTCACAGCTGCACTAGAACATCCTAAACATTCGCCTAAGGTTAATAACATGTATTCAACATTTGAGTACATTTTGATTTGATTTTACAAATAACAAGGTTTCAAAACTCTAATTATTGTTGATTTATCGTAATAACAACCAATAAATGTCAGATTTCCATGGCACACTTGGAGAAAATAGAGGTATACCTATTAAAACTTTATCATTACTACCAGCATCAATTATTACTTTATAATTTTTAAATCAAAATATTCCGAAAACGGTACACAGTATCGAGTTTTACCAAGATTACCTTTTTCGTGTAAAATTGAATGATGTTTAAGTTTACTTGAAATTTGATTAATAATTAAACTCTTAAAAAAGTTATATTGACTAATACTTAGTACGATCCGTGTCACTAGCGCCCTCTATGAGAATCAGATATAAAAACAAATTCATGGGATGTATCAGCTTCCAAAACATATTCGTATAAAATTTCATTACAATGTTGCCATTAGTTTCGGCAAAATCGTAAAAAATGCGTAAATTTTTTTTTTCTTAAACGCCCTGTATCTTGAAAACGGATGGCGTTACAAAAATTTTTTACTAAGCAAACCCCAATTATTTTTCAGTTTTTTACCTACCCTAGAGACGGAGTTACCTCTTTTCTGAAACACCCTGTATACTTATAGATGCCATGTGTAACACAAAATACCAAGTACTTTAGCTTGGTAAAGTAAGTATAATTATAAAAGAGGCCAATTAGTCTTAGAACCTGAACCTTTGGCGATTGTGTGAATCCAGTACAGCATTGTTTAACAAGGCTGTGTGAGAAATCGAAATAACGGTAATAACGCTATGGAATTTTCTAATTGTGCGAAGATTTATTTTTCTATTATCAGATTAAATTATGTCTACTATCAGAATACTTTCGGTCCTTAGTTCTTTTACTCTTACGTACATAGTACGATTATATTTACTAGTAACATTTACTGTAATTTTTATTAACTTCGTATAACGTTTAATTACTCAATTTCCGTTCATAAAACACAACAAGCTAAAACAGAAATCCCTTTCCTAATATTTTATGTTACCGGAAATATTTTCAGATGGAAAGTACAGCTATAACATGAACAATACAAAACGCACTGAAACAAGTAAATTTGGCGATACTATCGAACGCTCAGAGAGGTAATTAAAAGATAATATCTAATAAAACGGGTGTTTTGATAGTGTAGTTAACCTAAACACTTATAACGCAGAGAGAGCCTCTTTATAAAGGGAAAGCCGTTTTTATTACAAGGATATGCCTCTGAATGCCGTAAAATTAAAGATAAGTGTTTCGTGTTTAATGCACTACTGGCTTGTCTTCCGTTTATTACAGTTATATTCTTTCTGCAAGGGGATACATAAGCAGTATTATAATGGATAATAATTATACATACGTATGGAGAAGACTGCAGAACGTTTAGTACATGATGAAATTTATTTTAAAGACTGCGGTAAATAAACACATATATGGGTCACTGATACAGATCCATTGAAAAACGTAGTCAATATTTAAGAAGACACGACTTTCACTTTGCTAAGGAAAATGAAAAATACGAATGCCTTACATTCGATTTAGAGAAAACATTACCTTTACCAAGATTACCGACAAACATTGTATTTTATAAAAGGCAGCTCTGTGTATACAACTGTGGTATTCACAACGGAAAGCAAGATCAGGGATTATGTTACATTTATGCTAAAGGCGTTACAGAAAGAGGGGCTCAAGAGGTAGGTTCTTGCCTTCTTAAACATATAAATGCTCACATAGAAAAAGGCGTCCAACATCTCATTCTCTGGAGTGATTCATGCGGCGGTCAAAACCGGAATATTAAGTTAACTCTTATGTTAAAAGCTATCTTACATGAATCATCTATACACACTCAAAAATGTTTTGCATATTGTAATATTTTCAAAATTATCCACCAAATCTGGTGAAATCTATTTTTTTTTGAACAAAATACTTTATTATATATATAAAATTGTATGTTTTGAAAAAAAACAATAAACAAAATTTAAAGGATTAACAATTTCTTATTATTATTTATAATGTGTATTATAAATATATTTTTTTAAATTAGTAAAGGGGTCTTGTAGTGTCCTTAAGGGTGGCTGCCGGGACTGAATTTTTCTTTTGATCATATCCCATCCGTGATCAATAGGATTGAGGTCAGGTGAGCAAGGTGGCCATTGTAATTTGACGATACCTTCTGTCTCTAAAAAATCTGCCACATGTCTCGTACGATGGGGAGGCGCATTGTCGTCCATAAAAATAAATTGTGGACCAACAGCTCCTCGCCACAAGCGTACAACAGTCCTAAGAATGGTATCAATATAAATGTGTCCATTCATGTTACCAACAATAGGAATTAAAGGAGTTTTATTATTAAGCATGATGCCGCCCCAAAAAATTATGGAGCCACCTTGATATGGGACTCTTTGGACAGCTTGGTTAAGTCTATCCTGTCGATTTGGGTTCCTCAAAAGCCTAATTCGGCGATTATCCGACAAAAGTTTAATTTTGGTTTCATCAGAAAATAACACGTTTCCCCATCTGTTGTCATGCCATTGTAAATATTCATTGGCCCATTCCAGTCGAGTCCTTTTCTGCTCTAACATAAGCTTTGGTACAAACAATGGTCTTCTTGTAAATAAATTCGCCGGATGTAACCTGTTTCTAATAGTCTGATCGCAAATTACAATATTATGATCTTGCTGGAGCTCTCTTCTAATAGCTGGGGCAGTCATAGAGGGGTTTCTCCGGGCAGTTAATGTTAAATAGCGTTCTTGGACATTGGTAGTAATTCTGGGTCTTCCGCTTTTTGGACGATCGCTAACAGAATTCGTCACTCGATATTTTTTCATAATCCGAGACACGTCACTCTGATTAACTCCAACCCGGACAGCAACGTCGACTTGTGTGTGGCCTTCCTAAATCAAAGTAATGATTCTAGCTCTGTTGAACGCAGATATCACTTGTCTATTCATATTGTTCGCTATAAAGTAAATAAAACGCAAACCAATTTTTACAAATATCGGTTTTCGAAAACTGATGAACGCAATGTAAATACTGAGAATCTTTGCGACGATTAAGAAACAAAAAACAAGCAATAAAATACATTAATTTAGTAGACAAAAAAATCAGTGCAGAAAATTTCAAATGAGAAACGTTCAGTGGCGTTACAGATAATATGCAAAACATTTTTGAGTGTGTGTACTTTTACTGATATTACTTTAAAATTTTTATGTTCAGGCCACAGTTTTTTACTTAATGACTCAGATTTTGCTCAAATTGAATCGGCGTTAAAAAACCAGCAAAGATTGTATTTGCACTCCGAATATGTAAAGGTAGTGAAACAATGTCGAAAAAAAAAAAAACTTTTTGTGGTGGGTGAAATGAACAACTGTGGTTTTTTGAGTGTCATAATTAAAAAAAAAAACAATCATCAACAGAAAAACAAGCATTGACGGACAAAAAATAAACTAGCTAAAAATAAAATCGATTATGTCAAAAAAGATGAACCATTCTTGCTGATTGTTCAGCACGATTCGTTTGATGCACCTTTACATAAGATTGATAGCAAAAAGAAGGAAGGAAGGAACAGCACAATAAGCAAAATAGAAGACCTTTTTTTAATAAGTACGCTATGGCTCAATGGTAAGATGATTGCTGCAAAAAAACTTGCAAATCTGAGCGAGATGATGCTCCTTATCCTATCAGACTGCCAAGATTTCTACAAAAAAATACAAGGAGATGACAACATTGAGCAAGATATCGATGGGTATAACATAGCTAGTCTTGATTTTGAACTTGAAGATGTTTAATAGATTTTTTTTTCAATAAATTATTTTTCTTTTGTATAGATGTTCCGACTTTTATTTTTTCTTAAGAACACATAATAATTCAGAAAGCAACCAACCCAAAAAAATGGCTGTATTTTTCAAAATATTGAAGAAAATACTTTTCTTTTACTTTCACTTTGTTAAAAATGAAATATTTTGCCAGGTGAAAACAACAAGTTTGTTTTTTGTATTTTATTATTAAGTACTATTTATTTTTGTAACTGTTTGTGGTGAGATAATAATCAATATTTAATTTTTTCCCTAAACCACTTTGTTTATTTCTTTTAAAAAAGTTCCTAACCACCTTTTGTGTTTTTTAGGAAGGAAGAGCCTTTTCTTTCATCCAGCAGGAAGATTCTTTTAAGCGGCGTCCATTTTAAATGGCTTGAGAACCTTCTTGTGTTTAGTTTGTCCAGAAGACTCATGTAAGTACCATTTTTTGTTTCACTTTTGTAGTCACCCCAATTCAGCCCCTTTGTCGTTCACTTATCCATGACCCCAGCTCTCCAAATAAACCCTGAGTGGCCGTTCGTCAAAGTTTCGGTTTGTTTTGCTTACCCTATCTCTAGCCCCGTAATTTCTGTCCCCAATTTTCAACCCCCTATAATAGGTAGGCAAAATAATCGTTACAATGGCATACGCTAAATAAAAAATAAATTCTCCGCTACTTATACGCTTTTTGGTAAAACTCATAAGGACAACTAAATTATACGATAACTTACGATATCACGAGTATCACTCATTTCATTAGTTCTTTCGTGGAGTATAGTGTTACATATTATTTTTGGTGAAAATTTTTAAATTTTTCAGTACTAGTTCAAACTAATTAATAGCCAAACTTTGAATTATACACATTTATATTTAAAAACCGTTAAATTAATATTTTTTACACATACCAATTTTAAATATTACACTTTAAAATTCGGCAATTTCCTTAAAAAAAACTCTGACAAAACAGAAAAACGTATACATAATTTAAACGGAATAATGAATAAATCAGCAAACACAGACGAAATTCTTTTGTTTTCCGTAACAACACTATAGCACAAACCCCTACGTCAGCCACTATTTTCACTGAATATATTTTGCAAATTTATACAAAACGGCTGTGCCTGAAAGATAATGCCTAATATATCAGTATAAACATTACAGGTATTATGTATTATGAGAGCTGTGGTGCAAATATAACAAGGAAATATTTACTTAAAATGCACCTACCAGAAACTATGATTGTCGGAGTAATTCATATTTGCTTAACAGATATACAGGTTGTACCAATTTTTTTTTATTGAAATTAATGTCCATCTATGGCCATTGACACGGGTACAAAAACGTCTAAAGTATTACATTATACATATAAGATTATTATATTATATAAGATAAATACAGTCAGTTACGTTAGATTTGGAAAAATATAGTGTTACAAACTTTGTTTTTTTTTTGAACAAACAATGTTACAATATTTGTTATATACGAAAATATAATCTGCAATCTTTTAAAAAGTCAATTAGAGCACTGTACACATTTGGCGAACTAAGTATCTGTTTTGGGTTACCGTTTATATTACGCGCTAGTCTATATGGTTTATAATAACTGCACTCAACGAGTAGGTAAGTATTCTACTGTAAGGCGGTGAGAATCACAATGTTCACAAGCAGGTGAGTTTTCGGAAGTCATTGAGTGAAGCGAGTGTGTTTTATTCGGAGTCTTAGAATGATGAGTTTATCCCTCCTAGTCATTGTAGGTATCTTAAATGAGTTTACAGTGGGATTGATTATGTGCAGTTTTGTGTTTTGTCCATTTCAATGATTTTGCCATATTTTACGAGAGTTTTGTTTTATGGTTGCTGCTACATTTTGATGAAGTTTAATTTTTTTCTAGGCTTAGGTCAGAACAACTTGCTTTTCTTGCTACGATATCTTCAGACTAATTTCCACTGATCCCTACATGAGATGGCTTCCAAAGAATGGTTATTGATGTTCCTCTGCTGTGGTTTTGATGACAAATGTGTTGAATTTTTTGGACTATCGGATTTAACGACTATATGTTGGCAATGGACTGAATTGAAGAAAGAGAATGGGTGCATATAGCTAGAGATTTCGTATTAGAAGTCCTTTCAAGAGCTTTAAGGATACCATATGATTCTGCAGTGTGAATACTACAAGTGGTTGGTAGTCGGTGTAGAGCTAAGGTTGTGTTTTCGGTACAGACAGCACAGCCAGTATTCTTTTCATCTTTAGATGCGTCGGTATACATAACTTGATTGTACTGTTTTGCATTTATTGCTTATTGAAATAATTGTCTGAAAGGAGGTGGTTAGGAGTGTCTTTTTTTTATGTCGAATTAGACTAATATTGAAAGCAGGTAGCAGGTAAGCAAGTACTGATGGAGATAGTTATATTCAGGTCTATAGCTGCTAGAAAAGGATTTACTAATTGTGGAAGGGGGTAAACAGATCTGTCTCTATTTTCAGGAGCATGGTGGATGTTAATAAGCTTAATTACTGGGTTTTTTGGGTTGGCGGAGAGAGTTAGAGAGTAAAAGCTGACGTCGTATAAAAAGAGGAGGTTCCAAAGATTCAATGCACATGCTTTCGGCGGGGCTAGATCGAAATGCACCTAGACATATACGTAAGGAGGTCATTTGTATGGAATTTAGGGATATAAGATAAGTATTACAGGCGATCATGTAGAGCATGCATCCATAATCTACTCTAGAGCGATTAAGAGCTCTATAGATTCTCAATAACATATTTTCTTCAGCTCCCCATTGATGATGTGCAAGTGTTTTCAATATGTTTAGTTTACCAGCACAGTTGTTCTTTAGATTTTTTAAGTGAATTTTCCAGTTTAACTTCTGATCAAATATTAGCCACAAGATTTTATAATGATTTATTGTAGGTAAAGGAACATCGTTTAAATGTATTTCCGGATTTTGAACGCTTTCCTTTTTTGTAAATCTTAGTATCTTCGATTTTGAACTGGAATGTTTGATGCCGTGTTGTGTTGTGTGGACCAAGAATATACGTTGTTTACAGCATGTGTGTGTTGGACTTAAAACAGAGCCTTGAGGTATACCATTGAGTTGTTCGAAAACATTTGACTGATTACCGTTTATTGCAATTTTAAATTAACGGTGATTTAAAAAGTTATCTATGAATGTGTAAATATTGCCTGTAATATTATTATCGATAAGTTTCTATAATATTAGATTCTTTGAAATAGTATCGAAGGCGCTTTTAATATCGAAGGCTGCTACAACTGTATCATGTTGCTTACTGAAATTCTCGGTTATATGGTTTTGTAGTAATACTAAATTGTCCATTGCGCTTCGATGTGGTCTGAATCCCAATTAAACGGAGCTAATTATATTGTGCTTTTCAGAAAAACAGTAAAATCTATTATTGATTAGTTCTTCCATTAATTTGCACATGCAACATGTTAATGAGATCGGTCTATAAGGGGATGGCTCTATTGAAGGTTTGTCGGGTTTTTTTATTGGAAGAATGATGAATTATCTTCACAGGTTGGAAAACTTTTCGTTGATCCAAAGAAGATTATAAAATGAAAGTAATTTTGTGAGTCCATTGATGGCGAAATTTTTAAGGAATATGGAGGGTATATTGTCAATTCCTGCTGCAGAATTTTTTAAGGTAGATACAGCAAAGAAAAGCTCTTGAAAAGTAAAAGGTACTTTTAAAGGGAGAAGGTCATCTGAGAGATCTGTAGTAGAAGGAAGATCTTTATGGGAAGTCAGAGTATTTGTGTAGTTGTCGTTTTTGCTTTTATTATAAAAATGAGTTGCCATAATTTTAGAAATTTGATCATCTTCAGTTACTATTGAATTATGATAGCTGAGCGCTGAAATTCACAAGTGTGTAGTTTTCCCGTGCATTTGTTTAATTTTCTTCTAAACTTGACTGGAAGGGGCGTCAATAGATATGGAAGATATGTATTTATTCCAACAGTCTTTTTTATTTAGTTTTATCTTTCTTCGCGCTATAGCTTTTAGTTGTTTGAATTTAATCAGGTTTGACTCATTTCTGGTTCTACGATATTTGTTTAATGCTGTTTTGCTTTCTCGGATAGCGTTCTTACATTTAATATTCCACCAGAGTACAGTTTTACGAGAAGATAATATTGTGCATGTTCCAATGTGCGTTTGAGTAGTCAGGGTGATTAAATTCACTAGGGAGTCTAGTGCTATATCAGGATCTTCTGGTAGTTGTAGCTGGTTGATCTAGTTTTCAATGAAGTCTGAATAGTTCTTTCAGTTAGCTTGAGATAATTTCCATTTTGAAATTTTTGCCCTGGGTTTGCTGATAGAATTAAAAATCAAGATAGGAAAGTGATTACTGTCATAAAGGCAATCCATTGTAGTCCAGGTTAAAAGTGGTGTTATCCTTGGGTCACATAAGCTAAGATCAATTAAGAAGAAAGTGCCACTAGAAATGTTGAAGTATGTTTTGCATCCGTTATTCAATATACAGATGTTGGAGAAGTTTAAAACATTTTCAACGACTTTTCCTCTACCAAATATTTTTTTCGATCCCCAAAGGGAGTTATGGGCATTAAAATCTCTTACTAAAATAAAGTGGGCTGGAAGTTGATTAATTAAGTTTATTAGCTCAAATTCAGTAAGGCTGTTGGAAGGTGGTATGTAAATGCTATAGATAGTAATTTTATTTGGACACCAAAGAGTAACAGCAATAGCTTCTAGTGTGGTGGTTAAGTGAACTTCTTTACAATAGTAGTCTTTAGAAGTATATATAGATGTGTCTCCACTAGCTCTGATATAATTTGTTCTTAAAAGGTAATGTGCTTGAAAACCATTGAGATATTTTTTGTCTGTTTGCTTGAAGTTTGTTTCTTGTAGGCAAATGATGTCGGCATTCGCGTCCATAATTAGTTGTTGAATGCGTTCCAGACGGAGGGTAAAACCCGTTTGGGCATTTTGGTTTTCGTTGTGTATTAAAGTGTTGTGTCATAAATAGACTATAATATATACTAGATATACTAACGTTTTCAATTTATTGATTTTGAATAGAGTTGTTAGTATTTTCTGCGCTCACAATTTTTGTTTCGCTGTTGTTTAGTTTAAACTCTATATTTGTAGCTTTTTGAATCAACTGTTAAAGTGTTTAATTTAATCGACTAATTTTACTGGCTATTACAATAATGTCCGAAAATCTGAGATAATTTAGGTAGCAGCCAACGACGTTAATATTCTAGTTTTTTATTAAGATGACGTCTAGGGCTAAATTGAATGTATCTTGAATCAATAAAATGTTGTTAATTTTATTTTAATATTTCATATTGTCTGTAAGATTTTCCTATTCTATTCTGCTTCTTTTTTTATTCTTTTCCTATATTTTAAAATATTTTTATTTTTAATTTAACTTTTACTGGAATTCAGTTTAAATTAAAATAAATTTTCCATTTTATTGAATTCTAGCCCTAAAGAATTCCTTAGAGTATAAGCGATGATTATATGAATTTTATGTCTATCTGAAAACAGGGTTTTAAACAATATTATGTCTCTTAAACTCACTTACCAAGTATATGTATATTTTACAACGTTTGAGTATAACGTTATACTTTTATGGCGAGACACTTTTTTATGTATATTTTAATAAAAAAAATATGCGTCCGATGGAAAAATGTGGTAATCCCATGAGACATTATATAAAGGTGTGTTCATAAATGTTCCTCTTTTCGACTGACAACCAATAAGTGGATGACGTTTTTACATTTTCAAGTCTGTGGTAATGCTATATGATTTTTGTTTTTGGTTTTGATATCTATATTTCAGATATATTTTTTATTGAAACTGATTTACAGGGTAATCAAATTCAGCGAGAAAGTCCAATATACATGTTGTTATAAATCAGTCTATAACAAGTCGTTAACAAAAATTGTGTACTTTAAAGTTCTGATTACATTTTGTTCTGTACATGTAAATATTTTAAAGTAATTAAGAAGTATTTTTTTTGTTTTAGTTGCTTATAAGAATTGATATATGCTATTCTAAATAACCGCATAACTTAAAGCATATTTAATGCAATCTAACTAATAAGGTTTTTAAGAAAATCAGAAAGTTAGAAGTTTGCAACATCAACAGATCTTACTCAATGCTCGAAATGCCATGATAGTCACTAAGTAAAATTGTTACTATCATTAAAAGATAAATAGCACAGTTACAGATACAACTTACTAAATTGGCAATAAAATCGATCCAAAGAGAAAAGAAGTCAGCAATAAAAGCAGCAAAATAAGCAAATTATTGCACGTATAAAGAAAAATTAACCAATAAGCACAAATTTTGTCGAATTGTGAGATTGCTCATCGTGTCCAAATTGCAATTATAATTGGTCTAAATGGGTAAAAAAATCATAAATAGGGTAAATGCATCAGTTTTTGGCCATGAGTGAGTTATTGGCCTCTAATATGTTTTGATTAAAATTAGGAAAATGTTAGTATTTTGTTAAATCTGACTACCTTTTTCAGGTTTAGCATTATGTCTGCTAGAGTATGACACATCTAGTTTTAAGGTTTTAAGGTAAATATCCCCTGGGATAGAAAGCTTTTTTAAAATCTTTGCTGAAATCTTTCCATGACTTCCAATTTTTGTTATTGTTTCTGTACCATAACAAAGCGTGGTCTCCTAATAATTCTGGTAATGCTCTTAGTAGAGCTTGTTTATCGATCTCGTAGGCCAAGTTTAATTCGTCTATCCTCTCTAAGAATTCTATTGCATCCGAATGTTTCTTGTCGAAGTCTGTGTTCTACTTTCGTACTTGATTTAGCAATTCTGATTGCCCCATCTGTTTCGTTATTGTTAACTCCTGTAATTGTCTTCGGATGACCGAAATTTCCTGGGTCAGTGTGTCGGATTCTGCTCCCTTGGAAGATTTTTCTTTTGGAATTGTTTCTGTCGCTTCCTCGCGATTTTTAAAATAGGTTCTGAGTCGTATTCTCAATTCGTCGACGGTTCCCTTGGGATCTAAGCCGCATTTTTCGGCCTCGCTCTGCAATTTCTCTTCGCAAAGTCGGTTTATCCACGACGTACCTGTTACTGAGTCTGTGTCTTTATCTGTCGGCATGTTATTAATTTTGCTCGGGAGCCAGTTTGTGACGGGTAGCTCTTTCGGGGCGACAGACAGTAAAACACAGGTTTGAAATAAAAATAAATCTATTAGTTTAGTATATATACAATAAATAAAAATAAAATGAATTCTACGTCCCCGTCTGGATCCCGCGATGAATGAAGTCCCCGGCAAACGTCTATAAAAGAAAAGAAATTAATTAGTACTAATAAGAAATGAAATGGGCGAAATCGATAGCGCGCAGATTTATACTCGGTTTCACTTCAATACAGCGAAAGCTCCGAATATACTCGCAAACAAAATATTTAGCTGTGCAGACCCACAGCAATGTTCAATACACAATACCGATGGATTTCGCTTGGTTAAGGACAGAGTACGATCCTTAATACGGAAATCTCTCTGTCCCGGTTGGCTCTGTGCAGATCCACGGTAATGGTCAATACACAATACCGATGAGTTCCGCTTGGTTAGGGACAGAGTACGATCCTCAATACGGAAATCTCTCTGTCCGGGTTGGCTCGCAGGTTCACTACACCGCCGAGTCAGGGAGCCTAGAGCGCTAGCTACAACACTGTCCAGTTCCCGTCCGGTACGTAATCCTCTCTGTACGAGAGCCCCCGCTTTAGGCAGTTGCCTCTTCGGGGAAGGGGTTGTTTTTTGTTTTGTTTGCATTTTTATTTTACCGTTAATGTCAGGACTAGAATTGGTTTCAAGATTGAGATTGGGTATTGCCGATTGTCCTCGTATGTTAAGCGTATTCATCTTTTTCTTTTACTTTGACTACCTTCTTTCTAATTAATCGACTGCTTTTAATTCGCAAGCTCGCTTACAGTCGAAGTAAAAACCAGTGTATTGCACTGCAATTTGCTACTCACACGTCTTAAATAGCCGCTATGAATCCCCCTTCGTCGTCTCGTTGTAGAAATGGATGCGCAAATATTGACACTCTCACGGTTCGAACGGTTAAACGATCAGAACATCGTTACACCACCATGTTCTAGTCAGTATTCGACTTTGATTAAGTTAGTGCTGTTAGTTTGCAAGCGTTTTGTTATTTATCTAGAGAAAAAATTGTGTTAGTCAATAAGTACTATATTATACTGAAATTCTCGTTCTACTTTATGTTTTATGTTATTGTGAGAATATAGTGTATGTCCTGTCTGAAATTGCATAACGAATTTAACGATATTTATTCAAATAACGTAAATTTTAAGGTGGCCTACTAATGCATGAAATTATCAAAATATTAATAATTATTGGCCATGTAGGCGAATAACTAAGACCTTAGTTTTTTGTAAGAATCTAGTGCTTGGCATATGTTATAGTAACTAGTGTTTTATGTGAGGCCAATAACTAATTACTATATTTTTTTAGCAACTATGCCAAAACATTCTAAAACTGAAAACACTGAAAAAAAAGTATTACGAAAACGATGCTCCAATAGCGTTGGAGTTAATTCAAAATGGTATAAGCGAGAAGCTTTAAGAAAAGAAATTTTGTTGTTCTTTTATTTCATGTAAGTAAAAGGATTGTTGTTATGTAAATTATTGAACATTTGAAGAGTATAATAGTAGTATAGTCGATTTTATGATCAGGAATTCAAGGTGCTTCTCTATTATATAGAAGATGGATTACATCTTTGAGTCTTACTCTGTCAAACGCTTTCTTTAGGTCAATCAGACACAGAAATGGTTGTCTATTAAACTCTAGTGATTTTATTACGCAAAAACTATTAGTGCTAAATTCCGAACGAAATTTAGCACTAATTTTAGTCGTATCATATTGTTTTTCTAGGCGGAACATGAAGCCTGTAGGTTATGTCTAAGGGGTCGAAAAATTTTTAAGGAAAAACTTTTCTTCTTAATTATTGCTATTTTTTAAACAATAGGGAGCAATATCTCATGAGTTATAGGCGAAAATATGGGCGCAAAAAGCAAAAATTTTCGACTTCTTTCAGATTTTGTTAAAAAATAAAAAATTAAGCACCAGGTTTGCGATATGCGACTGAAGCATACGGTAATTATTGATTCAAGGTACATACATCCTTAAATGATTCCAGCAAAAAAATAGTCTCCTATGGAAAATATTTAATTCAAAGCAGATCCCGCCTGGACTAGTTGTACTTCCGGTGCAGCAACCCTACCATGTAAATTATTATAAAAAGTATAAAGATTGTTCTTTTTGTGACGTAAATTAACTGAGACGATCACCAACATAATAAAGCGTTTTTAAAACTGATAAATTAGTAAAGTCTTAAGCGGTTCTTTTAGTAAAACTCGGTATCAGGAAAACTTTGTTGGCAGCATCATAAGTGCTGCGGAAACTGGAAAGTTGTATCCAAAGTGACACTTAGACCCTTTACAAGAAAAATGTTTACAAAAGAGCAGTAGTAATATAATGAAAATTAACTTTGTAAACTTTAACTATCTGTTCACACCCTATTAAGTAACTCTTGAACTAACAGTGCAGGAGTTCATCAATTTTAATTAACTCTTTCGAAAACGCTTAGAAGAATCTTTTATAGATATGTTCAATTTGCCATCCCTTTTCTAGTGCATCCAAAAGAAGGTCTACATGTATTAGCAAATTTAACTCAGTAGACCTACGATGTCTTAATCTACAGTTATGGTCAATTAAAACAAAACTCAAGCAGTGGAGTAAAGTTGTCAAACAGCAAATTATTTAAAACCTTACAATTTTATTAAGAATGCTCATGGGGAAATAATCGATCACCAAAGAATTATTATTTGAATTAAAAATGAATTTCAAAAACTTTGTTTTCAAAAGTCTGGGAATATTCCAATTTGCAGTGAATGGTAAAGATACAGTATAGTAGTTGGGAAATTAAAGCTACAATTTTGTAGAAACATAATAGGAACTTCGAACCTTGGAAGTAGGAAATCTGAACCTTGGAACGTTCTTAATATCTAGATTGAAACTTTCAATACATATGCCACAGATTAAAATATGATGTTCTGAAATATGGCTAATTAAAGACGATACTTTATGACTGTCTATTAAGGTAATTATATGAATACGTTGTGAAGAAATAGTCTGCAAACTATGGGAAAATTACAATTTTTAGTGTTGAATACTTTTTAAAGGTAGAGTTACATATCAAGCGAAAACCGAAGAGGTACGCAATAATATAAAAGAAACAAAAAACAATTTCTGGGAACAAAAATGTGTCCAAGGTGAAAATTTAAATGTCGGTTCTCAGACTACAGAAGCATGGAGAACTATCACTAATCTAAAGAAAACACCCATAACTCCTTAAGCAACTTAATTTCTATTAAGTGGGAAAATCACTATAAAAATTTACTCCAAGAGTCAAGATTGGAATATATGAGAGACGAATACAGTATGGAAAGACAAACAAATAGTACCATTAACTGCGTTAATTAAAATAAAATACGGGCGATCTCCAGGACCTGGCAATATAGCTAGTTATAGTAGAGTTATAGTAGAGTTACTTAAAGTAGAAGGTCCATTCTCAATAGAACGAATAACTTTTCTAATGAATCAATGCTGCCAACAAATTAAAGCACCATCTGAATGGAAAAACGCTCACCATCTTTAAAAAGGGTAATCAAAAATATTCTAACTGCTACAGAGGATTGTCCTACCTACTTTCGGGAGATTGTTTGGAAAGATAATAAATGGGAAAAATAAAAGATGATGTAGGACATCTAATTAGCGAAGACCAAAGTGGATTGACGCCTGGTAGATCTTGCACTGATAACTTGTTTATACTCCAACAATTAATAGAAAAAATAATAGCGGTTGGTACCGAAGTAAATCTAACCTTCATCAACCTAGAAAAGGCATATGATACAGTTCCAAGACTTAAATTGTGGCAAGCTTTACAACAACTTGGCATTGGTCCATTCATTTTAGGAATAATCACAGAAGCATGCAGGGATAACACTACTTACCTAAAAATTGGAAATAGAGTATCAGAGCCAATAAAAGTAACTAAAGGACTAAGACAAGGATGCAATATGTCACCCTTACTGTCTAATTTATATATTGAGGCAGGCCTCCAAAATTGGAAAAACCACTACCAGGGAATGGGAATCCCCATAGGAACTGACGTACTGTTCTCCCTGAACTTTGCGGATGACCAAGAGATCCTAGCTCTAGATTCTTATGATCTAGAATTTATGATAAAGCATCTAGGTATACAGAGAATATGTAAATTGAGGGTTACAAGTCAGCATCAAGAGAACAGAATATTTAGTTATTAATTCAGATGCAAGGTTTGAAGTGTTGATAGACGAGGACGTGGAAATCAAACAAGTGGAAAAATTTAAATATTTAGGTGCACTCATTAATAAAAACGGCTTGGGAGAAACCGAAATTAAACACCGAATTAATCAGGGATGTAAAATTTACGGATGCCTGAACTCCTTATGGTGGGATCGCAACATTTCCAAAAGGAATAAAAAAATAATACGGCAAACGATGGTTGAATCCGTTCTTTGTTATGGCTCTGAAGTATGGACAATTAATGCACACCTGAAGAGAAGATTGTTGGCAGTTGAAATGGATTATTTAAGAAAAAGTGCTAGAACAACAAGGCTGTATCTGATCCTGTAAGATATATATATATATATATATATATATATATATATATATATATATATATATATATACAAAGAATGCAGTTTATTAGGGCTGCAGTCAGTAGGTTTGGCCGGGATGTTAAAGAAACACTCTTTTGACTTTTGGTCGAGCTTTCGGAATTCCTTTATTCCTTCTTCAAGACACTGTAATTAGAAGAAAGTGTAAATATTTACAACATATCTCAAATTGTCATTATAACTTACTAGTCGTTGAGATTATCTATGTAAAGCTACGACACTCAACATTAAAAACACACATATAAAATATAACATTTAAAATAATGGACAAAACACATTTTAAAATTTAGTTGAATAGTTAAAATTTCTCTTGTGACATCTTTTAATGGTGTGTTTTGACTGATCCATAGAGAACAGAAAAAAAAACAAAACAAACATAGTGTGGTTTAAAAGGTAATTAGGAGTTCTTGCTATTATATTAATGGAAATAATATTAAACCTGTCTTGATAGTATGCAATATGTTTAGTATACAGGTGTATTATGGTGTGTATATGTAAAAGTAAATCTTTATTTTATTTTTGATGTTTTGTCAGTAAGTAACAATAGATGTTGCTCAATTTATCTATGTCTGACTTTTTATTTATACAAGACGTATTAGATTTTATGAAACACATTTCCAAGAAAACACGTTTTGTATGGTTTTTTTCCTTTGCCAAAATACAGGAATCATCGAAATTAAATTCATGTTTTAAAGTTAATGCATGTTCTGTGAGCGCGCATGCGTTTATCTTTTTGGTTTTTATGTCGCTGCGATGTGATATTACTCTATTGTGAAAATTACGAGATGATTCTCCGATATACACGTTTTCACAATTGGCACACGGTATAGAATAAACAACATTCGACGACTCCTGTATTGTGAAAGGATCCTTTGTCTTTGTGTACAACTTCGATACCGTTTTCACATTCTTAGTTGCAATTTTTAAGCCACTAACATTTTTGAAAATGTTCAGTAGCTTAGGTGTGAGAACTGGAATATAGGGTAGGCAACCATACGTTATTTTGGATTGTGGTAGCTCTGATGTGTTCTGTGTCAATGTCTGTGTCAGTTGTCGGACCTCATTCATCTCATTATTATGAAAATTTTGGTTATCAGAAAATTGCATAGGAAAAGGAGAACCAAAAATGAGTTTATTCAATAGCCCTGTAGGATAGGAGTTCTCTTGTAGTATAGATCTCAACTTTTTTAGTCCCTTGTCCCTGAACTCGATGTGTGATAAGTTGATAACCCTAGTTTTAAGGGCCAAAACCAAATTTGTTTTCATCTTAGATGGATGTTGAGAATAAAAGTTTATGTAACGGTTACTAAAACAAGGTTTACGATACCACTCCGTCCTTAGCATGCCATCACTGCCACGATGTATGAGCATGTCTAAAAACGGAATCATATTGTCAGCTTCTCTCTCAACCGTAAACTTTAAGTGTTCACACTGGGCGTTAAAAGTGTTTAGAACATCAGTTACTTTGTTTTCAGGGACAGATAAGATCAAATCATCAACATATCGTTTGATAAAAGGTATGTGAAAAGGTATCTTTTCTTTACATGTTCTTAAAAGTTCATCCAATACAAAGTTACATAGTATGGGGGATATTTTGCTGCCCATTGGAGTGCCAAAAATTTGTTTAAAAAAATTACCATTAAACAAAAAGATGTTAGAGTCAAAAATGAATGTTAAAATTCTTATAAAATCATCTAAACTGATCTTGGTATGCAGAGAGATGCTGTTCCAGTTATTTTTGATGCTGTTGAGAATAGCATCTAGTGGTAGGTTTGTAAATAGTGACACAACATCTAAACTAATTAGTATATAATTATTCGGAACTTTAACATTATTAATGAAGTTACTAAATGTGAAAGAATCTCTAATATAGAATTCATTGGATTCGTTGTAGGAAATTGTGAGGATATCTGTAAGGTGTTTAGCAAGTTTACTATTAGGAGCATCAATGGAAGAGACAATAGGCCTCATTGAAAGAGTGGGTTTGTGAACTTTAGGAAGTGTATAAAACCTGGGTGCAACTGCATTGTAAATTTTCAAAGATTTTGCAACTTCTGTTGTTATGGATTTGGAAGAGGCTAAATCCGAAACCAGCTTATTCGCCTTTTGTTGGAGGGTGCACACTGGACTGTTTTTGAGTTTAATGTAACTTTTTTCACATCGCAGCGACATAAAAACCAAAAAGATAAACGCATGCGCGCTCACAGAACATGCATTAACTTTAAAACATGAATTTAATTTCGATGATTCCTGTATTTTGGCAAAGGAAAAAAAACCATACAAAACGTGTTTTCTTGGAAATGTGTTTCATAAAATCTAATACGTCTTGTATAAATAAAAAGTCAGACATAGATAAATTGAGCAACATCTATTGTTACTTACTGACAAAACATCAAAAATAAAATAAAGATTTACTTTTACATATACACACCATAATACACCTGTATACTAAACATGTTGCATACTATCAAGACAGGTTTAATATTATTTCCATTAATATAATAGCAAGAACTCCTAATTACCTTTTAAA
Organism: Diabrotica undecimpunctata; assembly: GCF_040954645.1. Classification (NCBI taxonomy): domain Eukaryota; kingdom Metazoa; phylum Arthropoda; class Insecta; order Coleoptera; family Chrysomelidae; genus Diabrotica; species Diabrotica undecimpunctata. The sequence goes on along the minus strand of NC_092809.1, from coordinate 121,568,886 downwards.
CCACACTATGTTTGTTTTGTTTTTTTTTCTGTTCTCTATGGATCAGTCAAAACACACCATTAAAAGATGTCACAAGAGAAATTTTAACTATTCAACTAAATTTTAAAATGTGTTTTGTCCATTATTTTAAATGTTATATTTTATATGTGTGTTTTTAATGTTGAGTGTCGTAGCTTTACATAGATAATCTCAACGACTAGTAAGTTATAATGACAATTTGAGATATGTTGTAAATATTTACACTTTCTTCTAATTACAGTGTCTTGAAGAAGGAATAAAGGAATTCCGAAAGCTCGACCAAAAGTCAAAAGAGTGTTTCTTTAACATCCCGGCCAAACCTACTGACTGCAGCCCTAATAAACTGCATTCTTTGTGTATATCGACAGTCAATAATATCCAGTATTTCTTATATATATATATATATATATATATATATATATATATATATATATATATATATATATATATATATACTTTTTAAAAGAACGAAAATATCAATAGCAAGGAAAAAAGTTTTATACAAAATATTTAGCAGTCTTTAAAGTGTTCTATTCTTAAAAAATGATTAAAATTATCTAATCTGAAAATAATGCAAATTCGTGATATTACGCAGATTTAAAATTCTTATGAATTCTTACCACTTTAGGCTATCCATTTCGAAATAATTTAGTCTCAAGGTAATACAAAGAGGTGAGTGAACAAGTCGAGGTTCAAATAATAGTTAGCCAATAACAATAAATACGTTTTTTTAAAACTGTTTTTATTTACATAATTTTTGATTTTTAGTTTTGGTACACTTTATCAGCTTCTTCTAAAATAGTTAAAAGGGAATCCAGTACTTCTAGGGAGTTAGGTATAATTTGTTCTGGTGGTAGAATAAATCCATATTCTCCTTGATCTCGAAGTTCATATGCATATGCGAATGGTACATGGTAAACTCCTTTAACCCAATCCATATTTGATCCTGTGGCTATGCCTTAAAAATATTTAAAATAACATAGACGATGTTATTAAAAGAAGTTAAGCTGTATTAAAACGTTTTAAAGTTTATAAATTGTTTAAAGAAGAATTTATAAAATTTTTGGTTGCCAATTAGATAAACGATACCCATGTTTAAGTGAATCTAAGAGTACGTGTATTCTAAAATTGGTCAACAATTTTGAAATATAATTATCTGGCGTGAATACTTACCAATAATTGTCTCAACAATATCTCCAACATAATAGTCAGTTCCGTATCTTTCAGCTAACGCTTTAGCACCCTTTAGCGCTACTGGATACTAAAATATATAAAATTATCTATTAGGTCTAATTTTATTTAAACAATGTCACAAATGAAACAAATTAAATAGGGCAGAGAAATTAGAAAATAATATTGGTTAAACAGTAAACACAAGTTTGAAAATCGTTTTATCTCCAATGGCTCTACAGCCCAAATCGAGCCTTGGCCTCCACCAAACTATGCCTTTAACCTTGCCGGTCGAGCGTAGATTTTCTCCAGGTTCTTACGTCTAGCAAATTTTGCGCGTCCGCTGCCACTTCATTCTCCCACCTTTTCCGTGGCTTTCCTTTTGGTCTTGCGCCCAGTATTTCACTATCTAGGGGTTCTTTTTGGAAATATTTGGGTCTCCTTTCTAACTACATGACCAGCCCATCGAAGTCTCTGAAGTTTAAAGAATTCTGAGATCGGTGTCTCTTTGAACAGTAGATAGAGGTTATGGTTGTACCTTAAAGCGACTTAATGTAAATGTAACTTCTCCTGAAGATATAATATCTTCCGAAATAATATGACCACTCCTCAAAGCTGAGCATAAGGAAACGAAAAAATGTGGACGAAAAACTAGAAAAATCACAGTATTAACAGATACGTCTGTGATAAAAGAAATGAATGAGATATTAGAGAACATAAGAAAATCCTGTAAATGTAAACTAAGTAAAAAAATCTTTACTTAACCCAACAAATAGTGTGATAAAAGCAAAATAAAAAAATGTGAGGAGGAAACCTAAAGATTTAGACCGTAGTACCAGCAGCATATCAATGGATGGCTTGAAAGATTCAGAAGATTCTCCCTGTAGTTTTTTTGATAGATCTTCTGGGAACTCAATCTTGGTTATAGCCAAAATAAACGAGAACACTTTTGTACTAGTGAAATTCGATTCGATACAAAAGCAGTAAAATACATATCTTGTATTGATTAAGAAAGCATAGTGCGTGTGGTTGTACAAAAAGAGTCCAAAATTTACTTTCCTTCAAAATTGACTTTTCTGTATAAAATATGGGTTAATTAACAATAAACATTATTGAACACATAAAATTGTATTGATTTTTAGTTATTATGACCACAAATGGTAATCGTGTCAATGTTTGTATTTAAATAATTCCAATGTCCGGTATGCCCCTAGATAGTGAGTTTTATTCTGTGCCAATAGCACAAGAACAGTTTAAGGTTACGGACTATCTATGAACATAAAACATTTTTTGATTCTGAAGAAAATATAACAATGGTGAATTAAATTGGTAGAAAATGTCCACTGTGACCCACTCTCCCCCTATATGATATGTAGAGTTTTCCATGTATAAAGTACTCCAATATTGTTGTATTGTATTATTGTATTATTTCTAAATGGTTTTTCTCTGATATATTTATGTAGAGTCTGGAATCAATATATTTTGGTATTGTTTTTTTGTGTCACCGTCCGATTTTATTTAATCTTGAACTTTTTTTTCCACATTATTTAAATTTTTATCATTTACCGGATTATGATTTAAATTAGTATCACGATCTGCGTGAGTTTTGGACCTGATCACTTAATTTGTAATGATTTTGGTCATCATAATATATCAACTCTATTTGTTTTCTAATTTGGCGTTATTAAGATTCTTGGGGGGATTGTATAAGCGCAAAGCTTATTGAAAGTGCGTACTAGGTGAGGGTAATTATTATTTTTTCGGTAGAAATAAATAAGACGAGACCCTCGATAATTTGTGTAGTCTAGTCTATAGGATCCCACTATTGTGTTGATCTTTATTTAATTTAAAGAATTACATACAAAAAGATTGCACTAAGAACAAAAACTCATCAATTACTTTCATAGTAGATATGAAATAATCAATATGATAATAAACATACTTACAGTTACATTGTAGTTATCCAAATGCTTACTAGTGTAACCATACGGCAAAAGAATTAATTGGGAATAAGAATGGAATGTTATAAAAAGTAATAGTTCATCCACTACTGTGCTCATGTATTCAGATAAGGTTCTTGTTTCAACTTCGGAGAATGCAGTAGGCCCGGCATAAGTTTCATCGCATGGATCGTCACTTGATCCACCTTGATTCCATTTGTAATCCCAGTTACGGTTGGGATCAGCACCTCTACATTCTTCTCCTTGTCCATAATCAGTACGTGTTTTTCTCCACATACGGTTCTACAAAAAAAAAGTATCAAAATATCAATCTAGCAGTAATAAGCAAATACAGAAACGTCCAAAAAGTTTCTTAGTATTTTATATTTGTAAAAAAATTAAATACCAGAGAATATTCACATCTTTTAAATCAAAGAACTATAACTTTATATAATTGAAGAGAGATCATATAAAATAAATAATTGTTATCTGATAGAACTATAAAAATTTAGAGAGTAATAAAGAACAGTTAGAAAATCTGGGAAAATATTAGTGAAAAAAAATTAATAAGTGTCGATGCATCACCAGTAAAACTACAGCATTGGTTGAGCATCAATCTTTCCTGTCTCTCTATTGTCAATCATTGAGAATTTAACTTGATAAGCCTCTTGGTGTATTTGTCTATACATTCCTCCACATTATCCGGTAGTCCTATTTCTCATAGGTAGCAATTATTTTTCTTCGGATCGTTCGTTTAAAGGTAAATGCATCTGTTAAAAAAAAATGCACGTTTTAGATTGTCTGGATTGGTAGCAGGAATCTGCAAAACAGTAATTAGACCAGTGGTCACATATGAATGTGAAACGTGGACCCTCTCAACCACTGATGAAAATCAACTGAGAATATTTGAGCACAAAATACCAAGGAAGATATTTGGACCAACCCAATGCAGCGATGGTTCGTGGAGAATTAAAATGAACCACGAACTGGATGACCTAATACAGAGCGCAGATATTGTCAGATTTGTAAAGTCACAAAGGCTAAACTGGCTTGGTCACCTAGAAAGAATGCCAGATAATCGAGCTGTATAAGTAGTCCAGAGATGGAAGCCCCAAGGAAATAGAACGAGAGGAAGGCCCCGTAAAAGATGGATAGACGACGAAGAGAGGAATCTTAAAACCATGAACATCAGGCAGTGGCGAAGGAAAGTATCTGACATGGCAGAATGGGAGAACATTGTTAAGCAGGGCAAGACTCACAAAGGGTTGTAGCACCATTAGAAGAAGAAAAGAAGAAGAAGGATGGGTAGCAGATGTTAAATAAATTTCTAGTTTTGTTTTTTGGATTAAGTTAGTATTCTGAATTATGTTGTTTAATTCAAAATAATAACAATTTGTCAGAAATTTTTTTCTATTTGTTTCATTCAATCCAGAGATATTACTGGTAAATAATCTTGTCCACTTTATCTGGTAGGAGTTTCTTTGTTGTATAATGTTTCTTTTTATGGATGCTTCGTTTAGGTCGCTTCTGTCTTTTCAGGAGGTTTTTTTAGTACTAGTGGTATAAATAGGCACTAGTGTGTAAGTGATTTGTAATATCTTCTTCTTCCTATGCCGTCCCCATTAACGGAGGTTGGCGACCACATTTTTAAAAGCTTCTCTGTCTTTTGCAACGTGGAATAATTCGTCTACAGTCATGTTTGTCCAGTCTCGAATATTTCTCGAATATTATTTGTAATATGGTTGGATGAATTATCGTACTGCGGAGTAGATAGAGAAAATAGAGATGGAATGGATCAAGCATTCCAAAGCTATAAATAACATATGTTAATTTTCTTACCGTAGTATGAGTAAATTCAAATCCGTCTGGATTAATGACTGGGAAGATATACCAATCATGGCCTTCGGCTATAGCTCGTATTCTGGGATCCTCACTGTGCAATACTTCGTTTAGAATATAGGTTGTGGTGGCACCAGAAATCCTAAAATAGGTTATTAGTATAAAATATTATGTAGTACTTAATAATATTTGTATGAAACACGTGTAATAAGCTACTTACGAATATACAGTGATGAGTGCCTTAAGAAGCGGCAAAATAACGCAAAAGATAGAAAATATAATACGTTGTGAAATAAAAAGAGATGAAAGTAGTAGAGGTGGGAAATAATCGGTAGAAACCTATAATTAACATTATAAATCGATAGTCTCACACCTTTAGACGTTAGCTTCGAGCTAAATCACCTCGGTCATAATTATTATATGTAACGTATGTGTGACGTATTTCCATTTTTTAATTTCACATAAAGTAAAAACTGATTGACCACAATAAAGCAAAAATGTGCATAAAATAATTTAATTAATAGTAATTATTTAATCTAAAGTTTTAAATTATTAACCAAGAATAATTTCGATTATGATGTGAGGAGTTTCATACACTCTTGTCACGGAATAATCACTATCCTTCGTGGATTAGTGGTAAGAATTCGACAAAGACGTCGCAGACGATTAGAGTTCAAAACCCACATGTGGTTTTCTTTTTTTTTTTTAATAATTGGAAATTATGCAGAGATCGTTTTGCTTTGAATGGTTAAACATTTATGTCAGTCGTTACTAGTATAAGAAGTGTTTAAAGTTAAACACAAATATCTTATTGAAAAAAAAAGTATCGCCGTACTTTCGAAAATAAAGTAAAAATTCTTCAAAATTAAAAGAACGTTTAAAGAATGTTTAAATAAGTAAAAATTCTACAAAAATAAAAAGAAATATTGTAAATAAACGTATTTACACTATGTTCAAATAAGCCTTCATTACCAGCAGAACAATATCTCAAACTGTCACTGAAGAAATATAAAAGTTTGATAAATCAGAGTTCAAGTCACGATGTTCTCATGCAGGCGCTCAGGGTTCAAATCCCACTTGAAGGTTTTACTTTTTTAAAAATTTGAAATTATGCAGACATTATATCGTTTTGCTTTAAATCACTAGACATTTATTTCAGTTTTTATTAGAAGTGTTTATAGTCAAACATGAAAATCTTATTGAAAAAACAATGTCGTACTTTCGAAAATAAAGTAATAATTCTTCAAACATAAAAGAACGTTCTAAATAAATGTACTTCCAAAAATATTTAAATAGGTAGAAATTCTATAAAAATAAAAAAAAATTATTCTAATGAAATGTATTTACAATAAATGTTCGAATAAGCCTCCATTAGCAGCAGAACAATAACCCAATCTTTTATAAAAGTTTCGTCTAACATATAGCTTGGACTTGATATATCCCCACATAAAAAAATCACAAGGTGCAAGATCAGGTGATCTTGCAGGCCAAAAAATATCTCCGTGGTCACTAATCAATCGATTAGGAAAAGTCGCACTGAGATATTCACTGACGATGCGAGAATTATGTGCGGGTCAACCATCGTGTTGAAACCATATGGAATCGAAAGGTATTGGTAAATTACGAAGGGCTGGGACAATTTGATTTTGCAGAAGTTCCAAGTATTTCCGCCCAGTCAACATACCGTCTATAAAAAATGGACCAATGACATGATTCCCTATTATGCCTCCCCAAACATTTACTTTTCGAGGACGCTGGGTACAAGCGACATAAATCTGACGAGGGTTTCCCCGAGACCAATACCGAGCATTCATTGAATTGTGACGGCCCTGCAATGAAAACGTACATTCATCGGTGAACAAAACGTTCTCTAAAAAATGTTCATCTTGATGTGACATTTCCATTGCAGTTTGACAAAATTCTAAACGTCTATATTGATCCCCAGGGAATTGTTCGTTGGATTTATGAAGTTTATAGGGACGGTATCCATGTCTTTTCAAAATTTTACCTACTCTAAATCTTGAAATTCCATATTGTTCTCCGAGACGAGATGTTGATTGGGTAGGATTTTGCTCAATACTTGCACAAATCAAAGTGTCCCTTAGTTCCAAATCTGGATTTACCTCCCTTCGTCTACGAACTCCTCTTGGAGTGAACACGGATCCATAAGTAAAAACATTACGTATAATAGACTGAATTGTTGATCGTGCTGGAGCCGGCCTATTTGGAAACATATTTACAAATTGTTGTCTAATCATGTTGTCTGATAATCCATTCACATTCCAGACAACAATTTGCACTTTTTCCTCGACCGTTAAAACCATTTTCACGAATTGTTTTTTCAATAAAAAGTTTCTGTTTACCGTGCAAAAACACTTCTCGGTATGTTATTAATTTTGATGGCTTGATGATTTGGTTAGCTGTAAAGCAGGCAGCTGTTCGCGCGCATCTATTACAATGTTGTTAATTGTTTTGAAAATCATTACCTGTACAGAGGCATTGATATTAACACTAAGAATTTAGTGATGGATTTGGCATTAAACAGTCTTACCCGGATTATTTTGCAATCACAACTGAAGACTGTAAAACTGAAATTTAATTATTTTGTATTTCTATTTTTTAACATTGGAATAAGAATAAATTGTAAATAATGAGTTTTTCGAAAACTTTTTACCTAATATGTATCATACTTTCTATTATTTTTTGATTGACTAAAACAAAAATTTTATCCTTTGTGAATTTTGTGAATTGAACCTCCAATCTTCTTGTCACTAGACCAAGTCTCTAACTATTACGCCAATTCCACACACAATTGTTTTAGAATAGAACATACCTACCTTTAGTTTAATCAAATATTTCAGTTAAGTTATTTTTATTATTAAATAAACTTAAAAATTAATAATTTAAAATCGCTCATAATTAATGTTTTTTACTATAATATATCTTAATTTATTCAATCACTTATTCTAACATCAGAAATTATTAAAATAAAATATTTTCGAGGTCATCCGTATAATTATGACTGAAGTGAAATAGCCACGTCAAGAACTAGCTTTATCTCATACTATCTCACAACTTAATCTGTCTTCTATCCTTTCCGCTATTTTGCCGGGTGGTAAGACACTCATCACTGTATATAAAAACATTTATTTTTCGTATTAACACTTATTTAAAATTAAAAAATGATCACATAATATTTATTCATTTCTATTACCAATGTCACGACGCCAAAATGTCAAACTTTAAAGATATATAAAAAAAGAAGGCCATTAAACAGTCACCTCTCCATTACTAACAAAATATTGGCAACTTTGCTGGTATGTGAAGGTGCGTAATCTCTTTATTGTCATTACCCCATTACCCCATTACCCCATTACTGAGGAACGTGATTTCCCTTGATGCGGTCAACTAGATGGTACCCTTGTTGTCTTATTACCTTTGTCTTTGTGGTGTTAGCTTCACTATATATACATCATAGTTGTGGTAATCCTATTATTCAGATGTTAAAGATCTTCGTAACTATTTGCAATAACACCGTGTCATTTACGTGCCTTAAATTATCAATATTGATGCCAATAATTTTGACACCACATTACACACTGTCCAATACTTTATTAAAAACGAATTTCAAATAGATGTTAAACATTAGTGGGGATACAATGAAGCCCCTTCTTTCTCCTCTTCTTATTTGAAGCTCTTCGGAATTATCCTGGCCAATCCTGATGTTTGCACACTAATGCCGTAAAGATTTTTAATGAAGTAGATCTTTATCGGAAATGTAAGGGATAGTAATGCGCAATACATAGCCTCTCCTATTCAAATGTCAACCTCACCTGCCCGTGAGATGATCTAGATCATAATCATCCGGTACATTCTGCTAGATAACAAACGAGACTCTGGCGTCCGAGTGATTGCCGGTATAAGCAATCTCCCACTTACTGACCAACAGCTTCGAGTGGAAGAGTCGGTACGTGGAAGGGCACCTTCTTGTCCTAGAAATCGTTTCTAAAGGCGGACGAACCAGGCATTGTCAACGGCGTGGAGATGCATAAGGCAACGGGAAACCAATGCATTAGAGGATCACAGAGCATCCCTAGGTAATCATCATGACTAACAATACAACCAAACACTCTACTGATCATGAAACTCGGAAAACAAGATCCGGCAGAGGAGGAGATTCACAAGACTGCAAGGCCTTCCCGGTCGTCAACATGTAAAAACCTTGTAAAGTAGCGACTTGGAATGTTAGAAGTCTACATCAAGCTGGAAAAGTACATAATGCCATTAAAGAAATGGAAAGGCTGAATATAGATATTTTAGGAATCAGCGATGTCCAATGGCCCGACTCAGGAAAGATAAAAATCAACAATAAAACAATATATTATTTAGGAAGTCAAGACGGTTCGCACAGATATGGTGTCGGGATAATATTAAAAAAAAACATTGATGAAGCTGTAATAAATGACACTCCATACTAACAGAATTATACTCTTACAATTAAACCAGAACAAAACCAAAATAAACATCCTACAAGTTTATGCTCCAACTGCGGACAAACCAGAAAACATTTTAAGATTTATTAAAACGCAAGATGTAACAATTATAATGGGAGACTTTAACGCAAAAGTTGGGGAAGAAAAAGTAGAAGAATGTACAGGAGGATATGGTCTGGGCGACAGGAACGAAATAGGTGACAGGCTTATTAAATTTTGCCAAATTAATAACTTTGTTATAGCTAATACATTATTCAAAATGCCAAAGAGAAGACTATATACCTGGAAGTCGCCAGCAGATCAATAATAGAGAATTGTAAGAAACCAAATAGACTATGTATTAGTTAGACAAAGATACAGGTACGTAATTATATCCGCAAAAACCTATCCAAGTGCCGACATAGGATCAGATCACAACCCAGTAGTGATCCAAATTAGGCTCAAAATGAAAATAATTAAACGAAGAACAACAAATGCAAAAATCGATACAAGTAAATTAAGGAACCCACACATAAGGAAACGCCTCGCAGATGAAATCAACAACGGATTAATGAATGTTAAAGAACAAATTCTACAAAATACTGAGACGAATAAAAAATGGTTATTAATAAAGACAGAAAGAGATAAAAGTCAAAAAGAAATTCTAATACCAACCAGATATAAAAAGAAGCAATCTATGACGGAAGAAATTTTTAGATTTAATGAAAGAAAGACGTCAATATAAAAACAAAGGTAATCAGATTTACAAAAAAGTGGATCACCAAATAAAATACCGAATTAAGAAAGCGAAAGAACAATGGTTAAAAGAACAATGCTCAGAAATAGAAGAATACCAGAAACGACATGATAGTTTCACCACACATAAAAAATTAAAGAAAGTACTCACAAAAATAGAACAAGAAAACCGGCAATACTGAAAGATGCAAATAGAAAAAATTGTGTTGAATACTAACGACAAATGGATGACAGAAATGGAAGACAAAGAGATGGACAGAATACATCAATGAACTGTTTAAAGACAATAAAACAGAACAGACGGAGATAGAAGTAGAAGAGGACATGGGTTTAAAGACATTAAAAGAGGAAATTAAAATGGCATTAAAAAACACCAAAAATGGTAAAGCAGTAGGTCCAGAGTAAATCCCTATAGAAAATTTAAAATGCATAAATGAAGAAACCTTACACATTATAGTAGACTTATTTAACTCAGTATACCAAACAGGACACATACTGATAATACAGAGAAAGATAAAAGGAGGAAGGAGAGTGTCATGGTTGAAGAATTTAAGGGACTGGTTTAAATGCAGTTCTATAGAACTCTTCAGAGCAGCAGTAGATAGAGTAAAGATAGTAATGATGATATCGAACCTCCGATCGGGAGACGGCACTTAAAGAAGAAGATGTTTATCATCAATTCCTACCTACTGGCAAATGGCTATCATTTCAGTATATTTTACTTGATTAAAGTTCTTCTCAAAATCAATAAAACACATATAAACTGGATGACCGACATCTCTGTATCTCTGTGCCATAACCTATTACTCAACAGTGATCCTCTGGTTCCAAGGCTATTTAGGAAACCAAACTGCGTGTCACTAAGTTGTTCTTTTATTTTTAATACATTTTTGAGTGCAAAATTCAAAGAAATGTTTTGAAAACATGGCTTATCAAGCTGACGGTTTGGTAGTCACATCTCACAACACAACATCTTTTCGCATTTGCCTTTTTAGGTATCGTCTCAAAACTTGACAACATCCAATCCGATGATATATAATCAGTATTAAAAATTTTATTAAAAATATGTAGGAGAGATTTTTTACCTAAACTTACAAAGAGCTTTATTATTTCACTTGGTATTTTATTCGGCCTCTTCGCTTTTCTAGTCTATAGCCTTTTCGCTTTTCTAGTCCTGTCACTACTCCTTTAATTTTAAGATCGGACCTTTCGTCATTAAATAGTTCCTCAATGTAATCTTTCCATCTGTCTATTTTATTCAAATCAGCGATAATCAGTTGATTATTGTTTATTTTATTGTTTATTGTTTATTACTTGTTTATTTTTTTTTATACTGATCTGTTACATCTTATATTTTTTATACATATTAAATGCATCATATTTCCTCTGTAAATCTTTAATTTCCAAACTTATATTTTCGAAGTTTGTTTTTTTTTGAAGCTCGTATTTTAGTCCGTATCTACTTCTTATTTCGTTTTTATATTTAGACGGTTTGATTTTTATATTCGCGTATTTTGTCCATTAGATCCAAAATGTCATTTTTCATCCAATGTTGCTTTTTTCGATTGTTATTTTTTAATTAAATTAATGTGAAAAATTTTCTGTCGGTTAATGCGGTTAATAGTTTTTTTCCTTAACTCGTCCTTTATCTCTTCGTCCTCAAAATTTATTTCTTCGTTTGTCGTCACTTCTGATATTGGTGGTTCATTATCGTCAGCTTTAGTAAATAGGAATCGAAAGTAGTCTGCCTATGTTACCTTGTGAATTTTTTCTTTTTTATTAGTTCTTTTATCTCTTTTTTCTTTGGCCTTCGACCATTATACATATTTCTTTTTGTATTCTGTAGAAGTCATGTTTCATCTATTTTGAGAAACTCTCCCAGTGTTCACTTTTTATTTGTCTAACTAAAGTATTCGTTGAATGTCTAATTCGTTTATAGTTGTTGTATGCTTGTTGTGTTCTGTATTGTCAAAAGGATTTGTTTGTTTCCTCACATTGTGTCTTCACTTCCTCTCTAAACGATGCGGTTTTATTTTATGATATGTTAGTGTTTGTTACTTTCCTTTCTTCAAGTAATTCTGTTACTGCATTTATTATGTTATTTTTGAGTTTTTTCCAAATACTCAATGTTAATGTTCTATAATATTTCATTCCCAGCAAACTTCTCTGATATTCTTTATTTGCAGGTCTAAGTATTCCGTGGATTCTCTATTTAGTACTGTGACTCCGATTTTTGTATGTGTTGGCGCCGCTCTCCTGGGTGTAAAGTATTTTATGATGATTTTTTACAAGTTTTATTATTAGTAGTCACAGAACCCAGGTGGTTGAAGTTACTTACCATCTTATACTCATGTACGCGATCTACTAGATGTTTAATACAACATCTATTGATTATTATTATCTTTATCTTCTTCGTAAAAGATTTTTATATCACTTCTGTTACTTTCATTAGTGAAGTATCTTAATTGCGTATCTTACTCCACCAATACAGTCCTTTAAAGTTTTTCTCGCGTCAAATTACCTATATACATTTAAAAGTTTAGATCACGGACACACATTTCTTTATTATGCATAAATAAAAAGCCATCGCATCGCCAAAAGCACTCCTCTAGAGTCTTACCATTGGTTGAAATTGGTTCATTGCCTTAATAATTTGAAAATGTATGACTGTCTTTTGCTGAACAATTTTCGATGGCAAAATTTTTGCTTGACAGTTTTACCTAAAACGTTAACACCTTCAGATTGTAGAAGGTTCGGCCGCAATTACTTTACAACTTTTTTTACTAGTTGAGCTAAAAGGCTTGTCATGTTCAGTGCTTATTTTGCCACAACTTCTTTTTAGCTTATATATTAAAGTTTTTAATTTCACAAATAATCCATCTATAGTTTTAAACATCCTCCTGAGTTATCTCCAACTATTACTCTGGACATCTGATAATCTCACAAGATATTTTAATAATTTATTGAAAATTAAAAGTTATGAACTGCCTAAAATTTGATGTATTAACAGCAAAATCAATATTAAAAACAATGTCAGCTGTTTTTTGTAATGGCAACACAACATCTTCAGTATATAAATTTGGATACACACCTGTTGCCTTAAACTAGTTCCCACACAGAGTTCAAACATTTAGTTGTTAATACTTACCATTCTCTTGCGTGAATTTGCGAATCTAGCCATACACTTCGTTTGCCTTCTTTTGGTCCAAAACTTACTTTCACGCCTAATATGTCTCGGTCTTCATAGGACTTTCCACCTTTGACTAGAGTGACTTTATCGGGATGGTCGTTTGCTAGTTTTTTCAACCAATTGTTTATCTGATAAAAAATATATCTTACTAATACGAAAATATTGCAATGATACGGTTAAGTTGGTATTGTTACAGTACCGTTCGAAAATTACGTTCCCAGTTTCGAAATGTCGGTTCATATTCAACATTAAGTGCACAAATATATATATATATATATATATATATATATATATATACATATATTGAATACATACCATAGTCAAAAGAAAGAGAAGCCAAAGAGAAACAAAACCAGAACAATATCAAGAAATAGAGGAGCAATGTCCATCGAAAGGTAAAGGAAATAGCTGCAAAGAAAACGCAACAGCGGAAAAATAAAGATGATGAAGAGAATCTTGCCATGATCTATAAGATAAAAGAAAGTATGAAAAGAATACTTGGAAAAAAATTGTTTATGACCTTAAAACAATACAAGAACTTATCATTGAAGAAAATTCAGGTCTCGTTCTCCTACCAGAAAAAATTAAGGATAGGAAAGGTACCGAGACTTGAATAAAATTCCTGCAGAACTGCTGAAGCTCTTGGATGCAAAACAAATAAAAATAATAACTCAAATATTTAATGAACTATAATAGGCAGGAAAAATACCAGTATAAAGGCTCAAATAAGTTCGTACCATTGCCGAAAAACCCAGGAGTAAAAGTTTGTGAAGACTATAGAACTATAAGCCTAATGAGCCATCTGCTAAAGCTGTTTTTTAAAGTCATCCACAAAAGAATTTATCGAAAATGCTAGGAACAAATTGCGCCCAATTAGTTTAGATTTGTGAACGCCGTTGGTACGAGGAAAGCTTTATTTAGCGTGCAGATATTGTTTCAGAAATGTAAAGATGTCATGTGTGATGTGTTTACATGCCTAGTTGACTGCAAGATGACTTTCGATAAAGTCAGGCATGAACAAATGCTGGAAGTGCTAAAGAGGACAGGGATTGATGGAAGAGACCTACAAATAATAGCTAACCTGTATTGGAATCAATCAGAGGCGCTACGAATAGATCAAGAATATACATATCAGGTCAAAGTCTTAAGGAAAGTGAGACATAATATAATTTCACCATTTATAATTTCACATAATTAATTTCACCACTCATATTCAATCTGTACTCGAAGCACATTTTTCAAGGGGCTCTAACAGATACTGATAAAGGCATTTCAATAAATGGCGACAAGCTCAATAACCTGCGGTATGCAGATGATACAATAGTGTTTTCCAATAGCATAGAAGTGTTGCAAAATTAATGAACAAAATAATGGAAACAAGAAGAACATATCAACTGGATATTAACACCAAGCTAATGATCATCAGCAAGAAAAACATAACTGAAACAAATCTGTAAGTGAACCAAATAAGAATTGAACGTGTCTCACAGCATAACTACTTGGGAACTATAATCTATGAGTCGTGGGACAATACCCAAGAGATTCAATGTCGCATCTGAAAGGCAAAAAGTGCATTCTTGAATATGAGCTCTGTATTCAAAAGCCTTGACCTCACCCAAGACACAAAAATAAGGCTACTTAAATGTTACGTGTACTCAGTACTTCTGTACGAGGTAGCAAGGTAGACATTGAAGGCAAAAACTCAAACTTTTAGGCTTTTGAGCTATGGTTATACAGATAGATCCTGAAGCTACCATAGATAGAAAAAATCACCAATGAAGTAATACCACGGAGGATGAACACAACCGCGGATTTAGTCAACATTGTGAAGGGCCGTAAGCTGCAGTACTTGGGACATATAATAAAAAATCAAGGCAGATATGAGCTACTTCAATGCATTTTGTAAGGTAAAATTAAAGGAAAAAGGACACCAGGATGAAGAAGAATTTTCTGGCCTGCTAACTTGAGAGCATGGTATAGAAAAACCTCAACACAGCTATTCCATATAGCAACTGAAAAAGTCATCATAGCCAGAATGTTCGAAATGGACAGGCACCCTAAGAAGAAGAATATATATATATATATATATATATATATATATATATATATATATATATATATATATATATATATATATATACTTAGATAATAAAGTGATTCTACTTACTGCTTGCAAATCATAGTATTTATCCCAAGTAAGGTCCCCATCTTTTACAGCTGTGAGCTTGTTTACTCTAAATTCCTCATCTATTCTTTCTTGAATATTATCAGTAATAACTTCAAAATTTATATTATTTTTACCGATAATATATTCAAAGCTGTACTTATCGTTTGGGGAAACTAGCACATTAACAAATTTTCGCCAACTGGATGGCTCATTCCAGAAGTCCAATTTATATTCTTTAGATTTTTGTAAGTTTTGAAGAAATTCTAAATCATTAGTAGACTTTGGATATAGTTTATATAATGTGTAGTTATCATATTTAACTGTGGCTGATGAAAACACCAGCAGATTAGCCAGTATATACAATAAAGCAAATTTCATGTTACCTAAAAGTTAATAAAGTATTATAGACAAAACAGAATTAAAATAATAAAAAGTTTATATTTAAAAAACCCATTTGCTCTATTCGTCAGAGACGAAAATACCACTGTACCTCTAAACATTATACGAACCAACAAAATTTTGCAAAGAATATTAATTTTGGCACCATAAAAAATGTACAAGAAAGGTGTCCACTCTGACCCCCGGGTTTCACCCTAAAACTCCCCTTGTAGGTGGGAAACAACGGAAAATTTTGAAAAGCATAAAAAAATGCTTCAAACAAGAAATGTATCTAAAATAATTTTGAACAAAAATGTTTATAAACAACGTTTAAAACAACCAATAATTTTGAATAGCAGTTATGTGCATGAAATCATTTTTTTAAATAAAATGTGTATCATCTCGACGGTAAAAGTTCCATATCTTTTGATCAGAGTATTCTATTGACAAAAATTAAAATGCGTTTTGTTAATGAAACGTGTCTGGGACAATAAAAATTGAGGGAGAACTTATAATCAGTCCAAAAAAATATGTAAATAACGTTGATATACATGATAAAGATCTGTAACATCTAAAGAAAACAGATAATCTTTTTATTGAATACGAGGATTTATTGAACTTAAATAAACTATCTCAAAAGATCTGGAGAAAAATATAGTTCCAAAAATTTGCCATTCAAATCATTTGTATAAATTGTATCCTTTTTTTTGGTGCAACAAATAATTCGGTAAAATTAAACTAACTAAAATGAGAAGTATATAAAATGTATAAACATTTTTCTTACCAGTATTGATAACCTACTTGGATTCTTAAAAAATTGATCCGTTTATATAGCTGAATTTGAAATTTATGGTTCATCTTTAGAGGAGATTATTGAATAAAAGATAACAACATTCTTAAGTGGTGCCCCTCAAGTAGTTTACAAATTATTATATCGGTATATCAAATAACAATAGTATTAATATATATCTATGACTATACATTTTTTCTTATCTCTATCTATTTTAATACTACTTAAATATTTTTTTGTTTAAATAAACCTTACATACATTTCTAAAAACATATGTACTTACTTACTTCCGATAGCCGAATAACCCTTCGAGGGTTTTGACCTACTTAACATAGCTCGCCATTTCTTTCTGTCGTGTGTTGCAGTTTTGAGAGGTGTATTAACAATTATCTTTTTTTCAGGTCTCTCTTCACATTGTCACTAAATATCTGCCGGAACAACCTGGGGGCGCCTTTTTGTAAGTTGTCGAATATCATTACTTCTTAGTACATTACCTATTCAGGCTAATTTATGAGATCTTACAATACTTTTTTGCAAAGGCTGTCCAGTGAGTGTTAATATTTTCTTCTTCTAAAGGTGTCTCTCTTCTTGTGATGTTGGCAACCACATTGGCCCATCTTAATTTATTCATAGCAGCTCTAAACATATCAGTTGACGTTAGACTAGTCCAATTCCCAATAGCAAGAAAGCAATTTAATTTAATCCAGCCTGTGAGACTTTTCCACCCCTTTAAAAGTGACACTCGGGTGTTACAATTCATTGGGGCGATTCTTGTACTCAGGAGTCACTCCACCGCGCCCCAATGCTCCATACTATCCCTTTCCTTCCTACAGCACTCTGATGCTAGATCAGAGCATCATAATAACAAGAAAGCTGAAATATTTAGGCCACATTACCAGAGGTGCGAAATATAAGATATTAAGGCTCATAATGCAAGGTAAAATCAAGGGTAAAAGATCCATAGGAAGACGAAGAATTTCCTGGCTGAGAAACCTAAGAGAGTGGTCTAATTACAGCTCAGTAGATCTCTTTAGGGCAGCCGCCAATAAGGTACGGATAGCTATGATGATAGCCAACCTCCGATAGGAGAAGGAACTACAGGAAGAAGAAGCGCGATAGGGGCACTACTATCAGCAAAGTGCTTGTCGTATGAAAGTCCTGGGTACAAGTACTCCAACACGATATCCTATCCCGATCAAAGCAGGTTAGCGTAAGGAGATCTTTTCCTGCTATCTCTGGAAGGATGTAGCAAACTTTGTTCTGGCTTTTTCTTCCATCGTGTCTGTCACCGTTACTTGTTTCAGTACTCTGAATAGAAAGCATTCAGAAACGTATCGGGATATATTTACCGCTACTCTGAGGCTGTTTTTATGTGCTGCTTGTATCCTCTTTTTGTTTGATTTACTTATGTGTCCCCATGCGAGAGATGCATATGTTATTATTGGATTAGGATGGTTTGATCCATATGTTGCGTAAAGGTTAGTCCTTGATCCATTGTGACTCCTAGGCATTGTGTTTCTTTTTTCCATTCGACGGGATTATTTTGTTTGCTTCTCTTTTCCATTCGACGGGATTGTTTTGTTCTGTAAGCTGTTCGTCTGGGGTTTTTCTTCTCTTTTTAAACATGACTGATTGAGTTTTTTTGATTTGATGGCTATTTTCCATTGAATACTCCATTCTTCTATGTTATTCAATGCTGTCTGTAAGTTGTTTACAGCTTCACCATTGTTTATGTTTAGCCGCAATTACTGTGCCATCTGCATTATTTCCAATAATAACCAGCTAGGTTAATATCGGGTCAATTTTCTGTTCTTTACAGTGTTAATAATTTCTTTGTTATACTTGGCCTCTGGAGAATGGTTATGCTAGTTGTGTGGTGTATATATGAGACTCTTACCATACGTCGGTAGCACCACATTTCAAATCTAGGAATCATCTAAGAATTATTATCCGTATATTTATACTTAAATGTAAGTTGCAGAGAATCTTTATAAAACCATTAAAAGAGCTTCTAGCTTTTTCAATACTTTTTATTTCGTATTTAAGATCCCAGGATCCCTAATATTACACTCCATGTAGCATATTATCTCCACTATTTCTAACGGTATATCGTATTTTGTCTCCATAAAATTTAGGGTCAGACCGTATTTGAAACATATTTCTTCAACAATATCCATCAATCTTCTAGCAATATGGTACCGTCTGCATATCTAGTATTGTTTAAAAGTTAGCCATTTACCGTCATGCCATCTTCTAATTCGTCCAAAGCTTCTGTAAAGATGTTTTCAGAGTATATGTTAAGATCTCGGACAGTTTATTGTATAATCGCACTGTTGCTTTTGTTGTCATATTTCCAGGTTATTGTAAAATACTTTAGTTGCGCTACTTGTCTTGATACGGACCTAAAATGAGGTTTCAGAGGTTATAAGACGTTGTTGATCTTACAATCAAGTTGTCGTGTACTTTTCACATTCATATAGCACCACGGCTTATTAAACTTTAGCTATTTGAACAAGAATATGTATATATATATATATATATATATATATATATATATATATATATATATATATATACAAATATATTAAATTTTAATTCCATATAGAGTAGCTAATAGAGTAGCTACGAGTAATCATACGAATACACCGCAGAGAGTCGTTTGTAAATAACTTTATGGTCATTTTTATTTATTCGTGTTCAATAAAATCATAGTTATAATAGTAATAAATTTATGTTTTTCTATTTGTATTTGAAATTACCCTTCTATACCAGCTGCTCTTAACAACAATGCTGGATGGATCGAAATATTAAAGAAGTTTTAAATATTATTAAGGAGCTTCATAACTGGAAATCTTCTGGACCAGACGGAGTTCAAAACTTCTGGCTTAAGAAGTTCTGGAGTATTCATGAATGCTTTTCGGCATTAATTATATTCATACTATAACCTATATAAAGGATCAAAATAACACACAAGATCCAATTAAGTATCGCCCAATTACTTGCCATTCAACTTTGTATAAATTAGTCACACCCTGTGTATAACAATGTGCTATCATAGAGGTCTAACAGAAAAGATGCGCTAATGGTATTATGAGCTACAACGAACAAATTGTCATCGACTTTGTCATTTCTAACCAAGCATATACCAAAAAAAATCAACATCTTTAGTGCTTTTATCTATATATAGATGTATGAAAAATAAATAAAGTCGATGGTAACATAGTGATCTTTTTAAAACATAATATGTCTAATTGGAAGACAAAAATTCATCTCCAATTTGTGAAAACCTCCTGGTGAAAACAATATCGAAATGAATTCCCTATTCCAGCTAACTCGACTCAACTACACGGGCTTTTGTTTAAAAAATAATACTACTTTAGTGGCGAAGCCTTATTATCTATTGTATATATAAGATTGAGAACACTAAAGTATTATGTGTGGTTTCTATTTCTATATGGCTGTGAGACTTGGACATTAAAACAGTATGACGTCAACAAATTAAATTCATTTGAAATGTGGATGTACCGCCGAAGGCTAAAAATAAGCTGGACCAGCAGAACTACAAATGAAGAAGTACTGACAGCAATGAACAGACTTCCTCATCTGGTCAATACTATTCAAAATTAGAAAGACGTCATATCTAGGACACATAATGCATCATAGGGAATTCGAGTCGCTTTAGGTAATATTAGAAGGCAAGATTAAAGGTAAAAAGGGCATAGGACGAAAGAAAAAATCTTGGCTACGAAACATCAGAGATTGGACCCACACAAAAGAAAATGAATTAATTCATCAAGTCCAGAATAGAGAGAAATTTGCCATATTGATCGCCAACCTCAACAGAAAAGGCACTTAGGAGGATATATATGATTTGAACTATTGGCTTCCACTAAAGGCCACCTAGATCAGATGCTAAAAACTGCAGAGACTTTCTTTAATAATATTAGTATGCACTTCGGTTGATAAGTACCGTGTCTTAAATATAGTCAGAGGAAAGGTTCAGCCTGGCGGATTCCATATGCAAAATGGCCAGAACATCGAGGCCATTAGTGAAAATAATATGCATAAATACCTTGCAATAAGGCAAGCGCGGAAAATTGACCAGAGGCAAATGAAAACTGAAATAACTACGGAGTTAGTGTGCAGGGTGAAACACCTGCTTTGTTCACACTTTTACAGTAAACATTTGTTTAAGGCAGTAAACACCTACATATGTTGGTAGTGTTAATTGGACAAAAATGATTATAGAAAATCTTCAGCAAAAAGTACAAACACACCTCACAAGAGCACAAATAAACCCTCCTCGAAGTGCAGTAGAAACAACAACATTACCGCCGTAATTGGATATAAGTGAAAAATTACAAAATCAGAAAAATCCCCATATAAATTTTAAGCCCAAGAAATCATCCAACATCTTAACGGGGGCTGCCAGGTATTTGCTGCAGCTGAAAATAAGGAATAGCTTAATTCAGTCGGGAAAATACTTTATCCAGAGATAGTTATGAAACAGGAACTTCTAAAAAAAAACATCTCCCATATTACCAATACGTATAAGATGGTATGTTTGAGAATAACTTTAAGCTATACTGGGACTATAATGTGCTTACAGAACAAACAGTATCATACAATAGAACAGATCTCGTACCAGTTAATAAACTAACGAGACAAAAAACACTAATCGATCAGGCGATACCTCTGCGTGTTAAATATAACGAAAAGACTGCCAAGTACAGAGATCTGTTAATTCAAATACGAAGACAATGGAAAATGGAAAGTACATAGACACTACCTATTGTTCTCACTATTGCTGCAGTAATTTCGAGGGACCTCTTAAAGAACATAAAATAGCTGGATCTAAATGAACATCTCTAACACCACACAGAAAGCTGTACTAACCTCAAAGTCTAGATGTGTACGAAAATTCTTTGGAGACACTCCAGCATACCAATTTACTTACTCGATAACATAGAAAGAGCCCACCAGGGCTTAATCCTTTTGATATCGCCGGTATTTGGGATGTAGAATTTTCCCCTTAAAGGGAATGTAAGCCAGATGACTAAATCTGGATAAATTTGTAATTTACAATAATTGAAATCGTTTTGAGAGCTATATAAAATAGAATCTAGCAGTATAAAATAAAAATAAACCTGCAAATCTTAAAATTTCTAGACACATTATTTATAGAAATCGTGGTCTGATTCACGAGAGGTTTTAGTCCCAAAATTTTGTTGTTAGGTGATATCAACAATGTGCAAACAGTCTTTATCTTCGGTTGGTGATCATCACTATTTATATTCTGTTTACAGCGTCTCTAACATGTTGATTTAAAGAACACATATACGATCCCCCGAGATTACGAAGGCAAGATATTTGTCTACTCAATCGCTGCGTTTTTCTATACTGTTTCCCTAAATTATTATTTGCAGAAACTGGTATTTTGTATTCAATTTCTCCTTATTTTTTGTAATATTTTTCAATACTAAGATATCATGGTACTTGTTTTTAAGCATTATTTAGCTATTACTTAAGCCAGTGTGGTCCAACCTTTTAGACGTTGCGGACCGTATTAAATTTGTAATTATTATGTAGGTCCAGAGAACTCGACTCGTTCAAAAAAAGTTTATTTTAAAAAATAATAAACAAACGAAATATTATTTACAAGTATTTTATTGGGGTCTACAATTTACAAGTTGTGTTTAAAATTTAACATAAAATAAAAAATCAATGGGATATTTGAGGTAAGGATTTATCCTCTAATAACTTTTGCACATCTATATCTATGCTAGTCGTAGTGAGTCTAATACACGCTTCCAGAGAATCGTTTTTCATGTGATTACGTGTTTTAGATTTAATATGCTTTAAAGCAGAAAATGTACTTTCACATATATACGTACTACCAAACATTGAATATAGTTTCAACGCAAAGTTACGAAGTTTAGGAAAACGATCCTTGGTGACTAACTTCCAAACGGTACTAATGTATTCATTTTTCTTTGCTTGAAAAAACGAATCGGACTGTAGTTCGCATAGCTCTAATTGGTATTCTGCTGATTGGTTCTGGATGTTGACTCCCATTGGATTGTTAAAAAGCTCAAGGTCGGGTTTTAGTGCATTAAATTCCGAAAATCTTTCATCGAATTCTCTTTTTATTTCTGTAAGAACTTTTGCAAACCTCGAGAAATCGACCATGGTTACTTCTTGATTTATTTCGAAACAGACAGGAAAATGTGTGAGGTCGTTTATTTTCATGCAGTTCCCAAAAAGATCAAGTTTTTTTGCGAAATGTCTTAATTTGACCAACCAACTGTGATACTGTCTTATTTTCCCCCTCGAGTTGTAGGTTTAATGTGTTCGAGTGAGAGGTAATGTCTGTTAGAAATTCCAGTTCATGAAGTAATGTTTTGTTCTTAAGCTTTGTTATAAATACGTCCGTGTTAATAAAAATTTTCCTTTCAAAAAAGAGTAAGATCTCTTTTCTGAAAGAAAAAATTTTTTTAAGGCATTTACCTGCACTCAACCAGCGTATCTCTAAATGTAGGGGGACGTCCATATATTAATTATTGATTTTCTGTCAATCTATTTGGTAACAAGATTTCCATACTCTTCTATTTCAGCGTCGGCTACAGCTACTTTTGCTTTTCTTTTATTAATTTTTTTTTATTTTCATCTAGCAATTTAACTATGTTTAGAAGCTCTCTTTTAGTACTAGCTCTTCTTAAGACATCTTTATTTGTAATATAGTCGACACATAGAATTTTAAGTAATCTTCTGAGATACCAAATTTCAAACGCTTTAATAAGAATAAGCGATCTTACTTAGAGTGTCCAGGTCTTGCTACAGTACATTATTATAGGACATATGTAGCATTTTATGATGTAAATACAGAGATCCAAAGGAGTTTCGCGTTGCTAAAGGTAGTTATTGAATCTGATAAAAGTATTTCTAGCTATGGCTAGTTGCACTTACTGTTTAAGATAGGATAAAGATGTATAAATTTCTCTTCTCTGTATATAAATTGAAGAGCATATTCCTCTCCCACTTCTGTTGTGCAAATTGAAATCGTTTTTACATAAATGTTAAACAGCATAGTGAAAAGGATGCAGCTCTGTCCCACGGACTTACTTTTTTGGAGATCCTTAATTCTGCCTTTTGACTGGAGGGCAGGTGTTGGATCACCCTCATATCTTTTTTATCAGTACTAATCTCTCCTAACGATCATTAGGTTTCCTTAGCTTCAAATGACTTCGTATAGTTTTCCCGAGCATTTTGATTGATACATAATAATAAATAATAAATAATAAATAATAACTAAAATATAACCCATCTAGACAAAGTCTGAGGGTCAGCAACAAGCTCTATTGGGAGTCTTACATTGCCATGCAGGGTATTCGTCCAAAACTTCTAAAGCTAATATCACACCATTTTTTTATATAACATATAACAAATTTTGTAACTTTTTAAGTTTTTTTTACGCAGATATTTAGCAGCTTGACTTATGTTTACCTGGTACGAAAGCGTTCTGTGATGTAGCCCGAAATGGTCTTTTTAATTATATACCTTTTATAAAGGATTTTTAAATAAAACTTTTTTAAAATATAGTTTTTTTAGTTACATTTAAAGTGACTTTGCTATTCCAACTTATTTTCTTTTTTAATATCCCTGAATATCTACTTCATTTTTTGTGTTTTTCTCTAATATTTTAATGTTATTTCGCATCTTCTATTAATACCAAAACATGTTTATTACAAGTACTTGAACAATGGGATAAATTCATTTTTGCAGAAAAACGCTAAGATAGAAATAACTTAATAAAATATTGAAAGGTAATATCTAAAGATAGGTTTTTTACAGTTATGGTCTGTTTTTTAACCAGGAGGAGTAATTCAAATTTTCCGCGCCGTAATTCTTGTTTCTAATTGGTCCAACCGCAGGCAAGTTTACTCCACTAAATTATGACATTTTGACACTAATGACATTTGTGAAATTTTAAATTTCAAAATTTATATCGACGATTTTTTGTATTTTCTGCGTTATTCCTTACATTTTTTTAGATTTTTCGTTTGTATTTATATAAAAACAGTTCTCTTCAGAACTATTTAGCGACATATTAGTGTTATTAAGATAACAATATGGATTCAATTAATTTTTCTTCCACCAAAAAAACGCCGAGTAGATTTGGGTCATTTATCTACAAATGAAAAACAATGCATTATAAACATGTATAAACAAATTAAAAGTGATAATTATGGAATGAAAATAACAGCCACGGTAGCAAAAATAAAACAGGCAACAGGTTAGTTTTGCAGAATAGTTATAGTTAAAATCTTACTAAAGACTTACTAAAGTAATGTGCTAATTTTAGGTGTTGGGAATTCAACTATTTACCGAACAATTAAAGAATATAAGCAGACTGGAACAGTAAGATGTTCTAAAAATATTGGCGGTCGACCTTCTATTCTTGCAGCATACGATGAAAAAGTTAAAACATCTATACGCCAGAGAGTACACAGCTTCTTTTTCAAGAATGAAATGCCTACATTAAATAAAATTTTAAGTGAAGTAAACAACCCCCCAGATCTTCCAAATATGTGTCGTTCATTATTATATAAATTCTTGAAGCAAATCAATTTTAAGTAAGTAAATATAGGTTAGCCACAATTATATAGTAAATAAAACGTACAACCCAAAAAATATATTATGTCTGAATTAGGGAATCAATTAGAAGATAAAGAGCTTTAAAAATATTTAAAAATTACTGAATATCGATTTTTTTGTATTTTCTTTGCTTATAACTTTAAAACTATTCATTTTGGAGCAAAGCCGTACAAAAATAAAATAAAGGTAATGAATAAATTTCCTGTAATGGCTCATTGATGCAAGTATTAATAACAGATGGATACTCTGCAAGTACTACTACACCAAGATTTCCCAATTAGATTTCAGAAGATGTATTGCTTAGTCATATCTTAACAAATATACAAATGCATGGTAGAAGACCCAGTTCTTTGAAATTTAGTGTCTCGCTTAATAGAATATCAGACAACCTAAGGTGCGATGAAAACAATCACCTTTTAATAACTATATCTAACAACAAAAGATGTTGCTGTGAAGGATAGGGGTGTAGCAGTAGTACTCGAACAATGTGTAGCAAATGTGATGTCCGCATGTGTATTGACTGCAATAATTATATTTTTCATATGAGGACATTCTAATTTTAATACAAATTTCGTTGTGTTTCTTAAGAATATATTTTATTTTAGCTACAATACTATAATGACCTAGCATTACATTTATGTAACACATGTTTTTTGTTAGTTAATAGATTTTTAGATTAAAAAATTGTTAATTTGTCTATTATTATACATTTTTAATAAACATATATTAGTTTCTTTAATACATACATTACAAAAAAAACTCGTGTCATAATGGGTTAAATTAACATTCATCAAAATAGGACCACATAATATGAGGAAAGATGAAATACTTTCCAAAATAAACAAATGTCAGATCGACATATAGCACGAGGAAGACCAAAGATTAGATATAGGTAAGGAACAAATACTTAGAATAAGTCATTGAAATAGATTGGAATTGAGAAATAAGTATTCCTGAAGAGACCAAAACCCAAACAAAAAAGGTTGTCAAGCCAATGATTATGATCACATTTTGAGAAATAATAGAAAAAAAAAACATTTAGTATGATATTCAATAGTATTCTCATTCTCATAAAAAAAATTGTTGAATAAAATGTCTCCTAGAATTTAACCATTGTTCCACATCATTAACATTTCTATTTACCAACACATCAACATTTTCTACAAAATCATCATCACCATCATTCTTTTCCCTTAAACCCAGATTGTAAGGTAATGCTATAGCACATATTATTGCAAGAGATGTATTTAATTTGGATTGTAGACCTTGTTGAAAACAAGGAAACTGTATTTTTCAGGTTCCAAAATAGCTTTTCTACAATACAATATTTCTTGTTCTTATATGTGCACTATTGTATCTATTTTCTTGATCATTACCTAAAAATATACATATATACATACAGTGATTATACATACATATATATATATATACACTGATTCTAAACATGCCAGTGGGGGGTGGCTTCTATGATTGTATTATAATCAGTGTATAAGAGAGAAAGTTTTTCAGTTCAACAACAATATCCATAATCTCCCTTCTAAGACCAGAAAGAGCTACAATTCATTTAATGGAGCCTGCATAATGAAAATGTCTATTAACTATACATTTGAAAAATGGGCAATCCCATATAGACGATTGCCCATTTTTCAGACTTGTTCCAGACGATTTTCTTCTACAATGTGATAAATAAACTCTAAAAATTCTTCAACTTCTTCATAACAGTCTAACATTTTTTTACTGTAATTAGAAAAACTAAATAATATATATTGAAAGTGAATTGGAAAAAATTATTATTCAAACATAAACAAACAAAATTAGGTTAGAATCGATGTGAGGTTGTCCAATACTGATTACTGGATTACCGCAAGGCCGAGATAAGCAACAAAAAAAGAAGATGTATTTGGTGACTTTTCTAGTAACTTTCTTGGGTGTAAATCTGTCTTTTTAGTTTACTCCTTCTGGTTAAAAAACAGAGTATAGTAAAAATCGCTTTTTAGAATTTTATAGCCATAATATATTTTAAACAAGAATATAATATTTTACTGTTTTGTTATCATTTTTAAAAATACCGATGTATTA
This sequence comes from Diabrotica undecimpunctata, assembly GCF_040954645.1. Lineage (NCBI taxonomy): Eukaryota > Metazoa > Arthropoda > Insecta > Coleoptera > Chrysomelidae > Diabrotica > Diabrotica undecimpunctata. Next base: position 121,541,432 of record NC_092809.1, on the reverse strand, counting down.
TATTTATTATCTAATAACTCAATTTCCGCAAGAGTGTGCAAAAATATATTTTCGGAAAGGTGGAGATGTGGGATTTATTTTTATTGCGATTGCTTCTTACCGATTTAAATCGAATAGGAGCTAAAATATATATTGCGGATAGCTTCATCTTCAAGAAAGTAACAGGGGAAATATATTTGGAGAATCTTTAATTGTTTAATATCAAATCTTTTAATATCTACTAAAATATAGTGTGTAACACCAACTTAAGACAGAATTAATTTGTGTACAGTGAATCAGCTTCATTTAATAAAGTAACAAGAGAATCCAGTACTTCCAAACAATTGGGTAGAATTTGTTCTTGCGGTAGAATGTTTCCGTATTTTTCCTTATCACGAAGTTCATATGCATACACGAAAGGAACCTGATAATTTTTCTTATACCAGTCTAAATTTGTTCCCGTTACTATGCCTAAAATAAATAAATAAACAGTAAGAGATAAGACACAAGACAAATTTCGTAGTAATCAATTAAAATATCTGTAATTTATTTAGCAGCATGTCACTATAGAGAATAGAATTATTTAAAAATATTTTTGATGTGATCAAATAAAAAACATTATTAACGAGAATAACCTTCGACCTGGCGCACCGCAGTAGTTTGTGTAAACTCAGTGTTTAACGTGATCTTTTTAAAATTTCCTTGTTGGTTAATCTTCAGTAGGTACCCATCATTGTCTCATGAAATTCAAAAGTTAGTTATCGTACTTTGTTATATATAAATAGTGCATCGAGGCAGACAATTGATGTCTTAGCGCGCCTGGTGGTGAAAGTCGCGCATGAACTTTTTTGAAATAACTAATATATTACATGTATGACTCGAGAAATAGAAACTTTATTGGTAAGGAATTTATTTATAAAAATTAATAATTATATATATGAAATATATAAGATTACTGTAGAATTCTATATTATATCATATTTTATATTTCTAAATTACGCCATGTATCATAAAAATACAAAGGAAATGTTGATAATACAATTAGAGAAAATTCTAAATAATATGACAGATATTGAAGACGAAACAAATGAGATATTGAAGAGTGATTGATATTGGTCAGTGTCAGTTTAGTATTCGATCAAAGGGTTCGACGCATTTCTGGTTTAAGAGCTTTAGACTTTCGCGTATTGAGTATTTGTTATATAGCTTATAGTTTAAAAGCTTCATGTTTCACGAACGCTCATTGTTAATTGAGTTTATTAATACTGAAGAAAACCATTTATTTCTACCAGAATCATCATTTTTAAACTACTACAGAGCGATAAAAGAAACCCAACACAGCTATTTGCCAATCCAGATATGCTCTGTAAAATGCGTAAAAGATACAGAACAACAGAAACCATAAAAAACTTTTTTTAGAATATCCCAATACTTACTTAAACCAGGAGAATAGATTACATCTTACCAAATCATACAGGTCAATAGGACTGTCTTCATTCAAGTTGAAAACCATGAAAAAACTTGACTGAATATATAAATAAAAACAATCTTAGTAATAACCGACTGCACCAGCAGAAGCGCGGTATCAAGTGAAGACATACATTGTGAAGAAAAATCAACACCACATCATGGAAGTGGATTATTCAGATAATTTAGAGGAAAACAAAATCCACAAAACTGTAAGAAGTTGCCGTAAACCTGAGGGCAACTAAGGAGTGCCCTCAAGGATCTGTGTTGTCACCAACATTATGAGATATTATAGTCATTGGTGACCTGATTCACGGGGATAGCAGGCAAAAAACTGGCTTCAGGGTTTTCTGGTCAATTTAGTAATAGTGGTTAGAAACAATTTCCAAAGACTGTGGCGGATCAGATGTTATATGTTTTTAATTACATACATAGCCAATTGGTATCTGAAAGAGAACCTCACTGTGAACCCCTTTAAAACTAAACTAATTGAGCTGAAATTATTTGGGCAAGATACAGTAACAACCAATAAGGTCAAGTATTCGAGAGCTCAATTAGAACATTAATATTAACAACTAGCGGACCCGACAGACTTCGTTCTGTTAAATAGATTTGGAATGTGGCAGTTTTTTTTTTTAATTCTCCTGAACAGAACCATCATCATAATGATAGGGCGGTGTGTGAGGGTCAGCTCGGGTGACCTAAGTATCTTCGCCTCCACGAATTTTGGCCACCCTTTTGGAACCACTTAAAACCCCGACTGGGATGTCTGCCAGAGGGCTTTAAACTAAGAGGAAACTTAAGGTTCAAATCTGATTGAAAAATAATCTAAAGGGATAGAGGGAACCTAAAGGTGACAAATATTAAATTTATAAAGTGGGTGCTTCAATGACAAAACATAGAGATAAGTAATTATGTATTATTATTATTATTATTAACATAGGGTTAGTAACCGATGTAATAAAGAATAATGAAATAAAACGTATACAAGTGTTTTCAGTAATCGCTTTATTGTAAATCAAGTGAATCATAATTATTAACAAAAATCTGTTTTATTTTTATTGTAGTGCTTTGTGATATACAATGTTTTTTATTTGATTACCTGGTGAATATACAAACAAATCTGATGGTTCTCCAACACGGAAATAGGTAAGATCCACGGAGCAATCATAACCTATTTGTAGGTGCAATGATTTTATTAGCAGGGGATTATCGTGAAACATTGCCAGTGATTTCACGATCAACGCCAACTGATGAACTCAATGCATGTTTAAAGTCCTCCAATTTGTGAAACCATGTCAAGGTATTACACAAGCAAGAATATGCGTGTCGAGTTGCAAAATGATCAATCTGGAGATATATTCTCTAAACAACTCATTGATATTGGTAATGGCAAATTTCCTATAGACACCTGGACTGGTTGCATTAACTTTCCCCAAAGTTTTTGTCAGTTAACTCGATTAAAAGATGAACTTATTCAAAAGGTGTTTCCAGATGTTGCTCAAAATTACAGAAACAAAGATTGGTCGAACGAACGGGCTATATTGGCTGCTATAAACATAGATCTAAATAAATTAAATTTCAAAATTCAAGAACACATTACAGGAGAACTGAGGATATATAAATCAGTTGATTTGGCTACTAACCAAGATGATGTCGTTAACTATCCGCCTGAATTTTTAAACTCGCTGGATGTACCAGTATTGCCACCTCACAATATTCAATTAAAGGTTGGATCGGTAGTTATAATGTTGAAAAATATACCAATCACATCTTTGCAACGGCACACGGTTAGCGATAAAAAAATTATTGAACAACGTGATGGAAGCAACTATACTGAAAGGAAAGGATAAAGGAGAAGACGTTTTGATACCACGCATCCCAATGATTCCGACTGATAAACCATTTGAATTTAAATGACTACAGTTTCCAGTGCGGCTGGATTTTGCTTTGATCATAAACAAATCTCAGGGGCAATCATTAGGTGTTTGTGGTATTAATCTAGAAAACCCATGTTTCTCACATGGTCAATTGTATTTTGCCTGTTCCCGTGTTGGAAAACCATCAGATTTGTTTGTATATTCGCCAGGTAATCAAAAAAAAAATAATGTATATCATAAAGCACTACAATAAAAATAAAACAGATTTTTGTTAATACTTATGATTCACTTTTACAATAGTTAAAGCGATTACTGAAAATACTTATATACGTCGTATTTCATTATTCTTTATTACATCGGTTATTAACCCTATGTTAATAATAATAATAATAAATAATTAATTATCTCTATGTTTTGTCATTGAAGCACACACTTTATAAATATTTGTCACCTTTAGGTTCCCACTATCCTTTTAGATTATTTTTCAATCAGGTTTGAACCTTAAATCCCTCTCTTAGTTTGAAGCCCTCTGGTAGATATCCCAGTCCGGGTTTTTAGTGTATCCAAAAGGGTGGCCAAAGTTCTGGAAGCGAAGATACTTAGGTCACCCGAGCTGACCCTCATACACCGCCCTATCATCATGGTGATGGTTCTGTTCAGGAGAATTAAAGAAATAAACTGCTGTATTCCAAATCTATTTGACAAAACGAAGTCTGTCGGGTCCGCTAGTTTAATATAAACTTTATTGAATAACAATAAAGTTCAAATTGACTCTACATTTAGTTAGAAAATATTTGTATGGGAAAAAGATTTATGGAAAAATTTTATTTTTATTTATTTATTTATAAAAGATTTTATTTATTTATGGAAAAAAGATCATTGCGGATCTATTTCTAAGTAATAACTGTATTAATGTGTTCTGGGAAATGTCAATGTTTTACCCATATACGGAGTGTAAAAATAAAGTTGTTTTTATGCCTTATTTTGCAACCTTCTGTGGAATTTATTAAAAGGAACACACCTACATTGTTTGGACATTAGTGAGTGCTTGTAATTTAATATAAACTTTATTGAATAGCAATAAAGTTCAGATTGACTCTACATTTAGTTAGAAAATATTTGTATGGGAAAAAGAAAATGGTTATTTTAGGGTTTTCCCGGAAATTATTCAAATTTTTTTTGCCGTAAAAACCATCATTCTACTTCAAGGAACATTTAAAAAAAAGAATTGTTAAGATTGGTGTGAATTTTGCAATTCATTTTTATATTATAGATATATTATATAAAACTACGTGACTACTCTGGAACTGCAGACCTTTCATACTTTATACATTGCGAGAGATTTTTTTCAGATCGTACAATATTTATGTTCTCTTTTATATATTCTTAAAGATTTTTACTAAATTAGTGGTATTTTAAAATTTAAACGGAAAATTTCCAGTGGTTGGCTATATTAAACGTATTTAAAAAACGTACTATTAAGTAAAAACTTCTATAATCGTCTATAAACTGATTAAAATAGCCACATAATGAGGTTAGTTGACCCTTAAATTACATAATTAAAGTAATACACATTGTAATTATTTAAATACTAGGTCGATGATAAGGGATTATATTTTTTTAAAGAAACGCACATATTCCCTGTTCGAACAATGACTTGATCCACTTAGTGGTAATAACCAACTGAGTTGATCCACACTGTACAACAAGGTTGTAATTGAATTTATTTTAATATCATGTTTTTACATCATAGTTGTATCAGTTTTTTTACTTAATATACCAGTGTTAATCAACAAACTTACCAAGTGAGGTCTCTGCTATATTTCCAATATTGTATCGGGTTCCGTACCTCACAGCTAACGATTCAGCTGCTTTAGTAGCTACGCTATACTAAAATAAAAATAAATAGAACATGTTATTGTTATATCTATTTAGTATATTTATAAAAAAGCCAAAGCTATTCAAAGATTAAAAACCAATAAATGGTTAAAATAATTATTATAATAACAATAGTCGAGACAAATTAATGTCTAAAAAATGAGATATTCATAATTATTCTAATTATAGAAGCATTATTCTTCTAATTACAGTAGCTATTCGAAAATAAACATTATCAAAAGTAAGCATTGTATTCGTTTTTTAATTTACATAATTTACATGTCGAGGGTTCAAAGACAGTACCTCGTAAGTAACAAGTAGCTAATTTTACAGGATGAACAAAAAACTGTTTAACAGTTGATAAGATCTAGTTATTTTTTGAAATCTTTTAAATTTATTGTATTTTAAACTTCCTAATTTTGTGAGTAAAATAAAAAAAAGTGTGAATCAAAATTTAAAAAAATCAAGTCACTTACTAGGTAATTTTGTTTTTGTCTGTCACATACGAGGTACTGTTCATTTCTTTAATGGTTAATATAATACACCATGTTTGTATTATTGTTGTCATTAGGAAAATTAAAGACAAGAGTATCTCATTCTTCAAATTTGTATTTATTTAATAATAAACTCGTAGATAAATATATACTTACCTAAATAAAAACTACATAAAACAGAAAAGGAAAAAAAAGCAAATATTAGTTTATTCTGATTGTTAAAATCTAAAAAATAAGGTAACAAAATCCTAAAATTATGACAATGAGGAACAAATCATGCACTAGTACTAATATTATGAACATTAATTAAGATTAAGACTTATACGGCAACAAATCATAAAAAAACCAACAGTCTTTAGGAATAACTGATTTGATTATTTGTAGAAGGTCATACTTTGCTTTTGAAATTGCTGGTCTATTTTGAAACAATGGCGGAAATTTAATAATAGAAAAATCAACATTTTTTGGTTTAGTTGGGATTTCTTCAAAGAAATCTTCAAAATTGATTTTAAACAATACTTTTCCATTAGTATATCTTAAAACATGAATATCTGTAAATGTATTACCACCAACTAATTTACTAGGTCTAATAGAGTTGTATTTCATAAGATTTTTGTCGCCAACATTTTGGAAAAAGGTGTAATCAAAATTTATAACTGTAAAAGGATTTTTATGCCTAGCATCCTTTGTTAACCTTAAATAGTCACTAGGAAGATAAAGTTCCCTATTTTTTAGGACTGTTTCAATAGAGCTGTGCACTGAATCACACTCAATTTGCGTGTGACCTCTTTCTAAAAATTTTTGGTCAATAATGACATTGTATTTTTTAGGTAAGAAAAGCAAAGTATTAGACATTACACTGTTTCGGTTTTGGGCAGTCTACCCATCAGAATAGATATTGATTGTGTAGCATTTTATTTTGAAGTCCCCTCGTATATGTGTTAATTGAAATCCCCTTATATATGCATTATAATAACGAAGAATTTTTTCAATGTTTCTGAGTTCGTATCCTTCAATTTAAAACCCAAATAATCTCTTTCGTTCCTTTTAGGTCGCCGACGTCGATAATAAATAATTTTATTGTTTATTTATGTCACAGGCGCAAATTCTTCGATATTTCTTTGTTCAAACCGCCCGATATTGCGTTTTCAAATTAATTTACGTCTTAATTTCCGTTGTGTTTAGTTTATACGCTAAGTGCTTTGTTTGTTCTAACTTATGCGAGCAATTTTTAAAGATAATTTCGTCACTTTCGTTGGAGCCGCGGTGAAGAGCGGTGATCTGATCTCCAACGTCATGTCCAAATTCAATTTGAATTTGTAGTTTTCTGTTTTTGTCCCTTGTCAGGGAAATCTTCGTCTTTCGTTATGGAAATCAATTTTAGTAGCAGTTAATCAGAGGCAGAGTCATAAGTTTTATGCTCAGTGCCGGCTTCGGCCTCAAATGGTCGATCCAATTTGTAGTGTGAGATCCGGTCCCTTTTGTTCGTGTGTACGTGTCCAGGATTCAACTCCATCCACGTCAGATTTTCGTTCCAGATTATGGAAATGGTTTCCCTTTATTCCAGAGTTAAGTGCGAAATAGTGAAATCCAGGTAACATTTTTTTGTGTAAATTTAAAGTAAAGCAGACATTTAAAAAAAAAAGTAATAATAGCTTTCATACAAAAAAGAATTTGTAATATTTAAAGTAGTAAATTTTATGGTTTGACTTTAGCTGTCAATTTATTTGTTCAGTTTTTTTAAATTTAATGTTAATTTATGACAGCCCGTTTTAGCATTTTTGATTTGTTTTGTTTTCTTTAAAAGAATGGTTAGCTTACATGTAAATTTTGTAAGTTTTTGTTGTATCTCCAACTCCTGGAAATTGTAAACAGATGACACATGTAAGTTTTTTTTTGTATTTTTGTATTTTGCAGCTTTGTTCTTATATTTTTGTATTGTCTTTTTTGAGCGTTCTTGTATTCTTTATGTTTTGTAACTGTTTGTGGTGACACAAAAATAAATGTTAAATTTTGTTTCTTAACATTTGTTTATTTTTTTAACTAACCCTTTTTTTGAGTTTCCATTTGGAAAAGATATATTTTTTTATGTTTAATAATTATATCTCCAGTTACAACTAGCTGGTTGTAATAGGTATAATTAGGCACCTCAAGTGGCGCCCTATATTAAATTTCTTGAGATGTTTCCTGTTTCGTTTTGTTTTTTGTTTGTCCCAAGAGATTTATGACCCTTTATTTTTTTTTCTGTAGTTGCCCCAATCCAAACCCCCTCGTCTTTTATTTATCCACGACCCCAGCTCTCCTACCAAAGCCTGAGTGCCCGTTCGCACAAGTAGCGTTTATTTTGCTTACCCTATCTTCGCCCCCATAGTTTCTGTCCCCAATTTATAAGTACCCCTATTTTCTTACCCTATGGTAAGCAAAATAAAATCGTTACAATGGGAAGTTTGTGTAATGAGTTCAGAAAATGTTCTTCCAAATAATCTCTCAGAAAAGATGCGTAGGTGAAAGACTGATCATCTGCCTCTGTCTCGTTGTACCAATAGCAATTAGCTTGACTACTAGCCAAATTATAGATAGTATAATTATGGCAGCAAAGTTTAGTTTTATAGTAGAGTGTACTGGCCGGTAATTGGGGAGATAAATTCACTGACTGAACATCCATCGTAATAACAAAAAGTTTTTTATTAATAGCCTCCTTTTGGTCACATTCTTTCTCACTTCTAGCACGATCTTTTTTGATTATGTGGTCATTATATTCTTTTTCAGATAAATTTTTATTTTTAAATATAAAACAACTGTCACACTGGTCTTTGCGTGGATGAAAAATAGACAACTTCATTGTGTCCATCATAGTTCTTAAACAAGTGTGAGTTAATGGTGTCTTTCCGTTTTCTGTACAAAATTTGCAGTAAGCCCTACACAAATCTGAAAAAGACTGAAACACTTGCTCCAGATAAAGTTTATTGGTGTCTTTGCGACAGTAATGGGATGGCAGTTTGTTGAGATTCTTCAGAAAACTACTTAAAAAATCTTGATCTTCTTTAAATATATTTACTCGTGGCTTCCACGTACTATATTTGTTTTTAAATGATTCATTCATTCCATTTTGGTTTTCCATCACCCAAGATCTTACAGACTACTCTCCTTAAGCTAATGTTCCAAGGTACATAAATTTATATACAGAAACATTTTCATTATTACCTTTCAGGCTATACTGAAATGTTACATTACGGCGAGACTCATGGTCCATTTTTTTTGTCCTTGTATTTTTTTGTTACAGCAACGGTGTTGGAGACAAAAATTTTGCGCTGATCGCAAGACATTTTCTCCCAAAACATTTTAAATAACTTGTTACGGTCTTCCTCCGAGATAAGAAAATATTTTGGTGTAGATTTATTATGTTTTCACTTGTATCTTGTTTTCATCTTTCTTTCGCTTCTATTTTATCATGAAATGTATTTCGCTGACCTTCAGGTATCCTAAATCCTAAATATTTTTCACCACGCATTCTTAGCATTTTGTTCTTTTCCTTCTTGTTTTCGCCTTTTTATTTTTTCTTGTTCTTTGGTTTATTGAATTCTTGATCTGTTGCATTTAATACATCACGTTCAATCTCGAAACTTAAGCTAGAATTTGTGTCAGATCTTTCATCGTCCATTTCTGGCTCATACCTTTCGTCACTATCCTATTTTTCTTGATTAGTAGATTCAACTAAAGTATTATTTTGACTTTGAGAATTTTGTTGGCTAATGTCGATCAGTTCATTGTTGGTAGGTTTTTCCATAACATTTTGTAAACTTGCATGATTATTTTCTAAAGAATTTTCTATAATACTATTATTTTCCAGCAAGTTTAATGTCTCGTGTATATTCTCCAAGCAACTAAAACTGTCATCAAACACCACAGTAGCGTTGTTAGTTATGTCTTCCATTTCTTTTGCATAAAGAACTGGTGCAATAGACTGAGCATTATCTATTTCCAATAAAACCGAATTAGACAAGGTATTTAATTTTTTTTTACGCTTGATGACAGTCACTCTCTGGATCAATATTCTCGGTCTCTTTATTATTTTTCATATCTTGATACGTTCGTTTAGATGGCGAAGATATTGTTTCACCTGTTTTACCTTTAACTAACCGCATCATTTCCTTAGTACGACTAGAAAATGGCATTATGCTTTTTAAGTGCAGTAACTTGGTAACTGTATTGAAGGCTGGATCGCGTAGTTGACACCTTTAAATAAACTAAGTTTTTAGTGAAATAGTAATTAACATAAACAAAAAACTGCTTTATCTAATAAACTTAGTGCTATTTACCAGAATAAATAAATTTTATTATAATAAAATCTCTGTTTTACCTTTAAACACCTGATAGCGTCGAGCAACACAACAATAATGGCCACCGAAACTTGAGTTTTAAGTGCAGTAACTCGTAACTGTACGAAAGACAGGACCTCGTAAGTGACATATATACATAAAACAGTTTATAAGAGATATATTAATCAACAGCAACACAAACACTGCTTTAGACAGCCAAATTATATTGTATTTAACAGATTTAATAATGTCTCCATTTTACCTTAAACTTCAAATAACGGTGATCAAAACAACAACACTCAAACATGCACACTGACATACTGTACAAACTGCACCATACGAGGTCCTAGTTTTAAAACATTTTTACGGCGCATTTACGAGTTAACGTTCCCTACAGTTTTCTACCTAAGGCCTGAAATATTTGGTTCTTTAGAACTGCCAATAGATGGATCTGTATGTCCTAAACTAGATTATATGACAAAACAGATTTTAATAAAAATGTCATTTACGAGGTACTGTCTTTGAATCCTTGATGTTCAAAATGTGAACATAAATGGATATATTCAGTGTACTTACAGCTTCATCGTAGTTGTCAAGATGTTGAGGAGTATGACCATAAGGTAATAGAATAAGTTGACCATGTGAATGGAATGTTATAAAAACTAGTATTTCATCAGCTACTTTGCTCATATACTCAGATAAACTTCTAGTTTCAACCTCAGAGAAAGCAGCTGGTCCAGGATAGAGGATACTACACGGATCATTATTTACTCTTTCTGCATTCCATTTAAATCCCCAGTTACGATTAGGATCGGTTCCTCTGCAGCTTTTACCATAATCAATACAGCTTTTCCTCCATAAACGATCCTAGAATAACAAGTAGATAATGAAAGAGTGTTCATGACATTATGATGTACGCGATTAGCTTTGACGTAAATTGAATATGTAAATAAATACTTAAATTATTAATGAAATATTGAGTCCTTTCATTTCAAATTATGTTTAAAGTGATTCATGGTCTTCTTTTTAATGTTGGGTAATAAATTATATATAAATCTATTCATAAAAGAAATGTCAATTGGAAGAAGGTAGACCAACATCACACAAAAAGGAAATAATCTGATCCCTTGAGTACCTGTCATTGGTCAAAAACATGCTACAGCTCATCGTCAAGCACGACTGCGTTTTGCATGGGATCATCTGAAGTGGACGTTGGAACAATTGGGATCTGTTCTGTTCTCAGATGAGACCAGAATATGCCTTTATGGTGGCCTATCAAAGTTGTTTTCATTTGTAGGGTTTACCAACTTCACGAGCAAGGGGATTTAACGGATGCTAAATACATCGAGGAGATTTTAGCAATGCATGTGGTACCTCACGTTTACTATATTAAAGCCAAATTTATTTTTATGTGGGATAATTCAAGGCCGCATACCTCAAGAATCATGCAAGATTACATTACCGATGTGGGTTTTCGGATCACGGAATGGCCAACATGCAGTCCAGACCGCAATCTTATAGAACATTTATGGAATGAGCTAAAACAAAAAATTCGAGCTAGACTTCATACCCCAAACTCAATCCCAGAGCTTATTGTTGCAGTAAAAGAAAAGTGGCTTAACATCCTACAAGAAATAATAGCGAACTTGATTAGATATATGCCTAATTATAGGCGGGAAGTTAATAATGCCAGAGTAGGTCATACTCATTAATTAATTGTTAAATTTTTAGTTGTCAAATACCCTTTTTGTGTTAGCAATAAAAAAGTTAAAAAAAGTTAATTTGTTTGATGCATTAATTTCATAATGTTACATAAGAAGTCGAAATAAATATTTAAAAATGTATACTCATATTAAATCATATTACATTATCTTTCAATCATGTAAGACGAATAAATGAGAATAGACTCCCAAAAATTGCCCTAGAAAATAACCCGCCCGGTTCAAGACCTCCCGGAAGACCACCTAAAAGATGGAGGGATAGTTGGCAATCTACCTCCCAGAAAATTAACCAGAGGCAGCTTCAGAATTAAACAGATCGAAAGATCTCCAAGAAGTAGAAGAAGAAGAAGAAGACATTACCTTTCAAACAGTATATTCGTTTTTTTTATCCGAGTAAAACTTGACTTTCTCTCTCTGAAAAAAATATAGTTCAAGTCAAAGTGGGCCGATTTCTATGCACGCCAGTTTAGGTTTGCTTAATTTATAAATTTTAAATAGTTACTGGTCTTATTGGGTTTACATTTAAAAGATATACGATGTGCACTTTTTAGCCTAAAATATTCATTAAATTGATATTAAAAAAGATATAGCTTTTTATATTTTATATACTGTAAGTTTGTTACTTACAGTAGTGTGGGAATACCCATATCCATCTGGATTTATGACAGGAGAATCAGCTACTTTGCTCATACATTCAGATAAACTGTTAGTTTCAACTTCAGAAAAAGCAGCTTGTTCAGGGCACGGATCGTTATTTGCTTCTTCTTCATTCCGTTTAAATTGCCAGTTGCGATTAGGATCGGTTTCTTTACAGCTTTTACCATAATCACTACGGGTTTTCCTCCATAAACGATCCTCAAATAAAAAAGTTAGATAATGAAGGTTTTTATGTAGGAAAAACCAAGAATAGTTGCTTAATTAATTAAAGTCGTAACAAAATTAAATGTACATGATTGTTAAAAATAATAACAATTGGCATAACTCATAAATTATTACGGGTTCAAAGGAAGAGCACTTATCATTTTTGAGGTGTTGTAGGTAAAAAGGTAGGATGGCAGCGTCTAAAACCACGACGGCGTCGCGTTGTAGTATGAAAACGAATCCACGACGGCCGCCGAGAAGAACTAAAATCTTCGAAGCTAAACGGTAGATGCGCTTACCTTTACGTTTTGCTTCATTCTGTATTTCGTAAGTAATAAATAAGGTTATTAGTAATTTTTAAACCTGTCATCTCAAGCATTATGTATACAAATGCGTATATATTAACTCAAGAAATTGATAAGTAATTAAAATATATAACTAAATCAGGTCATTATTATTTTAAAAATATAAAAAAAATTTAATAACACCAAACATTCTCCCCCTTTAAAAACTAATCTTTAAAAACAACTAAAATTGTAAGTGCGAAAACTAACCAATAAAATATAGATATAATGATAAAAGAATGGTGTAAAAACAAGTACCAAATGGGCAGTGGGCATATCTTGACCAATGGACATTGTAGGATGCCATCTGAAGCTGTCTTAAAACTAACAACGCATACAATGCCATTAGTGCCGCAACGCAACTAAATAATTGGCCAATTTTTAGTAATGAAGAGGTTGTTATTTATTTTTATGAGGACGAGGAAACCTTTAGTGAAAGATGGGATAAGACTATGCCATTTGGATCGCTCTTAACAAGAATGAATGTACTCTTTAGACCATCTTTTCCAAAAGTCTTTTCGTATTCTTAAGGTAAGTTGCCAACGATTAGGAGGGTTAATCTTTAAGGCGCTTAAATCTGGAGCGAAAACTGAATCCATTACGGGTTCAAAAATTAAAAAGTGAACAGGGGTCATTGCTTGCAAGTCATGAGAATCAAAGCTTGCTGCTCATAAAGGACGAGAGCTGAGTACAGATTTTATTCGTAACTCCTCGTAAGTTAAAATCTGTGTACCCAGAACATGACACATAAGGTTCTTGAATGATTTGACCCCAGTCTCGGCTAACCCGTTAAAATAAAGGCCATAGTGTTTAGTACATTTTTATGCATGTAATAAGAGTTTTTATAGGTTAGTTTTGATGCAACTTAAATATTTAAATAACTACTAAAATAAAAATGAAGTGTTGAGTGCTTGTATTTCAAATAAAAATTTTATTTATTTCTCTTCTTTTTAATGTAGTGTGATAAACTATCAATATAAGAAATGTAAATTGGAATAATAAACACCAACATTATACAAACAACATTTTACCTAATTATATTTTATTGAAACGTCTTATTTTGAATAACAGAATCTTTAGTTTCTACAATCTATATATAAAGATATAAAATATAATAATCTTTTTATAAAGATATCATCGTAAGGCAGAAATAATTAAAAAACATTTTTTAACCAGATTTGCATAATTTAAACAGTTTAAAAGGCAATTTGTCTTACTGGGTTCACATTTGAAATATTAACGACGTGCGACTTGCTAGTTTAATGTCAAAATATTCAATTGATCTTAAAATACATAGGTTATAAAATGTTTCCACATTTTTAATTATTATTTGTGTTACTTACAGTAGTATGGGAATACTCATATCCATCTGGATTTATGACAGGAAATATGTACCAATCATGAGTCTCAGCAATTGCTCTAACGGCAGGTTCTTTACTGTTCAATATTTCATTTAGGATAAATGTTGTAGTGGCACCAGAAATCCTTTAAATTAAGTAATACCTATGTATATATGCTATATCAATATTGTACAAACTAAATAATCTAATTTTTTTATTTGGGACCGAGGTTCGAGAGGACAGAAAGAAAACACTTACTACACTGAGCTTTACATACGAAATCCCATTGGATGTTTGAGTATATATTGAAATTATATGAATATATGAGAAAGAAAAATAGTGTTTAAAAAACTAATTTATAAGTTACACAATAGATAATATTAGATATAAAAATTATTTGGTTATTTTAATAAGTTATATACTGGGGAATATTATAAAAATTAATTATGTGAGGGCATTTTTAAGAAATTAGCATATAATAAGTGTAAAAAGTTTGTTTTTTAATAATTATAATATTGTAAATATATTTAAGTGAGCCATGTGCATATGCAACCAGATATACATACTCTGAAAGTGACAGACATTTAAATAATAATTACGAATATAAAGTGGGGTTATTTGTTAATTTGAAATGTTTAGTTTACATATAGTTACGGATTTGAAATAGTGTAGTTAATTAATTTAGGTTGTTTAAAATTACATATAAGTTTATATTCTGATCTGAAAAGCCTAAATGTCAACAAAATTCTCGATAGAAAAGAAAATAATTCTCTAGAATACAGAATTTAACCTTTGTTTACGGTAGAACTTTCTCGAATATGGTTATGTTTATGGACATAATCGAACATATACTTTTTCGAGAACA
Source organism: Diabrotica undecimpunctata (assembly GCF_040954645.1). Classification (NCBI taxonomy): domain Eukaryota; kingdom Metazoa; phylum Arthropoda; class Insecta; order Coleoptera; family Chrysomelidae; genus Diabrotica; species Diabrotica undecimpunctata. Next base: position 121,526,284 of record NC_092809.1, on the reverse strand, counting down.
TTCATATAGAGGAAATAGAACAATTCGAATAGGATTTCTTGCCAGATGGTTCTGGAACATTGAAAAGGTATAAATACTCGGTGATTTGGGTTAAAAAGAGTTCAGTGAGTAGGAGTTCAGTCAGGGGGTCACTTACTATGAAGTCAGAAGGCCAGTCAAACAGTAAGCAGTTAGTATATAGTTAGTCAGTTGGGAAGATTTTCAAGATGGTAAAGTCAGTATAAAGACAAAGGACAGTTACTACGAAGTCAGTATAAAGATGGTCAGACAATTAGTTATTAAGAAGACAGACACAGTTAGTTACAGTTAGTGAAGTCAGTTGTTCATATTGGAAAGTATATTAGAAGAATATTATTAAAGAATAAAAATTATGTTATGTATAAATGGTGATTGGATAAAGCAAGAAAGTATTAGTTGAAAATAAAATTATATAATATATTTGGTGATTGGATATTGGTATATTAAAAAGAAGAATGGAGAATGGAGAAAGGAGGACGATCTATGGAACGATAGAATGAGATGGAGATTGGAAATCGGAAGACGTCGAAGAACGTTGTAAACCGACATTATATATTATATATATAAAAAGAAGAATAAATATAAATGCTATTAAGAAGAAAAATATCTTAAATTGGTGGAAGCTGATAATTGGAAAAAGTAATTTCACAAAAACAAGAATAACCGAGGCAGGCTGAGAACGAAGACATTGAGTGGTGATTAAAATCTATATAGTGGAGAACAATTTATTTAGACATTCGGTGACAGAAAGGTACAAAATTTTGTTAATATAATTTAGTTAGTGTCATAACAATTTCAATTTTAAAGATAGTTTGTTTAAAATTTACATTGTCTATATAATTTAATTAGTTTTATAAGAATTTCAATTTAAGGACAGTTTATTTTAAATTTACATTGGCTATGTTAAATATATATGTGTGTTTCATAATAGATATAATAAAGATAATTTAAAAAAGTGCTTACAAACTAATTCTTTGAGAACCGCGATAAAAACCCTATACATATATATTATTAAAAAACACTCATTGCTCATTAAAACATCATTCACAAATAATAAATCATAACAATATATATATATATATATATATATATATATTGTTGTGTTTCATTTTATCAATCAAACATAGTGTTACGTAAAAATATGAGTCATAGTTTTAACCTGTAACATGTTTTTATTCTAATATGTTGTAGAGTTTACGAGAGGCATCTATTTACCTGAACGACCTTTCAGAAAAAGGTCGAACCGATGCGAGGGAAATCCAGTTTGCCTTTACCGTTTCGCCGTCTACTCAAGAATGATTTGGACTTTTCGAGATAACGGCGATTTATGTATAAAAATAAAACATTTTTATATGGAAGGACAGTTAATTCTCAACACCCGCGCTCGCGAATTTGTTACGTACGGATATAATAAATTATTGTCAGATAAGTTAATATAAATAAAGAAATAAATTAAATCCGTAAGTGTTATAAATATTGAACCTTTTAATAAATTCACAACAAATGGTGGCAGAAGTGAGATCGAACATAAATTAGACTTATAATAATAATACAAGTGAATATTTGTAAATTGTGAAAATGACGACGATTTATGAGCTGACAGTGACTAATTTAAGAAGACATCTTGAAGACAGAGAATTAGCTTCTACCGGAAAAAAGGCTGAGTTAGTCCAACGACTAAAGAACGCTTTGCTAGAAGAAGGACTAGATCCAGAGACTTATATATTTGAAGATGCTGTCATCTCGTCGGTTTCGAAATTAGAGAACAAAGTTTCTGGTGACATCGCATCATTAGAGAACAAAGTTTCCGGCGACATCGCTTCTTTGGAAGACAAAGTTTCTAACGAGATTTCTTCGCTGGAAAGCAAAGTCTCTGCTAATATCTCTTTGGAAATCTCTAAAGTAACTTCTGAGATGTCTGCCCTCGACAATAGAATGTCTTCGCTAAAAAACCAAGTTGCTGCCGATATGTCGGCCTTCGAAGAAAAGATTAAAGAGATAGAAAGGAAGATGGAGGAAACCGGGAAAGCAGAGAGAGGAAACAATCCAATTACAGTGGAGACAAAAGAAGACGAGACGAAATGTAAGTTGGAAACACGACCGAAATTTGAAGGAAGTGGAGGTACTGTCCATGTGAAAGTCCCAACTTTCGACGGAAAATCATCATGGAACAACTACATGAAACAGTTCGAATCAGCCGCAAGAGCAAATGGATGGTCTGAAAAAGAAAAGGCTGTAAACCTGACTATCGCTCTTCGAGGAGATGCCTTAGATGTGCTTCAGACCATAGCCGTAGAGGAGACCGATGATTTCGAACAACTGAAGAAGAGGTTAAATATGCGATATGGCCACGAACATTTGGAGCATGTATATCAGTCACAGCTTAAAAATCGTAGACAGAAGAAAGATGAGGCTCTTCAAGAATATGAGGTAGATATTGCCAGATTAGTACGATATGCTTATCCAACAGCTCCCGAAGACATGATGGAAAAATTGGCCGTTCAAACGTTTATTGATGGTCTTCGTGATCATGAAATGCAGAGAACACTGCGATTAGCTCGTCACAAAACGCTGGTTGATGTCTTATCCGCCGCCCTCGAATACGAGTCAGCTACGCAGGCCTCTGGCGGGTACAGTAAAGTTAGAACTGTAAAAGAGGAAGGAGATGAAGATAAACTTGACCAGCTCGTTAATATGATAAAAAGCATGACATACAAGAAAACGAAGACCATCAGATGCTGGAATTGTGGCGAAATAGGACACGTACGAAGCTCCTGTAAGCACCCTAGGTACGACGCAAATCAAGAAACTCACCATCAGGAAAACTAGAACGGGTCAGCCTTAGGGGGCAGCTTCGACCCAGAACTTTTCCAAAGACCCTCTCATACTAATAGCTTCTTTAAAATGTCGTGAAGATAGTGTATATGTAGATGGAGACATAAATGGTAAAAAGCATACGTTGTTGGTGGATACCGGAGCGACCAGAACCATTATACGCCCGACAGTTATAAACAGCCGAAAGAAACTGTTACCAACGAGGTTGCGACTTCGGACCGCTACAGGTGAAAATGCTAACATTCATGGAGAAATCCAGGTACAATTGGGAATTGGAGCAGAAAAGTTCGTCCATACTGTTATAGTTGCTGACATCGAAGAGGATGTTATATTAGGAATGGACGTAATGAATATGCATGGATTCCAATTGGATTTTAAGAATAAGGTAATCAAAGTTGGCAACGAGGAGGTATTTCTCCATCCACATAATGACAACACTGTGCAAGCAGCCATTACAGAAGATACAGTCGTGCCTGCGAGAAGCGAAACGATCATAGTAGCGCGACTACAGGGAATTGTAGACGAAGGGACACCTGTTATGATGGAGCCTTGGAACCACGACGATGAGGTTGGCCGTGGAATCATAATTGGAAAGGAATTGGTGACTTCGGCTAAAGAAATTTCTGTGAGACTTATCAATGTTAACGACTACCCAGTGACCATCAAGAGAGAGACAAAAGTAGGAACTTGTGTACCTGTGACATCCATAATCCGTCAGGCGACAACATCTGATAATTCCAACGACAAATTCGACCAAATGGTTGCAGTTGCAGGACAGTCTCTAAATCAGATGGAGAAAAGGAAATTAAGGGAATTTCTTCGGCAGTATCGTGATATTTTCGTACCGAAAGGAGGAAAGACGGGAAGAACTACCGTTGTTAAGCATAAAATTGATACTGGTAATGCTAAGCCAATTCGTCAAACAGCTCGACGATTACCACAGGCGAAGAGAGAGGAAGCTGAAACGATTGTTCAGGAAATGAAGAAAGACGGGGTGATAGAACCTTCTACGAGTCCATGGGTCTCTCCGGTGGTCCTGGTTAAGAAGAAAGACGGAACGACGAGGTTCTGTGTGGATTACCGTTTGCTGAACAACGTTACCAAGAAAGATAGTTATCCTCTGCCTCAGATCGATGACACATTGGACACATTGGCTGGAAGTAAATTGTTTTCTACTTTAGATTTGAAGTCTGGATACTGGCAGGTAGAAATGGACCCAGTCGATAAAGAAAAGACAGCCTTCACCACAGGATCTGGATTGTGGCAATTCAACGTTATGCCATTTGGACTTTGTAATGCTCCTGCGACATTTGAGAGGCTAATGGAAAATGTGTTGAGAGGGTTATCTTGGAAAACATGCCTGGTTTATTTAGATGACATAATCGTCTTGGGGGAGACATTCGAAGATCATTTGAGGAATTTAGAAAACGTTTTTAATCGACTTAAAGCTGCCCAATTGATGCTAAACCCCAAGAAGTGCCAGCTATTTCAAGGTAAAGTCAATTATCTGGGTCATATAGTCAGTAAAGAAGGAGTGGCCGTGGATAAGGGAAAAATCGATTCCATTAAGGAATGGCCAAAACCAACTGACAAACATCAAGTGAGAAGTTTTCTTGGACTATGTACTTAATACCGGAGGTTTATTAAGAAGTTTGCAGATATCGCTAAGCCATTAACGCGACTTACAGAGGAAGCAAGAGAATACCGCTGGGATATAGACTGCCAAAATGCCTTTGAAACGTTGAAAAAGCATTTAATAACAGCACCAATTTTAGGGTATCCACTGCCAGAAGGAGAGTTCATCTTAGATACGGATGCAAGTAATGTGGGAATTGGAGGAGTGCTGTCTCAGATTCAAGGAGGACAGGAACGAGTCCTCGGATATTTTAGTAAAGTTCTTTCAAAACCTGAACGGAATTATTGCGTCACGAGAAGAGAACTTCTGGCAGTAGTGAAATCAGTAGAGCACTTCTATCAATACCTCTATGGAAGGAAGTTTTTAATCCGAACCGACCATGCCGCCCTTAAGTGGTTGATGCAGTTTAAGAATCCAGAGGGTCAGATAGCCAGGTGGATCGAACGACTCCAAGAATACGATTTTAAGATTGAGCACCGAGCCGGAGTTAGCCACAGAAACGCTGATTCTCTTTCCAGACGGCCATGCCCAGCAGAGTGTCCCCACTGCAACAAAACGGAATCCAAGGAAGCAGCAGTGCTAAGAACGACGATTGTCAACGACGACTGGACGCCTACTAAGATAAGGGAAGAACAAGAGAGAGATCCAGTTATACAGAAAATCCGAAAATGGAAAGAGGAAAACCGTCGACCACCTTGGCAGGAAATATCAGACCTATGCTCAGTAGTTAAGACGTATTGGGCCCAGTGGGACTCATTTATCATCGAAGATGGCTTGCTTAAACGAGTCCTGGAAAATGATGACGGTTCAGAGAAGAGAAGACAGTTGGTGATCCCAAAGAGCAGAATAGCCGAAGTACTTCGTCAGTTACACGACAGTCCATCGGGAGGGCATTTTGGTGTAAGGAAAACCCTTCAGCGAATTCGGGAACGGTTTTATTGGATGAACAGTTCCGACGACGTAAAAGACTGGTGTAAGAAATGTACTATTTGTGCTACGAGTAACGGGCCTCACCGGAAAAGGAGAGCTCCTATGAGACAATATAATGTTGGAAGCCCGTTTGAAAGAATAGCTTTGGACATTGCAGGGCCATTTCCAGAAAGTGAAAATGGGGGCAAGTACATGTTGGTAGTAATGGATTACTTCACTAAGTGGGTCGAGATTTACGCACTTCCAGACCAGAAGGCCGCCACCGTTGCAGATAAGTTGATCCAAGAATATATCAGCCGATTTGGAGTGCCTTTGGAGATCCATAGTGACCAAGGCAGGAACTTCGAAAGTGATCTATTCCAAGGAATATGTAATAGACTAGGCATGAAGAAAACAAGAACTACCGCGTATCATCCGCAATCGGATGTTATGGTAGAACGAATGAATAGGACAGTTGGCAAGTATTTGACAAAGATGGTGTCCGATCATCAGCGAGACTGGGACCAATACCTTCCGTTCTTCACAATGGCCTACAGATCTGCTGTTAACGAATCAACGGGCCAGACACCAGCCAGAGTCCTATTCGGACGCGAAATGCGACTACCTTGTGATCTAGAATTTGGGTGTCGACCTGGAGAAGATGTAGCAGGTGAAGATTATGTGATCGAATTACGAAGAAGAATGGACGATGTACACGAGTTGGTCCGTTCCCACCTTCAGATCGCTAGCGACCGAATGAAGAAACGGTACGATACACAAGCCGAAAAGGGTTGCTTTAAGAAGAACGACAAAGTATGGCTGTATAATCCCAAGAAGCGAAACGGTTGTTCTCCCAAATTGCAGCAGTTTTGGGAAGGTCCATACCTCATCATGGAGAAGATCAACGATGTCATCTACCGAATAAGCAAGATTCCGAGGGGAAAGCCGATGATAGTACACCATAACCGGTTGGCATCTTTCGAAGGTGACCACGACGTAGATGAAGAAGTGGAAGTAAACCAAGTCCAAGATGTGTTTGACCTCACGCTTGAGGAATTCATGGGTGCCTATGGAGGTACCGGTAAAGCGAGACATGGTGTTACCACTGAAGAAAAGCAAGATCTACTCGCGCTCCCCGATGACTACTCGCTGGCCCTTACCATCCCGGCCAGTATCAAAGACGCACCAGGGTTGGCATCCGTCTTTCGAAGGAAGTTTGGTCGAGTTGCAGAACTTCAATGCCAAGTGCCAGCTCCCGGTAAAACCTTGAAACTCCAAGATGCATCACGTTACCTTTTCTACCTGGTAACAAAAGACACTGCCCGTGACCAACCTACCTACCGAGATGTATGGGAAGCCTTACTTCAATTGAGAGAGCACGTACTAGAGTCCGACGTGCAAAAGTTAGCCATGCCAAAGTTGGAGTGCCGCCAATTAGATTGGAGGGTTATCCGAAATATGGTGGAGGAGATCTTTAAAGACACCGAAGTCCAGGTGTTAGTCTGTTGCAATCCGCATAGTTACTGGTGCGGAGAGAAAACCGTCCCTTGTCATTTTTATACAACTGGAAGTTGTAAAAGAGGGTCCAGTTGCCGATACCAGCATACCGTTCCAGTTCTAGCCCCGACAAGGTTCCAGGAGGAACCATCTTTTGAGAGGGGGGCAATGTTACGTAAAAATATGAGTCATAGTTTTAACCTGTAACATGTTTTTATTCTAATATGTTGTAGAGTTTACGAGAGGCATCTATTTACCTGAACGACCTTTCAGAAAAAGGTCGAACCGATGCGAGGGAAATCCAGTTTGCCTTTACCGTTTCGCCGTCTACTCAAGAATGATTTGGACTTTTCGAGATAACGGCGATTTATGTATAAAAATAAAACATTTTTATATGGAAGGACAGTTAATTCTCAACACCCGCGCTCGCGAATTTGTTACGTACGGATATAATAAATTATTGTCAGATAAGTTAATATAAATAAAGAAATAAATTAAATCCGTAAGTGTTATAAATATTGAACCTTTTAATAAATTCACAACAATAGAATAAAATTTTTATTTTGTTATAAAACGCGGGCACATAAATTTGTAACGCCCTGTACATCAATTTGTAACTATTTGTTATAAGTTAGTTTTAAGCAGTGGAAGTATCCATAATGAATTTTACCCTGAAGGACTGAAAAATATTAGTAAACACTTAAATGTGAAGGGACAATTGTTTCCCGGTATTTGTAGATGTTATATTTTAACAAGAAAGGAAATAGTACAGATGAAATCAGGGAAAGAATAATTAAGGACAGAGCAGCGACCCGTGCCTTAAACTCTCTTCTCTGGCAAAAAACAATTCGACGAGAAACCAAAAAACACATTTACGGTAGTATAGTCCAAAGTATTACACTTTACGGTTCGGAAGTAGGGGACGTCACTAAAGCTAATAGAAACAAACTTATGACGACAGAAATGGATTATCTGAGACGAAGCTGTGGTAGATCGAAACTGGAGGGAGTTAGAAACGAACAAATAAGAAACGAAATAAAAATGGAGCGAAATATCAATGATGACATAGAAAGAAAACAATTAATCTCATTCGGACATGTTAAAAGTATACCAGAGTACAGATGACCTACAAGAGTACTGGAATGGATTCCTCCTGAAAGAAGAAAGAGAGGACGACCACGGAGAAGTTGGCGCAACGATATTAATGAAGCAATGGCGGCAAGATACTTAGAAGAGGCAACTGCATGTGCTGCATATGACAGAAAAAAATGGAAATTGGGGGCGGAGAAGCGGCGACAGCCGTAATCAATGCGTTATTAAAAAAAATTTTAAAAGACTTTGGTTTTGTTTCGCTGGAAAGGCCAAAGCCACCAGGTAGTTATTCTATTTAGAAAGTATAAGATTAACCTGTTATCATTTTCAAAGAAGTTTTGAAGCGATGCTTGGGTTTTTCTGATGTAAAATAAGAGGAGGGATATAAGAATTTTCTGATTGGTTAGCGAGTTTGAAATGGGGATGAAAGGTCATTGGGGTGAAACCGGTCGTTTTGGTAGTAAAATTACATTGATTGTGATTAAGTCTAATTTTATTTCTTTTACCTATTTGATTCATCTTTATCTGCTGTTAAAATAAATGTTTATTTTTAGTATGTTCGTTTTAAACAACCTGAGGCATTGAAGGGGGGTTAATATCGGCATCCAAAAGAGGATATAGTCAAGACTGCTCAAACTCTAGGGAAATAGCCTTGCTGAATACGGTATACAAAATATTAGCGAAGAGTATGCAAGCCAAATTTAAAGTGTACACATAACAAATATAGGAGAGTATCAATATGATTTCCGAAAAAGCAGATCAGTCACAGATAATGTTTTTAAATTGAGACAAATCGAGACTGTGCTATGAGTATAATATTCCTATCTACACTATCTCTTCTGTAAATCGACAAAAATTGCTGAATTTATTAAAATATTTAAAAATACCAAGCAGATCAATTAAACTAATTAAAATGACAATCAGTAACGTAAGCATGAAGATCAAATACAAGAGAAAACTGTAAGTCAGTTTCGAAACCGACAAGGTTTAAAGAATTGAAACCCTTTGAACCCTACTTAATTCACACGTTACAGACGAGTAGATTATTAGTAGGATACCGTAATTCATATGATATGTAACGTGCGAAGAAATGCAAATTAAAATGTGTTACTAAAACAGGCGTTTATATAATCTACAAAATTAATAAAAACAATTTTTGATCAGCTTACCATTCTCTTGCGTGCATTTGCGAATCAAGCCATACACTTCGTCGTCCTTTTTGTTTTCCAAAACTTACTTTTACACCCAAAATGTCCCTTTTTTCGAAGGATGTTCCTCCTTTAATTAAGTTTACTGTGTCTGGATAGTCTTTCGCCAATTTTTTCAACCAGCTGTTTATCTGTTGAGAATGTATACATTAATATTAGATACTAGTATATTAAAATCATTGTGGACAATTACACATTGGTGATACATGGTACAATGAATACACAAGGTATGATACATAATGTTCCAAAATCAGTTCGCTTTTGCGCATGACGTAGTCAAGATCGCTTATTCCCGCAACATTTGAATGTAGTTGTATAGGAGAGACTTTTAATTTTAAGTTTTTTTTTATATAATTTGGCTAATTTAATTATAGTAATTATAAAGAGATGATAAAATTATGTTATTCTAATATTTATCCTTTATAAAACACAGATATCCTTTATAAGACAAGTTTTAATTATCTTTTATTACACGTAGGTACAGGTTAATTAGCTTATACTCCAGAGTTTGATATTTCAGATGTTTAAAAAGATACATAAAAGTGGTAATAGAGGTACACAAAATTTGTACGTATATATATACCTACTGAACTAAACACAAAATCAAAATAAATAATGATAAAGTCAACTTTATTTATATCGAATGAGCTAGCTGGCCATCGAATATGAGTGTAGTGAGGGCACACAATATTGCACAACATTTAAAATGACATTTTTGTAATATTTACACATAAAATTATCTTGGTATTGTTTATAATAATGATAACATTGTATATTTTAATAATGATAACATGATTTAACAAAGAAAAATATGTTATTTTGGAAGATGCTAAATTGATTTCCTCCGAAACAGTTCTTATTGCAAATTGCATAGCAGGCTGAGGCTAATTTCTTACTTAACAAATCTATATGAAAAAACCATTAAGGTTTCATGACTAATAATTAATAAAAATAAAGATTTAGACTTACGTCGTTGACCTAGAAGTAGTAAGAAGCTGCTCAACATACTTTTTGGACTCAATGTGTTCGCCTCCTTGTACGCGTTTCTTTTGGTTGGTTAAAAGGGTAGCCGATGTTGATTTAGGCAAATAAAGACTAGGTACTGCCTCAGGTTTGAGTTTTAGACCCTTTTTAGAAACGTAATTTAAAAGTTCCTGTTGTAGATTTCTTTGGTAATCTTCAGTTTTAAAATGTTTATAACAAATTCTTGCTGTATTACAATTAAAATTATCCTATCTACAACAAGATATAATCCACAGTTTTCTGGTCACGCTATATTTAGGAAATGTATGAAACCTAAAGATTTTATCTTCATTGTCACTATTGCAACAAGCAATTGCACAGCGTACTTTGAAAAAGGTACAAAACCAGATATACAATGGCAAATAAAAACTTTCAGTTTACAAAAAAATACTATACAGTATAAATAAATAGTAACTAAACACCATTTGTATAAAGACACATATATAAGCATATATCTAAATTATTTTTCTATTATAAAATAGATGACTCAGTCAGTATTGAGATACTTTAAAATATATTTATTTTCTCATAACTTGCAATTTGCAATAGTCACCATTGATAACCGATATTATTGTTGACCTTTTGTTTTTATACAAGCTTTCTGTCTTGCCGGTGTAACTGAAGTCGATATTTATTGTGTTTTGCGTTTGAACTAATTTGTGTCTTATTTTCATATTATTATATTGTTTGATAAGTAAATTTTGCATATAATAATCGGTAGGTTATAGTAATCTGTATATTTTTTATTTTACTAAATTTCATTATAACTCATCTAAAATACCATATTGAATTGTAAAACAGATTTTTCTCTATTGTACTCTATTTTGTTTTTATTTCAGTAAAACTGCTTGGAAGTGAGTGACAGTGAATCAGAATAAGCAAATCTACTACTATTTACCTATTCACAGTATTTCCTCTGCAGAAAATTTTTAAATTTCAAGTGATTTGCATACAAAAAGAGTACTTATATTATTAGTATATGTATGAAAACAAAAATAAATATTTTGCCTAAATCTCTAGGAGAAGTAAAGGTTTTACGCTACTGAAAATGTATTTTTTATTCAATTATAATCAAAACAAAACATTTAAAAAAAAATTAGATCACTTTTTAACCATAATTTCAAAATTAATGTGTACGTTAAGCTGTAATAATGGGTTCGAGGTGGTTCAGGCGATCTTAACTACGTCACACTCCTGGGCCAGCTGTCAAATGTCATGCGCAATATCATACCTTGTGTATTCATTGTACCATGTTGGTGGTACTTTAAACTTTAAATGCTTGGCTCCACGGCACTATTTAGGTCCGCCCCGGACAAGGTGAAAATCATGCGATTGGTCGCCAATGTTTCTGGTGGACAACGCATTATAACGGACAACAAGTATAATACTGATATTATGTAGATCATGTGGAATAATTCTGAGACATAAAATATTGTTCCGTGTGTAACAATAATATGTTTACTTTAGTTTTGCCAGTAGAAATACAGAAAACAGAACGAAAAACAGACAACAATTTTCTGTATAAAAGGTTTGTACTCGATATGAACATATACTGTCGTTCACATTATTTGTAGAGATATTTTAATATTTTGTATTTTTATTAGTAAAATATTGTTTACTTACATATTCTAAATCATAGTATCTATCCCATGTAAAATCACCTTTCTTAACACGTCGAAGCTTGTTTATTCGAGATTCTTCATCTATTCGTTCTTGAATATTACTAATGAGGACTTGAAACTGTATATTATTTTTAACAATGACATCTTCAAAGTTATACTTGTCTAGTGGCGACACCAATACTTTAATAGGTATTCCTAGTCTATGTGTGTCCTTCCAAAAATCCAATTTATATTCGCTAGACTTTTGTAAGACTTGAAGAATTTTAAGTTGATAAATAGTTTTTGGGGATAATTTATACAAAGTATAATTATCATACCTTACTACTGCCGGTGAAAGGGACATCAAACTAGCCAAAATAAAAAATGCAATCAATTTCATTTTCTCCTAAAAATAAAAAGATATTTTAATATGTATTTGAACAATTTTAAATGAAAGACTAACTAAGGAAGAAGTGGATGAGATAGTAAAGAGTCACTACAAATAGATGAATAGAAAAAGTAAACTTAAAGCGTATGCAGTCGACAACGATTATATTATTTTTATATATACATTTTTCGTACAATTATATACCATAGTTTTTTCTTTATTTGAAACCACAAGCCTCAACCACAAGGGTTATTAGCAATAATCGATTTTACAGATAACATAAATATAAAAAGAGAATAAAAGAAAAGAGATGCAATTAGATTTTGTTGATTAGTCCTGAGGAAACCAAAAAAAGTATGGTACGATTGTGGTCACCATGTTCACGTTTTCATGTAGAATGTCTTTTATTGTTGTAGGTAACTGTTCATGTTGTCTTTCAAATGCGTACAACGGACACTCCACTAATAAGTGATGTACTGTTAGATCACTATCATACGCGAAACACAAAGGTTTGGGTTGCTCCTGTAGTAGGAAATCATGTGTGATCTTGGTATGTCCTAATCGTAGTCTGAAGATTTGTCCTATTCTTTAAATATGGTGTATAGTTTTTAAGTCTGTGACACGATTTTCCTTTGAAATGTGTCTATTGCAAACATAGTATGGATGGATAAAATTGATTTATAAGAATTTTAAGATCTTCTAATGGGTTCTTTAGATTCCATTGAATAATAGAATTGAAAATAGTTTAATTATTAAGTCTCCTAGAGAAATCGATGGGATCATCGTTAGAAATATTACCTAAAATTTGTTTTGTAATTTTGTTTTTAATTCTAAAACAACGGGATTTAAGATATCTTGGAGTGAACGTATGATTTATTTTCTTTAGAAAGTCTATCAATCCTTCGATATCCTCCGAGTAAGTTCTCGTGACACTGAGAGGATCTGAAGAACCATGCGCATTTTCAAAGAAGTCAATAAGTTCTTCCTGTGTTAAGTATTCATTGTTGGAGTTTTCTTCGAAGAATTGACTGGTGCATTTAATAAGATCTTCTACTAGGTTTCCGTTGTTTTCTTGTTAAGTTTTTGGTTTGTTGCTTCGTGGCTTAGTTTCAACGAAGGCATTTTCGTTATCTCTTATTAGGGGGATAGTATTTCCGATACGTTTCGTTTAGGGTGCTGGGATGAGGATGTATCTTAACCTAAGATTTCCATTTGAGACTCATTGGTTAGGTCACAGTTTATCGGAGTATGCTTACTTGATTGAGAGGTAATAATTTTTCTAGACGTTTCAGCCTCAATAAGAAAGGATTGTGTAGAAGAAATTGTCGAAAGGAGAGCTGATTGGTGTACTTCCTGTAGAGAGTTTAGATGAACAGTATTTTGGGCGTTGTTTAAAGTAGTCTGATTATTATTTTTGAAACACTGAGATTCAAAATATCCCTGCTACTTGCATAAGTAGCAATATTGCTTTTCGACGGAAAAAAAATTCGATAGTTGTTATCTTTATGGTTAATTAACGATTAAGAATCGGGTAATTTGTCTAAGTTAGTTGGCGCTATAAAACTGTATCGTCGGAAACTCAATATATGCTTGAATGCTGGATTTGAAGTCCCTACCCTGGGAAAGTCAATTGAAGTTATTAGATATATGTACTTGGTATACTCAAGTTTTTCAGTTGTTATTCTAAAATGCTGCGCGGAATACTTAGATATACGTTGGAAATAATCAATCGTTCGTTTGGAGTTATAAGTCTTCGGGCTTGAATACGTACTTGACTAATTACTACAATCCCATTGTCGTTTGCTAGAAACTCGTCGACTGTCTGTTTACTGGTAAAGAAGAAACAAATACGATCGTTTATAATTTTAGAAATAGAATATATTATTCTGGGATCCACTTTACAAGTTACTGCATTAAAGTAAACTTCAATATTAGAGTTTGGAAGTGAGTGAAGTAGAATTGCTTGTTTTTTGTTTGGAAATTTATTTGTGGGTTGATTAAGAACTGTAAAATATAATTTTGATGGTTGGTTTAAAAGTAGATTGCCAGAACTTTCCATGGTGGAAGACTCCACTGCTGAACCCATTGCCATACTTGGGCTAAGTAACCTGAATACGGCCCTGGTCACTCCCTACACCCTACGACAAATTGGCAAAATAGTTGTTTACCCTTGATTTGTTATAGATAAAATAGGAAAATCAAACTTACAGTTTTTAATCCAGAAGAAATAACATTTTTACACGGCACCTTTGTTTAAATTTTAGATATAAACAAAATTTTACATTTAAATCAAAAAAATTCCTTATTGTGTCCAAACTAACAAGCTAATATTAAATATCAATTATCGCTAATTGCTGATATATTTACCGTTCGGAGGTTCGAACGAGCTATACCAGAGTTGATGAATTGGATATCTAAATATTATAAAGGAATACCTTTAACAAAAACATATTCAGAAATTAATGTAGGTACTTACGTAAACTTAAAAAAACATAATTTAAAATCAATTACTTTCACTCACCCAAAAGTAACAGACATAAAAGAGTGCAGAAAGTCAAGCTGTGACAGTGACCACTTTTGAATTAGCGAATTTAAGAACACAAACAAAAACAAGTTTTTAAGTTCATCAACAAGTAAATATTTCTGTCGAGTGGGTGCGTTACAAGGAAGAGCTACGTTCAAATTTTAAACGATGTTGCCAAACTTCAGAAAAATTCTAAAAATGAAATTTTTAACCCAAGATCAATGACCTTTCCATGTGTAACAAGATTACTGACCTATTAGATTTTTCTAACACATTGTTCATTGTAAATTGAACCCAAACATTTAGAAATATATATGTTTAATAAACAAAATTAATTTCATCTTCACTTGCAGTTGTTCCTCGTACGGCGGAGCTGTCTTTACTGGTTTCTAAACACGTGTTTCGCGGTACTAATGCTAAGATCAAGAAATAAAGCACATTTGCGTCTGTATACGATTCAAAAGAGGATTCGCGATATTTTTCGCGTAACTTACGTGAGCAGAATGTCTGTTACTAGCGGCAGTCAACAGTTGAGAGAGAGAGAACGTCTGTTGCTATCGAAAATCAACACCCAAGAGAGCACGTCTGTTGCTAGTGGTGGTCAACAGTAGAGAGAGAGTATGTCTGTTGCTAGCGATAGTCAACAGGCAAGAGAGAGTCTTTTTCGTTAGCTTTTTTATAACTAGCTAGCTTATTTCTAAAGGATTGGGATTGAAGTGAGGGTAGAAAGAGTTGGAGTAGGGTAATAAGTTTAAAATTGAGGTGAATGATAGTAATTAATACAGCGAAAAATGACATGGTTTTTCGCATGTAAAAAATTTAACAACGCGCCTTTTATAAATTAATTATTAGGTTAATTTCCACCGTCAAGCTTTATTACCAATATATTTATATTAAACAAATAATTGTAACAGTTGTTATATTTATATATAGTTGTTTATTACACAAATGTAATAAAATTATCAGTATGTGGTATACTGATATAGTTCCATCAGTATACCATATTTATTTGGTATTCTAATGAGCCTTTTTACATCAGCGAGATACAGTAACTTTATCATTTCTGGGAAAGTTTGCAGTAAATATTGAGTACAGCAGGAGTGACAGGACCCCTCCTTATGACACTTCAGCCTTCGGGGTGCTAAGTTTGGACAGGACTTGTCCTATTCGAGCTCTGAAGTTCTGGTTTCTCAAATAGGAAGGGATTAGTCTTGTTATTACCCCGCTGTAGCCATATCCCCTTATTTTGTATATCAGTTCTTTATGCCAGACTTCGTCAAAGGCTTTGCTTAGGTTCAGGAAGGCTGCTCCTGTGTACTGCTTGTCGTTAAATCAAGCTGCTATGCACTCTGTTAGTCTGAGTACTTGTAGCTCACTGCAGTGGCATACCGTAGTAGACTATATCGTTTTCCTCATGTAGTGGTGGAAGTGGTTTTCTGTCGCTACTTAGTAGTCTTTGTAGTTTTTAGATGTTCTGAAGCTGTTTTCTTGTGGCATTTTAAATTAATTACTATTTAAATGGGAATAAGCCACAATTAAAGGTTAAAGTAAATTTATTGACGTTTCAATTTCTACTTTGGAAATCGTTCTCAAAATACAAACATTAGTAAATTAAACAAAATTGTTTTTTGTTAATTGCTGAAAAATCTATGTAGTAGTTTAGTAGTCTTTCGTTTCTAATATTTCCTTCCTTCAAATTTCACTATTTTAAATATAACCATTCTAAATATACAAGGGAGAGAGGACTTTGGGCTAGCACTGTACATACAAGGTGCTGGGAACTCCAGTTATCTTTTTGACGTTCCCATTAGTTTCAACATTAGGTTTTTACTGTTTTATAAGGTATTTTACAAGGTAATTAGTTTTATTTATTAATTTCGTAGCAAAATTAACACCCTGTAGAATTTTAGTTATTTGAAATCAAGAAATATATTTTTATATTCAAAAGATTTTTATTATAGTTTGCCTTTGTTCAAAATTAATAACATAAATACTTTCTGAGTTTTACGGATTTAAACTAATGTCTATGAAAATTATAAGTTATAATCTTTGTTTTTATCTGATAAATTGTGGAAAATACCTTGTTGAAATAATTATGGAATAAATGTAAA
Organism: Diabrotica undecimpunctata; assembly: GCF_040954645.1. Taxonomy (NCBI): domain Eukaryota; kingdom Metazoa; phylum Arthropoda; class Insecta; order Coleoptera; family Chrysomelidae; genus Diabrotica; species Diabrotica undecimpunctata. Next base: position 121,509,442 of record NC_092809.1, on the reverse strand, counting down.
TTTTTAATTAAAAGATAATTTTTTTTGTTTCTTTATTTGAATTATTTTTTAATATAGCCTAAAAATATTATTAACTTTTGTACAATGTATCAGCTCCTTTTAATAAAGTAACAAGAGAATCCAGTACTTCCAAACAATTGGGTAGAATTTGGTCTTTTGGTAGTTCGAAAGTGAATTGATCACGCAGTTCATATGCGTATGCAAAAGGAATCTGATAATTCTTCTTATACCAGTCCATGCTTGATCCTGTTATAAGACCTAAAAACAAATGGCAAATAAGGAATAGACAATAAATAAGACGGTTCTAAAACTATTTTCGTAAGAGGCTTTTGTATTGTCTACCTGACTTGACAAATCAACATTTTCATCGATTGTATTTCGATTTTTTACTTGTTTTTAAAATACGAAATAGGTAATTAAAGAGCTCTATTTTAAACTTTATAATATACGAATTTTTTGTATAACGAGGAAACAAAACAAAATATTTGGTTTAGTATTGTGAGAACAATTTACTTGTGTAAATTAAAACGGCAAAATATGTTCAGCTGACCTTCCGCTAACAATTGTTATTCGAAATATAGTTCCTCTTACATGTCGTACTAGTGAAGGCTGATATTTACTTTGGATTATGAATGAGCTTAAGATCTTCGTGGTTTTTAACCCTTTCTCGTTTTGGTTAATTCCCATGTAGGGCTGTGATACTTAAGCTCCCCCACCATGAACATATATTTTTGGTTAGTGTTGCATAAATGCAAGAACAAGGCGAGACTTGAACAGTCTTGGTCTTCCGCGAATACACCTAGTATTGATCTTGGTCTTGGTATTGCGCTCTCAGTCTTGGTCTTGCAGCAAGAGTCTTGCAAGTCTCACAGGTACCCATTAGCCTATTGCCATTTATTAAACGTTACTTTAGATCTTAGAATAAAACAGTAGGTATATTTTAACCCTAAATTAACATAGCCGTAGTAAAGATCAGTAGGAAGACGCCAGAACTCGTGGCTGAAAGACCTGAGGAGATGGTTCGACCGCTCATCCGCAGAAATCTTTCGCGCAGCAGTGTCCAAAACTAGAATTGCCATTTGGATCGCCAACCTTCGGAAGGAGACGACGTCAGAAGAAGAAGTAGTAAAGACCAACCAAATTAATAAATGTCTAAACAACTGACACCGGGTGGGGTTTAAACCTACAATCTAAGCTATCCGTGCCTAGGCCTTAACTAACTGAGCTATCTACCATGTCCAACACGAGTCAGGCTGTTTCTTGGTATACGTTTGCATTTATTAAGCTTACATGTGATTAAAACACAAAACAAACCATTTATTTGACAAAGAATTAATACCAAGTAACCATCTGACTGACTCATCACTTAAACTATTTCTATGCTTTCCAATTACTAATGATTCTTCTTCTTAACGTGCCCTATCAAGTCCAATTGACGTTGGCGATTAACATGGCAAAACTGTCTCTGTCTAATGATACTTTAGAATATAATTATTGGTAGCTACTAAAGTTGCACTTATTGAAAGAAAATCACGGGCCATCTTCGATAAAGTCGGATATTCTGTCTCATGCGTCCTCTACCACTCTAAAATGTCTTTCGAGCTGGCGGCTCTGGGTTTACTCAGGTACTCTTCCAATTCTTCAATACCTAAACCTAGGCGACAAGATTCAGATGAAGTCGAGGGATATGCATACAGTTTCTTAAAGTCTATTACATCTTCATCTTCATCATATTCACATACTTTTTTTTTCTTGGTGATTCTAGAGATTTATTCCTTAACTCTAGGATTTTATATTCTTTATATTTCAGTTTTCAATTTTTAGTTTTCTTTCCTTATAGTGTCATGTAAAGTGTCTGATCCTTATGCTTTGGTAAGGCGCAAGAGTTTTACAGGCTTCGTCTTGTTCTTGCTCAAATCTTGCACGGTCAGTATTGGTCTTGGTCTTGTTAAAATTAGGTGGTCCTTGGTCTTAATCCTCCTCAAAACACATAAATAAGACCAAGACTGCAAGACCAAGACCGATTTTGAGCAACACTATTTTTGTACCTTGAAATATACTAGTTCTTGAAAATCAAAGTTTGTATTTAAATGTTTGTACACTGAAGTAACTGAATGTTTTTACACTATTTTATATTATGGGTCAAAATTTAAATATCATTTTTAGAAAGTCGAACGGACCTAAATTTGTCCGTAAATAAAGATTTTATTTCCAATATGGTTCGTCGTTAAATATTTTTAATACTAGTTTCATATATTTTATCCATAGTCTGCGTCTTAAGATTGTTATGGAAGGTTTCTAGGTTACCAAAATGTTACATTTGTTTTTGCCACAAAGTTGAGACAATATAGCTTCTTTGAATACATTTTTTCCTCCAGTATTAACTAAAATCATCATCAAAGTCGATCTTGAAAGAAAACGATTTATTTTCTTTACTAGTCTTCGCTAGTGCTTTGGTGGTAAATCACATACTTTTTCATTTAAGCATTTGGTTTTTAAAAAGAGGTGAAAAAGAAATAAATTAGACTTACTCACAATCAATTTAATTTTACTACCCAAGATGACCGGTTTCGCTTTCTAAAATTTGCAAAGCATCATCAGGTCAGTGGTACAAAGTAAATTAAATGCTGAAATTATAAAAAGCCCATATTAGGGTGCTGTCTTATAAGGATATAGATCAAAAAAGTTATAGATCAAAAAAGGTTTTAGTAATTATGCCAATATTACATGTCTGTGTTTATTAATATGCATAAAATTGCTTTAGCAGACAAAGTAGCAACCCACAAATTGGCAAGAGAAAAAATCTGTTAAAGTGTGATAAATTAGAAATAAACAAAATACTACTTACATTCCAGTACCAGAGTTTTTATATAGTGATTGGTAATACATAGTTCAAACTATCCCGTATTACTAATAATGAGTGATCTTGGGTCAATTTTGTAACTGTCTGACAACTTAGGAGGTAGTTCCTTGAGGGGAGGGATGTTAACAGATGATACCACTGACCTGATGATGGTTTGCAAATTTTAGAAAGCGAAACCGGTCGTCTTGGGTAGTAAAATTAAATTGATTGTGAGTAAGTCTAATTTATTTCTTTTTTACCTCTTTTTAAAATGGACTCACACAAGCAACACATTCATCATTTTGTTTTTATTTCTTTATAGTCGTCCAATATTTAGTTGCGTACATAATAGCAAGTTTTGTGACTGTTTTAAGGAATTGACATTTCAGTTCGATTGAAATCTTTTGTTACACCAGTTGCCTACCTCGGGTTGTGTTGTTCCCTTGGGGTTGTGGTGTTACTGTCGCATGCTTAGAATACTGTGGACAAAACACATATCTAACGAACATGTGCAATATACCATGCACAAAGAGTGAGAATTGATCAACATCATCAAAATGGGTAAGGGTCCAATACTTTGATCATATATTGAGAGAACCTAAATATCGCTGACCATTCAGAAAAAAATCAAAGAAAAACGCTGGGTAGGAAAAAAACAACTGTCCTGGATACGTAACATTAGACAATGGGCAGGTCGAACGCTCCAGGAATTGTTTCATCTAGCTGCCGACCAAGAAACATTTCATCAGCTTGTTAATACAACCGTAGCCAACGCTTAAATATAATCACGGTAAACAAACAAGAAAGAAAGAAGGTTACCATTAGTCAACCTGATTGACCAATAGCGTTGATTCTATGTGATTGAACATAGAATTCACTGTAATAATTATTCACACTATTTCAAGGACATTGAATTTGATCTACAAAGTGTCACAACGTTAAAAATAGCTGCATAGCAAAAAATTGTTCGTGCTAGCGTTCGCATTGTCTAAGAAAATTTAAAAAACCTAATTGGAAATAAAAAAACAACAAAATCTCGTCGTTGGTGGATGAGACCTTGGATCTTAAGGGGGAAATATAAGAGTGCGTCAGTTAAATGGTTCGTTGAATTAACTCGAGATAACTTGGATGCATATAAAAATCATTTAAGAATGTGCGAGAAAACATTTAAAGTGTTCATACAGAAAAAAAATTATTGACGCAACTTTCTCTCACTCTGTTCGAAATCAAAAAAGTACTAGTACCTATTACTAATAATCATTGAGCTTACCCATTTCATCTGCTATACTTCCAACACGATATTGAGTTCCGTACCTCTGTGCTAACGATTCGGCAGCTCTATTTGCTAGTTTATACTAAAATAAAACATAAAAGATATCTTCAGTTTTTTTTTAATTTTGTTTTTTATGTTATTGCAACAAAACAAAACTTTATGTCTCTAAAGTTAGCATATCCATTTTATAAGGCCAAATTCAGACAAACACTATAATTTATTGCCAATTTATTGCTAATTTATTACGAAAAGAAAACATTTATTGCTTTAGCCGTTTCTGAGAAATACTGGACATGCTAACTATACGGTAAAGCTAGCATAGCTGTATTTCGTCAAGGAAAAGAAGTACAGTTGTTGCTAATTAATTGCTGTTATTTGGTATATTACACAATCCCCAAAAGCTACCCCATTATTCCCTAGCTCAAAACACACCCCCGGGAAAACCGAGATATAGGCCAAAAAGCGAACCGCAAGGAATTTATTCCTAATTTATTGCCAAAATTTTACGCAAAGAAACAATTAATTGCTGCAACCGTTTCCGGGAAATAATGATTATGCTAACTTTACGGTAAAGCTAGCCTAGCCATAGCTATATAGCCATATTCCTTGAGATTCGTTTTTTTTCCGATATCTTGGTTTTCCGGTCGTGTATTTAAAGCTAGGGGATGATGGAGTAGGCTTTGCTAATTGGTTAATTTACCAACCAAAACCTCAATCTGTAGACCTTTTCAGTAAAGTTAGCATACCCACTGCTTTTCGGAAACGGCTACAGCAGTAAATGTTTTCTTTTCGTAATAAATTATAGTGTTGGTCTAAATATGATAACTTTACAGACATGCATTAGAGTGTCGGTTCCTCAAGCAAATCAACAGAAAGCGCTGTTATGTGGCCAAAACATTCTACTGAAGATCTATGCTAAGACTTCTTTAAACAGCCTGCAGAACTTTCGTAATGCACTAATGAAATGCAATAATTACTAAAAACAAGATTACAGATATATGGTAGCATTTTAGTTTCACCCCGAATATAATAAAACATCGAAAAAAAATTATTAATCTTTTTGCATCTATAAGATATATATATATATATATATATATATATATATATATATATATATATATATATATATATATATATATATATATATATATATATATATACCCGGTATTTAGGCGGCACACGCCCTTCCGGTAGGGATCTATGGAGGAGTATCACCGAGCCGCAAGCCCTTATCTCTTGCCGTACTGCTCCACCATAGGCCGATCAGATACCAGCATATTCTAGACTAAGCCGCAGATTCATTTTAGAATTTTAAACTGCTGCGTTAGCCTTTTTGTTTTCTGTCATCGAGCTGGGGATCGAACTGACATCTCTCGCAGTGAAGCGAAGGAGAAGCCAGCCGCCCAGCCCGCTTGGCTATCCGATCTATAAGATTAATAATATAAATATTTTTAGTCTGTTTATAACACAAATTGCTTTTTCTATTCATCTTTGTTACGCCTAGACATTACGCAGAAAATAAGCAGAAATATTTTCACTTAGGTTGGTGATGAATGCTTACAAGAGAATAATTTTAGGTGATGAGATCACTCCTCGATGGACCAGCCGCGATAGTAGTTGGTTTCATGGTTGAAGTTGAAGAGTTTTGTCACATGCGGGACAAGGGAATGCGATAGTGTAGTAGTGAAAACAAATTGGGATCTAAACGAAAAAGGATCTTTTTCGACGATACAGTTCACAATACATAATAGGATGGTGTGGAAGGTAAAAGAGCCAGAGGCAGAATTCGTACACAAGGTACACCCACCACATAGTGTTAGTCATTGGCGTTTTACTACCAGAATATGCAAGATTAACGTTTGATACAAAGATCAAGAAAAATGGAGACACATCGGACAGGACTCTTGTATAAGATATCAGTAAATTACCCAGTGTAGATGATCAGCAGTTATTACTTGATAGGCTGAATAGCATAGGTAAAAAATATGGCCTCAAAATCAACATTTTGAAAACAAAATATATGGTCATTAGCAGAAACCTTTAAGAAAACCCGATAATATGCACATGTGACGATCGCTGAAAACGCGTGAAAACTTTTAAATACCTTGGCACCACAATCAATGACCAATCGGATCCACAACAAGAGATAAAAACACGAATACAAATGGCAAGACAAGCTTTTGTGAAATTCAAACCGCTCCTATGTAATCAAAACCTAAATTTCGAAATACGCTACAGAATGGTCAAGTGCTACATATGGTCCATCTTGCTTTATGGTATGGAAACGTGGACTTTGAAAAAAACATCTATCAACAAACTTGAAGCATTTAAAATGTGGTCATTGAAAAGAATGATGCGTATACCTTGAGTGGATAGAGTTCGAAACGATGACGTCCTTAAGAGAGCCGGCGTGGAAAGAGAACTCTTTGAATTAATTAAAAAACGCAAGATTGGTTACCTTGGGCACATATTGAGAGGAGCAAAATATGAAATACCACAGTTAATCCTACAAGGGAAGATCGAAGGTAGGAGAGGAGCTGGCCGCAAATAATTATCCTGGTTAAGGAATATTAAAGAATGGACAGGAATACACAATACAGGCGAGCTGTGTCACGCCGCCAACAACAAAATTCTAGTAATGAGATAGTCGCCTACGCACTTTGGTGTATGGCATGTTAAGAAGAAGAAGAAGATGATCCTAAGATAATAGAAGACCAACCTGAATAAAATAATTATTTTTAATATTGGTAGATAAATAATAAATACCAAATCGAAACAGTAAAGACAAGGTTTTTATACTTACAATATTTTTTTAATTACACATCCATAAAATCAATGAAATTAAAAATACAAATTGGACAAGATGGTTAAGATATGACTCTATATACTTGTAAATACTATGTAATAGTAATAAACCACATATTTACCCGTAAAATTATACAGTAAAATATCTGTGAATTATACTTACAGCTTCATCGTAGTTATCCAAATGAACCCTAGTATGACCGTAAGGTAACAGAATATATTGTCCATGTGAATGAAATGTTATATAAAGTAGTATTTTATTTGCCACTTTGCTCATATATTTAGATAAACTTTTAGTTTCAATCTCAGAAAAAGCATAAGGTCCAGCATATATAAGGGAACACGGATCATTACTTGCTCCTAACTCATTCCATTTAAATCCCCAGTTACGGTTGGGATCGGTACCTTTACAGCCTGTACCATAATCACTACGCGTTTTTCTCCACATAGGGTCCTATAAAGGAAAGGAGTTAGTTATTAAAAGATACCTGTCCCAACATATGTAAGGTAAAAAAAGTGATAAAATATCCTCTGTCAAGGAGTCATTGTTTCAACACAGTTGTTACAGTTACATAGTAATTTAACAAAAGCCATCACTACTTGTTATTAAAAATGTTTATATAGCATTAGTTTTGTTTATTAAATACCTCAGTTTGTGAATACACAAATCCGTCTGGGTTTAGAACGGGAAAGATGTACCAATCGTGACTCTCGGCCATAGCTCTAACGGCAGGTTCTTTGCTGTGCAATATTTCATTTAGAATAAATGTTGTAGTGGGACCAGAAATCCTTAAAATAATAAATACACATAAGAATAATATTATATTTAGTAATTTTAATTTATCAACAATGCTTTATAATTTTGCAAAGTTTTATACCAATTTTGTTAATTATAGAATTCTTTTTAATTCTTATGTAGTTTACTATGCTAAAGACGAGTATAACCTAAAAATTTACCAATGGTTGATATTATATACATATATATATGTACAATATTAAATCTTCTAGCAAAAGCAGCTATCGCTTTGTTGAATTAAATGGCCAAATATATGGCTTAGGAAGACAAATTCGTTAAACTTCCCGTGCTCGAATCGGTATCAATAAAGTATTATAAATCATTTCAGCATATCCCTGCCTCATTAGACACTTAAGCTGATTACAAATTCAAACTCGGTAAGACCAAATAATTGTCTTCTAAAACTTGACCACTGCAGTGGTCAAGAATATGCTGGGATCTGATCGGCCTATGGTGATGCAGTACACCAAGAGATAAGGTAGATATATATATATATATATATATATATATATATATATATATATATATATATATATATATATATATATATATATATATATATATATATATATATATTTTGTTATGATTGTTTATTTTGAGTTCAAACTTAGTTTATTGAGCCAATAAAAAAGAATTATAACTTATTTGTTATCAAAAGTAAAATAATCCTTATATTACCTGTGTTCGATGGATTCAAAAGATTTTCTAGTTGTCTTTTATCGGGAGAGAAGAAAGGGATAAGAATACAAATTATATTACAAAGATTTACGTTTCTTTATTTTATATGAACGAATAAAACAATTATTAAATTCTGTCGTTATCTTATCAATCAGCATACAAGAAAATAAATCAAATTATTATGATAATAAGATTATAAAGCTACATACATTTATATTACGTGGAAAACCAATTTTACTTAAAATTTTCTTTACTTGAAAAAAAAAAACCACAAAACTTTAAACTTTTGATTAGCCTAACAAAACCTCAGTTCTTAAATTTTAATGATAATGACCATGATGTCGAAACAATCCTTCACAGATATAAAATTCAATTGTACAAATACTTACAGTTTATTTTCTTCTTGAGTTGTATTTTGGAACATACCCAGAAAAGTCCAGTCTCCTCAAAGATGTGATCTCCCCTCTTTGGCACCTCGGCTCCTTTTTTACGTCTCTGCAAACCTCCTTCAGACTACACAAAAAACACCTGATTCACTTCTCCAAACTCCGCTACTTATTTATGACACCAGGACCTCCTTTTGTCAACTTGATGCCGTAAGAATACTTTCACATATACTTTATAAAATGCCCACGGTAGATACAAGGAACCTTTTTAATCTACTTGTTATCTCCTTCAAACTATTCACTTCTTTTCGTTACGCCGGTATCCAAACTCACGAACCACACCTTATCTTGGGACACACGACTGTTTCCTTTCGATGACCAAAATATGATTAACTTCTCCTCTCTCATCATCGACTCACCAAATTCCCATTTAAAAACGACCGTCCAATCAAAAAGCTTAAATTGTGTTTACCATGATTTTGGAAAAGCCTAATTTCGGTTTCAGAGAAAACTAAATAGCTTACTTTAAAATTGGTTTTTTTCAATACATCATTTATACATATTTCAAAAGATTAAAATATGGTCATTTAATACTCGACTATACAAACAATAAAGAGATTAACTTACAGGTAAAATGTCTTCTAATTCTAAACAAAAGTTTTTTTGATAATTTTGTTTGCAACGGAAACAGGTCGTTTGCCAAACAAATTTCTATTCTTATCTACACTAAATCTTATCTTAAATTACTATATACAATTTGTTTATATTGATTTCTTAAAAATTTATTCCGATGGATATTTTTATTTGTTTTTCTTTGGTTGGGAAAGAAGAAACATAACAAATCCCCGCCTTTGCATATGATAAAAATTACTGAATTATTTAGGGATTTTTTTCTATGCAAAAACAATAAAAAATAGTCTTCCAACATTTTTTTAATTTCTTCTTTCACCTGTTGTCGATATTTATATGGGATCGGGTATGTCTTCGATTGAAAGTTTCCCAAGTTTTTAACCTCAAAGGAATATTGGTGCTTTTTTTCCACTCTGTTTTCCTCATTTATTAAAGTTTCGTGTTCTTTTAACATCAGACTCACCTCATTTTCTTTTTCTTCTCCACATATCAATTTTCTTTCTTTTTCCTCAGATTCTTGACACATATTTATCGCACATTTTTTCTCCTCTTTTTCATCAATCTCTTACTTAAATACCACTGTTTCAATCATATCCTTTTCATTTTCCTTTGTTGACACTATTTCTTTTTCTTCTTCGGGGCTTATCCCTTCTTTTGAGGAATCTCCGGTAGTGACTTCCTTTCTCCTTTTCTTAAGTTTTCTTCCTTTTCTTCTTTGTCCTCGCTTCGTTGCCAAATTCATTTCCACTGTTTGTTCTTTGTCTAAATCATTTTTCTTTTTCCCATGTTCATTTTCCTGACTGTCCTGTTCTTCTTCTTTTTCCTCTGTGATTTTCATCGTGTTATTTTTGAAATCTATCACCACATGTTTTTCTGCCAATTCATCCACTCCACGATCATATCATGCGACATGTTAGGCATCACAACACATTGTAGTGCATAAATTTTCTTATCCAATCGTACTTTTACTCGTATTCCCTCATTTATCGTTGGCAATGTCCGTTTATTTGCACCCACCAAATTTACCCGTGGTATTTTGTAGATAAAATTCGTTAAATTAACTTCCTCTATTAGTTTTCTGTTGATCAGTGTCATTTCCGATCCAGTATCAATCCTAATTTTAATCGGTGTCTCGTTGATAAAACCATCTACAAATTTCAGATTTGCTCCACTTACTTTGTCCTTATTTTCTGCCAATTTAATAAATTCCTTCGGGAGTCAAAAAATTCCTGTTTGTTTCTTTGTCTTTAGTGAGCGCCTTCGTGAAAAGGACGCTTGCTGTTCTTGTTCGCTTCTACTTCTGTCGCTTTGTCTCTCATCCTCATATTCCTCTATGTGTGTGTTGTTGACCGCTCTTCTATTTTCTCTTGGTCTCTCAGACCCGTATCGGTTTCCGCGATATTCCGGTTCATTCGTTCTATTATTTTTTCGGTTTTCCTGATATGTGCGATTGTTGTTTCTACTCTGGTTCTCTCGATATCTGTTTTCGTTCCATTGCCGATTTCTTTGTTCATGATTTACTCTTCCGTTGTCTCTACTTTCGTTTTCCCTCCTCGGGACAAATTCTCTTCTTGTGTACTCTCTTTTCCTCCTCATCTCTCATTTACTCCTCATTTTTCCTTCTCTTAATTTTGCTTCTCGTATTTGTAAGAATTGACATAAACTGTCAATATCTTTGTAGTTTTGTAGAGTTATGTGATCTTCTAAGGTATCTTCAAAATGTCTGGCTATTAGTTCCACTAGCTGTTCGGACGAATAGTTGTAATGTGTCTTGCATTGTTGTATAGTTGTAGGGCATATGTTTTTTTTGATATACCCATACTATCCTGGTATCTCCCATTTTGTAATTCCTTGTTTATCTCTATCTGTTGTATTTTCCCCCAGAAATAGTTCAGAAATTTTTGTTCAAATGTTTGCCAATTTTGCAATTCTTCTTCTTTGCTATCAAACCATAAACTTGCCTCAGCTTTAAGATGGTTCCCTATCGTTTCCTTTGCTGTTTCGAAATTACCGATATGTCGTACTTTCTTTTTTAATTGTTAATGAAAATTACTGGGTGTAATTTTTTTACGTCCCCGCCAAACTGTATTTTTATGTCACCCGGACTTTGGATGAGTACTTCTCTCCTGTCTCCCATCTCTCGTTGTTTTCTGATATCCTCAATTTGTTTTTCTATTTCTTTCTTGTCTTCTTGTAAAGCCATTTCAAATTTTGTTTCTAACTGTTCTAATTCTTTTTTCTGTGCAGTCTTAATATCTTTCATTTTAGTTTCTATTTCTTCTGTCTGCATCTCTAGTTCCTTTTTCTGGCAATTTCGTATCTCCTTCATTGTATTATGGATATCTTTAATCTCTGTCTCTTGTTTTGCATTCTTTAGGGTTATTTCTTCTATCTGTTGTATCAGTTCTTTCTTTATCCCCTCAACACATCCTTTAATTTCCTGTTCATAGTTTTCCAGACGCTGCTCTATATTCCTGTTATATAGTTCTATTGCTTGTCTTGTTTCCCGTTGGTTTTCTTCCATTGTTTGTTTTGTTTCTTGTTGATTTCTATCCATTTTATCCATTTTCTTTGATGTTTCATTTTGGTTTTTCTCTATTGTTTGTGTCTGGATTTGCATCATTGCTAATAATTTTTCCAGCATCCCTGTTTCTTTTCTTTCCACTATTATTGTAGCATTTCCTTCATTATCCGATCCTTCATCAATAATTGTTTCCTCTTCTATCTTATCCTCTTTCCTTTCTTGCGTTTTGCTTTGACTCCTTGTGGTCGACATGTTCGTTAGAATATTTATCCCCGCCAAATATAAAGCTTTGAAATTTGTGCAATAATATCCCCGCCAAATATGAAATTCGAGTAATGTTGCAAAGACGAAAACTTTTCCTCTTATCCCAAATGCAATAAATTCAAATAAATGCAATAAATTTTTTAAATTTTTGTCAGTTGTAAAAATCAATCAAATATCATAAATTATATCATGTAAAAATTTGTACCTAGAGAAATTTGAAATGTAATGTCATAAAAGCAAATATTATAAACTTTAACCATCGGCAAATAAATTTTCAATCAATCTGCTTTCTTTCTCTATCCGTTTAAATTTTAACTAGAAATACTTTCTACGCCTTACACGTTGGGGGCCATTTGTTATGATTGTTTATTTTGAGTTCAAACTTAGTTTATTGAGCCAATAAAAAAGAATTATAACTTATTTGTTATCAAAAGTAAAATAATCCTTATATTACCTGTGTTCGATGGATTCAAAAGATTTTCTAGTTGTCTTTTATCGGGAGAGAAGAAAGGGATAAGAATACAAATATATTATATTACAAAGATTTACGTTTCTTTATTTTATATGAACGAATAAAACAATTATTAAATTCTGTCGTTATCTTATCAATCAGCATACAAGAAAATAAATCAAATTATTATGATAATAAGATTATAAAGCTACATACATTTATATTACGTGGAAAACCAATTTTACTTAAAATTTTCTTTACTTGAAAAAAAAAACCACAAAACTTTAAACTTTTAATTAGCCTAACAAAACCTCAGTTCTTAAATTTTAATGATAATGACCATGATGTCGAAACGATCCTTCACAGATATAAAATTCAATTTTACAAACACTTACAGTTTATTTTCTTCTTGAGTTGTATTTTGGAACATACCCAGAAAAGTCCAGTCTCCTCAAAGATGTGATCTCCCCTCTTTGGCACCTCGGCTCCTTCTTTACGTCTCTGCAAACCTCCTTCAGACTACACAAAAAACACCTGATTCACTTCTCCAAACTCCGCTACTTATTTATGACACCAGGACCTCATTTTGTTAACTTGATGCCGTAAGAATACTTTCACATATACTTTATAAAATGCCCACGGTAGATACAAGGAACCTTTTTAATCTACTTGTTATCTCCTTCAAACTATTCACTTCTTTTCGTTACGCCGGTATCCAAACTCACGAACCACACCTTATCTTGGGACACACGACTGTTTCCTTTCGATGACCAAAATATGACTAACTTCTCCTCTCTCATCATCGACTCACCAAATTCCCATTTAAAAACGACCGTCCAATCAAAAAGCTTAAATTGTCTTTACCATGATTTTGGAAAAGCCTAATTTCGGTTTCAGAGAAAACTAAATAGCTTACTTTAAAATTGGTTTTTTTCAATACATCATTTATACATATTTCAAAAGATTAAAATATGGTCATTTAATACTCGACTATACAAACAATAAAGAGATTAACTTACAGGTAAAATGTCTTCTAATTCTAAACAAAGGTTTTTTTGATAATTTTGTTTGCAACGGAAACTCTAAATGAAAATTCTAAATGAAATAAAATTCGAAATTCTAAATGAGATAAAAACTAGAAAGATGGAATACTTGGGGCACATTGTGAGAGGTGAAAAGTACGAACTTTTAAGAAATATCATGCAGGGCAAAATTAAGGGCAAAAGAAGTGTGGGAAGAAGAAAAATATCGTGGCTTCGTAATCTACGTGAATGGTTCGGGTGTAGTTCGATTGAACTTTTTAGGCGCGCTGCTAACAAAGTCGCAGTGGCCATGATGATTTCCAATCTCCGTTAGGAGTGGCACGAGAAGAAGAAGAAGAAGAACGGAAACAGGTCGTTTGCCAAACAAATTTCTATTCTTATCTACACTAAATCTTATCTTAAATTACTATATACAATTTGTTTATATTGATTTCTTAAAAATTTATTCCGATGGATATTTTTATTTGTTTTTCTTTGGTTGGGAAAGAAGAAACATAACAATATATATATATATATATATATATATATATATATATATATATATATATATATATATATATATATATATATATATATATATATATATACATTTTGTATAGCTCAGAGGACAGAAAACGAAATTATTAAATCGTTTTCGTTCATGGCCACCAAAGCTCTACGCTACCTCTACGCTAACTACTGCAGTGGTCAAGTTTTAGGAGACATTAGTTGGAGGAAGTGTGAATGAGAAGACGAAACAGCAGAGCATGTCCTATGTGAATACCCGGAGTTATCGTTAATTCGAGAGTACGCGTTTGGCAAGTCCTGGCCCATATCTGACCATATAAGGGAGGTGTGTGTGATACAGATATATCAAAAGGATATACTGTAAAAACCTTTTTGTTGATATTGTAAAAAAATATAAAAGGATTTAGGATTATGATTTAGGAATTCAATTTAGAAATATCTTGTTTCATATTTTCATTACTAGAGTAATTTAATTTCGTACTTCTTATGTTGTACAGTAGAGTGAACCATTGTTTTTTGAGTAACTAGGGATAACCCAAAACAGTCGCAAATTTGTGAAGTATACTTTAGATCTTGTTTTTAAACTTACCATTCTCTTGCATGTATTAGCGAATCAAGCCAAACACTTCGTCTTCCTTTTTGTTTTCCAAAACTTACTTTTACACCCAAAATGTCTCTTTTTTCGAAAGATTTTCCTACTTTAATTAAAGTAACTTTGCCTGGATAGTCTTTCGCTAATTTTTTCAACCAATTGTTTATCTAATAACACAAAATAGATTAGATACTGGTAAAATAAAAAAAAATCGGTTTAAAATTTTTACCAGTAGAAATTTTACAGTAAGTCCCAGCAAAATGGTTTTAATTTTTAAAAATAAACTTCGAAAAGATAAACTAATCTGATTTGACAATTGTAAATTCAGCTTTATTAAAAAGTTTTTTTAACCAAATGGTATGGAGTTGTAAGATGAGCTTACAAGAAGGAGGGTGAAATGACATGCATTTAGAAGAAGTGAAAAGCACAAAGTGTGAAAGAACTTAGTGACAGATACAAATTGTGTTATGTCGGAAAAAGAAACCAATATACACGGAGTTGGTATAATTGAAAGGCAAACATTAAGAAAAGTGGAATGTTGTATATGTAACTCTTTATGTCGGACGGGGCGGGAAAGCAAGGAATGAAGATTATCAGATAAACTAACTCATAATTTATTCGAGGAAAGAGTCATAACACATATTTTAATACAAAGTAGATTTTAATACACAGGTAGCGGGAAGATATACTTTTCGATCCCGGTAAAGTTAGGTTTACTTCAATGTCGCGACCATACCTACCTGAGCCGCTGTTGACTCTCACTTCCGTTAATCGAGAGGATACCACGTCCCAACTCGTCATCCTTGTCGATGACACCAAACTTCATAATCCATCCTAACATTCTCCTACTAAATCGTACAGGCCAGCGTGGCGAGAGGAATGGTAAAAAATCTCCATTAAATGCAGTCCGATGAAATCAGGCTATGGTAGCAGTTCGGATGTAGAAGGACAGAGGATGCTAAGAACCCCCGGAGTCGACCAGGCTATCTTTACAAACAACAATAATAAAGAATGTGGTTTACGCCAACATATAACACCAGAACATTGATGGAGGACAAAAAACTTGTGGAACTTGAAAACGAGCTGAAGCATATAAACTGGGATATACTGGGATTATCTGACGCACGGCGAAAATGTGAAGAACAAATGGTACTTTTGTCAAGAAACCTATTGTATTATAGAGGAGAGTTTTCTAGCGGTAGCGTCGAATTTTTGGTAAATGAAAAACACAAAAAGAATATACTCACAATTCAAAGCATAAGTGATAATCTATAAATTTACCGTTATAAATCTATACCCAAAATATATGAAAAAATTCGATTAAAAATCATCCAGGTGTAGCGACAAGCTAATTACGAATAATTAAACTTTGTATTCAAAAATTATTATGAAGAAAGCATTGGAGGAA
Source organism: Diabrotica undecimpunctata (assembly GCF_040954645.1). Classification (NCBI taxonomy): domain Eukaryota; kingdom Metazoa; phylum Arthropoda; class Insecta; order Coleoptera; family Chrysomelidae; genus Diabrotica; species Diabrotica undecimpunctata. Next base: position 121,493,243 of record NC_092809.1, on the reverse strand, counting down.
GAAGAGACTGGGATAAAAGTTAACGGCCAACCAATTAATAATATTAGATACACAGATGATACGGTTTTAATGGCGGAGATAGTAGAAGACCTGCAAGCCATTTTAAACAAGGTAGTCACAGCTAGTGAAGAGAAAGGGTTAACAATGAACGTCAAGAAGACGAAATTCATGATTATTTTAAAAAAACAAAGATTGAATGCAAACCTGTACATTCACAATAACGAAATCGAATGGGTGCACAAATATAAATATTTGGGAACAAGCGTTAATAACAACAATGACATCACAGAAGAAATAAAAACTAGAATTGGAGAGGCTCGACCTGCTTTTGTTAATATAAAGGACATTCTGGGAAGTCATGACATTAACTTAAACCTGAAAATGAGATTGGTAAGATGCTACATCTTCTCGATACTGCTGTACGGAGTAGAGACTTGGACTTTAAACAAGAGCAATACCGATAACCTAGAGGCCTTCGAAAGGCCTGTATATGTGGATATACAGAAGAATTTTGAAAATACCTTGGATAGACAAAATAACAAATAGTGTAGTTTTTCGAAGAATGAACAAAGAACGGGAGCTGTTGATCACCATCAAAAGAAGAAAGTTGGAATATCTTGGTCATGTGATGAGAGGAAAAAAGTACCGATTGCTCCAGTTAATTATCCAAGAAAAGATCCAGGGCAAACGAAGCGTGGTGAGACGACGTATATCTTTTCTGCGCAATTTAGAGACTGATTCCAGTGCACATCTAACCAATTATTTAGAGCAACAGCTTCAAAGATACGAATAGCAATGATGATTGCCAATTTCTGTAGCGGAGAGGGCACTTGAAGAAGAATTTAAAAATTAAATAAAACAATCTCATATTAAAATTTACATTTTCGCAATTGGTTATACACATAAGAAATAGAAATGAAGTAAAAATTGAAATGTGTTCCTCAATATATTCATTTAAGTATTACAGATATGCTGAACACTTTAATTATACATTTGAGTACGTTGCATTTATGGGAAACGAAATATAATATAACGACCAGCCCAATAATAAAAGTTTATCGTCTGGCTTTTAAAAATAAAGAACGTGTTTTCTGTGTTGAGTTTTTAGTTTTAGTAATTATTGAGACACAAGTTGTATCGGTCCGCTTATTAACTCTTTTTTCTACGTTTTATTCGATTTTATTTTTTTTTTCTTCAAACGTCAAATACTGATGACATTACTTATCTAACTTGATCCTGTCAAAGTTTGATGTCTCCGACGGCAGCAGTTTTTTTTCCCATTTCTTTACGGCGGAGGGAAAAATGTTGTCATGGCAACAATATGAAACATGTCACAAAGCAACAATACAAATGTCATTAACAACAATTAAACATAATTTTTATTTATAGTAATATTAAAAGTAGAATTAGTTAATGAGGCATTTTCAAAATTGAAACCGTGCGAAAATGTTCCCGACTCTTGATACGCATTGGTAATCGTTGATGATACTGATGGTCGAGAACAACTTTCAGCAATCATTCCCGATGTTGGCGAATCATGAGGGTTTAAAATTTTTTTAGCATTATCGTTCTTATTTCTTATTGAATCCTCTATATATCCTTCGGCAACCGTGCTTGATTTCCAGCTCCCATGTCGTTTGAGGCATTCTAGATTTCCGCCTCCATTAATTAAAAGTGTTGCTGAAGTTCGTCGTAAAGAGTGACCCGTGTATACGCTTGCATCGTTTAAATTTAAATAACTAGCTACTTTTTAGGCTACTGCGCTGATCAAATGTATTCCCATGACGCTTCGGTAACACTTTCCATTTTGGTACTTGATAAAAAATCGGTTTTCTGTGAAATTTTCAGGCCGCAGTGATGCATACTTTTTATACAGTTTATTGTAGTTTATTGTACCAATTCTCGTAAAAGATCTAATTTGTCGTGTTTAACTGTCTGGGATTTTGATAATTATTACATTTTCTTTATCCTCAATGTCCACAGTCTTCATTTTTACCATTTCGTCGCATCGACAGGCGCCGGTAACCCCAATTAACAAAACAATCTGAAATATTTTTATAATTTAGTAGAGTATACTACATGCTTTGCAATATAATTTTTTTTACCTTTAATCCTAAATACAACTTATCTGGCGCTTCAAACAAAAATTTATCAAACTCATCTTTAGTGAAAACTTTAGACTTCTTTGCAGTATATCCTTCGCTTGTTTTTTTCAGAAAAGCACGTAACTTTAAAAATTTACTTATATCCACATTTTTTCTAATAACTAACTCGGATTTTATCATAGATTATCGTGACCACATTGTAGAAGATTTCCATTTATTTTCATTTTCCATTATATTAAAACATGCCAGTAAAACGTCTTCGGTAACTTGCCGTACTCCTCTTGTATCGCACCACTATTGGAAGTGCTTGTACGCTAACCGATACTTTATTCCGGACTTGGAGGGCCCCAAACGTGCTACTGCATCATTAGCCGCGGACTCAATTTCGTTTAGGTTTTCCATTTTCGCACTAAATTTGCGCTTGCGGTTGCAACAACAATAAGCTGTCCTTGATAATTGCAAACAACTGTCAAACAACTGTAACCAGGGAGACGCAAATCCCACCGACGACTTAATTATTTTAATTTCTAACATCTAGACGACTTTAATAGTTGTCACAGTTAATTTCGAGTAAAAATAGCGTATGAATTGTACCATTTATGGTTGAAAATTACTACGTTTGACGAAAAAATAGTATACTTTATTCGGCAAAGAATCGACTTTTCTTGACTTGCCCTCTATTACGCGCCTCACTTCGTTCGGCGCGTAATATTGGGCGCGTCAAGAAAAGTCATGCTTCTCCGCCTCATAAAGTAATATACTATTATTTTTGTTTTCGTGGTAAATAATTTTACGAGTGTACAATCGCAAAATATCGTTAGGCGCTTAATGTGTTAAAAAGGCACTTGAGAGAAAGCCATATGTAATCAAAGTCAACGGGAAACTACTAAATGTAATTAGTCCAAGTTAAGAAAGTTCACAAAATTACACATTTGGGAACTGTCATACCCGACAAATTAGATCCAGGCATAGATAAATAAGAAAATTAGCAATGACTTAAACTACTTCTATAAAAATAAAGACATTTCTTTGCAATAATCATCTCAGTTTAAAACTAAGACAAATAATAGTTTAATTGTTATATTTGGTCTGTACTTTTGTATAGAGCAGAAGTGTGGACACAAAAGGTATCAAGTGTGAACAGAACTGAAGCATTGGAAATAGAGATTCATAGACTGATGCTGAAAATACCTTGGACAGCAAGAAGAACTAATTAGGATGTACTTAGGAGGGTCAACAAAGATAGAGAATTGGTGAACACCGGAAAATGTCTTATCTGGGACATATAGTGAGGAGAAATCGATATAGATGACTACCACTGATCCAAAAAGGCAAAATAGAAAGCCGTAGATTTGTGGGAAGAAAACAGGTTTCTTAGTTAAAAAACATTCATGAATGGACTCAGATATCAAATGCAGGACAATTATTCCAGGTGGCAGAAGTTCAAGAAGCATTCGCGATGTGATCGCCAACGTCAAATTCTTATATGGCACGTGAAGAAGAAGAAACTTATCGAAAAGGTTGCCGCGTTAAGTGACTGTTTATATTATTTTTTATACTATTTTTATACATTTCTATTCATAAAAAAATATTTACTTACATGTTCCAAATCATAGTATCTATCCCATGTCAAATTACCTTGCTTTATACTCCGAAGCCTACTGACTCTAGATTCTTTATCTATTTGTTCTTGAACATTGCTATTTAAAACTTGAAACTCTACATTACTTTTACGAATGACATTTTCAAAGTTATATTTTCCTTCTGGCGAAACTAGTACACTAATAGGTATTCCTACTCTGTATGGATCCCTCCAGAAATCCAATTTATACTCCTTAGACCGTTGTAAGTTTTGAAGAAATTTAAGTTCGTAAGAAGTTTTAGGAGATAATTTATACAATGTATAATTATCATATCTTACTACTGCCGATGAAAGAGACAGTAAACCAACCAAAACACAAAATGAAGCCAATTTCATTTTTCCCTAAAAATAAATAACATAAAAATAATTTGCATACTCATTTAACCTTCCGCTACCGGAGGGGTGTACAGATTGTACCCCAAATTCGATTTTTCATGAATAATTTTTAAAAATGTTGGAATTTTGTTTAACTGTTCTAGTTACTTCTTCATGGGGATGTGTAAAAGCATATCCAACCATTTGTTTTCAATTTGACATATTTTTACCTATGAAAAGTGCAGCACTGTGCTTGGGGTACAAGTTGTACCCCCTCCGTCAACCGCGGTACAGTTCATTGCGGTCGACGCCACTGACTAAACCAGACGTTTTGCGCACGGCACCAAACCTGTTGTTTGCAATAACACACAATCACACAAATCAGTTCTGTGGATGACTTAGTGCTAACATACCGTTTTAGTTTATCCATTTGTGATTACACGATTTATCGATATGTCGAAAAAAATAAAGTTAGACCTTCGGAAAGAACAGGATCGTGAAACTGCAGTGCAGTGGTTAGAGGAAAGTGATGACGATTACCTTTCTAAAAGAGATAGTTTATCGGATGATTCAGAATTAGATGATAATTTAGAAGTAGCTGAATATGAGCCTGAAATTCTGCAGGTAATTTTTATTTTTGTTTTATGTACGATATTTCTATATTGGGTTTATTATATTTTAGCCATCTGAGAGCGACAGTAATGATTCTGATAAACCAGTTTTGGGGGCAGTAGATTCCACATTTATTTCCAAGAATGGTACAGTTTGGAAAAATCGTCCTTTACGACAAACTAGATGTCGCACAAAAAACTTGCTCGAAAAACCAGGGCTTACAGAAAAATCTAAAAATGTCGCTAAAATTGGTGATTGCTTCAAATTATTTGTAGATGAGAAAATTGTAGAGATCATCGTCAAATGTACAAACCAGAAAGCGGAGAAATACTTTGAGGATTGGAATGGGAAAAATCCTAATAAAACAAGAACCTGGTTGCCCACTGATTAAGTGGAAATTTATGCGGTCTTGGGACTCTTGATTACGGCGGGTGCGCTAAAAGCCAATAGGGAACCAGTGCACTTTTTGTGGTGTCAAAACCCTTTGTACAGTCGATCTTTTTTTCCGGCTGACATGTCACGCGACCTATTTCTAGATTTAATTTTACTTATGCGATTCGATGATTTGAATACTAGAGAAGAACGTAGAAGTTCTGACAAACTAGCAGCTTTTAGGGAAGTGTTTACAAAGTTTGTAGAACACTGTAAAGAAAGTTTTAAGTGCCACTCTCATCTAACTGTTGATAAACAACTTGTAAGTTTTAGAGGTAACTGTCCATTTAGAGTCTACATTAAATCAAAACCAGCCAAGTATGGCATCAAAATATGGGCTCTAGTTGATGCAACAATCACCTATGCTGCTAACCTTTAGATTTATACTGGAAAAGATGGTAACAAACCAGAAAAAGACCAGGGCAAAAGAGTAGTACTTGATTTGGTCTCATTTCTAAAAACTGGTTATGGCATCAATACTGATAATTTCTTTAACAGTGTTAACTTGGCAAAACAACTCCTAGATCGACAAATAACATTATGTGGAACACTTCGAAAAAACAAGCAGGATATCCCTCCAGCCCTACTACCCAATATTTCTAGACAAGAAAAGTCCTTAGTTTTTGCCTTTACTGAGGAAATAACACTGGCGTCTTACGTTCCTAAAAAGAATAAGGCAGTAATTTTATTAAGTACAGAACATAACGACGATAAAATTAGCGGAGAAGAGACGGACTATAAGCCAGACATAATCTTGCATTACAATTCTGCAAAAGGTGCCGTAGATACTATGGATAAGATGGTAAATGAATATTCTTGTAAAAGAGCCTCTAAGAGATGGCCATTTGTTTTGTTTCAAAATCACCGCCACCAAGGGAGAATCGCGAAAACGACGCCACCATCTTGAAATCCTCAGGGCGATGTTTACTTTGTCCATGCAAGAAGGGCCGCAAAAGCAGAAAAACGTGCAATTATTGTAAATTCTTTGTTTGTGCTGACCATCAAACAACCACAACAATTTAAACATTAATATGTACAAAATGTAAACTAATCAAAAAAACGATAATTAATTTTTTCAAGACACCATATTTTTTTTATTGTTACTTATATTCAATAAAAAATACTTGCATTTGTTTTAATTATGTTTTAACTAAAATTATTGCATTATGTTAATATTTAATCTATAAAAATGCATGGGGTACATAATGTACCCCCTCCGTCAACTACAAAACAACTTGACCCTTCGGTAGCGAAAGGTTAAAATACTTTTAAAAAAGCAAGAGCTCATGGGAAAGATAAATAGTGGCAATCTACAAATACAAGTTAAAAAATAAAGGGCTGTACCCAAAGCTGAGATCTACCAAATATTCCAGAATAAAAATATTGTACACAGAACCATTTACAGAACAATAGAGGAATGCGAGCAGGTAATATCATGTCTGAATCTCCCAAAATGTGGAAGATTACGTGCATTTATTGCAGAGAGATTAGAGAGATTGTCAAAAAGAGCAAACATTTAGTATGGAATGTCAACGAGGAGACCGATTTGTCAATACAGATGTTCTAAGACTATGATATTCTAGGACAGTGGTCGCCAACCTCTTCAATGTGTTGAGCTACTTTGTTAATTTTGGAATAAACAGCGAGCTACCCACACAGAAGCCACGTAAATGAAATAATCCACAGTTAATGTATCTGTTAATGTAATGTATATATGTATTTATTTTACTGTTTAACTGGTAATACATAATACATAGGTACTAATAATAAACTAATAACTAATATTACTAGTACGTACTTGTTCATAGCTACATTCCTACCTATCAAACGAAGATATTTAAAAAATAAACACAAACTTTTATCCAGCCATGAACATTGAAAAATAAAAAAGCACGTTCAATGAGAAGGCTGACACCCAGACTCATCGATAATTTTTTTAATGTTTGCAGTATAATTTGATGCAGCCATTCGAATACAATTATCCAAATGTTCATCTGTAAGTCGACTGCGATATTTGTTCTTAATAAACTTCATATTGGAAAAAGAAGATTCACACAAATAGGTTGAACTGAATAATGCTTTCACTTTCAAGGCAATACAGCATAGAATTGAATATTTGTCTTTACTTACAATAGGCCAGATACATTCAGTACTTGAGACTAACGATTTTAAGGCTAAATCATTTTGAAACTCAATGACTTCCATTTCTGTTGCAGTGATGTCTTCGTCAAAGTTCTGCATAACACAAGCTGCAAACTGCTGGATATCAATTTCCATAAAGGGTGAAACAACAAACTGCGCTACTAAAACCATTTTATTGAAATCCTTAAAACGATTTTTGAAGTTACTCTTTAGGGTAGAAATTATTTCTACATGATATTTGTTGTCATAGGGTTCTAATGGATTTTGAGATATTTTTTCTGAAAGAATAGGAAAATGCTTGGAATCGCTGTTAATTAGGTTTTGTCCCCAAAACTCCAGTTTTTTGATAAATGCTTTTATATATCAGAAATTATTTCCGCTAGTTCTTTGTCTCTCCCCTGAAGCTGCAAATTAATTTCGTTTAATTTCTCTGTAATGTCCACGAGAAAACCAAAATCTCTAAGCCAGATTGAATTTTCTAGTTCCAGATAGGACATCATTAAAACATTTTAGCACCCGTCCTCTACTTAACCATCGGACTTCAGAGTAAAGAAGTAGGTCCCCGTATTGACAGTCAACTTCATCGAAAAAGGTTCTGAATAATCTTCTTTGTAACGCTTGAGCTCTAGTCTTGTTCACAATTGTTACCACCAGTTTCATAACGTTGTTTATTTTCAGGAAATTTCCACATAATGCTTGCTGATGGATAATGCAGTGGTAACAGAGAAATTGCGGAAAAGTTTCATCTTTACGACATAAGGCCACCAGACCCTTGTCACAACCCACCATAGCTGGAGCGCCATCGATTATCAAGCCTACCATTTTCAATATTGGAATTTTCTCGGAAGAAATAATATTTTTTAAATGAGAAAACAACTCCTGTCCAATAGTGTATCCTTTCAGTGGAATGAACTTCTTTAATCTTATCTAAATCTAAATAAAGATCTTCTTTAATCGTAAAATCACTAAAAACCATCCTGACGAACACGGCCATCTGGGCAGTGTCAACGACATCTGTTGATTCATCCAGTTGAAGTGAAAAATAAACACAGTTATCTAAGTCAGTTCTTAACTGTAAAAAAATATCATTGCTCATTACTTCTACACGTCTCATCACTGTATTAGCAGAAAGTTGCATAGATTTTATAGCTGAAACTATCTCATCTTTATTTCTAAAGTTGGCAAATAACGAATCAGCAGCTTCTAAAAACGCCTGTTTTATCATTTCCCCGTCTTCATAAGGTTTCTTTTTTTGTGCAATTATCTGGGACACACGGTACGATGCTTCAGTTGCAGCCTTATTTTTGTCGACTGTTCTTAAAAATAATGATTGTTGTCCAATTACCTGTTTTTTAACTGTTTCAGTTTCTCCTTTCTGGCGGCAGAATGTAGTGGGAATGATTTTTCAAAATTAGAATGTATAGTTTTATGATGTCTCTCAATATTTCCTTTTTTAGCAACGGAGACCGAAGTATTACATAACAAACACGCATTGTTATCTTTAACTTCTGTAAAAAAGTATTGTTCTTCCCATTCCGAATGAAAGTGGTATGTCTTTACCTTCTTACAACTGCTTGCCATAATATTATTTTTGTTGTTCTCTACTAACCCAACCGCTGGACGTTGGTTACGCGTTCAGTTTTAAACTAAGCGCAATGTCGCCGGGCCGTGCGTATTTATCCCGTTCAAAGCAATCCAGATCGTTCTCGAACACTAACGCGCTGGTCCGGCTGGTCGGTTCTATAAATAGCCGATTCTAGCTTGACGGCGTCAGGGGCAGATCGCTCACCGCAACGTTGCCGCTGTTTATGTTTAATATTATGACAATTAGATTTTTTTGTGGAATTTTCGGAAGCTTCTCTGATTTTTGAAGTTTATATTTTTTAAATTAAAATCGTTGTAAGAGCTACCAGAATTGCCTCCGCGAGCTACCGGTAGCTCGCGATCGACAGGTTGGCGACCACTGTTCTAGGAATTGAGGAGTAACGGTCTTAAATATCAAAAGCGTCGTAAGTGTCCAAAAACTCCCAAGCATCTTCACTTTGAGTAATTCCCTGAAATATGAGTAGAGAAATGCCTTGACAATGTTAACTGACCTTTTATGGGAAGAATGAAAAGTGAAGCTTTGAATAGTCAGAGCTATATTGCTAACTATCTTTCCAAATTGCTACAGTTTGTCCACGAAGATCATGGTGATAACGATATCATGTTTTGGTCCCACCTAGCATTATTCCTGGTCACACCTGGTCTCTACTAGAAGAAATTTGCTTCTGATAAAGCGGAATGGGTCACTCAATATAACTCGTTACTATAGTTTAGTTAAGTATTAAGTTGCAATGCATGATAACTAGTTAGTGTTTAAATACATTTCTTCATTAAAAAAATCGAATTAATATTTTGTGCCAAAACTTACGTGATGACATACGTTATGACAAAATCTAGAAACTTTTTCCTAAACTGAATAAATTTTTATCGTTAATGTAAGTAAACAATAAATTTGCTGTTACCTTTAATAATTATATGTGCATTACGAAACAACATACACGGTATCTAACACCATTTAACTAAGGAGAACTCGCTTAATCATTTAATAGAAAATTTTTAGTTTTATTACACATTTATTACTATATACACACTTATGATATTAATAATTTTGGGCGATAAAATGATTGTGAAAAAGGTAATAGTTTTAAGTAATTATGGTCTGTATTGAAAAGTAATATAAAAATATGTAAAGATGTATTTAGTACAGTTAAAGCGAAATAAATAAAATAAAAGGAGAACAGTAAGTTGATGTACGAAAGGAAGGTTCTAATAAAATTAAAAATCGATTTATAGATACATCCTTAGACAGCTGGCTGTAGAGACAGTCATAATTTACGGCATTAAATACAAGGCCGTGAAAAATAAACAAGTGCAAGAAGTAGAGCAAACAGAGGAAATATATAGTTTGATTAGTTACGGCATGTTCAAATTGTAGCATTTTTTGTTCCATTTTGTATAAAGTTTTAATTCACGTATTTCAAATCCCACTCTATAAAAGGTATCAATTATTTACGTTTTAATTTTAATGTTTACTTAAAAATTGCATTGGATAAATCGTTTTCTCTGTTAGAATGATATCTCAAAAGCGTCAACTGAAATAAAAAAAATATCAAATCATTTATTTCATTGGAAACTATAGCTAGCAGAATTAAAGGTGGTGGTAGATATTTGCCAGATGCCTTAAAGCGGCCACTAATTGTAAGCGAAGTGGAAATCATCAGATTGCTGTGATGCGTAAGAAATATTCTAATTCCTGCTTGAGATCTTGAACCGGTCGGGGATTAGCGATGCGCCAGGTGCTGGGACTGACCCAGTACCATCAATTCCCGTTTAGGCCATCTGAGAGTCAAGTAGAAATTTTTTGTCTTCGTTCGCCCACCAGAAAGGACAGTGACTGTATAAGTTTTTGTGATTTATTTTTGGGAAACCGATTAGGGTTTTTTTCTTAACATTTCGACCTGCCTGCTTACGAGAGTAGAGTTGAGGCAGTGACCGTAATTCATTAACTTGTTCGCTGGAAAGCAGTTCTTTTAGTAATTTTTTATTAAAAGAACCCACAATAGGGAAGAAAAGAGAAATTCACAGTAAGTTTTTACTTTTTTTATTTTCTTTGTCAAACAACTATTAAAAATAATACAAAAAATAATCGAACAAAACAGAATTCCTCAACAATAGAGATCTAGCATCCTAATATCTCTCTTCAAAAAGGGAGACAAATCTAACCCGGAAAATTACAGCGGAATAAATTTATTAAACACAATACTAAAATTAACAAGCAAAGTCATAACAAATTAACTGAATAAAATTATAACACTAGCAGAAGAACAACAAGGTTTTAGGTCGGGAAGATCATGCACCGACGCTATATTTATAATGAGGCAAGTGCAAGAGAAATCATTATAATACAACAAAGCGGTACATCTATGTTTCGTGGACTTTAAGAAGGCATTTGACAGGGTCAAATTAAAGAACATTATCCACTTATTGTACGCAAGAGAAATACGTCTAGGAATAATAAAAACAATCGAAAATATCTACCAAAACAACACAATAAAGAAGAGTAAAAGAATAACTAACCAACCCTATTGAAGCTGGCAATGAGATAAGATAGGGAGATTCCCTGAGTCCTTTATTGTTCATTTTTATTATGGATGAAACAATAAAAAAAAGTAAGAAGTAAGGAAGGATAGCAAATGGGAGAAAAACAACTTAAAATAATCTGCCGTGCATATAACGCATATAACGCATATAACGCGATACTACTCTCTCAAAGTGAAGATGATTTACAACGTATGCTTCACCAATTTAAAATAACCGTCAGGAAATTAAACATGTTATTTTCCCCAAAAAAGTCAAAATCTATGGTTATAACAGCAAATTTTCTAAGATGTAAATTGGAGCTAAACAGTTAGATAATATAACAAGTGATGGAGTTTAAATATCTAGGAGAGTTCGCATCGAGACAGCAAAGTGAATAGACGTATTTAATACGAGTTCCAAAGCTATCGAGTTTAAAAAAGTAAAACACATTAAGTATTTAGTTAATTAGTTTTCATTAAACAAAAACAGTGTTATAATCAAATCCATCTAAAATCAACGGTTGAATCTGCAAAAACCAGTAAGTAAACAAAGTTTGTTTACATATATTTAAGCATTTATTGTCAATCGAAAAACACCCATCATTTTTCGAAATTTTGTTGAAATATCAAAACAAGTTCTTCAGGTGAACAGAACCGTACTCAGCCACAATTTAAATTATTAATGTGGCGTTTAAATAATGGATAACAAAAATCCAGGGGACCATGTCCCTAACCCTCCTCTGAACCTTCCCATATCTAGTACTTCAACTCAATACAATTCCCAATCATACGCATCAATTACAACAAAAAATCAAACATCATCCAAATTTCCCGATAAACAGCAAGCCATCTTATTTACTTCCATTGACGACGTAAAAATTGAAGATTATCTAATAGCCTTGGGCAGTACTGTAAATCCTAAAGATATTATTTTCGCCTCACGGATTTCTCAAAATAGAATATGCATTTACTTATCCTCAAAAGAACTAGTAGATAACTTCTTAAAAAATTATGGTTCAATTAAAGTCAACAATCAAATTCTCACTGCCCGCAAATTAATCACTCCAAGTCAAAGAATTGTTTTATCCAATGTATGCCCCAGCATACCACATTCTATTTTAGAAGCAGAGCTAATAAAGCTAGGTCTAAATCTATTATTGCCTATCAACTTTCTTAAAATAAACGCGTCTCGCCCAGAATTTAGTCATATTCTCAGCTTTCGCCGACAAACGTATATTCTTCTTCTTCTTCTGGTTCCTATCCGTTTCGGATGTTGGAAATCATATTGGCAATCATGACCTTGCTCGCTGCGGCTCGAAACAGCTCCGTTGAGGTTTTCTTAAACCATGTTCTTAAATTCCGCAGCCATGATATTCTCCTTCTACCGGGTCCTCGCTTACCTTTGACTTTACCTTGCAATATAGACTGCAGCAGGGAGTAACGGTGCTGATTTCTCATAACGTGTCCCAGATATTGCAATTTTATGCGTTTGATCGTAAACACAATCTCTGGTTCCTTCTTCATTTTTTCTAGAACTTCCTTGTTCGTGATCCTTGCTGTCCATGATATTCTCAGCATTCTTCTATAAAGCCACATCTCAAATGCTTCAAGTTTTTTAATAGTGGTGTCTGTAAGCGTCCATGCCTCCGCCCCGTACAACAACACAGAGAAAACATAGCATCTCAAATGTCTCATTTTTGTATCCAGGGATATGTTGTGACTTTTGAAGATGGTGCTCATTTTGTTAAAGACCGTTCTTGCCTTTCCTATGCGGCACTTTATTTCCTGTACATTGCTCCACTGTTCGTTTATAATAGTTCCCAGGTAGCAATACTGTTTTACTCGCTCTATCTGCGTCCCATTAATGTATAGATGAGCCCCATTTATATTCTCCTTGCTGACAATCATTTGTTTGGTTTTGTGGGTATTAATGTTTAGTCCGTACTGTTGACTGTACTCGTTTATTCTGTCCATTAGCCTCTGAAGTCCCTCTAAACTATCTGCTATCACCATGGTGTCGTCGGCATATCTAACATTGTTTACTCTTTCACCATTTAGAAGGATGCCTTCGTCTATTCCGTAAAGAGCCTCGTTAAAAATTTTTTCTGAGTACATATTAAATATCAACGGCGATAGAATACATCCCTGTCTAACTCCGCGTATTATTTTTATGTGATCTGTTTCTTCTCCGTTAATTTTCATGTATGCGGTCTGATTCCAGTATAGTTCTGAAATTATTCTGAGGTCTTTGTCATCCAGGTCTGCTTCTTTTAAAATGTTTATCATCTTTTGATGTTGAACTCTGTCAAATGCCTTTTCATAGTCGATCAAGCACGCGTATACGTCGCAGTTAACGTCCCTGCATCTTTGAATCAGTACCTGTACTCCGAAAAGTGCCTCTCTGGTACCCACTGCGTTAATGAAGCCGAACTGTCTGTCTGATATTTGTTCCTCGCACTATTGCATATTGCGTATTGTATATTTTATTGAAGACAGCCGTGATCCAATTTATTCCTTCATCCTCCAAGAGTTTTAAAAATTCAGCTTCGATATTATCAGGCCCTACAGCTTTTCTGCTTTTCATCCGTTTTATTGCTTCTTCTACCTCGGATTTAAGTATGTCCGGGCCCGTCATCCTCTCTGAAAATGGATGCCTATAATCCGTTCTTTGATCTTGAAAAAGTGTCTAAAAATATATTCTCCATTTGTCCTTCATCTGTTGGGTGTCAATGATTAATTTTCCATTGGTGTCTATGAGTTTCATTTGTGTTCTCTTTTTAAAAGTACCCGTTATTTCTTTTACCTTTTTGTGTACATTAAAATTGTCATGCTTGGCTTGTAGTCTTTCTATTTCTTTACATTTCTCTACAGCTTCTTTTTCTTTAGCTTCTCTTATTTTTCTTCTGATGTAAGCCTGCATTTTTTTGTATTCATCTTTATTTCCTTTAATTAACCTTCTGCGTTCCATTAAGTGAAGGATTTCTGGAGTCATCCAAGATTTCTTCTTTGTTTCTTTGTTTGGTTTTAGCAGATCTTGTTTAGTTTTCTTAATTATTTCTTCGAATTGATTGATTTCTCGTTGGATGTTATTTTCTTCTTTTAGTTGCTTAACTTGATTGTTAATATATTCCCCCACTTGCTTTTTAACTTCCGGATGTTGCAGTATAACGTATATTACTCCTTTAGAAAACAATGCAATATTGCCAGCTTCTTTCATAATAAATTTCGACAATACATCATACAGAATTTTCTTAGCAACCGACAACCTTGAATGTTTTTCTTGTGAACAAGCAGGTCACTTAGCTGTAGTATGCCCACTTCTACAACATAACGAGCAAACTTCATTAGAGAATTTCGCCCAATGCACAGAAGCCGCCAACACTTTAGCGTCTAATGATGAATCTTGTCAAAACATACGCGCATCTTCAGTTAATCAAAATGTCAATGTAAGTACCAAAGAACGAAATAAACAGAATACGGAACCAATGAAAACATCTGAAACGGTAGCCCAAGAAACTTCAACGATTTCCATTAAACGACAAATGTCAGAGTCTACACCACCGCTTGAAGACCTCCACAAATAACCTACATTTCAAAAACCCAAACCCAAGAAAATTAAACCGGAAAAATCCATTCACGATGAAATGCAACCATTACAACAAATGTTTGAAGATGATAAAAACAATTTTACACTGAACTATAACCAAACTTTAAATTTCTTTGAATCAGCCCCACACAACGCAGACATATTGGATCTTCTTAAAACCTATACAGACAATGTACCAGGTTTCCTTAAGGATCTGGACACTATGTACACTCAAAGCTCAAAAAAGCTGAAAACAAAAATCACAAACATTAAAAGAAAATTACAGCATCAACTCTCCAGAACATCTGCATCAATGGACAGCGAACTCTCATCCTCTCAAGAAAACTTAAGTACTTAACATTCAGATGTATCATACAATGGAATCTCAACGGGTACAACACCCGTTGCGAAATGTTACAAAAGTTAATTGCTCAACAAACACCATCAGTTATTTGCCTTCAAGAAACTCATTTCAAAGATTCTTACCATGCAAGGTTAAAGGGTTTTAAATGCTTTTATAAAAACAGGACCAATAGAGATAAAGCAAGTGG
The DNA here is from genome assembly GCF_040954645.1 of Diabrotica undecimpunctata. Lineage (NCBI taxonomy): Eukaryota > Metazoa > Arthropoda > Insecta > Coleoptera > Chrysomelidae > Diabrotica > Diabrotica undecimpunctata. The sequence goes on along the minus strand of NC_092809.1, from coordinate 121,477,734 downwards.
TGGAGTAGCAATCTATATCAACCAAATGTACGAAGCAGAACTAATACCTTTAAATACACCCTTAGAAGCTGTTGCAATCACAATTAATAGTGATATAAAGATCTCAATATGCAACATTTATATTCCACCGAGTGAAAATTTTTCAACTGCCGTAATTGAGGAACTACTTCAACAGATCCCATCTCCCCGTATACTCTTAGGAGATTTTAATAGTCATAGTCCCTACTGGGGATCCAAATTTCGATCATTAAAAGGAAAAGTACTAGAACAATTACTTGACAGTAACAATATAAACATCTTGAATACAGGGGAACCCACAAGATTTAATATACAAACAGGAGAATCCTCAGTTATCGACCTAAGCATGTGCGATCCGGTCCTACAAACATCTTTAAATTGGGAAGTCCATCCCTACTTATACGGAAGTGATCACTTTCCTATTCTTATAACCCGTCCTTTTAAAACCGCCTTAACTACTCCTCTCTCAAAATGGAAATTAGACCAGGCAAATTGGACACTTTTCTCAGACCAAATAGACCAAAAATTCCCATATCTCCCTGACCCTAGTACCTCAAATATATCTTCAACTTATCTAAAATTCTCTGAGTTAATATTAGAAGCAGACCACAAAGCAGTCGGAAAAACCAAAACTCTAAAAACTCACACGCCAGTACCGTGGTGGAATACCAAATGTGACGAAGCCATCAAAAAATACAAGCGAGCTTTTAACAAATTCAGACGATGTCCTACTACACAAAATCAAATAAAATATAAAAAACTGAGAGCTGAATCTCGATATCAAATTAAGCAAACTAAAAAACAAAACTGGAAATCTTTCGTGGCATCCATCATCAACTCTACTCCCCTGTCTGCATTATGGAGGAAAATTCGTCAACTATCTGGAAAACAGCAAAACGCCCAAATTAGTTTCTTAAAACATAATGATCAATTCATTACCTCAACACAAGAAATCACAGAAATTTTTGCAGACCTTTACGAACAAAATTCCAGCACTAACAACTACCCTCCAAATTTTCTTCAATTTAAATTTAGAAATGAAAAAAAGGAGATAATGATCACGGAGAACACGGAAGACTACATGAACTCGCCAATTTTACTTGAAGAAATGGACGATGCATTGTTTGGCATAAAAAACTCTTCTCCGGATCCAGATGATATACCAATAATTTTTCTCCAAAAACTAAGCACAAATGCTAGAATATACCTCCTTAATGTTTTGAACCAAATGTGGATTCAGCACTACTTTCCAAAGTCTTGGTCAGAATCATATATTATCCCAATCCCTAAACCCCAAAAACCGAAAACAGATCCCCAGTCCTATAGACCAATATCCCTAACCTCGTCAACCTGTAAGCTATTTGAAAAGATTATAAACCGTCGTCTTACATGGTTTCTGGAAGATAAAAAATTGCTTATCCCGGAGCAAAACGGCTTTCGTCAAAATAGATCAACGACGGATAACCTAGTTGATCTTGAATCCGAAGTTCACGAAGCACTCATTAACAAACAACACTGTCTAGCTATTTTCTGCGATATAACAAAAGCCTACGATTGCACATGGAGATATGGTATAGTAGAAAAGCTCTACTCCTGGGGTATTAATGGACAATTCCTAAAATTTATTCAAAATTTTCTTCAACTTAGAACATTTAAAGTACGATCAAATGGAACACTATCATCAAGTCGAATCCAGGAAAATGGAGTCCCCCAGGGATCGGTATTAAGTGTAACTTTATTTCTTGTTGCAATTAACGATATCTTGGAACAATGTCAACATCCAGTAAAAGCAAGACTATACGCAGACGATCTGGTTATCCTACTAAGAGGAACAAATTTAGAATCCACCCAAAGAATCCTACAAAGCGCATTAAATAATCTCCAGAAATGGTCTGACAAAACAGGACTCAGTTTCTCTAACGAAAAAACAAAATGCATGCTCTTCTCAAAAAAGCGAAAAGAGGATAATCCAATTTTAACATTGAATGGTAAAAATCTGGTCTTTGTAAAAGAAATAAAGTTCCTCGGTCTTACATTTGACAAAACATTGAATTGGAAAAGTCACATTAAAAATCTAAAAGGTACTTGCCAGCAAAGCATTAATATTTTAAAGACACTGTCGAACATCAACTGGGGCAGCGATACGGCAACTCTTCTTTGAATCTTTTCATCATTAGTTCGATCAAAAATTGACTACGGCTCAGTGATATATAACTCAGCCAAAAAATCTGTTCTTAAAGAACTAGATGTAATCCAAAATACGGGACTGCGAGTCGCTTTGGGTGCCTTTCGAACAAGCCCCATACTAAGTATATGTAGTGAATCAGGGCAAACCCCTTTAGAATTTAGAAGAGATTTTTTAAGTTTGTCGTTTGCTTGTAAAGTTCTATCCTCTCTAGATAACCCAGTCTACCATAACGTTCACAGCAATCGTTTCAGCCACTACTTCTCATCTCATCCTCAATGTAATCCGCCTTTCTATGAACGAATTAACCGATTACTTCATAAATATAGCATACAATTCCCGTCAATATACCATCCTTCCGAAAACCCTCCTCCCCCATGGACTGTAAATAAACCACCAGTAATTACTGATCTATCAAAATTTAATAAACATGAATCCCCACCAGCCATATTAATAAACAACTTCAAAGATATTATGGATAGATTTAGCGACTACCGACAGATCTACACAGATGCATCAAAAACAACGGACGGAGTCGGCGCAGCCATTTTCTGTAATATTCATAATGCTAAATTTAAGTTGCATAACAACTGGACTATCTCGAACGCAGAACTATACGCAATCCTTGAAGCTCTAAAGTTCATTAACACAACGGACCAGAGAAATTATACAATCATTACTGACTCAATGAATGCTCTTTGTGACATCAAAAACATATACTCCAGCAATCCTATTCATAAAGACATTTACAAAGAACTTCAAAATGCTGCAAAGGAAAACAAACATGTGGTATTAATCTGGGTTCCATCTCATATTGGAATACATGGTAACGAGGTTGTGGACCGTCTAGCTCACGAAGCAGCGACAAGTGATGGTCAAGTGCAATTAAATAAAATAGTGCCAAGTGATCTTAAATTGTGCTTAAAAAACATAGTTAGTTGTGCGTGGCAAAACAAATGGTCGCAGTGTTCCGAAAAACTAAATTAAAGACAATGTTTTACAAAAACAAGCCTTTGTGTTACCGAGGAAAAAACAAGTCATCTTTTCTCGACTTCGAATTGGTCACACCCGTCATACACATCTTTACCGAATTACAAGAGACAATCCTCCATACTGCAACCAGTGTCAAACCAACAATACAGTTAAGCATATTTTAACCGAATGTCAAATTTTCCAGGAAACCAGAAGTAAACTCAACCTTCCCAGCGACATAGGCGACCTTCTTAGAGACAATAATCATCTACACAATATTATAAAGTTTTTAACGGTTGTAGGCATAAAAGATATTTAAATTAATATCTAGACTGTACTTATATTACATATATCAATCTTCTTTAATGTTCTTTAATGTTAGTACGTAATTAATATTAACCTTTCTTTGTTACAATATGTATTTTCCATTGTTGTCGTCTATAACTCCAGTGGTTCGGACGACATTAAATAAATTAATAAAAAAAAAATATCTAGGAATCACATTATCTAGCTACGGAAAGCTGGAAACTGAAGTAGAAGATCAAGTAAATAAAGCAAACAGAGCCACATGTTGCTTAAATGAAATAATATGATAAAGTATTAAAAATATCGGAAAAAAATAAAAGATTCACAAAATTTTCAGCAAAATTTACAAAACAGTCATCAAACCAATAATGATATACGCGGCAGAAACACGTCCTGATACAGACAGGACAAAAAGGATGTTAGAAACAACAGAGATGAATACACTAAGAAAGTTGATGGTAAGACACTATAGAACAGAGCTAGAAGTACTGATATAGGACGTAAATTCAAGGTGGAGACCAATCAAGAACTGGGTAAGAAATACAAGAGTAGAATTGAACGATCATATCAGCCGAATGGCAACAAATAGAGTAGTAAGAATAGCAAGACATGGTTCCCCAATAGGAACATGATCAGTAGAAAGACTAAGAAAACGATGGAACGACAGCTTACTGGAGACACACTGAAAAACAGACAGATTCATGTCTACATAAAAATAAAAAATCCCTTCGTGGTGAAGAATAAAATGTGTTTATGCTCAGACATAGATGCTGAATTTACAATTCAACAGGTGATCTAAAAACGCCGTGAATATAACCTAGAAAGTCATATACCATTGGTAGATTTTATAAAATCTGACGATATAATACTAAAAAATAAGCTTTGATGAATATTAGAGAATAAAGAAAATATTATCACCGAAAAACGAAAGCACTTGCTATCGTTACAGAAAATAGTTCTTACGACGTAACACATCATCATCTCATCATCTTGGTGCTACAGCCCTTAGAGGGCCTCGACCTTCTCAAGCTTTCTACGCCATTCTATTCTGTCTCTCGCTTACATTTTCCAGTTGCCGACTCCGATCTTCCCGGCATCTTGTGTTACCCCGTCCATCAACCTCAGCTTTGGTATACCCCGTCTTCTTATTCCCACGGGTTGCGCTGTTAGAATCTTTTTTATCATGTTTGACTAAGGGGCCCGGGCTACATGTCCTGCCCACTGCAGGCGATTTCGCTTAATTATAGTGGTAATATCTTTACCACCAAACGTATGCTTGTAGATATTCTGCAGTTCAAAGTTATATCTACGCCTCCATATTCCGTTCTCACAGACCGCTCCGAATATCTTGCGTAGCACACGACGCAACACAAGCAATCGTAATAAACTAATGACTAGGACAAGGATGCTATTTATCTCTAATACCTTTAAATATAAGTATACTTATTTACTTTTAATATAAATTTCGATGACCGGATTAGAAAAACAAAAGCACACAAAGGAATTAGTTTCTGACTAAGAATCTCAGTTATTACCCTGTTTTTCTCTGAAGATCAAACAGTTCTTGCAGCATCCGAAGACCTTTTATACCTTGATGCCAAAACAAAACTGTGAAATTAACAAAAAAAAAACAAAATCATGGCGTTCAACTGTAAAACAACTGAAAGATCTAAAATCTGTATTGATAATACCAGCCTGGAATAAATCATTTATTGATAGTTTTTCTTACCTGCATTAACAGCAGTTTTTTCAGCAATAAATGTATCTACATTAAGCTGAAATTTCCTTATATAACTGTACTTAGCTAGATAAATTTTTATTGTTTCAAAACGTTGAAGGTTGGTCATGAATTCGTGATACTGCTTAGATAAATTTTCCATGAAACAATAGTTAAACTTTAAATATAGATTAAGAAACGATATTCCAAAAGTTTTTTATAAGTATTATGAATAATTTAATGACTATATCATTCTTGATTAAAAGTATGTTTATATTTTAACATAAATGATCACAATAAAATAGAGATAAAGTTTTAATAACGCATTTAAACCAAAGGTGTCGCTTTTTGTTTCTCTTTCTTTTTTAAAACAGGTAAGATTGCCTGTTTTTCTTCTTTATTCTTAAGCTCTTCCTGTCGGGGTCTATGAAGGAGTATCATGGAACCGCAAGCCCTTACCTCTTGCTGAACTGCTAATTCATTATAGATCTTATACTTCAGCATATTTTAATCTAAGTAGCAGGTTTATTTATAATGTTTTTGAAGTTATACTTCTATACGCGCGCTCCACGTTGGAAATTTGTATGGGAGTGAATCTGTGAAATCATTACATATGTAAGATAATGACTAAGAGAGAGACAAAAGATATATTTTCTCTCTCTTCCTCTCTCGAATATAAAAATGTTCCTTTTGTATATATATTTAATATTATATATATATTATATATATATATATATATATATATATATATATATATATATATACATAAAATATTATATATATAATAAAATATTTATTAATATTATTATTTATGTGATATGTTTTGTATTATTTATTAAATGTTCATAATTATATTATTCTTTTGTATTTCAAAATAATAATCTCAATAAATCACTGTATGTCCCAGAACTGTCAATTTTTAAATACATTTGTGTCATGTCCTCGGTAGTTAGTATCCCAGTATCCCAGTATCCCCAGTCTTGGAGGACTTTTTTATTAATATTATTACATCGTAAATTAAACACATGCGTAAGTAGAAAAGTTATGTATATTATTATCATTTTTAAATACTTATGAATATTTCATTTTAATTCGTATTGTATTATTATATTGAATTATGTTGCACTGTATTCTAGTGTATTTTTTTATGTATATTATTGTCATTTTTAAATACTTATGAATATTGCATTTTAATTTGTATTGTATTATTATATTGAATTATTATGCAGTGTATTGTATTGTATTTTTATATTAATAACAAAATAAACAATGAATTTTACTGCAGAATATGTGTAAACAAAAATTTTGCATTCAACTCCTTTCATACATATATGAAAATAAAAATATACATTTCATCAAAATATTGATTCAACCCTTCATTTACTATACTAATATTACAGGTGAAATGTTGTTTGTTAATTGTTAGTAAGTTGTTATTAATTCTGTTTCTCTTTCTGCTATGTCTTACCTATAGCATTACATATGTAATGATTGTGCAGATTGACCCCCTAATAAATTTGTAACGACGAATGCGTATATAGAAGTGTAACTTCTACCGGCAGTCCCACTGGACTGCCACACCCGTTTTTTTTTATTGTATAATGGTTTTGGCATAGCCAATTAATTTATAATGTTAAATTGGTATATTAACATCTTTGTTTTTTGACCAGGGCCTAAATAATCGTCCGTTAGGCCAGTCACAGTGAAGTCTGTGCAATTCAGTCGCCTGGTCCGCTTTGCTATCCGATCAACTTCTTCGTGTGTTAACGTGTTTATTTGGAAGAAGTTATGTATAGAGTCATGCATGCCATGAATCATATTGTTACAAAAACAATACTTCCAGCAATTAGTTCTACGTATTGCGTTTACGGCAGCAAACAGAACAATGCTTAATAATCAAGGGTCCAACTTTATGTCTGAGAAAAATTTAATTCTCTTAAGAGTCGAATAACCGAGAAGTCTATTTAATAACGGATATAATCAATGTCTTGACATTATGTCTAAATGTGTTTACACATAAAAATTAAGACACAACAGATGAATTAACAGCTGAATTAGCAGATTGTCGTACCTAAACTATGAAGCAAATACTTTCATTTAATAAGCGCCAATAAAAAACTAAAAATTTCCTCAAAGGATAAACTGGAACTTGCATGATAAAAAACAGGAGTAAAACACAGCCCAATATTTTTGATGCTCTGATTTTACTAGTGACTTCTTTCCTCTTTTTGTAGTAGTTTTTTTACAATCGATAGTATAATTTTAATTTTGCTCGAAAAGATATACAAAGGCACCTGGAAATTACCAGACGGATTTACAGTAAATATGATAGATCATTCTATTGTAGACTCAAAACATTAATCCAATATAATAAACGTTTTTCATCAGAAGGAAAGCAACTGCGGGTTCTGATCACTACTGGATCGAAAGTAGGGCAAGGGCCAGAATTTTAAACGTTTAAAAAGGAAAATTGGTTCTAAACATGAACGATACAATGGAGAAGGACTTAAAAATAAAAACAAAGATAGAGAATATAAACAAAATTTAAACATCAAACAAGAAAACAGACTAAAACATGAAAACATAAATGAAGAGTGGGAAGGGGGCAGAAAAATCATAAAAGAAGCTGCTGAAGAATTACTAGGCATGAAAGTTAAACAAAGAAGAACAAGAACGAATTTCTGTTCGACAGAAAAAGCAGAGCATATTTAATGATGCAACAGGGGTACAGAACCCGACAAGCAAAACAGGAATATAACTAACTAGGTGAGGAAGAAAAGAAAATCCACCGCAGAAAGAAAAGAGAAACTATGAACAAAGAACTTCAAGAACTACAAGATCTAAGTAAGCTAATAGAGAAAATTTTACCAGAAACTGAACAAAAGCAAAAAGAAATTCAAACAAAGGAGTAAAGAGATAAGAAGGGTTATATATTGACAGAACAGCAAAAAAACTAAGAAGATGGAATTCCTCAATGAGACTGAAAATGTTTCAGATTATATTGATATAATAGATGTTCGTTTGTAATACTTCTTTTAAAGTTTTTTATTAATTGTTCTTAATATGCCATACGCTAAAAAAATTAGTTCTCCGCTACTGACAGGCTTCTTGGTAAAACTCACAAGGACAGCTACATTATACGAGTAAACTTAAGTGATCACGCGTATGACTCATTTCATTATTTCTTTGCTGGACTATAAGTTGCAGAACGTTAGTATACGGGAGGTATACTACAGGCGCAAACGAGAATTGACCTGCAATAAGTGAAAAATTTAAATTGAAGAATAGTGATGAAAGAGAATACACATTTAGTTGACAGAAAAGTTGGGGGCCAACCATTTTTAAAAGAAAGATTGTAACACAAAACAGAAGGTTAACAAATGAATAAAATCAAAATATATGAGAGTAAAAGAATTATTTGAAAAAAAAAGAAATAACAAATATGTGACGTTTATAACGTTAAAAAGAGAGGTATACCTATTAGAACTTTTATTTATCATTACTACCAGCATCAATAATTATTACTTCATAATTTTCAAATCAAAATACTCCGAAAACGGTACACAGTATCGAGTTTTACCAAGAGTATCTTTTTCGTGTAAAATTGAATGATGTTTAAGTTTACTTGAAATTTTAATTAATATTTATACTCTTAAAAAAGTTATATTGACTAATACTTAGTACGATCCGTGTAACTAGTGCCCTCTATGAGAATCAGATATAGAAACAAATTCATGGGATGTATTAGCTTCCAAAACATATTCGTATAAAATTTCATTACAATGTTGCCAGCAGTTTCGGCAAAATCGTAAAAAATGCGTAAAATTTTTTTTTCTTCAACGCCCTGTATCTTAAAAACGGATGGCGTTACAAAAATTTTTTACTAGGCAAACCCCAATTATTTTTCAGTTTTTTACCTACCCTATAGACGGGGTTACCTTTTTTTGAAACTTTATTTTTTATGTATATTTTTTTACGTCCAGAGAAACTTTAGTACTAGAACTTTCGTCCTACACATTATTCGCATGAAGTTGTCAGCTGGAAGTCATTTTTTCACCATAATTTTTTATATTATACTTTATAAAGGACGCGGAATAATAAAGATTGACTGAGATATATATTTTTGTTCGTGACCAACAAAAGTTTTTCTACTTTTATACTGAATTACGCTAAAGCTAACCCAGCCAACTTTTTGTAGCACTGAAATTCTGGACCCGTAAGCAAGGCCGTATTACAGAAAATATTTTTACGACATCTAATACGGTGTTAGAAGTAAAAACAAATGTACTGCAACGCGTTCATATAAAGGGAAAGGAGAAAATAATCCCTGAACTTTGCGGGAGAGCAGACCGTTGACGCTTTAGCTACTTATTTATATTGGTAAGCTGAAGTGTGTTTTGCTTGTGTAAATATTGTAGAAAGACGCTGCTTGTTAGAACATTACCAACTTAGAATATAGCATTTAATTTTAGATTTCTCTAAAGTTTTAATAATTCACAAGAAATATCTATTATAATCTTCTTGTAATATACTTTTTAATTTTGATTATTCCAGTGTTGCTATTTTGCAAATACATTCATCAGAATATATTTTTAGTATTATATCATTATCTATCTGAATTTTTACCAATACATCAATTTATATAATTTAGCCCAGTCTGGTTAAAAAAAAGGTAGAAAAATTTTTCGCACATATCTGAAGCTTTTAAGACATAGGTGGGGGTTACTAGATGACGAATAGATGAAAAAGTACTCGTATTTTTACCTTGCGATTTTTTTAAACAATAATAAGTTTTTTATCTTATATTTTACATAAACAATATTTATATCATTTTTTTATATCAAGAATATCTTTATTTTCTTGTTTTTTAAATTAAAATTGAGAAATAATTTACGGAGATATTTGCAAAAAGCAGTTTTTTTGCACTAATTTATAAATTCTATTAATTTTTTTATAAACAAAATAAAATGTACATTTGAAATACATTTGAACATCGAGGAATTACCGTCTTTGAAATTTGTGCGAAATTTCAAGGCTAAGTATTTAAACTATTGAACTTGCTCTATTAATGATGATACATTTAGCAAATTTCATAGGATTCCTTAAGACTTAAACTATCTCAGAAGTTAAATGCATATTGCGTTTTCATCGAAATTATTTACAAAATAAATGTTTGAAAGAGGGATATGTTTTTTACTTATAAAAAATTGTAATAACTTCTATATTTTTCAAGCTACAGACTTATAGGTACAACCATTGGATAGCGAATAAAAAAACTCACATTAAAAAAAAACCTTCTATGACCAATAAGAATGAAGTTAGGAACTATTTAAAAAAAATCATATCTCCATTGTTTATAAACATTAAGAAGTAAAATTTGCACAAATTTTGAATGATAATCTAAACTTTATACTAAAACTTATAGCTATACAATTTATCAAATTTTTCAAAACTTACAGCCCTTCGAAACGAAGGTACTTTCGAAATATCGACATACGAAAGTGGAGGGGATAACTGTTTTTTTTTTCGAGATCGGAAATTGAAATTAAAAAACGTAAGAAAAATTTACATTATCTTGGCTTACATTGCAGCTAGAAGCCTCGTTTTTTAATCTGGAGTAACTCTTCGAAATATGAATAACTACATAGTTTTCACTGGCCGGGAAATATGGAAAACCTCGGAAAAATTGATGTATTTGAAGTTCACCGTAAAAACTTTTTTTTTTATTTTGGCTGGAATATAATGATGACACATAATCCCCCCCCCCGCGGAAATCTCGGAAAATTCCCTGAAATTTAATTACCTGAAAATTACCTGAAATTTTTCTCTGAAAAACTTTAAATAGGTCTTGTATTTCATGGTTAGATTATTCCCAGTAGTGTCTTTAAACAACTTTTGAAACTGCTCAAAAATGTTCTTAATCAGTAAGTCTGGGTTGTCGAAGTACAATCAGTTTGTTTTTTCAGGTGTGTGGGTAAGGCATGATTGATAGGGAGTAGATTTTAAATGTTCTAAAGCCATAGAATAAACAGCATCCAAAATTTTTCTTTGGTTTCCTTGTTTTCCACGTTTTTCATCAAGTGGAGTTCTCTCAACAATTTTTTTCTGTAATATTCTTACACGGATTACTCTTACTTGATATAAATTAATAAAAAAGGAACGGCACACGGGCACAGCACAACCAGAAGTATTAAGCTTGTATTTTCAGTGATACTTTCTGCTAATTTTGGAATTTAATTTTCTATCTTTCTATCCATTTGTGGAGGCCTCTCCTAATGTCATACAATCTGTTAGAAGAGTGTCTTATTCTTTTTTTGAACCATTATCATAAAAAGAATTAAATAAAGGCTTTTGATCTTGAAAAATTATTTTGCAAAACATTTGTTTACACAACATTTACGGACAACAGAAAATTTTCTGCAAAATTTTCTTTTTGACACCTTTTGACCAGAAATTCGATAAAACATAGTTGATTTAGATGCACAAATCTTTCTCAGCTGTGCCAACACTTCACTAAAAAAAGTGTTGTACCAACGTAAAAAACCGTAATATCGTAGAAAAAATTGGTAGACAGACAGAGAACTATATATAGTTTAATTCTGTCTATAGGCCTATAGGCCCTTATTCTAGCCACAGCCTCAATTATGGAATAAATGAAAATTTTAAAATAAAAGATACTATTTTTTGTTTCTATATTTCAGTTATGTTTTAATATCGCCTAAAAATGTTAATAATTTTTATACAATGTATCAGCTCCTTTTAATAAAGTAACAAGAGAATCTAGTACTTCCAAACAATTTGGTATAATTTGGTCTTCTGGTAGTTTGAAAGTATCTTGATCACGCAGTTCATATATGTATGCAAAAGGTATCTGATGGTTCTTCTTATACCAGTCCAAGCTTGATCCTGTTATAAAACCTAAAAACAAACGGCAAATAAGGAAAAGATACGAAATAAAATGGTTCTAAAATTATTTTCGTAAGAGACTTTTGTGTTGTCTACAATGTCTACCTGACTTGACAAGTAAACGTTTTCGTTGATTGAATTTCGATTTTGATCATTTCGATTTTTACTTTGAAAATCGTTTTTAAAATAGGAAATAGGCAATCTATTTTCTTTTGGTACTTAAGACTACAATCAAAATTATTCCTTCATAAAGTAACCCCAGAAATTCATCTTATGCATAAATTTTTTGTATTACCAAGAAACAAAACAAAATATTTGGTTTAGTAGTTTGAGAACAATTTACTTGCGTAAATCAAAACAACAAAATATGGAAAGCTGACCTTTCACTAACAATTGTTGTTTGAAATATAGTTCCTCTTACATGTACTAGTGAAGGATGATATTAACTCAAGATTATGAATAAGCTTAAGATCTTCGTGCTTAGTCCAAGCTTTTTACCTTTTACCTTTTTGGTCAATCTCTATGTAGTGCTGTGACAGTCAAGCTCTCCCACCATAAACGTATATTTTTGGTCAATGTTGCCCAAATGCAAGAACAAGGCGAGACTTAGGCAGTCTTGGTAAATATTCCTGGTCTTGGTCTTGGTAGTGCGCTAGCGGTCTTGGTCTTGATCTTGGTCTTGCAGCAAGTGTTTTGAAATTCTCGCAGTTATGCATTAGCATATTGCTATTTATTAAACGTTACTTTAGATCTTAGACCAACTTAACAGAGTAGGTACATTTAAACTTGAATTAACATAATAGCCATAATAAAGACAAACCAAATTAATAAATGTCTAAACAACTGACACATGGTGGGGTTTAAACTTACGATCTAAGCGATTCGTACCTAGGTTCTAACTAACTGAGCTATCTGTTATCTCCCACGGGAGTCAGGCTGTTTCTTAGTAAACGTTTGCATTTAGTAAGCTTACATGTGCTTAAATATGGTTTAAATCCAAAAATCCCAAATTAATGACATAAATTTGACTGCATTTTAAAGAATATTATCTGAACAAAAGAGTTTTGTTCAGATAGCATTCAACATTAGGTACTGTTATTTTCTTTAAATTCATTGATTTTATTAAGATTTAATACAAAGTAACCATCTAGCTGAGTCATTACTGAACCTATTTCTGTGTTTTCTAATTACTAATTATGCTTTAGAAAATAATCTCTCAGCTGGTACTGAAGTTGCCGTTATTGAAGGAAAATCACGGGCCATCTTCCATAAAGTCGGATATATTCTGTCTCATGCGTCCTCCACCACTCTAAAATGTCTTCCGAGCTGGCGGCTCTGCGTTTACTCAGGTACTCTTCCAAATCGTCAATAACTAAACCTTGACGACAAGATCCAGATGAAGTCGAGGAATATACATACAGTTTTTGAAAGTCTATTACGTTTTCATCTTCATCATATTTACATACTTACTTTATTTCTTGATGATTCTAGAGATTTATTCACTGACTATTGGGTTTTATATTGTTTATAAAGTTTATTAAAAAGTTATTTTATTTAAGTTATTAAAGTTTTTAAAGTTAATTAAAGCTTTATTAAAGTTATTACTTTATTAAAGTTATTAAAGTTTAGTACCCAAACTACTATATTCTACCGACGCTATACTATACTATGAACGACACTCAGTCCTAACTGCAGGAGGCAAGTGTTTCGCAGGCTTAGTCTTGTTCTTGCTTAAATTTTGCACGGTGAGGTTTGGTCATGGTCTTGCTAAAATTATGTGGTCCTTGGTCTTGATCTTGCGAAAACACAGGAACAAGACCAACACTGATTTTGGGCAACACTATTTTTGGTCCTTGAAATATATTGGTTCTTGAAAAGCGAAGTTTGTTTTTGAATCTTTGTCGTCTAACAGAATGTTTTTACACTATTTTATATTAATGACCAAACTTTCATTCAAAATTTCGATCAAAATGTCATTTTTACAAGTTTAAAAAGTCGAAATGACCTAAATTTGTCTTTAAACAAAAATGTCATTCCCATTATGGCTTATCATCAAATATTTTTTAACACTAGTTTGATATATTTTATCCACGGTCTGCATTATAAGATTGTTTTGGAAGGTTTCTAGGTTAGCAAAATATTACATTTGTTTTGGCACAAAGTTGAAACGACATAGCTTCTTTGAATACAGTTTTCTTCCAGTAATAAGTAAAATCGTCATCAAGGTTGATCTCTAAAGATAACGAGTTATTCTCTTTACTAGTCTTTGCTAGTGCATCGGCGGTAAATTACTTACTTATCCATTTAAGAATTTTGTTTTAGCCGTCCAACATTTAGTGCCTTATTTTGTGGCTGTTTCAAGGAATTGACAGTTTAGTTTGATTGGAATCGTTTTTCACACCAGTTGCTAACCTCAGGTTGTGGTGTAACCGTCGAATTGTGGTGTTACTGTCGTATGCTCAGTGTTTAATTTTTCACATGCGAAAAATCATGTCATTTTTTCGCTGTATTAATAACTATCATTCTACCACAATTTTACCATCATTACCCTACTCCAACCTATTCTACTTCCACTTAAACCTTACTACTTTAGAAATATAGATAGTTTGAAAATAGAAAACGAAAAAGACTCTCTCTTTCCTATTGATTATCGACAGCAACAGACGTATTTTCTTTTGCCGAAATGCTGTTGACTATCGCTAGCAACAGACGTATTATCTTTATTGTTGACTGCCGCTAGCAACAGACATTTTCTCTTTCTCTCTTGCTTACATTTACGCAAAAAATACCGCGAATGCTCTTTGAATCGTATACAGACGCAAATGTGCTCTATCTCGTGATTTTAGTGTTAGTAACGCAAACACGTGTTGAGAAACGGGTAAAGATAGCTCTCCCGTACGAAGAAAAACCGCAAGTGAAAGCCTGTAAATACCGCAAGTGTGTGTGCAACAGCGGTATTGGTAAGACTTTTTATAAACTTGATTTGCTGTTATCTGTATAACCCTTTACTACATATCCTAATTTATTTTAAATTAGCCCTATGTAATACAGTCCTCATACACTGAAATTATATTCCAAATCTCACATATGTACACCCTTTTTTGTAAACTCAAAATCCCGTGGACAGCTCACATGTGTAACGAACGTGTAATAGAGACCATGCACAAAAAGCGAGAATTAATCAACGTCATCAAAATAAGACAGGTACAATACTTCGGTCATATAATGAGAGAACCTAAATATCGGTTACTCTGGTTATTCATTTAGGGTAAAATTGAAGGAAAACGCTGGGTCGAAAGAAAACAACTGTCCTGGATACGTAACATTAGACAGTGGACAGGTCGAATGGTCAAGGAATTGTTTCATCTAGCTGCTGACCGAGGAACAGTTCATCAGCTTGTTAATACAACCATAGCCAACGCTTGAATATAAGCATGACACACAAAGAAGAAAGAAGGCGGGTTATCATTAGTCAACCTCATTAATCAACAGCGCTTATTCTATGTGAGTAAACAGAAAATTCAATGTAGAAGTTATTCACACTATTTCAAGCATATTGAATTCAGTTTACAAAGTGTCACTTGGCGTTCAAAACGGCTGCAAAGAAAAAAATTGTGCGTGCTAGCGTTTGCATTGTGTGAGAAATTTTAAAAAACCTAATTAGACATACAAAAACAAGAAAATCTCGTCGTTGGTGGATGAGACCATGAATCTTAAGGCGGAAATATAAGAGTGCGTCGGTTAAATGCTTCCTGGAGTTGGCTCAAGATAACTTGAATGCATATAAAAATCATTTAAGAATGTGCGAAGAAACATTTGAAGTGCTTCTATAGAAAGTTGCACACCGTATTCAGAAAAAAAAATAATTTATTGACGTAGTAACTTTCCCTCACTATGCGAAATCAAAGATATACTAGTATTACTAATCATTAAGCTTACCCATTTCCTCTGCTATAGTTCCAACACGATATTTAGTTCCGTATCTCACAGCTAACGATTTGGCAGCTCTCTTTGCTAGTTTATACTAAAATAAAAAATAAAAGATATCTTCAGTTTTTTTTTATTTTGTTTTCTATGCTAATGCAACAAAACAAACCTTTATGTCTGTAAAGTCAGCATATCCATTTTATGCCGAATTTAGACCAATAATATAATTTATTATTAATTTATTACGAAAAGAAAATATTTATTGCTGCAGCCGAAAAACAGTGGATATGCTAACTATAAAGTAAAGTTAGGATAAGCCGTAGCTATATTTTGTTAAGGAAAAGAAGTACAGGCCACATCTTGGCGGCATATTTTATTTCTAATTAGTTGATGTTTATTACTATATTAGATAATCTCCAAAAGCTACTCCATCATTCTATATCTTAAAACAAACCTCCGAAAAACCGAGATATCAGCCAAAAACGATGAAACTAGAAAAGTGAATTACAAGGAATTAATTGTTCATTTATTGTAGAGCTTTACGCTAAAGAAATGGAAAACATGGAAATCTCCTATGGATAGCAAAGAAAAAATTATCAGAAACCAGATAGATTATATCCTTATCAATAAGGGATACCTTAACTCCATCAAATCGGCAAGGACATATCCAGGAATAGATGTGTCATCAGACCACAATCCAGTAATCGTAAAATTCGAAATCCAGTTGAAGAAAATAAAAAATCAACAAAAGACACATCAATAAGCACTCTGCTAAAACACGAAAAATGGGAAACATTTAAGAACACATTAATGATGCCAATTAAAGATACGCTGAGTAGTCACAAAATCGATGAAGCTAAGACTCCATGGATGACAGATGAGATCCGGCAACTAATGGACAAAAGAAGATCATACAAAAACAAAAATGTAAACGAATACAAAGCAATAAAGACAAGTGGTACAACGACAAATGTTTAGAGGTAGAAGAACTCCAGAGAAATCATGACAGTTTTGAATTGCACAAAAAAATTAAAGAATTAGCAGGTATAAGACGGTCCAACAATAGTAACACCCTGATTGACACGAATGGTAAAATAATATCTGATATCAAAGGCAAACTAAACAGATGTAGCGAATACGTCCAAGAATTGTTTGAGGACGACAGGACACAACCAGATAGCTTGAACGATTGCGAGGAACATGATATAGGTCCAAATATAACTAAGGATGAAATAATACATGCAATAAATCTGTCAAAATCTAATAAAACTGCGGGGCCTGACACAATTCCAACTGAAATAATTAAGTTAATATCAGAAGATCAGATAAATGTATTAGTAGACTTATATAATACTATATATAATACGGGTATTATTCCGAGAGATTGGCTCAAATCAACATTTATTACATTACCAAAAAAACCGAACGCAAGGGAATGTAATGACTACCGTATAATTAGTCTAATGAGTCACACACTAAAAATATTCTTAAAAATTATCCATTTAAGAATTTTCAGAAAAGTGGAACAAGACATCACTGAAACCCAATTTGGATTTAGGAATGCCATGGGTACACGAGAGGCATTATTTGGATTTAACGTCCTCATGCAAAGATATATGGATGTAAACCAACCACTCTATGTTTGTTTTATTGATTACAATAAGGCGTTCGATAAGGTACGACACAAACGTCTTATACAGTTACTTAAAGATAAACACATTGACAAAAAAGACTTAAGCATAATAACTCATCTCTACTTTAACCAAACAGCTAAAGTCAGAGTAGGCAAAGAACTTTCGGAGGAAGTAGAGATAAAAAGAGGCGTAAGGCAAGGTTGCATACTCTCCCCCTTATTGTTCAATCTATATTCGGAAGAAATAATTAAAAAATCACTCGAAAATGTAACAACTGGAATAAAAGTCAACGGCAGACCCATCAACAACATCAGATATGCCGATGATACTATACTTATTGCAGAAAATATACAAGATCTACACTTTTAGATAATGTAGTAAATGCTAGTGAGAAAAGCGGATTAACGCTTAATGCTAATAAAACAAAATTTATGACAATATCCAAAACACAACAACAAGACATTTTAAACATAAGAGGGGTTTCAATAGAAAAAGTAAAAAAATACAGATATCTTGGTACAATTATTAATGAAAATAACGAGTATACAGAAGAAACAAAAATAAGAATTGGACAAGCTAGAGCAACATTTAATAAGATGAGAAAAGTATTATGCAGTAGAGACCTTAGTTTGCAACTCAAAATAAGAATATTACGTTCCTATGTGTTTTCGGTGCTGCTGTATGGGGTGGAGGCCTGGACCTTAACGAAAGAGGTGAGCGATCGACTTGAAGCATTCAAGATGTGGACCTACCGAAGAATATTAAAAATAAGTTGGGTAGACCGAATAACAAATGTTGAGGTCCTCAGAAAGATGACAAAGGAAATGGAAATCATGAATACGATTAAGATAAGAAATATACAATATCTCGGCTATGTTATCAGAGGGTATAAATATGTGTTACTACAAACCATAATGCAGGAAAAACGAAGTATTGGAAGAAGACGCATCTCCTGGCTCAACAATCTGAGAAAGTGGTATAATTGCAGTTCCGTCGACTTGTTCAGAGCTGCAATCTCAAAAGTGAAAATAGCTGTGATGATTACCAACCTCCTTAGAGGAGACGGTACCTAAAGAAGAAGAACGCTGAAGAGACATTATATAGCTGTAACTGTTTTCAAAAATAATGGCTAAAGTTCACGGTAAAGCTAACATAGTCATATCTATATCTCAACAAGAGTAAGAATTATTGATCAACATCATCAAAATAAGAAAGGTCCAATACTTCGGTAATATCGGGTCAAAAGGGTTACAGGTTTTTGAAAAAGCGTAAAATATGCTTTAATCTATGTTAGTTATTATCTAAGTGGTTACATATATTTCTCCACACATACTATAGGGAATGCTAGATACACGTGTATATAAACTCAATCGCTGTAAATACGTTTTTGCCAATTTTAAGGACGCTACTGGCTATTAGATACTTATCAATTTTATGCTTTTTATGTAAAATGATATATTTAGTAATTAAGACCGGTTCATATATAGTTGTTATTTAATATATTGATGTAGTTCAACGCCAACAACGCTTTTTATTGCTTCACCCTTTTCAAAAACACAAAAATTAATGTAGCTTCATACTTAAACTACAACACTCATTGTTTCTCAGAAGATACAGTACTCATTAATTCTCGAAGGATGGTAGATTAATAAAAGGCTTAGAACGATAGTTGCGGTTACCGAGCACTGGCTTAGTTAACGAGCCTTTTTCTATAGAAAAATATATCACAATTGCTAGGTATGTTCATCCAAGTTCAGCTTATGGTGGCACCCTAATTCTTTCTATAAATCACGATTTAAATCACGATTTTTGTCCTATAACAAAATATGACATTCTGTTGAAAGAATCCTTTTTCATTACATAATGACGGTATTAGATTTTTGTTTTGATACTGGGCAGCGACAACCGCTTATACGTATTTCGATTTTTGTCCTATAGCAAAATATGACATTCTGTTGAAAGAATCCTTTTTCATTACATAATGACGGTATTAGATTTTTGTTTTGATACAGGGTATCAAAACAAAAAACCTTTGCGACAACCGCTTATACGTATTTCGACCTCTTTAGGTCTCGTCAGAACGCTATAGCCACTGCTCTGAACCAAAACAAAAATCTCTCCCGTCCTAGACAATAGTTATCAAAATAACTATATACGGACGTAACTACGCCATCTAAAAACAAAAAGAGAAATCGAACGATTTCTACCTAGCGAAACCGAATTCAAATTTTTACCACTGTGTTTCGGTTTCGCTAGGTAGAAATCGTTTGATTTCTCTTTTTGTTTTTAGATGGCGTAGTTACGTCCGTATATAGTTATTTTAATAACTATTGTCTAGGACGAAAGAGATTTTTGTTTTGGTTCAGAGCAGTGGCTATACCGTTCTGACGAGACCTAAAGAGGTCGAAATACGTATAAGCGGTTGTCGCTGCCCTGTATCAAAACAAAAATCTAATACCGTCATTATGTTTTATTACTTACTTCGTTTGGAGTACCAGAAACTGAATTTACTACGAATTTTGACCAGGATGAACGGCATGTGGAATGCAATTTTAGATTCCCTTGCTGAGTAATTTATCCAGCTGTTTGTTTCGCAAATTTTAGGAAACACAGTGGTAAAAATTTGAATTCGGTTTCGCTAGGTAGAAATCGTTTGATTTCTCTTTTTGTTTATAGATGGCGTAGTTACGTCCGTATATAGTTATTTTGATAACTATTGTCTAGGACGGGAGAGATTTTTGTTTTGGTTCAGAGCAGTGGCTATACCGTTCTGACGAGACCTAAAGAGGTCGAAATACGTATAAGCGGTTGTCGCTGCCCTATATCAAAACAAAAATCTAATACCGTCATTATGTTTTATTACTTACTTCGTTTGGAGTACCAGAAACTGAATTCACTACGAATTTTGACCAGGATGAACGGCATGTGGAATGCAATTTTAGATTCCCTTGCTGAGTAATTTATCCAGCTGTTTGTTTCGCAAATTTTAGGAAACACAGTGGTAAAAATTTGAATTCGGTTTCGCTAGGTAGAAATCGTTTGATTTCTCTTTTTGTTTATAGATGGCATAGTTACGTCCGTATATAGTTATTTTGATAACTATTGTCTAGGACGGGAGAGATTTTTGTTTTGGTTCAGAGCAGTGGCTATACCGTTCTGACGAGACCTAAAGAGGTCGAAATACGTATAAGCGGTTGTCGCTGCCCTGTATCAAAACATAAATCTAATACCGTCATTATGTTTTATTACTTACTTCGTTTGGAGTACCAGAAACTGAATTCACTACGAATTTTGACCAGGATGAACGGCATGTGGAATGCAATTTTAGATTCCCTTGCTGAGTAATTTATCCAGCTGTTTGTTTCGCAAATTTTAGGAAACACAGTGGTAAAAATTTGAATTCGGTTTCGCTAGGTAGAAATCGTTTGATTTCTCTTTTTGTTTAAAGATGGCGTAGTTACGTCCGTATATAGTTATTTTGATAACTATTGTCTAGGACGGGAGAGATTTTTGTTTTGGTTCAGAGCAGTGGCTATACCGTTCTGACGAGACCTAAAGAGGTCGAAATACGTATAAGCGGTTGTCGCTGCCCTGTATCAAAACAAAAATCTAATACCGTCATTATGTTTTATTACTTACTTCGTTTGGAGTACCAGAAACTGAATTCACTACATATTTTGACCAGGATGAATGGCACGTGGAATGCAATTTTAGATTCCCTTGCCGAATAATTTATCCAGCTGTTTGTTTCGCAAATTTTAGGAAACACAGTGGTAAAAATATGAATTCGGTTTCGCTAGGTAGAAATCGTTTGATTTCTCTTTTTGCCTTTTTCATTAGTTTATAACAAGAATCTTAATCTATACATTCATTGCATTTGTAGATTACCTGATGCTTCTACGGAACTATTTTTTGAGAACATGTTAAATTTGTTAGACGACCTACCTAATAAAAGCAGAAAGATTCTATGCGGTGACTTGAATATTAATTACGCTGTTGCTTGTGCTGCCCAATTATTCTTGGTCAATATATTCGAATCGTATGGTTTCACAATGCACGTTAATTCTCCTACAAGAATTACTAAAACAACGTCTACCATAATTGATTATATTGTCTCAGATTTTTCAGCCCTTGATGTATGTTCTACAATTATTAATGCAGGACTCTCTGGCCATGAAGCAGTATATACCAAGTTTATCACTCTTAACAAACAATTCTCGAAAACCACGTTTAGGTAGGTTTTTTTTTCGCTCAGATCTTTCGTAAATTCCAAAATTTGTGCTTGACTTCTGGGTGGTACTTTCCCTCTGTTGACTTAGACTATAATTTCAGTGATTTCATAGATAAGCTTGTCTGTATTTTCAATAAAGCATTTTCTTTAATTACAATTAAGTCAAAACATCACAGACCCTGGATTACCAAAGGTATCCGCATATCACGCATATCAAGAAGTTTACTACTAATGTAGAAGAACCTATCTAAAACTTATCAAACCAGCTAAAAAATGAACTATGAGAATCGTCTGGGAAGCTCTAAAAATGTTGCAAGGGAAAGTTTGGTCCATAATAAACGATCTCTGAAATAAAACTAACACAGCTCAAACATTTTCTCTTCCAAACCTTGAAAATCCAAATCAATACTTCGTTAATGTGAGTAAAAATATAACATCAGCTATTTTGCCACAAGATCATATTTTTCATCTCCTTAATTCAAAAAAGGTCTTGAATTAATTCTTTATAGGAACAGTTGATAAATCTGAACTGAGCAATAAGAAGTATCAAAAGCAAATCTTTCTGTAGTACTGATGGACTATCTGTTAAATTGCCCAAATAATGTGTTGGAAATCCTGGTCTCACTAATGTAATATGGTAATATTATGGGAATATATGTTCACATACCAACTAAGTTAACCAACTAATATAAGTTGAAAAAAATATGATCTTACCTTTTGTTAATAAAATACTCCAATAAATATAAAACGTATGTCAGTTACACCAGTATATGCGCGCGGACTCTCAATTCGCATTTGCTTATAATTTGGAAACAAATAAACGTACTAACTTCTCAGTCTAGAGTGGATAACTCTAGACTAACATAAAACAGCCGAGTGGATAAAGACTTACCAAGCGGCTACAGAAAATAGAGGGAGGTATGCCAGAAATTTTGTATTTTAATCAAACAAGGACTGTCAGTCCGCGTGCTTGTAGTGGAAGGTTAAGACAAGATTACGAATATATGTAACAAAGCAACTAAAAGGATATTTTGGATAGGTCTACAGCTCACAATACATAATAGAGTGGTGTGAAAACCAGAGGCAGATTTCCTACACAAGTTACACCCACCACATAGTCTTAATCGTTGACGTTCTTCTAAATCTCAAGATTGACTTTTGATATAAAGAATAAGAAAAATGGAGAAATATCGAAAAAATCAACTTATAAAGCCTCACTAAGACAGGATACCTGTATAAGGTATCAGTAAACTACCCAGTGTAGATACTCCTAAGATAGTACAAATAGAAAACCTAAATAACACATTTATTTTTAATATTGATAGATAAATGATAAATAACAGATCAAAACAGTAAAAAGAAGATATTAATATTTACAATATTTTTTAATTGCACATCCATGAAATCAATGAATTTTTTTTTTTTTTTTTATTGTATAATGGCTTTGGCATAGCCAATTAGCCAGACTATTTGTGGTAGTTACAATTTTTGATTTTATTATCTAAGCCTATTTATAATATAAATTTACAGAAAGTAATATGTTCGTATACACATTCAATTTTTGACATATTTACAATTTTTAATTTGAATACCTAAAACTATTTATAATTTAAATTTACAGGATGTTATGTATTCGTAGATACATTTTAATATCTGCTTATTATTTGAAAAAATAATTGTATTTAAATTGACAGGCAATGAACAATTTAGCCCAATTAGTTTTTCATACATCATGTTGATACTTTGTTTGTACTGTCCACACTCCAATATAAAGTGCTGCAGATCTCCCACTTTACCACAGGAGCAATATGGGTTATCAGTAATACCTATGCTGTGTTTGTATGCAGGAGTGAGTGCGTGGTTTGATCTTATTCTGTTTATTGTTTTTATAAATAACCTATTTGTCTCATATTTGAACCATCTCTCATTGGGTATTAGTGGTTGGCAAGCTCTAAAGTTTATTCCAGTTGTACTTTGGTTGTATAAACGTTGCCATCTTTGTTTGCAGTTGTTTCTACTGATATTATCTATGTCTGCTACTGGAAGAAGTATGTTGTTTATATTATGTTTGGTTAAAGCTGCAGATTTAGCTAATTTGTCCACTTCTTCATTTCCTAATATTCCAGAGTGTCCTTTTACCCAACAAATAATAATCGAGCTACCTGCGGAAATAATATCATAATGTAACTTCTTTATTTCTATCTCAATATGGTTTAGGTTTTTTGTGGTTTTGATAGAAGTGAGTTTGTCCATAACGCTTCTACAATCAGTCAGAATGATATAATTATTCATACCAATAGAGACTATATATTTTAACGCAAGAAATAAAGCTGATAGTTCGGCAGTATATATTGAAGCTTCATTGGTCAATCGACATGATTCTTTGTAATCAGAATTCCAGTGATATATTGCACAACCCGTTTTATTTTGAATTTTGGAGCCGTCAGTAAAAATATATTGAAATGCAGGCCACTTATCTTTAATTATTTTATTGATCATACTTCCTGGAAGATTTGAATCCATATAATATGTTTCTATTACCTTAGAGAAGAGAGTCTTAGGAGGTTGTGTATAATTTGGTGGTATTTTATTTTGATACAATTGTTCTTCAAATATTGTTAGTTTCCTATAACTTTCAACGTATATGGGAGTTTTTTTGTTACGCGAATATTTATGGCTTAAGTCTAATATATTCAAGTTACGAATATTTTTTAAATAGCTGGAGTTTTTTGATATAGCTCTAGCTACAAACTTATCTGTACAAAACTGTCTACGTAGTGTAAGGGGTGGCTCTTTAGCTTCAATTTCAATAATACTAATAGGAGTAGATTTTAAGTAACCAAGACATAGCCTCAAACATTTATTTTTTTGGGTTTCAATTTTATGAAGATGTCCTGTTGACGCAGACCCATATAAATGACAACTATAATCGAAAATTGGTCGAATCATTGAGCGATAAAATAGCAATGCAATATTCGGGTCAGCTCCCCAATTGGTTCTACAAAATGCTCTAAGGATATTCATGGAGTTTTCCGATTTTTTTATAATAGAATGAATTTGATTCTTCCATAACAGTTTACGATCCAAATATGTGCCTAGATATTTTACACAATTTTTGATTGGAAATTCTATTTTTCCTAATTTGAAGTTACCTTGGGGAGTTTGGCGTTTTTTGGAAAAAAAAACAAATTTCAGTCTTTGTAGTTGATATTGATAAGCCTAGAGAATGGTAATAACTTTTTACACAATCTAGTGTAGATTCGAGTTGACGCCTACAAATGTCAAGGGTAGTATGGGAGGTATACAACACAACATCATCTGCAAACTGCAATATATTAGAGTGTGGAGGTACTATCTGTTCTAGATCTATATTATACAATGAAAAAAGAAGTGGACTTAAAATACTACCCTGTGGTATACCTATATTCGTTAGCCTTGGCGCTAAAAGTGTCTCATTTATTTTTAAGTAAGTCCATCTATTCTTGTACAAGGATATAATGAAATCTGAAATTTTAACTGACATTCCGAGATATAACAATTTCTTATGTAGAATATATAAATTTATGTTATCAAATGCAGAGGTTACATCTATAAATGTTGCAGCTGTTGATTCTTGATTTGTGAAATTTACCTGAACAGAGGAAACTAGTGAAGTGAGAGCATCCTGTGTAGACCTTTTTTTGATTTTTGATTAATCTCTCTAGTGTTTTTAGTATACAAGAACTTAAAGATATAGGTCTGTAAGACTCAACGTTGTTATCTGGCTTTCCTGGCTTCTTTATAGGCAATACAATATAGTCCTTCCATGTTTTGGGAATTAAATTCTCATTTTGCCATATATTGTTAAAAATTTGTAATAATAATGATTTGTATTCTGTGGGTAAAAAATATAACATAGAGTATGATATACAGTCCATCCCTGGAGACGAACTATTATTTTGTTTGAGTCCATAATTTAATTCCCACAATTCAAATGGTTTTTCTAGATTGGAATATTCTCTGGAAACGGTGACTGTAACTTCGTTTATTTGATTGGGTACCCAAGGAGGTGAAATTTTCAAGTGGAAATCTTCTATCCGTGTAGCTTCGCAGTTTATCGGGAGTTTATTGGACTGTTTTCGGTTTTTGTAGCGATGTACTTTCTTCCAGACGTCGCTGATTGGACTGTGGGAGTTAAGGCTTTCGCAGTAGTTTATCCAACTTTGTTTTTTTCTATTTTTAAAAATTTTCTTTGCTAATGCATCCAATTTTTTGTATTCAATTAAATTATGAATATTGGGATTTGTTTTATAACGTCTATAGGCTGTTTTACGGTTATTTGCAGCTGTTTCGCAGTTATTATCCCACCATGGTTTTGGAATCTTTTTTGTAGGATATATTTTATTTTTTGATACTTTTGGAATAGCAATGGATGCGCATCTATTTATTTCATTGACTAATTCTTCATAAGTTTGAGGAAGTATTTCTGAAGAAAAGTTGGATGAATACAGATTCCAATTTGCTTTATTTAGATTCCATCTTTTTTGTGTATTGTTACCAGGTGGTGTTGCTTGTTTGGAATTTTCTAAAGAGATGGTCAAGGGTAGATGGTCAGAACCATGTGGATCTTGAATAACAGACCAAGTTAATTTAGATATAATGTCCTGGGTGCAGATTATTATGTCGATTGCTGATGGACTGGAACTCAGTGCAAGAGTTGGAGAACCATCATTTAAGTATAATAGATTACATTGTTCTATCGCCTCTAATAAAACTTTACAGTGAGTATCATTAGTTTCGCATCCCCATGCCATATTGTGAGCGTTGAAGTCCCCTCCAATGATGAATGGCGGAGGAATGTGTTGAAAAAAATGGATCCATTCTTCAACTGTTACTCTAATACTTGGTTCTTTGTATATGGATATTATATGTATAGGTTTATTGATACAAGAAAGTCTAACAGCCATGCATGTGTAAGTAAAATTATAGTTATCTAATAAATTTATTTCTTCTGCAATTATTTTATCTTTTATTAAAATTGCTGTACCTCCATAGCCATCTGGGCGATCAGATCTAAAGCAATTATAACCAGCGAAGTTATAGAATTTTCCTGGTTTAAACCATGTTTCTGATAACATGGCCACATACACATTTTTTTGAATAAGTAAGGCTTCTAAATTTGGTTTATTAGAAACTGCTGAGCGGCAGTTCCATTGTAAAAAATTTATAGGACTAGTTATGTCTGAGAAGATGACGTTTGTCCATGTAAGTCTTCTTGCAAGATCGATGCCGTACTTAAGTATTTATTAATTTGTTGTATAATCTCTGTTTTTGATGCGTCTAAATTTTCAGTGAGTTTTAATGAACTAATTATATTAAGAACCAATTCTAAAATTACATTATTTAAATCTAATGATACTCCCTGTGTCTGCAAATTTGTTGTATTTCTATTCTCTGTATATTTAGAGGTATTATAAATACCACCTTTTTGTCTAGGGATATTTATTGGGGAAATTATTTCTTTTCTAGCTGATTGCAAAGGATCGGGAGTACTTGGACGTTGTCGTTTTAAATTTGATTTTTCTGGACTACTGCTGGTATAAAACATTTGTGAAGAGAACTTTTTTGCGAACGAACCAGTTTGATTTGGAGTTACTTGATAAGACTGATCATTGGTATTAGAGTTGGTTGTCAAAGAAGAACTATTATGTTTGGCGGCGATATTGGCATATGATTTTTTCGGTATTTGTTTACAGGCATCAAAGAAGTTTAAATTTAATGATGACATTGTATTCTTGATTTGTTTTTGCCTAGAGAACTCAGTGCATGCACTTAGGTGTGTCGTAAAATGATTACCTTGACAACTGAAACAGGTAGGAGTATATATATTTACTGTACAATCTTTTGTGTTATGAAAATCATGACATTTATTGCACCTGGGACGTGCTTTGCATTGAGATCCAAGATGTCCAAAACGAAGGCAAGAGAAACATAATAAAACTTTTTGAACATATGGTTCGACTTCTTTAATTACTTTATTAATTATGATATATTTTGGAAGAGTTTGTGCTTTAAAATTTACAATACATGATTTGGTTGGAACCTTGTCTATTACTGTTTTATCTTCGATATGTTTTTCTACCTTTTTATTTATTCTTCTAACTGAAGCTACTTCAAACTTACAGTACATATCGTATTGTTTAATTTTATTTTTGATGTATTCCTCAGAAAATTCAGTATCTATATCTCTAATTATACCCTGTCTATGTAGTATAAACTTCGGAACGTAAACATCAAAATTGTTGTTTGTAAATAATGAGCAAGTTTTTTGATTGATTAAAAAATTGGACGATTGATAGTCTTTAAATTTAATTCTAATTCTATTCTTGCCGATTGAATCAATACTAGTAATTTTGTTATCTAAATTTGGAAAATTTGATAGTATAATATCACCGATTTTGATGGCATTTATCTTACCTTTAAAATCAGGAGTATTATTTTCTATATATACATGAAAAGGACCTGTATCACTGCTCTGATATAGAAATTGTTCTCTTACGTTTTCTGTAGAATTATTAGAAGTTTTACTACTTACAGTTTCTCCGTTGTTTTTTGAGTTACCGTCCCAGGTGTTGTTTATATTGGATTTTATTTTTTCTATATTAACATCTTCCTCCATCCGGCTAATATCTGGAGGTTTGTCTGGTGGTCTCCCCGCATAATCCATATCAACGTTTTAATAACTTAACACTTTAACACTTTGAATCTATCTTACACTTATTAACACTTATCGTATCCAAACAGTAACCCCCAACGGGGGTAAAATAAATTCAAATACACTGAACTTTTATATTTTTCTTAGTCACAAATTGTTTTACAAAAAACTTTTCACTTTATATAGAGATAACGTTAATGAGCTTCGAACGACAAAACAACTTCCTCGTACAAAGGCCACAACTGGAATGAATGAAATTTAAAATACAAATTGTACCAGATAGATAAGATATGACGCTACATATTTAAAAAACTATGTAATTTTTAAAATTTTATATTTACCATAAAATTAAATAGTAAAATATTTATGAAATATACTTACAGCTCCATCGTAGTTATCCAAATGATCCCTAGTATGACCGTAAGGTAATAGAATATATTGTCCATATGAATGAAATGATATATAAAGTAGTATTTTATTTGCCACTTTGCTCATATATTCAGATAAACTTTTAGTTTCAATCTCAGAGAAAGCATAAGGTCCAGCATATAAACGGTCACACGGATTGTTACTTGCTCCCAACTCATTCCATTTGTATCCCCAGTTACGGTTGGCATCGGTACCTTTACAGCCTGTACCATAATCACTACGCGTTTTTCTCCACAAACGATCCTATAAATAAAAGGAGTTAGGTATTAAAAGAATATATATCTGTACATTTGTACAAATATAAAAAGCAGTCTTTAAACTTATTATTGAAGGATATTTTAAACGTCATAGCATTTAATCATTCTGTAGCGGAGATTTAAAGAAAGATTTCGGTTACATAGTAGCGACTTAAATTTAACAAAACTTTCATTATTTGTTATTCAAAATGTTTATAAGTACATTAGTTTTGTTTATTAAATACCTCAGTGTGTGAATACACAAATCCGTCTGGGTTTATAGCGGGAAAGATGTACCAATCGTAACTCTCGGCCATAGCTGTAATGGCAGGTTCTTTGCTGTGCAATATTTCATTTAGAATGAATGTTGTAGTGGAACCAGAAATCCTTAAAATAAATAATACATCTAAGAATAATAATATATTTAGTAATTTGAATGTATCAACAATGCTTTATATATAATTGTAGAGTTCCACATCAAGTTTATTAATTACACAATTCTTGTTAATTTTTATATATTTTACTTACAAAAGACGAGTATAACCTCAAAACCTATCAATGGCTGATATTATATATATATATATATATATATATATATATATATATATATATATATATATATATATATATATATATATATATGTGTGTGTATATATCTCATTTCATTGTGTGACATGGGACTGTGACATAAGGAAAGAAGCCGGTACAACATGAAGAACTACTATGTAAGGGAAGTTGCAACGCGTCTATGGTCTTCTGGTAAGCGTCTACAAACCCATGATATTTTTCCAAGGTTGAAACGTGTTTTTGCCGAAAACAAAAGTAAACAAAGCGTTGATAACAGAGAATATTTATTTTGGACATTCGTGTTCGAGAATTTTCTCTGTGTACTATGTCTGCTTTTTAATAAGGAAGTGCTTCTTACAAAAAAAAATTAGTAATTTACCGTCAAAACAAGCAGCCCAAATCGTAGCTTTAGTTGGAGATAGACCATCTCAGCAATATGTTTCTTATATTATGGGAATCTACCAATTCAGCGTTTCAAGACCTATGAGAAAGTATAGGGACACTGGAGGTTACACAAGAACAGCAGTTCCAGGACGTCCCAAATGCACAAACCCCACAAATGTCTGTTATTTACGTCTGTAAACTTTGCGTACACGTTATGTTACAGCTAGCCAACTGCAAAATGATATTTTTACAGTCTGTAATCTTCCAATCAGTGTCAATTCGGTTAGAAACAAATTAAGAGAATTTAGAATTAGAGCCAGAATGCCTGCTATTGCTCTGCTGGTAACGAGGGCACACCGTTTGACACGTTTAAGGTTCACACGAGAACATGTCGATTGGAATATCGATTATAATATAAAGAGGCATCTACTTTACAGGTCACACAGAATTATCAGTGTTTCGTAATAGGCCCGACATCTGATTGATATATAACACAGGTTCTTAAAGAAAATGTCATGTCTTTCGTTCCAAATATAGGAGATAATTTCGTTCTTATACAAGACAACTCTCGCCCGCACGTTGCTAGAATAACAATGCAATATTTTCAAGAGGTTGGTATTTAAGTTCTCGATTGGCCAGCAGTCAGCTCAGACCTAAACCCAATTGAGCATGTTTGGGACTACCTAAAAAGATGCGTAAGAGCCCGTATCGTCGCTCCAGTTAGCCTTAATGAACTGGGAAATGCTTTATCAAAAGAATGGGAAAATTATGATTTAGAATACATACGGTCTCCGATAAGAAGCCTTCCACAGATGATGAAGGACATCATTAGATCTAAAGGTGCTAATACCAGATACTAAAATGTTTAATTTATCCTTGAAATTTTTTCTTTCATTTTTTATTTGTATTTTTCATTTTTGTTGAATAATTGTTATTTTAAAGTATTTTGACATCCTCTCTGAGGTCTTCTTCAGGACTTCCGAGGTCTCAGTCTCCCGACACTATTCCCTACAATAATCAATATTCACTTCACTACTACCGGTTCATTTATACGGTCGATGGAGACGTGGCTTGGATCGTAGGGGCTAAGGGCTTTAGGATTGGCACGGGGATTGGTGCGAAAATTTCCGACAGTGGGATTTTGATTCGAGGATGGAGGGGCCGATATTTTCTTTATGAGAGGTCTTCATGTAGAAGGTAACCGTATGCCGTCATCTTTTTTATTGAGACAATTTGGCCTTTCTTTAATTTCTATGGCTTTTCGGACAATTCCTGGTTTATAGCTGTCTTTATTGTTGAGCAAAAAAAATAAAACTTCTAGGCAAACAAAGATTTTCTTCTAAAATGTATAGTGCACATGAATTACATCAAAAGAATATACCATAAATAACTTTTTGTTAATACTTAAAAAAAATATATAAAAAGATTTTTTTAATTCAATTTAGAAACTGCTTGTTTCATATTTTCATTATTAGAGCAATTTTATTTCATACTTCTTATGCTGTTCAGTGGACCATTGGCTGTCGAGTATCTAGCCATAATCCAAAACAGTCGCAAATTTTGTGAAGTATAGTTTAGATCTTGTTTTTAAACTTACCATTCTCTTGCATGTATTAGCGAATCAAGCCAAACGCTTCGTCGTCCTTTTTGTTTTCCAAAACTTACTTTTACGCCCAAAATGTCTCTTTTTTCGAAGGATATTCCTCCTTTAATTAAAGTAACTTTGCCTGGATGGTCTTTCGCTAATTTTTTCAACCAGTTGTTTATCTAATAACACAAAATATATTTAGATTAGATACTGGTTTAATAAAAAATAAAAATTTTTACTACTGGTAGAAATTGTTAGAATAAGACGCAGCAAAATCGTTTTAATTTTTAACAATAAACTTTAAAAAGAACTGATCATCAAGTTTCTTCAAAGAAGCATAACTAATCTGACTTGGCACTGGTAAATTTAAAGTCCAACCTAATTCAACTTTATTGAAAAGTCGTCAAAACAATGGTTTCTTTTAAACCAATTGGTATGGAGTTGTAAGATGAGCTTAAAAAAAGAAGAAGAGTGAAATTACGTGCATTTAGGAGAAGGAAAAAGCTCAAACTGCAAAAGAACTAAGTGACGGATATGATTTGGGGTGTGTTGGTGGTAATTGAACTACAAAAATTAGGAAAAGTTTAATGTTTTGTATGTAGCTCTTTAAGTTGGACTGGATGGGAAAGCAAGAAAAGGAGATTATCAGATAAACTAACTCATACTTCATTTAAGGAAAGAGTCATAACATAAATATATTTTAATACACTTTAAATTTTAATACACAGATGGCGGGTAGATACACTTTTCGATCACGGTAAAGTTAGGTCTACTTCAGCGTCGCGACCCTATCTACCTGAGTCGTTGTTTACTCTCGCTTCCTTTAATCGAGAGGATACCACGTCTTTACCTATCATCCTTGTCGATGACATCAAACTTCCTAATGTATCCTAACGTCTTTTCATTAACCCGCACAGGCCAGCGTAGGAGAGGAATGGCCAAAAATCCCCGCAAAATAATAAACGAACAAAATGCAAGGCCCTCAGTCTCCAGCAGTCTAATGAAACCAGGCTATGGTAGCAGTTCGGAGGTAAAGGGACAGCAAATGCTGAGAATTCCTGAAGTCAACCAGGCTACCTTTACAAACAACAACGGTAAAGGATGTGGTTAATGCTAACATATAACAATTGAACATTGATGGAGGACAAAAAACTCGTGGAACTTGAAAACGAGCTGAAGCATATAAACTGGGATATACTTTCCTGACTTTCGTCAAGAAACCTATTATTGTATTATAGAGGAGAGTCTTCTAGCGGTAGCGTCGTATTTTTGTTAAATGAAAAAGGCACAAAGAATATACTCACAATTAAAAGCATAGGTGATAGCTTTATATATCTCATCTACAAAATAAATAAAAAAATTCAATTAAAACTGATCCAGGTATACACACTTACTAGTGCCCATTTAGACGAAGAAGTTTAATGGTTTTACGGTGACGTTAACACTGCGATACAAGAGGTGAACACCAAATATACTCTACTGATGGGAGAGCTAAACGCCAAAAGGCCACAAGCAGGATGATTCGGAGTTTGTACTTTGACCTCACGAATATGGCGATAGAAACGAAAGAAGTCAAACTCTTGTCAATATATATATACATATATATGTATATATATATATATATATATATATATATATATATATATATGTATATATATATATATATATATATATATATATGTATATATATCTGTATGCCGGAGGTAAAGGGCACTATGTCACAAATTTGTAATTTTACAGGAGAAGCGTTTTAAGTTTATTTTTGTGTTTGTTTATTTACAGGATGTAAGTTAATACACATTATGTCACAAACCCTTGTCTAATTTATTCTTCAGATTATTAATTTTCAAAATTGTATTATTTAAAACACATACTGTGATAATAAACTTGATTTATTTTTAATAAAAAAAATTAAAACACAATGTAGTGGACATAGTGCTGTTTACCTCTTCAAGATCTTTTGGGTCATAGTACTAGATGTATACTAAAAACGCATTACACAATGTTAAACTTTAATTTGTTTCTCCTTCATGACAAACATTACAGGTTAAAGTGTAAAACTTAATATTTGTTTACATTTAACGACCGGGATACTGTTAGAATACTAAAAGAAACATAATGTATATCCCTCGTGCATCAAAAACTTCCTCTTCATTATCTTCTGGGTATCACTAGCGTTGTTAGATGTAGGTAAATTTTTATTTGATGACATACATATGGTAAATATGGTAGCAGTGACATCAAGTCATCGAACGTTTGGCGAGAAATCGGTAATAAGTCATTACTGATAGGCAGTAGAACTTCTGGACATGTAATTTTTTCACTTCTTCGAAATCGTATCATATCGAAGTTCTTTGAAATTATTACCATCAAAAGAAGTTTTAAAAAACAACTTTCCTATAGCCACTCGACGAACTTGAAGATGAACACAGGCAGACATTAATACACGTTGTTTCTCAGTGTCAAGTTTTCTTAAGACACAAGGAGCTTCTTTTCCGACAGATAATGAGTTGAATTGCTTGAAGTCCTCACATTCCATATTGTGTACAGTATATTTAAAAGATGTTTGGCGTACAAGTTGTTGCCAATCCCAAGGAGTCAGTATTGTGATGTTTGGCACTCTTTTCCTTTTCCTTTCAATGTGACCATGAACAGTGTCTGATTCCATATGAGTATGGCCCTTTAACAAAAACTTGTGATCTATTTGCTGAATTTGTGGGAAGGTCTTCAAAATCCAGAAATATGCCATTACAATAAACGTATTTTTATTTTGACCATAACAGTTGTCCGTCCATATGGTTATTTGTTGAATAATAGAGTCAGGTATTACCCTATTTGCCCATTTTAATAAACATGAAGCCATTTCTTTTCCACCATAAGCTGCTTTACTTTCATCCCACATCATGCAGTGTACTGAAGAGTCGAAGGAATCATAAATGGTAAAATTAAATGTTCACAATTTTCTCTTATAAAAACTGATGCTGTTTGTGATCAGAGGTGTACTTCTGGAGATCACAAGTAAAAACTTAATATCTTGGATTATCTATACAAAGTTTAATATCTCGATTTTTTAAATCATATCTCTTCTTTGACTCTGCAAGATGCGCCTCTTTAATAACTGTTATATTATTTCTTTGCTCTAGATTTAGTTCATTCGTGAGCTTAGGACTAAATGAATCACAAACGTCACAAGTGTCTGTAGCAGGAAATTTAAAGGAAATATTAAATTGTTTATTAAACACATCAGAATACAACCAGTGTTTAGCAATCAATTTTGAATCAACATTATTTTCAGCACAATAGGTTGTATAAAGGCTGTACATATTCTTGATATTTAATTCTGATCCTAAATATTTTTCGGCGGTTTTTTTCTCTGGTATAATGGCTCTCATAGGTAGGGAATGATAAAATATGTTTCTTAATATTTTCAATAATTTCAGGTAACGTTTTATTGCTAGGAGGGTGCTTCCCTCTTAGGTCTGGTTGTACCAGACCTCCTTGTTCTGTCTTTCGTAAAACGTTTACAATCACTTTATGTTAAAATATTTTACACTATTCTACATAGTCCGTAAATGCATACAATATTTATTAATGGAAACTAAGATTCCACAGGACTTTAACTTTAGTATATTTTTTCTTGAATTTACAAACTTTATCTTAAGTTTACTCAAACATTTGTCTTTAAAAAAAAAAAAGAGGTTAGTCTTTGTATGTGGGTATATTTTATTTTATAAAAACCCTTAAAAGGGCAACATTACAAGCACGAACGTTTTCGGAACAACTGTTCCATCATCAGGTTAAAATGCCTAAAATAAGTATAAACCATTTAGTTACAACAAACGTGGTTTAAAATTTTGACTAAGGTTAAAAAACAATAAAATGGTTATACTTACAGGTTAACATGCCTGAGCCACCAAAATATTTGGGTAAAAACCCTTTAAATTGAAAAATGTTACTGAAGAATGTACATGATGTTTATAATATTATATGATGTTTAATATTTTAATTAGATTTTACTTCAGGTAACATACACCCATGCTTAAGTGAGTTCCAGTGTCCGGAGAGTAAACCTCTTCAAACGGACTACGGTTGGCAACTGATTGATGAAATACTCATGAGCGGTGTCAGAAACAAAATGTCAATGAACCATGAAACAGTGTTAGTTAAACATTATATTACTACAGCCAAAAGATTAAAAAACTTTGATGATGTTAAAATGATAACAGTAATCCAGGTGTTGGAATTTAAAAATTTTTCTCTATAATTATTTAATATTGGATGTAAAAGATGTAAATTACTGGTGTTGTTGAAGGTCATGTTTAAGAAGATGACGTATGTATTAGGCAGCTTATTTTACTCTGTAACGTATGGAGTGTGGTCTAAAAGGTGTAATTTGTGAAGAATTAGCTGAAATATATGGAAATGTCCTTTTATGTTGCTAACATCTAGGACAAGGAAGAATAATTAGTATATATTTGTAGCTAATGTAAGACTTTTTTAAGTAGATGAAATTGTATTAATACTGCTAGTATCGTAAAAATTTTTTTAATATAAGTGAGTCCAATAGTTTGAGAAAAATGATTGAAAATCTTCCGGCTGAAGGAATTAAAGTTATAATTTATGTGATTAAATTTAAAAAAAAAAAAAAAAAAAAAAAATTTTTATGGAAAGACTGAGATCCTCAGAGACCTGGCAGGAATAACAGTAAATGGAATGACTAAAGAATAAAGGGGAGTGGGTTAAAGGGAAATGAATGAGTTAATCAACAAAATTAGAGATGATAGAGGTCCTTCATGCTTAAAGCATCTAGCACCCTGAACAAAATATATTTTGGTTGTGTTAAAAACTGATACATAAAAGTTTGAAATTTTATTTGTGAGTATGGTGTACTAAGTTGTTGACTAAGAGAGGGGGGAGCAATGGTTGATTAAAGGTTTAGGTAAAGTGGGAGAAAGTGAATTCTGATGAATTGCTGGATTGTGTTTAAATGTTTACTGAGTTTGGAACTAATGGGTGGATGGTAGATATATGAAAAGACAGAGAACTAGCAAAAGAAAAAAGAATGGACAGGAATATAGTGCAAACGTGAAGATTGTAAAATAATGAAATAGTGAGGTATAAAAGATATGATGTTAACAATAGGGGGCTGAAAAAATTCTTTTGGAGGGAGTGTTGTGACAGTAGTGTAGAGAGAATGGTTGTTTTTAAAAAACAATAATTGTTGAGAAGGATTAAGGTGTTGACATTTATAGAGGAAAGACAGATGAAGAAGATGGGGTAAATTTGAGAAGTGTGGGTTATGAAAAGAGTTGTCGGTGTAAGGGTTGAAAGTCACGGTTGAAAGATACATGGCGATTAACGCAGTTGGGGCTTCTTTGCTTTTCCTTGACTATTTCCAAGTCTTCATATAGATCTAATTTTAGAAAATTTTTTTGGGGTATATTATGTAACAAAGAGACGTCTTCTGGTATGTTGAGGGTATGTTTATGTTGTGCAAGATGTTGTGAGAAGGTGGAAGTGTTCTCTTTTTTAGTGTGTTCTTGGGAACGGGAAGTTAGTGATCTACAGGTTCTACCTATATATGTAGCATCACAATCAGAGCACTGTAATTTGTAAACACCACTACGATCCATGTAGTTGATGCAATCTTTTGAATTGGTTAAACATTGTCCTAGATTGTTCAGGACTTTAAAAGAAATGTGGGTATTCTCAACAGATCTTTTTAGAATATATCTGATATCTCCAGAAAGACGTTCTTGAAGGTAAGGTAAGGAAGCATAATGAGGTTTAATGGTCAAGTCTCTGGGGAACGCAGCCTCTCTCAAAAGTTTGAGTTGTCTTTTATTAATAAGTTTGTTAATGAGGTTGGGGTCATACCCATTGTTGGATGCTATTTGTTTTAGAATATTGAGTTCTGTTTGGTAGTTAGATTGTGATAGTGGGATTGTTTCTAGGCGGTGAATATAACTATGGAAGGCTGCATATTTATGTGACATTGGGTGGTTGGAAGATAAAGGTATGATATGATCGGTTTGTGTAGGTTTCCTATAGATACTGAAATCGAAATGGTCGTTTAATCTGGTAATAGTAAGGTCGAGGAAATTAATTGATTGAGACGACTCTAGTTCCATGGTGAACTTTATATTTGGGTGGATTTGATTTATTTTGGAGAGTAATAGATCAGCTGAATTCGAGTTACCTGATATGAAGACTAAACAGTCATCAACATATCGAAACCAATGGAGAATTTCAGGATTTTTCATAATGTGTGTGGATTCTAAGTGATCCATAAATATATCAGCTAGGAGAGGGGAAAGGCAACTACCCATGGCTAAGCCATCAGGTTGTCTGTAAAATTTACTATTGAAAACAAAAAAGTCTTGAGCTAGACAAGTTTGTAATAATTGAATAATTGAGTTAGTGGTAGACATAGTGATAGAATTTGCTCGTAGAAGAGAGTGGACCAGATTAATAGTTTCTTGTTTGGGGACTGAAGTAAACAAATTGCTGACATCAAATGAAAGCATTGTGATGTTGGGATGAAGATTTATTTGTTGGAGATTGTTGACTAGATGAATTGTATTTTTGACAGAAAAGCGAGGGGTGAAGTTCGTCATATTGTTAATGAGATTCAATATGAATTTTGACAGGATAGAAACTGGAGTGTTTATAAAACTAACAACAGGACGAATGGGAATTCCCTCTTTGTGTATCTTAGGTAAACCATACAATCTGGGTGTTAATGGGTTGCTAGGTATTTTATAATATGGAGCATCATGTTCTGACAAAAATTCTGTGAAAAGTTTATTGGTAGCTTTGATTTTATTAATGAACTTTTTTGTTGGATCTTCGGGGAGTGGAGTGAAATTGTTATCTGAAAGAAATGTAGTGACCTTGTCGTTATATAACTTCTGATCAAGAATGACTAGACAATTGCCTTTGTCTGCTTTACTAATGATTAAATTATGGGATTTGATTTTGTTTTGAATAGACTTGAGGATATGGAGTTGGTCTTTCTGTTTTTTGTATGAAAATTGTGGAAAAGGAACGTTGAATGAGTAATTTTGAGAAGTAGAAGGTAGGTTGATGGATGATGAGTTGTGGGATGTGTTAGATGTAGTGTTGGTAGTAGAGATATTGAAAGAAGTAGAAGTTGATGGGAAATTTTTGTTTTTGAATTTGAAGATGGTTTTGTAGCAGGAGTTTCTAATTGAAGTTTTTTGGTTTAGAGGGACTGAGAGATTCTGTATGATAACATCTAGCTCAATGGAGAGACTCTGAAGGTCCTTTTCAGAAACCTTCCTCGGAATTGAGTATTTGAGACCTAGATTCAATAAGTCAAGTTCATTTTTATCAAAAGTTACGGAGGATAGATTTTTGAGCCTAGGGTGAAATTGAAAATTAGAAAATTTAGTTTTGTTCTTGTTACTGTTATTATTTTGTGAATTAGATGCATTATTAATGAGTTTATTGAGTTTAGATTTAAGTTTACTGAATTTAATAGAGGTTACACTGTCCATTTTGTCCTGAACATCATTCAAGAGGTTACTTAAGTTATCAAAACCTATGGATTCAAGTAAAAAGTCATATGTTACCTTAAGTTTATAACAATTTCACTCCACTCCCCGAAGATCCAACAAAAAAGTTCATTAATAAAATCAAAGCTACCAATAAACTTTTCACAGAATTTTTGTCAGAACATGATGCTCCATATTATAAAATACCTAGCAACCCATTAACACCCAGATTGTATGGTTTACCTAAGATACACAAAGAGGGAATTCCCATTCGTCCTGTTGTTAGTTTTATAAACACTCCAGTTTCTATCCTGTCAAAATTCATATTGAATCTCATTAACAATATGACGAACTTCACCCCTCGCTTTTCTGTCAAAAATACAATTCATCTAGTCAACAATCTCCAACAAATAAATCTTCATCCCAACATCACAATGCTTTCATTTGATGTCAGCAATTTGTTTACTTCAGTCCCCAAACAAGAAACTATTAATCTGGTCCACTCTCTTCTACGAGCAAATTCTATCACTATGTCTACCACTAACTCAATTATTCAATTATTACAAACTTGTCTAGCTCAAGACTTTTTTGTTTTCAATAGTAAATTTTACAGACAACCTGATGGCTTAGCCATGGGTAGTTGCCTTTCCCCTCTCCTAGCTGATATATTTATGGATCACTTAGAATCCACACACATTATGAAAAATCCTGAAATTCTCCATTGGTTTCGATATGTTGATGACTGTTTAGTCTTCATATCAGGTAACTCGAATTCAGCTGATCTATTACTCTCCAAAATAAATCAAATCCACCCAAATATAAAGTTCACCATGGAACTAGAGTCGTCTCAATCAATTAATTTCCTCGACCTTACTATTACCAGATTAAACGACCATTTCGATTTCAGTATCTATAGGAAACCTACACAAACCGATCATATCATACCTTTATCTTCCAACCACCCAATGTCACATAAATATGCAGCCTTCCATAGTTATATTCACCGCCTAGAAACAATCCCACTATCACAATCTAACTACCAAACAGAAC
Organism: Diabrotica undecimpunctata; assembly: GCF_040954645.1. Lineage (NCBI taxonomy): Eukaryota > Metazoa > Arthropoda > Insecta > Coleoptera > Chrysomelidae > Diabrotica > Diabrotica undecimpunctata. Next base: position 121,437,373 of record NC_092809.1, on the reverse strand, counting down.
TCAATATTCTAAAACAAATAGCATCCAACAATGGGTATGACCCCAACCTCATTAACAAACTTATTAATAAAAGACAACTCAAACTTTTGAGAGAGGCTGCGTTCCCCAGAGACTTGACCATTAAACCTCATTATGCTTCCTTACCTTACCTTCAAGAACGTCTTTCTGGAGATATCAGATATATTCTAAAAAGATCTGTTGAGAATACCCACATTTCTTTTAAAGTCCTGAACAATCTAGGACAATGTTTAACCAATTCAAAAGATTGCATCAACTACATGGATCGTAGTGGTGTTTACAAATTACAGTGCTCTGATTGTGATGCTACATATATAGGTAGAACCTGTAGATCACTAACTTCCCGTTCCCAAGAACACACTAAAAAAGAGAACACTTCCACCTTCTCACAACATCTTGCACAACATAAACATACCCTCAACATACCAGAAGACGTCTCTTTGTTACATAATATACCCCAAAAAAATTTTCTAAAATTAGATCTATATGAAGACTTGGAAATAGTCAAGGAAAAGCAAAGAAGCCCCAACTGCGTTAATCGCCATGTATCTTTCAACCGTGACTTTCAACCCTTACACCGACAACTCTTTTCATAACCCACACTTCTCAAATTTACCCCATCTTCTTCATCTGTCTTTCCTCTATAAATGTCAACACCTTAATCCTTCTCAACAATTATTGTTTTTTAAAAACAACCATTCTCTCTACACTACTGTCACAACACTCCCTCCAAAAGAATTTTTTCAGCCCCCTATTGTTAACATCATATCTTTTATACCTCACTATTTCATTATTTTACAATCTTCACGTTTGCACTATATTCCTGTCCATTCTTTTTTCTTTTGCTAGTTCTCTGTCTTTTCATATATCTACCATCCACCCATTAGTTCCAAACTCAGTAAACATTTAAACACAATCCAGCAATTCATCAGAATTCACTTTCTCCCACTTTACCTAAACCTTTAATCAACCATTGCTCCCCCCTCTCTTAGTCAACAACTTAGTACACCATACTCACAAATAAAATTTCAAACTTTTATGTATCAGTTTTTAACACAACCAAAATATATTTTGTTCAGGGTGCTAGATGCTTTAAGCATGAAGGACCTCTATCATCTCTAATTTTGTTGATTAACTCATTCATTTCCCTTTAACCCACTCCCCTTTATTCTTTAGTCATTCCATTTACTGTTATTCCTGCCAGGTCTCTGAGGATCTCAGTCTTTCCATAAAAATTTTTTTTTTTTTTTTTAAATTTAATCACATAAATTATAACTTTAATTCCTTCAGCCGGAAGATTTTCAATCATTTTTCTCAAACTATTGGACTCACTTATATTAAAAAAAATTTTTACGATACTAGCAGTATTAATACAATTTCATCTACTTAAAAAAGTCTTACATTAGCTACAAATATATACTAATTATTCTTCCTTGTCCTAGATGTTAGCAACATAAAAGGACATTTCCATATATTTCAGCTAATTCTTCACAAATTACACCTTTTAGACCACACTCCATACGTTACAGAGTAAAATAAGCTGCCTAATACATACGTCATCTTCTTAAACATGACCTTCAACAACACCAGTAATTTACATCTTTTACATCCAATATTAAATAATTATAGAGAAAAATTTTTAAATTCCAACACCTGGATTACTGTTATCATTTTAACATCATCAAAGTTTTTTAATCTTTTGGCTGTAGTAATATAATGTTTAACTAACACTGTTTCATGGTTCATTGACATTTTGTTTCTGACACCGCTCATGAGTATTTCATCAATCAGTTGCCAACCGTAGTCCGTTTGAAGAGGTTTACTCTCCGGACACTGGAACTCACTTAAGCATGGGTGTATGTTACCTGAAGTAAAATCTAATTAAAATATTAAACATCATATAATATTATAAACATCATGTACATTCTTCAGTAACATTTTTCAATTTAAAGGGTTTTTACCCAAATATTTTGGTGGCTCAGGCATGTTAACCTGTAAGTATAACCATTTTATTGTTTTTTAACCTTAGTCAAAATTTTAAACCACGTTTGTTGTAACTAAATGGTTTATACTTATTTTAGGCATTTTAACCTGATGATGGAACAGTTGTTCCGAAAACGTTCGTGCTTGTAATGTTGCCCTTTTAAGGGTTTTTATAAAATAAAATATACCCACATACAAAGACTAACCTCTTTTGTTATACGTGGTATACAGCCAGCTACAGGAATTATTTTCCTTGTGGATTTGTCTTTAGACTAATAAAATGTCTATTTTGTTTAGCTCGAAACATAACCTCTAAAATATACCTAATGATATTATCTTAACTGTATTATTTTCATTTTGTTGTCTTAAAGCTAAATTCAATACTTTGGCAACACGTGAATGCTTTTCGCCACCATAATCAGTTGTATTCACTTATTATAATAATATAACTAAACACACATATAACTAAACAAAATCTGAAAATGTAAACAATCAATTACTAGTCTACAATATGTGGTTCAAGGCACTGTGTCTAGATGATACTGCAATGTTAGCAATGTACACAGAGGTATAGGGTTTCATGTCCACATGGTGCCCTCTGCCTCTAAACAAAATGTGACATGATACTTTTTTTAAAGTGCTTATCTTCGTTATTTTATAACTTAGGACATAGTGCTTTATACCTCTGTGTGGAGAATTAAAAGTTCATTAAAACTGCAGTATAATCCCAATATTGACAAAAATGGACATAGTGCCCTTTACCTCCGGCATACAGATATATATATATATATATATATATATATATATATATATATATATATATATATATATATATATATATATATATATATAAAAGATTGCATTTCATTGTAATTCGAATTCTACCATTGTTCTACATATGTTTCGAGTTATTCAACTCCTCAGGAATACTTGTGGAAGTTCAAACTGAAATGAAATGCAGTCTAGTGTTTGGACATTATTTAAAAAAACAACCTAGTACGCTAGCAGCGGCATCTATACGAAGTAACAAGAAGTCGAGAGACCTCTCTTTGATAGCAAATTAGGTGAACAGCAAATTCAAAGCCTCTTACTAGAAGGCTTTTGAACGGCGCTAGAAGTTTACTCCTTTTACTCCAACATTAGAAAATAGACGTTTAAATGAAAGTAAAAGATTGCATTTCATTACAATTTAAATTTCACCATTACTCTACATGTGTTTCAAGTTATTCAACTCCTCAGTGTTTTCAAGGGTAAACCGTAGATGCATGTCGGAGTAAAAGGTTACTTATAGTGTCGTTCAAAAGCATCTAGTAAGAGTCTTTGAATTTGCGGCTCACCTAATTTGCTATCAAAGAAAGGTCCAAATTACAATACATGGCCAACCTTGTACTGGCCAAAAACATTTCATCAACTGACAATTAAACAACAGAGCTGAACAGGAGGATATGACTAACATGGATAGCTTACACAAAAATGAGGAAGGTCTTTAAATCAGTTATTCACATGTGTTTAAAAAGAAAGGTTAGTTGTAGTATTCTATATCGATTTCCCCTCACTATATGTTCCAGATAAGACATTTTCCGGTGTCTAGCAGTCTTTAGCAATTCTCTATCTTTGTTGACCCTCTTTAGTACTTCCGTATTAGTTTTTCTTGCTGTCCAAGGTATTTTCAGCATCCGTCTATAAATCCACATTTCCAATGCTTCAATTCTGTTCATACTTGATACTTTTTGTGTCCACACTTCTTCTCTATACAAAAGTACAGACCATATATAGCATTTAACCATTATTTTTCTCAGTTCTAAATTGAGATGATTATTACAAAGAAATGTCTTCATTTTTAAAAAAGTAGTTTTAGTCATTGCTATTCTTTTATTTCTATGTCTATGACTGGATCTAATTTGTCAGATATAACTGTTCCCAAATATAAAATTTTGAGAACTCATTCAAGTTAGACTCCATTAAATTAAAGCTGACAGACATATTTTGCTGTTTAACGATTTAAGACTGTAACACTTGCGAAAACCGTAACGAGCTGCATACTATATTTTATCTACTACGAACAAGTAATTTATTTTTTAGAGCTGTTATTGTACTTTCGGTAAGCGGTAAGAATATATGTTGGCCATAGACGGTTTAGGAGAAAAAAAATTGAAATGTGGATTCATTGATGGATGCTAAAAATACCTTGGACAGCAAGAAAACTAATTAGAAAGTACTAAGGAGGGTAAGGAAGGTATACTATGCAATGAACACATTCTATAAGAATAAAACTCAGAGAAAGTGGACGTGGCTATCCCCAGACGGAAAAACTCGGAACGAAATAGATTACATACTGTGTAACAAAACAGATATCATACAGGACGTAACAGTAGTAAATACTGCGTCAGTAAGTAGCGATCACCGAATGATTAGAGCTAAATTAGAGATAAAACATAATGAAAATAGAAATAAATTTAGAAAAACTTGGAATATAGACACAGATAAACTAAAATCTAATACAGAACAATATAAACGCAAATTAAAACTCGCGAAAGTATCAAATCTAGATAAACTTAGCTTAAATGAAATCAATGAAGTCATAATAAAAGAACTATTAAATGCAAGCTCAGAAGTGGCAACCGCTAACAGAAAACGAAACTCCAGAATAAGTGTAGAATCACAAAACATGCTGAAACAAAGAAAAGATCTTTGACAGAGACAAAGAGACAAAACAAAAGAGACACTGCAGAATTTAAGGAACTTAATCGAGTAATAAGAAAACAGGTAAAAGAGGACATTAAAAAACATTAAAAAGATGGTATAAAACAAATCATAGAGAAAAACCGAAGTCTCAAATGCACCAAACCGAAACTAGGAAAGAAAAACATAATAACTATTAAAAATGAACAAGGATAACTAGAAAAAAGTAAATCTGATATTGCAAACTCAATTGAAAAGTTCTACGCCGATCTGTACCGTTCCAGAAACGATCCCCCTAACTCCTCAAAGCAGAACTTGAAAAGGCAGGTAACAAATGTCAACTCAGAAGTGATGCACGAAATAAGCCACGAAGAAATAGAAAGAGCAGTAAAAGAAAAAAAAGGAATAAAGCTCCTGGAAGCGATGGAATCCTAGCAGAAATGCTGAACGAAGGCGGAGAAGAAGCCATCACATATCTAAAAATACTATTTAATAAATGTCTATTTCAAGGCAACATGACAACAACTCGACCCATGGAGTACTGCTGAAACAATACTAATATACAATACTTTTTAATAAAAATATTAAAAAGGGAGATACCACAAATCTGAAAAATTTTTGACCAATTTCACTTCTTTCACAACTTTACAAAACCTTTACAAAGATTATTACAAACAAGTTAACAATTAAATTTGACAGATATCAACCAGTAGAACAAGGATTTAGAAAAGGGTACATCACCTGTGACCATCTATATACTTTAAAAATCCTAATAGAAAAGAATAACGAATACAATCTCCCATTATGTCTGGCTTTTATAGATTATGAAAAAGCTTTTGATAGCGTAGAACTGTGGGCAATAAAAGAAGCATTAGTCAATAACCGGATCGACTTCTGATACAGAATATTAATACATAATATTTACGAACAAGCTGAAAAGACCAGTAAAAATCAACCGAGGAGTAAGACAAGGAGACACAATATCTCCAAAATTATTTGCAGCTGCCCTAGAAGATATCTTTAAGTCAATAGACTGGGAAAATAAGGAAATCCCTATTAACGGACTATACTTGAATCATTTTAGATACGCAGATGATGTAGTAATAATAGCCGACACGTAAATACGATTATTGAGGAGCTACACATAGAATCACTAAAAAAATGACTGAAAATGAATTTCAGCAAAACTAAACTAATGACAAAACTATGATAAACATCGAAGGGACAGAGAAAACGTAGATGAATATACATATCTGGGTCAAAATATCAAGGTAAGCAAAGAAAATCAGACTACCGAAATAAGCAGACGTGTAAAAATGGGATGGGCAACATTCGGAAGACTCTCATAGGTACTTAAAAATAAAAATATACCTCAAAGACTGCGAACCAAAGTATTTAATTCCTGTATCCTACCTGTACTTACATATGGAGCTCAAACCTGAACATTCACTAAAATAAACATCGAGAAAATCAGAAAAACTCAGAGAGTTATGGAACGACAGATGCTGGGTATCTCACTCAAAGATCATAAAACCAATGAAAACATTTGTAATAGAACAAAAGTAAAAGACGCTGTCGAACTGGCAGCTAAACTGAAATGAAAATGGGCTGGACATAACGAACGTCTTACGGATGGCCGATGGAATAAAGAAATCGGGAATTGGTGGCCATATGAAGCCAAAAGACCACGAGGAAGACCGCAAATGCGGTGGAGCGACGATATTAAAAGAACTGCAGGGCCAATGTGGAAACGTCTTACAAACAACAGAGATGAATGGCGAGAATTAGGAGAGGCCTATATTCGGAAATCCGAATAGAGAAAAGGGCTTTAGAAAAAAGGACGGTCAACAAAGATAGAGAATTGCCAAAGACTGTTAAACTACGGAAAATGTCTTATCTGGGACATATAGTGAGGGTAAATCTATATAGAATACTACAACTGATTCATAAAGGCAAAATAGAAGGCTGTAGAGGTGTAGAAAGAACACAGGTTTCTTGGTCAAAAACATTCATGAATGGACTTAGATATCAAATTCAAGACAATTATTCCACGTGGCAGAAGATCAAGAAGCCTTCGCAATGGTGATCGCCAACGGCCGATATTTCTGGTGTGGCACGAGAAGAAGAAGAAACTAATCGAAAAGGTTGCTGGGTTGAGTGACCGTTTATATTATTTTTAATCATATTCTTATACATTTTTATTAGTAAAAAAATGTTTACTTACATGTTCCAAATCATAGTATCTGTCCCATGTCAAATTACTTTGCTGTATACTCGGAAGCTTATTTACTCTAGATTCTTTGTCTATTTGTTCTTGAATATTACTATTTAGAACTTGAAACTCTACATTACTTTTACTAATGATATTTTCAAAGTTATATTTTTCTTCTGGCGAAACCAGTACACTAATAGGTACTCCTACTCTGTCTGGATCCCTCCAGAAATCCAATTTATACTCCTTAGACCGTTGTAAGTTTTGAAGAAGTTTAAGGTCGTCAGAAGTTTTAGGAGATAATTTATACAATGTATAATTATCATATCTAACTACCGCTGATGAAAGGGACAGCAAACTAACCAAAACATAAAATGGAGCCAATTTCATTTTTCCCTAAAAATAAATAAAAAAAAAATAATAAATTAAAAAATCAAGAACTCATGGGAAAGCTAAATAGTCGCAACCTATAAATACAAGTTAAAAAATAAAGGGCAGTATCCAAAGCTAAGATCTATCGAATATTTCTAAATAAAAATATTTCAGAACCATTTATAGAAAAATAGCGGAGTGCGAGCAGGTAATATCATATCTGAAGCTCTCAAAAAATAAAAATCACGTGCATTTACTACACAGAGGTTAGAGTGATTGGCAAGAAAATAAAAAAACTAGGTTAGAATATCAACGAGGAGACCGATTTTTCAATACAGATTTTCGAAGAGAAGAGTACGATATTGTTCGAATTAAGAAGTAATGGTCTTAACTATCGAAAGTGAGGTAAGTGTCCCAAATACTCCCAAGCGTCTTTACTTTAAGTAATTCTGAAATAAAAGAAAATGATGAATTTTATACTTATAACCCACAGAAATGCTTTTTTTGAGAATGTTCATCCCGAATTCTTAAATACAAGCGACGCAAATATGCGAGAGAATGATTGGCGCAATTTTTCACAATCATTATGAAGACCTGTTCCATACCACAGGAACTCAAACGCTCGAAGGTCATTCTTCTTCTTCATATACCATGTCCTTTCAGAACGTTGGTTACTATCATAGCTATCTTAATTTTATTTACTGCCACCCTAAATAGCATACTTGTATCAACACCATACCAATCTCGCAGTTCTTCAACCATGAGGTTCCTCTTCGTCCTGGACTGCGTTTGCCTGCTATTTTTCCTTGCATGATACTTTGTAGCAACCTATATTTGGAACCTTTCATTACATGTCCGAAATACTTCAGCTTTCTCTGATTGATGCTTTTTAGATCGAAGGTCATTACCATATTAAAATCAGTGAAATCAAATAATAACAACCCTAAGAAATACAGAACAACAGTCTTACTATCGGCGACGTTCAAGCTACTAGAACGACTCATCTACAACAGAATTAGTCCAAAGCTACTTGAATCAATATCGGTTGATTAGGCAGGTTTCCGACCAAAAAGAAGCTGCGCCGATCAGGTTCTTTTGCTTACTACATTTATCGAGGCAGAGTTACAGAGAAAACTTAAAACTGCAGCCGTATTCATAGATCCAACAGCGGCCTACTACACAGTCTGGAGAGAAGGCATGATATACAAGTTTCTCCGTACAATCTCCTGTAAATCCACCGTTCGAATAATCAACAGCATGCTAACCGACCAAACGATTCAAGTAGTCATAGAAACTGACATCAGCACCCCAAGAAATCTGAAGAATTTACTGCCTCAGGGATCTGTCCTAGCTTCTCTTCTGTATAAGCTATAGATCGCTGATATACCCCAGAAACCAGATCAAGAAAGTTTGGTTACGTCAATGATGAATCCTTGCAACAAGGTGTAAGTCATTTGAAGAAACGAATAAATCCTTACGGCAGACTTATACACAGTGGGAAAGTATTTCCATAAATGAAGGCTCCAACCAAACGCTACCAAAACAGAGATCTCCAGTGTCAACCTAAATAACAAGCTTGCAGGAAGAACACCCCACATCTAATTCAAAAACACCACACTCGCCTACAATAAAACACCGAAGTACCTTGGGGTGACTTTTGACAGAACCCTATCTTTTAAGGAACACCTGTCAAAAACAACGGAAACACTTAAATCCAGAAACAACATCATCCAGAAGCTGTGCGGTACAATATTAGAAGCATCGGCTTCATAAATATATACACATATACACAAAATAGATGCCCAATTGAACAATACAATGAGAATGGTTGCTGGCGTTATCAAATCCACCCCTACGCAATGGCTCCCAGTACTAAGCCACATTCCACCACCCAAACTACGGCGCTTACACTCTCTCACTAGAGAGTACAGAAAGATATTTAGTAACGAGATACTGCCAATCCATCAAGATATAGATGCTGCCAACGGTAATCGTCTACGCTCCAGACGACCGCCAATAAAAACTGCTGTGGAAAATGAGTTCAACTTAACGACCAGTTGGACTCGACAATGGATCGGACAACAAAATAGCAGTTTACCCTGCATCACACAAAAACCACCAGATTGTGACTTACCACGCAACACATGGACTACGCTGAACCGATTCAGAACCCAACACGGCAGATGCGGTTACATGATGCACAAATGGGGTAAACCACCATCCCCACTCTGTAACTGCAGACAACCATCTGTCACATCAAAGAACAGTGTCCCACAAGATCCTATCATCGCAGGTCAGAGGGTTTACTAAGGGCGATTCTAGAGTCCATAGACTATATAAATACAGTAGAACCTCGATTATCCGGGCCACCCCGGACCGAGCCTTCACCGGATAATCGAAAACACGGATAATCCAAAGACCTCAATTTATTTTTTTAATAATTTATTTAGACAAATACATGTGTCAAACGAAGAGCAGAAACGTGATACATACAACATACATGTAACAAAAAATTAAAGTACATACATATTATTATTTCTACATAATGTATATGCTATGAATAAACATTACATATTTAAAAAAAAATCATTTAAAAAAAATCTCTAATTTTGGTTTGTTTTTGAGCTTCGTAACTTCTACACTTTATAATTTTCTTTATGTTTTTAAGCTGAAGTACATGAATGTCATCAGTGCCAGGCTGTTCTTCAAAATATTGAATAAGTACATTTACTGCATCCCTTGCTTCCCGAAGACTTGTCTTAATGACGCAATCATTGTCAGCACAATTCTCATCATCATCACTACTAGTGTCAGAACTTTCTGTAAGATAATCGTCATTCGTAATCTGATACCCTGTTTCTTGGCGATCACATTCTATCCATTCCTGTATTTCGTTATTGTTCGTTTCTTCCAAACCTTTGATTTGTGAGGCTATAGATGCTACGTTTTCAACCGATAGCTCACCTTCATTTACGTGATTACCGTCTTTATGTTCCATATCTTCTAAGGTCATTATTTTATAAAATGATTTTTTAATGTGATCCGTTTTCACTTCACTCCAAGCCCAAGCTACAGCATAAATTGCCTCTTTTAAATTTAGGCGTTTCCAAAATCCCACAATATCACATTCTCACAACAGTTGAAGCATAAGGTCTTTTCTGTAAAGCATTTTCATGGCCTTGATAACACCTTGGTCCATTGGCTGGGCAATAGATGTTATATTCGGAGGAAAATATGCTACGAATATGTTCCCATCTGCTGACTTTAGTTGCTCTACGTCAGGATGCGATTGCGCATTGTCCAGTAACAGTATAGCCTTTGGTAAAAGATTATTTTCTTGTAGATAAGCTCTTACTTGAGGTATAAATTTTTGGAAAAACCACTGTTTAAAAATTACACGATCCATCCAAGCTGCCTTTTGATTATAATAATCAACGGGCAGTGTTTTTATATTTTTAAAAGCCCTCAGATTTTTGGATTTTCCAATGACGGCTAACCTAAGCTTATGGATTCCTGAGGCATTAGTACAGCATAAAACTGTTATACGGTCTTTGCTTGATTTGAAACCTAAAAAAAAATTATTTTGAAAAATACTAAAGAATATAAGCTAACCTGGTGCACTAGTTTCTGAGCCTGCAACAAGGGTTCTTCTCGGCATTGCTTTCCAATAAAGCCCAGTTTCGTCCGTCTGCATTATACACTTGCTCACGTTTTAGGTCGTGCTCCGTTATGAGATTTTCAAAATCGTAGCAAAATTCTACCATAGCTACATCATCAGCACTTAATTTCTCCCCTTGAACAGCTAATTCTCGTATTCCATGACGTTTTTTAAATCTGTAAAGCCAAGCAGAAGATGCCTTTAATTTTCAACTGCTCGTGAAACTTTTCAGCTTGTCTACAATATCACGAACTGTTTGTTTCCCAATATTATATGTTTTAGCCAACATAGCAACACTTATTTTATTTTCAAATTGTTTTAAAATTTCCATTTTTTGCTCAATAGTTAAAGCATTGCGTTTACGCTTTTCATTAGCACCCGTACGCTGCATTTTGTGCGCCTGTTTACGTTCAACTAACGAACCGGTCAGCTGTTGACGAAAATACGAGAAAACTTGGGGATTCCCAGAAATGAATGTTTACACGGTGCTGCAATATTCAGCGATGAATGTTTACACGGTGCATTATTCAGCGTTTATGGGCGCCACCAACATAATCCGCGCACGAATGATCAATTTAATATGCAGCACGGAGAATCCACCGCCCGGATATAGCTGTAAGATACTGTAAGATAGATGTTTAGTTGTAAACATTTGTATTAGGTTTTACACAAAATAAATTTAAATGTAAATGTGTCAAGTACTATACGATAAATAAAATAAAATGCCCTGACAATGTTTGATACCAATTAAAAGCGAAATTTGTAGATGAAATTCTTGTCTGGTGGTGCGCATTTTTTAACAGGGGTGTATCCCGACCTTTTGTGGGAAGAGTGAAGCTTTAAATAGTCAGAGATATATCATTATAACATCATGGTGATGACAATGTCATGTTTTGTACACACCTAGCATTATTTACTTAAGACATATTACTTAAAAGATAACCTAAACTGGCTTCGACAACACCACATACCTTTTTTTCCCAAAAACGATAATCCCCCATCTTACCACAGACTCGCCCATTAGAGGATTTTTGCGCTTTACTCTCTACAAAAGTTTATTATAGAGGCTGGGAAGCCCAATCTAAAAAACAACTAATACAGAGATTTTACGAAAAACTGAAAGAAATTGATCTGAGTTCGGTCCAGGGCCTCATGAGGGACATTCGAAGAAATTTGCTTCTGGTAGAGCGGAATGGGCCACTCAATATAACTCGATACTATAGTTTAGTTAAGTATTAAGTTGTAATGTATGATAACTAGTTAGTGTTTAAATAAATTTCTTCATTAAAAAAATCGAAATAATATTTTGTGCCAAAACTTACGTGATGACATACGTTATGACAGAATCTAGAATAAGCTTTTTCTTGAACTGAATAAATTTTAATCGTTAACGGAAGTAAATATTAAATTTTCTGTTAACTTTATTAATTATAAATGCATTACAAAACAACATACACTTTATCTAATACCATTTAACTGCGGAAAATTAATCATTTAATATAATTTTAAATTATATTACACATTTATTTTTATGTTTTTGTATTTTATTACAAATAAGTTTACACATTTATTTTATTACATACGTTTATGATATTGATAATTTTGGGTGATGAAATGATTGTGAAAAAGGGAGTATTTTTAAGTAACTAGGATCTGTATTGAAAAGTAATATAAAAATATGTAGAGATACATTTAGTAGATTTATAGCGAAATGAATGAAATACAGTGGAACCTCGATTATCCGTCTCTCTATTAACCGTCACCTCTGTTAACCGTCAGGGTCCATACAAAAGTTACCATTACCAACATAGATAAAAATTTAGTCATCAATTCATTTTGTTTGAGCAGTGCGGATAAGCAAACGAAATTCGTTGAAATGTGTACGTGAAGTTATGCAACCACCGCAATTTTTTATGTAATTAATTATTGTTCTTATTCAGGGCTCTGTATTAAACTTCAATTTAATTAGGTAATGATGAAGTGATACCGTTCTTTTAGAGTTTAATTTTTAAAATCGCAAGCCGAAAATAAAAACGCAGAGCACAATAATTATTACAGTCAATATCTGTGTGTCAACATAATTCAGTTTGATTCAAATTCGAACTTAGTCGCATTGAGCAAAAAGTATGATATTCCGAGAAAGACAATCAATGATTTAAAGAAAAATGCTTATGGAATTGAAAAGTATGCTTCGCAAATGGAATCGTTGGATGGCCGGATGAAACATAGTTAGACAATGAAAAAAGCCACAAATGAATCACTCGACACGGCACGACACTATATTCTGTATTTGTGATTCGGTCAAAAAAGAAGCGAAGGTGTTCCTTTGTCTGGACCAATTGTTGCCGGAAAAGCGTTGTTTTTTAACATGAAATTAAATGGCAATCCTTCATTTAAAGGAAGCAGCGAAGTTCAAAAACCGCCACGGTATACGGGAACTGAAAATCGAAGGTGAAAAATAGAGCGCCGCAAATATTGAAGTCGTTGACGAATATATAAGAAAGCTTCAAGATATGATCGATGAGACACGCGACAACATGCTTTTCGTTAACTACTACGCACAACATAATGCATGGATGTCCCAGGAAATATTCGCTGACTGGTTCAAAAAGGTATGTACTGCAAACCAAAATTTGTTTATCTATTTTTCTAACATCTTGTTTTTTAAGTTTTTATACCAAACTTTCGACAATACTTTCAAGCAAAAAATTTGCCACCAAAGGCGATTCTCATTTTGGACAATGCACTTGCCCATCCTGAAGCCGGTATGCTGCGAAGTGACGATGAAAATATCACGTGCTCTTTTCTGCCTGCGAATACAACATCATTGATACAGCCAATGGATCAATCGGTCATTAAAACATTCAAACAAGATACATAAATTTTTTTTTTCAAAACCTAGTTATGGAATAGGAATATTCTTTGCCAGAATACTGGAAAGCATACAATTTAAAACACGCAGTCGGCAATGCTGTGTCAAATTATTGTCAAATAAAACATACAAATAAAATTTGAGAGTTATACTATGAACTTTTTTTTTATTCTGTTAACCGTCTTTTCGTTTATCCGTCATTCCCTTGGTCCGGTGCCCTGACGGATAATCGAGGTTCCACTGTAAAAGGAAAATATTAAGCTGGTGTATGACAGGAAGGTACATACATACATCAATGTTCATTCTCGATAGGATAGGTAGGGATACTTTACTACGAGGGGATGAGAAAACATTGCTTGTACCCGTTTAGGGTGGGTTGGCCCTCTTCAGGCTTGAGTTTGAATGTTGTTAAATGATGGAGTACAAAAGCAAACAGTCCCAAAAACCGCCGGTGTGTCAGCATTCTTCGTCTTCTCCTGGAGTGTTGTGTTAGAGCCACTATCGAGCCAGCGAGCCAGGGGTGAAAGATTTGACTGGACTTGATGTTCTTTCCAGTTTGATTGTGTTTGTTTTAGAGCTAGATGCGACAAGCCCGGGTCTCTAGTGACCATTGGTCCTGTGCAGTCTCGAGCTTAACTCGGCCCCAAAACCAGTGTATTGCACTGTAATTCTGTGACCGAGTGTGCTCGTGAGTGGGGGCGCCTCGGCTTTCGAGAGTCGACCTGTCGCATTTCGCTCAGTGTGAATGTGTGTGTAAATCCAACAGTGACGGTCGCTACCATTTCGTTGTTACAGAATCCGCCGAATCACTTAGAATTTCCCCGGCCGTCCACAGTCTCCGTGGAAATTAACGGAGACTGCAGGCGGTCGGGGGTCCCGGTTATGAGGATATTTCGGTAGCAGAAAGACTCCTTTCACTGTTGGATTTGTGTGAGAATGTGTTGTCTGAATTTGTATTTAGTGTGAGTGTGTGGGAGTCTGACTCGACAGCAACTAAAACCGTGTTCTCTAGTAACCATGGTTCCTGCAGCCGTTTATGCGTTTGCAATCGACTTCAAAACTAGTGTATTGCACTAAAATTCTGTCATCGGTTGCTCCCGGTAACGGCCAGGCCTCGTCGGAGTTCGATAGACGGTTTCAGCAGCTGCCGATTCAGGTGAGAAAATAGTTGCGGCTATTTTCTCGGGGACGGACAAGTATCATTGAGTAATGGTAAGATTGGGAAACCGCAAAAAACCAATCTCCTCCTGTCCGGGACAGGATGGTTCTAATGAAATTAAAACTCGATATATAGGATGTCCAATAATTAATTGGACATTAACTAATGGGTGATAGCTGACATCAAAATAAAGCGTTTGAGCTCAAATTGCTCAGGCAAAATGTTGCTAGTTTTCGTTCTACAGGGTGATTCATTAATTAATATTTTTTTAAATTATTTTTAGGGATATATTGAAAACTATTTAACCGATTTAAGCGAAGTTTGGTATCGTCCTATTATTGAGTATGCTTAATATGAAAATGATATTAGTTTTACCATTGACAATAGGTGGCGCTACCTACTATAATATTGGTTTATTAATGTGGCTATATTTTTTTTGTCCGCTTTGTATAATCATTCTAGAAAAAAAAACATGAAATAACATTCAGTTCTACACAAAAAAGGTATTATTGTTTCAAATAAAAAAGTACACCGTTTTCAAAAAAAAAAAAAATTTACAAAAACATGTAAATTCAAACATTATTCAAAAGGTCTTAAATACCAGTGAATATTAAATGTATAAGTAGTAGATAATTTTTGCAAACAAAATGCATGTGATTGAAATAATTATTTTTATTAAACCTTTTACACAGTAACAAATTTAAAAAAATCAGAAATTAAATTAAATTAAACAATGAAGTGAATATAAAACAATTGACAAATTCAAATATTTTGAATAATTCAAAACGAAACGAAAAAAAATTACAATAAGTGTTCAAAATGTTCACCATTAGATAAACTACATAATATAAATCTTTTGTGTAAGTTTTGTCTTATTTTAAATCATGAGTTTCTTTGGGCCCTAATTACGTTAACTCCCTCTACAATATTTTGCCATAACTCTTGGGGGTTATTTTTTTTTTTTAAACAAGTGACTTACGGTAGCCCCACAAGTGAAAGTCTAGGGGATTTAGTTCGGGACTGGTGCTAGCCATAGGCATACACTACCTCTACCAATCCACCTTTGAGGATAAATTTTATCTAGATAATTTCTAACTTCTTGGCTATAATGTGGAGGTGCACCATTATGCATGTACCAAGAGTTAAGTCTTAAATTTTAGAGGTAAGTCTTCTAAAAAAGTTAGTAAATCTTCTCCCAAAAAATTTAGATACGTTACTCCGTCAAGCCTAGTTGGTAATTCAAATGATCCTACAATACAATCCCCAAATATGCCACACCAGATATTAATGGAAAACTCATGTTGAAAGTGATGTTCTTGACACGCATGAGAATTTTCTGTCGCATAGGTATGGCTATTGCGCCAGTTAAACACACCTCTTCTAGTAAATGTGGCTTCATCGGTAAATAAAATTTTATTATAAAACATTGGATCGTCTAAATGTGGCCCTATCATAAATTGACTAAATCGGAGCCTTGCTGGAAAATCCTGTGGTAAAAGATTCTGTACTGGAGTAAAACGATACGGATACACATTTTCTGTCTGTATTATTCTTGACACCGTAGATTTGCTTATACCAGTGGCCGCAGAAACAAGCCTTGTACTGGTTTCTGTATCTTCTGCAAACACGCACAACAATTTCATGCTCCATATCTGCATCAATTACTCACACACACACACACACACACGCAGTGATCAACCCTGCCCCTAGGAACATGTGTATACCAATGTAAGAATGGGATCCACATGTCCGAAGATCAAACCGGTCACACCTCGCTAGTCGAAGTGGTACCTATCTGACCCCCAGGCTTTTCCACCACCCCTCCTCATCGTGTGACTTACGTGAGGAGGCTTATGATCTGAAATTTACTTAAGATGCCCTGGGTAATAGGACATCCTCGGTTTTTAGTGAATGTGGTTATGCCACCTAACTGTAGGGGTAGCCACATCTAGGCTTTTCTCCCTATTTACTTTACTGACTCAATTGATTTTACTCTAGCTTTACGTCGGAACTTGAGTCCCTAAAAAAAGAAAAAAGAGCGTGTGTTCCGACCATAGAGCCATCAGCCTGAGCTGATGACTCTATGTCCGGAAAAGAGTGTATGCTCGGTCACTCAGCCGCCGATTTGGCAAAATAAATTTTGTTCTCCTCGCCGGCTGAGCACCCGAGAGGGGTCCGGCCACCAAGCCCATGCATGCCGCACATGACCTCAGTGCTCGGATTTCGCGAGTAGATCTTTCATTTCGATCTGCCTTAAGGGCCTAGTCCGCGGAGCGGCATATAGAATTCTATATTTGCTATATAAGGTAAATTTACGTTAAACGGTTTAATGAGAAGTATGAATGTATCAATATGAATTTACGTTATTTAATCAGAAAACACATTTTTTTTTTTTTTTTTTTTTTTTTTGTGGACTTCCTTGTGGCGTCGGGACTATAAAATGCCTGGGCAACAATTCTTTCCTTTTTTCCTTAATCCTATTTGTGTGCGTGTATTGGGGTGTGCATTCCCAAGTGTATAATGCTCTCACACACCCCGGTGTATATTGGACTTATAATTACCTAAAAACCTAAAAAAGAAAAGCGTACCCTCTCGCCAGAGTTTTTTTTGGTGTGTTTTCTGATTGACTGCATTTCTTTGTTCGTTCTTCTTGCAACCATCTCATTCTTTATTTATTCGTTCGGGTTCTCCCTATATCGAGCTATCTGTTGTTTTGGTCTTCTGTGTACCGTCCTTGTGTTTTCATTGTAGTTAGTCAGCTCTCTTAACATTCTGCTGGGGTGGTTTCTTAGTCCGTTAAAAATTTCATATGCTCTCTCGTCTAGCGTGCGTAGGATTCTTGTTTGTCCTGAGTCTCTATATACATATCTCAAGGGTACGTACCTTGGTATCTTAAGGGCATCTCTGACTATTTGATTTTGAGTAGTCTGTATCTTTTTCCTGTTTGTTTTACAGGTGTGTCCCCACGCAGCGGATGCATATGTTAGGACTGGCAGGATAATACTATTCGCAACCCTGATTTTGGTTTTAAATCGTAGTTTACTTTTCCTTCCAATAAGTGTTGAGAGCTGACTTTTCAACGCTTTGGCTTTGCGTATTTGCTGATTGATGTGCTCAGTGAACGTTAGCTTCTTATCTAGATGTACCCCTAGATATTTAGCCTGGTTGGTCCAGTCTACTGGGGTGTTTTCGATTGTAATTTCGCGATTTGGTACACTTCTTCTGTGACTAAACATTACAGCCTGTGTTTTATCTGGATTTAGGGCTATTTTCCATTTTATGCACCATCTTTGGAATCTGTTTAGTGCTCTTTGCAGATGATTAGCTGCATGATCCGGGTTTCTCCAGCTAACAGCTATTGCTGTGTCGTCAGCGTAAAGACTCAACAGAGAGCCTGGCTCTTTTGGCGTGTCGGCCGTATAGATGGTGTACAGGTACGGCGACAGCACCGCTCCCTGAGGCACACCCGCCTCCAGGGTCCCGACTTCGGATAGGGTTGCCCCTATTCGAACTCTGAACCTTCTGTTGGCAAGATATGACGCAAGGAGGCATGTCATCGCCTCACTGTAACCAAATTCATTCATTTTATAGATGAGTCCATGGTGCCAGACTCTGTCGAAGGCTTTGCTCACGTCCAGAAAAGCTGTAGCTGTGTACATTTTTTCATTAAATCCTTTGGTGATGAATTCTGTAAGTCGTAGTACCTGTAATTCACAGGAGTGTTCGCTTCTGAACCCGAATTGAGCCTCTGGTATGGTTCCTAGCATTTGTGATTCTTCATTGAGTCTTTTTAGTATAACTCTTTCCGCTATCTTGCTTATAGATGATAATAAGCTGATAGGTCTGTAATTTTGCGGAAATGTGCCGTTTTTACCAGGTTTTGCAATCATTATTACGTGTGCCTCTTTCCACCTATCTGGGAAATATCGTAGTTTTAGCATGTTGTTTATTATGTTAGTGATATAAACAATAGCTTTTGTTGGTAGATTTTTCAGCGCCCTATTTGTGATGTTGTCGGGTCCTGGGGCTTTTTTGGCATTTGTCATTTTTATAAGTTCCTTTATTTCTTCGAGAGATGTATGTGTAATACCTATTCTGCCCTTTTTCCTTCTAAGTCTTCTCGCTGTTCTTTCTACCTCTTCTTCAAAGTCTATGTCATCGTCGGGGTCTTCGTTGTTTCTACACGCCCTTTCTAGTTCGTCCTTCATGACTTCGGCTTTGTCGATTTCCGTATGGACAATCCCGTTTACTCCGTGTAGGGGAGGTATGGGTTTCTTGTCCTTTCGAAGGATTTTAGATAACTTCCAGAAGGCGGATTTGTTAGGATTTAGCTCATCGATATAGGAGTCCCAGCTTTCATTTCTATGATTTTGAAGTTGTTTTTTCACTTTCCTGTCTAGCTCATTTGCAATCCTTTTGTCTTCTACCATTCTTGTGCGGTAGGCTCTTCTTCTTTTCCGGTTTTTCTCTTTGATTAGGTTTTGAAGTTCTATACTTATATCCCTGAATCTTCCTTTTTGTCTTGTGATTGTTTCGGTTTTGGAGCTGGCATCGATAGCATTGTTTATTGCTTGTTCTAGTTTTATTACACTGTCTTCTAGTTCTGTAATATTATTAATTGTTGGGATGTTACCGATGTTCTCGCTCACAATTCTTCTAAAGTTTGGCCAACTTGTTTTCTTTCTGTTGTGGGGCTGCAAATAGTTCAATTCTGTTGCGCCCAGGGTCAGGACGATTAGGTTATGTGTCGAATCGCCTTCATTTAGAGAGTGTATCTCGTATTGTTGACCCACGTTGTGTAGGATTGCAATGTCGAGATACGTAGGGAGTTCTCCGTGGAAACATGTCGGTTCTGTTGGTCCGATGACATATGTGTTCGGTCTGTTCTCGAGATGGTTGCAGAGATATCTTCCGTTTCGGTTGGTCGTCCTGTCAAACCAATTGGGAGATCTAGCATTTAGGTCTCCAATAATTATAGTTGGCTCTTCTGAGTTCAGTATTAGGCTCAAATCTTCGTTGAAAATCGGATCATGTGGTCTAACGTAAGCTGACACTATTTTTAGTGTTTCGTTGTTGGCCTTAAGTCGAATAATTGTGGCTTCCATTGTCACCAGTCCGTCTGATGTTGGGATGTGCTCGTGTTCGAGTCCCCTTTTGACTAATATAGCTGTTCCTCCTGATAATGCTCTATGATCCGTTCTATAGATATCGTAGCCTGGAAATTTTGTTTTTTTCCTTTCCACTAGTTTAGTTTCTTGAAGGGCTACGATATCGAGCTCTAATCTGTTTATTATTTCATCCAGAAGGTTGATCTTTTTGAATATTCCGCCGGAATTCCATGACCCAATGCGTAGATCTTCGTTTTGGTTTGCTAACATTTTCGGACGGCTTCTCCAAATGCAGTCATCATTTTTGTTGCTTTGTCCATCATGGACATCATTTCCATCATTTTGTTATTATACTCTGTATGGAAGTTTGCGATGAGGGTAGCTGCGTCCTGTACCGACACTTCTTGTGGTTGTGCTGGAGATTCTGAGGTGGTTTCAGCGGATTTTTTCGCTGCCTGTGCGTAGCTGACTCCTTTGTTGATTGGAGCGCTGTTTATGGGTCTTCCTACCGGTCTTGTTGGGGCAGGTGTTTTCTTTTTGGGGGCCTTAGAGCATCCTCTATAATTTGCTGTGTGCGCTTCACCACAGTTTGCACATTTGGGGTCGGTTTCCCGGCTTTTCTCACAGTCGTTACTGATGTAGTTTTCTCCGCATTTTACACATCTGGATCCGCAATGGCAAGCCTTTGAGCTGTGGTAGAACCCTTGACAGTTATAACACTGTAGGGTGTCTTTTGTGATTTTGAATTCATCCTCCACATAGATGCGCATGTAGCATATATCAGATATTTTTTTAATTTTTGCAACGTCTTCCTCTTTGAGGGTGACGATGAAATGTGGCAGTACTTTTTTATCAGCTTTTTTGGAGATCATATTGATCACCCTTGTTGCTTCTATTCCTTTATTGTATAGTTCGTCTTTAATTGCTACTGTGCTAGTAGTAGCAGATAGCCCTTTTATAATGACTCTTTTTAGTTTATCGCTATCTATGGGATATGCGATGAATTCTACTTTTGGACTGTGTTCTTCTAGGATGTGTACCATTCCTAGGTAATCTTTTCTGGTTTTTGTGTTAATAACTATCGATCTGCCTGATCGTGCAAACTTGTTGACTGATATTATGCCTTGGTTGGCTGCTCTCTGCAGGATTTTTTGGTGTTCTCCTACAGTTTTTAGGATTATCGCCGGTGGTTTCGGATCTTTTACTATAGGCTCCTCGCTTGTTTGCGGTGAGTCTTTTGGTACGTCGTTTTCTTTTTCAACTTGGCTATTTTTGCTCAAGTTATTTTGGGCAGTTTTCTTTTTCTGGCTTCTTTCATGAGCCTCTTTCGCAGCCTTGTTAAATTCGATTTCTTTCCGCTGATTTATTATCTGCGTCTGCTTTTCGGCGACGCTTATTTTTGTTTTCACACTACTGTCTGATTTCTCAGTAGTGGTGCCTGTCTTTTTTCCTTTTTTGTTTTGGACTTGTGTCCAACCTGCAGGTTCTTTGGTTGTTATGATTCTTTCCGGCTCTTTAGGCTTGCCTTTGCTACCGGATGGCTTTACGGGGGGAGGTGAACCGATTCCTAGTTCCACTAGCTTTACAACGTCATTATCGAGGGAGGCTTTCCACGGGTCGATTTCCATTATTGACTCTTCTTTCTCCTTGGCTGCTGTTAATGCCATTATATGTTGTACAAGTTTTTGTATCTCCTTGTCCTTTTCTTTGTTTTCGTTTCTCAGCTCAGTCATCTGAGCGAGAAGGTCTTGGATTTGTTTATTTGCCTTTTCCTCGCGGATACGGCTTTCTTCTTTAAGGGATTTGATCTGTTCCGTCAGTACATTGACCGACCTTAAAAGCTCATTGGCCTTTTCCCTTTCCGCCATTTCTCTGGCCTTTTTCTTTACTTCTTCGTCTTCCGAAGAGTCTTCTTTGGGCCTTAGCCTTTTCATTTTCTTGCCGATTTCGGGCTCGGCTTCATTTTTGGAGACGTTGTCCACGGCGGGTTGTGTCTCTACTACAGTTGGGGGTGGGGCTTCGCGCGATTCCGCAGCTGGGCTCGGCTCTTCGTCGATGGCGTCCATCGTATTGATATCGTCATCGGTGTCGATTTCGCTTTTTTCTTCCTCCGACTCGGGCAGATAGGAGTCATCGTCAGATATTACGATTTCTATGTCGTCGATCGCGGGATTAGTCGATTTAATAAATTTATTATATAGCTCGATCGAGCTGTCAACAGAGGGGTTTGATGATTCGGCTAAATCATTCTCTTCTTCTTCTTGTGTTGTCACCTGCGTGACAACACTTTCTGGGGGGGGAATATCACTCATATTGCCGTAAAGCAGTGAACAAATAGTTCATAAGATATAAGAAAATTCTACTTAGACGACTCTGTTTTTTTTCCACCGACTGACCGCTGTCAGTACGGCTTACTGGGTGCCGTCCCAGGTACCTCGCGGTAGTTCACTCCCTGTATTCACAGTGAGGGATCCTCTTCCTGTTTCTCACACCTCAGGAGCAGGGGCCGTTTCTGTCCGACCTTGTCAAATGTCAAGGCCTTACAGTGTCATCCCTGACGACACACTGAGGTGATCCCGAATTCTTCGCAAACGCGAAGCTATTATAGCCTCCGCGAGGAGCCTATAAAAACAGCTCCTCGACGGTTTAACTAGTAACAACCTCGCATCCGCTTTTCGCTAATATGTAGGACAAGTGCCTATGCCACACTCGGTGTCTTACCCACCGGGAGCTGAAAAGCTCCGTTGACAATAGGTCAGTCGCCCCCACCTAAGCACGCTTCTCTCTCACGTCCGTACTGTTCGGCTGCTCGAGTCGAACTGTCAATTACTAATTACTCTCAGTCTTCCAGCATTAGTGTTTTTGAGATGAAATAACCCTGTTTCGCATAATCTGTCGAACAATAATCTAATAGTTTTATGGTTTGATTGCCTTCTATTGGGATACAGTTTGAAATAGCGTTGAGCTGCTTTACAAGAACAACAATTTTCCTGGGCATACAAACAGATGATATCGCGCATTTCTACATTAGAAAATTCATTATGACGTGGCATTTTACCTTTATTTTAAGTGGTTTATAAAAAACTTAATAGCACTTTGACAAATAATAACTCGCACTGCCTTTTGACAACTAATAATAAATAAATTCGTAGTTACGTCGACGTAGCCATTTAAGTTCAAAGCATACTTGTTTTGCAAAAAAAATAAATAGAGACATGCATCATTAACAAAATACGTTTATTTCAAAAACTGTGTACTTTTTTTATGTGAAAGAAGACTAGGTTGTAATTGGGAAAAATGTTGAGAGTGAATTTTTATAAAAATGACAGTATGAAGTACCTACGCGCTCACCGGCAGTATAAAGTTAGTTGCTAAATCTTTGAAGTTACGTATGTATCCGTGCAAAAAAAGTGTGGAAAAAAATATATTTTATAATTTTTGTAACTTTGAATTTGTCTTTGTCGGAAATAGGATAATAGATATTAAAATCTATATATCTCATCTATAAATCTATCAATCTCAATATTATTTGTAGATATAATTTGTCAAAATAATTCATTTTAGTATGAATTTTGCGGCCATAGCACACTGGCGTACACCAGTTGTCGCTAGAAAACAGGAGTCAAGCAGAAGTGTCGACTGGGGTCAAGCTCTTGGATGGGTGACCGCCTAGAAACATGTCATGTTATTGCCTTGCTTACTTTTTTTTATTTTTGGTATTATTTAAGACAGAAAAGAATTCAAAGCAAACACAAATCAATATAGAAGTTTAAATGGCGATCTATTAACAACAAGAACAGACGTACTAAACTGATGGACGGAATATTTTAACCAGATACTTAATATAGAGGAAAAAGAAGAAAACCCGGAAGACGAAAGCTGTGAGGTAAGCGGAGCAGACGAGAGGAAGGAGGATCCACCAACGATCCTGAAAGTTAAAGACGCTGTAAACAAACTAGCCAGTAACAAATCACCCGAAATAGATAATCTCCCAGCAGAATTATATAAAGAAGGTGGCCACGATATTATAATAGCACTACAGCAGCTTATAAAAGAAATATGGATACAGAAGTCCCTTCCCAATAATTGGAATATTGGAATACTTTGCACCATACACAAAAAGGGAGATATCTTTGAATGCTCTAACCATCGAGGAATTACGCTCCTAAATGCAGCGTATAAAATATTCTCCAATAGACTATGCCATCGTATGGCACCATATGCAGAACGAATAATAGGACAATACCAGGCTGGTTTCAGAGGTGGTAAATCAACAATTCATCAACAATTCAACAAATTAATCAATGTCTTGACATTATGTCTAAATGTGTTTACACATCAAAATAGAGACACAGCAGATGACTTAACAGCTGAATTAGCAGATTGCCGCACCTACACAACGAAGCAAATACTTCCATTTATAAGCGGCAATTAAAAACTAAAAATTCCGTCAAAGAAAGAACTAGAATACAAAATAAACGTTTAACTTGTATGATAGGGAACAGAAATGATAACACAGCTCAACAAAATGAAATAATTTGATGCTTGCGAAATAACGAATTTTAAGTGAGTTCTTTTTCATAGTAGTTTGTTTTTTTTTGGAATCGATGATGTAATTTTAACTTTGCTCGAAAAGATATAATAAAGGCACCTGAAAATCACCAGACGGATTTACAGTAAATATAATAGATCGTTATATTGCAGACTCAAGACATTAATCCGACATAATAAACGTTCGCACCAAAAGAGGAGCAAACGCGGGTTCTGATCACTAGTGGATCAAAGGTAGGGTAAGGGCCAGAATTTTAAACGTTTCAAAAAGGAAATAAGTTCTAAACATGAACGATAAAATAAAGGACTTAAAAATACAAACAAAAATAAAAAATATAATATAAAATATAAATTTCAAACTAGAGAACAGACTAAAACTTGAAAACATAAATAAAGAGTGTGAAGGGTTTAGAAACATCATGAAAGAAGCAGCTGAAGCATTACTAGGTATAAAAGGTAAACAAAGAAGAACAAGAACGAATGACTGTTTTGATGAAGAATATCAGAATATTTTATGATGAAACAGGGGTACAGAAGCCGACAAGCAGAGAAGAAATATAAAAACTGCTCAAAGAAAAAAAGGAAAATCCACCGCAGAAAGAAGAGAAGAACTATGAAAAAAGAACTACAACATATATGTAAGTAAGCCAATATGGACGAGAAAATGTTACCAGAAACTGAACAAAAGCAAAAAGGAATTAGAGTAAAAAGAGAAGTAAAGAGATAAGGAAGGTAATATATTGACAGAACAGCAGAAAAACTAGGATGGAATTCCCGAATAAGACCGAAAATGTTTTAGATGATATTGATATATTAGATATTTGTTTGTAATACTCCGATTACCGTTTTCTTTATAAAAATGATTCATTTCATTATTTCTTTGCTGGACTATACAGTCCAACAAAGTACATACTAGTTGGAAAACGTTAGTATACGGGAGGTATACATCGGGGGCAAACGAGAATTGACCTGCAAGAAGTGAAAAATTTAAATTGAAGAATAGTGATAAAAGAGATTACATATTTAGTTGATAGAAAAGAAAAGCATATGAATAAAATCAAGTTTAAATATTATTCTTTTGATCTTTTTAATAATTGACTATACTATTATACAGTGTGTCCGTAAAGTATGGAATAAATTCGAGATTTCCTAAATGAAAAGCCTTTTTAAAAAAATCCAAAACACGTCGATTTTAAGATTAATTTTCTACATTTTACAATAAAATTTAATTATACAAGGTAATAGACATTACAGTAATGACGTCATCGGCTCTTTTTTAAATGTAACACCCTGTATTTTAGGACATTTTTAGATCGATAGAAGTGAGCTGATTCCAAAAAAATTAAATACGGGGGTCTAACGGATATAATATGAAAGATATGCGCTTAGAAAATTAATTTTTATTAATTTATAATATTAATAAATTATAAATAAATTATGATAAATAACTTAAAAGTAATCCAGTAATTAAAACATGACTTATTCTTTAATGTTCGAATTGTAGCCCTTGTTGTATTTGACAGTAACCCAAACGTACAAACTCTTGTAGAACCTTGTTTATGCTTTCTTGAGAAATATTGTTTATTTCTTTACGAATTTTGTTTTTAAGTCTTTAAGTTTTATAAACAACATTCTTTAAATGACCCCACATAAAATAATCGAAAGGATTGAGGTCTGGCGACCTCACTAGCCATTTAATATATCCACTTCTTCCAATCCATCTGTTCGGAAAAATTTCGTTTAGGTAACTTCGAACATCTAAACCATAATTCAGAGGCGCACCATCCTGTTGAAAACATAAACTTTTATCAAATCCTCCAAGATTACTTGTACTGGGGAATAAATTAACTACAGTAGGTACGAGATACTCACTTAAAAACTAAAGGTATGCTGGCCCGTTTAAATTACCTTCGAAATAGTAGGGTCCAATGATTTTATTTCTTATAATGCCAGCCCATACGTTTACGTTTTGCTGGTATTGTGTATGATGTTCCCGCATCCCGTTGGAGTTTTCTTTTGCCCAGTATCTACAATTCTGTCGGTTGACCTCGCCATTTAATTTGAATGTAGTCTCATCAGAAAAAATAATATTTTAAATCAAGAGAGGGTTTCGGTGGCTGTTATCCATCATTATTTGGCAAAATTGTATTCTTTTATCTGTATCATTCTCCTTTAATTCCTGTACAACTGTGCATTTTACTTACTTTTACGTACTTTGTGTACCGTTGTTTTGCAAACATCGAGATCACTACTAACCTTACGAACAGAAGTGTGCGCACCTTCTTCAAAAGCAAGTAGAACATCTAATGTTATAACATAATTTACAGAGGGACGGCCTGATTTGCGTGCATTTTCAACCGTACCAGTTTCTCAAAATTTCTTTTCAATCTTACTTCATGTTGCCAGCGTGATGGGTATTTCTGGATATTTATCATTAAATAAATTACACACTTTCATTTGGTTTCGCGATTAGTCTCCATACCCAATTATTATGAGTATTTTAATTCTTTGCTTTACACTCAAATTTCATTTCTACTTAAAATTAATTCTAAGCAATAATACAGAACATTCACGAATTAATACAATTATTGTACTACTTAATTGTTAATGAATGTTACTAAAAATAATTACAGTTTACCAAAAACTAGAAGTAGGCTACTTGTTTGCAATTGATAATAAATAATTAATTTTCTAAGCGCATATCTTTCAAATTATATCCATTAGACCAGAGTATTATACTTTTTGAAATCAGCTCATTTTTATCGATCTAAGAATGTCCTAAAATACAGGGTGTTACATTTAAAAAAAGAGCCGATGACGTCATCACTGTAATGTGTATCACCTTGTATAATGAAATTTTATTGTAAAATGTAGAACATTCAATTAAAAAATGGCTTTTCATTTAGGAAATATCGAATTTATTCCATACTTTAATGACACACTGTATAAAAATTTTGTTGATATTTTTTTATTCTTTACGTATATTTTTTTACGTCCAGAGAAACTTTAGTACTAGAACTTTCGTCCCACACATTATTCGCATGAAGTTGTCAGCTGGAAGTCATTTTTTCACCATTATTTTTTATATTATACTTTATAAAGGACGCGGAATAATAAAGAATGACTGAGATATATATTTTTGTTCGTGACCAACAAAAGTTTTTCTACTTTTATACTGAATTACGCTAAAGCTAACCCAGCCAACTTTTTGTAGCACTGAAATTCTGGACCCGTAAGCAATGCCGTATTACAGAAAATATTTTTACGACATCTAATACGGTGTTAGAAGTAAAAACAAATGTACTGCAACGCGTTCATATAAAGGGAAAGGAGAAAATAATCCCTGAACTTTGCGGGAGAGCAGACCGTTGACGCTTTAGCTATTTATTTATATTGGTAAGCTGAAGTGTGTTTTGCTTGTGTAAATATTGTAGAAAGACGCTCCTTGTTAGAACATTACAAACTTAGAATATAGCATGTAATTTTAGATTTCTTTAAATTTTTAATAATTCGCAAGAAATATCTATTATAATCTTCTTGTAATATACTATTTAATTTTGATTATTTCAGGGCTGCTATTTTCCAAGTACATTCATCAGATAAATCAACTTTCACAAGTTGTCGCAAGTATATTTACAGCAATTTATACAGGGTGGTCTTTAAGTAATTGTACAAAAAGAAACAGTAGATTCTACACTTTAAAATATTACAATTTAAGCCAAATTGCTTTAATAAAATGTTGATATTAAGAAAGATACAAGGTGTTAAAGTGCAAAATTAAAATTTTATTTTTCGCTGTAAGTTTCATGTTTGCAAACATTTATGTATAAAAATTTACAACTGGGTACTTTTAAATATGAGAAATTATATATATATATATATATATATATATATATAGTTTAATGCACACTTTGATGTAACTGATAGAGGACGCCACTTATGCTACATATGTGGTATAAATTTGCACTTAACTTTTTTGCTCTTTAAGTTACCTGTATTTGGGATAAAAAATATTAAAGATACATTATTTTAACAAAAAAAGGTATACTTGTTAATAACTTCAAAACTCAACAGTTTTCGAGATAATCGCATTTTAAAAATCAGCTGCATAATTCTGATCTAAGGCAATTACTCCAGGCAACGAAGAAAAAATAGACAAAAACATTAATACTTCTGAATTTTGATATAAAATACCTTTAACTAAAGTTAATAGTTAACGAAATATGAAATAAAATAAATATATCAGCAGGATAATTAATAATATGACTTGACAAAATAACAGAATAATAGGATTTTACATCAAACATTTTACGTTTTATGTTTCATTAAAGTGATAATCAAAACATTTTGTTAACAAACCAAATTAAGAAATAGTTAAAGTAAATAACATAACTTTTTGTCAAAGTAAGTGTTCGATATGTCCACCATTTTCTTTAATTCATTTGTCAATATATTCCATAAAAGATCGTCTGATATTAAATAGCATCATTGGTTCTAAAGAAACTGCTGCAGTATTTATTTCTTTCCATAGTTGGTTGCGAATGTTTATGGAATTCTTATAGACACGTTGTTTTAATGCGCCCCATACACCAAAATCAAGCGGATTAAATTCGGGGCTACGTGGTGGCTATAATGTATAATGGATGAATATATTATTTTGGATACGTACATATCCAAATCTTATGCTATATTATGGAACTACATCTTATTTGTCGCAGAAGTTAAATAATCTATTAAACTGTGATATATCTCGTTCATTGGTTACTTATGTACACACGGAATAGCCTATCGATGACATTACTTATTTATATGATTACGTTACAGCTTACGAGTTACTATAATTACATCTCGAACAAATGGATTATTATGATCTACTAACGAACTAAGATTATGCTGAACTAAATTGCCTGTGTGTTTACTATATTTATAACAATATCGGGTATTAGGCCAAAGATAATGTTTTTATAAAAATGAGTCTTTAACGTTAGATTTGTAGCAAAAGTATTATGAAACAGGACACATATGTGTTATTCACTACCTGTGCTCTAGATTCTATTTGTCCTAATAAAAATGGGTAAACAATTTACGTAATAAACAATAAGTATTCCTTTTCGATTTTTTAGAAATTAAATAATTATATCAATAGCTCACCACATTGCCGAGGAATATGACTACCACAACCATATATATATATATATATATATATATATATATATATATATATATATATATATATATATATATATATATATATATATATATATATATATATATATATATATATATAATCCAACGTTCAGAAAAGTTGTATTTAAATATGTTCTAACTGCCTTCCCTCTAGAATGTGGTGGTGTACCATCTTGCATAAACCACATATTTTGGGTTTTTAGCATTTTACAATAGAGAAAAAGTAATACAAAGCCATTATAGAAACTTAAGAAGCGATAGCACAGGGAAATTGTAAACATGATGACGGCCAACGTCTCAATACGGACACGGCACCAAAAGAAGAAGTTGAAATATATTTTCTCCAATAAGACATTTATCACTCATAACAAAGCATTTGGTGATATTACATTATTATCTTTAAGTTGTTTTAATAAGAATAAACTATGAATTATGCTTATCTATAGGTACTCAGTGCTTTATCGCACAAATATCAAACTAAGAATTATTATGCAGCTGACTTATAAAATGCATTTATCTCGAAAACGGTTGAATTTTCAGGTTACTAACAAGTATACCTTTTCTTTGTAAAAATAATGTATCTTTAATATTTTTTAACACAAATAGAGCTATCTTAAAGAGCAAAAAAGTTAAGCGCAAATTTATGCCACACATGTGACATATGTTGCGCCCTCTATTATTTACATTAAAGTAAGTACCTATACAATTATAATTTATCCTACTCAAAAGCATCCAACTGTAAATTTTTGTCCAAAAATATTTTACAAACGTAAAAGTTATAGCGAAAAATAAAATTTTAAATTTCAACTTCAACACCCTGTATCTTTCTTAATATCAACGTTTTATTAAAGCACGTTGGCTTATCGTAATACTTTAAAGTGCAGAATCTACGGTTTCTGTTTGTACAATTACTTAAGGACCACCCTGTATACCTGTATTGAATATAAATATAAATTTACTTATTGTTTATTCATTTTGTAGATGCTTCTCGTGTATTGTTGTTGTAATGTAACAGAAATATCACAAAAAGACTTTCTAGATTTCAAAAGCCTTATTGCCAACAAACATTGGAAAACTGACAATGGAAAAGGAATGATCAAAATTAGTCAAATAAAGGAAATCAGTACTTCGTATAACACACTTAATGTTGATTTTTTTTTTAAGTATGATCTAAGTTCCGATTCTAACAGTTGCGATCTAACAAAAACAAAAAGAGGACGTCCATCTCGTATTGACAAATTCTTATCTAAAGTATACACAAATCTTTTGCCAATAGATAGGAAAAAGTTAACTGGGTTATCATGGCTTTGCTATACTGGAAAACTTCCTACTATGTACCATGGCTTCTATAGATCTCTACATTCTGATGCGTCATAAAAATGTGAAATTACTGCAAGAAGTGACGACGAAATATTGTTTGTTTATAATATTTTGTAATTTATCTTTTATGTCATTTTTTCTCCTAAATACAGTCTCCGAGAATTCTGGTATGTATTATTTATATTTTCGATTTTTTTTCAGCAAATATTATACTAACTCGTTTAAAAACCAAATGAAGAAACAAACTCGACATATCTAAAAGCACTAATGGAACAATACGGCAAACACAATGGATAAATATAAAAACAATTTAGTAAATAAGAACCCCCGATGTTTTGCATTAATCAAAACTTTACCTTACTTTATTCAAAAACTTAAAAAAAGATTGTACAGTCTTCACTGGATGTCGATTTAAGTCTATCAATAAATCAGGAAAATAAAGAATTTCTGCCTGCTGTGGGTGCAGAGTGTTTCTGGTAAAGTACTTAATTATTATTATCTATCCTAAGTATATATTTATACAAATTAGGCGTTACAGCTGTGAATGTTTATTTCAAAAACAAAAGATAATATGAGACTACGCTGTGTCGCATATTTTACACTTTTAATCTAACTCATCCTTTTCGTTAAAGTTAATAACTTGCATAAAAAGTTTTTATTGGCGAAAAGTTTTAATACCTAACATGTCTAGAAACTTTGCTCTTTATCTATGCACAATTTAAAAGTGCTATAATCGTAACGCAGTGTTACATGAGTAATATTTCTACAGTTTTTTATTACTTACCTAGTTAAAACTTTTAGAATAGCTATATAAAAGATTTAAATATTACGTTAATCAAAAATATTAAAAAAAAATGGTTAATTACGTTAAAAAAAACTTTAAATCACGTATTATTTGCTTGAAATAAAATGAGAATTAAAACAGTTCTAATACAAGCATTAAAGACGTCTGTTTTTAAATAATATATTTATGTTATTTAAACAGTTTTTTTTATTTATCCACATAATTATAAAAGTTGTATTGTGTCTGCTGCTTGCCGATCTGTTCCCATTTTAAATCGCTTCTTCTTATATATAGGCTTTAAAGCCTGTTTCTTTTTCAATATTAGCCTCCTAAATTGTTTAAATTATCGCACCATTTTTTCTTGGTCTGCCAATACTTGTTCGTCCATTTGGTGACTTATCTCGTGCTATTCGTACTACCCTATCCTCTGCCATTCTACTAATGTGTTCCTTCCACTCCTGTTTCCGTTTTGTCACTCATCCATTTATGTCTTCTATATTGCATGCTCTTCTCATGATTTCGCTTCTGTAATTATCCAACACATTTTCCCTGATATTCGTAGAAGTAATTTTCATCTGTTGTTTCTAGTAGTCGTCTCGTCTTAGATGTCTCGCCGTGTATGTTCCTGGTATGTTATTGTATTCCTTCAATTTTGGTATTTCTTTCCGTTGTTTTCTTATGAATCTCCATATATTTGTTTTTGTTTACCGTAGAAGTCGCTTTTCATCCTTTTTGTAAACTTTTCCCAATGTTAATTTTTTTTTCTTCTTACCAACTGCTTTGTTTCATTTCTTATTCTTATATAGGTGTCTCGGGATTCTGGAGTATTTGATGTTTTATACTTCTTGTAAGCCTCTCGTTTCTCTTTATATGTCTTTTTTATTTCTTTTCTAAATCAGGCTGTATTGTTGTTTCCTTTGTTTAGTATGACATTGCGTTTTCCTAAAGCTTCTGTTGCTGCTTCTTCAATGTTGTTTTTCATTTTCTCCCAGCTCGCGTTTATATCTTCGATGTCGTCTATTTGTTTCATCTGTATCTTCTATGCTAGCCTCCTTAGGTACATTTCTCTTGTAGAGTCGTTCCATAGTGATTTTACATTGAATTTTTCCTCGGTGATTTCCTGTAGAAAATGGTTTGGTGTTATTTTCATTTCTATTTTTGCTACTACTAGTTTGTGTTATTTCCCTGCGTCTGCTGAGTTTAAAGTTGGGATAACTCGAATCTGCTTTGGGTGGATTTTTCTATTAGTGACTATAAAATCACTCATAGATTTGTGCCGTCTGGAGTTTTCAAAGGTATATTTATACTGGGGCTTGGGATATGTTCGAAAAATGTATTATTTATTCTCAGTTCGTTAAAAGCTCAGAAATTAGCCATGAGTTCTCCATTTGCATTTTCATTCATTTTAAATTGCTAACAAGCATATTAGACCTAAAAAATTACCAAATAAAATGGCCTTTTCGTAACACTCGTTGATACAGGTATCTAACAACTGCTTTTGAGAAATTTAGGCAAGGAAATGAAGCTGAAAAAATGGCAAAACCTCGCAATTTTTTCGCCCAGCATCGATTTCTACAAAAATTTGGGATTAGGCTCATTTTACTCTCTAGTTTAATTTCTATGTTAAGACGTTGTACGCTTTTCTTTTTTGAAATGGTGAAAACTACCCCTAATTGTAAACAATTGTAAAATATTTTAAACTTTAATATGGTCAACATTTGGTTTTTATTAGTTAAATATTAATTGTTTTATGCTTTAGTATATATTATAATATTTCATCCCTTAAAATTACCCTTGTTGGAGCTATATATAAAAAAATTGTTATTCTAAAATAATGATTTCGGCTTGCATCGATTTGCATGATAATTTGGGATTAGAATCATCTTACCATGTACTTTATATTCGATAGCATTCTCAAGGGAGTTGATTATTTTTAGGGGTGTAAACTAAACCTTACTGTCAAAAATTATATAAAAACATTGTAAACCTAAATAAGGGTAAAATGGGTTTTGATTGGTTAAATATTGTTTGTTTTATGCTTTAGGATATAACATCATAATATTTCAACCCTTAAAAACCACCCTTAACCCTCTACTAACCGGTAAGCGTTCTTTAAAGAACTCGTCTTTGGAAAACTGAAAAACCTATACCTTAATATTATCATCGTTTAAGCCAGTTTCTGTTCAGTCCCTCAACAGGTGTTTAACATTTTGTTGAAAATATTAACGCAATCCAAAATTTGGTTTGCATGCTGCTATCACTCTATCAGTATTGTTCGAAAAGTCAGTTTAAATGCATCGATAATTATTTGTCAAATCGACTACGTGTTATATCAAATATAATTATTTGTATTCTGAATATCCAATCGACTAAAAATTATTAGTTTGATTACAGAAAAAAAAACAGTTATAAAAAATGTTTGAAAAAGTGAAATGTTCTCTGAAGAACGATTGCCAGTTCAAGGAAAAAAAGTAATAAACTTATTTTTTGTTTTTTTTTTATATTTTAGAAATAGATTTTTCACGTATGTTTCGAACAAAGCGATTTAGATTGGAAGACTTAACAGAGGAACAAATGGAACAGCTCATGGATTGGGTTGAAACGGATGAAGAAACGGATTACGACAGCGATGATAGTGTGGAAGATCCCAATTTTGTTGTGGATGATATGGAAAAAGAGATCATTGCTGAATATTTAAATAAAATGGAAAATGCTGACACTACAGATCAATCTCTGGACGGATTACAAATAAGCGCCTATGATGCTCCTTCTGCATCTTCTACATTCACTGGTAATAATGAAAATTGTGATGTTGTCCAGGTAGATGTTCAATCTTAAACTAAAATTGAGCTTAAAATGAAGCAGAACTGCAAGCATCTACATCTTCATTTAGGCCAGCAAAAATAATGCGATCACCACTTTTAATTCATGAGGAAGATGATCCGTCTCTTGTGCTATCAGTTGGTGGTTTTATTGGCTTAGGTAAAAAAGAAAACGTTATTTTATAGTAATTTTAAAACTATTAATGTCTTTTATTATTTTAAGCACTTGATGCCGTTTGATGGCTTAAAAGATCTATGAGTCTACATGTAAATGAAGTTGCCTTTTGTAGCGATTCTAAGCTACCTCACGAAGTGAAATGCCTCAAAACTTCTATGGAATTATTTAACTATTTGTTTACCGACAAAATTATTGATTTAATTTCATTCAATATCAATCTGAACCCATCTAGAACAAACAACGGCAGACAACAAAATTTGCAAGTGACACCTCAATTGATTCATCGGTATATAGGCGTGTTGATGTTTATGTCTGTTTATCGGTACCCAAACCTGGACAGCTATTGAAGCAAATATGCATTTTAACCGATTCGAGTCACAATGACAATCAAACAATTTTTTAAAATAGAATTTTTTTTATGTTTTGAAGATGAAGAAAAACGTATAAAGAAAGGTGTGCCGGACTATGATCTTTTGCTTCAAATTCGTAGCATTGCCAACGAACTAACTCGTGGTTTGATTCTATTTACTGACTCACTGAGATATACTTTTAGGGTAAATGGAGTAGAGATGGACCACGAGTATAGTCGGTCCTCTAGGTATACCTGACCAAGTTTGGCAACAGGGCAAGTCTATCCTGGTCTGTTGTATCGTTTATCGTTAGTTCCTTAAGAGACGCCAGTTGTAACGCATCGGCGTGTACTTGTAGGAGTGTTATTTACGATAATTGAAACTTCCACGTGTGATAATTTTATTTGAGTTTCTTAAATTTCATTTTTTTGTAAAAACAGGTAAGTTTGACCGATTATTTGTTAGTTTATTATTGAAATATATATCAAATGTGTATTATAGAGTAAGAACTACTGCTGCAGTCTTTATTTTCATTTGTCCTCCTATTTGAGGATAGATGGACCACTTACAAGGAGGAGAGTTGGATCAGTATGTTTTGTTTTAGGATTATGCCCAATAAATATATTCGCAAACAAAATACACCTAAGAGAGGTAACTGGCCTTCTAATAAGAAGCTAAGTGATGCCGTAGATGCTGTAAAGAATGGTGATATGGATATTAATGAAGCCGCCAAAGCATTTTGAATACCTAAAACGACTTTTAAACGTCGAAATAAAACAAACAATATGGATAAGATGAACCGATTGGGTTCATATTGTTCTTTAGGAACTGCTGTTGAAACTAAAATCGTTTGCCATATAAGAAAACTACAGAAAGCAGGCTTTGCACCAACCAGAACTGACGTAAGAATCATGGCATTTAATTTAGCTCAGCAATTAGGAAGCCCAAATAAGTTTAATGTAGAACTGTAGAAGAAGGTAAATTTTTAAATTCATAAATCTGATACAAGAGTTACTTATTGTCTACTTTTAGGTGAAGCTGGTAAAAATGATTAGAACTCTTTTTGAAACGAAGACCTAAAATTTCAATTAGAAAAGCTGGGAACACCTTAATTGCACGAGCTTTAGGAATGTCCAAACAAACAGTCGATAACTTCTTTTCTGATCTCGAGAGTATTATGACCGAATATAATTTTTATGATAAACCCGTACACATATTTAATACTGATGAAACAGGATTACAACTAAATACTAGAGCCGGTCAAGTTCTAGCAGAAAAAGGTCAAAATGTGTTCCTAGCGTAAGCCCTGGGGAAAAAGGTGAAACAATCAGTGTAATAGCTTGCTGTAGTGTAGAAGGGATTTTCTTGCCCCCATATTGCATTTTAAATGGGAACAATAAAAAAGACGAGTGGCACTATGGTATGCCATCGGGTTCCAAGATTAGGATGTCGGACAAATCAACATACGTTAACAGTGACATTTTTTTAGAATGGTTACAAACACACTTTTTGCCGAGAAAGCCTCTAGGTAAAACCTTATTAATATTAGATGGTTACACATCCCATACGACCAACCTGGATCTACTAGAATTTGCAGACCAAAACGAAATAATTTTATTTTTTTTTTGCCATCATACACAAGACATGACCTCTCAGTTTGGTAAATTCTTAGGTCGAGTATGGGGAAACTCAGCAACTGTCCAAAACGCGGCTTCTGCATTTAAATTTACGGGAATTTGTCCGTTTAATCCATTAATAATCCCAGAATATGCATTTTTGACACACACCTCATCAGAAACAGAAAAAAAGAATTTTCCAGTTACATCAGAATCTCCTCAACCAAATCTCTCTGAAATCAGTGGTAAAATATCCTTGCACGGTAGCCCAACTAAGTAATCAATTACTAATGAAGATATAACTCCCGGAGAGGCTTTTGATGAGGTAATGCCCGTGTCTGTAGTGGCAGCAGCAGTAAAGAAAATTCGTAAAAAATAACTGAAGAGATTACTGCTCAAGACTTTATTAAAATAAAGAAGGATGCCTTGATTAAAAAAAGCTCAAAACCTATAAAAAAATAAAAACGTAAGAGAAAGCCAAGCGAATCGTCACTATCTGAAGATGTTACTCTAAACAGCACTAGTGGTGATAAAAACATGAATAATATTGAAATTGAGTGTGTTGAGTGCAACGAGGACTATCCAAACATGTAAAAAAGATTACTGGTTACAATGTATTTTTTGTAAGCGCTGGTTACATGAAACTTACATGCAAGCGCTGGTTACATGAAACTTGTACTGGCTTCGCTAATCTCTGTAACAAGTGCAGGAAGTCTCTTGCTATTAAAAAGAAAAAGGTTCAGCTTGGTCCATCTCTCCTACTCCTTGTGGCCCATCTCACAGTCGAGGAAATATTGACCGATGACGTGCCAGTGCATTATATTTTTTTTAGGTTTAATAATTATAATTTCTAGTTTTTACTTATACCAAACCAAATACCAATGTTAAGTTATGTTATACAATTTTTTTCTATTCTGATGTTTATTTAATAAAGAAACAGGCTTCAGTTTTCTAAAAGGTGGTCCATCTCTCCTCCCTTTACCCTATCAAAGTGTAAGTGCTATTTGTGTAAGTGACACTTTATTAAATGATAAAGTCAAAATATAAAGTATTTCATGTTACAAAAATAAATTTTTCATAATTGATAAAATAAACCTCAAAAATTTACAAAAAAGAAGAAATTTAAAAAGTTACGTTAACCTTTGCTTAACAAAACGACCCGAAACTAATTACCACCGGCACATTTCGTTTCTTGGCAAATTTCTTGGCAAACTCCAATTACTGCCAACGAAATTTTTCAAATAAGATTTTTATTAACTTAATATAATGTTATACTTTACGGTGTTAACTTTTTGTATTCATCGCCGCCATTGCCATTGTACTAAATTTCGACGGTCGCTGAATAAAAACAATTACCCAAGCTGGTCTTATGAGAATATTAAAAAGATATTCGAATGTTTTGGGACCGTAATAAATTTAATTGTGACAGGGTACATTAAGCTGTTTCTGTACTTGTTGTTGTCTGAAAAATATTTATGAAAGCAAAAGTAGAAAATACGCAACAAACACAAAGTTGTGAAGTGTATTCGTATATTCTGTATAGGACAATTTTGTTTGCAATAAGTAAAGACCTTTTATACAGGTGTTTCAATATTAATTAAAAATATTTTACCTATAGGTTAAAATATGTTATTAGTAATTAGGCTTTAAATGTTGATATTTCACCCAAATCACTTAAATAAAATGCGGCTCCTAATTAAGTTACAGGGTGTTTTTTAATTTAAGTTTAAATTTTTTTATTCGATTTTTCCATTTTTTTGCCAAACTGTGGATAGACGATAGAAAAAAAATACATGTTTGGAATAAGCTAGATCAAGTGCATCTAACATCATTAAAAAAACGATTTCTTAAAATTTGAATTTGCCTAAAAATGTTCAAAGGGGGTAACCTTGGAGTTTTTTCAAAACTCAATAATTGGGAATCTTGGCGTCAATTTGGGTAAACATTTACTGTTGGCTCACCACAAACAGTTACAAAAATAGACACTACAAAAATACGGTATTAATATACTCAGTGACAGTAGAAGTGTTACACCCAGAAGGAATAATTTCTTGAACTTAATTTTTTGGCAACATGGTAGATTTACATCAGTAAAGAAACGATAACGTTGTCAAGAATTTTTATTAACAAGTAATCAAAAAAAATTAATAATGTGTTTGGCGACCCCGTAGCTGAATACACTCCTGTATACGTCTAGGCATTGACAAAATGAGATGATCGATGTCTACTTGTGGCACCTCGTTCCAAGCAACTTGAACTTCATGTATTAACTGTGCCAGAGTCTGTGGAGGATGGTGCAAAGTGGACAGTCTCCTTCCCATCATATCCCATACATGTTCGATAGGATTAAAATCCGGAGCACGGGGTGGTCATGGCAAAACGTTACCGCCAGCTTCTTGAAGAAAGTCCAAAGTTTGACGAGCAATATAGAGACGCGCGTTGTCTTGCTGAAAAAGGACGTCTCGACGGCCGTCGAGATAAGGTAGTAAAGTGGTTTGTAATATGTCATCAACATAATGCGCAGCTGTCTTATTGCCTCGAATAAACACAAGTGGTGATCGGCTACCATAGGCAATAGCCCCCCAAACCATTACTCCAACTGTCCTGTGTACATGTCTCTCAACAGCAAACCCGATATCTCGTTGCTCTCCACGGCGGCGTCTTACCATCCTACGACCATCATGCATTCCTAAACAGAATCTTGATTCATCGCTGAATGCTACATTACGCCATTCTGCCACCTAATTCTGTCGTTCTCTGCACCAGTTTAAACGTTGATGACAGTGATCCGCAGTCAAAGGAAGCACTAGTCGTGGGCGGAATGAAACCAGTCCAAAGGCTCGAATGCGCCGATATATTGTACGCATACTAACAGGTCTACCTACTACTCCAAACCATTGGTCAGCAATTTGACGCGTAGTAGCAAAACGGTCTCGCAGAGCAAGTAATCTAAAGCGCCTGTCTTGACGCTCTGTGGTACGCCTCGGTTGACCAGTAGGTCTTCTTCGTGTTCCTCTACCTTCGTTTGTCCACACACGACAGACACGCATAACCGTCATTACCATACAATTAATGCGACAGCCTATTTTTCGATACGACAAACCCATATCTCTATACGCAATAATTCTGCCCCTGTCAAAATCGCTTACATGGTGGTAATTTTGATGTCTTCGAATTCGAGGCATTTTCTTACACTGAATACAATTAGACTGAGGAATAATAACTAAAAATTTCTATACAAACCGGTTTTTACAAATCGGTATCTTCACAAAAAACTGTAAAGTTAAAACTTTGTTATAAAAATGTCGCTATACATTCATTAATATTGAAGATACCATATAGTACCCTTTTAGTAGTTGTCTTGTTTCTTATTTTGCCATGTTAGGATTCGACTAGTTGTTAATTTTATATAGTCAGAGGCTCTCTTTAAGTCAATAAATCAAAATTTGTCTTTTAGTTAAACTATTTTTATGCATAGTGTTTGTTTCTCGATTTTATAATGTCCGTGATATCCTTCCCTTTAATTTAACGTAGCACACACTCCAATCGGACCAAACACAAAGGAGATATGATGTAATGCCCTCGTACCAATACCGCAATGTGTGTTTTTTTCTGTCCCAACATATTCCATAACCACGTCTCCTTTCCAATTATGTATCACACGTCACAATCCAACAAACTATTCTACCCCGCCCCCCCCCCACAAAACGCTCAAAAATTATTTAATTCTACATAATTCTGTTTAACCTGAGTTAATTTTATGAAATTCGATTTACCTCATTTAATTTCATTTAATCTAATTTAGTTTTTATTTTATTTTATTTTTTTTCGTCATTTTGTTTTTATAATGCGTGTATGTTTATCTTACCCAATGACATATAATAAATAAATATATTATACGTCATTGATCTTACCTTACAATTACAGTAAACTATATTTTTAGCAATTTTCGAAAAAATTAATTAATTCAGATTTCTTTGTTTAGATGGCGCTACGATTTTAAGTCTAAACTAAGATAAAGCTTTAAATTATTTTGTATTAAAGTATTAAAGTTAAATATTAATAAAATTAATTATTAATTAGATGAATATGTAATTAATACATTATTATTAATTAAACGTATCGTTTCAAGAACAAAATATGATTGAAATTTCAAATCATGGTAGTTCAGATTTCTTTCCTATGTCTTCATAGCCTTTTATATAGATAGATAATTTTTTTGTCGCTTACATTTTTTTAAAGGAAATTGTGGACATTAAAATGTCCATGCAAAAATATTTCGACGAAAAGTTAAGATATCATTTTTTCAACGACTTAATTCAACTTTTCTACAGAGACACCAAGAAGAATTTGGTAATAATCATAAAAAGCTATGAATTATTGTCTTCCGGGTTGTTCCATTTCATAAATCTCGATTAATGTGGAACTTCCGTCCTTAGGAGGTATTTGGGCTTTACCGTTCCTCCTTCTTTGTCGCTTCAATCGAATTACTAAATCGAACGATGCGAATATTGTGCGTATTTCAGCTATGATGTTTGAGAAATACAATACCTGAGTTCGTCCGTCGTAAAATACTTTGATAAATAGTTGAGTAAATAACAAGTGAAAAATTCCAAAGATAAATACCTCAATTTATTTCAAAAGGATAATGTAATTTTTTTATGATGATTAGTCTGAATTAAAATTATATTCCAAAAAATAAATATTACTGAATATAAAAATTATATTTTTATTGGTTTGGATATATTTCAAATTAGCAATATAGCATACATAAGCTTTATAACGGTCTTATTTTGTTTTAACAATTTCCTCCACCATATCGCTGGCACTGTTTATCCACTTTTTGATTTTAAGACTCTTTATGTCCTGTTTGCATGGCACTGCTTAAAAGTGAATACGTATTATTGCTCTGTATGATGTTTTTGTTCGTGCCTGATATAATATTTGCTGGGATGGAAAGTATCGAGACGCGTGCAGTAACCTTGCGGTATACAGTAATATAATATACATACATATATACTTACTATAAAAATAAAAGGAAATTTAACAAACAGCATACTATTTTTTTAATTTGATTTTTATTTTTTATAACAACTCGAGAACGACTGACTAGACGGGTACTTTTGTACATGTTCATTATTAATGAAGAGGATGTATAGTGCCCTTTTGGTAGTCTCTTTGTTTGTTTTTTGTAACTAAATCTATTCGCTATATCTTTCCCTTTCATTTGCTATGACGTATGTTAGGATTCTATTAGTTGCTTATTTTGTATTCTGCCAGAAGCCTGCTTTAAGTCGATAAATCAAAATTTGTCTTATGGTAAATATACTTTTGTCTATAGTGCCCTATGAAATCTCGTATATCGCTAATAATGAAGATACTGTGTAGTGCCCTTTTGGTAGTCGCCTTGTTTGCTTCTTTTATCTTAATATATTCGTGACATTTTTAAAATTTGTTAAATATAATATAGATTGTATTCATCATTTACATTTTCAATATTATTGTGTACCTATTTATGTTTAATTACTTCATTCTGCTTATTATTATATTTTATTAAAATGGTTTAAAAAAATCAAAAATTGATATATATATATATATATATATATATATATATATATATATATATATATATTTAACGTGATTATTTCGACCAAAAAACAATTTATAAATATGTTGGAAATATCGGGTATGTGGTCTATTAAATAAAAAATCTTTGTTTTTTCTAAAGCTCAACATTTCGCCATTTATTTGATGGCTTCATCGGGAGTAACTGTAAAAAACAAACATTTCAAAACACTGACGTACACTTAGATTTACAATACTTACAGAAATTAAAAGATTATACACATAAATAAAATTAATACTAAAAT
Organism: Diabrotica undecimpunctata; assembly: GCF_040954645.1. Lineage (NCBI taxonomy): Eukaryota > Metazoa > Arthropoda > Insecta > Coleoptera > Chrysomelidae > Diabrotica > Diabrotica undecimpunctata. The sequence goes on along the minus strand of NC_092809.1, from coordinate 121,394,631 downwards.
AACATTATTGTTGATGACACTGTACATTTAATAAAATGCATGTTAAAATTTAAAATATCTTTGAGCACGTTCGTTACAATCAATAAGATGGAACAAGTAAAAATTATTTCAAAATGCAAAAAATAATAATGTAAGAAAACATTAGAGGAAAAGTATTTCTTTAATTAATCATTAAGGCTAGTTGGTATGATTAATCATTAAGGTGAGTGTAGTTTTAAATTTTGTTTAATATATTGCAATATATGTTGCTTAATTGCCCCGTGTCAGTTTTATAATTTAAAGTTTGTTTATTTTTGTTAATGTGGTACATCATGGTTAATGTGGTTATTTTTGGAGATGTACCACATTAACAATAATAAACAAACTTTAAATTATAAAACAGACACGGGGCAATTAAGCAACATATATTGCAATATATTAAACAAAATTTAAAACTAATCTAACTAATAACTTATTTTCTAACCACTTATTTTTAAATAATGACAAATGGTTTAAAAACTTGTCGAGCGTTGACTTTCCAAAAGAAGTTTCTGATTTTCTCTCTCTTGGTCCGAAATTTAGTGTTGAGTGTACACCCCCAGATTTTAAGTTAGAGATTTTTTTAGCAGATGTAGAAAATATCATCGATGAGGTGACAGTTGAATCCAAGGATCTACTTAGGGCACAAGTAACAAATGTAGTAACTAATTATCTACACAATTCAACATCTAAACCCCCCACAACATTAAACAAAACGTTTAAATATGTTCAAAAATATTTGAAGTTGCATTCAGACATATATATTTTACAATCTGACAAAGGTGGATGTACGGTAGCTATGAACAAACAGGATTATATCGACAAAACATTAACGTTGTTAAACGACAGATCGACATATATTCGTTTGGACAAAGACCCTACTACAGTGATACAGAAAAAATATAATGACTTAATAAAAACATTAAAAAACCAACATCAACTTACTGAACAAGTTGCAAAAAAGTTAACAATCTATGACTCATGTTTTCCTAAACTTTATTGTTTGCCTAAAATCCATAAATTGGACGTTCCTCTCAGGCCTATTGTAAGTTCGTTAAAGTCCACTACGTACAACATTTCTAAATTTCTTGCTGATATATTAAATGATGCCTTTGAATATCGCAATAATTATAATTCTAAGGACACATTTACCTTTGTCGATGCTGTTAGGGGAATGCGGTTACCAGAAGATTATGTTTTGATTTCTTTGGACGTAGTTTCTTTATTTACAAACATTCCATTAAATATGGTCACTTACATTATAGAAACAAATTGGAACCTTATAAAAGACTACACGACATTATCTAAAGGTAATTTTTTACTAATTCTCAGGTTCATTTTTAATAACACTTATTTCAGTTTCAATGAAAAATTTTACTCCCAAATTTTTGGAACACCTATGGGTTCCCCGATTAGTCCCATCCTTGCTACTATTGTAACTGATCATCTCTTAGATAATGTGATCACACAATTACCTTTCGAATTACCATTTATATATAAATATGTCGATGACATCATATGTGCAGTTCCATCTTATCACATCAATACCACATTAAACATTTTTAATTCATTTAATGAACATCTTCAGTTCACAATTGAAACCGAGACAGATCTTAGTATACCATTTTTAGACACAAAGGTAATAAGAACAAATGACAATATTCTGACATTGGATTGGTACCAAAAGCCAACAGCATCGGGAAGGTTTATTTATTACTTTTCAAACCACACCACTCGTCAAAAATATAATACAGTATTGGGTATAAAAAACAGGGTAATGTCCATTGTTGATGATAATTTGTTACCAAAAAATCTGGACATATTATACAAAATTTTTCGAAATAACGGCTATCCTAAACATATTTTAAAAAAACTTATTTACAGCAGTAATTTTTATGATGGTCCTGTCCTTGATTCTAACAATGAGTCAATCAAATACAAAAAACTCCCCTTTATTAACGGTCTAACCCAGTCTGTCGTATCCATATTTAAAGATGTTTCCAATATTAATATAGCTAAATACAATACCATAAATAGCAAACAACTTTTTTCTAAAATTAAAGACCCAGTACCAACCTTATATAGGAGTAATGTGGTATATGAAATACCGTGTCTAGTATGTGAAAAAAGCTACATTGGCCATACATCGCAGTGGCTAAAACAACGTATCACACAGCATAAAAGTGATTGCCGCTTAGGAAAAAATTCTTGCGCAGTTGTCGAGCACTACAGAAACACTGGTCATCTGTTAGACTACAACAATACTCGTATTTTGGCACAGACTGAAAATTACAAAAGTAGGTTATTTTTGGAGATGTACCACATTAACAAAAATAAACAAACTTTAAATTATAAAACAGACACGGGGCAATTAAGCAACATATATTGCAATATATTAAACAAAATTTAAAACTACACTCACCTTAATGATTAATCATACCAACTAGCCTTAATGATTAATTAAAGAAATACTATTCCTCTAATGTTTTCTTACATTGTTATTTTTTGCATTTTGAAATAATTTTTACTTGTTCCATCTTATTGATTGTAACGATCGTGCTCAAAGATATTTTAAATTTTAACATGCATTTTATTAAATGTACAGTGTCATCAACAATAATGTTATTTTAGTATTAATTTTATTTATGTGTATAATCTTTTAATTTCTGTAAGTATTGTAAATCTAAGTGTACGTCAGTGTTTTGAAATGTTTGTTTTTTACAGTTACTCCCGATGAAGCCATCAAATAAATGGCGAAATATTGAGCTTTAGAAAAAACAAAGATTTTTTATTTAATAGACCACATACCCGATATTTCCAACATATTTATATATATATATATATATATATATATATATATATATATATATATATATATATACATATATATATATATATATATATGTATATATATATGTATATATATATATATATATATATATATATATATATATATATATATATATGTTGTAATTCTGGGAGTAAACGCATAGCTTTCTTATCGTCTTTACACGGAGTCATTATTTTCAATTTAGTTTATTTCATTTTATTCGATTCGATTTTACTTAATTTAATTTACTTAATTTTACTTATTTCAATTTTATTTTAAAATATTTTATACAGATATTTATACAAATATTTTAAAATCAAAATTAACCAAGTCGATCCCGTATTTCTCAAGTTTATTTAATTTTATTTTATTTATTTATTAAATAGACGGGATCAACTCATTACAGCATTATATTAACATTATATTTTTTAATCTAATTTATCTTAAAACTACACTCTAAAATACAATATTTACAAATAATTCTAGAGTTTACTATAAATCATGGTTTTAAATTGATTTGAATGCATTCATACTTTACGTCCACTTCAGTTGCTCTCAAACTAACACCCTAATTATTATAGACAGGTTTAAGTGTGAGATCTGGATTATGCAATCTAGTTAAAATATTCTATATGTCATGTTTCATCAGTTAATTTCCTATAGTAGTGACAGTTGGACCTTTGGTCAATGCTCAGTTACATAGAATTTTGAAATGTTCAGATCACATCTACATGATTATGACTGCCAATCCAAGCTGTCATATGTTACATGTCACCTTAACATTTCCGTTAATACCGGGAGCCATTCTCTCTCCTGTTGCCGACCAGAAAGTAGCTTCGACTATTTTTTAAATAATTTTAAACTGTTTGTCCTTGTTTAGTGTAGTGTTATGTACAATTTTATCCTTAATTTTATGTTTATGACATTCTGCGATTGTTGGATAGCCCAAAATTTACGAAGTAAGTCTAAAGCGTTAATCAGAAAAAAACTTTTATCATCCATTAACTTCGAGTTTTTATCGAAGTTAATCAATTTCTTTATAAAAAAAACGTTTCTTGGCTTATTTAAGATGCCCCTAAAGATGCTCTAGGAAGCAATCAATTTCTTTATTAAAAAAAAACGTTTCTTGGCTTATTTCAGATGCCCCTGAAGATGTTCTAGGGAGCAAAAGTACTTGGTCAAGATTTAATAAATAAAACTGTGCTCGATATCTGCCTTTCATTTTATCAAAGTTCATATATTCGAGCATTCAAGCTTATATCAATTTAATAATTTATTAACTATTCACTATATTACTATATACACTATATATACTATATTTATTATTTATTAAAACCTTTTTATTTTCAGTTTTTAGTTAGGAGTCATATAATTTATTCTTTGTCCTTCTTTTTCAACCAACATAAATCTTCTTCTCGCCATAAATTCTTCTTAACGGAAAGACGGTATTAGATTTAATTTCGATGCAGGGCATCTGCAAGCCGCTTATAGCTCATTAGATCTCATCAGAGCGACATATGCAGTTGCTCTAATGAGACTCATTAGAGTCTCAAAAAATTGGAGTCTATGTCTCTATCAAATAATACTGTTGCCCGTTGTGTCGGAAACATAGCTGAAGATGTACATGATTAGCTATTTGGGAAGTGGCGCGATAACCTGTTTTCGATTCAGCTTGATAAGGTAACAGATAGCAATAAAGATGGATGCTTATTTTATTGCCTATGTTTAATTTTGTTAGGGCTTATCAGTAGTATAACTACTTCTCTGCAAACTATTAGTACTAGAAGCAACATCGCTTGCATTATTTGCTATCGTAAATGATTATATAAATGAAGCATAAATAAAGTGAAAGAATTGTGTCGAAATATGCACCGATGGTGCTCGTGCTATGACCGGAAAATTTCAAAGTCTACAACCGCTTATGAACGAAAGTCTTCAATGTGTATATAGACACACTGTATGATCCACTGAGAAGCATTTTTTTTTAGGAATATTGTGCTAACTATGATTGTAACAGTAGTTAATTACATAAAAATGAGACCGTTGAAAACCAGAATCTTCTCTGCACTTTGTAAAGACAGGCAGTACATATAGCAATATTATTTTATTGTGAAGCGTAATGGTTATCACATGGAAAATTTTTACGTGTTTTTGAATTACGACATGAAAATGGTCATTTGTCTAGAAGCAGAAAATAGACCCGAAGTTGAGATGGTTTATTTTTAATGAAATTGAGCTACTTGGTTAACATATTCGAGAAATTAATATTTTGAACCTTTAGTTTTAAGGAGCCGATATACATATATTGGATAGGAGTACATAATAAAGTTAATGTTGTTTGTAGAAAACTGGAATTGTGGAGCAGAAATATAACGCAAAAAAACCTAGAAATGTTTTCAAATGTGGATGAACACATATTGATTATAATCTTTGATAATTTTTATCATTCAAAGCACTATTTTTCTATTTGTAATATTTAAATATAAAATTTTTAATAAAACTGCACAATTTATAAATATAAATCTCTTGGTATATGAGTGTATTCAATTTGATTTGAAGACTTGCTGTTCCTTAAAGTTTTTCTTAGAAAACACGAGTTTCAATCCCATCAATGAAATTGCGCCATTACCTGACGAAACATTGAACTTCAATTTTCTGAAATAAGTATTTATTTTCTTTAGTAGTTTAGTACAGAAGATAAGATTACATTTTTTGAAAATACTGTTGGTCGATATTTTTTGTTTTATATGGTATAAACGCAATAAATAAAATTAGAGTTTTTATGAAATCCGCAGTAATTATTATTAAATTCAGTCATATTATTTTAATAATTAATAATATTGTTAATATTATTAATATCAAATAGATAATTTAATGTTTTTACTAATCGGATGCCATTTATAACTGTTAAATTTTGACAATTGTTACGAGTCGAAACTTTTATTGACAGATCTGCCAAATCATCTACTCAAGATACATAATGTAAGTTAAAATCACGGTTCGTAGACTTACTACGGTTGCCTTTTCCGACTAACCAATGAACATTGAGCCCGAAATTACGTCACGAGAGTACAGTAATTTGAATCGTAATATTGTTAATCGTCGTTTTTGTCTTTTTTGTGTGGAAAATAGTAAAGATAGTTATGAAATAAGATGTCTAGTGGATTATAATACCTAATTATGAAAAACTGTTGATATGTAGGCAGTTTGGTACTTAAAATTAATCAGAACCGGTTGTTAACGTTTATCCAATGTTAATGCAGGATTTACGTAAATCTAGGACTTCAATCTCCATTTTACACTGAAAATTTGTCGCGTATAGTGAATTTCCATCAATACTGGATTAACTATTGAATGAATTACCGAATTACATAACTATTTTTTCCATTATTTTAATATCTTTCCTTGATTGATCATTAATGTCTAATGGCATTCTAAAATTTCATCAACATTATTATTACGTTAATACACAATGAAATTTTAAAGTTTTAACCTGCCTTATAAAAAGATACGAAGATAATAGGTACGATGTATAACCACAATAAATAACGTTTCTTCGATAATTCAAAATAAGTTTTTATAGAAAACAACACCAAAATTTCAAATACAAAAATATAAAGTAAACAGATATTTAAGGAATGATAAATAATCAAGCAAATGATAAACTGAAAGATAATTACCACGAACAAACTGTGATAATAAATGGGTTTTGTATTCTTGTGGACTCTGGTGACGTAACTCAAGCATCCCCACCCCAGTCGGAAGAGGCAACCGTAGTAAGTCTACGAACCGTGAGTTCAAATACCATTTTTAAAATTATAACCCCCTAAAATTAAGGTTAAATAATATTTGTAGCATTATTTGTCGTCGGCTTAGTAATACAAAACTGTATCTCAAAAATGACTACTTTTCAGGAGAGCTTATTTAAGGTTTTTAAAGAAATATCTGCATTTTTTAATGACCTGTAGTTTATTCACAACTTTTTGTTTCAAATTTATAATCTTATAAATGTATTATTTACGGTAATACAATCATACAAATCAATGCATAGAAATAGAAGAGTATCACAGAAAATACGACAGCTTTAATATGCATAAAAAAATAAAAGAACTAACAAATACCAAAAAGCGAGCACGCTATGGGATACTCAAAGATGATAATGGTAAACTCATTGCAGACATCAAAAATAAACCAAGATTTTGGCAAGAATACATAATGGAACTATTCGACGATGATACAATGATACAAGAAGGACCACAGGAACAAACAGGACCGAAAATAATAATGTGCGAATTAGAGCAGGCAATTAGAAATGCAAAAACCGCAAAATCAGTAGACCCAGATCAGATACCCACTGAGCTAATTAAATGCATTGACAAAGAAACACTGCATATACTTTTAGATCTGTTTAACAAAGTATATAATACAGGAGTAATACCCCAAGATTGGTTGCTGTCCACGTTTGTAACACTACCAAAGTCAGTACATGCGACAGAATGCTCCCAGTACAGAACAATTTCCTTAATAAGCCACACACTTAAGATATTTCTCAAAATAATACATGGAAGACTATATAAAAAAATAGAAGAAGATATAGATGACACCCAGTTTGGATTCAGAGGAGGACTAGGAACGAGAGAGGCTCTGTTCGCTTTTAACGTTCTCGCGCAAAGACGACTAGATATGAACCAGGATCTCTATGTCTGCTTTATAGATTATCAAAAGGCTTTTGATAGAGTACGACATCAGAAACTCGTAAAACTGTTAAAAGAAAAGAATGTGGATAGTCGAGATATACGGGTTATTGTCAATATGTACTGGAATCAAAAAGCAAAGATTAGAATCGAAAATGTCAAAACAGAAACAATAGAAATCAAAACAGGTGTTAGACAGGGTTGCGTGCTGTCCCCATTGTTGTTCAATCTGTACAGCGAAGCTATTTTTAAGGAAGCAATATCAGAGGAACAACAGGGTATATCACTAAACACAAAAATCTTAAACAACATAAGATTCGCAGACGACACCGCTGTTTTTAGATGACAGTCTAGATGACAGTCTAGAAGCATTGCAACGCTTAGTAAATAGATTACATCAAGTCAGTATCTACAAATGAACGTTAAGAAAACCAAGTTCATGATTATTTCTAAGCAACATACAGTAGGAAGGCTAGATATCGAGGGAAGACAAGTAGAAAGAGTGAATAACTACAAATATCTAGAAACCTGGGTAAATGAAAACAATGACCAAGGTAGAGAAATAAGAACACGCATTGAAATTGCAAGACGAGCATTTATAAAAATGAAAACAATGTTTGTCAATCAAGACCTTCCTCTGGATCTGAGGATAAGAGCCTTAAGATGCTACGTGTTCTCGACTTTATTGTATGGAATGGAAAGCTGGACACTAAAAGTGGATAATATAAAGAAGTTGGAATCATTTGAGATGTGGTGCTATAGAAGGATTTTGAAAATACCATGGACCCAACGAGTTACAAATGCAGAAGTGTTAAGAAAGCTACAAAAGGATTGCGAGGTCATAAAGCACATCAAAACAAGAAAGCTGGAATATTTAGGCCACATTACCAGACGTGCGAAATATGAGATATTAAGGCTCATAATGCAAGGTACAATCAAGGGTAAAAGATCCATAGGAAGACGAAGGATTTCCTGGCTGAGAAACCTAAGAGAATGGTTTAGTTGCAGCTCAGTAGATCTTTTCAGAGTAGCCGCCAATAAGGTACGGATAGCTGTGATGATAGCCAACCTCCGATAGGAGAAGGAACTACAAGAAGAAGAATCATACGCAACAATGGATAAATCGTTTTTTCAAAATTTTGTGTGTTCAACAATTAGATAAAGTAGCGGAGATACATTTTTGTGTCCCTAACGAAAAAGTCTATTATAATAGAAACTTACGTAGCTATTTATTATACCATTTTGTTTTAGAAAAGCTTAATCTTAATCCTAGTATAAAGTCATTTGTATTTGAGTAATATCGATAAATTTCGAGAGATGAACATACTGAGTGGCAGATATACTAATTAAAAGTACAATAGATTCTTCTTCTTCAAGTGCCCTGTCCGTTGCGAACGTTGGCTATTAACATGGCAATTCTGATCTTATTTGCGGCGCTTCTGAATAGTTCGACCGATGTGAGCCCGAACCACTTCCTCAGATTTTGGAGCCACGAGTGTCTTCTCCTGCCTGGCCCTCGCTTACTGTCTATTTTTCCCTGGACAATCAATTGCAGTAGACGGTACTTATCGTGTCTCAATATGTGGCCTAGATATTCAAGCTTTCTTTGTTTAATTGTATTCACGATTTCTTTCTCCTTTCCGATTCTTTGGATTACCTCTGTGTTGGTGACATGTTCGGTCCAGGATATACGAAGAATGCGTCGGTACACCCACATTTCGAATGCTTCTAGTTTTCTCGTGAGCGTCTCCGTCAGCGTCCAGGCCTCCACACCATACAGTAAGATCGGAAAAATGTAGCATTTAACTAGTCGTAGTTTTAGGGGAAGAGACAAATCCCTGCTTATGAGGAGCTTTTTCATATTGCTAAATGCTGCTCTAGCTCGTTCTATTCTCGCCTTAATTTCTGTGGCCTGTTCCCATTTTACATTTACGTTGGTGCCAAGGTACACATAAGATTCTACATGGTCAATTAGTATGTTACTTATCCGTAACTGTCGAGCAGGCTGTTGCTTCCTGCTTATCAGCATCCACTTTGTCTTCTTGAAGTTGAGGCTCAGGCCGTATTCCTCACTAACTAAATAAACTCTTTCCATTACCTGCTGTAATTCGTCTATGGTACTGGCAAGGATCACCGTGTCGTCGGCATATCTTATATTGTTTGTTAACTCGCCGTTTATTTTTATGCCCTCATTTGCATTTTCCATACATTTATTAAATATTTCTTCGGAATAAATATTGAATAGGAGTGGGGATAATATACAACCCTGACGGACACCTCTTTTGATCTGCACACTTTTAGTGAGTTCGTTGCCAATTTTTGCTCTTGCTGTTTGACCCCAGTATAGGTTTGCCACAATTCGAATGTCCTTGTCGTCAATACCTGTCTTTCGCAGAATATCTATCAATTGTTCATGATTGACATTGTCAAATGCTTTTCTAAAATCCACAAAGCACAAATACACGTCCTTATCAACGTCTCTACACCGCTGTATAAGCACCTGGAGAGCGAAAATTGCTTCTCTAGTTCCAAGTGCTTTCCGAAAGCCAAACTGCGATCTATCAATATTTGACTCACATTTATCATATATTCTTCTATGAATGATCTTAGTGAACGCTTTAGTGACATGATTAATCAAGCTTATAAGCCGGTAGTCATCACAGATCTGGGCCTTTGGTTTCTTCGGGATTGTAATAAATGTTGACTGCAGCCAGTTCTCCGGGATTTTACCGCTATTATATATGTTGTTAAAAAGTTCAACTAGATTATCAAGGAACTGTTTGTCCGATTTACATAGGATCTTTAATATTTCGCAGGGTACATTGTCCGGACCTGCTGACTTATTGTTTTTTAGTGCTGCAATGGCATCTTCTATCTCCGATTTAAGGATTGAAGGTCCTGTTTCTCCTTCTCCATATAGGTGATCATCAGTCCTGTCAGATGCAAATAATTTTTCTATGTATGATTTCCATGTTTCTAAGATCGTTGATGGCTCCGAGATAAGATTTCCATCGCCATCTTTTATGCTGTTGGGTGACTTATTGAATTTCCTCTTGTTTGTCATTGATTTTATTTTTTTGTGCATATTGTAACTGTCGTATTTTCGTTCGTATTGTTCTATTTCCCTGCATTCGTTGGAAAACCATTTTTCTTTGGCTTCTCGAATTTTCGTTCTTATGATTTTGTGGATCTGCTGGTATTTTTCTTCATTTTTATTCTTGAATTTACGTCTTTCATCCATCATATCCATTATCTCATCAGACATCCATTCGTTCTTCTTTCGTCTGTCACGCTTTAATAGAGTCGCGCATGTTGTTTGGATTGCTTCCCTCGATTTATCCCATCTCTCTATTATGTCCGACGTGTTCTCGTTAATGTCGTTTATTTTCTTTCCTAGTTGTTCTCGTACTTTTATTTCGGTTTTTGGGTTAGTGAGTTTCTTAATATCAATTGTGTTTAAATTAGATCTTTTCTCGAGCCGTTTTACTCTCATGACCATTCTGCATACCAACAGATTGTGGTCCGTAGGAACATCGGCACCTGGGTACGTTTTTGATGATTTTATCATGTTTTTATATCTTGTTGGCACTGCTATATAATCTATCTGATTCCTTATGATGTTGTCAGGTGAGTCAGCGGGGGATTTCCATGTGTAAAGTCGACGTTTGGGGAGCTTGAAGAGTGTATTACTTAATAGCAGGTTATATTCCTGGCAGAAGCATATAAGTCTATCACCTCTATCGTTTCTCTCTCCTAGGCCGAAGTTACCCACGATCTCATTCACCTTGCCTCTGCCAACCTTTGCGTTAAAATCTCCCATCACTATTGTTACTTCATGTTTTTTTGTCATTTTCATCAGGCTTTCCAGTTGTTCATAGAATTCTTCGATGGTTACCTCATCTTTATCTGCCGTTGGCGCGTATACCTGTAATATGTTAATATTCACCGGTGTTGCTTGAATTTGTAAAAGCATTATTCTATCTGAATGGGGAGTGAAAGATTTTACTGCCTACAATAGATTAAGATTTATTAATCTCTACCTGGTCCGAAAACTTAACCACGCCACTGAAATACAAATGACTTTGTAGTAGAATTAAGACTAAGCTTTTGTAAAATGAAATGGTAACTTACCTACTTGTGTCACCTCGGGGAAACAAATAAGGGTCTAACCACCTTCTGATATCCCCGGGTGTTCTGTAGAGGGCTTCGAATATACTGTCGAGAGCTCCTCTACTTAAGTCCATTTTCGGGTTATGGACTTGAAAATATTTATCTTCGGTGTCTTGCCTTAAAAAAGGCAAGATATTTCTTACATGACAAAGGTACACCAAGTCGAAATAAAGCATCAGGTCGTGGTCTTCTGAAGGCTTGTCTTGAAAAAGACAAGATATTTCTTACATGACAAAAATATAGGTCAAAATAAAACATCAGATTGTAGTTGAGTAATATCTCAGCCACAGAGTATAATTGAAACAGCAGGAAGCACCGTGAGGGACTGACCTGAAAATCTTCAATATTTATATGCGCTGTTCGAGCGATAAATATGGATTTCCAGGTCAAGAGCCAATGGAAAAATTCGGGGCGGGGCGATGCGCATCGAAATGCGTACTAGTCCACAGACTATGGCATTCGATGACATCCCCCCTCCTCTGGAGACTCTGCGGCTGGGAAAAAAATTTATTGATTAAAAAATACAAATGTGAAAATACACAAGAAAATATGCATAAAAATACAAGTAAAATGTTCATAAAGAAATTCACACACCACTACACTACTTACAGGGGGGGATCGGTGGTGATGACGGCATCTCAAGCTCCTACAGGTCCATCCTCGGTCGGTGTGAGAACTCCTCCAACGGGCTCGTCTTCTTCTCGGTCGTCCGGATCCCATCTGCCATATCCAACGGGGTTTCGTAGAGTACCAGTGTACCGAAGCCTACGTGGTCGTCCAACCACTTTCGGTAGGGGAGCGATGACTGGGTCTACTCCGGGACTTCCATCGGCATCTGGGGCTTCTAACTTCGAATAAGCCTGGCTCGTCAAAGGTGTCTGCACGTCGAAGGCGTCAGGTCTGCAGAAGGCCTCGATGTCGGAGTGTTAGAGTATTACTTTCTAGCACTACGTGGTTCTCCCCATTCTTCTCTTGACTTTAACCTATGTTGAAGTCAATGGTGGGTTGCCTTCTGTGAATTCGAGCTGGGTCGTGGATTCGGATTTTAACCACGTTGTCGGGCGCCATGTCACCTCGGGGGAACAAATAAGGGTCTAACCACTTTCTGATATCCCCGGGTGTTCTGTAGAGGGCTTCGAATATACTGTCGAGAGCTCCTCTACTTAAGTCCATTTTCGGGTTATGGACTTGAAAATATTTATCTTCGGTGTCTTGCCTTGAAAAAGGCAAGATATTTCTTACATGACAAAGGTACACCAAGTCGAAATAAAGCATCAGGTCGTGGTCTTCTGAAGGCTTGTCTTGAAAAAGACAAGATATTTCTTACATGACAAAAATATAGGTCAAAATAAAACATCAGATTGTAGATGAGTAATATCTCAGCCACAGAGTATAATTGAAACAGCAGGAAGCAGCGCCCCAAGAGCACTGAGCTCTCGGAGTGCCCGTGAGGGACTGACCTGAAAATCTTCAATATTTATATGCGCTGTTCGAGCGATAAATAGGGATTTCCAGGTCAAGAGCCAATGCAAAAATTCGAGGCGGGGCGATGAGCATCGAAATGCGTACTAGTCCACAGACTATGGCATTCGATGACACTTGTATAATACTTGTAGGTTTTTACTACTTGTAATTCGTTGTTGCTGTAGCATTATAGTCTGTTTTCACAACTGAGGGTCACCCAATTTACTAATAATAACAATAATAAAAAAAATAATCATAATTTATTTCATAACTTTATATTGTTCTGAAGCTATTTTCTTGTAACATTAAATACTATTTAAACGTCTCGATGGGAATAACCACAATATATTTATTAAAAAAAGCACCTTTATAAAATGTTTAGACAAGGATTTCTGAATTAGAAGTCGAAACGCCAATAAAGCTTCTTTTTTAATAAATATATTGCAGTTATTTCCATCGAGACGTTTATAACTTTATTTAAAATCATAATATATATTTTTTTAAATTAAACATTAACTGAATTATTGTCCTTATTGTTGATGAGCAACGACTTATGGAAGAGATAATACTGGGAAGGAAGAATTCCTTTATTGCACAGCTCTTCTAAATCCTTATATCTTTCCTCTTTTATTGACCCTTGTCCTTCATATGCCGTTGTTTAGTTTGGCATGGAAAATTTCCTAGTTTCTTTTCGGATAACCTCAAAAGACCCGAAATTTTCATTTTCTTTGTTTTATTTAAAAAATATGTTTATTGTCGTCTTTTCTGTACTGCAGCCATGTTAATTTTAGCCAATTTATACTACTACCATCAATGTCCACTTTTTTATTTTTATTAAAATTGTGCTAAAACTTTAAAGTCATAAATTTTTTCCTGTCCAATCTCGTGTACAGTGTATTTTGATTTCTGTGACGCCATTCTTACAATGGAGTAGCACCCAGTGGGGTTAAATATGTCCACATTTTTTTATGCTTTCTCAATATGACCATGGACCGACTCACACTCCATCATCGAATGTCCAGGTTCAAAAAAGCAATGGTGAATTTTTGGAATCTCTAATGTCTGAATACGTTACGGTTTTGGCCACCACACGTGTCACTTATTCTTAATCGTCACCAAAAAATATATCCTAACATTGTTTATATCCTGTTGCATTAGATTCACTGGTAGAAACATGGGAGGCACTATCTGAATATGTCACTTGTGATGAGAGCGGTAAATTATGACTATGTGTTTTACCATCTCGTACCGATTTGTTAAGAGATAACAAAACTAACTTCTTCATTAATTAAATTAAATCATTGAATTAAAAATTGAATTGAATTGAAAATTGAATTAAAATTATAAAACAGTATTATAACGATTATTGTAACAATCTCTACAACAATTAACTTAACACATATTTACGTCTTCAAAGTTGTAACAGAACTGGAAATGCAACGGACCACCCTGCTAAATACACACAACGCAAAAGTCTAGGGATATTTTTATAAATAGACGTATTTTATTTATCTGTAATCAACTTAAAAAAATTAATACAAAATTTGTAGTTTAAATTGTTGTTTAATATGTAAAAAACCATAAATTGCAAAAAAAAAACAGAAAATTGGAGCAAAAAAATATATTAAAAATCACTAATGTTTCACATACCACCATAAAATGCCAAAAATAGGAAAAAATATAAACTTAAAATAAAGTATGGCCACCACGTTGGTTTATCACAGCTATACATCTACTGTTCATGCTCCGAATCACATTGTTAATGTCCGCTTGAGGTAGTTGTGTCCATTGTTCTCTCAGAAGCTCTTTTAATGGAAACTCATTGTAGATATTGCCCATATGTGGAGTAATTCTTCGTTGAAGCATGTCCCGTACATGCTCAATGGGATTCAAGTCCGGTGATTGTGCTGGCCACGGCAATATATCAATACCCTCGTTATCCAACCAGTTTGTTACAATATGCGCAACATTGTGGTCGAGCATTATCATGCATAAAGTAAAAATTTTCTCCAACAGCTGCAGCAAACGGGCGCACAACAGGTTCAAGAATATTGTTCAAATATTGCTGACTTGTGAGAAAGCCACGTGGGAAAACGAGGTCAGTTCTTCCGTCAATCATGATTCCGCCGCATATCATTAATGTACCACCTCTATATGCATACACTTCTTGAAGATGTCGTAATAGTTCTCCATCTCCGGGTCGTCTCCAAACTCTTGTCCGACGAGAATCTGGATGAAATCCATATCTAGACTCGTCACTAAACAAAACTGTGGCCCAGTCATTGTCAGTCCAATTCTGAAACTCTTGACACCAGGTTAATCTTGCAGAGCGATTGCCTCTAGATAGAGGTGGACATCCCAGTGGTCGCCGACTACGAAGATTGGCTTCATGGAGACGATTCCTCACTGTACTGCTGCTAATTGTTACATTATGTGCAAGTTGTAATTCATTAACCAGCTCGGGTGCTGTGATTGTTGGCTGCCTTCTGGCATTTAAAATTAAATATTGGTCTTGAGCGACGGTTGTAGAGCGACCACGTCCTGGATGTTGCTCGTCTGGACTCCCAGTGTCTCTAAACCGACGCCACAAACGACTTACGACGCTTTGGGAGACACCCAGCTGATCAGCAACTTGAGTTTGTCGCATAGCAGCTTGAAGGAGGCCCACGGCTCTATTCATCTCGTCCAACGTTAAATGTTGTCGTTGCAGGGTAAAAAGACAATATCTTTAACTCACCTATTAAGCAAGAATGGTATAAAGTGACTAAAATTAAAAATAAACAAAACATAAAAATGGCGATTTTTTTGTCCCTTATAAAAAACATTCTAAAACACGTATTGCTATCAGTTTTACATTTTTTTTTTTTGATAAAATGTGAGTGTCTGTATTAACAATTATAGTACAAGCAAATTTATATGGTCATGAAATTTCTGTCATTGGTATTGTCAAATTATTAAAATATCCTTAGACTTTTGCGTTGTGTGTATAATAAACAAATTATCAACTTACTCACGTGTTTCACAACTGTGACAGAAATGTAAATACAACGGACCACCCTGCTAAACATTATAAACAAATTATCAAATCCACAGTTGCTACCTGCAATCACCATTCAGTGCAATAAAATTAATGCCACAAAAATGTAACTTAATATCAGCTTATTTATAGTACGAAAACATAGTATCATAGAAATGTAACAGCACTTACATTTTTGTGACACTAAAAGATTGCTAAGAAATGTAGTTAGGAAAAGTCCTTACTGGGGTTTTAGTTGTTCGGAGAGATACAGTTTTGTGTTACTCAATAGATCTCATTAAAGTAAGTTCAATGGTGTAGATATCTCAAAACGGGAAAAAACGTAGTTAAATTTTTGTGTCACTAAGGCGACGTTGTGTATTAAGTTTTTCGTTTACACCTTCATGAGAAAGTGATATGAAATAATCCCATTTCGATTTTCTTGTTGTTCTTGGATCATTTGTGATCGAGATCACATTTTTTTCAAAAACTCACCATTTGTTTATTTATTAATATTGAGAAATGAAACTGTGCGAATATAACAATAATTAATACGTATACTTAAGAATGACTATTATAAAAATTAAAAATACTTTATTTTAATATTATAATTAACGATTTAAAAAGTATGAGTTTCGAATAATTTCAAATATGAAAATTGGTAGGGAGAATGAACCTTCTACGAGCCCATGGGTCTCTCCGGTGGTCCTGGTTAAGAAGAAAGACGGAACGACGAGGTTCTATGTAGATTATCGTTTGCTGAACAACATTACCAAGAAAGATAGTTATCCTCTTCCTCGGATCGACGATACATTGGACACATTGGCTGGAAGTAAATTGTTTTCTACTTTGGATTTGAAGTCTGGATACTGGCAGGTAGAAATGGCCCAGTAGATAAAGAGAAGATAGCCTTCGCCACAGGATCTGGATTGTGGCAATTCAACGTTATGCCATTTGGACTCTGTAATGCTACTGCGACATTTGAGAGGCTTATGGAAAATGTGTTTAGAGGATTATCTTGGAAAACATGCCTGGTTTATCTAGATGACATAATCGTCTTGGGGGAGACATTTGAAAATCATCTGAAGAATTTAGAAAACGTTTTTAATCGTCTTAAAGCTGCCAAATTGATGTTAAACCCTAAGATGTGCCAGCTATTTCAAGGTAAAGTCAATTATCTGGGTCAAATAGTCAATAAAGAAGGAGTGGCCGTGGATAAGGGAAAAATCGATTCCATTAAGGAGTGACCAAAACCAACTGACAAACATTAAGTAAGAAGTTTTCTTGGACTATGTACTTACTACCGTAGGTTTATTAAGAAGTTTGCAGATACCGCTAAGTCATTAACGCGACTCACAGAGGAAGCAAGAGATTACCGCAGTGATACAAACTTCCAAAATGCCTTTGAGACCTTAAAAAAGCATTTATTAACAGCACCAATTTTAGGGTATCCACTGCCAGTAGGAGAGTTTATCTTAGATACAGATTCAAGTAATGTGGGGATTGGAGGAGTGCTGTCTCAGATTCAAGGAGGACAGGAACGAGTCCTCGGATATTTTAGTAAAGTTCTTTCAAAACCTAAGCGGAATTATTGCGTCACGAGAAGAGAACTTCTAGCAGTAGTGAAATCAGTAGAGTAGAGCACTTCTATCAATACCTCTATGGAAGAAAGTTTTTAATCCGAACCTACCATGCCGCTCTTAAGTAGTTGATGCAGTTTAAGAATCCAGAGGGTCAAATAGCCAGGTGGATCGAACGACTCCAAGAATACGATTTTAAGTTTCAAGATAGCCACAGAAACGTTGATTCTCTTTCCAGAAGGCCATGCCCAGCAGAGTGTTTCCACTGCAACAAAACGGAATCCAAGGAAGCAGCAGTGCTAAGAACAACGATGGTCAACGACGACTGGACGCCTACCAAGATAATGGAAGAACAAGAGAGAGATCCAGTTGTACAGAAAATTCGAAAATGGAAAGAGAAAAACCGTCGACCACGTTGGCAAGAAATATTAAACCTATGCTCAGTAGTTAAGACGTATTGGGCCCAGTGGGACTCATTTATGATGGAAGATGGCTTGCTCAAACGAGTACTGAAAAATGATAACGGTTTAGAGAAGAGAAGATAGTTGGTGATTCCAAAGAGCAGAATAGCCGAAGTACTTCGTCAGTTACACGACAGTCCATCAGGAGGACATTTTGGTGTAAAGAAAATTCGGCGAATTCGGGAACGGTTTTATTGGATGAACTGTTCCGACGACGTAAAAGACTGGTGTAAGAAATGTACTATTTGTGCTACGAGTAACGGGCCTTACCGAAAAAGGAGAGCTCCTATGAGACAATATAATGTTGGAAGCCCGTTTGAAAGAATAGCTTTGGACATCGCTGGGCCATTTCCAAAAAGTGAAAATGGAGGTAAGTACATGTTGGTAGTAATTGATTACTTCACTAAGTGGGTCGAGATTTACGTACTTCCAGACCAGAAGGCCGCCACCGTTGCAGATAAGTTGATCCAAGAATATATCAGCCGATTTGGAGTGCCTTTGGAGATCTATAGTGACCAAGGCAGGAACTTCGAAAGCGATCTATTCCAAGGAATATGTGATAGACTAGGCATAAAGAAAACAAGAACTACTGCATATCATCAGAAATGTGATGGTATGGTAGAACGGATGAATAGGACAGTTGGCAAGTATTTGACAAAGATGGTGTCCGATCATCAGCGAGACTGGGACTAATATCTTCCGTTCTTCACAATGGCCTACAGATCTACTGTTAATGAATCAACAGGCCAGACACCAGCCAGAGTCCTATTCGGACGCGAGATGCGACTACCTTGTGGTCTAGAGTTCGGTTGTCGACCTGGAGAGGATGTAGCAGGTGAAGATTATGTAGTCGAATTACGAAGAAGAATGGACGATGTACATGAGTTGGTCAGTTCCCATCTTCAGATCGCTAGCGACCGAATGAAGAAACGGTACGATACACAAGCCGAAAAGGGGTGCTTTAAGAAGAACGACAAAGTCTGGCTCTATAATTCCAAAAAGCGAAAAGGTTGTTCTCCCAAATTGCAGCAGTTTTGGGAAGGTCCATACCTTATTCCAAGATTCAGAGGGAAAAACCGATGATAGTACACCATAACATCTTTTACATAACATTGATACATCTTTTAAGAGGGGGGCAATGTTACGATAGATAATGCCGCATCATATGACTCAAAACTGTAAACATATTTATTATTATTATCCTTATTCATTCGAGTATTTTCTAGTAAGAAGATCCACGGGTCTCCCTCGGCTAAAAAACCAGTATGGCGTTACCTTCCAGTCTTTTCGCCAAGGGTCAGGAAGGTCGACATCCTTCGACGAGATTCTAGATTAACGGTGCTTTATATATAAAGACGAAAGTTTTTGAATAACAGTTAGTTTTTGAACATGAATTCGAGTTTTTAGATCGAGATATAATTGTTCGCGGAAATAAATATAAATAAATATTGTGATAAATTAGTGAATATTTTAATAGAGACTTTAATAAATTTGTAAGTATTATAAATAGAACCTTTGATAATAAATAAAGACAATAAATTAGATTAATAAACATATACCAATATCAACCAAAATTAATTTTGAAGGTCTCAAATGAATTGTTTTTTTCATAACCTTTTAAAAAAACAAAAATGAAAACTTCTAGTTAGAAAAGAAGTATTGATAACAATTAAAAATAGTGATTTTGCTATAAAATAAATGTTTAAACAATGGCGCCGTTATTCTAAACTAATACTTTTAACATAAATCCATATTTTCAAACTAAAACTTCAATTTTTTCGTTTTAAAACGAATTACTTTGCAGTTTATTTTTTATTTTTTAAACTAAACGGCGTACCGAAATTTCGGGTGGGTGACTGTGGCCCACCAAGGTGACTTTGGCTCATTTTGGGGGAAAGATATTTTAGTAACTAGGGCGTTTGTACAATATATTATCAAGTAAATTTCATTATATCGCACCGTCAGTACCATATGAACTGTAGGAAAATTTTAATAAATTACGGTAATACTTGTTATATCAAGAAAAAACGAATTTTTAAAATGTAGCCATTTCACATAAGATTTTTGACCCGGAAAAATTGGTTGGCAACCAATAATACTTCAAAGAGTAAGTTTAATTACATAGTTGCGTATTGAAAATCTGCGAATTCTTAACCGACCTGCAGCATTATTTCAGCCTAAACAGAGACACTAAGATGGTCGGGTATTACTTGCAAGGTGCTACAGAATTTAACGGTTTTCAGGTGACTTTGGCTCAGTTTGTCGATTGCCAGATTTTGGTCATTCGTTGGTACTATATAAAATTAAAGTAAGTAAATGCTGATTTTAAATTTGAATTTAGCCTTGTAACAACTTTAGATGCCCTCCAATTACAAACATGTTGCTGCTAGTAGAAATTATGGAAATTCCACAGCAGAAACAGTCGAAAGAGCTCTAGAAGCTATTAGAAATAGAGTTCTATCTCAGAGAAAAGCTGCAATAGAATTTTAAGTGCCAGTAAGTACTTTAAAAAATAGGCATACAAAACAATATGGTGGTCAGGCAATGTTTACGAAAGCTGAAGAGGAAGCCTTCACGTCTCATATTTGTAGCTTATTTTTATATGGATTTCCAATTGATCAGATAGATTTACGAAGTTTAGTGAAAAATTATTTAGATCATGATGGTCGAATTATTAAGCAATTTAAAAATAACTTGCGAGGAAAAAACTGGTTAAATGCTTTCCTTAAACGAAATCCGTTGTTAACTCAACGTTTTGAACGCAACATCAAACGATCGAGAGCAGAAATCAGTAAAACTACTATAAGAGACTACTGACTCATCGATGTTTCAGCTAACAACATTTGGAACTACGATAAAACAAATTTAAGTGGCGACCTCGGCAAAAAGAAAATTTTAACAAAACGTAGAACTAAATATCCTGAAAGAATGATGAATTTTAGTAAATCGGCAACATCAATAATGTTTTGCGGAAATGCGGCTGGAGAAATGCTACCTCCATACGTCGTATATAAATCCAATAAACTGTGGTCGACTTGGGTAGAAAATGGCCCAAATGGGGCACGGTACAACAGGTCGAAAGCGGATGTTTTGACATAGCTTGTTTCGAAGACTGGTTCACTTTCTTGGCATTAAAGTGTTAATTGGTGACAATTTATCGTCCCATATAGCATTAAAAGTTTTACAGCATTGTGAAGCAAAAAACATTAAATTCGTGTGTCTACGCACCTAACACGGCCATTAGATATCCCCTACTTTTGACCGATGAAAATAGCTTGGCGAAATATTTTGGTAAAATACAAAACATTGAATATTAACACCAACTTAATCCCAAAAAGCACCTTTCTCACCCTTTTGAAAAAGTTGGTTAAAATAATTAGTGCAAATGGCGAAAAATTTGGAAAGTGGCTTTAGAAAATGTGGAATTTTTCCCCCAAACGCAGAGGAAGTACTAACCAGAATTCCAAACTATAAAACTGATGCTGCGCAAGTACTTTCGAAAGTAAGTGACGCTATTTTAATTTTTCTTGCAAAAAAAAGTGATTACAGTCCGCAGCTGATGAAGTTATTAAAAGAAAAAGATAAATATAAATTGCAGCAGGAAAAAGTACCTTCGTAAAAGAGACTTCGTAATCGTATCCGACTACTTGGATAGCTTTCCAGGAAAATTCGATAGATTCGTAAGAGGCAGTAATAACTGTTACGGTTGAGTGCAAGTAATGGTACTGGGTGAAAGAAGTTTATGGCGATCGCCCGAAGTCGCCATAAGAATATTCTTCCACTTGAGTAATATTGATTTTACAGAGCCATTGGAACTTAAAGAAAACCGGTATTTCTTTCCAGATTTAAAAAAAGCTTGTAAATCGTTTTATTGTTCATCTTTGTTAAGAAATTATGTTTTCTGTGAACTTAGGGCCCTATGTAGTTTTATGTTATTTTAGTTTTTTTTTGTTTGAAATTTAAATAAAGATTTTTTATACCTAACAAAATGTTTGTTTCTGAATTATCTTGTAGGGTGACTTTAGCCTTAATAATAATAATCACAGATAATAAATGTAAAATGTAGCTTGAGACAAAGTCACCCGACACTAGCAGGTGACTTTCCACACCACATATTTATTTTTTTTATCATAAAGTAAGCGCTTTTTTGTGTTTTAGTGTAATTTTTGTAAAAAAGTGGTCCAAAACTCAAATTGAAATAAATAAAGAAACATAGTTTTATATATTCAGAATACTGTCATAAATAAAGAAAGTCACCCGAAATGATGGTATCTTACTTTCCTCTGTATAATTATGATAATGTCTGCAATTATTTATTTGTTTATTATTCGCAATAAAACATACTCATAAAAAAAGTACTAGATTATAAGCGCCCAAGCTTAATTTGGTCAAAAATGTTAATTAAATGTTACAAACTACAGTAAACATAATCGATTTTTAAAAACAAACCATTTACCTATTTATAAACTTCTATTAATATTCTGATTACGACACTTTTTTATACATATACATCCATCGTTTTTATTTATTATCAATACCAACTGTTTATATTTAATAAAAGTATTAACCCTCAATCTGTTCAATGCGCACGTGAAGAGTTTTCAGCAACAGGCTTCAGGGCTAAAGACCGCTGAAACTTGGCTGCATTTTCAGTAGTGCTTCGGTCGTTCGTTGAGGAAACTTGATTGAGCGGAATTTTCCGAAAGTCGCTCCCGGCGGTCCTTTGAAATTGATTAAGGAAGTTGGTCCTTTGATAGAGGAGAATGAGCGGTATTTTTCTTTAGGTAAGATTAGGAGATTTTAATTTTGTTGTTTTTCATTTAGCCTTGTTTGGAGCAGGTTTAATACAAAATAAATGTAGGAAGGTTTCTCGAAACATTTTGATAAGTGTGTAGGAGTAGGTTTACTTTATATAAACTAAGTTGAAATGGGTAAAGCGGTGTGTTGTGTTCTGCTTGACTAAGCATGTGATTTAATATTTATTACATATTAATTAAAGTGTTATAAATAGGTAATTACTTTTGTTTCAGTTTTAGCTTTGTTTACATGTTAAAGAAAATTTTTATTTTTGTTTCAAAAGTTTACTTATAGAATTTTAAATATTTATGATCTTAGAAAATTGATTATATTATGTTTGAAAAAATATGTTTTGATAAATATTCCTTACTTTAAAAATATTTCTATTCTACATAACATTTTTTAATTTTAATAATACTAATAATAAAAACTCCATGTAGCAAAGAATGTTGCAAAATTTAAAAAATATAAAATTGTAGAAATATCACATTTGTTAAAATCTAGAACCCTTTCTTAAGAGTCTGAAATTTATTACCTAATCCTCATTTTTATTTTAAGAACAAAGTAGATGTAAATAAATTAGCCCTTATAAAAGAATATTTAACGCTTTCAGTGTATTTGTCCAGATGGACACTGCAATAAGTGAAGACTAGAAAATATGCACACTAAAAAATGTGTAAAATATGAATGCAATATGCATTTTAAAACAGGCTAAATATGCACAAATGATATACGAATGTACATTTATAATTTAGATATATGAACTTATTTTTATAAAAATAATTTTAAAGTTCGGATTAATACATAGTAGTTTGAATTTAAAACAAATTGTATTATTATTTTTTGATATATTTTCTCTAAACTTCAGCTTTAGGCAAATAAAACGATAAAATATATAATAATATATCTTAAAATATGTTATTTTGACCACAATAAAACTAAAAATCCAATACAAAAAAAAATTAATTAATTCATATTTTTTAAAGTAATATATCTCATATCTCTTAATATTTGTTAATAGAAAGAAAAAGATCTCTCAACGACACATGGTATATGCCCTCTTTGGATATTTTATTGAAGAGGTTTAGAAGAGAATGTTTGCTTTTATCGTCGAGTAGTTTGACTATTTCACTGGTAATTTCATCTGGACCGGTTATTTTCCTACTAGGTATTTGATACTAACAATAAAACACTGAAAACTTTTGTTTTCAACACTTCAATAAAATTTATTTTAAAATATTATTACTACAGCTGTTTCGCCCAGAGTGACTTTCTCAAGTGATCTATTTTTGGTATGTGTTTACACTTTATAGTCTTTAACTAAATAAGTTGAAGTAGGGAGAACTGTTTGTCTCAAGTTGGTCATTCAGAATTATGATTGTATTTTTAATTTGCTGATATTCATAGATTCTAATAAAGATAACTTATTATAGCTTATATAGCTTTATTTTAAATGTAAAGCATTTGAAATTCGTCATTAAAATAATGAATATGGTCTAGAAGGTGAAGCGCATACGTGGAATCTGTTTTTCTATTATTAAAAGCCCTTATATGTTCTGGTATACGTTTGATAAAAGTTTTACGAATTTGACCGATGTAAGTTTTTGGGCAGTCGCTACATTTAAGTCTGTAGAATAGAAATAGAATACAAAAAATCTTTATTCTCAGGATTCAAAAATTACACACAAATATAAATTACTGTCAATAGGGAGAATGGTGTCAATTACAATTTATAATGGTTGCTGTAACAACCTAAACTTAACATAAAAGTAATATTAAAATATGATAATAATAACAGTGACATTTAGATTCAGATAAGAGTCCTCAGTCTCCCTGCAAGTCAGCTTGAAGGTGTTCTTCCACTTTGTACGGTTCAAGGTGTCTGAGCAACTGTTGAACAGACTTTCTATATTTATTTATCTCAGTTTCTATTTTAATGCTGTAATGCAGTTTATTAAAGAAGTTAATACAGACATATTCTGTGGTTTTCGCAGATGCTTTTAGTCTATGTATTGGTATAATATAGTTTATGAGATTTTTTCGTGTATTAGTATTATGGTTTGTTATGTGTTTCAAGAATTTATGTCTTTTTTTAAAAATAAAAAGTAAGCATTAATATATGTATGTTTCAGCAATTGTTAGTATGTTTAGCTTTTTAAAATTACCTCTACATGAATCCCTGTATTTCAAGTTAATCAGAGTTCTGATTGCTCTTTTTTTTAATCTAAAAACCTGTTCAGCGTTACCACTTCTCCCCCCAGAAAACTATTCCAAATCGCATTACAGAAAGAATTTGAAAAATATACAACTCGTTTACATTTTTCGTCCATATAATTTCCTATTATTCTGAAAGAGTAGCAGATAGATGCTAACCTGTTACAGATCTCATTTATATGCACTTCAAAATCTAAATTTTGGTCAATGTGTACTACCAGAAATTTTGTGCTTTGGTTTAGAGTAACCATTTTCGATTGAATTGAGACAGTTTCTGGTAAGGTACTATTATTTGTTTTAGTGACGAAACAGATATAATTTGTTTTTTCTTTGTTCAGTATAAGTTTATTCATATTGAGCCATCTCTGTGCTTTATCTAATCTATTATTAGCGATATTCAATAAATTATTCAAGGATGACCCTATAGTTAAAATGTTTATCATCTGCAAATTCCACAATAAGAGTATTCTGAATATTATCTGTAATGTCTAAAGCTAAATCATTTACATAAAGAACAAAGAAAAGAGGGCCCATAATACTTCCCTGAGGAATTACCGCCGAAATAAGACCATCATCAGGGAAGCAATTTCTTCCCTCGTATTCAAATTTTACTTTCTGTTTTCTGTTTTATAGATATGATTTTATCCAATTATAACCTGACCCTCTTATTCCATATCTGTAAAGTTTTTCCATTAGTATTTTGTAGTTTCAAGTATCAAATGCCTTTGATAAATCTAAAAATATGCCCATGGATATACGAGACCCTCTTATGCCATATCTGTAAAGTTTTTCCATTAGTATTTTGTAATTTAAAGTATCAAATGCCTTTGATAAATCTAAAAATATGCCCATGGATATATCTTTGTTTTCATAACTTTCATTTATCTTTGTTATAAAATCATAAATGGCAGTCTCTATAGATTTTCCCTTAAAGTACCCATGTTGTGCATGGCATAACAGTCCCTCACTATAGAAAAAACTGAGAAGCCTGACACACATGACTGTTTCAAAAACCTTAGAGAATGATGCTAAGAGGCTTATCGGACGATTTTCTAGTAAACTGGAATCACCTTTTTTATACACTGGTTTTACTACAGCTATTTTTAAGTTGTCTGGAAATATCCCATTTATTAAGGTATTGTTTTTTATATGACATAATGGTATAGCTAGCAAATATGCACACAGTTTTATTGTATTTGTAGGTATCCCACCATAACCTGAAGTGAATTTATTTTTCAATTTTCTAATTAATTCAATTACTTTATTTATAGTATAGGTATACACCCCCGTGTAATTGTTTTTTCTTTGGTCTCTTGTTGTTCTTAATATATATTTGCGTAAGTTGTTATTTGTTCTAAAAGCTGGTGTTATTCCTTTCTTTTTTATGTGTTTGGCTATTTTTGTTGTTATCTTGCCTGTCTATGTAATCGAGCAGAAGGTACTGGGTTTTTCCTCTGGTGGTGGAAATACTAATTTCAGGGTTTCTTATGTAGTTTTTGATTTAAAATTTCATTTATTGTGTTTTCGTTTTACCTCGAAGTTATTTTTTGACATGGGAATTTCTATTATTCTATGTAACATGCTATGGTAGGCAGCCAATTTATGTTGTGTAGGATGGGATGATGAATTGTGTATAGTCGTGCCAGTATGGGTAGGATTATGAAATACGGAGAACTTATGTTTGTTTTTAAGTCTGATCATTTTTAAATCTAGAAAATTTATGGATTGATTCTGTTCTGTGTGAACTTATTCAGTTAAAAACTATAAAGTGTAAACACATACCAAAAATAGATCACTTGAGGACGGCACTCTGGCCGAAACATCTGTAGTGATAATAATTTAAAACAAATTTTGTGGAAGTGTTAAAAATAAAAGTTTTCAGTGTTTTATTGTTAGATAAAATGAATTTCCAATAAGTAACGGTCGAATCCATCACTTATTATTTGATCGTTGTATAGCCCTTTCCATTTTAACCAAGGTTATGTTTGGACCGGTCGTTATATTTTCGATCTTTATTGCTGTTTATCAAGTAAACTTATTTATCCTAATATTTCCTTGTTTATCAAGTAAACTACTTAAAGTTGACCTATATGATCCAGTTATTTCTTGCACCTCTTGTGCATATTAAACGTGTCATACTTTTTATAATCAATCTAATTTCTTATAATCTTGTCTTTAGTATCTGCTGGTGACTTTCAAGTGTATGCACTTTATAAAGTACACAGTGGATCAAACAGTGTATCCATATACACTTCAACGACTTTTGTCTCACAAGCGCTTGTAGACTTTAAAATTTTCACGACATTGAGTAGACATTGCACAAGCACCATCGGTGCATATTCCGACGCAATTCTTCCACTATATTTCTGCTGCAGAAATAGCAAATA
Organism: Diabrotica undecimpunctata; assembly: GCF_040954645.1. NCBI lineage: Eukaryota > Metazoa > Arthropoda > Insecta > Coleoptera > Chrysomelidae > Diabrotica > Diabrotica undecimpunctata. The sequence goes on along the minus strand of NC_092809.1, from coordinate 121,367,000 downwards.
ATGTGGGCGATGTTGCTTACAGTTCTATTGGTTTTCGAAAAAGTAGTTCTTCTACTACTAGAATGCCATCACAAAATGAAACGTAGGCAATAAAGCAAGCATTTTTATTGCTGTGTGTTGACTCAGCAAGCTGAATCGAAAACAGCTTTTCGAATAGCTAATCCTGTACATCTTCAGCTATATCACCGATTCGACGGGCAACAGTATCATTTGATAGAGGTATAAAATCCAATTTTTTGGAAAAATCATTTAGAAACATAGGTTCTACAATTTCAGTTGCAGCTGGCAAAATAAGCTCTTCACCAATAGTGTGAGGCTTTTTACATCTTCCTGCTTGATAAGAGGCAATTAAAGCTTTTTCATTCACAGTCAGCATTTTTTTTAATGATTTTTACATTTTATGTAATTTCAATCTTAATTCGAAGAATTTTCGGGGTTTGTTAATGTACTCTTTTTAAAGCGTTTCTAAAAGTCTTTTGTTTATTAGGTTTCATGCTGTCGGCTGCTAAAATTTTTAAGCAAATAATACACAGAGACCTTTCTTCTTTATTTACTTTAGTAAAGGTACACCAAAAATTTAAGTATTCTTGAAAATATTTTCTTGATTTTATTTTTGAAACCACTCTCGCTTGTTCATTTGTTGATGCTTTACTAGTAACGATTGCTCGCTTACGCTCAGTTTAAAATTTATCCATCATTTTGTATAAATATATATTTACTGCTTGGGATATTTTAATACCGTGAACTGAAATTAACACGCAAACTACAATGTACACATTCACAATAAATTTAACAAATATAGACGGACTGACTTGACTAAGACTGATCAGAACTAAGGAAATGTAAACGGTCGAAAATATTCGAAATATCTCAGAACTTCTCGCGAAGGAAGACAATGGTTCTGGATCGGTGTTGCCACATATCAATAAATTTACTTATTCTCGGTGAGTTTAGCGTCAAAATACTCAAGGTACATTATTATTGCATACATATATTCTTATTATAGGAGATGTGGCGCGGTAAAAAATCATCATAGAAAATTGGGTCGCAAATGGTAAAAGGTTGAGAAACGCTGACTTAAGCAATTGTCAGAGGTAATAATATTACATGTATAAATCCTTGTTTACCCTTGTTTAGCTGTGTGAATCTCTAAATTCACTGAGGAGTATTATTTTTTGACAAACTATTCAATATTCTGCATAAAGAGAGGCGTCCATATCAACTGTGAGAGCTTATGGAAATAGCTCAGCAATTGAATCTTTCTTTAAAATTCTTCATTATTATATCTTACTTATTTTTAAGTATAACTAACTGGTTAGAAATTACCCAATGAAGAATTATAGTAAATAATACAATTTATTTATTATAATTGAATATCTCAATGGCATTTTTTCATAACGTACAGCTGAACAGCTGGATTTATAACATTAATAATATTAATTTATCTCTTACCTAATATATCTTACTTATTTTTATACTTATTTAATGAATATAAACATGATAATTTGTCGTTTATATCTTCTTTCCCTTCTTCAGCCTTCATTTATCCATTGTTGGACATAGGCCTCCTTCAATTTTTTCCACGCTTTTCTATCTTTTGCACTTCTCATCCAATGCTTTCCAGCGACGGCTATTATATCGTCTATCCATCTCCTTTTGGGTCTTTCCACGCTTCTTTTTGTTTCTCGAGGTCTCCAGAATGTCACTTTATGAGATCATCTGTTGTTGGTGTCTTGTCTTGCTACATGTGCTACCCATTGCCATCTCAAAGTCGCTATTTTTTCCATGATGTCGGTTACTTTAGTTCTTCGACGTATTTCGGTGTTAGGAATTTTGTCTCTAAGGCTTATATTTAACATGGCCCTCTCCATGGCCCGTTGAGTTACACTTAATTGTTCTGCCATTTTTCTTGTTATTGCCATAGTTTCCAATCTATAAGTTGCAACTGGTAGTATACAAATGTCCTAGGTTTTTCGTTTTTAATTGCATGTCCTAGATATATATATATATATATATATATATATATATATATACATATATATATATATATATACATATATATATATATATATATATATATATATATATATATATATATATTGTTCTACCTTTTCTATATTGATGTTATCTACCCTGATGTTTTCAAGGCTGTTGCTTAATATCTTTGTTTTGTCGAGATTCATTTTTAATCCTATTTGATTTAATTTTTGATATAAATCTTGTAGCATTAATTTTAGTTCAAAGATATCTGTGCTTATTAGTACTATGTCTTCTGCGAAACGCAAATGGTTAAGATATACTCCATCTATTTTTAATCCCTTTTCGGCCCAATTTAGTTTTTTGAAGACATTTTCTAACGCCAAAGTAAATAACTTGAGTGAAATGGTGTCGCGTTGTCTCACACCTTTGCCAAAGTCTATTTTCATAGTTTCCAGATCATCATCTAATTTTACGTGAAAAGTAGCATCATCGTATATATTCTTAAGGAGGGCAGCATATCTTGAATCTACTCTGGCGTCGTCCAATGCTGTTAAGAAAGCCCATTTCTCGATACTGTCGAATGCTTTATGATAATCGACAAATGCCAGATGTAGTGGTATGTTGTGCTCTATTGTTTTTTTAATAACTGTCCGGATTGTTTGCAAGTGATCGATAGTGCTAAAACCCTTAAGAAAGCCTGCTTGCTCCACTGGTTGGTATGCATCTAGCTTAGCTGTCAATCTATTTGTTATTATTCGGGTTAGTAGTTTTTCAAGGTGTGACAATAAGCTTATTGGTCGGTAGTTTTCTATATTTGCGGCGTCCCCTTTTTTATGGAGTAGAATGACTTCCGCATTTTTCCATGCTTTTGGTATTTGTCCTTCCAGTAGGCATTTATTCATTTGAGCTCTCATTGCCTCTTCTAATGCATTGCCTCCCATTTTTAGCATCGTTTATATGTCATAGATAAATAATATAGTATATAGAAGTCATTGTTTATATGTCATTTAGTTGATGCAATTGTTTAAATAAAAAACCACAGACAAAGAAATTATTAACTTATTACATGTAACTTTATGCGGTAATAAAAAAGAAACCGTATACCCATGGTTTATGTAAAATTCGGTAAAATGGGTTTTCATCGAAACAACTATCAAAACTGCGCAACCTAAATTTTCCAATTGAGTTTCTGTGTTGGTATTATTTATTTCGGTCATAACGCCAGCAATTTTTCTGGATTTATGTGAAACGTTATTCAAAAAAGATGTTAATTGAAAAAATACTACCTAATTCTCAACACCCGCTAAAAATGTAACTAACTTGTAAGTTAATTAACACCAGCAAGAAATTTTGTAAATCCCATTAAAGAAGTATGCGAAGTGATTTATTACCTTCTTGCGATGTGCAGGTCGATATTAGATTCTTAATTTAAAAACAAGCTTAAAATTTCATAAACGTAGTGCTAAAATACACATAAAATGGAGTTTATGACTTTCTATTTTCTTTTTAGCGTATTCTAGTGCAGTAACTATCTTAACTTTAAATAAAGCTGACAGGTTCTATTTAAAAGTTTTTGCCAAATTTTTATTGTAATTCGTGTTACCTTACCTGGGTAGTCCATTTTAAATGCTCCCTATTCTTATTGACGATTTGTATTATTAAAATTATCTTTAAATAAGTTTTACATTGTAAAGAAAATAGGGATGCATGTGGGACGTCCCTTCCCCCATTTTTTTCCTACGTTTTGTCGCGCGGGCCGGAAGAGCGATTTTTGCTGCGTACTTTACACTGGACGGGACAGCGATTTTTCTGCAGGAACAAACATGGGACGGGATTGGCGCTTTGTGCCGCGAGACGACTGGCATGCCCCACAAAAACTGCACTTTTTAGGTACTTTTAGACGGTCAGATCAGTTCTCCGTTCAGTGTCAGTTTCAGTCGAACTGTCAGTTATCTGTATGTGTAAACACAAAAAACTGCAAGAAAAACTGAAACTGATACTGAGCTGTGGCTCGATGCCTAGACTAAAAGTTATTGCATCAGTTGTCAGTTAAACTGATGTATAAACAAACTTGGCGATCAGGTCTCAGTCATATAAAATTATCGATAGGTGTACCTGGCGCCATGTCAAACCATGAATTTACCGAACTTTATCAGCAACACACATATCTGTGGAACAAAAAAGTTCCACAATACTACAACATAAACAAAAGACAAGCTGCGTATAATGTTTTGGTTGAAAAATTCAAACAGCAAGATAACAGTGCAACTATAAAAACGGTAAAAGCGAAAATAAATAATTTACGATCAGCTTATAATAAAGAACGAAAAAAGGTTAAGGATACTACTAACAGCGGAGCCAGAAGTGGTGACATATATGAACCATCTTTGTAATACTACGAATTGTTTATATTCGTTAAAGATACACAAGATGTTCGTGGTGATAAAAATACTATGGACAACACAACAGATGGTAATGATAAAGATCAAGAGAATACAGTAAGTAAATTTTTTTATTGTTTTGTAAATTTAAGTATGGTACAAAAATTCAACAAAAGGTACAGAAAATTATGCCATATATGTAGTGCGAACTACTTTATCTTGCCAGTCAACTTTTCCTTCGTTTGCACTGACCGTTGCATTTAGCCTCTCATGTGGTGATATAGCTTCTCTCATGTTGGTGGCTTGCTTTTTTATAATTGGTGTTGCTAACTGCAACAATTCTAGATATGCATCCTCACTCATTATTAAATAGTTTGACCAATCAGAAGGTTTAAAATGAAGTTCTTTTAATAAATTTAAATGCGAAAGTATATTTCTTTTCAGGAGCCAATTTTTACTCCATCTACTTCTCCTTTTTCGTTGTTTTCTTTTAGTGCCAAGTACAACGCGATCGCAATTAGGCTCTCTTCGTCCATCAGTGAACTGTGCAAGACAAATGACAACTGACAACTAAACTGATCGTCTAACCACGTCTAACAACCCAAACTGAACTAACAACTGTTATGAAACTAAAACTGAACGGAGAACTGATCTGAACGTCTAAAAGTACCTTTATAATAATTGGGATGGTTTGGTAATTAAAGTTATACACAACGGCATTGTTTTCAACGTGAAAATATTTATAGAAATTAAAAGGTTTCCCGTTTTATTGATTTGCGTGGATAAATTACAATTAATATATACATTTAGATTAACAGAAAATTTTAAAATTTTTTGAAACTAACTGTGAACGTAATAAATAAAAAGATTTACTATAGGTTTCATAAAAAACTGCAAATGTTACAAACTTACTAGGTGGAAAAAATTATGTCATGCTTCCCAGTGTGGTCGTATACATAAAATCACTCGCCACAAATTGGAAGTTTTCGATTTATCGAAATGAAGCAATAAAGCCGTTACTTGAAATAAGAAAAAGAGACATAACTCAGAGAATTATAAAAAAATGAAAAACAAAGAGCCTCAATCTGAAAACAATAAGAAAGTTAAATCTTCTTCTTGGTCCTTTAGCGACGAGGACGATCTCAAAATTTTGTCACTTTGTAAGAAAAGTGTTCGCCTTGACGACGAACTGAATCGGTATTTATTAGAAGAACGAGAATACAGAAACGTAGACATCTTATCTATTAGAAATACAACCGAAATAAATTTCCTACCATGAGCCACTTGGCCAGGAATATCTTAATAATCCCAGCTACGTCTGTCCCAGCAGAATGGTTCTTTTCCAATCACGTATGTCTAATTAAGTTAGGACCAAATGGGACTTTTTTATTTTTAGTGTTATGAAAAATGTTATTCTTTATAAAGTTTTGCATGTACTAAAACCTAAAATACATTCATCAGATATAAAGATTCGGCGAAAAAAAAAACGATGAAACCTAATTTTTGTGCGAAAATAAGTTCAGCAACAGAAATATAGGTTTTTGTGAGCCAAACTCATTTATATACTTTGCAGTGGGAAAAACGCTTAGACTTTCGAGATCTTTACTAAAAATAAACCCTTTGTGAGAAAATAACGGTGAGGCGAAGAATGATGAAGCGTCGATGCAAAGAATGATGACGTTCCAATATTCTCGGTAATTGCCGGCAATATATTGGTCATCGCATCAGTCAACTTTTGAGTTTATTACTGTAGTTTATTATTAAATTCGCAGGAATACTTGTTAGGATGGTACACGTGATGGTGACAAAAATTTAAGCTAGAACAATAAGGTTGTTTGTGTCCAAATTGTAGGAATAATTATTGAGTTTCGTTAAAACGGTGAAATGGAAGAGAAAACCAAAAAAGACAATCGTACGGAAGAATGACTGACATTGCTAAGAAAATAAGATTATGTAGGCATGAACTGGGCTCTCACTGTAAATGTAAGCATTTAAATTGTTTCGTTAACGTCTGGAAAGAAAATAAGTTGCAAATATTAAGAAATTTTAACAATAATTGTTCTACATAAATGTCGATCAAAATACGCACCTTGCTAGCTCGATTGCTGTTGCACCTGTAAAGAGACGCCGAGAAAAAATTCAATGACGCCTCATATACATTCCGAGTAAGGTGTACTATTGCAAGTGATAATCAAACACTGTTAGATATCCCGATCTGCTACAAAGATTTTCTTGCAATGCATGGAATTTCTGGCCAGCAGGTAATATATATTCATAGGCAATTTAAGTGTTCTGGTAAAAAAAAATAAAAGAGGTAAATATAAAATTGTTAACTCTGTAATTGGCGACGTATGTAAACGCATCTTCTTTCAAGGGCAGATCAAGCTATTGTAACAATTCAAAAACTGCTAAACATTATTTACCTGAAGAACTGAACATGGTCAAAATGTACTTTAAATGTAAAAATGTAAATGTTTAAGAATAAGTTTTCATATACAATATATCCTATGATTCATACACAAAAGTACATATTGGCAGGTTCTCACGTCTAATTTTGCGCGTCCGCTACCACTTTATCCTTTAACCTTTTCCGAGGTCTTTCTTTTGGCATTGTGTATTGCATTTTATTATCTAGGGCTCTTTTTGTAAATCTTTTGGTCTCCCTTCTTACTACATGATCAGCCCATTCAACTCTCTGAAGTATAACTAATTCTCATATTGCCTCTTTGAACAGTTATTAGAGTATATGGTTGTACTTAGATCTGCATACATCGTTTTTGTTAATATGCCCAAATATCTTCCTTAGGACTATTTTTGCAAAGACTTCCAAGTACCAAGTGAAGTTTCTTTTACACCAATTCCTCGTAGGCTTTTAACACAGTCATTAATTCTTTACTCATCTTTAAATTAAGATGTATTGGCTTTCCTGGGTGGTTTCTTTCATGGTTTAATAGTTATCTTGATAAAAAAGGTCAGTTTGTTTTTATAAAGGGTTGGTTCACTCTCTAATCTTGGTCAGTTCAGGAGTCCTACAAGGTTCACTGTGGGTCCTCTTCTGTTTAACTCATTTTATAATGATATTTCTGACTTCTTTACCAAAGTTTTAATGACCTTAAGCTATAGTTTAAAGTTTTAAACCTATCTGACTAAGCACCTAAGACAGGGCTTCTTAAACGTTTGTCATTCACGACCCCATTTATGACTGTGAGTTTCTTGACGTCCCATACAACTATAAAAGAAAAATAAATTAATATTTTTTGATGATTTATTTATTAGGTAACATTTAGAATTTGTTTTGAAACATAAAAAAATCTAAAATTAAAAATCGCACAAAAAATTATAAAATTGTATTTATTATAGTTTCAAAAATAAAAGTGGATTCTGACTGTCTTAATTCGCTCGAATATATTCAAGTAGTTACGTGGTAAGTATTAAATTAAAATCAGATCTTTTTAGATTCAAAGATCTGATTTCTCTTTATAGTTGGTCTCTTTTCAAGGTCTCCAGATAAATACAGATAAGTATTTTACTGTATTCTTTAACAAATCTAAAAATAATGTTGTGTTTGACTATCACATTGATACAAGCTTTTTCTCAAGTGTTACTAAAAGAAGTCATTTGGGGATGCTATTTGACAGTTCCTTATCATTTATTACTCACATCAACAATTTGTCAAATATCTATGAGTTATCATATAGATATTTAATATCTATAAATGTGTCTATAAATTTCTATTATTTTTGCGTATTTATATTATTTCAATTTCGACTGTTTATTTTAAATTGTAAAATATATTTCTCCCCTCCATTGGTAGCTTGACTGACAGCTTCATCTGACTTTAGTTGATTTCAATATAATATCGTCTAAAAAGGGTGAAACGTACTAAAACAGATTGATTTATCCTTTCTTCACCAACTTTGACATGTATGAAAACTTAATAATAGCTCTCATAGAATAATAATTTGTTTATCATTTATGTCAAAAGAATTTAATAATATTTTATTTTAATACCACATAAAATGTTTAATTTACTTCAGTTTTATAAAACAGCAAAACCATTTTACATTGTCTGTTAATACAATTCTTTGAAACATTTTCCCATTAACCATTTGGTATGCGGAAGTAGTAGCAGAAGTTCTCGTCGGTCACTTAATGGGAAATTCTTTATATTAGATTTACTTGAATGCATTTAATACATTGAGGTCACGTTTTTAGGTTGCCCCAGTGTCCTATAAACTGTTTACTACCCTTATTATTACAATAAAAATACACTAGGAAAACAATTGTGGTTTTTGAAAATTGACCATAATGTTGTGCATAAAATGTTTAATTTCTTACGTAGGTACTGCTGGTTTCAACATATTATTTCATCTTCTTTTTTTTCATTCTAGGGTTGTCCTAAAGGGGTGCACTATACTTCTTCTTCCTTTCGATTTGCAACCGCTTTGTTTAGTATTATTTTTGTATGTGTGATCAAGTAGATACTCAAGTCTTATTTTTGCCTTTTTGTCAAGAAAATTGAAGAAGGGAAAAAAAGGAGGATGATAATAAGCTGTGACCAGGTACATTCAATTCTGCATAAACAGACAGAAATATGGCATGTGTGGAATACTTGATTAGAAAAAATCGTTGAATTTCAATCGGAGCAATTTAAGAATGAGTTAACGTGAGTATGGGATCTGTTTATAGTATCTTACACAAACTGGATTACAGCAAAGTTTGTGCGCAGTGGGTTCCTCTCCTCTTGTTTGGAACAAAAAAGTTTGCGAATGGGTTGATCTTTACAACATGTAACAGAATACAGGCAAAACGGTAATTACTTTCTTTTGTCAATAATTGTTGGCGATGAATCTTACAAAGCATACCCAGGAGCAGATGTCAACTCTGACCATAACCCGCTGATAGCTAGAATCCACGTGAAACTCAAAAATATTGTAATACCTAAAAATAAACCAACGTTTGATTACACAAAACTAAGAAAAAGAGAAATACATCGAAAAGTGATCCAACAAGTCAACTCAAATCTAACAAAAGTGGGAGAAAAAATCTTAACATCAGAAGATGTCAATGAAAAGTGGAGCAATATTCAGGAGGCATTACTAAAGGCTGCTGAAGAAAATTTAAATCCTAAAAAGACAAGTAAAAAACAAAAGTGGATGACTTCAAAAATTCTAGCACTAATGGAAGAAAGGAGAAAAGCCAAAGGAAGAAATGAGCCAAAATATCAAGAACCACAAAGTAGAATTAAAATAGGGATAAAAAGGCCAAGAAAAAGTGGTTAACAGATCAATGCATAGAAATAGAAGAGTATGACAGAAAATACGACAGCTTTAATATGCATAAAAAAATAAAAGAACTAACAAATACTAAAAAGAGGGCACACTATGGGATACTTAATGATGATAATAGTAAACTCATTGCAGACATCAAAGATAAACTAAGATTTTGACAAGAATACATAATGAAACTATTCGACGATGATAGAATGATACAAGAAGAACCACAGGAACAAACAGGACCGAAAATAATAATGTGCGAATTAGAACAGGCAATTAGAAATGCAAAGACCGCAAAATCAGTAAGCCCAGATCAGATACCCACTGAGCTAATTAAATGCATCGACGAAGAAACACTGCATATACTTTTAGATCTGTTCAACAAAGTATATACAACAGGAGTAATACCCCAAGATTGGTTGCTGTCCACGTTTGTAACACTACCAAAGTCATTACATGCGACAGAATGCTCCCAGTACAGAACAATTTCCTTAATAAGCCACACACTTAAGATATTTCTCAAAGTAATACATGGAAGACAATACAAAAAAATAGAAGAAGATATAGGTGACACCCAGTTTGGATTCGAAAAAGGCCCTGTTCGCTTTTAACGTTCTCGTGCAAAGACGACTAGATATGAACCAGGATCTCTATGTCTGCTTTATAGATTATCAAAAGGCTTTTGATAGAGTACGACATCAGAAACTCTTAAAACTGTTAAAAGAAAAGAATGTGGATAGTCGAGATATACAGGTTATTGTCAATCTGTACTGGAATCAAAAAGCAAAGGTTAGAATCGAAAATGTCGAAACAGAAACAATAGAAATCAAAAGAGGTGTTAGACAGGGTTGCGTGCTGTCCCCATTGTTATTCAATCTGTACAGCGAAGCTATTTTTAAAAAAGCAATATCAGAGGAACAACAGGATATATCAATAAACGGAAAAATCTTAAACAACATAAGATTCGCAGACGACACCGCTGTTTTTGCAGACAGTCTAAAAGCATTACAACGCTTATTAAATGGATTACATCAAGTCAGTATCAAATAGGGACTACAAATGAACGTTAAGAAAACCAAGTTCATGATTATTTCTAAGCAACATACAGTAGGAAGGCTAGATATCGAGGGAAAACAAGTAGAAAGAGTGAATAACTACAAATATCTGGGAACCTGGGTAAATGAAAACAATGACCAAGGTATAAAAATAAGGACACGCATTGAAATTGCAAGACAAGCATTTATAAAAATGAAAACAATGTTTGTCAATCGAGACCTTCCTCTGGATCTGAGGATAAGAGCCTTAAGATGCTACGTGTTCTCGACTTTGTTGTATGGAATGGAAAGCTGGGCACTAAAAGTTGATAATATAAAAAAGTTGGAATCATTTGAGATGTGGTGCTATAAAAGGATTTTGAAAATACCATGGACCCAACGAGTTACAAATGCAGAAGTGTTAAGAAGGCTACCAAAGAATTGCCAGGTCATAAAGCACATCAAAACAAGAATGCTGGAATATTTAGGCCACATTACCAGAGGTGCGAAATATGAGATATTAAGGCTCATAATGCAAGATAAAATCAAGGGTTAAAGATCTATAGGAAGACGAAGAATTTCCTGGCTGAATATTTTAAACCATCAACTAAGATCGACTGAAATTTTCCGTTACCAACAACAAAAGAAACAGAAGATATAAGAGAATTTACCCTATAGTTTGGACGAATAAGTACAAAATTACGCAGGGTATATATCGGCTGGTGAAACAACGAAATATGTGCTTTAACTGTAGTGATAATTATTTGTAGAAATTTTTGCCAATACATTTTTTCTGGGACCAAAATAGGTTTTAATTGAACAAGCTTCGTATATTATTTTTAATAATTATTATTATAGTGTCGCCTTAATAACTCTAAGTAGTGTACTTGCACAACTATGACTCTACAATATATTTTTTAAAGAAACAAAACTGTTTTTACAGAATGATGTACGAACAAATTCAGCGGATGTACTCTAAATAATCAGACAAAGCGTCTGCTTTATTTTGGAAATAAACTTGGAACGTTTTTCTGTCAAGAATATTCAGTACGTTTCGTTGGATAGAAAGTGGAATCGAGACATCAGTTAAATGGCCAACGCGCTCTCTAGATCTTTATCCATTAGTCTGTTGGTTTAGGAGACATCTACAAGGAAATGGATACTTCCTGAAAATAAGTAGTAAGCAAAAATTAAACCAACGCAATGGCTAGATTAATATAAAACAGCATTTAAGTAAGAAGTACAATTTCTGAATTTTTTTTTGTTTAACATGTTTTATCTAATATACTACCTAAGGGATAAATAATGCGTTTAGTGGTGTAATAATTCTTTTTTATTTTTTAAAATTATTTATACAATTTGTTAGTCGTAAAATAAAGAATTATATACGGCAAATATTGCACGTAGACACAACTTTTATGTGTAAAATGTTACTGAATTTTATAATTAAAGATTGTACACGGAAGCTGCTTTTTAATTAAAAAGGAAAGTTAACAAGCTTAAAAGCTCGGTTAATGATGAAAATTAAACTCAACATAAAATTATTAAAGGGAAAATGTGCGATATTATAACGATTTGTTTTATTTTCAGTAGACGGATGAGTTCGATACGCTCTCCCTTTATCGCCAAAAACGTCCGTCAGATTCAAAACTCTGTATTTACCATATAAGTCAAACTAAGTTATTTACAAAAAAGTGGTAAATTTTTTAAAAAACCTTAGATTCACTAAATGGCATTTTTTTGTGATAGATAAATGCTTTGTTGGGTAATATATACTGATTTTTTTCTTAGAAAGAGTTTTGCAAGTGAACTATGTAAATACAGATTTATGCACCTAACATTTGCAAATACATGATAATAGTATATTATTAACGATATTAGTGGTTCTTGGATTAGTCTGTTTTCCAAATCTAGTGTGTTACGAATAAGGAAGAAAGCATGTGGAAGTAAACTTGTAGTCAACAGTTTATTTTTATTCAAAGTACACAAGGTCTTACAGATTATGTGTATATATTTATATTAATTCCTAAACTCTAAGCTATTCTGGGTCCTCATTATCAATATAATCATTTTCTACAGCACTCTCGTTTTTATTTGTCAGTACGCCAGTATCTATTATTCTATAAAATGTGGGATCCGGCTGGGTTCTCCAGTTTTTACTAAAAGGTTTTCTAAAGAGGTTGTCCATGAACGATATATCTCCTATTAATCAAAAGATTTTCTGAACCCTATGTCAGAACGATCAAATATTTCCCCCCTTACCGTGGTCGTATTATGATCTTTGTCCTTAGTAAATATAAATCTTTTTGATGCATTACATTTAAAATGCCACTGGGAAGGTTTTTTAACAACAAAGTCACTCGTATTTCTCCAGTCTGATATTTGCCAGTCTTTACCAAGTCTCAGCACCGTTGAGTGTTTTCCAATTATGTATTTTTATTCTTTTCTATTTATTACAAAGTTTTTATTTTTTAATCCCTTTCTATTATACCTAAAATCCTATCTGGTGGCAAAAAGAAATAACCAACAACAGGAAACGTACAGGAAACTCCACTTCCTTGATGTGAGCAGGTGCTTCAAAAACCAACCAGTAGATTGTCATAGATATCGACGTACTATTTTTGTTCTGTCCACTGTGCTTTGTTAGGTAAAATATAATGATTTTTATCTTAGAAAAGTATTGTGTTTGCTAGAAAAGGAAGAAAAATTTACTAAACTATATAAATATTCTTCTTCAAGTTCCTTCTCCTGTCGGAGGTTGGAAATCATCATCGCTATTTTAATTTTATTGGCCGCGCTTCTGAATAATTCTAATGAGCTGCAACCGAACCACTCTCTCAACTTTCTTAGCCAGGATATTTTATGTCGTCCTGGGTTTCTCTTCCCTTGTATCTTCCATTGCATAATTAACCTAAGTAACACGTACTTCTCGCCCCTCATTATGTGACCCAGATATTGAATCTTTCTAATTTTAACAGTTTTTATGACTTCACATTCTTTCTTCATTCTTTGTAACACCTCTCTATTAGTTAGCTTTTTAGTCCACGATATTCTGTGGATTCTCCTGTAGCACCACATCTCAAAGGAGTTTAATTTTTTTATTTCAAACTGTTTTATTGTCCACGCTTCCATGCCGTATAGCAAAGTAGAAAAAACGTAACAACCTAGCATTCTTATGCGGATCTATAGATTAAGGTTACGGTTGCAAAGTAAGTTCTTCAATTTTATGAACGTGTTTCTCGCCATTTTTATTCTAGATTTGATTTCTATCTTCGGTTAACGACGTTCCTAAATATATATAAATATAGATTTTTGCAACTAACGTTTGCAAATACCTGCTAATAGTCAACAAAATAACGCTAATAGTGGTTCTTGAATTAGGCTGTTCTCCAAACCTAGTGTGTTACAAATAAGGAAGAAAGTATGTGGAAGTAAACTTTTAGTCAACAGTTTATTTTTATCTAAAGTAGAGGTCTTACAAATTATGTGTATATATTTTTATATTAATTTCCAAACTCTTAGCTCCCCTGAGCCCTCATCATTAATATGATCATTTTCTGCAGCACTCTTGTTATTATTTGTCTGTACGCCAGTATCTATTATTTTATAAAATGTGAGATCCGGCTGGTCTCTACAATTTTCACCAAAATGTTTTCTAAGAAGAGTGTCCATAGACAATATATCTCCTTTCAATGAACAACCAATCTGTTATAACTTAGGTTTCAATAAAGAAATCTTTTTCCCTCTTCGTATTATAGACTTGCTGAACACTATGTCAGGACGATGAAATTTTCCCCCTTACCATGGCCATATGATCTTTGTCCTTAGAAAATATAAATCTTTTCGATGCATTACATTTAAATTGCCACTGGGAAGGTTTTTTAACAACAACGTCACTCGTCTTTCTGTAGTGTGATATCTGATAATCTTTACCAAGTCTCAGCACCTTTAAGTGTTTTTCAATTATGTCTTTATACTCTTTTCTATTTATTACAAAGTTTTCTTTTTTAAATCCCTTTTTATCATACCAAAAGCCCTATCTGGTGACAAAAAGGAATGGCCAACAACAGGAAACGTAAACTCCACTTCCTTGATGTGACTAGGTGCTTCATAAACCAACAAGTAGATTACCATAGACATCATCGTGCTATGTTTGTTCTGTCCACCACATCCATCTGCAAATAGGTGAACTTTTTCAATTTGATTTTTATGTTGTAACGAATATATCTTACCTACCATAGGGTAAGATTATGGGGTTGAAAATTGGGGACAGAAACTACTGGGAGTGGAGATAGGGCAAGCAAAATAATCGATACTTGTGCGAACGGCACTCAGGGTTTGTTAGGAGAGCTGGGGTCGTGGATAAGTAAATGACAAGAGGTTTGGATTGAGGCAACTACAAAAATATGAAACAAAAGGTCATGAATCTCTTAGGACAAATAAAACAACAGAAAGAAGACAGGAAACACCTCTAGTAATTTAAAAAGGACCTCACTTCGTGGTGCCTAATTATAACTATTACAACAACTAGTTGTAACTAGGGAAATAATTATTAAACATAAAAAATATATCTTTTCAAATGAAACTAAAAAAAGGGTTTGAGAGTTAGTCAAGATAAACAAACAAAATGGTTTACAAAAAATTAAACATTTATCGTGTCTTACCACAACCAGTTTCAAAAATACAGATAATACATAATGACAGTCACAAAAGTAAATATAAAAATAACAAAGAAAAACTTACATGTGTTCTATTCATTTACAAACTCTGGAGATGCTACAAAAACTTACAAATCTTACTGGACTATAAACTGTGGCAAATAAAAAATTATCTTTTTAAATAATGACAGCAAATATTATTTAAAAAAAAATGTCTATCTTGACTTTTACGGTAAAATTTAACACAAAAATTACCTTAAATTTCACTAAATTTCACTCTACATGTCTGGGGTCGGAAACTGGAATTATACTGGGGGCAGATCCGGGATGACAACCAGGGATAAGAATATGAGGGCGGAAGCCAGAACCGGCTGGAACACAAACCTTGAAAACTCGTCTCTTTCAAAGACTGGAACAGGCACAATGGCAACATGAGGCCATCTTCAAAAACTCTTGTAAAACCTAGTATTTAACTGCTACTGTATACTACATTTCCATGACAAGGAACAAAACTTTAAACAATACAAATTCGAAGAAACATTTTTAACTAACACTATAAGCGACTCTAGCCGACAGCCGCTTTAGCGAGAGTGACCAAATAACTAATCTTTTAAATTCATTCGCTTAACTTAGCATAAACAAAACATATCAAGTGGAATATTTATTTGAAACGCAGAATATTTAGCTGTTTCGATCAAAGAAAAAAATACCCAAGAAATATAAACAACTCTAAAAATGGTTTATTTTACTGGGCGACGATAAGATGAATTGGAAGAATTCGGTGTTTTAATTTGTACGAAAGGAAACAGAAATACACTAAGATTATTCTTTGATACCTCATATATATATACGAGAGGATTTCAAGGAATTTATAAATGCTATAATGTTGAATTTTATGAGAGCTTTCTGTACAGCAGAGGCAACAGCATTGGAACCTTTTGGATGTTCATACTTCAGCCACATATATGACTTTACATTTGCAGAAGAAAGAAGGGATTTCGAATTTCCAACCACGATGGTGAAATTATAAAAATTTATTTGCTGCGAGCAATTAGCCGCCTGGTCGGAAAGTTTTGGTAAGAAAAAATTTTTTTGACAATCAAAAGAAATTATTTGTATATTATGATTTGATTCGTTTTTTTTTTTAACAAAGAATGAAAGGCTTTAGCTCTTAGCGTATGAACTATTTGCTCTGATATAACCTTTAACTTTCCTTCTTCTGAATTTTCTTTTCTCAGAATTTCCTTGGTTCTGAGACACCAGAACAAGCATCTATTAAGGGAGTTCTGAATGATATGTTGTAGTGTTCATTAAATTATGTTCGGAAATATGATAACTTTACGAAAAGGTGTGAATAACGTTGACACTACATTCTGTAAAGCTTTATAAAATTCAGATCACATGTTAAATACAATCTAGTTGATCGTCTCCTTTATAATGACTAGACTTCGGCAAATATGCAAATAAAAATGTAGAAAATATGCGCATAAATATGCACGTGTTTACCCGAAAATATGCAAATATTTTACAAAATATGCATACAAATAAATAAAAAAATCGTAAAATAGTAACAATTTTATTTAAAAAAAAAGTGTACATAACTAAATATTTCCTACTATTCATTAAGATTTACATTTATTTTAAGTAACTACATCATTTTTAAGTATGAATAAACTTATTTAGAATTATGGTAACAATAAATGACCAAGTGGTGTTCAAAATTTTCTAACAAAAACTTGTGGCTTCTGTCTGAGTACATATATTTATATATGGAAAAACTTCGTTCAACATCAAAACTGATGTAACGGGAGCATTTTTCAAACTAACCAAAACATTTGGTTCTAAATTAATTGTTTCCGAAATATTTCCAGCTAGAACACTGACTACTTCAGAAAGAATATGGTAACCTTTATTTTTTTCCATAGTAGCTTCAAATTTTTTTAAAATATCTTTTCCAATATTACCTCTAACGTTCCGACAACATGACGCAAATTCTTTTATTAATGCTTTACTTTCGAACAATGACAGTTTTGGTGATTCTAACTGAGTAATTGTTTTTTGAACAAAACTAAAGTTTGATTTTATAAATGAAAGTTCTTGTTGAAGCAAGTTACTCTGAAAAGTTTGTTTAGAATCCAAAAGAGATTGGGAACTTTCATCTGTTAAAGTATCAATTATGTTCTTTATTTTAACAAAATGATCTGCATAAAAATTAGCTGCTTCTAACCATGTTCCCCATCGCGTTAAAATAGGTTGTGGTGGAAGAGGAATGTTAGGTAGCATTTCTTTATAAAGTTGAATTCTTATAGGAGATTTAAGAAATACTTTTTTGACACTGGATATCATGGTATTTACAAGAGGAAACTTTTTTCGTATTTCCTCTGCAACTCTGTTTAATCCATGCGCTACACAAGTAACATGTATTAAATCTGGGAAAAATATTTTTAAATTTTGTCCTGCTTTCACCATATAAGGAGCAGCATCCGATAAAATAAGCAGTAATTTATTAGAAGGAATAGTTGTCGGAAGAAAAAAAGTTGCTAATGTTTCTTGTATAAAACGCGAAATTGTTAAAGCATTTGTTTTCTCAAGTTGCTGGCATGAAATAAGATGAGATTTTGGTAAGGTATCTTCTTTAAGAACACCAATCAATAAATGAGGAATCAGTGGTTTCGTCTACAGATATGTAAAAATAATTATCTGCAATTTCTTCCTTAATATTAATTAACACCGACGAGTATAGCCCGTTCACATTATTTCTTCTTAGAGACCGATCACTTGGAACATTAAGTTTGCAATATTTTTTTAGAAACGAACTAAAATTTACATTTGCTAATTTTGAAAGCGCTATGTTTGCAGACACTAATGCGCGACACAAGTCTTCATTAAAAGTTTCTTGCTCATCTAATTTTTTTGAAGTAGATTGGAAACATTTAGCCATTGAAGTTTGATGTTTTCCTCCTATTTTTCCTTTTTTTGCAATGTGTGAAGCAGTTCTCACATGTTGGTCTATCTAAAATTTCTTCTCACATGCTATCTTTAAATAAAAATAAAAACCTTTATTTTAACCCAACCTTTAAAATATAAAAATATACAAGGTGTTTTTGGTTAATCAAATAACTGGTTTGGAAAAAAAAACACTCGCTAAGTGTTTTAAATGCAGTATTAATCCACAAATTAGTTTTTGTTACTAACCATTAGTACATCATATAACTTATTTTAAAATTCAACAAAAGTTTTTTTTTGTTAATTCAATTACAATAAAAATAATTGTGTTTTAGAATAGCTGACTTCATAAAAAAAAGTAAAGGTGAAAAATTTTTCTAAATACACACCATTGTATTGTACCATGGACAATTTTTTCTCACTAAAGGAAGCTATTTTTCATTTAAAAACAACCTACGAGTACTAAATTTCAAGTAAATACGTTTATTGGTTTTAAAGTTATTGTTGTTATTAACTAAAAGAATTTAATTTTTTTTAATTTTAACACCCTGTATCTCGAAAAGTAAATAAGTTTGACCCCTCATTAACTATATCGTTTTGTTCAATTTTTCGAGAAGTATCTACAGTCAAACGTTGTAAGTGTCATTTGGAAACACCCTGTATGTATGAAATATTAGATATTTAATAGAAAATATTAGATACTTACAATTTTGCCACAGACTGAACAGTAGATTTTTCCCATATCCATAGACAGCTCTTTATAAGGTTTAATCCAAGTTGAAGCACTGGTTGTTTTAGGCATTATAAAATCACAATCTTCCTTTTTGTTACGCACAACGAGTGTTTACGCTTTTAATATCAAAACAAAAATGATTTACAAATCTGAGCATCAAATTAGAAATGTTTAGGTACCTAATTCAATAAACTGAGAGATTTTGGAAAATCCCTAAATTAGGAACAAAACTATTAGCCGTTTACCTGCTGTTAAGATACAATAAATTGTGGATAGATTTGGGGATTAGATCATAAAATGCAAATGAGCGAACCCTTAGCGATTATCCAATAACTGAATGCCTCAGTGACCGAGACTTTCTAAGAATGTTGAGGGCTACTTAAATTGATCTTCTTTGAAATTGTAAATGTTTTGTACCTGTAGAGATTACGTACTTAGATCATTTCTTGATTAAAATGACTACAAAATTTTATACAAGAATTGAAATAAATTGGTATGTTTAAAAATTTTCAAATACAGTATAAAAATCTAAACTTTTATGCACTTTATGCAAACTTTTATACAAATATGCCAAAATATGAAATATTTGCATAAAATATGCACAATATGCAAAATATGCAATATGCATATTTGCCGAAGTCTAATAATGACTCTCTGTATCGTTTAAGCTCCCCATAAATGTTTGGATGGATGTGACCCAAATGTAGGTTATTGGATTAAATTTACCTTTTGTTGTATCTCCTCATCGTATCTCTTTTGGTATTTCACTTAGGATAAGAAACCTTCATACAACACGCTTTATTCCTTCAGAACTAAGATGCGTTATTCCAAGAAATGCTCTCTTACATACTCTTAAAAGTCCACCCTCTACTGTAGGAACAAAATTGTTATTGGAATTCCATGTAGGTTTGTACTTCGTCACTTAAGCTTTTGACCTTCACAAAATTTTAGCAAAAAAATATCTTGTTCAATTTTGTCAGTGGTTAAATACATATTATCATGGAACCACTAAATTTTTTCGCATCTTTATGCCTAAAAATATTGACAATAAGTC
Organism: Diabrotica undecimpunctata; assembly: GCF_040954645.1. Lineage (NCBI taxonomy): Eukaryota > Metazoa > Arthropoda > Insecta > Coleoptera > Chrysomelidae > Diabrotica > Diabrotica undecimpunctata. The sequence goes on along the minus strand of NC_092809.1, from coordinate 121,346,938 downwards.
CAAAACCTATCTAGTTAATTGTAGACACCTCTTACCTCTTAAGTTTCATTACATTTCGTTTCCATTTTTTTGTTTGTACAACACGTTTTGTCCCTATTTCCTCCTCCCAATTCGTCTAATATGCACATGAAGATCCATAATATCAATTATTTGCAATAAAATTGGTGTTTTTAGCACTTAAACAACAAACAGTGCGCCCGAACAATGTGAGCGATTGGCCAATTGTTATTGCAGAGTTATACAACTGGCATAAGCTCACAAATACAGAGTTTTGAATCTAACTCAAGATTTCTAAGGCCTATTTCTTAGCAAATAACTGACTTTGCAGATGAATATTATTTTATTTTTAATTTTTAATTTAAGTTAATTAGATTAAATTAATAGTGAAATACAAAATAATACTACGAGGTGGCAAAAAGCAATTGAACATGTTCAAAAAGTTGAAAAATGCTTATTTTGCTATAGACTATTTTACTAGACTATTTTTAAATGATAAAACGTCCTAGCAACGCCACGTTTCCTACTGACAAAACTCCTTTTTACCCGTGATTTGTCAGAGACAAAATTATGACAGATCCGTCACGAAGGTGTCTGTTAAGGCTATTGTTGTCAGTTTGAGAAACGTCATTGAAGCGTAATTTTGGACAGATATATTGAATCCAGACGGAAAATCAAGATTAGAATGCCAGGCAGGTTAAAAAATCAAAAAATTGATTTCGGAAAACGTCCCATTGAACACGCAGAGGTCCAGAAGCTCTATTTGGAAACAATTTTCGGAGTTCCTACAGGTGAGAAATTTCAGGCTTGAAAGATGTACTACCATAACGGAACTAGCAAAAATTCTCGAGAATTATGCCTTTAACATGAAAAAAAGGCAATAGCGAAGACTACAAAGAGTCGTCTGTAAAGTCAATGTATAATACTACAGCAAAAATGGTACAAGAAAAATATTTTACGGAGTACGGCACAAGAAAATCGATCCTTTCACAGATATATCTTTTAAATGTGCAAGATTGGCCAGAGATATCAAGCGGAAGTAGCTTCATAGTATTCAAGAAAAAAGAAAACTTAGTTTAAAATCATTATCCACTAAAGAACTATTAAAAATCATCCAAAGCTACGACGAAGAAACCTCCAATGGAACACAAAAAAAATGAATCTTGGTTCAAAAACTGTCCACTTGGAATCAACTCCGTATCTAAGTGGACAAAAATTTCAGCTGAAAAAATTGGAATAGACACAAAAAACATAAAATAACAAACCATTCTCATCGATTTTCAGCTTTGTCAGCCTTGTTCAATTCTGATACCTCTCTTACTCATGGCGTCGTTACTTCGTTCCTCCAGGATTTTCGGGGTCGTCCTCTTTTCCTCCTTTCTGTGGGGCTCCATTCGGTTATTCTCTTTATCCATCTGCTGTCGCCAGTTCTTCTTACATGTCCATTAAGGTGGGTCGATTTTATAAAAAAATTTTTTTTTCAAAAATTTTTATTGGTGGGTAGGTTTTAAAAGTTGCACAATACTGAATTGTTTGAGATAATGCTTTTAGATTTCCAATTCAATATAATTTATAGCCCTCTGCCTGCGTTTGAAATGTCAGATTTTTCAATTTTTTTTTCTATGATTTTTAAAGGGTCAAATAAAATTTAAACAAGCTTTTTCAAAAGAAACAATATTTATTATTAATAAAACATACATTTTTGACAATTCCAGAAAAAAAAAATAGGTACACTAAATATAAGATTTAAGTAAACAAATATAATAAACTGAGAAAAATTGCAATGTAAACACTTAAATTCAGCTTTACAATCAAAAGATGGCATAAGCGAGCCTTTTCACCTGCTACAGTGATAGATGCCTCACTTACCAGTTTTACGCAACGTTCAACTGCTTAAGTATGGCAGGGAAATGTTGAAAATTCTATTTTAATTGAACATACGGTTGGCAACATATCCACAAGAATTAAGTCGGTAATGTCTCCTAGTAAGGGAGGTGAAGTTAATAGTAAATCGGCCCAGTGTATTATTTCAATGTAGTCTGTTGCATTGAAATTTAGTTTTGGAACTTTAAACACTCTTACCTTATCACGTGATTCCTTTCTTGCTTTTATAATACGTCTTAGACCTAATTCTTCGACGAAACCTCTGTTGTCTGTAATCATAGCAAGCAAAAGATTTTCCGGATGGGCAAAACATGCATTTTAAAATTAAAAAAAAATAACACACAAACTTCTGAACAAAGATACACATTTAATAGGCACACTGAGAAAAAACAGGAAGCTTAATCCGAAAGTAGTAAGTGAGGCTAAATTAACACTTTGACTGCTGTGGTTAAATACTTAATATACTAGTTCTTGCTTCACATGCCCCCGGAGATACGTTATGGTTTATTCGGTCTATGCGTCACATGCCGCATGTGGCATGTGTGTGCATATAGGTCCTTCATGCCTTCTAGTACACAGAAGTATAACTTTTGCATATACTTTATACATGAAACTATTATAGAAATATTAACCCATTTTCTGCTAGCGTAACCGTATGGTCACACTAAATGTTCCCTTTTAAATATACAACATTTAACACATACAGCGATATATGCAACTAGTAATACGACCACGCGGACTAGAGATATCTATGTAACGAATGACATACCCGGTACCTGATCTATTCGCTGGCAAAGTCGTGTAATAGTTATTGTTTGTTGGTGTTACAACGAGAAAGCATCAAAATGGACGTTCGCTTTGAGTAAGTAATATTTTTTAATCTTATTTTTAAAGAAACCAAAAATATTTTTGAACAAATAGGATCTAGAGACATGTGTTTAAGACATATTTATATAATTTATCACAAAAGTATTGTATCAAATGCGGTAGAGCTTCTAATATTTGTTTGTGACCATAACGTCACACAGGGATAATATGTGATAATTAATAGGTTTTCTGTTTTTTTTTCTCTTTAGACGTGGTTTTACATTACAAGAAGCATTGACCATGCTATATGATGACGAAAATATAGAAAATGATGAAACATTGGTGTTTATTTCTCCTCCAGATGTTCATGAGGATACGGATGAAGATTCCGGCGACGAAGACGATGGTGGTTTAGTTGACAATTTGTCTCATAGACAGTTATTAGCGCCAGCTGAAGTTCGAATAAATCGTATCGAAAATATGGAACAAGGAAAGAAAGACTCTGTGGATGAAATAAAGACAACAGAACCTGATGAACAGGTGAGTCAAATAAATAAGGGAAAAAATAAAAAATGTAGAATTTCTAAAAAAACTGAGATCAAGCAATGGATAGAGGGAGATTTGATACATAATAAAAAATTTAAAAACGGGAATAAATCTGAAATTATGAATTTTATGACATGAGTCCATTAGAACTATTCGAACTATTTTTTGACAACGATATGTTTGAGCATATTTTACAAGAAACAAAAAAATATGCTGCGTTCAAGAATTTTCCAGATCCAAATCTCTCCATTGATGAATTAAAATGTTTTTTCGGAATTATAATTTTATCCGGCTACCATACCTTACCGGGCAGAACATATTATTGGGATCAACAGGATGACATGGCAGTAAACATGGTGAAAAATTCTATGCGCAGGAATAGATTTGATCAAATTATGAAATGTATATATTTTGCCGATAACAGCAGAATTGGAAGGACTGATAAAATGTGGAAGCTACGCCCCATTATAGAAAAGGTGCAAATAAAATGTCTGTAAAAAGTACTTTCAACCAACCCAGCACATGAATTATGATGAATCAATGATCAAGTATTTTGGGAAACATAGCTGTAAACAGTTTATCAAAGGTAAGCCAATACGCTTTGGCTATAAAGCTTGGTGTTTGAATTCTGAAGACAGTTATTTGATTCATTTTCAGTTATATCAAGGTAAACAGATTTCAACTGATAACAGTTATGTAGAAAAATTTGGAAGTGCGACAGCTCCTTTACTTCAAATGCTTAACGATCTACCAAATAAGATGCCAAATTACCATATTTATACTGATAATCTATTTACGAGTTTCAATTTACTTGCAGAATTAAAACTAAGGGGATATGACTGTACTGGAACAATAAGACAAAATAGAGTTCCTAAGTTTTGCCCTTTGCCGGATAACAAAGTAATGGCTACTAAAACTAGAGGTTCTGTTGATTATGTTATATCTAAAAATGACGGAATTATCTTGGTCAAATGGATGGATAATGCTATAGTTACGGCTGCATCAACTTGCTACGGCATCAATCCTCAAAGTTACGTCAAGAGATACTCTAAGCAACAGAAGAAAATTATTCGAGTACAAAGGCCTTTGACTATTGCAAAATATAATACATTCATGGGTGGCACGGATAGAATGGATGAAGATGTGGCACGATACAGAATTGGCATCAGAAGTAAAAAGTGGTATTGGCCTCTTTTTACTTGGCTTGTTGACGTATGCCTACATAACGCCTGGGTGCTTTATAAGAAGTCCTCAAAGGAAAGAAAAAAAAACACCTAATATAGTTTTCCGCCGAGAAATTGCACAGATGTATTTGCGAAAATATGGAATACCGCCTAGACGTCCTGGTAAGCCTTCAGTCAGCAGGAATAGTCTGTCCATGAATAGAGTGTCCGACAATCTACGATATGACAAAATTGACCATCTTGTTGTTCCAGTTCCTAACGGCAAAAGACGTAGGTGTGCAGGAGAAGGATGTTCTTCTGTGATACGTACACAGTGTAAAAAATGTAATTTAGGACTTTGCATTGAGTGTTTTGAAATTTTTCATACACAGTAGTAAATACATAATGTATATATAGGTAACCTCCCTGTGTGACCATATGGTCACAGCGTTTTTTTCTTATGTTTATAAAAAAAAATTAATAAAAACATATTTTTACGTTTATTTAGTTTCATTTCATTGTCATCTGCAGTTATATTTATGAAAAAATATATTTATTGATATTCTGGTAGAAAATGGGTTAATCTACTTTCCTCTCAAACAGGACATGCCGCCAACGTCTCGTGTAGCACAGACAGCGAAATAAATTTTCTCTTGTAGGTAATTGGATAAAATTAAACATGTTTGTAAAAACCAAATATTTTATATTAAAATAAAAAGAATAAACGCATTTTAAAATTAACTGGTAGTTTCTGCTTCTTCTATTTATTTATGTGCCTTGTTAAAACAAGACAAACAGTAGACAGGTTGACCAGGGCAATCGGAACAAAAAGTTATAATCCTACGAACTTTTTTATCTACTTCACGGTAACTTAAACCTGAAGATTTTAATACTTGACGACAACCTCTACATGGCTTTCGCCGTTTTCTTCCACGTCCTTCAGGTTTGGTAAAAGTATGCACTCTTTTTTTTGGAAGTGGTTTTTCTTCAAGTGATTGTACTAAATTATATGTCAACTGACGTCTAAATTCTGTCATGCTCATTTTTGTTTTAGAGCACATATTGAATATAATTAAGCTATTAACAATAGCTGTTCCAAGTATCATCTCAAATACTACTTTTCTAAAAAAAAATGAATATTAAAAGAAAGAGATATTAAAATTAAAACCTATTTTATTTCTTACCGGTATCATTTCAAGCTTCGACGTAGCACTGTATGGTAGGATGACATCTGATCCGAATAGTCTACGCCTTTCTTTGCAGAGTTGTAATCGATTATACATTTCGGTTTCACAATTTCCTCTTTTTGCCTATTCTGGTTCCCTGTTGGAATCAACTTCTTACTATGGGCTGGTACACTTGAAATCATTAACACAGGTCTCTTAGCCATCCACTTAATAATTCTTAGTCCATCTTTCTTTTTTCCAATAACTTCTCTTCGTTTCATCTTTTTGGACTGGTTAAAAATAGGTGGTATTCCTTTTCTGTTTCCTCTCAGAGTTCCACAGTACATCATATTTTCTGCTAACAATCTTTTAACAAGAGGAATTCCTGAATAAAAATTATCAGCAAATAATATTTTGCCAGCTGTGATACACTGAAGTAATTTTAGAACAACTGCTTCAGAGTGTGCCACATTAACTGGTTGTTGTTCACTTTTCCCTGTGTAAATATTTATATTGAAAGTATAGCCTTCAGGTAAACAGAGTTTGTACAATTTCACTCCATATTTATGAGTCTTGTTAGGGATGTACTGACGAAAATGGAGTCTCCCTCTAAAAGGTACCATAGATTCATCTATAACGAGAATGTTGCCAGGCTCCATTACTCTTTGAAAATTTTGAATCAGCTTTGTAACTAAATTTTCTATTTTGTATAATCTATAAGTTGTATCAGATGTCTCATTATTTTCAAAATGAAGAAGTTTCAATAAAAGCAAAAAGCGATCTCGACTTAAAACTTTTGCAATAAATTTATTATAAAAAATATCATCTTTAGACCAATATAAATTTATATGTGGTACCTGAGTGAGACCCATTGCGATTATTACCCCTAGGAAGGCTTTTATTTCAGTTTTGTTCGTGGCTGTCCATGAATTTAATCTGGATTTTCTTGAGTGTTGCATACTTAATTGTTGAACAGCATAATTGTTGGTTTCATTAACGATGATATCCAATATTTCATCTGTTATAAAATGATTAAAAACATCTATTGGTTTCTGTACTGCACGTGGTTCAATCAACTAATGTATTCTTTCTTACTACAAAAACCGTCACCATCTACATCTTCTTCTAAATCGCACCATTCAGCACTACCACTACTCTCAACACTCTGTTCATTATTATCAGATAGAACTTGCTCATATGTTGTGGTAATAATTTCGCCATCACTATCAATAGACGAATTTAAATCGGAGGATGATGAAGATTTAGGTAAATAACTTTTATCTAGTAATGAATCGTCACTGTCATAGGGATCTTCGATACTGTCAGTATCAGATGAAAATTGAGTTGCTATCTGCTCGGTCTCCATATCGTGTTCATCACCCTGCTCATTCTCCATTTCGTATTCTACTATTTCTGTCTGTATTAACTCTTGTTTATTTTCATTATTAGAATTTTCATAACTTTCAATGAACCCTGTATTATCATTATCATATTCATTTAACATAGTATTCGTTTCAGAACTCTCTCCAAAGTTTTTACAATCACTAATTGTTTGCTCATTTACAACTTCTATCATCTTTTGTTTCACTATGTCCACCATATATATCTTGCCCTTTTCGACATTTTCACAAGTACTGCTCACACTTTAATGAACTCTAATAAACTGAATATATATAATACAGCGACAGGCACCGACAAGTTGAAAAGAATGACACATGCCTCTCGGGTTCTGTGACGCATGGTAATAATAAATTTTTGTTTATGGGCGGCACGTGTCTCTGGGGGCATGTCTCATATTACGGGTATCAGTAGCGAGAATTAAAAATTTGTTATCGATGGCTATTTGTTACACTTAAAACGATATACAAATACCATTTTTATCGCTACCGCACGAGGCGGCGTTTTCACCAATTTTGCTACAGCACACTTGAAAAGTTACGCACATGCCCCTGGGGATACGTGACGCAGTCAAGGTGTTAAAAAGGGGTGAATTAGTCATGAGACAGAGCAACAGTAAAGTCATAATTGGAAAATGGAAGGACAAAAGAGATGTCATGTTTTTCACTACGAAATCTATGACTGAAATAGTGGATGTACCAACAAAAAGGGGTGTGGTGACAAAGCCTTCCACAATCATGCGGTATAATAATGTGAAATCACTTATAGACGTCTCTGACAAAAAGCATCATATTTATCAGCAGTGCGTAGGGGTATTAAATGGTATAGAAAAGTCTCAATACAACTTTTGGTTAATACATCTATTATGAATGCACATACTGCTTATGAGACTATAACAAACAAAAAAATAATTGTCACTAAATTTAGAGAAGAAATCGCCTTAGAAATTTTTTGTAGTCAAAATCTTCAGATTGAAAATTTGGATGATCGTTGTGTTAACCAAGAAAGAAATCACAAACTTTCCGAAGTGGAACAGAGAGCTCGTTGTACAAGATGTTATAAAATTAGTAGTGATAGAAATGGACGTAACTTTGCTATAAAAGAAACAAAAGTTCTTGTGTATTTTTTGACACTCATTACTGTCAAGCAAAAAATGAACATTGTGTCCAAAAATGGTACACACAGTTTCTAAGAAGATAATTACGCTTTTATTTCTGTCACAAACTGTGTGTACCATTTTTTGACACGGTGTTTACAAATGATTTGTTTTCAAAAAAATAACCAAATGTTTGTGTTTACATGTTTTTAGTATTAAATATTGTGAATTTCACCAAAATATAGTTTAAGTTTGTGACAAAAAACTTTAAATTTATAGCCAGTAGCCAAAGTGTTAATTTCTAAAAACTTATATAGAATGTATTATTTTGAGCTTTATTTATTTAATTTTATAGCCTTGGCCGTGCTCAAAGTACCCTTTAAAAAAGTTTTTGCTTTATTACTTTTTAATTCTGTTTATTTATTGGTTGTACAAAACATATTCTAAGCTTGGTCCAGAATTAGTTATCTAAGTTTTTCCAACGATAATTAACTTGGTCTTCTTAAAACTCTATTTGATTTATTTTTGTGAAACTTTGTTGACCCTTTTCCGATAAAAAACAGTCCGACGTTAAAACTTTTTTCGTTTCCCCTTGTTTGCATTAAAATAGCCATTAGCTTGACATCAATCATTCCTTAGTTCCGTATTTATTTCTTTTTTTTTCTAAGAGGGATAATGTCTAACAATTAATATATTTCGGTTCTAAGGATTAAACTTGTTTTTATTTGTACAATGTCACCAGAACTAAAAGATACGCATTAACTGATGTTCAAAATAATATTATATCGTTATATATATAAAAATATTGTGTCACGATATTTGTCCAAGATAATATATAGAAACCACTGAACCGATTGCAATAAAATTTTGTAAAAGTGTATTTGTTATCCCAACTTAGGAGATAGGATACTTTTATCTCGATGAATAATCCTTATTTTTTTTAAATTGTAAATTAAAATGTTTTATACGACTTTAGCTCTACAGTTTTAGTTCATTTGATCCGTTATAACGTTTAACAAACATTATTTTATGTTTTTTATAACTTTTTTTATAATAAATCCTTTTCCCATACAATGAGTTATAGTATACCGATCTATATCATATACGATCAGATATCAACTATTATTAGTTGTGTATTGTTTATATTAGAGTATTTTAAATAATGTGATTGTTACTCGAGAGTAAAATATTTTTATTTTTAAAAGAATATGTATGATGAGAATTAAAAATAATTTTAAAATGTTCAACATTGTTTAGTTACAATAAAAAACGATTTTTCAATATTTTCTTTGCAAAAAAGGTAAAAATATAAGATTGTGCATCAATCCAATATATTATAGTAATTACAAATTTCATGAAAGAATCCTAAATGAACTTAAATTCTAAAATCTACTGAGAATTCTCAAAAATGTTAAAATCTGATGGAGTATACTAAATCCATAAAATTTTTCATATTAATTTTTATCGTAATAGTAATATATTTTAATCGTTATTTATGATAATTTACAGTTGTTGAGTTGCGCCAAATGTAGGCAACTTAGAGTTGTTGATTCAGAAAATTGTTAGATGCTGAGCGAGATAAATATATTCTTATTTCACAATGATGTTTTATTCCCATTATATACTAATTACAAATAGTGTGTTATTTATTAAGCTTATAACAAAATGTGTACCAACCAATGCGTAACAAAAAACCCTCACCAACAACATTGGGTGCCAATTTATTTAACATTAAAATGACACCTCAATCGTGTTAAAAAATATGTAAAATATAAGTATCAATACTATAATTTGCTAATTCTGTCTGTCTGTCCGTAATAAGAACCCCAGTGCCAGCTATCCACAAAAACTACTACTAATTTTAATAATATATATATTATACGTCATATGTCACTGGTTTATAAAAGGCTTTGAAAAATTTATCAAATAATATTATTTTATAAATATGATATTATACATATTATGTATTGTGTTTAAATGATTTCCAACGTGTATTACTCTTGTCTCTTACATACACCATAACGACACTGCTTCGTTGTTTCTTTTCATACAGATATCAGAATAATATTCAATTAAAAAAATAGACTTTCAAATTTTTTGCACTTTTTCCTTTATTTTCGTATTTTTTTTTTTTTTAACTAGATTTTCTTTGGTATTTTTTTATCTTAATTATGTGTTTACATGCACTTTATTGTTATTTATATTACTACCTAACCTAACATGTTTGTTTACAAAAAACCGTACCTACTAAAAAAAACTGCTGACCGACGGACAAAGACCTGCGGTCAACATATTAAATAGAGTTTTTAGGTTATGAAGCTGGGAAATACGTCGTCTTCCCGGTCGTCTCTTACCAAATACTTTTCCCTTACCAACTAATTAAAGTAAACCATACCTATCACTATTTCTGATAATATGACCAAAGTAATCCAATTTCCGTCGTTTTATCGTAATAATAACTTCACATGCTCTAATATTTCTGCGGAGAACTTTATTTTCCATCACTCGATTAATCCATAAGATCCGCAGTCTTTGTCTATAGCATCACAATGAAAATCGAACTCATTAAATAAATGCAAACCACATTCTCGTTTTTTTTGAAGAATTACTTTTTAAGTACTTACCAGCAAAATTTCGGCACCAGGACCAGGCGATATTTCTATTAGTTTCGTACAAAATCTACCACACAATGGAAAAAATATATTCTTAACCTATACAACAGAATTTGGACAAATAATGAGTTTCCTACAAAATGGACGCAGGGGATAATAATTCCATTACTAAAACCAAATAAATCACAAAGTGATCCTGATTCCTATAGGCCACTTCCTTTTACCAATACAATGTGCAATTATAGACATGTAAATGTTAAATTAAATCAATCAAATTATTCAAATCAAAATCAAAACTGCATAATAAGAAACCAGATTGATTATATATTAATTGACAAATTAAAAGTGAAACTGGAACAAACCATGAAGTGGAGATATCCAGGAGTGGCTAGTATACCTGTTGAATACAAAGCACGTGGTGTTCGTGTGTATTAAGGTATAAAAAAATTGCTTATTACAAGCTTAAATTTTTATTTTAAGAAGATCTTTTCGGAATTAAATCATTCCATCATCAGTTAAATAAAAAGTTGTAAAAAAACATTGTATGGCCACTTAAAAAAAACTTTCGAAGGACATCCGTATTAAAATATATTCCTCATGGTTTTATCAAGGTAAATGCAATAGACTTAACTTATTGATTATTAAAAACTGAAGATGGGGCATCTTACATGCTACAGCTACAGGGGGTCATGTAAGATGCCCCCATCTTCAGTTTTTAATAATCAATAAGTTAAGTCTATTGCATTTACCTTGATAAAACCATGAGGATTATATTTTAATACGGATGTCCTTCGAAAGTTTTTTTAAGTGGCCATACAATGTTTTTTAACAAATTTTTATTTAACTGATGATGGAATGATTTAATTCCGAAAAGATCTTCTTAAAATAAAAATTTAAGCTTGTAATAAGCAATTTTTTTATACCTTAATACACATGAACACCACGTGCTTTGTAATTGACAAATGTTATAGAAATGGAATCAGGGGAGTTAAAACATATCCCGGGGCGGACATCGGTTCTGACCACAATTCTGTTGTTGGTAAAATTTCAATTAAACTACAGAAAATCAAATACAGAGAGAAGATAAAACCTAGCCTCGAAAAACTTCCAAAAGATCCAATAGTACAGGCAGAAATAGAGAAAACACTCAATGATACACTCAAAGAAAAGTTCAATGAAGCACCCGCGGAAGCAGGAGAAACAATAGAAAGTATTTGGCACACCTTCAAAACAACAATCACAACTATACAAAGAGAACAACTACAAGACAACATCAGAAAAACAAAGAATACAGGGATGGAAGAAGAAGTCCTAGTACTGATGGACATAAGGAGATCTTACAAAAATCGCAATGAAGAAAAATATAAAGAAACCCAGAAAATCATCCGAAACAAAATCAGGAAAGTCAAAGAAGAATGGATGAGCAGCAACTGTGAGGAACTCGGAGATTTACTAAAAAAACATGACTACTTTAATGCATACAAAAAGATTAAGGAAGTCACAAATATGAAGAAAAAAATTACTAAAACAACTTTAGTAGATAATAACAACCAAATACTATCTAGTCCAGAAAATGTAGAAGATATCTGAGAAAAATACATCAAAGATCTGTTTAATCACAAGAAAACAGAACCACAAATGAATATAGTAGAAGAAACAATACTTGATATATTAACATCGGAAGTTAAAAAATCAATCAATACGGCAAAGCCACGAAAATCCTCAGGTCCAGATGAAATATACGTAGAGATGATAAAGCTTATCAATGAAAAAATCTTTAGACGATAACACTATTATTTAATAAAATATATACCACTGGAATCTTCCCAGAAGAGTGGCTTAGATCGACATTTATACCTATACCCAAGAAAAATAAAGCAAATAGATGCTCACAGTTCAGATTAATTAGCCTGATGAGCCATTTTCTGAAAATTTTACTCAAAATCAATCAATTTGGATTTCGTATGGGGCTTGGTACTAGGGAGGCATTATTTGGCCTTCAGAAATTACTATAAAAATGCCGAGATCAGCGAAAAGACGTGTTTCTCTGTTTTATCGACTACGAAAAAGCGTTTGATCGAGTAAAACACACACAACTCATAGAAACCCTAACACAACATGGTATAGACCATAACACTGTAGCACTTATTAAAAAACTATATTGGGATCAAATATCGTCGATCAAAAAAGACAATCGTCTGACAGCAGAATTGTCAATAAAAAGAGGAGTTCTTCAAGTTCTTTCTTCACTGTTATTCAATATATATTCCGAAAAGATCTTTCAAAATGCCCTCGAAAATATTGAAGAAGGAATAAAAATCAATGGAGAATACGTAAACAACTTAAGATACGCAGACGACACCGTCATTATTGCGGACAGGGCTGAGGGTGTTTACAACGACTTTTGAATGTCATAACCAGAGAGGGAGATAGCTTGGGACTAAATATAAACACAAATAAAACAAAAGTAATGGCTGTTACACGTGCACCAAATGTCGACATTAATATTTGTATCTATAACAAACATATAGAACCAGTAAAAAGATTCCAGTATCTTGGTTGCTGGATAACAAACGATCTTGACCACGAGGTCGAAATACGTGCTCGTATAGAATATGCTAGGTCCGCATTTCAACGAATGAAAAAAATTCCTAATAAACTCTACGTTATCGTTGGATATCCGATACCAATTTGTAAAAACGTTTATTTATTCCATATTGCTATACGGAGTGGCAACATGGACTCTCGAAATTACAAGTATAAGGCGTATAGAAGCCTTTGAGATTTGGGGTTTTCGAAGGATGCTGAAGATCTCTTGGACAGAGCACGTGACCAAAAACGAGGTGCTAAGAAGAATGGGTGTACTAAGAGAGAACTCCTAAATATGGTAAAAAACAAAAAAACGAGTTATCTAGGACATATTTACAGAGGAGAAAAATACAACTTCCTACGACTTATAATGAAAGAAGAAAGCTCCTAGTTGAAGAATGTAAGAGACTGGACAGGCATGGACACACATTCGATACTAAGAACAGCTCAAGATAGAGAGCAATTTGCTGTAGTTATAGCCAACCTTCAGTAATGGAGAAGGCACCTTAAGAAGAAGAAATGTTAAATTATAGACCAAGATGGTTTTTGGAAAATAATGAATTATTCGCAGGAACAGATCTACCATAGATAATTTATTAGTCCGAAATACATAAATTAATTATAATTGGACAGGAATGTCTTGCTGTCTTTAGCTATATAACAAAAGCATTTGACATAGCTTAGAAATATTGATTATCTTGAAACCTTACCCCGCAAGAATTATTCAATCCTTTTACAACATACCTGCTTCTTAACCAGATCATTGTCATATCTATACAGATTAATCCAAAACTATTGATGGTGTGGGATGAGCGGTTATAGCTCCGAATATTGTATTATAGTTTAAATTATCTTCCAGTTGCAGTATTTACTCTGGAGAATTATACTCAATTCTGCAACTCCTTATTCATATTATGTACACATATCATAATAGGGTGTCCTAAATATATTAGTGAAAGGCAAACACATTTACTACCTAACGATATTATTACGATAAACAACGGAAATTGGAGTACTTTAGTCATTTTATCAGAAATTATATGGTCATCAATTCAAGATTTTAAACATATTAGGTTAAAAAGGGAAAGACAGTTAAGATTTGATTTCACATACAGTGCGTATGTGTATCTGCTTATACGTATTTCGCCCTAATAGGGCTCATCAGAGACGGCTATTCACAGTCGCTCTGAACATGAAAACAAGTCTTTTCTGTCTTCGAAAACAACTCTAACATGGCTTCATATAGACGCAAATAGCGACATCTGATATTAAAATCCGTAAACTAATTTTCGAAACCAAATTTAAAATTTTGCTTTAATCTGTGCCTTCTAAGAATTGCAAAGCAAAACAGACGTTGATAAAGATGTTATTAGAGATATGGGGAATCTAAAAATTGCATTCCACAACATATCTCCTCAACTAAGCAAAATTCTTTGAATTGGTTTCGAAAATTAGTTTACGGATTTTAATATTAGGTTAACTTTCATTTTAATTATCTAATCTTATAATGTTTTTTTGGTCGTAAAACATATTATTTCCACTAATCCTATTTACAATTTGTCAGGTTTAATTCAAATTCAATTTTACGGAAAACACAACAACTCTTTTGTTCTTTTGTTTCGAATTGGCTTTACTCTAGGCGCTATACAATTTTCTACAAACCATATTCGAATTCGTTTATTTCGCCAAAGTTTTTTGTTTTCAGATAATGTCGTATAATAACTTATTCTGATCAGCTAAAGGAGTTGCTGAGTGAATATCAACATGGGGAATGAGGTATTCATTCAAATATCTTGTGTGTATTATATAGAGCGAGGGAGTAAATTTTACAGTCAACTATACTGAAGACTTGTACGCCTAATTTGAGTAGATTGTTGTTAAATAAGTACATTTAACTTATTAAAACAAAATAGAAATGGAATTAAAGGATCATAAAAAAATAAAAAATATACATGTCTGATAGAATAAGATGATGTTTCTAAGAAAGAAAAAATGATGCATAATAAATACAAACTAAAAAACGGGCTTTAGTATGATAACAACAAAAGAAGAGGTATGGAAGTGGCATAGAGAGAATGAAAAATTACAAAAACAAAAAAACTGATAGGGGCTGATAGTACTGATATGAATTAAACGACCCAAGCAAGGAACAAAGCATTGATTACTTATATAATAAGTTGGAAAGTATAAATAAGAAAATAATAGAAAGGAGCATAAAAGAAACTGATATAGGGTCTTATAAAGAGAAAATGCACAAACGAGATGATACTAGCGACCTGGAACATTGCAGAGTCCTTTTATGAGGGAGCGTTTAAAGAGGTAACTAATGAGATAAAGAAATACAAAAAGTATGTTATGCTTTACAAGAAACTAAACAAATGGGAAATGAAATAACGGAAATTGAGGGTACAGCGCTATTTTTAAGAGCAGCGGAAAAGACAGGAAATGTCTCGCAGTTGGAAAAAATAAGTTAACGTCATTCTATTGTGATGATTTTATTTCAATGTCTATTTAATTTATAATGTCTTGTTCTTATCTTAATTCATTAAAAAGCACAATAACTGATATTAATTTATTTATCACTAAATATACATAATTTATTAAAAAGCGAACGTAACATTTTATCGCGAGCGCGTCTTCAGAATTAACTTTTCTATTCTCCAAAAAGTCCTGTTATATATTCACTACTGTTAGACTAGAAACGTCTACGGCCTTCTAGACAGAGCGGCGAATTGTTCTCAGAACCGGTATGGTTAAATCGGCTTGTCTCCAGAAGGTTCGAATTGTTGTTTTTATTACAAAGGGGGACCCATCGTGTGTCAGGTAGGCATTACCTAAAAAATACGTGAATGAATGAAAATATTCGTAATAAATATATTTACGGTTTTGGGTCAGAATTTATCGTAACACTATCATAAAAACTTTATGACTTTTTCTTAGACAGAATGTGAGTAAGACGAATGAAGGGAGAAAAATAATTATAAGTATAATGAATATACATATTCCCTCCAAGAAAACAAATGACACAACAAAAGACCTATTCTACAAGCAACTGACGGATCAATATGAGCATTTCCTTCTCCTCAGTCCTAATCCCTTCTGGGATGTAGTGACACCATCAGGCCTTTACAATTTTTTCACGATTTCCCTCCATCCTTCCCTGGGCTAGTTGTTCGGCTTCATGTAACCCTTAGTTAATCAATATTTTTGTTTGATCTATCCAACGACTTGGAGATCTTCCCCTAGGTGTCTTTCCTTCAACTTTACCTTGTCTATCAGTTGTTCCATATCGTACCTGTTTTTCTAGCAATGTGTCCAACATACTGCAAATATCTCTATTGTATTTGTTTAAGCCTTATTTAAGATCCAAGTTTCGGATGCATATGTCACTATGGGAAAAATGAGTTCCCTTACCAGCCTTAGTTTTTTGTGTATTGTTATGCTAGAATTTTTCCAAATTGTTGTCAGTTTCATCATAGCTGTTCTAGCAATAGTTAACCTTCTACGTATCTCTCTGTCACACCCTCCGTTATTTTTTATTAGGGACCCCAGGTATATGAACATATATACTACTTAAAAGCCCCCTAATTTCTTGAATTTGTTAAAGATTATTCCGAGCTGTCTACTATTATAATCTTTGTCTTACTCCTATTTAGCTTTAGTCAATATGTGTTGTTTTTCTCCTCCAGACATCCCATTATGTCTTTCATTTCTTCTTGATTTGCTGCGATTATCTATGAGCATCTACCAAAACATAATATAAAAGTAGTAATCAGTGATTACAATACAATAGTGGAGAAAGAAATTATATATAACGTAGTAGCTAAAATACAAAGCAAACATGAAGTGACAAATAATGATAATGGCCAAAGACTAATCAATTTTTGCAATAGAAAAATAAAATGGTGGTGAGGAACACCCAGATAAAACGAAAACAAATACATAAAGGAACCTGGAGGTCTCCTGATGAAAAGGACGGTTAACCAAATTGATCACGTATTGGAGGAAAAAAATATTTGAAATTTATAAGAAATGCTAGCTGACCAATTATTATACAACTAATATTATGTTTAATTTATTTAACAAACTCAAGCCTATATCATGAAATCCGTGTTAGCATCCCCGGAGAATTTAAAATTCTTTTGGATAATTTACGGCTTCGTCTTCATTAACAATACTCTCGACTAATTTAAAAAAAAAAACAATCAGATCACTTGGTAACAACTTTTTGATCTGGAAGTTAATTTCGTTAACATCAACATTTGTCGCCGCCAAAATTGCGCGCTAAATAACCCAATTATGACTCAACTAATTATTCAGTACAGCCGAGAAGACACTAGAAGTTTAATGCATTGTGTATTTGAATTCAGTTTTATTTTACCCTTTCCAATATGTAGCAAATGTTTGGAAAATATTTGCGCCAATAGATCATTTTGCACTTGTGTTAAACATTCATTAGTTTCATCCGCATATGTAAGGAGACGAATAATCGGTATTGTCTATTGGAAGTCACAAGAAAGAAGTAATACAGCATCACCGAATAGTTTGTCGTTGCCCTTTAAATCTTGCACACTTCTATGTAATGCTTCGAGTGGATCTTTATGAGCCATAGTATATTTATTTCAGATAATAACTGAACTCGTTTGCATTACTGTAACCATTACACAGCTTTTTTATTATTTTATTACATAATATTGCATTTGGTTTGCTATGATCTTCTAATGGTAGCTTAAGTACTGAATGTGCTGTTCGCCCACCATCTAACAACTTTCTAAATTAACAACTGTAAATTGCCTATATTTTGCGCAACTCTGTAAACTGTATCTGTAAACTGTAATATGTAAATTATCATAAATTACGATTAAAATATATTACAATTACGATAAAAGTTAATATGGAAAATTTTATGAAGTTAGTATACTCAATTAAATTTTAATATATTTTAACATTTTTAGAAGATTTTAAGATTTAAGTTTATTAAGAATTCTTTTATTAAATTTATAATTATTAAAATTTATTGAGTTAATGCACAAACCTTTATTTTTAACTTTATTCCAGAGCAAATATTGGAAAATCGTTTTTTATTGTAAATAAACAATGTTGAACATTTTAAAATTATTTTTATTTCTAATTATATATAATTCTGTAAAAAAAATATTTAGTTTTACTAAATATTTTTTTACTCTCGAGTAAAAATCACATTGTTTTTAAACACTTTATATACAACTAATAAAAGTTGGTGGTAGCGGGTAGATACTCGTGTGAGATCCCGGTATGAGATAGATCTACTTCAGGTATGCTACCCTGCCCACGCGAGCCATGGCTATCTCCCAACTCGTGCCGGGGGAAGTCATGTCCCAACCCCAAGATCCCTACCAAAAAACAAATAAACCCTCTCACATATCCATTCCCAAGGAGTAAACCTCACACAAAAGAAAAACCATTGGGGAAGGCAACGGGAAAGTACTCCAATTAACTTTCTCTAGTATAATCACAATGGATCAAGTCAATATAGAAACGGCCCTTAGTCCCGTGCACTCCTTAAGTGGGGAGTGCATGAATTGCACCCCCGGTTGCCACAAATATTTAGATTTAAGCATGATGAGAAGATTGGTACATGGAATGTACGAAGCTTATTCCAGGCTGGAAAAGTGAAAACCGTAATTAAAGAAATGCGAAGACTCAACATTGACATATATGTTCTGCGAAAATGAGAGAATACTTAAGAAATGAAGGCAATACATGGAAGAATTACTCAAGGAAGAGCAAGAGATAGAAGTCAGTATTTCTGGATGTTCAGGACCAGAAATAACGCTCAGTGAAGTAACATATGCAATAAAAAGACTAAAATCCAACAAAGCACCTGGACCTCATAACATAAAAGCTAAAATATTGAAACTATTTAAAGACAACCAACTCAAACTCCTAACGAGTCTACTGAACAAAATCTATGAAACTGCAGAATTTCCTACAGATTGACTATTTCCACCATCATCCCTCTCCCCATACTTCTACTACCAAAATCCTTCTTTCTGTTATTCACTATCGCATATATAGAAAACATTAGCAGTGTTTAGTTTGGGTTTAGAAGCGGACTGGGAACTCGAGAGGCCCAATTTTCCATACAAGTATTAATACAAAGAGTTCGAGACGTAAATTGCGAAGTCTACGCATGCTTTCTAGACTTTAAAAAAGCATTTGACAAGGTGCAACATCAAAAATTATTTCAGATACTGAAAGAATCTGGTAATAATGACAAAGATTTACGCTTAATTAAAAATTTATATTAACAGCAAAGGGCAACTGTACGAGTAGACAACGAAACCTCACAAGAATTTATGATAACACGGGGAGTACGTCAGGGCTGCATTTTATCACCGACGTTGTTCAATACTTACTAGGAAATGCTTTTTAGGGAAGCTATTAATGGTTTAAGAGAAGGTATAAAAATCAGTGGTGAAATCATAAACAATTTAAAATATGAGGACGATACGGTTTTGATTGCTGGTAATGCGGAGGATCTGCAAACAATAATAGACCGTGTAGTGGAAGCCTGTGGCAGATACGGCATGAAATTAAACTATAAAAAGACCAAAATTCTTGTAGTAAGTAAAAACGACGTAATACAGCACCAATGCGTATCGTGAAAATCAGAAAGATGACATACTTAGGGCATGTGATGCGCAATGAGAAGTATCAACTAATTCAACTAATTTTACAAGGCAAGATAGAAGGCAAAAAATCTCAAGGGCGCAGAAGGACATCTTGGTTAAAGAACATCAGACAGTGGGCAGGAATGACTACCATACATGTATTTAGAGCAGCTGTCAACAAAGTTGTATGGACCAACGTGATTGCCAACATCCACAAAGGATAGGCACCAAAAGAAGAATAAAAGTTTATTTCTAATGGAATATGGTATATCATAAAATAAAACTGCTTTTACTATTTTCCTTACAATTTCAATATATTTTCTCGAGTTTAGACGAAAAGAAAAAAGTAAAAAGACATGACGTTTGGTAAACGTCACTTTATGTTTAAATAAACTACCACCATAGTAGAAGGTAGAGTATTAATAAAACATTTTGTATAAGGTTATAATATAACTATTTGTATAGGAAAATAAATCCTAGAATCAAATGAACTAAAACTGTAGTAAAAAGTCGTATAAAACTTTATATTTACCAAAATATTTAATATTTAAATCTACCAAATTTACAATTAAAAAAAATAATGATCATTCATCGAAATAAAAAATTTCCTATCTCCTAAGTTGAGCCAACAAATACACTTTCAGAAAATTTTATTATAATCGGTTCAGTGGTTTTTAAATATTATCTTGGACAAACGAGAGGAGCCGAAATGGATTCGGACAATTTTCTGGTTAGAGCTATAATATCTGTAATGGAGCAAGAAGATAAAAAATAAGAAAAAAAAAATTCATGATAATGTGACAGAAAAAACTAAGCAAAGTGAAAATAAAAAGAAAGTATATCAATTAAATAAATAAAAGGCCAATATCGCAAAAAGATGAAAACGAACTAGGAATAGAGCAAGTGAGTGTGGCAAGAGCCACAAAACAGCCACATATAAGCAGTGACTAATTAATAGATTTGGTGGAGAATATCCTAAAATAACAGAGAAAAAGAAAAGACTAAGAGAATTGGCACGAACAAATTATAATGATGGTATGAACCAGAGTTAAAAAGATAAATAGCGTTTAAATAGCAAATTAGTTACCGGCATTCATACATCATGCCTATATCCGGCATTCAATTGTCATATACCAGAGTTACCAACTTCATTATTAATTAACTAATAAATTTTGGAATTTGTTGTTATAAACAATTTTATCTACTTCTCTGGTTTACACAATAATATAGTAAAACTAACATGAATAAGTATAAATTATACCATTGCAGAATGCTCGTCCACACCGACAATAATTGTTTTCATAATCTTTTTCAAAAAAAGTTTGTATTTTTATTACACATTTAGATTATTAGCTATTACCAAATGCTCATTTTAAATTTATTTTGTAATTCTGGTTGGTAAAAATTTTCAAATTTTGTTATATTAAAATTATTTAAATTAATTTGACTGTCATACTTAAAAATTTTTTTAAAGTTAAATTTAATTCAGCAAGTGATCGTTAAAAGTATGCCAATATTATACACATTGGCTTACATTTCCAATTTCTTTTAATTGTTCAACTACTAAGGTCTGTTAGCTTCAAAAACTTAGTTAACTTTAGAAATAGAAGAAGAACTGTCACTGTGTCAAGAACAGTGTGTTTTAATTTATTATTTTTAACATTTGACATCACAATTCTCTTCCTAGCAGAAAGTAAATGCTTTCAATCAAAAGTTTATAGTTAAAGTCAAAGAAATTGCACACCCACAAAACAGTACAAGTACTTTCATTCATCGTCATATAACTGTCTTCTTTCTTTATAAAAAAATTTAAATAATTTAACACACATTTCAAAATATATCTCTTCAATAAATATAAATAACTATAATAATTTAAATAATATAAAACATCACATTTTCTTTTAACAAACAATAACATATACCTTACTCCGATATCGTCTGTTAACACCCATCCCCTCAAGAAACTTCCTCCTAAGTTGTTAGACAGTTACAACATTGACCGAAGATCACTCATTATCAGTAATAAAGGATAGTTTGAACTATGAATCACCAATCACTATATAGTAATTCTTGTGCCGGAATGTAAGTAGTATTTTGTTTATTTCTAATGTATCACAATTCAACAGACTTTTTCTCTTACCAATTTGTGGGTTGTTACTCTGTCTGCTAATGCAATTTATGCATATTAATTAACACAGACATGTAATATTGGCATAATTAATAAAACTTTTTTTGATCTATAACTTTTTGATCTATATCCTTATAAGACAGCACCCTAATATGGGCTTTTTATAAGTTCAGCATTTAATTTACTTTGTACCACCGACCTGATGATGCTTTGCAAATTTTAGAAAGCGAAACCGGTCGTCTTAGGTAGTAGAATTAAACTGATTGTGAGTAAGTGTAATTATTTCTTTTTTACCTTTTTTAAAATGGACTCACATAGCAACACATTCATGATTTAAAAAGGTCAATGCAGATTAATGAAAAGGGGATGGAGATGAAAAAAAGAATATAACGAAATAATAATACAAAAAATAGAGCAAAGATTGCAGAAAAAATAAATACGGTGATTTTATCAAGAAGTTGAAAAACTTTATAGTTGTAGTTAAAACTAATAATTTTATTGTCTTTTATTAATAAATTTTGTCTTACTGCTTTTTACCTTTTTACTTTTTCTACTAATTTTTATGTTTTTATTAAGGTAATATATCAAATAATCAAATCAATATATTTGTCCAAATATCTTTCAAAATAAATTTCACGGCAATAGACGACGCGCTCAGTCACCGTACAATCTATACGGTGGCTCAGCTCACCCTTGATAAGAAATGTCGTAAAAAAGAAATTGTTTTAATATCTGATAGTCAAGTAGCCATCAATCCGCTCGCTTGACATGTGAAAGCTATAAATGATACGGGAATGCTAAAAAACTTCCACAAAGTAAGCAAAAATCACCTAGAATCTCTCTCAGGAGTTTCCTAATAGTGTAGAAAAGAGCATCTAAATGACTGAGAAGTTGACAAAAAACGATAAAAGCGTTATTATATAAATTCCCTCTTTTTGGTGGAACAGAAAAAATGTACTGCAAAATTTTTTTATTTCAAAATCTAATGAACAATATATCTCTATAATATATAATAATAAATCAAAATCAATTGCAAATATACAGTTATTGACGTAATATTTTAAAGATATAAACGTGTGTATACAGTGTACATATAAAATAAGTCTATTTCAGCATTACATTGTATTGTATGTTTAACTTTATTGTATATTATGTAATATAGCTAGATTTTCCAAATGTTCCTAACATGTTCATGGATTGTAGCCTTTCATTTTTGCTGGTATGCCAATTTTTTTGCAACGTTTTATATTTAACTCTAACATAACCGAAAAAAGGTATGGAATTGTAACTGTAACTATAAAATTTTCACTGACTTGACAACGGCAAGTGCGATTGTGCTTGCGTGCAATCTTAATTCACACTACAACATGGTTCGACTGTATTAAAACCCTTTAGATAATGCCAGTCTAAATTTAGATGTTAGGGGAAAAAACAAAATTCTTATACAAATATCCTATTTAACATAATATCCATCTCCTTTAGCATGCCGACAGTAGACACCAACGCAACGTTTGTCTCTAAATTACGTAGACACCGCAAATATATTAGAAAATACCTTTATCTTCTAGAAACAAATTTCTGTGATTAAGTTTATATATTTGCGGTTTCTACGTAGTTCAGAGACTTACAGTGGTGTGTGACCCACGCTTTCGGAAACGAAAAAATAGTAATATCTTTGAATTAAAACTGATAAAAATAAATTTTGTTTAAAAATTAAATTTCTTTAATACAACTCATTAGTCTTTATAGTTTTTTTAGTTACAAACAGAATTCACAGAATTAATCGACAATTTTATTAATTATATAAAAAAAGGAAAAATCTTTTGCATTTTCATGAATAATTAGAGACAGTAGAAATGAAATTTTTTCGAAAAATAACAAGCAAAATGCTAAAAAATAGAGTAAGATGTAAGGAAATAAGAGCAAGATTTATCATCAGACCACTCACCGTTTATAATAACAATCTTCGAAAAAATCTCAAACAAAGTACATGAACCAACTTTGCATAACACCAAGACTAACTGGTCCCAATTTAGAGAAAAACTAGACAGCCTGATCTTACTAAATCTGTCCTTGAAAAATGAACCCCAACTAGAATCAGCTCTAAGATAACCTAACAAAAAGCATACAAACTGCTGCATGGTAGGTGACTCCCAGCTACGAACCATCTTCAAACAGAAATAATGTGTCTCCCACAATTAAACCAAAAATTTCAGAAAAACGACAATTACGTAAAAATTGGCAACAGTCCAGAATGGCAGAAAATAAGAGAAAACTTAACAAATCAACAAAGGAATTAAAGGAATTAATCCATGAAGAAGAAAACCATGGAATTCAAGAATATTTAGAAAACTTAACACCGACTGAAGCTACAGATTACTTACTCTAAGAAGCCACGAAAAAACTCAAACGGCCACAACAGCATAACCCACCAATCAAAGATAGGGCAAACACCTGGGCTAGGAACGACAACGAAAAAGCTGATCTTTTTGGCAAGCACCTTTAAAAAGTATTCACGCCATACCCTTCTACAGTATCTACAGAGGAAGAAACAGAACTAACCAGATTCCTAACAGCACCGTTTTAAATGGATCGGCCCCACACGAAATTTACAGTCAACCAAGTAAAACAAACAGTAAATGAAGTCAACATCAAAAAAGCCCCTGGATTTGACCTAATCTCTGGCAATATTCTAAAAGAAGTCTCGGATAAGTGCATAAAACTAATAACCTTTATATTTAATGCAATCCTGCGCCTAAACTACTTAACTAGTTCAGTGGCACAAATCACAATGATCCCTAAACCCGGAAAAAGACCAGAAAATGCATGTTCATACCGGCCTATAAGCCTTTTGACTATGGTTAGCAAAGTCTTTGAAACAATGTACGTTACAAGTTTAAAAACGATAATAGACGACCATAAAATAATTCCGGTTAAATTCAATAAATTAATTCGGTTTCCGAGACAAACACGGAACCAAAGAACAAGTGCATAGGCTAATCAACCAAATAAACAAGGATTTTAACGCCAAAAGATACTGTTCTGCTGCTTTCCTTGACATATCTCAGGCTTTTGACAAGGTATGGCACATAGGACTACAAATAAAATTAAAGAAGCTCCTACCCTATTCTCACTTCCAGCTCTTAAAATCCTACATAGAAAATAGACACTTCCTGATGAAGCGTACAGAGCACACTAAGATATATCCTATTCACTCAGGCATCCTGCAAGGCAGCGTTCTCGGCCCAATTCTATATCTTTTATACACAGCGGATATTTCAACATCTGGTACAACTACTGTTGCAACGTATGCAGATGACACTGCTATCCTGGCATCCCACACAGATCCATCAACAGCATCAAGAAATCTTCAATCAAACCTAAATCTCAAAGAGCTGGATAACCGAAACCATGACCACATAAGTCATTGTTAGTGACTCTTAGCACATTTTTTAAGGGGTTTGTTAATAGTTTACGTTTTGTAGGGTACTGTAGAGGTCACTGTTCCTGTAGTACTAAAGTTGACAATGCTTGTGGGAATGGTTGTGGCATTCCCACAAGCATTGTCGCTAGAACTTTATTTTGGAATCGTTAAATGATGTTTACATTAATAGTACTGGTACAAAACTACATATGCCCATACAGCTATCTGCATAAACAAAAGCATTTTGCAATAGATTGATAGGATTGATTTTCCTTCCAATAGTGACCGCATTGAGTAATAGAAAATATTTTCAAGAAAATAGTGGCGTTCGTTCTATTTAATTTTTTAATAATGTAGAGAATATCATCATTGTACAGCCTCTGTTGCGTTTTCCATTTGGTTATAGGCCTTTAGGTTTTTTTTTAAATTTTCATCTTGTGCTGTTGTATTCTAATTTGTCCAGATTCTCTTAGTGTCATCTGACCAGCGAGTCGAAGGTCTGACTTGATTTATTACTCCTTGGCATTCATTCCAGGATCTTCCTTGTCCATCTCTCATTACTCAATCGTGCTACATTTCCCGCTAGTCGTCAACTAAGCTTTGTAATGTATTGGAAAACATTATCCACCTTTGAGCATTTCATTTTTCTTTGGCTAACTGCTAACTAGCTATTTTTTGTAAGGGTAAAAGTTTTGGCTTCGTATATAAAAACTGCCAAGATACACTGGTTGGATGCCGTTATTTTATTGCTGATGGGCAATTCTGATTTAAAAATGGATCTTAATGTGCCATAGGTAGCCCAGCTTAGGAATATTCTTCTTTTAAATTCACATGTCTGTTTATGTCCTATAGTTTTCACCTTATGTCCCAAAATATGTAAATTTGTAAGTTAGTTTAATTTCTTTCTGGCCAATCTTAATGATATCTCGGGGTACTAGGTTGGTCATTTGGTTTCACTTTTAATAATTTCACTTTCACTGCAGTAAATGTTCCAACATGTCTTTAGATATTTTAAGTCATCGTTTAATAATACTATAAACAATATTAAAGTATTCTCCTTGAACGATGATTCCTTTGACCTCACAGTTCGGTATTTTAAAAACATATTTTAATACTGTTAAAAAAAAGGGAAACCTAGTGTGGTTTTGTCTTACTTCTCTCCTGATGTCTACTTTAAATAAGATAATGTATTCTGTTGCTCGAATAGCTTAAAAATAGCGTTACCCAATGTGTCAAAAGTCTTGCAAAGTCTATATTAATCAGCACTGAGGTTGGGTTTTTCAATTAAGGTCTTGAAACATTTTAGATCAATATTTATGCTATCCTATTCCTTATTCCATTTCTTACGCCCCTGTCAGGGCGTAGAGACACTAAATATTGTTAGTTTAATGTGTCTATTGGCTGGGATCCTGTGCCATATGGACAGCTTCATGTAGAGATTGTCCCTCACTTATTCATTTGTTTTGCTCATCCTGTTAAACATCTTCCTCTTGGTCTTCTGCCTTTTACCTTTTCTTCTAGTGACGTTTTCTGTAGTGATTCTTTCATCCCATTCATCTAGTACCTTTTTCATTATATATTCGGAATAGATGTTGTATAACAATGGTGACAGTTTGCAGTCTTGTCTAGTTCCTTTCTTTGTTTGAACGCATCTAAATATATTCCGTGTATTTTAACTTAGGCTGAGTCTTTATCATACAGACTTCTTATTAGGTAACTAGGTGGTTAGGTACTTCCATATTTCACATCATACGCCAGAGATAATCCCATTTTACTGAATTGAAAGCACTTGTGCAATCTATGAGCAGCATTGTTGTTATGTTTTACCGCTTTTTCTATTATCTCTCTAGTAATTGGTACCTATCTGCACCTGCATTCCTTTTCCTGGTACGAATCCGCATTATTCTTTGGCTATGTCTGGAGGTCTAGCAAGTTCTTTAAAAGTTCATTAATTATATGTAGCTGGATTTTGCTTACATGAGGAATAAGGGCAATGGTTCTGTAATTGCTGCATGTGGTTCGTGATCCTTTTGTAAGAATAGCGATAAAGGTTGATTCACACCACTCATCAGGTTATTAACTTGTTATCCATATCACGTTAACTCCATGACATTGCTTTTAGAGTCTCCACTGGTATGCCATTGATCGCTGGGTTTTTTTTTTCGTTTCTCAGTTGGTTGAGAGGCTTCTCTACTTCTGCTCGTAAAATGATCAGTTCTGCTCCTGTGATTGCATCTTTCTTATGTTCTGAGACTGATGCATTTTTTACAGCGTCTTTGTATAATTCTAAGAAATAAGTTTTCCAGGTCTCTGCTCTTTCTGTCAGTTTTTACTTTTCCATTACGGTCTTGAATGGCTTAAAGTTTTGGCTTGAACTCTCGGGCAAAATATTTAACTTTTGTGAATAGTGCATGACTTTCATGGCAGTTTGCATGTTGCTATATTATTATATCCGAAATTTCTTTTGATCCATAATTATTTTGAAGATCCGAACATCATCAGAGTATACGGCCCAGAAAATAACAAGTCATAATAAGGGCAAATATTATGACCAATTGCAACAAGTAGTAGATCAAGTCAAAGGAAAGATGATAATATTGGGGGATTTTAAAGCTCGATTACGCAATCAAGTAATACCCGTAATTAAGCAAAAACATAACGAGGATGTTAAAAACGAAAATGAGGAACTGATGATAAGCTTCTGCACGAATATCAAACTTAGAATAAACAACACGTTTTTTTACCACAAAGACCAACACAAATATACATTTAATAACACCCGTGGACAATAATCTATGATAGATTATGTTTTAACCAACAGAGATATACATTCATCAAAAATAATCGATGAAATATGCCTCAACTCAGCAGACGTAGGTAGCAACCATAGCCTAGTATTATGTAAAATAAGAATTATCCTGAAATACTTCACACCTAAAAAGAGCGGCGAAAACACAAACAAAAATCAAAGTAGATGGACTTAATACGTAATTCACGGAATACTTATACAGAAAAAGAATATCAGAGAAAATCGTTGGGAATGAAATATTAGAAAACATCGAGGAGAGCTGGGTAAAACTTAATAATAACATAATTAACGCAGCAGCAGAATCACTTGGAGAGAGGAAAGTAACGAACACTAACATATCAAAAAAGAAAACACCTTGATTTAAAGAGGAAGTGAAGACAAAATGTTAATAAAATGAAAGCCTTCTTACAATACAGAACACAACAAACACAACACGCATATATCCACTATAAACAAATTAGAAATGAAACGTATACTTTATTTAGGCAAATAAAAGGGAAAACTGGCAGAGCTTCTCAAAACAGATGGAACACGATTTTTACGGAACACAAAAAGAAATATGGAGAATGATCAGAGAACAAAAAAAGAGATTAACAAACTAATAAAAACTAGGAACACATTCAGAAGGAAACATGGGTAGACTACTTTTAATCCCTAATTGTTAAAGGTGACGATAATCAACCATCAACACCAAAGGTGACGACAAACGGAGAAATAAATATTAAGGAGGAAGAGGTAAAGGAAGCATTAAGAAAATTAAAAAATAGAAAATCACCAGGAGACAACAGAATATCGAACGAGCTCCTACGTGGGGAGGACCAGATCTGACTAAACAACCATTAAAACTAATCCAAAAGATAATAGAACATAACAGAATTCCTTAAGAATGAAGATCAAGCATCCTAATACTTCTCTTCAAAAAGACTCAAGAGTCAAGTCGGACCCAAAAAATTACAGAGGAATTAATTTATTAAACACAACACTAAAATTAACAACCAGAGTGATAATAAATAAACTGAATAAAATTATAACACTAGCAGAAGAACAACAAGGTTTTAGGTTGGGAAGATCATGTACCGACGCTATATTTATAATGAGGCAAGTGCAAGAGAAATCATTAGAATACAACAAATAGGCATATCTATGTTTCGTGAACCTTAAGAAGGCATTTAAACGGGTCAAATTAAAGAGCGTTATCCACTTATTTTATGAAAGAGATTTACCTCTAAGAACAATCAAAACGATCGAAAATATCTACCAAAACAACACAATAAATGTAAAAGTAGAAAAAGAACAAATCGACCCTATTGAAGCTGGCAAAGGAATAACACAGGGAGATTCCCTGAGTCCTCTATTGTTCACCCTGATTATGGATGAAATAATAAAAAATCTAAGAACTAAAAGAGGATAACAAATAATAGAAAAATAACAAATAATCTGCTTGAGAGAGTAGTAATGGCAGACGACGCAATACTACTCTATTTTACACAATCTTTACACAATCAATTTAGTAGAACATATTATAAACTAAAAAAAATAAACGCTTTACTAATATACTATAAATATACAATATTATTCTAGTCTATATTATTATGCTATAAGAGAAAATTATTTTAAAACTATTTACCGATGTCGTCGAACTGTTTTCTTGAATATAGGGTTTCTCCCCAAAAATTTGTTGTAGGTTAGTTATTTAATGTAAAATCCAAAAGGCGAAGTTTATCAGTATTTAATTTATAAAAAAAATGTGCTGTCAGTCATATTATTACATTAATTTGAGCTACGAGACAATTGTATTTTGTTTTACGGTCAAGATATTTTGGCAGACTTCACACAAAAGCCATATTAAGACTGAGATATACCAGATACGAAACTTTAATTTAATTCTCGAGCTTAAAAGATTGGAGATCCATTCAATATACTTTGTGACAGCGTATCAATATATAGAAAGAACAAAGGACCCACTTTCAGCTTTTGTGTTTTCTTTCATTGAATCACGTTGTCTCTATATCCAAACTTTAATTAAAAATTATATTGATATTGACACTTATGTTTCTCTAGATATATTGGCGATATATTGATTATACTGTGGTATTGCCTTATTGTTATGAAAACAATATTATTAGTAGATAGCTTATTTGCCGTCTTTATACAAAAGATGAACAATTTTAATAAAGTCACAAAGTATTTGTATATTTTATGTCAAATTGGTTTATGACATACTTTATTTACACAATAATTTTTAAATTTATATAGAAATTTTAGAAACAACATTTTATATGTCTTTTCTATGGTGTATTATATTCCAAAAGCCTGTGATATTTTTAAAATTTTTTTTTTATTCACTCTATAACATGTTTCAACTCATATTGGGTCTCGTCAGATAGTCATAGAAATCTAAGACTGTACCGACAGAGAAGGGAGGTGAAGTTAGGTAGTGCCATGCAGTGCAATGTCGAGAAAAAGCTGACAAAAGTTGATAATAAAAAGCTTCTCGTTCACCAATACTTAACGAAGGCCACGTTGCTCAGTTTGGGAGCTTCATTAGGGGTGGGTAAGGATCTAAATAGTGGAAAAATTATAGGTAATCAAAAACACATAGGTAAACAATAGATATTAATTAGATAACAAAATAAAACAGTTTGACAAAGAAAAACAAAACACGGAATACAGCTAAACTGTAAAACAAAATGGGAGCCAATAAGTTTTAACCTGAAACTTATGAATGAACACAAGATTAAAAAAATTAAACAAACTTTTCTCTCAAAAACATTAAAAAAACACACGTCAGAACATACTTATTAATAAAAAAAAACATAATAACACATATTCTCGTCAATAATCTTATACTTTAAAGAGATTGCAGTCTTTTATATAATTTAAATAAATACGACAATTACTTTAATTAAAACTTTAATATCTCAACAAAAAAATTATAATCAAATGAATATTTGACTGCAATTTGGACGAATCTCATTGGCCATTGTTCCGTTTTACACATACTCAAAAAAAACTAAAATGCTAAATATCAAAATAAAATTATATCCTAGGTAATATATACAATAAAAATTACTTTCACTGTTTCCACTATTTATTATATGTGATAAATTAAATAAAATTAATGACATAAAACCTAATTAGTAATTACGGTACGGCAATAGACACAGACTATAGGGAACGGGTCGAAGCAATATAGATAGAACGGGCCAACCAACACTCGGCCCAGAGAGGAACGGACGGAGATCAATCCGTACTTGGACACAGAAGAGGATAGGTATGTCTCAGATCAATACTCCAAGCCTTGGTACCGTTGACGGTACCAAGGCGATGCATATCGTTACATCCTAACAGCAGAAAACATTATCAATATAAAATATTTCACTATTATTTGTTCAACAGTTTGTTGACCTTTGATGCCATGGCAATAGGTCGGGAGAAAAACAGATGTTATAATCCAAAGGAACAGTTAGTGAATTACATGATACCCAAGGGTGGTTAACCCAGTCTGCAGAAATCAGATAATATAAAATAATTCTGTGGATTCAAGCGACAAAATATTGAATTGCCAAGCAGACTCACAAAACTTTGAGTTTCCAGATTGTAACTAAACTACAAATATCCACATCTGAATGCATTATCATCATTATTGGTGCTACAGCCCTATAAAAGAGCCTCGACCTTCCCAAGTCTATTACGCCAGTCAGTTTTATCCATTGCCAACTGTTGCCAGTTTCCTGTGCCTATTAGTCTACCATCCTCATCTACACCATCCCTCCATCTGAGTTTTGGCCTAACCCCACTTCTACTTCCCACAAGTTGTGACATAAGGATTCTTCTAGGAGGGTTGTTCTGCTGTGATCTTGCCAGATGTCCTGCCTATCTTAGTCTTTCTATTTTTATAAAGGATACTACGTTTTTAGCAGCAAATTAATGTTTATATCTGTGATATATCTCGTAATTAAACCTCCTTCTCCAAACACCATTTGCACATATGCCACCGAATATTCTTCTCAGGATCCTTCGTTCAAATATAAGCAGGAGAATTTCATCTGCCTTGAAAATGGTCCATGTCTCCGACTCATATGTCAACACTGGTTGTATAAAGGTTTTGTATATGGTTATTTTTGTTTTTTTTTTTTTCTTAAGTTTCTGCTTCTCATTTGTCTACTCAGTCCAAAATAGCATTTGTTTGCTAGGAATATTCTTCGCTTGATTTCTTCCGTCATGACGTTCTCCTTGGTGATCAGGGAGCCTGTCTGAATGCATATTGATACAAATAATAACTAGCAACTGAGAACTAAAATCAGATAGAGCCTTTTTATAAATTAGAACTAAGCTAAGGGATGTGTAGTTTGATTCGACATATTTGTTCACAGGAAAAAATGTTCGTTAACATTATCACGGTATTGCCTTTCAGTATTAGCTATAGAGCAGTATACTGTTCGTCAAACCATTCCTTGTATAAATCAAATAAGCGATGGAAATTCGGATCGCTATCCAAATAAAGATTATTACTTTTACTTTGGGTATAATGAGATTTTACGGGTTGAATAGACTTGATGTGATCACAAACACTTTTGACAACGTCTTCAGTTATCACCTTACATTGATTGTGATGGCATCTCTGATCTATTAATATCAAACCGTATATATAGTAAAGTCTAGTTTTTTCAAAGCAGTGTATACAAACTGTTCACTTATAGAGAAAGTATTTAAAAATGTCTTTTTACAAACAGATATAAATTCGTCCTTATCACCTCTGTTCACTTTCAGTCTATAAATGAGAGTAAAATTGCGCATTGATACTGTATCAGCAAAAAACATTCGTTTTTTTTTGTTTTAGTACTAAGTAAGCTACAAAACCCCATTGCTTTTTTCTCTTAATTAAATTCCAAAATTAATTGAAAATGAAATTTTTTTTATCGGTACAAATTTTTTAAGAACATTTTTGTTTACAATTTTCTGGACACATCGGCTTTATTGATTTCGCAAACTGGTTGTACCATCACGACTTTTATATAATTTACCTGTATTTTTTAGTGTCTTGTATTATTAATTCAAGATGTAACATCTCGACGTCTGATGTTACCTATATCCTTTCGAGAAACCTTTTTTCGTTTTCTAGAACATTTCGTTCTATTCGGTTGATTCGAAAAATGAAGAAATTGGGGTGTTAACTTGGTGTGTTTATAGTAGGTCAGTAGTGAATGAAATGGCTGACAGCGCTTTTTGTATAGCATTTTCATACCAAAGACAAAAGTAGTTATCACAATCGTAGTCTGAATGGTTTTTAACACCCCGACTGGTTCTCTGTTGATTCTAAAAATAATTTAATGTTAAGATACCATTGTGTACTTATAAATAATATTTTTATTATTTTTTATTTATAAATATTTACCAGAAAACGGGGAAGAAGGAAAGTTATTGAAATCTTCATCAACTGTATCTGACAAAAAAATCCATAATTTGTTCTATTGCACTCTTGTCTACATCCGTTGGTAGAGGTGATTCTGGAAAAATTAAATGAAATTAAATAAATCTAAAGATTTTTTGCCACGTATAATATTGTAACTTAAGTAACTAAACGAAGTGATCTATGGCAAGTAGTAGATACGTTAAAAACAATATGAAACGCCAAAGTAAAACATCGTCTCATATACATACGGCATAATTTTTATTTATTTTACGGTGTAAAATATCTTATTTAACACACACCATATTTTTTTGATAGCGCAAACAACGTAAAATATAGTTAATATAACTTACGATATTTTTCGTCGGTAAAGATAAAAGTTATTGCGTATATATTAAAATACTCAAATTTTACTACAAAATATCAATACATAATAATACATATCTTCATTTCTTTCACTTTCTTCAATCAAATCTTTGCCCCCCCCCCCCCGTATAATATCGGTAGTAGAACATACGATTGTATATATATTGTGGCTAAACACCCCACACGGGGTTACGCCGCTTAAGCTGTCAATGTTAGGAGGTAGATCAGTCCTCATTTTCTTTATTTCATTTTTCCTGTTATTTTTCTCTACTGTTTTTCTCTCCATTGCCGTACGCCCGCCCTGTTGAGATCATTTGTTACTTCTTGTAGCCATGTAGATCTTGGTCTTCCACGTCTTCTTTTACCAGCTGGTGCCCATTCTAATATTGAAAATATTGTCGTAGATGGTCCTGATTTCCATATATGTCCTAGCCATTTTGCCCTTTGCTGTTTTATTTTACAAACTATATCCTCTTTAATTTCGTTTAGTAGTTCATGATTCGTTCTTTATCTATATTGGTTTTCATTAATTTTTTTTGGTCCTAATATTGCTCTTAGTATTTTCCTTTCTAGTATTCTAAGGTCTTCCTCTTGTTTTTTTGTCATGCTAAGGGTTTCGGCAGCATACATCATAGTCGGTCGAGTTATTGTTTTATATATCTTCATTTTCGATTTTTTGCTCAGTAATTTATTTTTTGGAAGTTTTTTATTTGCATGGTATGTCTTATTTACGTAATTATTATCCTTTCTTTAATTTCTGTTTCTCTTTCTCCATTGTTTGTTATTAATATTCCCAAAAACTTAAACTTTTCTACTTCTTCAAATATATATTCTCCCAGTCTAGTCTTTTTTGTTTTCATATTTTTTTGTCAAATCTCATTATTTTTGTTTTTTCTTGATTTATTACTAAGCCCACTACTTTCCCTTCTGCTACCAATTCTTTTAACATACTTTCCATTGTTTTTCTGTTCTTTGTTATTAACAAAATATCGTCGGCATATGCTATTATTTGTCCCTCTCTCGTTCTAAGTGTACCTTTGTTGATTTTTCTGACTATCTATTCCAGGGCAAGATTAAACAAAGTTGCAGATAATGAATCTCCTTGACGTACACCTTTATTTATAACAAATTTTTCTGTGTCTCCTTCTTGTATTTTTACAGTCACTACAGTTTTGCTCATTGTCATTTTTATTAATCGTCTTAATTTGTTGTGTATTCTCATTTCTCTCATAGCTGTAATTAATTTCGCTCTGTTTATTGAATCAAATGTTTGTTGGAAGTCTATATAAAGCAATTTAATTTCTATTTTATATCCATAAGCTTTCTCCATAATTTGCTTTACCGTCTGTATGGCATCTGTTGTTGACTTTCCCCTAATAAATCCGCATTGATACTGTCCCATGTTGTAGTCGCTTCGGCCAGTCTTCGTTGTATTAAGGTTGACATGATTTTATACGCTGTGTTTAAAAATGTCAGTCCTCTATAATTATTACACATTTGTTGGTCTCCTTTTTTATAGACTGTGATAATTTGTCCTTTTGTACCATTATTCTGGCATCTTTTCTTCGTCTCATATGACTTTTATTAATCGGTATATTTTTTCTCTAAGTTCATGTCCACCATATATTATAAGTTCCATGTTTATACCGTCTATACCTGGTGCTTTACCGTTGCGACTACTGTTTATAATTTCCTCAACTTCATCTTTCGTTGGTTTTTCTAGCTCGGTTTCTATCATCGTGGTCTCTTCTTCCACGTTTTCATTTAAGTCTTGGTCCTCTTGTACTGTTAATAATTCTTTAAAATGATCAGTCCAGATTTCTTTAAACTCTTTGTCATTTTCTGATACTATTCTATTTCTATCCTTCATGCCTTTTATCTTTTCTTTAAAGGTTTTGTTCTGCTCGCTAATTTTCTTATAAAATGCTTTTGTGTTTCTGTTTGTGTTTCCTTTTTTTATTTCATTTATCTTATCATTTAACCAGGTTCGTTTAATTTTTTTTATTTGTTTCTTACATTCTGTCCGATTGTATAATAATAGTCTCCCGTTTTATACCGCTGTCGCGGCTTTGGGAGTATAGCAGGGTAGTCTGCTATATCTAGGGCCTACGGTATTCGAGTCTCGTTCCAACCTTTGCTGGAGACGGTCGCATAAATTTGTTTTTCTAGTACAAAAATATCTATTATTATAGTAACCAGTTCTTATTGGAAACTATATCGTTAATTACTAATATTAATTATCAGTGTTCTAAAAACGCAAACAAAATAAAACAAGTGCTATTTCCAAACGCCAAATACCGGCAAATAAAAGCCATAGGCGTATCATAAATAATTGTTTGTGATGTATAAAATATTTAATCGTGATACAGGATGGACTTAGACAATCCGTTCTTAAATTCAAACAAAGTGAGCAGATCTCCGCCGAGAAGTTCAACTTCAGAAAAACACACCGCTAATCTGCAAATAACTACCATGCAACAACCATCGAGCAACAGAACCTTGTCTAGCGAACAACAAAGGAATGAAAATTGCTCAACCAATATAGTACTCCAAGAGACAGAGTCAACTGAGAATCAACATGAACAACCAGGTAACTCTTTTCTTTCTAATCATGCTTCTTCTTCTTCTTATCTACCGTCACAAATATACATCGCAAATCCACAAAATAGCCAAGAAAACCAAGATCAAGAATGGAAAACTGTTCAAGCCCACAAACGAGCAAGAAATGACAGCCCTGGAGGTGATAAACAACTAAAACAAACAATAATGAGCGATTACTGGCTCAAAGCACCCACACCAACGTCTAATAGATTTGCTAGCTTAGATGAAGTACCTGATGAGACCAACCAAACCAGAACTGATGCAGTTAAAGAAAGTATTCAACCCCCACCCATATTTGTTTCAGATGTAGGTGATATACAACCTCTTCGACAATTGTTAGAAACAATATCCCCTCTGGGATATTCCATCAAATGTCTCTATAACAACCAAGTAAAGATCCAGCCCTTAACTTCTGAATATTACCGAAACATAACCAAAGCACTCAATGAGAAAAATACACATTATTACACCTATCAAACAAAGGAAGAAAGAACATTCCGAGTTGTGCTTCGTAATATGCATCAGACAGCAGATAAAGACGCTTTAGTACATGAGCTAGGATTAATGGGACACGAAGTAACCAACATAGCTAATATATATAAGAATGGATCCAAAATAGCGCTTCCGCTCTTTTATATAGAATTCAAAAACTAAGCCAAATAATAAAGACATATATGATGTGAGAGCACTCCAGAACATGATTGTGTCCTTCGAACCACCATATCCCAAACGTCAGGTTCCCCAATGTACCAAATGTCAACGCTACGGTCACACACAAAAATTCTGCCATATGCCTCCAAGATGCGTAAAGTGTGCAAGTAATCATCTTACTTTACACTGTCCACGAAAAGAACGCAGCAATAACGTAAAATGTGTACTTTGTATGGGAAACCATCCGGCCAACTATAAGGGCTGCAGCGTATACAAACAAATACAAAAAGAAAAATTCCCCCAACTCTGAAAGAACCAAGAGACCCACAGAACAGACACCCATGAAACCAATAGTCAAAGAGTAACCCCTGGTGTTTCTTACGCCCAAAAAACTTCAGGAAATAGTCAAGCGGATGAAATCACAAATCAACAAACTAATGTCGGCTCAAACCATTCAATGAAAATTGCCAACCTTGAAAACCTGATGACAAAACTAGTAGAGAGAATGGACACTATGCTTAATCTTCTTATGACTATGATTTCCAAAATGCACTAATGCAACACAGACTTAAAATAGCCGTCTGGAACTCAAATGGCCTAACGAACCACATCCAAGAAATAAAAATTTTCTTCGACGAGAAGAAAATTGATGTTATGCTTGTATCAGAAGCTCATCTAACAGACTAAAACTATATCAAAATTCCAAAATACATTGTCCACTACACAAAACATCCAAATGACAAGGCACACGGTGGCACAGCTATCATTATCAAATCTAATATAAAACACCATGAGTTAAATAAGCTCAGTGAAAAGTACATGCAATCAACTAGCATTGTCATCGAAGACTGGCTAGGCAACCTTACCTTATCTGCGGTCTACTGTTCTCCTGGTCAACCAATCAACAAAAACAACTTTAGCGCCTATTTCAGTTTTTCTTGGACACAAATTCATAGCAGGAGGAGACTTTAACTGTAAACATCATCACTGGGGCTCTAGGGTAATTACAACAAGGGGTAGACAACTGCTGAAGTCAATAACAGGAAACAACCTACAACACATATCTACAGGAGAACCAACTTATTGGCCTACAGATCCAAATAAAACACCAGATCTCTTAGACTTCTGTGTGATTAAAGGTATCTCTCTTAACTATTTAGCAATAGAATCATGCTGGGACCTCTCTTCAGATCATTCTCCCATTCTAATTGACCTAGACTCCAAAATCATACTCAGAAATAAGCCTCCAGTCCTAACCAATAATCAAACAAATTGGAAAATATTCCGAAGCGCACTAGCAGAACAAATACCAACGAACTTGCCACTTAAAACAGAATTACAAATTGAAAATGCGGTACAACAACTTACTACCTCCATACAAAAGGCAGGTTGGATTTCTACTCCCGAACAAACAACATGGAAGGAAAGCATAAACTGTTTGCAAAGTGCAAAAAACCTGATCGATGAGAAAAGAAAACTTAGGAAAAAGTGGGAAAACACACACGCTCCTATTGACAAACAAAATTTAAACAGAATTACCAGAAGACTTAAAAATCTATTAAAAGAAGAGAAAAACAGGGGGATCCAAACTTACTTAGAAAATTTGACTCCGTCCAAAGACACCAATTATTCTCTATGGAAGGCGACGAGAAAGGTAAAAGGTCCACAAGACGCCATACCTCCTCTAAAAAATGTTAAAGGTAAATGAGCAAGAACAGACACAGAAAAATCTGAGACATTCGCTGAACATCTTTCTACAGTATTTAGTCCATTTAACAGAGTAGTGCCATTAGAACAAGAAGAACCATTTAATTCTTTTCTTGAGGCTCCATATCAAATGGATCTACCTATCACCAAGTTTAATATTAAAGAAGTAAAACAGATAATAAAGAATGAGATACAACCCAATAAGGCTCCGGGATTTGACCTCATAACGGGTAAGATCCTCCAGGAACTAACCAATGACTGTTACAGAATAATCACTATGATCTTCAATGCTATGCTTAGTCTGCATTACTTCCCTCTGCAATGGAAAGTGGCACAGATTATACTCATTCAAAAACCTAGTAAAGATCCAAAAGATGTCAACTCATACCGACCGATTAGTCTACTCCCAGTCATCTCTAAGGTCTTCGAAAAACTTCTACTACGAAAAATCAAACCAATATTGGACGAAAAGTGTCTCATACCTGACCATCAATTCGGTTTTCGTAACCAACATGGTACAATAGAACAAGTTCACAGACTATACACAACAATAAGAAGTAGTCTCGAGAACAAGCAATATTGTACTGCAGCCTTTTTAGACGCCTCTCAAGCTTTTGACAAGGTGTGGCATACAGGACTTCTGTACAAATTAAAGAAAAATTTACCTTACCCTTACTTTAAACTGCTTCAATCATACCTTACAGAAAGGAGATATCTGGTAAAATATAGTGAAGCCTATACAAAACTCTACCCCATCCTATCTGGTGTACCTCAGGGTAGTGTGCTCGGACCGATTCTGTACCTGATATATACGGCTAACTTGCCAATAAGCAATAACCTAACGCTTGCAACATTCGCAGATGATACTGCTTTCTTGGCCTCTCATAGCAACCCAATAATAGCATCAGAGAGACTGCAACTACATCTGAACAAAACAAATGAATGGCTTAAACTCTGGAGAATTAGAGTAAACCCCTCAAAATCTACACAAATTACATTCACTCTAAGAAGAGGTACATGTCCACAAGTTAACCTCAATGGACATCCTTTGCCCCAAAAGCATGACGTAAAATACTTAGGTATTCACCTTGACAAACGTCTAACTTGGACCAAACATATATGGACGAAAAGGCTTCAATTGGGAATTTTATACAGAAAACTTTACTGGATGTTGGGAAAAAACTCTCACCTATCGATTGACAACAAGCTGCTGATATACAATACAATAATAAAACCCATTTGGACATATGGCTCACAGCTCTGGGGTTCAGCTAGCAAATCTAATATTATGATAATACAAAGATTCCAATCCAAAACTCTGAGAACAATCGCTAATGCACCTTGGTATATCCAGAAGGATGCAATACATAGAGATCTTCAGGTACTAACAGCCTCTGAAGAGTGCAAAAAAACTTCTGAGCAATATCAAAACAGGTTGCGGGTACATCCTAATACCCTGGCACACAATCTTCTCAACAACCAACAAGCGAAGAGATTGAAGCGACATGACCCCTTGGACCTACCTCACCTATCCTAACAGAGCCTACAGCAGTGGGAGTTACGCCTTCAACAGCACCCAGCCATTGTGATCAGTGCCGCTTTTAGTGCTCGCGTATCAGTGTATGTGCGCATCCTACCGGTAAAAGCCAATTTGTGTCGTGATGATTTGGTCACTGGACCTTACATCTCTCTGTCATGTAAAGACAAAAAATTTTACTTATTGTTTTCACTGCAAAACAGATTGTAAAAATCTTAAATGTTAATAAAAAAAAACGGTATACAAGGAAGGTAACATGGCCAGTGCTACGCTTCAACCGTCTATTATTACCCCTGGTTTTACCCAAGGTACTCATTTTTATTCAGGCTGAGTCGACCTGGGGCCTATAGACATTTTTAAAATGTCTAGATGTTCTTGCCCGCGGTAGGATTTGAACTCCGGACCACCGGCTTGCGAGGCAAGCATCCTACCGCTTGCGCTACGCAGGCCTGTCCGATTGTATACTTGGACAAAAGTAAACATACGACACTTTACATTCTAATTTTGGAGGCCTTCTATAAGAAAATTGAAGTTTTGATTATTGCAGACGTTAGTTTACATGTTTAGAAGTATGAAAATGAAAAAAAGTTAAAAACCGAAATTTGTTGGTTACGATACTTTACGTCGGAGGTGTCGATGTATTCAAAGTGGCATAAGAAAGAAATTTGTGGAAATTCACTCAAATTTTTAACAAATGTACTACTTATGCCTAAACATAGACTTTTTGAAATTGTTATACCAATGAGACAAAGCATTTACAATAGCTACAAGCATCGTATAATTTTAATGTCATAAGCGAGAAAATCGCGGACCGATACTGAAACATTTTCGCAAATTGTTCAAGGTAAAATTTTTCGTGTTCACGACCAGCAGTTATGCCTTTTTTGCAGCTTTTTTATCGTAAAAACTAAAAAATTTTCAAGCGACATTATGAAATAATCACGGACACTGACCTAATAACGTCACAAGTTTAGGTTTAATTATTACCTTTAGGGCACCAGTTATGCCACCATTTTTAAAAATATAATAAATACTCGTGAATCAATTCATAAAATGACATAAGGGAGAATATCGTCACACGAAACAAATTTTTTGTATTAAGGAAAATTTGATTTGCAGAAAAATTCAACCATGTGAAAAAAAGTGAATTAGTGAAAAAAAATGGCATAAAGGGGAAAATTGTGGTTGAACTTCGTATTAAAATCTGACGATCTATTTTGCATGATACTGACCAGCTATCTTGTATTTATGTTTAAGTTTTGGTTGCTTTATTTTACATTTAATAAATTAAAATACAGGCTTTGTAGGATGTATGTAATTACTTCTTTATAAAGTTAACCTATGCCAACAATAACTAATTTTAAAGGACCGTTTGGTCTATGCCTAATTTATCCCGTATCCACATCAACCCTTATACACGGCCTTCGTTAAACACACTCCAACGTAGTCTAAGATAAGTCATCGACAAATACAAAATTATGTATTCCATTTTCATCTTTATTAAAATGATTTCTAACTCATTCGCTCGTCTGCCTTCATACCACAACTTGAAAATGAAATTAACATGAATTATCTTACCACTTCTGCGAAACCGCTGAACCTGACTCGCTTTGGAAGACTCTCATCTTTAATTTCCTTATAAAACATAATATTTGTAAAATTTAGAGTGTTTTTGGTGTCGAAATGAGAAAATGTTGATTTTCTTTAAGTGCCTTAAATTCTTTGATAATTTATCATTACGACTTCAAATAGAATCAAATTAATACTTGATTATACATTTTTAGTATAACTTACATCAATATTTTGATTAAATTTTTGATATCTAAATAATCTATAATCAAATAATTAAAAAAAATGGTACAGTATGCGGTACTGTAGATTAGAGCGAAGCTTCGTATTATGTTTTCTGTGTTTTTAGACTAAAATACACTTTTCATTATTAAAAGTAAATTTAGGTGTATGTTTTTATCAATTTTGCTTTATTTTGTATAATAATAGGCTTATTTTTCTTGTTATAAATAATATATTTATATATATATATATATATATATATATATAAATATATATATATATATATATATATATATATATATATATATATATATATATATATATATATATATATATTGTTGTGGTATAAAATTGAAGGGTAAAAATGTTAAATGTACGGTGAAATCAATATTTCAGAGATTATAGAAAATAAAAAAATACTCCGAGCTGCCTGGAATTAACCAAAGGTAATCTTGTCATAAATAATCTTTTGTATAAATATAACAAGTGAATAATGGTGCGGGTACAATAAATAGAAGTTAACGATGGTTTTTCCCCATAAACCATAAAGTGTTCCGTAAGTAGGGTTTGCGCCATGAAAATCACAATAAAGATAGTTAATAAATAAATGATTGTTGTAGTGTCCTTGTAGAAATAATATGAATAAGAAAAGTTTGTAGGTATTTTTGATTTTATGTGGGAGTGGTATGCAAATTTCTGATTGGCCGAGAATTTGGAAAGTGGTGATGGGTGTGTATAATGAGAGGTTGGATGAATGGATAGAGGAGATGAGAGAATCAGTTATTTCCAGTTTCTTAAAGTGAATGGTTGGTTTTCGAGGTGGTATCCAAGGGTAGTAAGTGATAAAGAATCAGTTGTGAGTTGGTGAAGTAATTGTGTCCGACGGTAGCTGATCTGGTACAAATTTGTAACTTTTCCTACTTATATTCTACGTATCGCTGTTTATTTCGCAACGAGAGATTAAGTTTGGCGAGAGGAAAAGAGGCTGGCATTATTGGAAAGGTACGTGCATTCGAAGGAGAGCATTGAAGACACTAAATTGCAATATCTTGTTTAATATTGCCAATTACATAGGAGGCTGCTGAGAACTGATAGTTTATTTTGCATAGAACAAGGAATTGGACAACTCAAGGCAGAGGAAACGTTTCAACGGGAGAAACATTCATAATATATTAAATTTGAGAATTTTGGGTTAAAAAATATTATATCATATTAGTAACGTATGAATAAGTTGTCGATA
Source organism: Diabrotica undecimpunctata (assembly GCF_040954645.1). Taxonomy (NCBI): domain Eukaryota; kingdom Metazoa; phylum Arthropoda; class Insecta; order Coleoptera; family Chrysomelidae; genus Diabrotica; species Diabrotica undecimpunctata. Next base: position 121,303,360 of record NC_092809.1, on the reverse strand, counting down.
GTCGAAGGAGATTAAATTTGTTCTGAGAGGGGACACGGAGCTGTCGAGAGAATTGGATAATTCATACAAATTTTTCTTGGTACAATCGTTATATCAAAATTGCATTAGGAAGGACACTGAATATTATTTGATTTGTTTATGTAGTAGAATAATAAGCTGTATTTTAGATTGTAGTTGTATTATATTATTATCCTTGCATTATTGAAGGTTCACGTACGTAGAACGAATTTTGTTTGATAAACATTAATAATTTTTGGAGGTATTTTAATCAGTTTATTTTATTACATTATTTTCATATCATATTATGTTGTTTTATTCCGTTATTCTTTGGACCTAACCCATCAGCTGTAATGTATAGATATTGAAGCACGAGTAAAACCTGAGATAACAAAATTGAAAGGTGTGATATAAATCATAAATCAAAAATTTTAATAATGTTTTATATATATTTTTTGTAAAGTTTTAAAATTAAAATTATATATATATATATATATATATATATATATATATATATATATATATATATATATATATATATATATATTATATTCAACCCTTAAACCTATTCAATCATTGAATATATTTTAAATATATATTTGTTGAACCACATATATAAGCTCTTCACTAAGTTAGTGACATCAAGATTGAAGAAAAAATAGATTTATACCAACCTTGAGAGCAGGCAGGATTCTGTTCAAATTATGGTACTTTTTAATCTCCTCCATACAGTAAAGACACTCAATGAAAAATCTATAGAATACAACAAATCTCTAGTACTTAATTTCATAGATTTTCATAAAGCGTTCGACACGATCGAAATAGACAGCCTTATAGAAGCAACGAATGACAGCAGGATTGACCATAGGTATGGTGAACTTACTTACAAAAATGCTCCTATGACTGTTAAGATACACGATAAAATAAAACCAATAAAAATAAAACGTATGATAAGGCAAGCAGATAAATTTTCACCAAAATTATCCATAACGGCATTAGATTATGCCTTTAAGATGGTCAATTGGGACCACACAGGAGTAACAATAGACGGCGAACAGTTTAACCATCTCCGTTTCGCAGATGACATTGTTCTTATCACAGATAATTTAGGAGAAGCCACACATATGCTAAATGAATTGGTCTTTGCATGTTAGAAAGTGGGCCTCAGAATGAATTTGATCAAAAGTAAGTTTATGACCAATATGATCCCCAATAACCATTTAACTATTCAAGACAAATTGGTAGATTTGTTGAAGAAATATACGTATTTGGGTCATGTAATAAGAATCAGCAGGGATAACCAAACATACGAAATACAAAGACAAATCTCTTTAGCGTGAGCAGCCTTTGGAAAATTGCGCGACACACTTATGGCCAACATACCAATTACCCTCAAAAGAAAAGTATTTGACCAATGCGTATTACTGGTTATGACCTATGGAGCGAAAACTATGACTCTAACCAAGACTTCTTCTTCTTCTTAGCCTTCTGTCGTTCATGTTTGGACATAGGCCTCTCCCAACTCCTTCCATCGGTACTATCCTGAGCAACATATTTCCAATTTGTTCCAGCTATCCTTTAATGTCATCAACTCATCTCATCTGTGGTCTTCCTCTTGGTCGTTTACTTTCGTAAGGTCTCCAATGTTGTAGTATTATAGTATTCCAACCTTGGTTTTTTTGTCTAGCAGTGTGGCCCGCGAAGCTCCATTTAAGTTTGGCAATTTTTGTTGCTATGTCCCCGACTTTTCTTTTGCATCTTACCCAGTCGTTCCTTTTTTTATCTGACAGTCGTATACCTAACATTGCTCTTTCCATTGTTCTTTCTGTTGTTGCTAGTTTATTCATCTTTGCCTTAGTTAGGGTCCAGGTTTGACATCCATATGTCATGATAGGAAGCATGCATTGGTTGAACACTTTGCTTCTCAAGTATTGCGCTATTTTGGGGTTCTTAAGTATGCAACTAAGTTTTCTAAATCCTGCCCATGCTAGTCTTACTCTTCTTGTAATTTCCGTACTTTGGTTCTCTTTGTCAAGTCTCCGTATTTGGCCTAGGTAGATATATTCCTGGATTTGTTCTATCTCACTGTTATTTATAGTTATACGTCTGGAGTAATCTGTGTTTGTCATTATTTTTGTTTTTTTCATATTTATTTTTAGGCCGACGTATTGGGAGCTGGCTGCTAGTTCCCCCATCATAATTTGCAGTTCCTCGAATGTGCTCGCTATAATCACTATGTCGTCAGCGAATCTGAGGTGGTTTAACTTGTTGCCATTAACGTTAATGCCATAAGTTGACCAATTTGTAGTTTTGAAGACGTCTTTTAGGGCTAGGTTGAAAAGTTTTGGCGATATTACGTCTCCTTGTCTCACTCCTCTCTTAATGGGGATGGGATTTGTATTTTCGTCTAGTTGTACTATCATAGTTGCATTTTCATGTATATTATGTACTAGTTGCCTATATCTCGAATCTATTTTACAATTATTAATAACTTGTTCTATGGCCCACATCTCGATACTATCAAACGCCTTTTAATAGTCGACGAAGGCAAGAAATACGGGTAGTTGGTATTCATTTGCCGTTTCTATTAATGTTCTCATTGTCAGCAGATGGTCTGATGTACTATATCCTTTGCGGAAGCCAGCCTGTTCAACCGGTTGGTAATTGTCCATTTTGTAGGTTAACCGGTTGTTAATAATTCTCATAAATAGTTTGCATACTTGACTGAGCAACGATATAGGTCTATATTTCTGTAGATCACATTTGTCCCCTTTTTTGTGTAAGAGTATTACACTAGACTCTCGTTCCAGTCTTTAGGGATCTTGCTATTATGGAGACATCTATTAAATAGCTCTGTTAGTACAGGGATTGTTAATGTCTTGCTTGTTTTCAAGAGCTCGGCAATTATACCGTCGTGTCCTGGAGCTTTATTATTTTTTAGCTCTTTTAAAGCTCTTTCTATTTCGAATCCCTTTATATTTGGTAGTACTTCTGATCCCACGTTTTTTATTTTCCTTTTGACGTTCTCCTTTGTTGTTTCATTAGGCTGGCCTTGCGAGCTGTACAAGGATGTGTAGAAGTCTTCGACAATATTTGTTATTTTATATTTGTCCTTCTCTTCCTTATTGTTGGCGTCTTTAATTTTGATGATTTTTTGAACTCCCAGTGCGGGTCTTAGACATTTTAAGCCTCTGTTGTTTTCAATGACTCGCTCTATTAAGTTTTCGTTCCATTTTTGTATGTCGCGTTTTAGTTCTTTTCTAATTGTTTTATTAAGTTCTCTGTATTCTTGAGTCTAGCGTTTGTTTTGCGCTAGTAGTTGTTTTCTTTCTGTCATAAGCTGTTTAGTTTTATTGCTTATTTTGTCTTCTTTAGCCCTTGATTTCTTTGCGACCTATAGTCCTGCTAAGAGAAGGTTTTTATTTATGTTTTTATTAATCTCGTCAATTTAATCTTGATTATGTGAAGGATCAGATTCGAACTTATCCGCTAAGACCTCTCGGAATTGCTCTTCATTTGTTCTTAGTTTAAAGGCATCTATCCTCGTTGTTTTTTTAAAAATCCTTTTCTTCTCTTCTTTCATGTTAATATTTATTTTTGCTCTAACTATACGATGGTCACTACCTGTTGTTACGTTGTTTATTGTTGTGACGTCTTCAAATATTCCTTTGTTGTTTGAGAGAAAATAGTCTATTTCATTTTTGGTAGTTCCGTTAGGTGCGACCCATGTCCACTTTCTGTTAGGTTTCTTTTTGTAGAAGGTATTTATAACATACGTTTTCTTGTTCCAGGAATTCCATGAGTTTTTCTCCTCTTGTGTTTCTTGTGCCGAATCCAAAATTTCCAATCTTGCTTTCAGAGTCTTCAATCTTACTTCCAATTTTGGCGTTTAAGTCTCCCATTATTATTATTTTGGATTGTTTGTTGTTGTCTATAGCTTTTTTAAGGTCTTCGTAAAAATAATTTATTTCCTCATCGGTTGCCTTTTCAGTTGGAGCATAAACTTACACGATCTTTATTTTCGTTTTTGGACTTTGAATGGATTTGAATTTGAGATTTTCTCTTCTTGTTGATTAAGAAACCTACTCCACCGTATGTGTAGTCTTCTCTACCTTTATAATAGAGTCTGTTGCCTGAATGTAAGTCCACATATCCTTCCTCTCTTCTTTTAACTTCTGACATTCCCATTATGTCCTAATTCAAGTTCCCCAATTCCTCTTCTAGTTCGTAGCGTTTTTCATCTTTTGTCATGGAGGGGATGTTGTATGTTGCTATATGAAGTTGTTTGTTGTTCTTCTTTTTCAATGTCGACTTGCCCCCCAGAATCCTCGGGGCAGACCGTTGTTACGGTGTGGGACTGTGGAATAGAATTCCTACCCACCTGGGGTACCTTCCGTGTTTCTGTTGCAATCGACATGTTTGGTTTTTGGAGGTTTTGGCCATATCCCACCGCGCTGGCCAGACGGGTTGATGGAGTAGAATAATGTGTCGTGTCCACCATTGTAACCGCTGTTAGCGGCCTACTCAGTTCAGCCAACATCCCTCGGAAAAGATGGGTCGGCACCACCCAATCTTGATAGAATTATATTTTCCTAATTCCGGGTGTTACAGTTATACCGCTGATACTCGGTCGTCAGAGCCTCGTTTGTGATAACAGGGTTCACCAACGTGAAGGTGAGGTTGACATTTGAGTAGGAGATGCTGTTTGAGACGCATCACTACCCCAAACCAAGACTACGGATTCGGAATTAAGAGTGACACAGAGACAAATCGAACGGTTTATGTTGGGAGTGACGTTGCGGGACCGAATAAGAAACAAATATCTGCGAAGAAGGACGAGTATTGCTGATATTGTAGAACGCATAGCGGAACTGAAATAGAACTTTGCAGGCCATGTAGCGAGAATTCACGACTCACGATGAATCAGCAAAATTACAAATTAAAGGCCAAGAGCAGAGGAACATAGTAGAGCAAGACCACCTACACGTTGGGCTGACGACATCAGGCGTATCACCAAAAATTTTCAACAAAGAGCACAACATAGTAAAGAATGAAATATCCATCAGTGGACGTGATAAATGAAGGCTGGATGATGATGATGAGTTATTTTATTCTTTTATTCTCACAACCGTAGATGGTGCTTCGATATTAAATTTCATAAATTGCTTATTCCGCCCTAAATGAAAGTAAGACCGCCATTATACTTTCTTGTTCATCTTCCACCATTTGCTCTATAACATATTTATTCAGCTCCTTGCGTTTGTCTTTCTAAGGCGTTTACTAAATAATTAAACTAAATGAAATTTATAAGTTGTTTCTAGTTTATGACCCCATGAAATGAGCCGAAAAATCAATTGAAAAATCGAAAAATTACTGGTCAATAGAAAAGGAGTATTATCTCGTGGTTATGGAAACTTCTACTACGTCATCACATTTAAGCAAAAAAAGCGACTTTTTTCATTTATTTCAATATTGCAAAAACTACGCATTCTAAATAAAAACGTTCATCAGACGAATTTCTTAAAAACACTTATAAAATTCAACAAAGAATAAAATTCTCTTTAAAATAAATTTTTTTAAATTAAAAATGTTGTCAAACCAAAAATCATTACAAATTATATAAGAAAGTAAGCATGTTTTTTAATTGCGAAAGTGGACACAATCAAGTAGTTTTTAAACAATTATATTTGTTTATCCCGTTTTAGAGAAAAAAGTTAATTTTCAATTGGCTGCACACATACTTTGTCAATACTTAGAATATTTTTTGTTGTTTTAGTTCTCTTTATAATGTCTCAAATTATTATGTTTTTTAAAATCTATAATAATTTGTAATTGTTTACTTACAAATAATTGATGCAGAATGAAGTACCTTTACTATATTGGCAATATCCCTAACTTATGTCGCGCAGTATATTTGTTGTCTATGTTTTTCATTTCTTCTAGATGATTTTAGTAATTTTATAAATATACCAACTACATCACAAGTATTTACTTTATTGTAAGTTTTTTTTAACAATATAAGTTCCCTTTTTATACTGCATGCGTACTGAATATTTTTTTTTTTCGTTTTATTGCTATTTAGAAATTAGAGAAATTTATGTAGTGTTTATCTTCCTACTGCTAATATAAGCTAATAATGAATATTCGTGGTGTTTTTAACTTAATGAATAGTGCGTGAATAATTTCCCTAGGGAAAAGATGGCATTTACTTTTTACATAGTTTCAATGGGTAAGTAATCTTTAATCATTAAATTTTAGTAGTAATTCACCTAAAATTCGTTACACATTATTTGAAGTAAAATTATGTCAAACCCAATTTTAAAATTTTCTTCTGTAGTATATTAATTTATTTTATTAAATTTTTTTTTTTCAACTTTAACGTGCTCGGCTACTATGGCCTCTTACACAGGTACTATAACATGAATTTTTATTACACAAACATTAAGTGTTACATTAAGAATATGTTTTAATAATACGGAATGATAATAATATGTTATACAATGTCTAAATTAAAATCTAATTATATTTTTTGATATAAGTGTATATCTCTAAGGAATTGTAGCACAGCTTTTATTTGGTCAGGGTTGTTTAAAATATCTCGTACTTCACTTTTGAGTTTGTATTGTAATCTTCTGGCCGAATGTTGATGGCATTTAGTGAGAATATGTTTGATTGTCAAATATGATTGGCAGCTTTGACAGGAGGGACGGATGCTAGAGGACATTAGGTAGCCGTGTGTAAGTTTTGAATGTCCTATACGAAGTCGTCTTATCAGAAAGAGATGTCGTCTTGAGATTGCTGAGTAGTCAAATGTAGGCTGACTGGTTATTGACGGTGTATTTCGTGTAAGATCGAACGGTTAGAGTTCCAATGCTGCTGCCAAAGGAGTCTGGTTCTTCTTTTAGTATATGACTTTAGGTCCTTACAAATTTGAATTTTATCGGTGATTTCTGGTGATGCTGTAGCAAGTTTAGCATAGTGATCTGCAGTTTCATTGCCTTCTATACCAATATGGGATGGCAGCCAAATCATGGTAACTGTTATGTTTTGGGACAAGATAATTTGGTAAGAGACTAGGATCTTTTGGACAATTGGATGATTGGATGGTAAGAGACTAGGATCTTTTGGACAATATATTTTTATAGAATGGATTGATGCTAAAGAGTCTGTGCTTATGGCAACCTGCTTATTAGGTGGAGATATATGGTTAAAAGCTTGCAATATACTAAATAATTCGCCAATATGAACGCTGCTGACGGCTGGTATAAGTGATGACTTAATTAGTGAATGAGAGGTTGTAACAGAGCAGCCTACTCCTGTGTCATTTTTTGAGGCATCCGTGTATAATATTAGGTCCTATTTATTTGTATTTATAATGTCTTTAAATGCATTTATAATGATCTCTTTCGGATGTTAATTTTTATCGAAGTTGGTGAGCGAGGTGTTAAATTTGGGCGTGGACATGATCCAAGGAGGAGATAAGGGGATAAAGAAGAAGGGTATGTGTAAGAGAGAAATCATTAAGTGTCTGTGCTAAAGTTAGTGGAATAGGTTTTATTGGCGGTAAGGAATTGGTATGGTGTAAATTATATGTGGACATTACAAATAAGGGATTAGATTAGCACTGGATTAGAGGGGTTAGCTGATACCGATGCTGCATAAGAGAGTAGCAGTTGATTTCGTCTTATACAAAGAGGAGGTTCGTTAGCTTCACAATAAAGATTATCTACAGGACTAGATCGAAAAGCGCCAATACAAAGACGAAGGGCTGTGTTATGAATTGAGTTTAGAAGGTTAATATATCTTTTGGAGGCGGATATATATATATATATATATATATATATATATATATATATATATGTGTGACAACCATAATCTAGCTTGGAGCGTATTAGTGATCTGTATATTTTAAGAAGTGAGTTTTCGTCAGATCCCCAATAATGATGTGATAGAGTTTTTATTATGTTTAATCTTATGCACGTTTCTCCTTTTATTGCAAATATATGTTGCTTCCAAGTTAATCGTGAGTCAAACGCTAATCCGAGAATTTTGAATTGTTTAACAACAGGAAGAGGGACATTGTTAATAAGTGGAGATGGAGAATGGGAACGTCTACTAACGTTTATAATTTTAGATTTTACATAGGATAAAGATAACCCCATGTCACTAGTTTTTTTTTTAAAGTGTGTCAACAGCAGTTTGAATAAGCTTCGAGGTGGTAGAAGAGTTTTGTCCATGACAGTAAATTACTAGATCATCAGATTTTAATGAATTAAAATTTTATTTTCTTGTTTCTACTTTTTATTATCTTTTGCAATTTTTACATATTACATTTTCATAGCCCCGCTAGCGGTGCGTGTGTATCTAAACCAAAAATAAGTAAATTGATTTCTTCTTTATTTTATCATAACAAATACATAAATAGCCCATGTGTTCACAAGATACTTTTTGTTTTTCAATTAACGTATTTCTTTCATATTGTTAACAAAAAAACAAAACAGAACTCCCTTGTTTATTATTTGCATGCAGCTTATTTTCCTTTCGTATTTTTAGATTATAATATGATGGGCGGATACACGATACTTGGTATACATTAACAAACAGAATCTTGTGTAAATTTAATATCCACGAATCTTTTTGTTTCTGGGTAAAATGTGACTAATTTATTTTTTTAAGCAGTGAAATATTTATATGAGTGCGTTGGACTGTAAAAATCGAAACAGCGAGAGAAAGGTAAAAGATATTTTAAAAACTATTTACTAATAATAAAGGTATATGAAATCATAAGAAAATGGTACATTAACTTATATTATATAAGTGTATAATTTATTATGAAACTGCTACATTATAAAAAGATAGGTTTTATTTTATCTTACACTTTTGTTTGGCGTTAGTGTTGGTTTGGAATAGGGCTGTTTTTACTTGAGGGGTAAAAGCTACCCCTTCTTGGGGGAAAACATGTGTTCAAAATAAGTCAGGAAATAGATAAATTCACTAATTCTCAGCTACCTCATAGAGTTTGTTTACTAAGTTAATACTTATTGAGAAATTTGCGAGTAAAAATGTTCATTAAAAAAAACCTTTTTCACACGATTCTTCAAAAATAATTTAAAAAGTAAGTATTTTATCTCAAATAAATATTTTTAGCTAAAATATAGCTTATAAAAAACAAAAAAAGTATATTTATTAAGTCTGCAGGCCCTAGAAGCAGAGTTGTAGTTCATGAAAAGTAGGTTCTTATTTGCCAAATTCCAAATAGAATATTTTCAACATGAAATAACTAAAAAATGAAGCACTTTTCGGGGCAAAACTTATTAAGGCTTTTAACTGTTTAAAAAAAGGTTAAAGTTAATTTTTTTTTAATGTTTTTAGCATCAAAACTAAACGAGTTACGCTCAAAATACAGTTAGCCCCTTTTTTCTAGGTCAAAAAATCGTGAAAATCGCCCCATAATTAGAACCCAAAATGAAATTAATCGTTACCGCTTTACTTTGTTTATATATTGTTTATAATGATCTATAAGTATGACCGATTTAAAGTGCTTATTTTGAAAAAATATGATTTTAGTAAAAATATTTGATATTTAACAAAAATTGCCTTTTTTTCAAAATAACTTAAAAAGTATTAGTGATACGAAAAATCTGAAACAAACAAAAAATATTGTTTTTACTTTTCAAAACATTTTGATTTTTTGGGTTTGTCTGTAAGATAGCAATTGGTTAAGATATGGCTATTCTAAGTTTGCATACACTTGTGATTGGTTACTCGGTCAAGGCGTTTTAACTACAACCCTTTAAAAAATAAGGTTATAAAAAAAGTAATTTAAATTATCTCATTGCAATTTTAAAAACCTACAAAATGGTTATTTAAGTACCTCATAGCTTAGAAGCTGACATATTTTAAGAGATATCAGAACCTGTATACTGGAGCATTGTAAGATATACATGATGTGCTATTAAGGCATATACATACTTTCACCCATCCTTTCAAACCAACTAACTTCCATGAAAAAAAAATAAAGCAACTATTCGAATTTATTGGCAAGGGGTGGTTTTTATAAGTGTAGAAATTATGTGGTAAAAAACTTAAGCAGTAAAGAAATCCAAATTTAATGTCGCCATATAATTAAATAATTCCAAATTGCTTGAATTTAGAATTATATGATTCTTTTTCTAATAGGGTCGTTTTCAAAACTAAAAAATAAAAAAACTTCCAGCAGCATAAGTCTATTTTTGAAGAGGAGGGTAAGTATAACCTAAATCCAACTTTCAATGCAAATCAAGAGAAACAAGGTATTTAATGACATTGGTTTAATTATGACTTATCTAGGGGGTAGTATTTAGGGGTTAAATTGTGATAAAACCTTAAATTATATTGTTTATTGCTAATTATAATTTATTGACTGCAATAAAAGATGATTTAAATTAATTACCTGCCTTTACTTATACGATTTTTTCTAATGGGGGTAGTTTTCACCTATAAAAGTCTAAAATTGAAGTGATATATGAGTAGAACTTAAATCCAAATTTTCATTCAATTAAGTCGTGATACGAAAAATTACATTAATAAAATAAAACCAGATATGTTTTTGCTGAAATTTTGTGAAGGGCAAAAGCCCAATAGCCCACTATCGCCCTCCATCTACAACATCATTCTTCCATCTTTTTCTCAGTCAGCCTACTGATCTACCATCTGGTCTTTCAAAAAACACTGTTTTTAACACTCTGTCATTCTCTGATCGTACCACGTGACCTGCCCATCTTATTCGGTTTGCCTTGATATGTCTAACTATGTTTTCAGTTCCATACAGAGTCACCAATTCAGCATTGTGGCGTCTTCTCTAATCCCCTGTAAATTCATCTCTGTAAGGGCCAAATATTATTCTGAGAACCTTTCTTTCAAATACTAGAAGCTTATTGATTTCCCGCTGGTTGAGAGTCCATGTTTTACTGCCATATGTAATAATTGGGCGAATAATTGACTTTTACAGTGTTAATTTAGATTTTCTTTTTAGCATCTTCGATCTTAATAATGTTGAAAGGGAGTATAATGCTCTATTTTCCGCAGCTATATCCTTGCGGAGACCTCTTTTTATATGTGGTTTTCCGCTGTGATTATCGCCCCCAGGTATTTAAACTCCTTTACTACTTCGATGTTGTAATCAGTAATACTAATGTTCTGCCTAACTATTGGTCTTGGATTTTTGGTTACTACCATGTATTTCGTCTTTTCTTTATTTATTCGGAAACCCAGACTACCTGTTTCCTCCTCAAGCTGTAAAAACACCTCTCTTACGTCTCTTGTAGAATGCGTGACTGCATCTATATCATCAGTAAAGGCCATCAACAGTTTGTATCCTTGATCAGCAAATCCTCCTGTCAGCTCAGGCGATATTTTACTTATTGCATATTCTAAAGCAAAATTGAACAGCAACGGTGACAAGGGGTCCCCCTGCCTAAGTCCTGAATTTATACCAAATGGTATCGATGTTCTGCTTCCTATCTTTACTTGCGCATATGAGTCTGTCACGCACATTTGCATTAATTCAACTAATTTTCTTGGTATTTCCATTTCTAACATTGCTATCCACAATTTGCTTCTTTTTATGGAATGATATGCCTGCTGGAAATCTATGAAAATTTGTTGCAAATCGCGGTTGAATTCCCAGTTTTTCTCTGGTGGTCGGATGGTAAATATCTGATCTATAGTAGACCTTCCAGCACGAAAGCCGCATTGGTAGTCGCCTAGATTATCTTCCGAATCTGGTGTGAGTTTCTTTAGCAAAATAATTGATAGCACTTTATATGACGTGCTAATAAGCGATATGCCTCTATTGTTTCGGAATTGTTCTTTGTTTCCATTCTTATATATGGGAATTATAACGCATCCATTCCATTCTTTAGGCATTTTCTGTTGTTGCCATACTCTTAGAATGATGTCATACAATTTTTGGTGTAAAAGGTTTCCTCCTTTTTTTAACAACTCTCCATTTATGCCATCATTTGCTGGTGCTTTATGGTCTTTTAGAGACGCGATCGCATTCTTTACTTCCTCAAGTGTTGGTGCTGGTATTTCGATATCTGCAGAATGAAACGTAATATCTGCTTCCTCCGTCTCAATTTCAATATTTAGTAAATTCCGAAAGTATTCTTTCCATCGTTTAACGATTTATGTTCCGAAAACGCTGTAGTAAACATAAAAGATCATAAAGACATAATTAAAAAACACTCAAAGGTGCTGAGACTTGGTAAAGACTGGCATATATCAGACTGGAGAAAGACGAGTAACGTTGTTGTTAAAAAACCTTTTCAGTGGCATTTTAAATGTAATGCATCGAAAAGATTTATATTTTCTAAGGACAAACATCATATGGTCACGGTAAGGGGGAGAAATATTTTATCGTTGTGACATAGGGTTCACCAGGTCTATAATATTAATACGAAAAGGGAAAAAGATTTCTTTATTGAAATCTAAGTACCAACAGACTGGATGTTCATTGCAAGGAGATAAATGAAAAATTGATAAATGTAGATGTTCTAGTATACGATACATTCGGCAAGTTAACCAAACTGCTGAAACACTATCATAGTTGAATGTGAATTAGTTTCAACGATCGGACAGATCTTGTTGTCATCCAAGGTAACTATAAAAATCAAAGTTTTATCGATAATGCGCTATAAAAATACTTAGTCTTTAATGCACACTGTATTTGCCTGATTTTGTTTTAAGATAACGTAACGACAATATGCAATGATATATGATACCGTGCAACTCATAATGGAAAAATATATTAAAGGAAGACGAGGCTAACACGTATCAAATTACGAACTGGCTTAGACTTTCAGTTACTAATAAGAAAGGTCTAAGACAGGCAAGTATTGAATGAAGTTATCGCCTAAAGACAAAGAAGTATGAGATCTTAATACCACTTGTTGCTCGAATTTCCCAATAATTTCTAGAGAAATAATAATTATAATAGAAGTTAGTGGTTGACCAGCGCATGTGTTAAACTCAATTGAGTAATTGAGAAATACCCTATTTAATAATCATTATTCACATTGAGTACAGACAATTTAGTAACTCACCTACTTCTTTTCGAACGTATGGGAGAATACATTTCAGAAGGATATCTGAAGGATTATTAAAATTACCCTGCAATGATAGACTACAAAAATTAAATGGGGACACGTGCTTAATTATTTTACAAATAATCTCTTGGTATCCATCTTTTGTGGTCCCCTAAATTTTTCATAGTTGGTAGATTTTGTAAGGAATTTTTTATTTGTAGTTTATTTAGAATATCTCCAAAAGTTTGTCTATAACTATTACTTAAGTATTCCCGAACTTAAAAAAACTTAGCAAACATTTTATAGCCCCATTTCACAATATAATTTTTTTAAAATACAGTTGAAAGCTTTTTTGCTTTTATATACGTAGAAATCAGCGACTTCTCGAACAATTAATTTTATTAAACTTGGGTTATTATTATGTTTACACTTTTTTTTACAAATTTGAGTTTCTACAATCTGAAATTTTTTTAATAATTTGAAACGCAGCTTTTGATAGGAAACTTAATTACGAACAATTTTCCTTTCATCGACTTTTGTTGTTGATATAATACTTTCCGAGAAATTCAGGATAACAAGATTAAAAATAGGTAACGCTAATTTTTTAAATTTAATTTAATGGAAATTGTTAAATAAACTTAGTCACTTTAAGAGGAGAAACATAAACATGAATATACATAATGATTTAGATTAAATATGTTTAAAAAACTTTTGAAAAACCCGTCTAAAAAATACGTTTACTGTAGGTCTGCAAAGTAGGTCTTCGTTAAGGCGATAACTTTCTGCCTGGCCAGTGTCTTTTTCAAGTTTGAAAACAAAACCAAATCTGGAGAATACGGTGGAAGGGGTAGTAGTTCGTAGCCCAATTTAACCAATTTGGCTGTAGCGACAGCAAAGATGTGAGACGGCTTATTGCCATAGTGGAAAACCACATTTCTCTCCACCAAATGGGGTCATTTTTGAAGTTATACTTCTATACGCGCGTTCGACATTGGAAATTTGCACGGGAGTGAATCGGTGAAATCATTACATATGTAAGATATGAGTAAGAGAGAGACAGAAGATATATTTTCTCTCTCTTTCTCTCTCGAGAATAAAAATGTTCCCTTTGTATATATATTTAATATTATATTATGTATATAATATAATATATATTAATATTATTATTTATGTGATATATTCTGTATTATTTATTAAATGTTCATAATTATTTTAGGCTTTTGTATTTCAAAATAACAATAAATGACTGTGTGACCGAGAACTGTCAATTTTCAAATACGTTAGCGTTATGTCTAATTGGCAAACTTTTTACGTATTTGGTTCATACGCTGGTATATGTGAGTTCGAATCCCAATATGAATTCCCTTTTTTATTTTTGAAATATTTAAAAACCCCACGTTAATCTTATTAAATATATGTAATATACGCAAAAATGCTAAATTTTAAAATAAAATGAAAATTATATTTAATATTTATTAATATTATTATTTTTTTAATAATATTATTATCATGGTAAATTAAACAAATGCGTAAGTAAGTTATGTATATTGTCATTTTTAAATACTTATGAATATTGCATTTTAATTTGTATTGTAGTATTATATTGAATTATGTTGCAATGTATTGTATTGTATTTCTATATTAATAACAAAATAAACAATGAATTTCACTGCAAAGTATGTGTAAACAATTTTTTTTGCATTCAACTCCTTTTATACATATATGAAAATAAAAATATATATTTTTATTAAAATATTGATTCAATCCTTCATTTACTATACTCATATTACAGGTCGAATGTTAATATATAGCAAACGATGCACCATATACCTATATACCTAATTATTTTTCTCTTTCTGCTCTCTATTACTTATAGCATTACCTATGTAATGATTGTGCAGATTGACTCCCATATAAATTTCTAATGGCGAACGCGTGTATAGAAGTATAACTTCTACTGCCACACCAGTTTTTTTAAACTCTTTCCTGTGACCTGTGATCCTTTTGCCTTTATCCAGGTAATCGATGCATATCTTGTGAGTTTAACATGTTTAAAATGAAGTTACAAACAGTATCTTAATTGGGAACCTGGTGCGATAATCCGTATCTTATTTTGAAACCAAAGGGGCTACTTCAGTTGATAAGTAATTAAAATTTATATATTGACGGTATTAAATTTTGGTTTCGATACAGGGCAGCGGCAAGCCGCTTTTACGTATTTCGACCTCTTTAGGTCTCATCAGAGCGGTATATGCCGCTGCTCTGATCTGTAATTCATCAAGCTGTTTGCTTTGCAAGTTGTAGAAAGCACAGTGGTAAAAATTTGAATTCGGTTTCGCCAGGTAGGAAATCGTATTATTTCTCTTGTTGTAATTAAAATTTATTTAAAGTCATTCTTGAAAATTGTTTAAAAAAGAATCGACTATCTGCAAAGCAAAAAAAGTTCTTGAGATAAGGTTCTTTGTAGAATTATTTGTCTATTTTTCCATCTACGACTTTATATTCTTTTTTTTGGCTTAAATTAGATGGACCGCCGCTGCAACTATTTTATCAGATACATATGTACGTAAGTAATTACGACAACCAATTATAGACAATTTTAAGTTGCGTTAGTATGAACAGTCTATTACATGTTGCTTGTTATAACACAAGTTATATTAATGTTAGTTGATTTTTCATCTTCATAAATTGGTAGTGAATCTAAAGGGTCCCATTCACGTTGAGATCGGTATTGATACCTGTCGCAAATATCAGTATCTCGATACAAATCTCATTGTGTATTTTGCTGTCTCAGTATCGCTGAATCAGTAGATATCGCCGTTTGTACATCAAACGCCAGTTAAGTTGGCGACGGAATGCGCACAACGTCACAGAGAAATAGATTATATTTACGTCCTATAATTCTTCCATTGGTTTACTATTTCGGATAAGCATCTCCAGTGACGTAACAGTATAGTAATGCCATATTAAATAAATATTACACAATTAAAAACGCAGTAAATTTTTTTCGCAAGCTTTAATATATTGATAAAAACATGAAATTGGTATTATTTTGTTAGTCAATTTAAATAAAAAGCCACTGGTTTATAATATTCCGTTTAATTTCGCCTACGAGTACAAACACAATAATAATTATGAATGAATTTAATTAACAAATAAAACTACGTTGATATTGTCTTTCAAATTAAATGGAGAACATTGTATAGCTAAATTTAACCCAGTAACTATTTAATTTTAATATTTTCGTTTTATTTATTAACACTAAAACGAGTATCAAGTGTAGAAAAGTGGTAATTGAAAATAATTTTTTGATTGTTAATTTTCTTCATCATCGGAAGAAAACTCTGTACTGGTAGAGTCGCTGTTAACATTTATTACAATTGGAGTTATTTGTATGTCGTTATCAACCACTATCTAGCTGTCCACGTATTCATCTTTCTTCTTAATGACATAGTCACATCGTTTTCTCCGCTTACTTGCATCACTTTTATTGAACTCTTCCTCAGCCAGGTTTAGTACGCCAGATAACTTAAAACAGAATACCGAACAAACTACTAAACTACGTAGAACCAGATAGTAGGTAGTAGACCAAACAACTACTAAAACTAATTCAAAAAATAATAGAATAAAACAGAATTCCCCAAGTATGAAGATCAAGCATCCTAATATCTTTCTTCAAAAAGGGAAACAAATCGTACCCAGAAAATTACAGAGGAATTAATTTATTAAACACTACATTAAAATTAACAATTAAAGTGATAACAAATAAACTGAATGAAATTATAACACTACCAAAAGAACAACAAGGTTTTAGGTCGGGAAGATCATGCACCGACGATACATATATTTATAATGAGACAAGTGCAAGAAAAATCATTAAAATACAACAAACTGGCATATCTATGTTTCGTGGACCTTAAGAATACATTTGAATGAGTCACATTAAATGACGTTATCCAATTATTGTACGCAAGAGAGATACCTTTAGAAATAATCAAAACGACAGTCCAGTTCTTTGAAAGAAGTCTGACCGCTTTGTATGTACATCTCATCAATATACAGAATTGGCATATTTTGACTCCGAAAATGTTTGATATGCTTGAGTTATTTTATTCTTAAAGCTCGATCTTTACTTTTTTCTATAAGCTATTTTTGGCTGTTTTCGGTTCTTTTCCAACTAAATTTCATTTTGCGTAGAAGTTGCCTTAGAGATGCATATGAAATTGTGATATCAAGATCGTTGTGAATTTTGTATTAATTTTTTTTACCGTAACCCGACATTTTGTCTGCTTTATAAAAATCGTAGATAATTCTGCGAATGTCACTTATTTGGTGTTTCGGCAAATCTATGGTGGATCTTCTGACTCGTTTGTTGCCTGGTATGAAAAACTAGATTATGCCGGTATTTTTGAAAGAACATTCTGACTTGGTTGTTATCCTTTCGATTGTTCTTATGGAAATTCCTGAAAAAGAGTTAGGATCTATAATGATTTATTTTATCTAGTATGTAGGTATAAAAAATGTCTACATTTACTTCCATACCGAAAGACTCTACACAATATATTCATGTGCGAATAATGTAATAATTTAAGTATATTAAAGAGTGTCTTTCAATTATCGGGACTAAGACCGGTGTCCATACAATACATCATTTTACAAATATTTGCAAATATATTCATTTAAAAAATAAAGTCACATCCTATAACGATGAAGGTAAGTTATACAATTGTAAGAGGATGAATTAAGCAGATACGACTAACAAAACATAAAGACAAAGTTAAAACTCTCCCATTTTTTCAGTTCATTTCCTAGCGAATTAATAATTAATGTATTTTACAAACTTATCTGTTGCTTTGGCTGTTGTTTTTTTACAGTTTTCAATGCATCTTATTCGAGCATATGATTTCACGAGGTTGTCCATTAAGAACAGAAATAGTCTTTCTATTATTCTGAAGCTATTTTCTTGTGGCGTTTTAAAGAAAGTAGTACATCCATGTAGTAGTGAAGTGAATAGTGATAAGTGTAGTAGTGTGTAAGGGCTTGGAAAACTCTGACCTCGAAAGCCCTGAAGAAGACATCAGAGAGGATGTCGAAAGCTCGGCGTAATGGAAATCAACGCGGTTCAACCCGGAAGACTGGTGAGTTTAATATTAATTTTTATAATAGTATTAATCTTAGCTCTAGGTTTTATATTATATATATATATATATATATATATATATATATATATATATATATATATATATATATATATATATATATATATATATATATATATATATATATATATATATATATATATATATATATATATATATATATATATATATATATATATATATATATAGTAAACCTCCCTTAACCGAAACCTTTTTAACCGAAACATCGTTTAACCGAAACGGCTGACAGTTTCAATAATTTCGTCAATAAAAAGTAAATGTTTGTCGCAAAACGTAAACAATTCCGTTAATTTCACTCACCAACTGATGTCTATGTGTGTTGGGAAATCACAAAAACCAAGAGCTCTAAAAGATATTTCCGAAAAGGCATTTTAAGCTATAGAAGCCAAAAAAGTTCATGGATGTCGACCACTTTATTTTTAGAATGGTTTGAAAATGAATTCGTCTCAAGTGTAAAATCCTTTTTAAAATCAAAAAACCTTCTCATCAAAGCATTGTTGCTTGTTGACAATGCGCCCTCACCCTAAAAATCTACAAAATGGTGACAATTGTCAGATTTTTGCCACCGAATATCACAAGCTTAATCCAGCCGTTAGACCAGGGAGTCATAGAGACATTCAAGAGACATTATAGAGAAGCATTCTTAAGACATCTGTTATTACAGGAGACGAATTAATCCAAAAGTGTTCCCGAAATTCTCAAATATTTAACAATAAAACATTTTTATTGGTGAGCTGAGTCGTGGGCCAAGATCAAATCTTCAACTTTGGAAAAACGCTGGAACAAACTTTTTGATAAGATTTTGATTGACGATCCTGAAGAAGAAAATTGTAAGAAAACGACAGAAGAAATTAAACCTTTCTTAAAAAATTTGCCGGGACATGACGAAATTAACTAAGAAGAGATACGTGACTGGTTAGCAGCTGATGACTAAGAACGTGAATTCATCGACCAGGACATCATTGATATGGTTCTTTATCAAGACAACCTGAGCATATCAGATGACGACCCAAGAGGCAACAGGCAGCACAAGACCGTCGACGAGATTTTCAATGCTTTAGAGGAAAGCATTTTATACAGTAGGCCTAATTAGTTAGGGACACGACTAGATTCTTAATTTTTGTTGTTTTGTTACATAAAGTTTTGTCCTTTTCAGATTGCTTTACGTTTCGTCGAACAATCGAATGAGGCAAACTCATGACGTTCTGCAAATTAACGATGCAGGGAGAGAGAAACATCGTTGTCAAACGAAAACGCAAAAAAATAGCAGATTTCTTTAAAAAAGCATGTTAAACTTGTTCATTTTCCTTAATTTTATTACTTTATTTTGGATTTACTTATTAGAAAACATTACGAAATCAACTCATAGTATTTTTTAATACCAATACTTTGATCAAGAATATTATAAAAAACAATGTTATTTTTAACCGAAATTCTTGTTATCCGAAACGGCCTCCCCCCGATTATTTCGGTTAACGGAGGTTTTACTGTATATACTGTATTTACTGTTATACTGTATATATATATATATATATATATATATATATATATATATATATATATATATATATATATATATATATATATATATATATATATATATATATACCTACCTTAGATATTATCTGCTGCTTCATAAGTAATTTTATAAATTTTTTTGGTAAGTTATGTAGTTTGTTTCCTTTCTGCTTTTAATTTTTTTTACCCACAACGCGGAACTTCAATTCTTAAAATACAAGAGCGGATGTTTTCAAATCAAATTTAAAACAACTCTTTTGTTTGTTTTGTTTCTTCTAAAAACGAAACGACAATGCCGATATATGTCTAAGAAAGCATAAACCGGATTCAGAAATACGATTCATGATGTCAAGTTATGTCATATAAAAAATAAAATGCTCACATAAACCGTTAATTTCCAAACCAACCTAAATTTCGGAGAAAATAGTGTCTCTGCAGATATTGGCTTGTTTGTTTCATATATTTTGTGAGTTATGACACAAAATCCGATTATTTGGGGAGAGGGTACATAATAATAATATATCGCTAAAACAATTTGTAGTTAATTTGTTTAATTCATTACGACACGCTGTACGTGAGTTCTTGCGGTATCACGCATTAAGAGAAAATTATTTCCGATAATTAATAAGGTGCGAAAGGAACAACATGTTCACGGAAAAAAAATTGCTGTAATTTACCTATCGGTGTTTAAACTGCCTCCTTGTAAAGACACCAAATTCAAATCCAAAAAAATAAAAAAAAAAAAAAAACAAAAAATGAGCGTATGCTCACCAAAAAAGTATCCTTAACTCCCAACCACCACCCCATTTTTATTATGATTTGTCTTATTTTAGTTATTTATTTTATTTTCACTAACCAGTTAAAACAAAAAAAAACAAAAAACCCAAAAAACATATACACGGGATGTGTGAGAGCAATATACACTTGGGAGTGCACATCCCACCCACCCTTAACCCTACCCCTATTATTTTCACCCAAAATCCCCACTAACAAACAAACTGTTAACTTTAAAGACATAAAAATAGATGGACACAGATCCACGCGTCATTAAAGCCCATCAGGCAAAGGCCCCTCAGGCATGCCCTTCAGGCAAAACCCTTCAGGAAACAGCCCTTCAAGACCAATTGAGCTAGGCAAACGCGAGACCTGAGCATTGAGGCCGTGTGCGACAAGCACGGGCTTGATGGCCAGACCCATCGATCACTCAGCCGGCAAGGAGACCAAAACTAATTTTTGCCAAATTGGCGACTGTTTGATCGAGCACACAACTTCCGAACAGGGGGTCGTCAGCCTGCTGCCAACAACAACAAACATAACACACAAAACTAAATTTGATCGAAGTATATGCGCCAACGACGGATGCAACAGAAGATGAAGTAAAAACATTCTACCAACAAATTGAAGATGCACTAAAAATGACAAAGAAGAGGATAATCACGGTAGTTATGGGCGATTTCAATGCAAAAGTCGACAAGAAAAGAGCTGCAATAATAATGGGAAATCAAGGACTAGGGGACCGTAACGATAGATGGTCAAAAAGTGGTCAAAAACGAAATCGATTATATAATGATTAAAGAGAGATATCGTAATACCGTCAAAATAACTTAAACGTATTAGAAAACCACAAAGAACTTCAAAATTAAAAGTTAGAAAACTGAAAGAAGCTGATATAAAAAACAAACTCCAACAGAAAATATACGAAAACTTTGACTAATTAGATAAACTAACAATGGGAAACATTTAAAAACTGCCTCCTCGTTCCATGCAAAGATATATTAAAAAAAGAAAGTCACAATTACAAAATTATGAACAATGAAATCAGAAAATGATAAGAGAGGCAAAACAAACTGACTATGAGGAAAAATGTAAAGAGATATAAGATCTTCAGAACAAATATGACCTATTCAACCTACATAAAAAGGTTAAAGAGATGGAAGGGCTGCAAAAATAAAACTATGATATAATATATGATGAAATGATATATGGAAGAGCTTTTCGACGACGAAACCTACATATCTTTCTAGGACAGAGAAACAGGTATAGAAATTACTAAGAAAGAAATATTGTATTCACTAAAGAACACCAGAAACGGAAAAAGCCCGAGGTAAAAAAACTGCCTATTCATATCCTTACAATAATAAAAAAAATAGTAGAAACTGAGTACATGGATGTCCTCTTAAAGCTCTCTAATGAAATTAATTAGTCGGGTGATATAGCCAATGAATGGTTGACCTCAACATTTATTTGTCTCCCAAAAAAGAAAAATGCTAAAGTATGCACCGACCACCGCACCATAAGCCTGATGTCTCACACACTTGTTTTTAAAGATCATCCATAAACGCATTTACCAAAAACGATATGAATATTGAACAATCCCCATTTGGATTTCGTAGAGGCGTAGGTACCCGTGAAGCTCTCTTTGCATTCAACGTACTAATCCAGAGATGATTGGATGTGAACCAAGATGTGTACGTCTGTTTTATAGATTACAACAAGGCTTTTGATAAAGTCCGCAACAAAGAGCTAATAGACGTCCTCAAAGCAAAACAATTACAATACAATGACCTTCAAATTATAACAAATCTATATTATAAACAGCAGGCACACCTACGCGGTAATGAACACACATCTGAAGAGTTCGAAATTAAAAGAGAAGTGCAACAGGGGTATGTATTGTAACTACCACTATTCAATGTATACTCTGAAGAAATTATGAAAAGAACTCTTGAGGGAGAAACAGCAGGAATAAAGGTCAATGGAACACCAATTAACAACATAAGATATGCGAACGATACTATCATAATAACAGACAACCTCCAAGACATTTAAAAGCTAATGAACAAGATAGTTGAGAATGGAGAAGAATATGGATTATCAGTAAACATCAAAAAAACTAAATTTATGAGGATATCAAAAACCCAAAATAATGATGAAAGCCTGACAATTAACGGTAAAACTTTAGAATAATTTGAAAACTACAATTATATTGGCACAATAATTAACCACACAAACGATTACTCTAAAGAAATCAAAGTTCGAATAGAGAAAGCACGAACTAACTTCAATAAAATAAGAAAGGTACTGTGTGCAAGAGAACTGAAATTAGACTTGAAAGTTAGGCTGGCAAGGTGTTATATTTTCTCCACTCTGCTTTACGGTATAGAAGCATGGACACTTAACGCGTCGACAACTAAAAAGTTGAAAGCATTTGAACTGTGAGTGTATAGAAGAATCCTGAAGATATCATGGACCGAGCATATAACAAACAACGAAGTCATAGAGAAGAGTCAACAAAAGAATGGAAATATTGGAAACCATCAAGACACGAAAGCTGCAATACCTGGGGCATGTTATGCGTAGCGAAAGATACAACATACTTCAATTAATTATAAAAGGGAAAATCCAGGACAAAAAAAGTGTAGGAAGGAGAAGAATCTCATGGTTGCGTAACTTGAGGGAATGGTACTGATGCACATCAATCGAACTATTCAGAGCGGCAGAATCTAAGATCAGAATAGCCATAATGATTGCCAACCTCCGTCGCAGAGATGGCAGGTAAAAAAGAAGAATAGGCTACTAAAATAAGAAGCAAAAGGTTAGACATATTCTAAGAATCTAGTAAATCCATATTATCGAGATATTTGTGAAAAAGGTACAATATAAATAGTTAAAAATATTAGTCGATATCATTCTTTTACAGAAGCTTAATAATGTGGCTTATTCGTGTGCCCCTAGTACGTATTAAAATATAATAAAATGTATAAATAAAGCGGCTACAGAAGCCTTGAGAAAGGCTTGGTAACTGCTGAATCGAAGGTTCTTTGGAAATATGGAGTTCAGAAGAACTTTATGCAAGGCATGGGTGAATTTAATTACGAACCTTAAAGTGTTTAGAAATATAAATAAAATAGAAGAACTTGAAAGAACAATACAGAAAAAAGTGTATCTCGGATATTTATGTTAAACTTGCCATGATGATTTACAACCTCCATAACTGAGATGGCACTTAAACAAAAAGAAGTAACTATGCGTTATTTCATCCTCTAAATCCTCTTTTATTTAGTAAATCGTCCCTACCATTTCCAACTATCGAATGTGAAAAGTGGTACTTTTCAGGAGAGGACGATAACTCTTTTTTAGCGAATCCTAAATCAGTGCCTTGACAAATAAAAAATTTTTTATATTTATTATATTTAATGTTTAATCCTTGTTAGATTGATAAAAAAATTAAACTGCTTACCGTTTTTTTCTTTCCAAAAAATCACATTCGTTACTTTGCTTTTTGTGTTAATCAACGATTTGTTTTGGTCGAATATCTTAAAATTGCGAATGTGGCATTTTCGACAGTTCATACTAGTCTGATTTTAACACATTCATATTCTTAATTGAAAAGGAGGAAAATTAAAATAATTTTAAAGTTCTTACAAAGTTTATTACAAATCATTTAATTAAAAATTGAAGTTGTAGGATAAAATGGGAAAATTATGTTTAAAGAAATTATTAAAAAAGTCAGTATTTTTATGAAAGTATGTATTGCTAGAAAATTAATGTATTTAGAAATGTAAAAAACATAAAAGCTAAAAAATAATCACAATACATTAATTATGGAACTTCACGTGTTGTAAATACCTCAAGTACTTAGTTATGACCCTCAATTGTTGTAAAATAATGGTAAATTAAAAGGTTTGAATTTTGAATTAAACAATAACATTTTCTTCACTTGCGTCAGGTTCTGGAAGACAATCTCTGGCAGTACTAGATGTTAATAAAGATTAATAAAATTTGTGGTATTGCCTAGGTATTAAGTTTTGTTCAAATAACGACAAGAGGTTTTTTTTCTTCGCATCCGTGATTGGGAACCTTTCTTCGTATCAAGTCTTTAACGGGGTTTATACTATTTTGTTTGCCTCTTTTTTATTTGATTTCAATAGATAAAAAGTTTCCGTGAATGATACTCTTTATGGCAAGTTTCTTCATAAAGTGCCTCACCGAAAGAACTTTTTGGAAGCAATAATTTACTCAATTGTGAAGACGTACATTTTGTTCTTGTCTACAATGTTTAGTATTTTCGACAGTTTGCAGATTATAATTGAATAACTGTATCAATTACAACACTGAAACTAATGAATGTGACACATTCGTCATTTTGCGTTGTACAAATAGCCTTTAGTTTGTCAGTTTGCAGTATATTAGATATTTTGACCAATACAAAATGACAAAATGTTCATATTCGATAGTTTAAATAAAATATTTCTCGCGTTCCTCATCAAGTTACAATTTCAATATTTTGCTACAAGGTGTATCACGTCTAATCCAAGGAAAAGGTATCGTATTTGAAAAACCCGATTTTTCACATTTGATAGTTGGAAATGGTAGGGACGATATAGTAACCCATTTGGTCCCACTGTACTCGTCTAAGTAAAGCAGCAAAAATGGCCTAGTAGTGACACATCTGGTAAAAAAGTGGTACTCCACGTGTATGTTCGATTCTATTAGAAAGTGTTCTACTAGATTATCACAAATTATACCTAGGTGGCGAATTTCTTCCTAATTTTTGCCGCAGTAATTATAAACTAACCTCCATATTTCTGTTGGATTATTGAAGTGTTATTTTGTGATTTTCATACTATCTATCAGTTTTTAACTTTCATTGTTGTAAGGGCAAGTACTAGTAATGTTTATTTATTCAGTATTTCAAGATTTTTTGTTGGTGGTCCATTTTTACCCACATGCTCAACTCTGCTCTTGTTAACTCGTGGAGGTTACAAATATTTGCTGAAAATAAAGAAATAATCTTTTGGGTTTTTAACGAGATGTAGTACGTAATTATTTGAGAAGTTTTGGGAAATCTACTTATTCTAGAAAACGACTAGCAGGATCTGTACCAATTAGTCTAAAAATGGAGAGAGAAGCGGTCATTTTCCAAAGAAAATAGACAAACAACTTCGATGTCGCTTATGCCATCAAAGAGTACGTTGGATTTGTATAAAGTGTGGAGTTACTTGTGTATTGAACGTGATTGTTTTGTACAATTTCATACTAGTTACATTATAATACAGAATATAACCAATTATGTACTTATATTGTAAGAAAATAAAACATTTTCCTACCATATTTATTTTATTTTATTTATAATAAAATAAAGTGAGTACACCTTTTTTTTTTGGTAAAAATTTAATTTTTTTATGTCAAATAACAATAAATTGTTACTATTCAACCCAGATCCAACAAGGACATTCAAACAAATTTTGTGTTCTCGAAAAAAAATGTCTTCTTTGTCTTACTTTATAAATAGGCTTAATGCCTGTTCTACTTCGGTTTTTACCCTCAATTGACGTTGTCTGACCATCTTTTCCTCGGTCGTCCCAATAATCTTCTTCCATTTGGCGATTTGTCTCTTGCTATTCGTACTATTATATTTTCTGTCATTCTTTCGATGTGTTGATTCCATTCCACTTTTCTTCTTTTCGTCCACGCGTTTATTTCCTCTATACCACATCTCGCTCGTATTTCCTTACTTCTTACTCTGTCTTTTAGAGTTAGGTTTGTTATTTTTCGAAAGACTTTCATTTCTGTTATTTCCAGTAGTCTTTGTGTTTTTGCCGTATCTGCTCTTGTTTCCGCTGTGCACGTCATTATCGGTCTTATTGTTGATTTATATATCCTGGTTTTCGTTTCCGTTGTGAGGTATTTGTTTCTCCAGAGTGTGTTATTTGAGACATCCTGCTGCTCTGTTTGCCATGTTTACTTGTTTTTGTACTTCTTCTTTCACTTTTCCGTAGCTTGACAGTTTTATTCCCAAGTATTCAGTTTCCCTCACTTGTTCTATTATTTTGTTATTTACGACTAGTTTACATGGTCTCGGTTCTGCTGATATCACTATCGTTTTAGTTTTCTCTATTGAAATCTCCATGTTGTATATGAGCGCCTTATCTTCGAATTCTCTAATTAATCGTTGTAGGTCATATTCATTTTCGGCTGTTATTATGGCGTCGTTGGCGTAGCATATTATCCTTATTTCCTTTCCTCTCGTTCTATATCCTCTTCTTTTTTAACTTTCTTTATGCTTTCCTCCATTATTAGATTAAATATTAATGGGCTCAGCGAATATCCTTGTCTAATGCCAGTTTCATATTTGATAGGTTGCGATAGTTTTCCTTTACATCTTACCATAGCTATGTTACCTTTGTATATATTTTCAATGGTTTTTACTAAATCCAGTAATATTCCCTTTTCATATAATAAATGTAAAAAAAATGTCGTGGGATCAAATGGGTTTTAAACTAAATTAAAACTGTAATATAATAGACTATATGCATCTGCGTATAACGATTATTTTAATTTACTATAATGATACATTTGTTAAAGACCCCAACTATTAAAATCTCGTAAATATGATACATATAATTGTGATAAAACTACGTTTTATATTAAAAACATAAAAATATTATACGTTATGAAAAATCTACACATTTCGTTTTGAAAATCATTCTAATAAAAATATATAGATCATTATTGCTGCATTATTTCTTAATGATGTGAATTCCGCAAACTGGAAAGAAAGGAAAAGTGGAATCATTACAAGTAAATCAAATAGCTAAGAATTGCTCCCTAGCCAATTCAATAACTTGTAGACCGAATGTTGTTAAGAATGTGGGTGAAGTTGGGAAAGAAGAACTTCTCGACGCAGGCGTCAAAAACAGGAAAAGCAGTGAAACCGGATGGGATTCCACTAGAAGTATGATTAGGAGAAGATTGGAAAGTGAACTTTGGAGGGGCTACCGACCGTGGTAGTTTTAATTTGGGGTCAGGAAGGGACGACGGTCAACAAAACACGTCTCTAACTATGTTATAGAGAGCAAAACAGTCGTAAATGTATTATGTTCTACCAGAGGGAGAAATAATTGACATAATTTATGTTAATAAACGAAAAGAAATGAGCCTATTTATTATCAGTACCAACCTACACACAGAGAAATTGTCTCTGGGTTTATTATTCCTTAACATGCTTATTGTGGATTTTTATCACCTTTTTTGGAAAGTTTTATATCAAATATTTTGTTTAACGTTTCATCTTTAACAAGACGACATTTTCACATTAACAAGATGTCTGTCAGATTATATTGATCTTTACTTAAGAATAAATAGAGAAAGTATTTGTCAAACATAGATTAAATTCGATAATAAACAGCAAATGAAACAGCAATTTTTTATAAAATGTTTGTTTAAAAATGCTTTATAAAAGATATATAATTAAAAAAACCCTTTTGGGTTACATCACAGAACGTTTTTAGACCAACAAGTCTATTATCAGTGCATTTACCTGGAATAAGTATTACCACTTTAGTCAATTCAAACGTACAGATTAAATTTTAACTAAGGTTAAAAAAGTAATGTGGTTAAATGCTCACTAGGTGTACATGAATCAAGCCACTAACTATGTGAATAAAAACCCTGGAAATGGTACAAAATTTACTATTTATTACGTATTTTGTTGATAAGTAGAGCAATAAAAGTACAAATAATTAGATGATATGCACATATAATAAGAAGAGAAATCCGTTCTAGCAATCTTTATAAGCACCTAAGTAAATTTCTACAATAATAGCTGATATATGTGACAATGATCTGTATGCAACAAGTCGTGTTGGTTATATAAAACTGGTGGCGACATCTAACATTTAATAGAGATATTTGAAAAAAATAATTTGAGTACATGGGATACCAGTAGAGGTCTAGGTGGATGTGTCCTAATTTTTATTGCCAAACGTTTGTTTGGAGTATTCTGAGGTTAGCTTTTTACTTTGTATATAAACAAAGGTTGTTTTAGTGTAATTATGTGCTATTTGTTGCTGTATATGCTGAGTAATCATATTATTTTGTTGAATAAGATAGTTTAGCTCTTAGGCAACAAGTAATTAAGTTTTTCTTTTTCGTATAAGATTTCACTATGGAAAATTGAAATGAAATATCAACTACGTACTTTTATGGGAGAAATTTGTATAAAAATGTGTAGACAATTGGTTTATATTATATCCATAGCTTGGGGACTACTCGCTCAAATAAAATAAAAGGCTGCATCTTGGATACTGTTAAGGTTTTAGTAAAATGTGGCAGGGGTTCCTATGTTTATAAATCCGATAAACAAAAAAATATTATAGTTGTCAAATGGGCAGATAACAAATTTGAACTTCTGGCTAGTACTGGTTGTGGAATTGACTTAGTCAACCATGTACAAAGATATTCTAAAGTGCATAAATTAAAAGTAAATGTGCTATGTCCAAATTTAATCACTTAATACAATAAACACATGGGTGGGGTGAATAAAGCAAACTCTTTATTGGGTTTCTTACAGAAGTTAAAGTTGTAGTAAGAGATGATATTTTCCAATAGTTAACATTAACAGCAAGAGAAGAAAAGAAATTAAAAGTTTAGATTATCAGAGAAAGAAGAGAGGAATATTACCAAAAAAATACTGAGACCAAAGAGGGAAAACGAAGAGGATGCAAGACGATTGATGAATCATGAAATACAAGAATGGATGGGTTAAGAGAACATAGTTAGAGCAATAAAAGTACAAATAATTAAATGGTATGGACATAATGATAGACATCTGTATTTTAAATGCATGGATATTATATCAAAATGACATAAAAGCCATTAGTGGCGGTCCTGTAGCCATTAACCGAGAAGATAGTCCAAAAGAACGAAATCTTCTCCTGACTGTTGCAACGCTAACATTGCGATTTCGTACTTCCTGTAGACGATTTCGATGCATAATCGCAGTTGAGGTCCAGTTTCGTAAAGCCTGAAACACAAGAAAACGGTCATCTCGTACCGTGGTCATTCTTCTTCGTCCAGAGCCAGGTCGTCTGGATAGCAAACCCTTCTCCTTAAAGCGTTGCGTGATCGTCTTTCACAAGCACAACAATTTGTGCCGTTTCAACAACAGTCAAGGGTATTTTTGGCAAAAAATAAACCATAATAAACAATAATAATGGCACTAATAAACACTAATGGTGGCAATAATAAACGTTTGTTCGTTGCGTTTGAACAGAAAGTCGAAGCATAAATGAGACATTTAAAACAAGCGGCAGTTACAGGTACCGTTGATTTTGGGAAGTGTGCGCTTTCCCGCGAAATCGGCACTATTGAAATTCTTTTTTGCAAAGGAAATCGCTAAGCCGACAACAATTCCCAGAAACATGCATTAGTTTGTATTTGTGTAATTATTATTTACGATAAAGCTCGTTAAAAATGAAATATCAGTGATTTTCAAGGTGACCCGGATTTTATAATCGCGAGTGTATTTTAGTGACTCATAGCATGTATAATTTGTAAGTATTAACCACATTTTGCATAACCTTAGTCAACATTTTAAATTTTACGTTCTTTTTAATTAAAGTGGTTATACTTTCAGGTTACGCTGATGATGGAATTTACATTCCGAAAACGTTCTGTAATGTATTTGTGATATAGCCCGTTTGGGTATTTTATTATATACCTTTTACTAAGGATTTGAAATAAAAAATTTTATTATACAAGTATTTGAGAAATTGATAATTTACAATATTCATACTTAATTTAACCTCAATGTTTCCGAGTGAAACTGTGAGCAAAACAATTCGGGTAATATGTGTTGGCTGCTTTAACGTTAAAACCTTAAACAGACATTTACACGACAAACGTTTAATTAATTTGGATCCACGCTAAGACAGAGGGATGTCACATGTTAAATGTAACTACGAAACTTGAAACGCTGTTTGGATATATGTAACAAAGGTTAAGAGTTACCAAACTCTTCTCTAGACCCAAATTAGATATGTAAGCACGAGTTCTGTAATTAGTAGAAATTATAAAATTATACTTTTATTTAAAAACTATCTGACCCGGCGAACTTCATACCACCTTACAATTAAATAATGTGTCTAAAAAATTTACAGAAAATAAAACAAAAAAAAACCAATCAAACATATTATGCATAAAAAAATTGAATCAATTTAATGCTTTCTGAACCCAAAAGTACGAGAAATTGTAAACGTTTAAAATTATTAAATGATTCGTTCGTTGAAATCATCATTATACGATCAAGACATCCTTTCCTACGAATCCACTGTTATACCTATACAAAAACCCAATAGTATTAAAACAAGTTCCGAGTTATACCGAGCGATATCTTTAACAATTTTTAGCGATAATAAAATCTCTACACGACCAATTTGCTTAAATGTTAGGGGAACGACGAACACTTAAGAAAAATAATTGTTTATTTGATATATAAAAATGTTGAAAACTCGGAAACCACTACAGAGTGGCTAACAGTAATACAGCTATAAAATTATAATTTTTGTTATTGGATAATCAAAAATAAAAATTTTAATAATAAAAAAACTCAATTAAAAATTTTCACGAAATGTTCGCTGTTACCCAAAATGTCGGGTAATAATAAACATAAAAAGGGTAATGGAGAACAGTATTACCTATTAACAAAAATCACATTTATAGTTGTCCGGTGTGTCCGAGCCACTGCATAATTTATGCACCCATCCACCACATATAATGCAACGGAACCAAAGTTCGCTTTTCCCGAACTCACCACAAATTAAATAAGATTCTCCTTCATTACAATCGTCGGTATTAATATCGTCATTGTCATCAGATTCATCATCTTTATATGATGTCGAATCTTCCTCTTCGCCTGAAGATTGTAGTACTTTTCTCTTTGCAGTTTTATTTTTCTTTTTTAAAAATTTTTGTTTTTCAATTTCTTTTTCCATTTTTTGTTTCCTTCTAAGCTCCTTTTGTTCGAGTTTTAATTTCAAAGGCGTTCAGGTTAATATTTCGGATTTTTCTTTTTTTCTTCCACCCTTCTTCGGAACAGATATCTTTTGTTTTTCTTTCGGTAAAGGCAATATATCGCTGAATGAAACATTTTCGGTATTTTCACATATCTGGTTTTCTTTGGAAGGGCCTGGTTGGGGTTCCAGTAAATCTTCTTGAATAGTTTGTGAAAGACCTTCTTGGCTATTATTTTGTTGAGTTTGATTATCGTTTGAACTGTAAAAGTCTTCTTCATTAAATGTATTTCGGTTGAATGGAAAAATTCCGGTCTTCTCAAAACCGTTTGCAGCTTTGTCTATGCTTGCAACTCTAGTATACGCCTTTGAGAATAAAGTGCTTATATGGCACATTTCAATTTTCTCATAGGGTTGAGATTTTAAAAACGAATCACATTCAACGTCATATGCTCGCTTCAATGATGAGAAAAAGCTAACGTCTAGTGGTTGCAGACGATGCGAGGTTTGTGAAGGTATTGACAGCATAATGATACCATTTTCTTTGCAAAAATTATAAATTGCAATAGAGCAATGACTGGAGTGACTGTCCAGCACCAGTAAAATGGAATCATCTCTTGTAGGTTTATTGGTTTTCGCAAAATGTTGAATCCAAAACAGGAACACTTCTTCGTTCATCTAACCGCGTTTTGAACAGGAGTACAAAGAACCTGGAGGCCCATCCTTTTCTAAAGCAGCATTTCTTCTCAGTCTTGGATAAATGAATAGTGGAGGTGTAAAAGATCCGCTGGCACTCATACAACAGCATACCGTCATGTTCTTGCCTCTTTCTCCACTTGTAACGGCTCCAACTTGTTTTTGGCCTCTAGGTCCAATGATCCGACTAGGCCTATTTACGTTTGTAATGCCAGTCTCATCGACATATTTGAGTAGGTGGAAACTTGTATTCATCGTACAGCTTACCCAAATTGTCATAAAACCTTGAGACTTGATCCTTATTGAAACCTTGAATGCGATTAAGACTTGTTGCTTCATGTTTACGGAAACTTAACTCAGGATGCCTTGACATGAATCCATATAACCAGTTTTTACCTGCTTCTTGTTTTTCTCTGTTCAAACTATGTTTTAAGTTTAATTTCTCTGCATATGCGAAGGCCTCTTTTCCCAACTGAATTGGGGTTAATCCATTAAATATTTTAGATAACGTTAGTAAATGACGACTCATTTCTTCTTCCTGTTCATTTGAAAAGAGTGTTTGCACCCAGCCTGCCTTTGTAAAAGCCTCTAGAAACTCTGTTTTGTAATGTTGTAATTAAATTGGCATGCAGCTTCCCTTAGGCCATAACGTCTTTCTTCAATTGCCTTTAGAGCAGCTTTCATTTGATCATCAGTCCATGAAAATTTGATGGTACTTCGTTTCCGTTTAAAAGGCATCTGAAAAAGATACAAATTGTTAAATAAGCAAAAGAAAAGCAAAAATGTAAAGAATCCAAGCCAAATTATTAAAAGAGTAAACGCGAACACTTGGCGGTTAATCGCGAACATCTGTTCGTGATTACCCGATTTGGAAATGAATATGAAGAAACGAAACAATCATAATATAAATGCATTTAACTTCTCCGTAATAGCACAATTTTATAGGTTAAATAATAATAAGTTAACTAACTCTAACAATTTAAATGAAACCATCAAGTGTGTAGGTACATACCTTATTTTCTGAATTGCTAAAATTGTAGTGCAAGCACCAAACACAAATAAATCGCTGTAAAAAATTCCACAAATACGGGGCAACTGTGTATCTATGCCACCACGTGCAGACTAGTAGGAAGCACGAAATGAAGTTAACAACGAAATGATACAGATGACGTACGCATGTATTCTGTGATGTTCGCAATCACCCGCTGTTCGCTATTATCCGTCGTTCCCCTATATCATGTAAATATGAGGGTGAATTTTGTGCATTAGAAATTATAGATATTAAAACTATTTTAGTAACAGTATATAGAACCGGAAATGGGAATTTTAAAGTTTTTCTAGAGCTATTTGAAAAGTTATTGGAGTTTTGCTCTGCTATTTTTTTAGAAATAATAATAATTGGAGATTTCAACATTGACTTCAAAAAAGCTTCTAATGAACTAAACAGTTTCCGTGATCTAATTTCTACTTTTGGCTTAACCATAAATATTAATGAATTTACTAGAATCACAACTAGATCAGCAACTTGTTTAGATAACATCTTAACAAACATAAGCAGTGAGATAGTTGGTTGTGGAATTGTGGACCCATGTATTTCTGATCATCTTGCACAATTTCTCTACTCAAAAATAAAATCTGAAAAAAATCATAGTGGTAATACATACAGAAGACATATAAAAGTAATGGCATCTGGATGTTAAAACAGTCGTTAAACAACGTTGACTGGGCTTCAGTTGTTTCTCTCAAAACCGCAACAGAATTAGCTCAATTTGTTACCGAAATATATGTTAAGTTAACTGAAATTAATTTTCCATTAAAAAAATCACGAACTCATAGTAAAGCTCCAATTTCTTGGTTTGATGATGAACTAATAGAAATGCGAAAAAATCTTTCCACAGTCAAGATAATTGCTGATGTTACAAAGGAATATAGTAAGTATAAAAAATTTAAGAAGCACTATAAATCAACAATATCATTAAAAAAAAATTGGCTTATGAGATTTTTTTTTCCAATTCAGAAAATATATCTCGTGATAGTTGGAAAGTTATAAATTATCACAGAAATAAATTTCAAAATAAAAAAGTATGTCCAAGCGCGATTACATCAAACGATTTCAATAATTACTTTACTTCAGTGGCTAAACATATTAGAAGTTCTTTTAATTCTACAAATGAAAATGTAGCCATAGATTTTTTGAAAGATGTACACTCTCCTTGCGACTCTTTATTTTTATTACCTGTTAGCGATACTGAAATCAGGAATGTTTTGCATAGATTGAAAAATTCACACTGCACGGATTTATTTCTTAAACAAAAAAATAATTGTGGAAACAATCGATATAATTATTGACAAATTAATTATACTTTATAATAATTGTCTTACTGAGGGGATTTTCCCAGATGTTTTAAAAGTAACAAAAGTGCTACCAGTGTTCAAAAAGGGAGCTTTAGATGAAATTGGAAATTACCGTCCCATCTTAATCATTCCCATTTTCGGCAAAATTTTTGAGAGTATTCTAAATGTTCGTTTAGTAGAATATCTAGAAAAACACAAAATACTTCACTGTAATCAATATGACTTTAGAAAAAAGTGTAGCACTACACTAGCTATACAGAAAATTGTGAGAGATATAGTTGATGGCTTGGAGGAAGGTCATTTTGTGTCTGACATTGTGTGATTTATCCAAAGCTTTTGACTGTGTTTCGCATGAATTACTGTTGGAAAAAATG
The DNA here is from genome assembly GCF_040954645.1 of Diabrotica undecimpunctata. NCBI lineage: Eukaryota > Metazoa > Arthropoda > Insecta > Coleoptera > Chrysomelidae > Diabrotica > Diabrotica undecimpunctata. Next base: position 121,268,378 of record NC_092809.1, on the reverse strand, counting down.
CATACATACGGTACTTACTCTTAATCTGTTTAGATCATACCTAACAAATAGAAAACAGGCAGTTTTTCTTAATAACAGCTATTCTGAGTTTAACACTGTCAAATATGGTGTACCTCCAGGTTCGATATTAGGACCCACTTTCTTTCTTATTTATCTGAACGATTTATTTCACTACACTTTTTCTATAAAATGTGTTTGCTTCGCAGATGATACAACTCTCATAAATACTGATATTAATCAGAATAATTTAAAAATTAAAATAGATAGTGATACCCAGAAAGCAAAAAACTGGTTTTCACATAATGGGCTAAAGCTAAATGAAGAGAAAAATGAGAATTTGATTTTTAGTTCTGATTGGAAGTATATCTCAAGAAATAGTGTTAAACTATTAGGAATCTTTCTAGACGATAATTTGGATTGGAGTGCTCATATAGATTACTGAAGTTCTAGACTTGCTACAAGTATATTTTTAATACGTAACTTAGTTTATATGATTCCTAAAAATACCCTTAGAATGTGCTACTTTGCACTATGTCATAGCCATTTACAGTACGGAATAACTGTTTGGGGTAATTTTTCTTACGCAGATCGAATTTTTAAATTACAAAAAAGAGAAGTGAGGATACTTGCAAGAGCAGAGTATAGGGAACACTGTAAACCTTTATTTCTGGATTTAGGTATTATGCCACTACCTTCACTCTATATATATGAGACGCTGATTGAAATTGATGACAACAAAGGTAAGTTTAACATAAACTCCAACGTCCATGATCACGATACAAGATCTAGAGATGCTATTAGAGCACAACGTTTTAGGTTGACAAATAGCATAAAAAATTCGACTGATGTTAGTTTGTATAACTTTTTGCCAGATAAAGTAAAAAGTCTTCACTTGTTATCGTTTAAGCTTAAAATCAAATCACACTTTTTGAATCATCGTTTCTATTCAAAAACGGAATACCTAAGTACAGCTTTTACACAATAGTACTAGTTGGTCTGTGTAGTTGCCTATTATAATTATATTTCATGTTTTTTATAATTCCATAAAGAGTGTTTGTCGTTTTTTTTTAATTGGTAATATTAAATATATGGGACTCCGTCACTGGTACACGAACGAGAAAGACGTGGTTAAAACGGCTCCGATATTTAATTCGAAAATTCGGGTAATATCGAGTTTATTTATCCACAAAGTGTTTTTCCTGCGAAATAGTGTCTGTGTGAATCGAGTGTCATTAGAAAATTGTGAACTGAATCGAGATTTTTAAAAAATCATAACGAATAAACTAAATAAACAATCAGTGCTACAAGCTCCGATCGGTTGAAGAGGCGAGTAGCGCGGTGCGGGGAACCTTCACGATAAGGACAATAATTAGTGATTATTTACAAAACAATACATTGGCGTGTAAGTGAGAATTATAACGTCAAAACACTGTTCGGAATAAGGTAAGAGATTTATAATATTTTTAACAATATGGCCGCGAGAAGAGGATTAAATCAATGGGATAGTGAAGAATCTGACGATGGTAAGAGAAAGAGGAAGGAAAAAAAAGGAGACGACCAAGATGAAAACCCTTTCATGAAAAGCAGAAAGTTAACTAGGTCTCCACCTAAGAAAGATTGTGATAACACCGAATTGAAAGAAATGATGATCGCTCTTATGAACGAAGTTAAAGGAGTACGAAAAGACCAGCAGATCTTTCAAGAAGAAATTTGCAATTTAAAAAAGAAAATCGTGAGTTGAAGGGAAAGATAAATTTCCTGGAAAGCAGGATCGAAAAGATGGATAAACAAATTCGGAAACAAAACATTGTGATCAAAGGACACGATTTCAAAGAAAATGAGGAACTGGAAGATGCCACCAACTTTATAGCAAATCAATTGAATTTGAATGTGAAAATAAAAGATGTGCAGAAAATAAGAACCTCTCAAGGGAAACCACCAGTGGCGATAGTAAAAGTAGATACAATGAAGGATAAAGAACTTATTATGAAGAATAAGAGTAAATTAAGAGGAACGCGGTATTTCATTGAAAACGATCTAACCCAAGCCGAAGCCAAACTACAGAAAGAGCTAAGAGATATGGCGAAAGAAGAAAAAGGAAAAGGTAATGAAACAAAAGTCGGCTATCAGAAAATATATATAAACGATGAATGGTGGAAATGGAACCATAGTACCGAAAAACTAGAGAAAATGAAAAAAAACTGAGTCTACACAGGCACAGTGGTCAGGAAAATATGGAAACGAATAAAGCGCGGAATAGGATGATGATAGGACAATGGAATGTTAGAGGGACTTTTGAAGTAGGAGCACTAAAGAACTTATCAGATACGTTAGAGAAATATGAGATAGATATTGCAGCTATACAAGAAACTAAACAAAAAGGAAATTTTACCATAGATGTGGGAAATTACGTGTTTTTCAACAGTGGAGACAATGAACGTGTATTTGGGGTGGGATTTTTTATAAAGAAAACATTTGCCAATCTGGTGATAGATTTTGAGGCAGTCACAAGCAGATTATGTAAAATAAGAATAAGAGGAAAATATAGAAAAGTAACCCTTATAAATGTGCATGCACCAACAGAAAATACAGATGAAGACGTTAAAGATAGCTTTTATGAACAATTAGAACATATGTTTTACAAAATACCATCATATTACATAAAAATAATTGTAGGAGATTTGAATGCCAAGATTGGCAGGGAGGATATATACAAACAAATAACAGGGGGAAAAAGTAATCATAGAGACAGTAATCTGAATGGAAAAAGAGTAATAGAATTTGCTTTCGAACATAATATGCGAATTATGAGCACTTATTTTGATCACAAAGAAATTCATAAAGGTACCTGGGTATCACCAGATGGACAAACAGTAAACCAAATAGATCATTTACTAATAGAAGCCAAACATATGAGAGCCATAAAAGATAGCCGAAGTTACAGAGGTGCTGATGCAAATTCGGACCACTTTTTGGTCAAAGTTAAAATGGAGCAAATAATACCCACAATTAATAACACTAGCTGTAAAAAAATAAAAAGATATAACGGTGCACTACTTCAGGAGGGAGAAGTTAAGAAAAAATTCAGGCAGCAAATTGAAGAGAAACTGAAAAGCCAGACAACAGTAAATGATATAGAAAGCAGATGGGTACAACTAGAAGAAAAAATTCAAGAAGCAGCCGACTCAGTATTAACAGGAAACAGACAATGTAAACAAACGGATTGGTATGATGAGGACTGTAAGAAAGCCATTAATGACCGAAATAAAGCTAGAATAAATAGTATAATAAGAAATAATGAAGAGAGTAAAAAAGCTTATGCCGCAAAAAGACGGGAAGCAAAGAAGATTTGTAGAAGGAAGAAGCGGTCAAGTTTAGAGCAGAAACTAGTTCGTATTGAAGAAGATTTTTTACATAAACAAGTCAGGAATTTCTACCAAGAAATAAAACGAGACCGAACCCAATACAAAACCACATCAAGATATTATAAAGATGAAGAGGGGAATCTGTTAGGTGGAACCGATGAAAAATTAAGAAGGTGGGCCAATTATTTCGAGAACATATTATGTACGGACGACCAAGATGAAAGAGAACAAACGCAACTACAACATGAAGAAGTAAGGGACCCAGATGTAAATGAAGAAGTACCTACCAAGGAAGAAATTATAGAGATCATAAAAAACTTAAAAAACAACAAAGCACCTGGTGAAAATGGTATCATTGCTGAGTTTCTAAAAGAAGGTGGCGAAATGGTGCAAAAAGAAATCGCTGAGTTAATACGCGAAGTGTGGATCAGAGAAAAAATACCCAATCAGTGGAAAGAAGCAATCTTATGTCCAGTGCATAAAAAAGGAGACGTTACAGAATGTAAAAATTACAGGGGAATAGCTCTACAAGATACAGTGTATAAGATTCTGGCCATATCAATTAGAAATAAAATTAAAACAAAAGTTGAAAATTGTCTAGGTGAATATCAAGCAGGTTTCAGAGCAAACAGATCGGTAATAGACCAAATTTTTACAATGAAACAAATTTTAGCTAGCTCATATGAATTCAACCTAACATTACACATGCTGTTTATTGATTTTAGACAGGCATATGATACTATAAAAAGAAATAGAGTATTCGAAGCACTGGAATATTTTAAATTTCCACCAAAAATAGTAAGACTGACTAAATGCATACTCAATGATACTAAAAGTAAAGTCATGTTAGAAGGACGGGTTTCGGATAGCTTTATCACTAATAGAGGTCTGCGACAAGGTGACCCGTTATCAACAGATTTTTTCAATTTGATCTTAGAGAAGATTTTACGAGAGTGTAACATCTACACTAGAGGCACAATATATCATCACAGGCATCAATGCGTAGCATATGCAGATGATCTTACCTTAATAACAAGGAGACCTGCAGAATTAAGAGAAATCTTTACTAGAATAGAGAGAATGGCCAGGGAATATGGTTTAGAAATAAACGAAGAAAAAACAAAATATATGGTGATGAGGGGAAACGAAAATCATCAAGGACAGTTCTTTAAGATACAAAGCCCAAGTAAAGAATATAACTTTGAAGTTGTTAGCCAATTCGATTACTTGGGAGTGACACTAACAAATAGGAACGAAGAGAACCAAGAAATCATAAAAAGAATGGCCAAAGGTAGTAAGAGTGCTGGGAGCCTGACTAAGATACTGAGGTCGAATATAATATCCAGAACAGCAAAAAAACGAATATATACAACAGTTATCCGACCTACAGTACTCTATGCTAGCGAGACCTGGACACTAAATAAAGATATGGAAGTAAAATTAGATAGATGGGAACGAAAAATTCTTAGAAGGATATACGGAGGTGTAAAAGAAGGGAACATCTGGCGAAGAAGAACGAATGAAGAAATAATGCAAATATATGGGCAACCAAAAATAACAAGACTTGCTAAAATTCAAAGATTAAGATGGCTCGGACATATAGCAAGAATGAAGGAAGAAAGAGTTCCCAATGAATTAATAAACACGGAGGCTGGTACAAAAAGAAAAAGAGGCCGCCCCCGAAGAAAATGGCTGGAGTCGGCAAAAGAAGATCTGAAGTCGCTGCGGGTACAAGATTGGAAAAACTTAGCACAAGATAGAAAGAACTGGAAGAAAACCGTTGAAGCCTTGGGCCTTTGAGGCCTGTTGAGCTGAACTATATATATAATATTAAATATATACATGTTTGTAATGTTTAAATTCGCCAAAAATTTTATATGTTGTGTATGTATTGTCACTATTCCTTTGACTTGTCAAAAACAAAAATATGTTTGTATATTGATTAAATAAATTCTATTCTATTCTATTATATTCATGCGCCATGTGTAAGTTACTAGAAAAAATTATTAATTATAGACTAAGATGGCACCTGGAGAGACAAGATTTAATTATTCCAGAACAAAGTGGTTTTAGAGAGCAAAGGTCAATGATAGATAATATCATAGATTTAGAAAGTGACATTTCTGAAGCATTCGCACTAAGAAATAAATGTCTAGCGGTTTTCTTTGACATATCAAGAGCTTTCGATACAGCCTGGCACGATTATATAATAAAAAAATTACATAGTTGGAACATCCAAGGTCACTGTTTCTTCTTTATTAAAGACTTTCTTTAAAATAGAGCTTTCAGAGTTAGGACAAACAACACAACATCAGATATAATGTATCCAGAAAATGGCATTCCTCAAGGCTCGGTTATAAGTCCTACGCTCTTTATAGTGGCAATCAATGATATTCTCAAAAATCTAAAATTGCCTATAAAAGCACGCGTCTACGCGGATGATCTTGTAGTTTTTTGCAAAGGTAAAAATATACAAAATATATTTTGTCACACACAGAACTTTATACAACACTTAAAATTCTGGTCACAAAAAACAGGTTTCTGTTTTTCCACTGAAAAAACTCGTTTCATCCTGTTTTCTAAGAAAAATATCACAAACACCCCCAACCTAAGACTATGTGATGAGAACCTAAAACGTGTAAAGTCAATAAAATTCTTGGGCATGACATTCGAAGAAACTCTAAGCTGGAAACTTCAAATAAAAAATTTGATCTTATCTTGTCACAAGCGATCGCCAAACACTTTTAATGTTATACAGAACATTAATCAGATCAAAATTAGATTATGGATCTACTGTGTATTCTACAGCCACTAAGACACTGCTAAAAAAACTTGACAGTCTTTACAACCTATCTTTACGTATAATATCTGGAGCTTTTCGCACAACACCAATCGAAAGTATTTATTGTGAAGTTGGTGAACCGTCCTTAGAAGACAGAAGACTTGATCTAAGTGTAGCATACGCCGTAAAAATCAGGTCTAACCCAAAAAAACCTACTATTCACAAGTGTTTTACAGAAAAATTCCCAAATCTCTTTATAAATAAGTCAAGAACTGCCAAACCTTTCTACGCAAGGATTAGAAGCTATTTAAATCAATTAAACTACACGTTCCCAGAATGATTTTCCTCCCAATAGTCTTCAATTCCTCCATGGCAAATAAAGAACCTTCAGTGCCTAACCCGCCTCATTTCTTTCGACAAAAATTCAACAAACCCACAGTTAATCAAATCTGCCTTCAACGATATGCTTCACAGCTACAAGGATTATACACATATATACACAAACGCATCTAAATCAAATGAAGGTACTGGTGCTGCAGTCATAACCCCAACATCGACAAATAAATACAAACTCCCTTCAGAGTACTCCATTTACTCTGCTGAACTATATGCTCTATACCAGGCCACCCTTGCTGTCAACGCATCCAATAATACCAATTATATTATACTCACAGACTCTCAAGTTCCGTACAGTCAATCCAATATGTTTACCCAACTTATCCTGTAGTCATCAAGATAAAAGAAGAAATCCACACCGCTCAACTGAATGGAAAAAACATTATATTATTCTGGATACCATTCCATATTGGAATTCCAGGAAATGAAGAGACAGACAATGCTGTAAAAGAAGCTGCAACTAGTGATAGTGCGGAGTGTATGAAAACATTTACGAGTGCGGACGTGAAAGCGGCGGTTAAATATAAAGTGCGATATATGTGGGAAGAAAAGTGGAAAGTGTCATCGGCCAAGTTACGCGATGTTAAAAAATCAATAAAACCCTGGCCCACATTACCAACAAGTCGGAGAGACCAGGTAATATTAACGCGACTCCGACTGGGTCATACGCGATTAACTAATAGCTACGTGTTCTCCAACAAACAAGTACCAAGATGTGACAACTGTGATGAAAAATTAACAACCAAACATATATTAGAGAAATGTCTAGCACTAACGCCAAATCGCATGTTGTACAATATACCAAACAAACTTAGTGATATATTAGGTCTACAGTACAATCTTTTAAACATAAAAAGTTTCTTAACCTCAATTAACGTTTTAAATGCTATCTAAACTAACATTATAAATGTAATAATAATATTAATTGTTTCGCTAATAGCCAATTTGGCTGATGCGATTATGTTTTTTTTGTTTTTTCCTTTGTATTTTTCCTTGATGATCTATCTATTGCCACAACACTCATCTGTTTAAGAATTCTTTCGACGTTCTTTTTTATTATTATACACAATATCCAGTTCTGTACATCACAGACTGAAAAAAATTCCGTTTAATTTCGTTGAAATCTTTTTCCAGACAACACATTTCCTTACACTTTATCTCCTGAATTTGTCCTGCTAAAATTAAAACCTTCTTCTGCAAGAAATTCTCCACTGTACGGATCTTCATCCTAAATCAATTTGAGTATTTTCTATTAAGACTACATTATCATCCCATATCGTTAAGCTTCAGGGATTCTTACTCTATATTTTCGCTGTTTATGATTTAACACTAATTAGTATAAATAAGGCCAAGCTCCGAACCCTGATACAATCTTACTTTCACATCAAATTTATTAGTGCCCTAACACTAGTAGTTGCTCACTTACACATATCTCTTACAATCCTAACAAACTCACCTGGAACTCTTTTCTTATCAAGCGTCCACCACAGAAGCTCTCCAGGAATTCTATTATAAGCTTTCTCAAGATCAATAATTCGTTTATTGAATATATTTTTATAAACTTAAGATTTGTATACTGCTACTTTTACTTTCTTTTTAACGGCCTTTTAATTTTGAAGATTAATATCAGACATAATTTCTTGCCACTATTTTTCTCTATATTTTTCTTTTTTTGTATGTAGTATATAAAAATATATATAAAACCTGTGCCTAACGTTCGATTCTTTCCGCCGCTGTTAAAAAACACTGTATCTTTACAGTGTAACTCTATTTCTAATATATCATTTCTCAGCTATTTCGTCTCCTGCAAAGCTACTATGTGACAATGGAACTTTTCGATTTCTCTCGCTAAATGTTTAAGTTTGCCTTCTTTATATGTGCCTCTTACATTCCATGTACCTCAAAGTAAGTGTTTTTTTCGACATGTTTTCTTGTGTTTTGGTCCGGTTTTCATTTTTTTTCTCTTTTTTCCTTGATTTGTATTACCGCTAACCTTTTTCTGTGCTTATTTTGTCAACGTAATTTCAGTAGTACATTTAGTTGCTAGTTTTTTTATATTGTTTTTACTATTGCGCCTTCTTTGTCATTCCACTTCCATTCGCTGTTATTTACCCATATTTTTTTTACTCCAATCTTGACTTCATTTCCTTTATTTCTTTCTTCTTGAGCAATGTTTCTAATTGTTTTCTATATTTCTCGTTCTTTTATCGTTGCATCTTCGTTGATGTAACTTTTTACTCTTTAATTTCTTTTATCTTGTGCTTTTTTGCATTATTTTTCTTTTTTCTTCTTGGTTTTCTAATTCAATTAGGCATGTTTTTTCGCCTAAATTGTTGATTGTTCCTTTTAATCCTGCTTACTCATATGTGCCTATCCTTAGGCCTTCATAACTATGTTATCTATTCGTGGGTGTTTTTCCATAACTTCCATGTTTTCTGTTATTTCTCTCAGATCCTCCTTGATCTGTATATTTTCTTCTTTTAGTTCTGCATTTTTTCTTAGCTCCCTGTTTTCCCTAATGAGCTTTTCTATTATTTTCTTGCTTTCTTTTTGATTTCTTTTTATTTCCTTAATGTCATCGGTGAGGTGGCTCATCATTATTAGTAATTGATCAATTTTTGCTTCCTCATTTTTTTCTCTGGAGTTTTTGTTGGTGTTCTCGAAAACTTCTTGCTCTTTCTGCAAATGTTATCTTCTTCCTCGCTGTCTTTATATCTGTTCTTCCTTTTTGACCCTCCTTCTGAAAGTGTATCATCACTGTCTAAATTTTTCAGATATTTTTCCATTTTCCGGCGCCAAACACTGTCTTCTACCTCAACAGTTCAGAAAAGACAGCGTTTACCGTATATATTTTATGTTATTAATCGTTGTTATTTTTCTGTGTCTACTCCGAAAGTCTACTCACAACGGCAACGTCGCAATTTCAAAGGTCAGAGTTTCGTTTCTCTGCTTTGAAATTTGAACATAATTTGCTATTTTTATTAAAAAATGGCCACAATTTTAGTTTAAAATATATTTAATTTGACGTTTTAATTTTGACTTTAAAAGCTCAAAAATAAAGCACAAAATTAAAAGATCAAAATATAAATTAAACGTTTAATTATACCGTATACTTTTACGTAAAACTGTTTTTGCGGATAAGAGAGTGTGATTTATATATTTATAAAAGTAACAGTCTATCTGAAATTCTAATAAATGAGATAAAATGAATACGTTAAACTGTGTTCACGAAACTTATAATCCTGTTATTTCTTTTTAACAGCTCCACATTTAAAATTAGTCCACAAATATTTCTGAAAATTTATTCATGTAAACTTTTTAATAAAATTATTTGCTTGTCATCCATAATTTACGAACCTCTATATGCTTGTTCTGAATTCTAAGCTAATTTTAATCCAACATTTTATTTGACCTTGGCCGTTAAACAATAACGAAACCGTATAAATACCCAAAATACCTTCCAAAATTAATTTCAGGCCACCTGAGCTTTACAGGGGTCACTGCCATATGCGGTTGATTGGACTCATCGTTATTTTCATCAATAAGGGAGAAGGGCTTAAAGAACTTCTTTAAAAGACATTATTCAAATTTTCATTTTAACAGTGTTTTAATAGGCTGATCCTGGTTTTTTATTTATTATTTAAGTAACCTATAAATTTTCCATAAAATTGCGGTATTAACATGACAAATGGTTATTCATATCTAATCTTATTTATTAATAGAACATAAAATATTAGAAAAACAATACTGAGTTTAAATTTTTACAGAATATAGTCAACTTGGTATTCGCTACACATCAGCTCCTTAACAGGTTGATATTTTACACTTAATATTTTTAGCGACAAACAATTTATATCCAAATGAATTTATTACTTGTAGTTTTTACTTACCTATTGCTTAACCGACTAATCTCTTTTCCATGTTACCTTTTTAAGTGATACGCAAAGCTTGTCCTTAATCACGTAAGAAATTCATACAACAAGCTGTATAGCAAGCATGCACACAACAACAATCGTCCATCAGGCAAATTGTCAACCTCTTAAAACACACAGAAGAGGGATACAAAAATATAAAAAATATCCAGACTTACAAGGTTGACCTAATCTGCAAGTGAATCACAGAAGGTTGCTGACAAAACCCTATAATATTCTCTAAGATTAATACCCAGTAAAAGTTGTCGAATTCTTGCTAAAACAGAGGCATCACATTTTAATAAAAAAAAATTAATTTCTACGGAATTCGATATATTTCTTTGAATTGGTTCCAATCTTACTTGAGGAATAGGAAACATCTAGTTAGAGCAAATGATACTGACTAACTCTAATCACAAAAGAATTGTATGTGGAGTACCATAAGGTTCAGTATTGGGTCCTCTACTTTTCCTTATCTTTATAAATGACATCAATAAGTTAAAAATTGATGGAAAAATGTTTCTTTCTGCTAATAACACCAGTATCACCTAAAGGAACTCTAATATTGCAACTCTTCATGCAACTATAACTTCTGATTTACTTAAAATAAAAACCTAGTTCGATTCTAATATGCCCTCTTTTAACGTGAATAAGACAGTAGCATTATTCTATAAAGGAGCTCTTCAACCTTTGCTTCTTATAACAGCCAGATTAGTATTGTTGATTCTGTATTTTAATAGACAGCAACATTAAATGGTCCCTTCATATCGATTTGTTAACTAAGTATAACTCGAAAACGATCAACTTTAGAGAAAACTATATTATAGAAAACTTATAATAGAGCTTTTTTGTTCATATTAATCAAAAAAATATAAAAAAAAATCCGTACCAAAAAATTTATTGTTACAATTTGATTAAACAAATTATTAAAAAAAATTAACGTTTCGCCTGGACGACCCCTTGAACCCTATTTTGTGGTATCTTATGAAAGTGATTATGCAAAAAAATCTCATGGGAATAGTTTTCCGAAAAAACCCGAGCTCTTTGCCTTGTCCAAATATAAAGAATTTCAAACGACTGTCAAAAGAAAAACGATAAATTCATCATCATCATCATTTTGGTTCTACAACCCTGTGTGGGTCCTAGCCTCCCCAAGAATTTTTTTCCAGTCATCCCTATCCATCGCCTTCCTCCGCCAAGCACGTATTTCCATATTTCTCATATCTTGATCTATGTTATCTAGGAATCTTGTTCTGGGTCTTTCTCTTCTTCTTTGACCAATAGGTCTATCAAAAAGCGTTTTTCTAGCTGGGTCGGTTTGCTCCATCCGCATTACATGGCCTACCCACCTCATACGTCATATCTTAATGAAACAATAAATACTCTAGTCTATAAATCTAATACTCTAAACACGATATTTTAATAATGCAAAAACTAGTTTCACTTTGTATTGCTATGAGAACGCACTGCAGACAATTAAATTTTTTCAGTAATGTCAGATTTTGTAGTTTCATTAATTGCCGTAGATTGACGTCACCAAATGAGTATGTCAGATTCATGACATTTTATACCATCAAAAGTTCTCTACGTTTGTCGCACGACCCCTTATTTCCGTTGAGATTGTGGGTAATTTTAACCCATATCATCCCAAGGTATTAAAAAACAAAATAATTTACACAATTTTTTAATCATATTTCTGGTGATAGTAGAAACACGTTTTTCAAAAAATTAAAAATTTTTATGAAGCAGTTTTTTTTAAGGTGGTTCGTAAGCGAACCTCTGGGAAGATCGATGAACAAAACAAAAATGTTAGTAATTGAAATATGTTTATTTTACTTGCAAAAACAATACAAAATGATTTACTTCTTATTTATACAAACAGTTACAACTATATTTAGAAAATAAACTACTCTACTTTTCCTAGTAAACTCATAGACTGGTTCGTAAATGCACCACTGGTAGGAGTAGTGAACCTAAAATACAAAAATAAATTTATTTTTTATGGTATAGTTCAAAACAGTTTACATGCAAATGTACATTACATTTTCGGCACATGTAAAGAGTATATTTATGACATACTTTACTTGTTAGAAACTAAACTATGGTCTGCACAATCAAACCGAACTTCGTCTATAGAATTTATTGGGTGGTGGACAGCTACGTAGACTGCTTTTCAAAAGCCGCAAAGCTAAATAAGATTTGAAATTTAGTTGTGACATTTTATTGTTTTTATGAACAATGTCACCACCATTTTTTCCCCAAAACTCTTGATCTGTAATTCGCTATTCCATTATCATGCAAGTCTACGCACACCATAAATTCATTATAATAAATAACGTGTGCAATAACGTAGGGCTGACATATTTGTATGTCCTGTTTTTCCTTTTTGTTATAACGCTTGACAGTGCTAGTTGGTTCGACATTCAAATAATTGCTACAAACTGTAACAACAGAATTATCATTCCAGCGAACTATATTTATCTTTGAGTCATCGTCATATATCGAATCAAATGTACCTCTTTGTCTTTTAGCTATGAGCTATGACTGTGACAGGTTCTAAAGGACAATTTCTTTCCTGTTATCACGCAAGGTGCCAGTAGCAAAAAATCCTTTACTTTTCAAGAAAATGAACAAACAAATGAAGAAAAAAAATTATCAAAAAAAACTTGATGATTTATAATAGGATTTTTTACTACTGATAGCAAATCATTTACTACTCTACCACCTAACCCAAGGCTTGTATTTTCTTTTTTCTTTTCTGCACCCGCATATGGCAATGAATAATAAAGGTGCCCATCTGAAGAAAAAAGACACCATATTTTGAAACCGAATCGTACTGGTTTACCCTTTATAAAAATTTTGCATGAATGTTTACCGAAATATGGTATTATTTGTTCATCAATAGATAGACTTTTAAAAAATAATCCAAACTGTAAATTTTTTATATTCTCAACATCTAAAAATGTCATACTAATTCTCCTCTTAACGTCGAACTCTCAATGGACGAGTTACTATATTCATTAAACAGTACAAAAGATACCAGTCCTGGACCTGATAACATGCCACTTGCCTTTTAAAATCATTACCTGAAGAAGGTAAACAATACCTTCTAAAAATTTACAATCGAAACGAAAAAGCTGATCAGTTGGCCAGAAAAGAAGCAGAAAATCCACAATCAACACTATTCACTAAATGCGTTTATAGCGACCTGAAGCAATATTTTAGAAACAAAATAAGCGAGGAATGGCAACTACACTGGAACAATTCAGAGACATCCATGAAAAACATTAAGCAAGAGGTAGCTGTATACAAACTCCCATTCAAGCGACGAGACCAAGTATGCATCTCTAGATTACGTATAGGCCATACGAAGTTAACACACGATTACCTTCTAAGTAAAGAACAAATTACCATGTGCTACAGTTGTGATTGTGTAACTTTAATGGACCATGTGCTAGTGGACTGCCCATTGTACACCCTAGAACGACTTCAAGCTGGATTACCCACTTCATCCAAAGTGTGCTTAAACGGCTTCAATAATGACAAAACTATAAACTTTTTACAAAATGCAAGACTACTTCACAAAATATAGTGTAACATATTAACATTTGTGTAATTTATTGGACCATGCTAATAACCCCTAGTGATTGAAGCAATTTTGTAAATAAAAAAAAACATTCAAAATTGACCGCACTTTATTAAATTTGTCTGTTTTGTCTAAATTACTATTATCTGATAAATTAATTATTAGCTCGCCCATATTCCAAAGCAAAATTGACAATTAAATCTAAAACTTCATTATCAAAAAACATAAAAAATATTTCGAGTCCCGTCTTTTCAAATAATTTTTGTTGAATTTGTTGTCTATCTAAAATCTCATTGGATACAGGAGTATCTGTATAAGTTACCTGATTTTTTTTTCCATTTTGGATTAGATGATTTTTTGTAAGATGTACACGATTTAGTTTACATATTTTTGATGGTGCTGTTGCTTCATCAGACGAATAATGGTCATCTTCCCTAACTCTAGCATCATTCAAATAAATTTCAAATGATTTGGCGATGTTTGGAGTTAGTAAGTGGGCGTCTAGTAAAATTTCTTCATCGTCAATATGTTCCTCGTCTGTCAATTTATGTTCCCCTACCGTGGGTGGAATATAAACAGCATCGTCATATATCATATCATATATCGCCAATATTGCGATATGAAAAGAAAAAAATTGTTTACATACCTCCTTTTCGTTCTATTTCCAAATTGGTAACAACTTCTTCTAATGCCTCTTCAAGTTCCTTTGAAGGTGAAAATGTTTTCGGCATTTTAACACTATAAAAATGACCAAATACCTCTTTAAAAGCTGGCGAAATAATAAAAAATACAAGCAACTTCTCGTAGGTACTATTATACAGAAATAAAGAGCAATTTACTTCTTTTGCAGAATCATATCAGCTATAGTCAGACAATTTTTAATTAAAGGTGACTAATCTACAAATTGAACTAAACGGTAGCGGCAACCATGTAAAATATCAGCAGTAAAACCTTACCGGGGTCATTTTTATTGTGTATGCTTCGCCCATGTAAATAAGTAAAAATGTAAAATAGAGACAAGTTCATTGAATAGTTTGAAATATCGGTAAACCTATCAATATTTTGCTGGTATATATATATATATATATATATATATATATATATATATATATATATATATATATATTTACGTTCTTAGAAAGAATGAGGGAATGAGAGAAATTTGATATTTTAGTTTATTCGTTGGACATTAAATATCTGCATAGGCGTAGTATGCTCTATTTCTTGGGAATATGTTTATTAAGTAGACTTTATTATGAACTTTAAAATAGTTTTTAGACAAGTAAAGTATATTTGAGGCAAGTTTATTCTTTATATAGTATTAACCTATTAACAGCCGCTCAATATACAAAGAGAAATTTGACAATTAATTAATTAGATTGGAATAAAAACACATAAATTAAGACTAATTTACAACCAAAAAGATTTTTTTTCTCATTTTCAAGGAAAACAGTACAATTTTTAATTAAAAAAACATATTGTATCTTAAATGTAAATTAAATTTTAAGGTGAAAATTTTCGAAACATTCGGGGTGTAGTTGCATTCTACACCTTTTACATAAATAAATAGTATTACTTTTGTATATCCTACATTCTTGCACTATCGTCTCTTTTTGTTATGTGACCAATATTGTCGAATCTGGTTTCAACTGGTAAAGTAAATTTAGATTAACATCCATGTACTAAGTTTGACACTGATGTAGCAGTTTATTCACTATTATAAATTATAAATATAAATTTATGTCGGCTCATGCTTTCTCTTATAATGTGCACTTCTTTATCCTCATCCTTTGACCAATGCATATCAACTTGAAGCAAAGTGTGAACGAGATAATATACATATGCTAATAATTTTTTTAAATCTGTTATTTATTTTAAAATCGTGACGCTTATTCTGCGATGCATAAATATTTGTAAAATATAGAATGCTCTCAATTACTTTTTTATCAAAAAAGAGTGAAAAAAGTTCAATATATGACTTGCCTCCATGGTTGGCTTTTATATTGTCTAAATATCAATCAGACTGATGTCAATCAGACTGATGTTGAATTACTACTGAGCATGAAGGAGTATCTGTTGTTACAACTTGAGACAAACTTGGATTTACTATTTTCGCCTGGTTTTTTCTTTGGACGTTTTATTTGTGGTTCAGAGGAATATCATAATCAGAATCGTTAGAATTCCCATTCACTTGTATTTCATATGTACCTGCAATATCCGATTCTTCACAAATAATATTATCATCAACGTCTTCTACATCAGAAACTTTCTAATCTAATCTCGGCGGCAAATAAACCACATTAAGTGAGTCAGCATTTTCACAATCTGAGTCTTGTTCTAACAAAGCTATTAACTCTTTAGTAGTTAGTGCCATCTTCATTTCATATTTTGAGAATTTACTGAAATAAACAAATGCACTACTATATATACGTATTCACATGATTATAGTTTAGCTTACTTCATTTTAATTTATATGAACTTCATAAATATATTTTTATATTTATATAAACAAATAAACACAAGGAAACTTTTAAATTAAGAAAACCAAATATAACGTTTACAACACACAGCAATTCTATAAATAGAGAATGATGTAGAATGACGAGATCGTATGTTAAAATTAAAGATTGTTTATTCTAATGCAAAAAGTATTTTCCAAAGTTTTCTGTTTTTTGTAGTTCTGCATTAGGTACTCTCTAATAAGAATAAATCTTTACTTTAATTTGTTGGACAACTATAAGATACCTGTCAAAAGGCACATGATAATTTAATAATTATTATATCGGTCTTAGCTTTAATTTTTACGTAATTACTTATGTGTTTAAACAAATAATTAAATCAATTCAAATGAAGTTAAACCAAAACACATATAACGTTTATAGCAGACAGCAATTCTATAAATAGAGAATGAAATGCAACGACGAGATCGTATGTTAAAATTTCAAATTATTTCGTCTAATGAAAAAGTAAGTATTTTGCAAAGATTTTTGTTTTTTGAAGTACTACATTAGGTACTCTGTAACAATAAAATTTTACTTTATTGTGTTAGACAACTATAAGATACCTCTTAAAAGATACACGATAATTTAATAATTATATAGGTTTTAGATTTAATTTTTACGTAATTACTTATGTGTTTAAATAAATAATTAATATTTTTTTTTGGCACGCCTCTGCAAAATTGATAAGTGGAATATGATTTCGTTAAAAAATTATCGTTAAGGGCTTCGTTAAGTGCGATGTTGCCAAGTAATCACCTTAAAATAAAAATTGTTTTAGTATATGAGCAATAAACATAAATCATCCCAGTGGTTCGTAAACGAACCGCTTAAGTTTCAAAGTGTTTTTTGTCACGTACAAGTTTTACAAAATATTTCCGTTTATTTTTTTACAAACTAAACAACTTTTGCGATAAGTTGAAATAATAAAATTAAATATTATATAGTATATAACTATTCAACAAAGCCAAAAATAAAACACTACCAAGAGTGCTTTTTTTACAATTTTTGGTACCAAATAACCATTAATAATTTTAATATATATATATATATATATATATATATATATATATACATATATATATATATATATATATATATATATATATATATATATATATATATATATATATATATATATAAGGTTCTTGAACTCCTAAGTGGAGCATAGAGCTTCAGTGAAAATGCGCCATCGGGTTCTATTTTGCGCTAAGGTCTTCACCTCATTCCAAGACTTTCCTTGGCCTCTTATCTCGTCCATTATGGATCTTCTCTAAGTTTGTACTGGGCGACCTCTTTGTCTTTTCCCTTGGGGATTCCACTCTAGGGCAGTCTTTGCGATACTGGAACTATTTTTTCGGAGTGTGTGACCGATCCAACCCCACTTTCTGGACTTAATTTCATTTTGTACCCTCTTTTGTTCGGTCAGGTGTAGCAGATCTTCGTTTCTGATGGTGTTAGGCCCGAATATACGAATAATTCTTCGTAGACATTTGTTAACAAAGACCTGCAGTTTGTCTGTGAGGGTGTTTGTCACTTTCCAGGTTTCACATCCGTAGAGTAGAACAGACATGACATTTGATCGGAATATTCGGATCTTTGTCCTTGTAGTATACTCGCCAGATCTCCAAACAGGGTTGAGCGTGCTGAAAGCTTGTTGGGCTTTTCGTATCCTCATACGAATATCGTCTTCTGTACCTCCGTTTTCTGTTATGACACTTCCAAGATACGTAAAGTTTTCCACATTTTCAATCTGCATATTGTCGATAGTAAATAGCGTGTTGTTCCTTGCATTTATTCTCATGGACTTGGTTTTACTAATATTGATTTTCAAACCTATTTTATTGGCTTCAGTGGAAAGTGTCTCCAATTGGTAAGCCATATCTTGGAACCTTTGACCTAATAGGCAGATATCGTCCGCGTATTCTAGATCGCTTAGGCGTGTGGTTAACGTCCATTGTATCCCTCTTGTGTCGGAGTCTAGTTTGGAGAGAACATAGTCTATAGCTATGTTAAAAAGACACGGAGAAAGCACGCATCCCTGTCTAACTCCAGTAAGTACGTCGAAATCGTCACTGTTGATCCCATTGTGTGTCACGCTGCATTTCGCATCAGTATATAGTGACTTTATAATAGAAATTATTTTTTGCGGGATGTTTCTTAGCTCTAAAATTTTCCATACAGCAGCGTGAGACAAGCTATCAAAGGCACGTTCAAAATCAACAAAAATCATGTATAGGGGTGGGTTCCATTCAACCGATTGTTCCATTATTACCCTCACAGTATTAATGTGGTCTATGCAGGAGGATTCTGGTCTAAAGCCTGCTTGATTAGCTCAAAAATCAACCTTGTTTGTTATTCTTTTCAGTATGATGGCCGTGAAAATTTTATTTATGACAGTAAGCAAGGTTATTCCTCTCCAATAATTTGAATAATACTTTTTTATTTTGTACATTGTTTGCTTTAGAACAGTTCATAGTACTATCATCATTATCGAAATATGCTGAGAAAAAATTGGTTTCACAAAAAAAAATATAATAATACATGGTTTGTAAACTCAACCAAATCCAGATCTGTAGACGCACTAACATTGGTATTATAATCTTGTTCTATAAAAAAATAGATTGAATATGTTTTTTTTTTCAAGGGGACGCCCTATGCTTAAAAAAAATAAAATGTATAGCTATGCTGTATCTGTAATAATATTTGTACCAAATATTTTTCTTCATTTCTTTTTCTAATAACTGAAACATCTAACTTAATTGTAAAGTTGATCACTCGGTATAAGATGCATGTATGACAATTTTTAATCCATATTTTTAAAACAATATAAACGTTTAAACTTAACGCAGTAGTAATATTCTTTTGCAAACTTTACCTAATATCTGAAACTGGATAAAATATTTATTCTTTGGTTTATTATAGATAACTGTAATTTGAGCTGCCGTAAATAACAAAATCTTTGACCCAATAATTGCCGTAATAACTCTGATAAAATAATCAGAAAAGTGTCATTGTTATTAATATTAATAATATGGTAATATAAGCCCTAACCCAACTGTTCAAAATTAATTAAAGCTACACGCCCCACTGACATCTCTAATGAAAATCGTACTGCTATATCACATATTACTAAAATATTAAATTAAGCCTATTAATCAGACGGAAAAAAATAAAAGATATAAAATTTGAACTTTATAATAGGTACAGTAATATTTTAACATAGGGAGTGAGTTTTAAGTACGGATACTTTCTCTAAAGCAGCTCACACGATTTATATAAATTTTAGCCTTTGCCGCTTTTATAATACGTCTGATCTTAGCGATAGATTACTCGAAATACATTTTCGAAATATGTGGTTTGATGTTTTCAGCAAAATAGAATTTATTTATCATTTTCAAAATATTCTTGCTTGTACTTAAAGGTTTAAAATATCCCAAAAAACACAGATTAATGCATTTTTAACAAAAAATCCAAATAACTCGAAAAGAAAGCATTTTTTGAAATATTAGCAAAATAGAAAAGGATTTATGTAGATGAGATTCGCTTAAAAAAGTTTTGCTCGAAGCGATTCGGTAAATTGTGTTTTTGTTATAAGTTATTTGTTAATAACAATTTTCGGTCCACTTGGAAAAATTAAAAAATAATACATATGAACTTAAAAACATATACTGTATGCCGGAGGTAAAGGACACTATGTCACAAATTTGTAATTTTACAGGAGAAGCGTTTTAAGTTTATTTTTGTGTTTCGTTATTCACAGGATGTCATTATATCACAAACCCTTGTCTAATTTATTCTTTAGATTAATAACTTTCAAAATTGTGTTATTTAAAACACATATTGTGAAACTAAACTTGATTTATTTTTAATAAAAAATGTAGTGGACATAGTGCTGTTTACCTCTTCAAGATCTTTTGGGGCATAGTACTAGATGTTTACTAAAAATGCATTATACAATGTTAAAGTTTAATTTGTTTCTTCTTTATAACAAATTGTACAGGGTAAAGTGTAAAACTTAATATTATCACATCTTCTTTGAAAGTTCTTTGAAAATATCATCATCAAAAGAAGTTTTAACAAATAGCTTTCCTATAGCCTCTCGACGAACTTAAAGATGAACACAGGCAGACATTAATACACGCTGTTTTTCAGTGTCAAGTTTTCTTAAGACAAAATCTTTTGCTACAGATAATGAGTTGAATTGCTTAAAGTCCTCACATTTTATATTGTATACAGTGTATTTAGTAGATGTTTGGCGTACAAGTTGTTGTCGATTCCAAGAAGACAGTATTGTCATATTTGGTACTATTTTCTTTTTCCTTTCAATGTGACCAGGAACAGTGCCTGCTTCCATATGAGTATGGCCCTTTAACAAAAATTTGTGATCTATTTGCTGAATATGTGGGAAGGTCTTCAAAATTCAGAAATATGCCATTACGATAAACGTATTTTTATTTTCACTATAACAGTTGTCCGTACATATGGTTATTTGTTGAATAGTAGAGTCAGGTATAACACTGTTTGCCCATTTTAATAAACAATAAGCCATTTATTTTCCGCCACGAGCTGCTTTACTTTCATCTCACATCATGCAGTGTACTGAAGAGTCGAAGGAATCATAAATCCTAAAATTAAATGTCCATAATATTTTCTTATAAAAACTGATGCTGTTTGTAATCAAAGGTGTAGATAAGCACTTCTGGAGACCACAAATCAAAACTTTATATCGCAAAGTTTAATATCTCGATTTTTTAAATTATATCTCCTGTTTGACTGTGCAAGATGCGTCTCTTTAATATCTGTTACATAATTTTTTTGCTATAGATTTAATTCATTCGTGAGCCTAGCATTAAATGAATCACAAACGCCACCTAAAGTGTCTGTACCAGGTAATTTAAAGAAAATATTAAATTGTTTGTTAAACACATCGTAATACAACCACTGTTTAGCAACCAATCTTGAATCAACATTATTTTCAGCACAATAGGTTGTATAAAGGCTGTACATATTCTTGATATTTAATTCTGATCCTAAATATTTTTTGGGGGTTTTCTCAGTCTCAATAATTAGTTGTATTTACTTATTATAATCACTTATTTGCTGTCTACATGTGGTTCAAGGCACTGTGTAATGTTAGCAATATACACAAAGGTATAGGGTTTCATGTCCACATGGTGCCCTCTGCCTCTAAACAAAATGTCACATGGTACTTTTTATACCTATAGTGCTTTATACCTATGTTTGGAGAATTAAAAGTTCATTACAACTGCAGTATAATCCCATTATTGACAAAAATGGAAATAGTGCTCTTTACCTCTGGCATACAGAATATAAAATCAAAAAATGCATATATACAAGGTGGACTATTTTTTTTGTAGGTCTAGTATTGTATTATCGTTCATAGTTATTATTTCTCCAGGCAGATTGTTATAGATCTCAATTCTTTTTTCTTTTTTGTCCTTTGACCATTGCTATTTTTGTTTTTTTTTTCTTATAGTATGTTTGTGTTTTATCTTATTATTATTAACAATATATTTATGCTCTTTAAATAAGACAGATCTAAAAACATATTTAAATTAGCTGAAATCCGCCGTCATCACCATCCGAACGATCACTATTGTCTCTATTTCCATACATTCATTTTAGTTCCTACCAATCCAAAAATTATTTTACATACTGTTTTATCAATGTATCACACGTGACTGGCACGATAAAAACTCTCCCAATATGACTTCTGGAGTTGACATCACAACCCATATTTTTTTTTATAAACGGTTATATATCACGGTTACATAGAGCTACTCACGAAGATTACAGTCAAGTGCCGCTCAAAATTTTTTGAAATTTAATGGTGGTTACCCCTCGTGCATATATTACCATACATCATGATGCTATATATGAAGTTAATTCTTTTTGTTACGCTTTTATAAACTTTAAAACTAAGCTAATTTCTACAATTCAAAATATGTTACCTAACCCTATGTATATTTATAAATTCTGAATATATTGTTATTAGAAAAGGTAGTAGGTATTCTCCCAAGCCATTTCTAAAAGTTAATAGCCACTATGTTGCATAATGTAATGGCTTTATATTAAAAAACGAAGAAAAATAGTAATTTAATAAATTGTTATTGAGAAAATGGGATAACTCTCATATTTAGCTGCTAATTTGTTTCATATTATTTTATTATTCTGTAACAAATCTGTCTTTAATAAGTTATCAATAATATAAGCAAACTTTATTGCCTTGTAATATACGAGTTGTCCCAAAATTAAAAAAAAAAATCGTGTTACATATTAATTAATATTCTATATTGTTTAATAATAATAATGAATCTTAAATGCCAGTGTGTTAGGATGCAAGCGCAACCTGTTTTGATATTGATCAGAAATTCTGTTGTACTCTTCAGAGACCGTTAGTACCTGCAGATCTCTATGTAAGGCGTCACTCTGGATACACCAAGCGGCATTAGCGATTGTTCTTAGAGTTTTAGATTGAAATCTCTTTATTTCCATAACATTAGATTTGCTAGCTGATCCTCAGAGCTGCAAACCATACTGACCAAACTGGTTTTATTATAACTTTGTATATCAGCAGCGTAAATTCTAGATGAGAAGCACATTGATGTTTTAGTGTTTTAGTGACACTCTTGAACCAAATTTATAGTTCAGGCGTATTACCCAAAGAGTGGTTAACATCTATTTTTATTTGTCTCCCTAAAAAGAAAAACGCAAGAGAATGCAGCGATTACCGCACCATTAGCTTAATGTCTTTTACGCTAAAGTTACTACTTAAAGTCATCCATAACCGAATATATCACAAACTGGACATAGACGTTAATAATACACAATTTGGTTTTCGCAAAGGCCTAGGAACACGTGAAGCTCTTTTTTCACTTAATATACTAATACAAAGATGCCTGAACGTCAATCAAGATATATGCGCATGTTTTATCGACTATAATAAAGCATTCGATAAAGTACGACATAAACATTTAATGAATGTCCTGAAATCAAAAAAGATTGACTACAACGACCTCAGGATCATATCAAATTTATACTATAAACAGCGAGCAAAAGTACGTGTTAACGAACAGCTGTCAGAAGAAATTGAAATTAGATGTGGAGTAAGACAGGGATGCGTATTGTCGCCAATTCTTTTTAATGCCTACTCCGAAGAGGTCCTGAAAAAAGCTCTTGAGGGTAAAACAGCTGGAATAAAGGTAAAGGGAGTTCCCATTAACAACATTAGATATGCGGACGACACTGTGATCTTAGCCGAAAAGAATTGAAGATCTTCAGAGACTGGTGACCAGAATAGCAGAGTATGGAAAAGAGTATGGTCTAACAATGAATGTCAAGAAGACGAAATTTATGAGAATATCGAAAACTCAAAGAAATAACGAGAATCTTCTAATAAACGAAACCAACGTCGAACAAGTGGACAAATATGCATACCTGGAAACAATGATTAACTCCACAAATGATTACAATCAGGAGATAAAAATAAGAATAGAAAAGGCTAGAGCAAATTTCAACAAAATGAGAAGAGTTCTATGTACCAGGGATTTAAAACTGGAACTAAGAGTTAGGTTGGCGAGGTGCTATGTTTTTTCGACTTTATTTTATGGAATGGAATCTTGGACCTTGAATGCGACATCAATGAAAAAACTGGAATCATTTGAGCTGTGGGTGTACAGAAGAATTCTGAAAATATGATGGACAGAACACGTCACAAACAAAGAGGTTCTGGGAAGGATGAACAAAGAAATGGAAATTTTAAATTCAATAAAAACAAGAAAATTAGAATGTCTCGGACATATTACACGTGGAGAGAAATACACCTTGCTCCAACTGATTGTGCAGGGAAAGATCCAAGGAAAGAGAAGCATAGGGAGGCGTAGAATGTCATGGCTGCGCAACCTGAGAGAGTGGTACGGATGTACATCAAATGAACTTTTCAGAGCAGCCGTCTCAAAAGTCCGAATAGCTATGATGATTGCCGACCTCCGCCGCGGAGATGGCACTTGAAGAAGAAGAATATCAGCAGCTTGTTGTCGATCGATAGGTGTAAGTTTTTCCCAGCATCCAGTAAAGTTTTTAGTTATTCCACTATCTTGCTTGTCCATTTCCCGTCCGTCTATCCCCAAAATGTCTAACCTAATTTTATTTTAGATGCAAAATAGTCAACAACGTCTCACACCTGTCTTGTTCTTGATCACTTGATTTGTGACAAAACATAGGTGATTTACCATTTCTCCGTCAATATTGATTGCAGCTGATTTCTATTTTATGCTATTACGCATATCTTGCAGCAGGGCCAAAAATATTCTTAGATAGAGTATATAACCTTGTCTTACCCCTCTGTCTAAATTGAATTTATTCGTGGAAGTATATTTTGATTGTTGCTAATTATCTATGGTTTATTCTACATTTACCTAATTAATCTAAGGGTTTTTGTTAATTTACTCCTCAGTCGAAAGCCTTTTAGAAGTCTACTTCTTAAGACATGTAGTAACTCTTTATCAAAAAATAAACAAATTATGAAATTCAAAATTTTCTGTCTTAGCAATTTAAACTCATTATCGACTATTTTAAATGAGAAAGAATCACAATTCTAATTAAAAATTTATTTTTTAAACGTTTCGATTTCCACTTCGCATAATATTTCCAAAATACAAATCTAAAGCAATCTAAATGATCACCAGCGATAATTAAAAATATTTTACTCAATATGACTAATAAAAATGCAACAAGAAAGAAAATTGAAACGAAAAATATTTTTAATTGGAATTGTGATTTATTCACGTAAAATATATTATTTATTATGAAATTTGAGCATACCTTTCATAAAATTAATAATAAGTACAGTTTGAGACAGTTTAAGTTCAATTCCAAAAATATTATTTTAATACACTTAATTTTGAACCAACTAGAACTAAATAACTAGCTTGAAACTATGTAAATATTTAAAACTATTTATATTATGTAGTCAGTGCACGTAATATGAACATAGTAATTTAAGTTTCCCTTAATACCATTAAAGTTTTGAAATTGCCAGAAATTTTAGTTACATAAACTAATTTATAAGTTAACGTCTAACTAAAAATATAAAAATTAGTTATTAGTAATTTAGAATATACAACGCACGTATTATTCAAAGTTACTTAACAGAAAACAAGAAGACTGTATCGGGTATGATTCTTCAAAATAATCTATTAATATTGCTGATGTCAACTAAACTTTACGCGCCTTAATACTTCATTATTATTTGTGTGAAGTCACATAATTTGAGTGAGACACATATGACGCTTTGGTTATTAACTCAAATGTTTAAAAGTTACCAATAATTTTTTTTTAATTAATGTGTCTCGGCTGCAAAGACCATTGACACAAACAATATTGTGTACAATAATTACAAAAAGCACATGTTACTAATTGCTACAGTTAATCTATAAGCTTAGAACCTATGGCTAAATAATACAATAGTTTTATCACTAAGTTATAAGTTAAAGGTGAAGTATATGGAAAACAAGGGGTCATATTCTGTTGAACAACTGAATGTCTTTCAAGAAAAAAAACTCGGTTTCTGTTAAGTTGTAATTAGGTGGAATATATGTACTGCATATGGTTATTTGGTCGGGACATCAGACAGTTATTTCTATGGCCTCTAAATTGGTAGTTAGAATATATTGCATAGAAAATAAATCATTAGACACGAAGATAGATGTTCCTCCACTTGTTCTTGTATACGTAGTCCGAAGGAAATGGTAACCTTCAAAAAATTTTTAAGATCACGTCTATGAGTTTCCTTGAAATTGGTTTCTTGAAGACAGATGATATCTGCTTTTGTATTATTGATTAATTATTGTAAGAGTTCTAAGCGAGGGTAGAACCCATCGCAGTGCCACTGCACTAACGTGAAAAAAAAATGGATTTAATATTGAGAACGTTGAGACGTTAAAAAAGAGTCGGTTGGATAATTCTCATCATTATTTGTAGATTGCGATGTTGTGCTTCCAATTTCTGAATTGTCTGTATTAAGTTGCTGTTTATATTTCTTAGAAACTCTTGTAAATCTATTCTTGATTTTTCTATCTTCCAGTGAAGGGTATATTCTAAACATGTCGTCGAGTAGTGATCGAACATTTTGAGTGAACTGCTGTGCTTCTTGAAGAGGATTATTACTGCCGAATGAGTTTTCCACAAAGACAAGAAAAGTTTCAACCGGTAAAGAGAATAAGTTTGAATTATTAATGAAGTTTCAATTTCGAGGCTACCTGTGGTTGAAGTAACGTATACCTGTCTTCTGAAGCTCTTAATATGCGTAAATTCATCACCGGGGATTCCAGCTTTAATATATGACACTGGTGAAGTAAGTTGAAGACCTAGATCTTGAATGTGTTTTTCTATAATTTCATGAGGTATTGATGGACAAACGTTGAAAATTATTAGTCTTTTGGCTGGGGTAACCAGTCTTCATACGGGTAGTTCTACAGAGTTGATTGTAATCGTAGGGTATTCTGTTAAAATATGTTCGACAAGTTCAGGATTTGTTAAGTAGATGCATATCCGATTATTGGAAATTCTTGAGGCGAAGCATATGTTTTTCGGGCTAACAATGTTACCTATGGCTTTGACGTAGTCGAGTAGTAATAAGTTTGGTTCAGCATGTATTATTATGGCTTAATCTTTTTTGAGACATTTCGGTTTGGGTTTTGACATAGTAGCAGTTGCATATGAATTTGGATTATTACTGATGATATTGTTTCCAGACATGGTGTTGCTAACTGTAGGAGAACATTGATTTAAGTTGTTACTCATGTAGTCAAAAGTAACTATTTTTTGTTTTCTTTTAATAAAGTTCCGACTGATAGGCAGCAATTGTACATATCTGTATTACTGGTTGCCTGGCTTATACTTCGCCGAAACAGTCCTTGATAGGACTGGCTTATGTCAAATGTGACAAAAACTGTCAACACAGCTAAATGTTTTGGTTAGAAAAGTATTAATAAACAATTTCTTACCGAGTAATATTACAGCTCTTGACGTTAAAAACTCACAAAACAATTACTAATTACTTTTTGTTGGTTAAATACTTTTAAAAAATGGTGATTCACAGAGCGGTATGTACTCGTTCGAATGACATACTGTCACCAATAAATTAAAACACCATATTTGCATTAATATAATAATAAACTTTTAAATGAACTGTAAAAGAAAAACTAATCTTCACTTAAGTTGTTCTTGTTACAGTGGATATTACATATAAAGCTATTATTATAATGCCAAAATAATTATTCAATTTAATACAGCTGATTTAACAACTACATTCTTCTTAAAAAATAATTCCCCACCACTTGCAAAATCATTTGTAACTTGCAATGAACTTAAGTTAACCCTTTGCGTCCAAGTGGTTCCAATAAAGTTCCACAATTATTTTAATAAATATCGTGACCTAGCGCTAGCCTGAACCTCATACCATCGTTCGGTGTTGAAACGTATACCCTCTCCGTTCGGGATTAGAATCTAGCATAATCTTGTAAGCGTGTCTAACAACCTGTTCATAACTGTTTAATTGTATACGAAAATCGGTACTGTTTGTTTCTTCGATCTATAAGTAGGTGTTTTTCTCAAAATTTTTAAACAGCCAGTGAGTTTTGTACATTTTCTTTTGTAATAATGATTATAAAGTAGACAGTGACAAAAATTTTAAAAATATTTTATACATATAGTTTTTTGTGGTTCCATACGGGACCACTAGCACATAACATTGTCATTTATTATTATTTTCTTTAGTTTTATAATAGCGGCTTTTTGAGGTCACCAACCTATCTTCTGACGACTAATATTCTTTATTAAATGATCCGCCATCTGACAGTGGATCACATACTTCAGATGCACCATCTGAAGAAGACCTTGACGACGACATAAAACTCAATTTTTTGGAATACTAACTGATTGAAAATATTCAGTTGGAGAGCGATGACTCAGATCTGGAAGACCAGGCGCCGTCGCCTACACATCAAGTAACATGGGGCTAACACTTAAATGTTCTTACAAAGACTATTGGTCTGCAAAATTAGAAATAAGATATCCGTTCATCTCGTCTGTCATTTCTCGTGATCGATTCAGTTGGTTACTGACAAATTTGCACCTGAATGATAATTTCATTCAACCTAAAAAAGGTAAAGCAGGATGCCATAGATTGTTAAAATACGATCGTTGATAGACATTTTATCTGAAACATTTCTTAAGTGTTATTTGTGCATAATTGTGATAATTGCAGCATTCTTCTTCTATAACGTCCCTTAATATCCATCTATACCATAATTGCAGACGATGTAATATTGCTAGCCCAAAATAAAGATGAATGCTATAAAGGGTCTTAAAAATAACAAAAGACCAGGCAACGATAACGTATACGGGGAAGTATTGAAAATGCTGTGCGAAACAAACAGTCAATTTCTAGACTCACTCGTCAGACTCTTTAACAATATTTATAACAGCGGGGAGTTTCCTGAAGACTGGCTAGAGTCAACTTTTGTTGCCATACCAAAAAAACCAAAAGCAAAGTCTTGTGATCAACATCGGATGATAAGTCTAATTAACCACATTTCGAAGGCATACACAGGTTTTTACAACAGAATAAGCAAAAAATGCGAGGATAACATTGGAGATTCGCAGTTTGGATTTCGGAATTCTCTTGGGACAAGAGAAGCACTTTTTAGTCTACAGGTACTCATCCAGCGCTGCAGAGATATGAACAAAGACGTGTACATATGCTTTATAGACTACGCAAAAGCATTCGATAACGTAAAGCACGAAAAGATAATTGAAGTTCTCCATAAGATCGGAGTCGACTACAGAGACATTCGAACAATAGCGAGTCTCTATTGGGGCCAAACAGCTAAAGTGAAAGTAGGATCTACATTGACCAATAAAATTGAGATCAAGAAAGGGGTACGACAGGGCTGTATCTTGTCTCCTATTGTCTTTAATATATACTCAGAAGAAGTATTTAAGACAGCGCTGGAGGAAAGCACAGAAGGCATAAAAATAAATGGAGAAATAATTAATAACATAAGGTATGCTGATGACACTGTAATTCTAGCAAGTAGCATGAAGGAACTAAGTTGCCTAATGAGTAAGATACAAAAAACAAGTGCACAATACGGACTCAGACTAAATATCACAAAAACCAAATGGATGTTAGTAAGCAAAACCCAACAACCACCACAGCAACTGATATTAGACAATGAAAGAATTGAACACGTGGATTCGTACATCTACTTGGGAACAACAGTTAACTCAAATTGGGATCAAGCGAAGGAAATACGTATAAGAGTAGAAAAGGCAAGAGCATCGTTCACTAGCATGAAGCAAATTTTCACCTCTAAAAGCCTCACCCTACCTCTCAAAATTCGACTTCTGAAATGTTATGTATTCCCGGTTTTGTTATATGGAATGGAGGCGTGGACAATGACCGCAACATTGATGAAAAAAGTAGAGGCCTTCGAAATGTGGGCTTACCGACGTATATTACGTATATCCTGGACTGAGCACGTGACCAACGAAGAGGTACTACGCCGGATAGGTAAAGAGAGAGAGGTAGGAATAAGTATAAAGAAAAGAAAGTTGGAATACTTGGGTCACGTTATGAGACATAATAAATATAGAGTACTACAATTGATCGTTCAAGGGAAAGTAGACAGCAGAAGGGGTCCAGGGAGGAGAAGACACTCGTGGCTCCAAAACTTGCGGCAATGGTTCGGATTGTCATCTGCTGAACTATTCAGATCTGCCGTAAACAAAGTCAGAATAGCCATGTTGATTGCCAACGTTCGGAACGGACAAGGCACATGAAGAAGAAGAAGAAAATAAAGATAGTCTGCAAAGACTATTCCACAGATTTAACACAAAAGAATTTAATACGACAATCTCATCTCAGAAAAGTAAAACAATAGTAGTCAGCAAAGAATCAACCAGATGTAAAATAGAAATTGATGGCATCAGTATTGAACAAGTAATGGAAGTAAAATACCTGGGGATTACACTGTCCAGCTATGGAGACCTGGACAAAGAAGTGAGAGATCAAGTACACAAAGAGAATGGACTGGCAGGATGCTTTAATAATACTATATGGCGAAACAGACACATTAGCACTGAGATGAAGTCAAGAATTTATACAGCCAGTGTAAGACCAATTATGATATATGCCTCAGAAATAAGATTTGACAAAGCCGCAACACAAAGGCTACTTGTCAGAGATTGCCTTTACCTATTAGAACAATTTGTTGGATGAAAGGCGTAGTGGTGGTAGGCCACGAAAAAGAAACAGTATGAAGTAGGCCATTAATGTCATGTAATTGTGTTGATATTGCAAGTTTGTTATTATTGCATAAATAATATTTAAGTAAATGTAATACTGTATTCTGTGTAAAATAAAAGCAAATAAAACCGAATCCAACATACGCAAACCTCTTAAAACGGGTAGTTTTTTGGTGGTGCGACATTGTGGCGACCGTGACAGGACTTTTTGAGTTGGATTTCGGTGTGAATTTTGTAGTTCTGTACCAGTGAGTTTTTACCGCGTTCTTTTGGTTTGTGATTTGTATTGAGAACGTTTCGGTGGTTTTGAACCAAACCCACTATGGCAGCAGAATTGGAAAATAGAAAGAAAACCAGAAGAGTATTAAGGGCTATTTTTACGCGTACGGCCAACGAGTTAGAAGGTCTTATGAAAGCAGAATCATTGGACTACGAGTCAATAGAAGTGTCATGGGAACTGATAAAATGTAAGTTTGACGAGTTACAGTCAATTGACTCCCAAATTACTAAATTATCGTTTGAAAGTTCTACTGAAACGGAGCTAGAAGCAGAGATAGAGAGTTGTGATGTGTATTTGAGAAAGTTTTCCAAGTGTAGAACCAGATATAACAAGCTGATGGAAGAAACGAAGACTGAAGCATCCAGCAGGCATAGTGCAGTGTCCCAGAATACAGATGAGCCAGAGTTAACAGGTATGAGAAAATTTAGATTACCTACTATTGAATTTAAAAAATATGATGGCAGTATCAAAGGTTGGTTGGCATTCTGGGCACAATTCAAAAAGATTCATGAGGATGATTCTATTGATTGCCACGATAAGATAGAATATTTAATTCAAGCCACAGTACCAGGTAGTAGAGCACGTCAACTAGTAGAGAGCTATCCAGCTATGGCTGACAATTATAGTAAAATTATGGAAAGTATGCAAAGCAGATTTGGCAGAGAAGACTTACAAATAGAAGTATACATTAGAGAGTTACTAAAACTCATTTTGAGTAAGTCTGCATCTAAACAAAAGATTGATATATCTAAACTGTATGACAGCATTAAAACTCAACTGCGAGCACTGGAGACATTAGGTATCACATCTGACAAGTGTTCAGCAATGCTCTTTCCATTAATCGAATCTTGTTTACCTCAGGAATTGCTTAGGGTATGGCAACGTTCCACAAATATTGATTGTAGAGATGGGACATTGGAAAACAGGTTGAAACTGTTGATGATTTTTCTCAGAAATGAAGTAGAGAATGAACAAAGAATTGCTTTAGCTGCTGAAGGTTTTGGATTGTCTGAAGAAGTGGCTTTGGATGGTCAGAAGAAGCTAGTGTCAAAAAATCATCAGGTTTTCCAACTGCTGCTAATTTAATTAATTGTGAAATTTCAGCTTGTGTCTTTTGTTCAGGTACACATGGTAGTGAAGATTGCTTTAAGGCACAAAAAATGACATTTGTTCAAAAAAGGGATGTTCTCATTGGGAAGAAGGCTTGTTTTAGATGTCTAAAAGTGGGACATCAGACAAAAAGATGTAAAACAAGGCTAAGATGTGTTATCTGTAGCCAAGCTCATGTAGTCTTGATGTGCCCCAGTTAAACAATAAGTCAAGATAAGCACAGTAATAGGCAAAATGAGAACATGTCTTCTAAGGATGTCATAAACGACCAGGCTTTGACTAACCAAACTAAAGGTCATGTATTTTTGCAAACGTTGAGAGTCACTTTAACTGGTATATTTGGTAATACTAGAGTTGTTCGCGCCTTAATTGATAGTGGGTCACAAAGATCATATATATTAAAGGACACAGCTTTAAAATTAGGTTATCCAGTTAAACGACAGGAAAAAATTGTTCATTGTCTGTTTGGAGGGTCAGAAGTTGCAAACTCTCATAACTGTTATGAAGTCACAATACAGGGTAAGAACTCTACATATTCTTTTGAGGCCTTAGATCAACTAACAATTTGTAGTGATGTGGCTCCAGTATTTCATGGTCCATGGAGAGAACAAGCCAAGAACCTTAATATTGATTTATCTGATGATCTCCAACCTGGACCAATTGAACTGTTGCTGGGAGCAGATGTCGCTGGTTATTTGTATACAGGGGGTCGTCATAAGCTAGATTGTGGGCTAGTATCTATAGAAACTCTCATTGGATGGACACTTATGGGAAAAATACCTACCAGTAGTAAACATTCTGATGTTGCTATGTCCACATTGAATCTTCTCATAAAGGATGCTTCCTTAAGTGAGCTTTGGGAGTTGGAAGCAATTGGTATTAAAGAGCCTACAGATAGATATACCAAAGAGGAGGCTGCTTTAGCTGCTAGAGATTTTTTTATGCAGACTGTAAGTGTAGATAAGATGGGCCGCTACGAGATTCGTCTTCCTTGGTTGGATGGTCACCCTCCTCTCCCCAGTAATTGTGAGTTGTCGGAAAAAAGACTAAATTCCACTCTTCAAAAGCTGAAACGTGATGGTCTTTTTGAAAGGTATGATGATGTTTTTGCTGACTGGCAAGCTGAGGGTATAATTGAGCTAGTTGGAAAGTTAAATGATGTTGATAACAGTCTAGGACATTTTTTACCTCACCGCCCAGTAGTAAAGGAAGAAAGTACTACCAAGGTACGTCCAGTGTTTGATGCATCGGCACATTCAAAGAATAAACCTTCACTTAACCACTGTTTAGAGAAAGGTCCAAATCTAATTCAGTTAATTCCTTCAATCTTTGTAAGGTTTAGAGAAAACAAAATAGGAGTGATTTCTGATATTAAAAGAGCATTTCAACAAATAGGTGTGCATGAAAGGGACTGTGATTTTCTCAAATTTTTATGGGTTGACACAGAAGGTCAGACAGTAGTTTTTCGTCATAAACGTGTAGTATTCGGTGTTAACAGTAGTCCATTTTTATTAGGGATGACACTAGAGTACCACTTAGCAAGATACCTTGAAAAGGGCTCTACATCAGAATCATTGTATACTTTAGATGTTGTGAAGAGGTTAAGTCAAAGCTTCTATGTGGACAACTGTGTTACAAGCTTACCTGATGAAGAGATGGTGTCAAGGTTCATTACAGAGTCTGTAGCCATTATGGCAGAGGGACAGTTTGAACTAAGAGGGTGGGAGCGTACAAGAAATGCTGAAGTTAGTGGAACTGAAGAGATATGTCCTGTTCTTGGTATGAACTGGCATCCTGTACGAGATGTTTTGACAGTTAATTTGAAATTCTTAAGAGAGGACACTGACTTAGAAAATATGGTAGTGACTAAACGTAGAATCCTTTCTATAGCCCAGAAAGTATTTGATCCTATTGGACATTTATGTCCCGCTCTATTAGTGCCCAAACTCATGTTGCAAAAGTTGTGGGAGAAGAGCTTGGCATGGGACGAACCACTGGATGAAGTCATCTCTGAAGAGTTTAAAATTTGGTTGAAAGATTTACCTTATCTTGAGAAGATTGAATTGCCTCGATGGGTACTTATGAATGGTGAGACATTACAAAATTTAAGTATCCATATTTTTTGTGATGCAAGCAAACTGGCCTATGCTTGTGCCATCTTTTTGCGAGTGAGTTATCCTGGTAAAGATGGAAGTGTTCGACTGTGCAAAGTTAAGACAGCTAAGGGATATTTATTGAGACCTGTCCAGCGTCTTTACCCACTAGAGTGTTGTACTGTTCCTGAGTTCAAGCTTCAGAATGATGTGAAGACGTCAATGAAGGATGACAGTGAATTAAATGGTACCCCACATGTTCCTGAGTTGGCTGCGGGAGACTCCAGTATCGAAGACGAATACTGTGAGAGTGCGGGAGTGTTTAAAGTCAGTATTTCGACAAATAGTGCAAAGGTTTCTGAAGTGAAAATCACACGTACGGGACGGGCTTCTAAAATGCCTAAACGTTATTTGGAGTAGTGATTGTCAAAAACTGTATACTTATTAGCAATTTTTAATTTTTTGTATAATGGTTTTGTAGTATGTCTCTTTAGATTTTGTGAGCAATATTTTACTTTATCAGAATATTCCTCAGGTGGGAATATGTCAGAGATTGCCTTTACCTATTAGAACAATTTGTTGGATGAAAGGCGTAGTGGTGGTAGGCCACGAAAAAGAAACAGTATGAAGTAGGCCATTAATGTCATGTAATTGTGTTGATATTGCAAGTTTGTTATTATTGCATAAATAATATTTAAGTAAATGTAATACTGTATTCTGTGTAAAATAAAAGCAAATAAAACCGAATCCAACATACGCAAACCTCTTAAAACGGGTAGTTTTTTTGGTGGTGCGACACTACTGAAAACAGCAGAGATGAAAATACTAAAGAAAATTACAGGAAATACGCTGAAAGATCGAAAGAGAAGTAAAGACATTAGAAGAAAATGTAACGTACAGTGCATAAATGAATGGACAAAAAATAGAAAAAAAAAATGGAGTAACCACATAAGCAAAATGGGGGAGATGTTTGTGGTCGAAATAGCAAAAGATAAGTCATCAATCGGCACAAGAAGTATCAGACGACCGCGCAAAAGATGAAGTGACATTTTATAGAGTTATAAACCGCCAATGAAGAAACAGAAGTGCTTATAAAGAGGAAGAAGAAGAAGAAGAACATAAAGACTTAAGGTAACCAGTTATTGAGATACCAAGATAATTATAGGGGTTCTTCTTAGACTTGTTTTGGTGTGCTATTACAGACGTACACCATTTTCCATTGGTTGGGAACTTTATTTAATATTTAACAATTTTTGTGATCAAATGGCTTTATCTAGGATATTTTTAATCACGTTCGCTTCTTCTCCTTATATGTAAATGTGTTCTTCGGGTGCTAAGTAAGTTGTTCTAGTGTTGCACCCATTGTTTTCCCAGTACTACCTCTATTGATATTTTCTATTTTCCTTTTGTTGTTGTTGACTTTATAAATTTCCACGCTTTTGTGTTTTTTCTTCCTTCTATATAGGTATTGATCTCCTGACATTTTCTATTCCACAATTTTTTTTCCTTTGCTGTAATTGTTCTTCTCACATCGTTGTTTAAAGTAAAGTGTCTTTTTTCTTCGACTAGCTGTTCTATATCTTCCATCTACCCTTCATTATATACATAGTTTTTACATATATATTTTATACATAGTTTAGTACGCTGTTTCATAAATACTTTTGATTATATTGATATACATTTCATCGGATTATTGATTTGGACCCCCTATAAGCTTTTTGTCTAGTACTTTCCGCCAAATAAAGCACATGCTTTCTTCAATAGATTGTTTATGACAGACAAATTTTTAATTTTTGTACATACAACCATTGTTGCAAAATATATCAAGAATTTTCCATTTTATTAATTAAAAATTGTTTTTGAATACCTTGTATATTACTATTTTGATCATATACTAATTATATAAGTATTGTTTAGACTGCGAAGCTGAATGTAACAAAAATTGAACAGACAAGATCTAATCTAATTGTCTGTTGAATGTTTTTTCTTGGAAAGACGTGATCGAAATCGTTAGTTTTTTTATTTGTAAAGCATCCTTTCCTTCTTAACATGGCGCCTGGGGCACGTTTGTAGCCAGGCTCAATTCTGTAATTTAATTATTAGATTGTTTCCATAGCTCGGAGGTGACTGCTTAGAAAAATACGACAAACCAATACGAATGTTGTCACACTAAACTTTTCTGTTAGGTATTTTCCTTATTGGCAGACAAACAGTATGCTAGGTATTAAATGAGACAACATATAGATAGTCTTAATACTCCTATACTTAAAAAATTCTGTTGATAAAATTGCTATTGATAATATATATGTGACATAAGTTCTTGATTTTGGTTGTCATATCTTTCGTTTGTTTAACGTTAATGTTTAATTTTTAAATATTTATGTAATTAAATTACTTTTCTACTCTTAAAATCGTTAAAAAGTTCTTTTTTGTCTAAAAAATAGGCATGAACTACTTTCAAAATTAGGATTTTACTAATGCCACTAATGTATTTATGGTAAAGCAAAGTTGTGAAATGTATGTATAGGATCATTTATCATAACAAAATAAACAATTTTGCTACAGAAGGAATAAGGCTCAAAATTGGTGATAGAGGTAGTAATAGAAATGACAAATCTGTAACAGTGTTGATTTTATATAACCTAACTAAGGTTTCTGAAATCAAGTTTATAAAGGTTCCCAAACTATAGTTTATTTTTATGAACGAGAGAGTAATTAGCATAATTTTAACTGGTAGCTCCGACCACTCCATGGGCGTGCTCAAGATTAATTGAAAAATTTCTTTGAATAATTGTAAAAAATAAATGAATTATTTCAGTGTTATAAAGTGTTATGTGTATGTAAACAAAAGTGACCTCTTTTATCACACACTATATTAGAACTGACTGGCCTACATTAAAAAGGGTTTTAAAAAATTCACATTTGTTTTAATTTTTAAAAATTACAAAAGAGAAAAAGAGTTTTTAAAACCGTCTAAGGTATGTTAAATAGATGAATAAAAATATTAATATAAAACTTACAGCTACTTGTTACAAATCCAAATCAGATTCAAAAGATGAACTTTCAGAACCAAGATTTATAATAACTGGCTCGATCATTTTATCAGTAATATTGTCCAGCTTCCACATTTTTTCCTCTTCTTTAATAGTGTGATTTACTGCCTTTTCCCAGTTTTCAGGTTTTACATTATTTACGGCCTCCAAAAACAACTGTTTAACATCATGAATTTTAAAAGTGGTATTTTTTCTTGAAACTTCACTCTTTATCTGTGCCCATACCAGTTCAATCGGGTTTAATTCACAATGATATGGTGGGGATCTAAGTACTGTCATTCCACGATTTTTGGCAATTTCATCAATTTCGTATTTTTTAAATTTTTCTTTATGAAGGGCACACAACGAATAAAGTTCCTTTCTTATAGATCCGGGATGGTACGTTATATTTTTTGAACTCAGCCAATTCTGCAAGTCTTTTTTTAACCACTTGGTTGTGGGCAGTCCTTCTATAAGTCTGGAGTGATAACTTGCATTATCCATTACTATTACACAGTTCTTAGGAAGAAGATCTATCATTTGTTCGAACCATTCTTGAAAGACATCAGCGTTCATGTCTTCATGGTAGTCACCGGTACGAGTTGATTCAAAAGTTAATAAACCACCTTCAACAAAACCGTCTGAACTGCCAATGTGTACTATTATCAGCCTGCGTCCCTTTCCTGATGGTGGGTTTAAACCAGTAGATAAGTTATTTACAAAAGCGTGCCTTTGACTTGTAACAGTTTCATCCTGCCAAAATTTATTTGGTGTATGACCCTCGTTGATCCATGTTTTATCAAGATAAAATATTTTTCTTTTTTGGTTTCTCATTTCCTTTATGGTTCTTAGAAAATGTCTTCTCCATATGACAATATCGCTTCTTTCTAATAAAATAGACTTTCTGGGATTCTTTTACCAGCGGAAGCCTATTTCTTTTAAAAGCTTCCATAACGTACTTCGACTCATTTCTGGGTAATCCTTATCATCTCGAACTGAGACAAGAACTTTATCCAATGTTGGAAATTCTTGTTTAAAGAAGAATTCATGCACTTTCCGTCGAAGTCCTTCTTTAAAATGATATTCTATTTGAAATTTTGGTTTCCCTGGAGTATTACGTGGCATTTGAAAACTACCACATTTCTCTTCTTTAATAACTCTGTAAATCGTAGATTTCCCAACACCAAGTGTACTGCTAACTAACTCAACGGTCTTATCAACACTTTCACTTAAACGTTTGTCTGTAAATGATTTAAAACAATTAAATATTAATGTTTTTTCATTAACTGTTTGAGGACCAATTTTTCGGCGTTTACACGGCACTTCCAAATTTTCCATAAAACTAGTATACACAATAAACTGCACCTTGCAACTGAAGTACCTACTTTTAGTGAACTGTTAAGAATTATGAATACGCCACTTGGACCTTCCTATATACAAAATGGAAAAACCCACTATCACATTTTCTGTGGAATAAGTTTAGAAGGTAATTATCTAGTCAATTACTGTCGTAGATTCCTGGAATTAAAGAATTAAATGTTTGATTGTTGAAACCCTTACTTCGTGGAATGCACTCATTTCAGATAAAATAAAACGTTTTATTTTATCTAAAGAATTAAACTTTATTTTGCAAATAGGCAAAGAATTAAACTTTATTTTGCAAATAGCTAAATTAAAACGTTTTATTTTATCTAAAGAATTAAACTTTATTTTGCAAATAGGTAGGTACTTATTAAACTTTTATTGGTTATATATAACCAATAAAATAAACATCTTACATTTCTTGCAAATTCATTAGTACCTGTTAACCTCCATCACTCCGACACTGGCAACCTTATTTAGGGATTAGTAACCCTCACAACTATTGTATTCTATTCTGCTCCAACCTTTATACCTGGTGGTCATACTCAATTTAAAATTGTTTTCCTATATACTTCTGTAAACTTGTTGACAAATATGTATCTGTTTTTCATTGAGTCACCCGTATCAACAGTTTAGGGATTTGCATACATAATTTATTGTTTTATTACTCTCTCATACATAAAAATACACTATAATAACAGATAATTTAAAATAAAACTATTGTAGCGGTAGTCGTCAAACAAACACATCTTTCTATCTGTTGAATTGGGATAAGGATACACAAAATTTTAGTGTTAAACTTAAATTTTAGTGACATATTAGTACAAAACTCACTTCAAAATAAAAAATCACAGTATTCTATTAATTGAGACAGAACTAATTGATGGAGAGACGTTGAAGCAAGAACCGGGCAAAGAGGTCTACATTCGTCTATAGGGAACATTCGGCTATTCTTAATAATTTTGAATTCTATTTGAATTTCGCGCCAGTTTTAGTATAACCAGTTATTAAAAGTCTTGCCTTCGATTATGCCAATTCTATACCGCGATGTAAGGTGCCGACATCTTGGAATCTCAACAAGGTTGCAGGTTTGTGCCATATGATTATTATAGTAAGTGTTTTATAATAAAAGTTCCTCTTTTAGGTCTTTATTGGTTAAGAGGATTAATTAAAAGGCACGAAAAAGATATATCTTTACGCAAGTCAGAGAACACAAGCATCAGCAGGGCAATGGAATTCAATAAACTTGTCGTTGATGATTTTTTTTCCAAATACATATCCATTCTTGAAAAGTATATGTTTAGACCAGCAGAAATATGGAACTTAGATAAAATTGGCTTGACGACAGTGATGTCTCCTACGGGGATTGTTGCTTCTAAGGGTAAAAAGCAAGTTGCTCATATATCTTCTCAAGAGAGGGGGAAACTTGTTACTTTTGTTGGTATTGTTAATGCAGCAGAAAAAACAGTTCCAGCGGTTTTTGTATTCCCCAGAATAAGACCCAGTAGAATACTTAGAAGATAAATATCCAGCCTCAGCTGATGATGACATTAGAAGTTTTTACTGGGGTAATAAAACACTGCGTCAGTCACGTAGAATGTACTCAATAAAATAGAGTTTAGCTGCTTATAGATAACCATGAATCCCACATTTCTGTGGATGTAATAAGATTGTAGCGACAAAATGAAATCGTACTGCTGCCATTCCCCCTCACAACCAACCACTCACGGGTTGCACCATTTGGACGTTGGAGTGTACGGTCCTTTTAAAATTTATCTAGCGGAAGCGCTTAGGTGCTCTGGCAAAACGTGCAATACGAAAGTGTTTTTTGTATTAAAAACATTACAAGCTCCTTTAAAAATATTGGACTTTGGCCTTGACACCGCCAAATCTTTTACAAGGCGGACTTTATAGTAAGCGAAGTGACCGACAAATCACTAGCTGAGAATTAGTCAGAAATTAATGCATCCACTGAAAATGGTGATGGTTCTGTTCTCAAAGAAGTAACTCCCCCACCTCTTGTAGAAAACTTGAATAATAGTTCTTTCGTTGGATTCTGGACTGGTCCGGTAGAAATGCTAGACCCTATTATCGTGGAGATGGCAGCTCCAGTACCCTCTACTTTAAATCCTTCGCGTTTAGATAAAATCAGACCCTTTCCAAAAGCAAATGTCAAAATTAGGAATAAAAGTAATTTTTAAGAGATTTGGTAAGAAACAGGGCCAAAATAAATACATCCAGTTCAAGTGAATCGAGCATCGATCTTTTGTTAGATGAGTCGTCCGATGAAGATTTTTTGCCGGCTATGAAGTTTATATCTGACAAGGATACTCTTTCTATAGATGCCTTTATACTTGCAAGATTTCTGGTTCCTAAAAAACTAGAAATTTATTACATAGGAAAAATCATTTTCCTACAAGATGCCGATTTTGTAGCTTAATTCTTACGAAAAAAAGCAAATAAGAGTTATTTGTTTCCCGATATTGATGATATTTCAATTATAGAAAAAAAAGTATTCTTTTTCAATTATAGAAAGAGGAACTTTAAGAACTTCGAATGTGTTTAAGTTTAATGTTAACTTTTCGTCTTTGAAAGTAAGATAAATCTTTGGCCACATTGATAACAATCATACTATTCATTTGACCGTCCAAGTGTATAGACGTATACAGAGCTCCGCTATCCAATCAGTGGTAATTAAGTAGTAATTAAGATATCATTAGTCGTGAGTGATATCAATGGCCATGGCTGTATGCTATTACGATAAATTCAAGTAGACTTAGGTAAGCGAAATATTTTTAATGTTTTCTATTCATACCGAAACATACGCACTACTAGTCCAACAAAATAATGCGATGTTCTCAGGGAATACAAAACGTTCACATGGAGTCAGTCAAAAGAAAATGTTAAGGGAATTAATATGGATAATCAACGGTTGAGTCAAATAATCACCGATATGGAAAAGAGATTAACATAGCTGGAAAAAGCCGAACAACATACGGGGTTAATCGCAAGTGCTGATAAATCACAAAAGAACTTAAAAGCAGATAAACTTGAATACTGCACTGATAAAAAAGATTTAGCGTATGAAACGAAAACAGGAAAACTAACAAAAAACGTAAAATGGATACCTCATTATCTCCTCTATCTCCGCAAAAGTAAGTGCAGAAACATGAATTAAAAAACCAATCAAAACCAAAACCACCACCTCCGGTTGTAGTAGAAGGTTTTCAAAGTGCTGTTGATCTGATCAAGCTCCTGACTGAGGCTGGTATTACCTTTACTATGAAAATCATAAACAGTGAAGCTATAAAAATTAATACAGCCAATAGCGATCATACAGAGGTTTAGAGCATGAAGAAATTAAAAATAAGTAACCTTTCGTACAAAGAGTTTTCTATTTTTTCAATATTCACTAAATTAAAAAATATATACCTTTTTAATTATTTCAAAATATTTTATTAAATTCGTATTTTATGTCCTGTTTTAAATAAAATGTAGCAATAAAAATTATATTTGAGTAGTGATACAAAAAAAACACAATTAAAATGTTGCGTTTACACAACGTTGGGTTCTAATGGGTTAAAGCTGACAAGAAATTCAAATGGAAAACTAAAAAATAACTAGATATGCTCATCCTAACATTTAGACAGGATGAAGATATAAATAGAATTTACGGCTTAACAGACATACTTAGTACGAGAGTTGAAATCGAGCCATTAAAGAGTTCCAGATTACTTCCACAATGTAAAAGATGCCAGGCTTACGGCCACACGTGGAAATACTGTAAAAAGGAACCAAGATGTGTAAAATGTATTGGTAAACACCTTACTAAAGATTGGACCACTGGAAGATAAACCAAAATGTGTTTCGTTGTGGAGAAAACCATCCTGCAAACTACCGCGGATGTTATGTAGCTAAAAAATTACAAATAATGAGAAACAAGAGAGCACACAAAGACAATGTTATAAAAGCGCCCCATAGAGTTATTGAAAGCAAAAAACTAAAAACGGCAGAGGTCAGTGAAAATAGAAGTTACAGCGATGTAACAAAGAATGCAAAGAGACATGTATTATTTTAACAAGAAAAAAGAACTGATATTAAATTAAAAATAATATTGGAAAAGCTCACCAAAATTGATGACAAAATAACTCAAATCGATATCAGAGTTACCCGACTAGAGCATAGTGCTAAAGAAACTATTCCGAAAATCAGAAATGGCTAAGAACCTCCTAATGGCGTGGAACACAAATGGACTGTTACAACATCAGATCGAGTTTTAATCAGTACTAGATATTGAGAAAATTGATCTGAATCTCATTTCTAAAACATGCTACAATAAACAGTCATATGTAAAATTTAGGAAGTATAGAGTATATTCTACTATACACACAGATAATGCAGCTAAAGCAGGAAGCGCTCTCATAATTAAAGATAACATCTTGCATCATGAGGAATTAAAATATGCAACTAAGCACAGACATGCTACTACAGTCTCTGTAAAGATGAAAACAGATACCGTAAATATAAGTTCAATATATTGTCCTCTTGGACACTCCATTAAAAGAGAACAATATAAAGAGTTTGTGAACACTTAAGGAAAAAGATACATCATCGGTGGCGACTTTAATGCAAAGAATACCCACTGGGGCTTTAGGCTAACTACAACTAAAGGAAAAGAACTATTGTCAGCTGTTAAAGGACAAAAGGGTGAAATTATCTTCACTGTTAGACCAACATACTGGCCTACCGATAGAAAGAAAATTCCAGACCTGATAGAATTCTTTATTTACAAAAATATCTCAGCTAACTATCTGGATATAAATGACGACTGGGACATGAACTCTGATTACTTACCTATAATTTTAACTATGAGTAATAAT
Source organism: Diabrotica undecimpunctata (assembly GCF_040954645.1). NCBI lineage: Eukaryota > Metazoa > Arthropoda > Insecta > Coleoptera > Chrysomelidae > Diabrotica > Diabrotica undecimpunctata. The sequence goes on along the minus strand of NC_092809.1, from coordinate 121,224,749 downwards.
ATAATAGTCTCCCGTTTTATACCGCTGTCGCGGCTTTGGGAGTATAGCAGGGTAGTCTGCTATATCTAGGGCCTACGGTATACAAGGAAGGTAACATGGCCAGTGCTACGCTTCAACCGTCTATTATTACCCCTGGTTTTACCCAAGGTACTCATTTTTATTCAGGCTAAGTCGACCTGGGGCCTATAGACATTTTTAAAATGTCTAGATGTTCTTGCCGGCGGTAGGATTCGAACTCCGGACCACCAGCTTGCGAGGCGAGCATCCTACCGCTTGCGCTACGCAGGCCCTACTATGAGTAATACAGTGAATAAAAAAGAGTTCAATCCAATATTGACTAATAACCTTGAACACAAACTAAATCTTGCTGTGTCATTAAGAAACACGAGGCAACTTGATGACGAATTAGAAGTTTTTATAAAAAATATCCAACAGGTAACTTCGGAAAATACTCCCACAATAACTTTTAGAACAAAAGGGAATAACTTTTCAAAAGAAATCAGAGAACTTATAGTAGAATAATGGAAGTTAAGAAAAAAAATGGCAGCCATACAGAGCTACACGAGATAAAACTAGTCTAAATAATGCTACACAAAAACTAAAAAGGGAGATACAGAATATAAAAAATTCAACAATTTTTTTAAGTAATTTAACAGCTGACCAGAACACAAATTATTCGTTATGGAAGGCAACAAAAAGAATGAAGAGACCAATTATTCATTCTCCTCCTATTAAGTTGAAAAACGTCAACTGGGCGAGAAGTAACGAATAGAAAGTAGAACGATTTGCAGATCATTTAGAAAGCACGTTCAAACCCAACGACAATGATGGTAAAGAACTGAGATGAAAAGAACCACTCCAAAGTGAAGAAAGAATAACGTTGACATCATTTAGAGAAGTATCAACAGAGATAAAAGAGAATATAAATCCTAAGAAAGCTCCAGGATATGATCTCATAACAGGAGAACTATTAAAAAATCTACGAAGAAAAACCATAGTTAAGCTGAGACACCTAATAAATGCTGCTTTTAGATTGAGATATATTCCCAGACTCTGGAAAGTAGTCGAAGTCATTATGATCGCCAAACCAGGTAAATCTCCTAGTGAAGATCAATGAAGGACATCCTATCGACCAATATCACTTCTTCCGGTGATGTCAAAACTATTTGAAAAACTTCTATTAAAAAGATTAAAACCAATAATAGAAAGAAAAAATCTTATACCAAATCATCAATTTGGTTTCAAAAATTAACATTCCACTATAGATCAAGTTCACAGAATAACTAATATAATAGAACAGACATTAGAGGAAAAGAAAGTCTGCTCTATAATCTTCTTGGACGTAGCACAGGCGATTGATAAAGTCTGGCATGAGGGTTTAAACCATAAACTAAAAACGTTAATGCCTAAACAGTACTCAGAAATCTTGAAATCATACATTGCGAATAGATATTTCAGAGTAAAACAAGAAGAAGTGTACACCGACTTAAGGGAGTTCAAAGCTGGCGTGCCACAAGGGATATCCACCTTCGCGGATAATACAGCCATACTAGCGATAGGAGACACTAGTGAAGAAGCGACTGATAAATTGCAACTATCAGTAAATAAAATACATAACTGGACCAGAAAATGGCGAGTAAAATTAAATAAGACTAAATCTGCACACATTAACTTAAAAAAATAGAAAATTTTCCAGTTAGAATAAATGCAACATCAGCAAAATACTTGAACTTCACCCTAGACGCGAATCTGCGCTGGAAAGTCCATATCAAAAACAAAAGAGGAGAGCTTGATATTAGATCTAAGAAATTGTATTGGCTGATTGAAAAAAATTCAACATTATCAATTCATAATAAATTATCCGTCTACAAGCAAGTACTGAGGCCAGTATGGGTATATGGGTGCCAATTCTGGGGTTATACCAAAGCTAATAATCTACATATTATCCAGAGATTTCAAAACAAAGTACTTAAAAACAACTCCACTAGGAACTGGGTATGGAAACTGATCGAAATAGTCAAGAGAACAGCAGAAAGTCACAAGCAGAGGCTGCATAGTCATGTGAATGTCGAGGCAATCCAGCTTCTTGACAACACTGAACTAAAGAGAAGACTTATAAGGACAAAACCATTTGAGTTAGTGTAAATGTGTAACAATTTAGTGTAAAAAGCAGAGTATAGTGCTTTGAAGTTATTACATGTTACTTGTAGTGCATTAGTTGATAGATAAAATAAGAGTAAGCCATAAGGTAAGCCTTAGATTTAAGCATTTGCTGTTTATTAGGTTAGGTCAGAAAATAACTGATAATTGGTCATTTGTGTCCAGATAGCAGTATACAAACACCGCACAGGTGTTAAAAAAAATTAATGACGATTAATTTTAGTTCACTTATCTACTATACAGTTTAATGTTTAACGTAATGGTAATAAAAAACCTTTGTTCACTTATTTTAATGAGTTTTTTTATATCAAATAAGCAACTTTTACCAAACCAGACTAAGGGCCGAATCATCTGTAGCGTTATAACTGCTACATTGCCTGCTTTCTTTCTTATGTTAATATATTTCGTTAATTCTATTCTCCGATTTCCATATCTTCTGTCATAATTCATATTCTTCGATATCCTCCATTGTATCTCTTATTTTTCTATATATTTTCTCAGATATAGATTGTATCAGAATTATGTCGTTACTTAATTGATTCATTATTGTCTTTTCATTTTTACTGGTATTTGGTATAAAAACCAGTTGGCGTCCAAATCTATCTTCTTTACACATATATATTTCAGTATCTACCTTTCCTATTTTCTTAATAATCATCATTTTTATCTTTTACTCAAGTTTCTAAAGAATGAATTTTATTTTCATCTCTATTTCTGTTACTTTGGAACGAGAGGTGCCATCTTTATTCTCTGTTTAGTTTAATGCTAGTGACAAAGACTCCTTTTTGTTGACATTTCCCCCTTCCCGTTCGATACAAAAGTCGATATAATGGCTTTTATTTCTAAAAATGTCGATTTTCTTCATGACTTTAGTATAATAACCAATTGTTGTGTCGTCTCCTGAATTAGGAGTCAACCTCCGGGATACATTTCTCAGGTGCGGGTCAATTTATATTAACATCCAGAAGACCAACCGGCCTGAGAATAGCACTATCATTCCAATAGGAGAGTTGACTCCAGGGGAAGAAAATCCACAACTAACAACATGGCTTGCTAACAACCATAGCAGAAAAGACCAGGATAAAACCTAGGATTTGGTGACAAGCATTTTTTCCTTACTATAATGTAACACTGTAGCAAGAAGTCGAATAATTTTTATTTAAATTCAATATACCTAATATTTAAACATGTATTTTTCTCCCTTTTTTTTTAATATTTTAATAAACATGTGTTAATTTAACTGTGTATTGTTTCTTCTTTTTACTTGTTTGCGTGTGTTGCTCCAGAGTAGGCCATATTCACGTCCTGAGTGAGCTAGCCAGGGAGTGTTTCGTATAATGTCTAATGTAGAAATTTTGCAATTGATACATTAGGGGTTATGACGTTAAAAATTGGTCCCAACGGGAAACGATTTGTCACTCCAACGTTGTTAGTGATGTTAGTCGGATTGTAGCAGCAAACTAAGGTTTGCGGTTACAAGTTGACAACAGCAGCTCAACGTTGGGATGTTACAAATTGAGCCTCGAAGGATTACAAATTGGCACCCAATGAATGTTCGTTGGAACGTTACAAATTGGTGCTTAACGTTACAAATTGGCGCACCAACGTAAAATACTCTGAGTAATGCATACATTCTTGTATTTAGTTGAAACAATACTTTTATATTTTCTTGCTATTATTATCTTTAACATTTTTCTTCCTATTTTGAGTAGTAAATTTATTAAATTTCAGTAAAAATATCTATTTTCTATCTTACTTACTTTTTTATACTTATTTTTTTATCTAATTTTTACTGATAGTTTTTTTTTGATCACCAACCTTTTTTGTCTGCTGGTTATCATTAACCTTGACAAGTTCATGTGTTGTTGGGTAGTGTTAAAACTTAATTAAATATAAAATAGTAGTTTTATATTATTTTCGTAAATTTAATTATCTTTATCTTTAAAGTTGATTTGGTTACTTGTTGGTTTACATAAATTATTGTTTTTTAAATAATCTAACAAAATGGCTACCATCAACCCTAAGCATTTGAAAACTGATGAGTTAACCTATGAGTTACTTATTAGAGATCTTGAGGTTCCTTCTACTGTCGATGAGAAAAGAAGAGTCCTTAGTGGAATTTTGTCTCAGGAAGCATCAGACAGAAGCTTCTCTGAAACAGTTGTCCCTCTTGAATTTGAGCAAGACCATAATCAGGCCTTGGCTACTCTTGCTGATTTATCTAGTATCATCGATGAATTTTCAGGTAGTAAGTCTGATTATAGGTACAAATGTATTTGTTCTCGTTTAACTCATTTGTCTGGCCGTGTATCTCGTCTGAAGACCACTTCTTCAACGCAGGAAACACTCAAAAGACAGTTACGGAGTAAATTATTGTCAATTGAGGGTGTGCTTGTGGAAAAACTTAATCTTCCTTCAGAATCTACTCCAGTTAGGGTAGAACCACATACTGCATCTTCAGTAGTAAAGTCTGTGCCCATTTATAAATGGGGAATTCAAAAGTTTTCCGGCAAACAGCCTTTGATTCCTTTTCTTGAACAAATTGAGACGCTTAAAATCTCCAGGAATTGTTCTAATGATGACCTGTTTCTTTCTGCAGGAGATCTGTTTGATGGCAATGCTTTCACTTGGTGGCATAATCATCTTCTTAAAAAGACATTTCAGTCATGGTCTGACTTAGTTGCCGCTTTAAAGGAAACTTATCTTCCATCAGATTATGAGAGGAATTTGTGGGAACAAATTCGTTCTACAAGGCAATCTTTTCGAGAACCTGTATCTACATTTATCTCTAATTTTGAAGCTCTTTTCTTCCGTTTACCTTCTGTCGTTTCAGAGAAAGATAAAGTATCTGAAATTAGACGTGGTCTTTTGCCAGACTACATCAAAGCTTTGGCTTTGCACGATATAGACACTGTATCTGATCTTACCTCTTACTGTAAAAGAATTGAGTCTGCGTTATCTATACCCCACTTTAATAATAATAATAAGAAATTTTCATATGAAACAAATTCACTTGATGAAATTTGTTGGAATTGCAACAAACGAGGTCATGTGTATCCTCAGTGCAGGTACAAGAAAAATAAATTTTGTTATGGTTGCGGTTTTAAGAACGTTATTAAGGCACATTGCCCCAAATGTTCAAAAAACGAAGCGCGAGGTTGTTCGATAGCGGACAGGAATCAACCTCATTGCAGTCAAATGTCTGCATCAAACCTAAAAGGGAAGAACATACCAGGAAAAAATTTGAAGAAAACTTCAAACAAAGGACAAGCAGAGTAACATTTCAACTACCACCTATTGTTAAAACGCGAGCTGAAACTTCTGATTATAATTGTGATTTTAATCCTTTACCTATAGACAAAACTCCCATAGATACAACGCACAATGTTTCTTTAAATCCTGCGAATATTTCTTTTCCGTTGATTTCAACGTCTGATACTTTATGTAGAACTAATCCTCTTCTCGATATTCGTACACAGGATAATCGACCATATATTTCAATAAATATTGGCAGTGAAACAATATCTGCACTTGTAGACTCTGGTAGTAATGTCTCTATTATTGGCTCTCCAGCCTTATTTCTTCTTAAGAAGCTGAATTTGCATCTTCACTATGATATTTCAGTACAGCTTACTACTGCTGATGGTAATGTCCAAAGTACCTTAGGTTATGTGTTTTTACCTGTTACCTTATCTGGTAGCACACAAAAGTTAAAAGTTTTAGTGGTTCCTTCTATCTCACATAAAATGATTTTAGGTATGGATTTTATGAAATTGTTTAGAATTTCTTTGGATTTCACAAATTTTTCGTATAGTACAGCTAAACTGTCAACATGTGTTGTTAATACTATAGTAAGTTCAGAGAATTTATCCACCCATCAGCTTTCACAACTACATGCGGTAGTCAAACTGTTTAAGGAAATAGGCCCAACAGATTCTATTGGTAGAACCCACTTGTATACTCACCATATAGACACTGGTGATGCGAAACCAATTAGGCAAAGACAATATCCTCTTTCGCCTGCTATGCAGAAAATTTTCAACGAAGGAGTTGATGAGATGCTTAAGTTGAAAGTCATCGAACCATTAACAACCAGTACACCTTGGTTGTCTCCTTTGTGGTTGGTTCCGAAGAAAGATAGTTCCTATAGAGTTTGTTTTGATGGTCGAAAACTTAATTCGATAACAGTTCCTGATAGTTACCCCATGCCTTTAATAGATTCAATCATATCTAAAGTAAGAGATGCTAAATTTATTTCGTCAATCGATTTAAAACAAGCTTTTTATCAGATACCTTTGGATGATCAATCCAAATTAAAGACTGCATTTACAGTTCAAAATAGAGGTTTGTTCTGTTTTAATGTATTACCTTTTGGCTTAAATAATAGTGCACAAGCTATGTGCAGAGTTATGGATTCAGTTATAGGTCCTTTACTGGAGCCTTATGTTTTCTATTATCTTGATGATATTATTGTTGTTACTCCTGACTTTGATTGTCATATCAAAATTCTTAAAATGTTGTTTAAGAGACTTAAATATGCAAATCTTACAGTCAATTTTGAAAAGTGTCAGTTTTGTAGACCTTCTCTTAAATTTCTTGGTTTTGTTGTAGATCAACAAGGGTTAAGAACTGACCCAGCTAAAGTAGAAGCTATTTTGGAATATCCAGTTCCAAAAACTACTACTCAAATTCGTAGACTTATCGGATTGATAGGTTATTACCGTCGATTTTTGAATAATTTTGCATCCATTTGTACTCCCATTTCTGATTTACTCAAGGGTAAAAAGAAAGGACAGTCTATTGTTTGGACTCCAGAAGCTAACTTAGCTTTCAGTCAGATTAAACAGGCACTAACATCTGCTCCTGTTCTTGCTAGTCCAGACTTTGACAAGCATTTTTATCTTGCTTGTGATGCAAGTGACACTGGTGTTGGGGGTGTATTATTTCAAAAAGAAGATGGTTTAGAGCATCCTATAGCTTTCTTTAGTAAAACTCTCTCTAAAGCTCAACGTAAGTACACTACTACTGAGAAAGAACTGCTGGCTATTTTATTATCTATTGAAAAATTTAGGTGTTATATTGAAGGAAGTGAAAACTTCACTGTGATTACTGATCACTCATCCTTACAGTGGTTATATTCCATGAAAAACCCTTCTCCTAGAATTGCCAGATGGATAATGAAACTATCCTGTCACAAGTTCACTGTCATTCACCGTAGTGGTTCTTTAAATGTTGTGGCTGATTCCCTTTCTAGAATACCTGAACAAAATCCTGAAATTTCTCTTTTAGATTTATCTAATCTTAAAACAGATACTTGGTATGATAATATGGTACAAAAAGTACAAAATAATCCAGATCAATTTCCTGCTTTTAAAGTTCATGGTAAGGTTCTTTACAAGCATATCTTTTCAAGGAATAAGTTTTCAGATCCTTCCCCAGAATGGAAAATTTTCGTTCCGTCTCCTCACAGAAAAGATATTTTGAAACTCTTTCATGGTGATCCTACAGCTGCTCACCTAGGAGTATATAAAACGCTCTCTAGAATCACGGAATTGTATTACTGGCCTAGAATGAGACTTTATGTCGCAAACTATATCAGTAAGTGCAAAATCTGTGATGCTAGTAAACCAGGAAATGTACCTCCTGCTGGTTTAATGGGAAAGTACAGAGATATTAATTTTCCATTTCAGTTTTTATCTGCTGACTTATTAGGCCCTTATCCTAGATCTAAAAATGGAAATCGTTTTCTTTTAGTTGTTGTCGACTGGTTCACGAAATTTATTTTTGTCCATCCAATGGCAAATGCTACCTCTACAGCTATTGTTAAATTTATTGAAAATCAAGTTTTTCTTATCTTTGGGGTACCACAAATTTTCGCAGTTGATAATGGGAAACAGTTCGTTTCCAATGATTTCAAAAATTTAATGAATAAATATAAAGTACAAAAAATTTGGTATAATGCGAGATATTTTCCTCAAATAAGTCCTACTGAGAGAGTTAACAAAACTATCGTAACAGCTATTCGTTCTTTTATACATGATAATCATAAAGATTGGGACAAAGAAATCTTTAAGATTGCCCAGGCTATTCGCCTAGCCAAACACGAAGTTACACAATTTAGTCCTTCGTTTCTAACTTTTGCCAGAAATATCCCTTTGGACGGTTCCTTCTTTGGTGCAATAGAAGACAAAGCAAGCAATGTCATTAATATTAATAACAAGCTATTCGACCCAAGACCACTAGAAAATATGTCTTCTATTTTCAAAGAAGTGCAAAAGAGAATACGTCACTCTTATGCGACGAATTCTAGCAGGTATAACCTTCGTAGACGTGATGTCAAATATCACGTTGGTGATAAAGTCTGGAAGAAAAATTTTGTCCTATCAAAAGCTGTCGATGATTTCTCTGCAAAACTAGCGCCAAAATTTGTCCCCTGTATTGTCAATAAAGTTTTGTCTAAATTAGTCTACAATTTAAAGGATCTAGATGGAAATGATCTTGGAAATTTTCATGTCAGGGATATCAAATTAGATGTCACTGATTCTAGTGACGATGAAAATCAGTAATGCATATTAAAAATATATCTTTTGAGTAAAACTTGCAGTTATACTATTATATCTTACCTTTAAGTGTAATTTAAACTTACATATATCTTGTATTGCATATATTTTAAATTATCTTCTTATCTCTTTTGTTAAGCTTATACATATTTTTATTACCTGACTTTTTAATAAAATATTTAGTTATGAGAACCTTTGCTAGAAAATTTATCTACTACCTTTCACAAGTTTGATTGTTATTTACTTATCTTTATCTTCGTTTAATAACACATTATCTCTTACCTTTGCAAGTTAGCTACTTGTATTACCTTTATGGTGTTATTAAAACTATTGCGGTAATAACTTATGTCTAATTTTCATACCTAGTGCAAGTGTCTTGTTTTTCCGTTGAGTGGGTTCAAATACGAGATTTGTTCGGACAAGCACATAAAAATTGCTTAGGATGATTTATCTTCGCGGGACTTGAGGTCACTGCAGGAAAACTATTAACAAGGGCGTTAATATTTTCCATTTACCCATTGGGGGTGTTGCGTTAGGCATAATTCTTTATCTTTTGGAGTGAAAGTAATCTTATGCATATATCTTCTTTTATAGAAACCTCTGGTGTAAGATTATGAAGCTTTGAAGTTTTTGATTGCATTTGAATTGTCTTTAACATTTTAAATACATACGTCTATATTTATGCAGTTCTAGTTCTATTTCTTTTGTGTAGATCCCTGGATAGTGTTTAGTGTTATAGCAATTTTATATGATATTACCACAACTTATCTTATCTTTGCTTTGTATTTTCCTTTATCATAAGTAAGCCAAATTTTATGCAGTATCTTTAATGTCTTTTGTGTAGAACTTTGACTTACTAGGTATTGTGAAGAATATACTTATCTTTATCTGACAATCAAAATTACTTGTGTTACTTAATTATCTTGATATTTACCTACCTTTAATTTTTGATACTATTTGGTACAAAAATTACTTTATCTTATACTAGCTTAATGTCAATTTGCTGTTTTATTGACTTGCCTTAGTCCATAAATATGCATATGCAATATGCTGAGAATTCATTCTCATTATCTTCTTATCTTTAATAAACAATGTAATTGTTTCCAGACCATACTGTCTATTGAAGTTTAGTCATAATAAGTTTCTCTGATTTAGTTCACAATGATTGCCCTCATAACTACAATGAATTTTCTTTTTCCTGAGTGTTATATTTTAATGAAATTTTTTTTTTATTGCATTTACAAGGTAGATTTAACCTTATGCATACTACTATTTAGAAATCTGGTGTAGGGTTGTGTCTCTTTGAAATGACAATGGAAAGGTTTTGTTTTTTATACCCTCTTGTATAACTTTGCTCTGTACAATTTTTCTGTATAGATTACTTTATTATTCTAACAGGTGCATAACGTTTGGATTTAAATCAAAGTATATTTATGACTAATTTTTCTTCTTCAGTTCAACTGAGTATAATTTTGTGCAGTTTTCTTTTCATCTTGTGTAAATTTTATACTTAATAGATGTCTAGATTGGTCTTAATAAATTTTTACTTATTTCTTTTATATTTTGATGTTTACCTTATCTTTCTTAACTGCTTATAATGTTCTACTCATACTATCTCATGCAATATATGCAACTAAAATCTAGATTAGTATTATGATAACTAATATTTAGATTTATATACCTACTGCATTACTGATGATTATGATATCTTATCTTTTATAACTTAATGATTATATGCATATCTAGTGATATTGCTAATATCATAATTACCTTGGTTTAAAATTAGCTTCCCTTAAGAACTAACATTCTTGAAAGAATGTCTTTCTAACGATGTTTATCTCCATGAGTGATAGATACATCGTCCCCATATTAGTTGTTTTTTTATGATATTTATGTAATTACATATGTATGGGACCGAACTGTGGTGGAGATGTACATTTATACCACTGGATCTTCCTTTAATGGTAAGGTTGTCTTTAGGGTATGGCGTCGGGGGGTTCATAGTACACAGGACTGTCGTCTCTGAGGAGCGCTTTCGAGGTTTAACCATGGATTATGAGCTACTGCGTTCATACCAACATGATTTCAATCGGCCCAGTGTATAATCGATGTACAGTACCAAAGATTGCGGATAACCCTTAACGTAGCTTTTCTCCCTCTTGGTCTACGACCAATTTTAGTGTGACGAATACTATAATTCGTTGGGATAAAATATTATCCTGAGTATTAACTCTAAAGCCTTGTAAGGAATTGCTATAAGGTATAGCATAGGATTATTTACCTTACAATTTTAGTGTGACGAATACTATAATTCGTTGGGGATGAAATAATACCCAGAGTGCTCACTCTAAAGTCATTTAGAGTATATAGTATTACAATACTGTAATACATAGTTTATAATTATGTAGTTAAAATTTTAGTTTAACGGATACTATAATTCGTTGGGTGATAGTCATTTATTCTTTTTGACTTAGGTTAATATAAGTATATTAATTTTTATATCTTATCACAAGTTAACCATTTTCACTTTATCTTGTTTAAATAATAGTACCTAAACTTACAAGTTATTATACCTATATCTAGGTATCTAGATAACTTTATTATTTGGTAAAGATTACCTTTATTATTATTTTGATGATCATAACATATAATGAGTTTAGTGATGAGAAAAATTTCTCAAGGTACTTTAGAAATTTTTCTACTGGGTGGTGGAAGTGTGTAGCGTTATAACTGCTACATTGCCTGCTTTCTTTCTTATGTTAATATATTTCGTTAATTCTATTCTCCGATTTCCATATCTTCTGTCATAATTCATATTCTTCGATATCCTCCATTGTATCTCTTATTTTTCTATATATTTTCTCAGATATAGATTGTATCAGAATTATGTCGTTACTTAATTGATTCATTATTGTCTTTTCATTTTTACTGGTATTTGGTATAAAAACCAGTTGGCGTCCAAATCTATCTTCTTTACACATATATATTTCAGTATCTACCTTTCCTATTTTCTTAATAATCATCATTTTTATCTTTTACTCAAGTTTCTAAAGAATGAATTTTATTTTCATCTCTATTTCTGTTACTTTGGAACGAGAGGTGCCATCTTTATTCTCTGTTTAGTTTAATGCTAGTGACAAAGACTCCTTTTTGTTGACATTTCCCCCTTCCCGTTCGATACAAAAGTCGATATAATGGCTTTTATTTCTAAAAATGTCGATTTTCTTCATGACTTTAGTATAATAACCAATTGTTGTGTCGTCTCCTGAATTAGGAGTCAACCTCCGGGATACATTTCTCAGGTGCGGGTCAATTTATATTAACATCCAGAAGACCAACCGGCCTGAGAATAGCACTATCATTCCAATAGGAGAGTTGACTCCAGGGGAAGAAAATCCACAACTAACAACATGGCTTGCTAACAACCATAGCAGAAAAGACCAGGATAAAACCTAGGATTTGGTGACAAGCATTTTTTCCTTACTATAATGTAACACTGTAGCAAGAAGTCGAATAATTTTTATTTAAATTCAATATACCTAATATTTAAACATGTATTTTTCTCCCTTTTTTTTTAATATTTTAATAAACATGTGTTAATTTAACTGTGTATTGTTTCTTCTTTTTACTTGTTTGCGTGTGTTGCTCCAGAGTAGGCCATATTCACGTCCTGAGTGAGCTAGCCAGGGAGTGTTTCGTATAATGTCTAATGTAGAAATTTTGCAATTGATACATTAGGGGTTATGACGTTAAAAATTGGTCCCAACGGGAAACGATTTGTCACTCCAACGTTGTTAGTGATGTTAGTCGGATTGTAGCAGCAAACTAAGGTTTGCGGTTACAAGTTGACAACAGCAGCTCAACGTTGGGATGTTACAAATTGAGCCTCGAAGGATTACAAATTGGCACCCAATGAATGTTCGTTGGAACGTTACAAATTGGTGCTTAACGTTACACATCCCTAAATAGTAGATGAATGTTCCACACCGGTGGTTTTCATTTGGCAATATGTTAAAAAATCTATAAATCGGTTTTTCTATATTTGCTTATAGAAAATTTGTGAATTAGTAAATATGTGTAAAATTATATCCCCCATTAAAACTGAAAAGTGAAACAAATTATCACCTACAATAACTATAGATAGATAATTAAATAAATACTTTTAATAAAATACATTACGTGTATAGAATCCAACTATAAAATTTAATTTCCTGTTTTCTAACTCCAAAGAAAAATATATGCCCCTTTGAGACTCAAGTTTACAGAACTTCTTTTTATGCAGGAAGTAAAACGGGAGTGAATGCTTTTGTAAAGTTGTTAGTGGCTATAAATAACTTTTTTCAACTATATGTGTGCGGGATACTGAAACGTTTCAGAATGTAGTGAGACATTCGTTATACAAACCGTAAACAAAGCAACGGGATAACGAGGAATGTTTAAATGGCTAGCACCCTAACTATTGTGACAAGTTTTTCTTTTTCTTTTTTGTTGTTGTTGTCGAGGGTGGTAAGATTGACGACCCGGAATAAATCTTAACAATTTCTTGTAGTTGGCGTTGAAACCAAACAGAACGCGCTACCCCTTAGTTATATAAGATTTGATTCTTAGCGTTGATAATTAGCTTTTGTCGGAAAAGATTAATGGCGAAACAGTTAAGGGTTACTTGTTGAAAAACAATTCCAACCTCTGCTGTTTTGTTTGTTATAAACCTTAATTAATATTAAGATACAGGAGGGTTAAATACAATTAGAGCCATTAACTGAGAAGTTTTTTACCTTTAACGGTACCTAACAAGTAATTAAATTGAATAAGTGGGCTATTATTTAAAGTACTGTATTTAAGTTTGAGATGGGTAATTTCTTTACTTGTTTTATTACTTTAATTTTAATAAACCGTTCTCAGTAGTTATGAATAAAAAATTGTCTTAAACCTTATCCGGTATAGGGTCAACCTGCTCCCTAGAAGTTACAAAACCTTCGATAAAAATAAAAGTAACGTATATAAAAAATATAATATGAAGAACTTATTGCAACCTAATGGTAAGCCACAAAATAAGAAAGCTGAGATATTATCGTTTAAAGTTTTTAAAAAATCTTAAAAATATTGTGTTAACTTTAGAAAACCATAGCTCTGTTGTTATTTGATTGTGTTAGTCATTAAAATGCATAAACATTTATTAATTTACAGAAAAGAAACACATATTTATAAAAAAATTAAGTTTATTAAAAAAAAATCGGCTTGACATGTTCTTGACAAAAAAATAATAAAATTATATATCTACAATTTCCACTTCTTCATTATCATTGTCAGTAGCTTTTTTAGCTGATTATAAAAAGTATGGTAGAGTGGCGGAATATAAGGTAATAAGTAGACTTCGGCAAATATGCAAATAAAAATGTAGAAAATATGCGCATAAATATGCACGTGTTTACACGAAAATATGCAAATATTTTACAAAATATGCATACAAATAAATAAAAAAATCGTAAAATAGTAACAATTTTATTTAAAAAAAAAGTGTACATAACTAAATATTTCCTACTATTCATTAAGATTTACATTTATTTTAAGTAACTACATCATTTTTAAGTATAAATAAACTTATTTAGAATTATGGTAACAATAAATGACCAAGTGGTGTTCAAAATTTTCTAACAAAAACTTGTGGCTTCTGTCTGAGTACATATATTTATATATGGAAAAACTTCGTTCAACATCAACTGATGTAACGGGAGCATTTTTCAAACTAACCAAAACATTTGGTTCTAAATTAATTGTTTCCGAAATATTTCCAGCTAGAACACTGACTACTTCAGAAAGAACCTTTATTTTTTTCCATAGTAGCTTCAAATTTTTTTAAAATATCTTTTCCAATATTACCTCTAACGTTCCGACAACATGACGCAAATTCTTTTATTAATGCTGTACTTTCGAACAATGGCAGTTTTGGTGATTCTAACTGAGTAATTGTTTTTTGAACAAAACTAAAATTTTATAAATGAAAGTTCTTGTTGAAGCAAGTTACTCTGAAAAGTTTGTTTAGAATCCAAAAGAGATTGGGGACTTTAATCTGTTAACGTATCAATTATGTTCTTTATTTTAACAAAATGATCTGCATAAAAATTAGCTGCTTCTAATCATGTTCCCCATCACGTTAAAATAGGTTGTGGTGGAAGAGGAATGTTAGGTAGCATTTCTTTATAAAGTTGAATTCTTATAGGCGATTTAAGAAATACTTTTTTGACACTGGATATCACGGTATTTACAAGAGGAAACTTTTTTCGTATTTCCTCTGCAACTCTGTTTAATCCATGCGCTACACAAGTAAAATGTATTAAATCTGGGAAAAATATTTTTAAATTTTGTCCTGCTTTCACCATATAAGGAGCAGCATCCGATAAAATAAGCAGTAATTTATTAGAAGGAATAGTTGTCGGAAGAAAAAAAGTTGCTAATGTTTCTTGTATAAAACGCGAAATTGTTAAAGCATTTGTTTTCTCAAGTTGCTGGCATGAAATAAGATGAGATTTTGGTAAGGTATCTTCTTTAAGAACACCAATCAATAAATGAGCAATATACTTTCCTGAGGAATCAGTGGTTTCGTCTACAGATATGTAAAAATAATTATCTGCAATTTCTTCCTTAATATTAATTAACACCGACGAGTATAGCCCGTTCACATTATTTCTTCTTAGAGACCGATCACTTGGAACATTAAGTTTGCAATATTTTTTTAGAAACGAACTAAAATTTACATTTGCTAATTTTGAAAGCGGTATGTTTGCAGACACTAATGCGCTACACAAGTCTTCATTAAAAGTTTCTTGCTCATCTAATTTTTTTGAAGTAGATTGGAAACATTTAGCCATTGAAGTTTGATGTTTTCCTCCTATTTTTCCTTTTTTTGCAATGTGTGAAGCAGTTCTCACATGTTGGTCTATCTGAAATTTCTTCTCACATGCTATCTATAAATAAAAATAAAAACCTTTATTTTAACCCAACCTTTAAAATATAAAAATATACAAGGTGTTTTTGGTTAATCAAATAACTGGTTTGAAAAAAAAAACACTCGCTAAGTGTTTTAAATGCAGTATTAATCCACAAATTAGTTTTTGTTACTAACCATTAGTACATCATATAACTTATTTTAAAATTCAACAAAAGTTTTTTTTTTGTTAATTCAATTACAATAAAAATAATTGTGTTTTAGAATAGCTGACTTCATAAAAAAAAGTAAAGGTGAAAAATTTTTCTAAATACACACCATTATATTGTACCATGGACAATTTTTTCTCACTAAAGGAAGCTATTTTTCATTTAAAAACAACCTACGAGTACTAAATTTCAAGTAAATACGTTTATTGGTTTTTAAGATTTTTAAGATTTAAGACTTAGATATTTAATAGAAAATATTAGATACTTACAATTTTGCCACATACTGAACAGTAGATTTTTCCCATATCCATAGACAGCTCTTTATAAGGTTTAATCCAAGTTGAAGCACTGGTTGTTTTAGGCATTATAAAATCACAATCTTCCTTTTTGTTACGCACAACGAGTGTTTACGCTTTGAATATCAAAACAAAAATGATTTACAAATCTGAGAATCAAATTAGAAATGTTTAGGTACCTAATTCAATAAACTGGGAGATTTTGGAAAATCCCTAAATTAGGAACAAAACTATTAGCCGTTTACCTGCTGTTAAGATACAATAAATTGTAGATAGATTTGGGGATTAGATCATAAAATGCAAATGAGCGAACCCTTAGCGATTATCCAATAACTGAATGCCTCCCCCTCCCCCAACTAAGAATGTTGAGGGCTACTTAAATTGATCTTCTTTAAAATTGTAAATGTTTTGTACCTGTAGAGATTACGTACTTAGATCATTTCTTGATTAAAATGACTACAAAATTTTATACAAGAATTGAAATAAATTGGTATGTTTAAAAATTTTCAAATACAGTATAAAAATCTGAACTTTTATGTACTTTATGCAAACTTTTATACAAATATGCCAAAATATGAAATATTTGCATAAAATATGCACAATATGCAAAATATGCAATATGCATATTTGCCGAAGTCTAGTAATAAGCTTTTTATATTTTTCCGCTCCGCGCTTAGCTTGATCTTCGGTTTACAAGTACATGTAATCCTTGTCGTTGGTACAGTCGTGAATACCTACGTTATAAGCAACATTTTTCTACAGTAAATTGCAGGACCAGTGTTTAATTTCGGCAGAGTCATACTTTGCTGTAAGTCAAACGACATTACAATTTTAACTTGTTTGTAATATATTATTCGTTTTGTTCAGTTTTAAGCAAAGTTTGCATTGCATCAGCACGAGCTACGTATAATTTTTTTTAAAAAGCTTTATTATGTCTGTTTTGTCCTTTTAATTGTTTGTCCCTAATTGTCCTTTATTGTTTTTAGTTTCATAATTTTAACATATATCACAATTTTCTGCCAAAACAGAAATTAATTGCCTTTTATCAAAAATTTGATAATTACAAGTTAGAGAAATTGCACACCCACAAAAAAGTACATCTAATTTCATTCATTGTCATATACATAACTGTCTTCATACTGTAAAAAAATTTCAATAAATTAACACACATTTCTAAAATATATCTCTTGAATAAATATAAATAACTTTAATAATTTAAATAATATAAAACATCACTTTCATTTAACAAACAATCACATATACCTTACTCCTATTTCATTTGTTAACATCTCTCCCTTCAAGAAACTTCTTTTCTAATTGTCAGACAGTTACAACATTAACCGAAGATCACCCATCATCAGCAATTACAGGATAGTTTGAACCATGTTTCACGAATCACTATTTAAAAATTCTTGTACCGGAATGTAAGTAGTATTTTGATTGTTTCTAATTTATTACATTTATTACAATTCAATAGATTATCTCTTACCAATTTGTGGGTTTTCACTTCGTCTGCTAAATCAAATTTTATGCATATTAATAAACACAGACAGGTAATATTGGCATAATTACTATAACCTTTTTTTTTATCTTTATCTTTATAAGACAGCACCCTAATATGGACTTTTTATAATTTCAGCGTTTAATTTACTTTGTACCGTTTGACCTGAAGATGCTTTGCAAAGTGTAGAAAGCGAAACCTGTCGTTTGAGTAAAATTAAATTGGTTGTGAATAACAGCCGGTTTCCGAAAGGCTGATCATTATCAAAATTAGGTAATCTACTGTTAACAGTCGATTAAATGCATTTTGAGTTGCAGAAACATCGATCAAACTTCAATCACATAACACACATTAACTAATCTAACAAGCAAATAATCGATGATTAACAGCCTGTCAGAAGTATTTTGGGTTTCCGAAACGCTAATTATCGTTTTATCTATGTCAAACTTCTGTCATACTAGCTTGTCAGGTAATCTGAGATTTTTGGACGATTAATCTTATAATCTTTGGTTATGTACCAATCATCATCATCATCATCCAGCCTCAAGAGTCCACTGCTGAACATAGGCCTCTTCCTCATGTTTCCAACCCCGTCTATCTTGCGCCGCTCTCATCCAGTTTTTGCGCCAACCAATGGTTGTAAGTAAATAAAATAAAATCTTTGGTTACGTTGTAAGATACATAAACCTAAGGTGTTTTATAAAAAGCTGTTGTTTAGAAAGAACCCAAAAATATTGTTACAAAGGTTCATTTTAAGAATTAAAGATGATAAATGACAAATTGGTAAACATTAACGAACGACACAAAATTATTAGTTAGTTAGGTTATGTTTGTTTGTTGATTTTCAGAATGCAGATTACACATAAACAGGAATAATGGTAAAGTGAAACAGCAACATTACTTTCTTAATTTAGAGCAAGATAAAGAACAATTCGTACAGAAACAATAAACGATTACAATCGATTCTACTGTTTCCATGTAAAATCGTATGTCAAATAATCTATAATCGGTGATCACGTAATTTTACCATAATTTTCGTTTCGGAAACCTGTCGCTTGTTAATAATTAATCAAATTTTATACTTGATTACATGATTGGAGATTTGAATAACGTTTCGGAAACCGGCCGTTACGGTTTTATTTTATTCTAATTTTATTTCTTTTGCCTAGTCTTATTTTTTACTCTGATACTCCGATACTCCCAAAGAGATATGGGAGTTAACTTGAAGGTCGAGCCTTCAAAGTTAAACTTTGAACTATAAGCCAAACTCCCAAAATTTCTTAAAAAAATTATTCATGATTAACTTGCACTTTCTCCGTACGTTTATTTTTACAGCTACACCGCTCGCCGATTTCACGGGAACTATATTTTAGTTTTTTTTTTCGAATCATACTCTTGTTCCAAATTGCTTCGTTTTCTTTTATTTCAATTATAATTTTTCTCATTTCTGGGTCTTTATCTGGATAGTTTTTTCTTCTCTGGATTTACCACGTTACTTCCGAAAACCATAGGTATGGAATCCTGCAATTAAATTCAATTATATAAAAATTAAATAAAATTAAACAAAAATTAAATAAAATTACTAATTTAAAAAGATGGCTCCTAGCGCCACCTACAAAAGAGACCTGAACTACCAACTGACATTTCAATCATATTTTGTTCTTGACTACTAGTCTCTCCATATTATCGGCACCACATGCTGCATGTGGTGCCACATATGTGGTACAAATAAAGACAAAAATCATAATTTGATTTTTGGTTCCGATTGGAAGTATATCTTAAGAAATAGGGTTAAACTATTAGGAATCTTTCTAGATGACAATTTGGATTCGAGTGCTCATACAGATTAATTCATTTCTAGACTTTCTACAAGTATAATTTTAATACGCAACCTAGTTTTATATGATTTCTAAATGTACCCTTAGAATGTGCTGCTCTGCACTATTCCATAGCCATTTGCAGTACGAAATAACTGTTTGGGGTAATTCTTCTCAGGCAGAATTTTTAAATTACAAAAAATAGTATTGAGGATACTTGCAAAAGCAAAGTATGGGGGACACTGTAGACCGTTCTTTCTGGATTTTGGTAGTATACCACTACCTTCACTTTACTATACACTAGGTATATATATATATATATATATATATATATATATATATATATATATATATATATATATATATATATATATATATATATATATGAGACGCTGATTGAAAGTCATGCCAACAAACTTCACCCTCCATGATCACGATACAAGATCCAGAGGTGCTTTTAGCTGGTGCACAACGTTTTAGGTTGGAGTATAACTTTTTGCCAGACAAAGTAAAAAGTCGAAAAAACGTCAAAAAACTGTCAAAGTGGTTAGACGCATTTCAAAGTTTCTCTTAAAAATTTAAATATTTAAACGATTATTTCTTCAGTTCTAAACATGTAAAAATAATATTAAAATCAAAATCCTGTTCGAGTCTAATCTAAAATAGCTCGCAAAGAAGTTAATTTTATAGTGGTGTAATAACTTAGTGAGAAAAGTAATTAAGTATAAAAGTAAAAGTGATTTGTATACTGAATATTGGAATCGTGAGTAGATATATACTACTGAATATACTTTTTTCATCTATTTGGATTTAGATATTTAAGTAAATCACTGCTATTAGTTATAAGTATTATCCAATTTACATGAACTGGTATCACAACGAAAGCTGTAAAACAGCACCGGTTTTAGTCGGATTTTAAAATCCATTTAAAAGATGTCATTTTCCAATCAGCTAACACAAAATGCATCATACTCAAAAGCAGTTAGTCAACCACGTAGTATATTAATCCCAAGCAGAGATCAAGCTATTTTATTTAACACTCTAGAGAATTGTACAATTAATGACTATCTTGAAGGATTGAGTCAGCATATAGAACCGAAAAATATAATTTTCGCATCCCGTATATCAAATGGTAGAATATGCATATATCTATCATCCAAAAACCTAGTAGATTAATTCCTAGCAGAAACAAAGAAGATAATAGTAAATGGAAATATACTAGAAGCGAGAAGATTAATAACTCCATCAGTCCGCTTAATTCTGTCCAATGTATGTCCAAGCATACCTTCTAACATAATAATGGACGAATTAATAAAACTAGGTTTAAATCCTCTCTCAGACATATCATATCTACGGATAGGAGCAACCAATCTCGCCTTTAGTCATATTCTAAGATTCCGAAGACAAGTTTTCGTTTCACCTTTTCCAGACAACTTTGTACTACCTGAATCTTTTATTATCGAGTTGGAACAAACATCATACCGCATATTTATAGCCCAAAACAAAAATTGTTTCAAATGAAAATTAACTGGACACCAGGCAGCTAATTGTCCAAATATTTTACCTTCTAACCATCCTCACAATGATAGTGCAATGCAAACAGAAATAAGACAAAATTCATCAATAAATCATACTCAACAAGATAATTTACAAAATACTCCTGCAATATCCAATACCACTCCCTCCACACTTACTACGTCTTCTCAAACCACATTACAAACAGTAGCAATCCCAAATTTATCAATAAACCAAACCCAACAGTGCTCACTACAAAATACATCTATACATTTGACCACTTCTTCAGTTAACACTACAATCGCAACACCTACATCGTCTGAGTCATCCTCTAATACCCAAAAACATAAATCAACCTTACCCGAAACAAGTCAACACTTACCTCCAAATAAAAATACACATTTGAATTCTTACGAACTCCAAGTAACTTCGAACAAAGCAACCGGAAAAAGAACCATAGAAGATGCAATCACGCCACCCTCCGAAGAAAACTTTGAAAAACCTAAGCTTCAATAAAAGGAAAAAACCAAAACTGATGACAAAAACTTAAGAAATGATATACCAAATCTCCAAACATTATTGGAACCAGTTAGAGAATATGTAGAAAGGGAAAAGCAATTGTTAAGCTTCGATCAAGTAGTGGATCTATTCAAAAATATACAAGAATCAAAAGACATAATCAGCATAACAAAATTGTACTCAGAAGACTCTCATGCACTTATAAAGTTTCTATCGGAATTACATCCACACTACATCGACAGAAGAATGAAAACCAAAAGCACCAAATTAATACGAAAACTTGGCAAACACATAGGTTTTCTCTCTGTGAATACTTCATTGTCGGAAGAAGATTCCGACTCATCGATAAATAATTCCTTTAAAGAATAATTACATTCACTTCTCTGCTTCAATGGAACTTAAATGGGTTTTACACCCATTTTGAAAAACTAAAACATATTATCTCTGAAACACACCCATCTATTATCTGTCTACAGGAAACAAATTTTAAAAATTCAAACCATGTATATAACTTTCGTAATTATTCATGTTTTTATAATAACAGATTAAACCAAAACATTGCCAGTGGAGGAGTAGCAATTTACGTGGATGAAAAATTCATGAGCACACAGTTACCAGTGACTTCAAATAACATTGAATTAATAACTATTGCAATAAATATACCTCAAAAGATTTATATATGTAATATGTATATCCCACCAAATCAAACCATATCCCAAGAAGATTTAACAGCTGTTTTGGAACAAATTGCTTCACCTAGAATTATCGTTGGAGATCTTAACTGCCACAATCCGATGTGGGGTTCCATAAAACTCAACCCAAAAGGACGAATTATAGAAGATATTATAACATCCCAAAATCTGAATCTACTTAACGATGGAAGACCAACCTGATTCAACATACATAATGGCACATCATCGGCAATTGATATTTCTCTGTGTGACCCTGTTCTGTCCACTACGTTAACATGGGACGTTCTACCCTACTTATATGGTAGTGACCACTACCCCATTATAATTTCTTTAACGCATCAAAAAACCACAAATATCGAATCGCCTATCTTAAAATGGAATATTAAAAATGCTGATTGGACTAATTTTACCAAACAGATCGAACAGGACATTAATTAAACCAACTTTACATCATCAAATGATATTGACAAGTTTTTAAGTACATTTTTACAAACCATCAGAGCAGCCGCAGAGACGTATGTAAGAGAAACAAAAATTTTAAAGAAACATAAACCTCTTCCGTGGTGGACACCTGAATGCAGCCAAGCTACAAGAGCGTATAAGAAATCTTTCAATAAACTAAAGCATCATAAAACAGACGAAAACATAACGGACTACAAAAAACGAAGAGCTGAGGCAAGATACATTCTAAAAAAGAATAGTAAAGAATCCTGGAGATAATTCATCTCATCTCTAAATACCTCTTCAAGCACAAGTACAGTTTGGAGAAACTTAAGGAAAATCTCTGGCAAAAGCCAACCATATAGGATTCTTTTTCTAGCAAAAAATAACAAAATAATTAGTGATAGAAAAGAAATCGTGGATATGTTAGCAGACCAATACGAATTAAATTCCAGTGATGAAAATTACACTGATAATTTTAAAATACATAAAAACAACGTGGAAAAAAACGTATTGGGATCAGACGGACATAAGATTCACAACCTTAACGTTCCTTTTTCCTTCATAGAACTTGCTGAAGCCTTAAACTCGTCCAAAGATTCAAGCCCAGGACCAGACGGTATCCCCTTAGCATTTCTACTACATCTACCAGACAATGGAAAAAATTTATTACTAGACCTTTATAATTTTATCTGGAGTAACCAGGTTTTCCCATCAACTTGGTCCGAAGCAATAATACTACCACTTCTTAAACCTGAGAAACCGATTGTTAAAGGAAGATGATACGCTGATGACTTAGTTTTATTTGCCAAAGGAAAAAACTCTACATCTATTCAAAAACATTTACAACAAACAATTAATCAGTTAGAATCATGGTCTAGGACTATCGGATTACAATTTTCACCAACAAAAACTAAATGTATTTTATTCACACAAAAAAATAACACTCTAACTTCACATCTAAAGCTATATAATCAAACCCTTAGTTTCACAAATAATATCCGATTTTTAGGTATGGTTTTCGACCAAAAGCTCACCTGGAAAAAACATACAGAAGAACTTAAAAAATCATGCCAAGCAGGACTAAATTTTATGAAAACTATTTCCAGCAAAAACTGGGGAGCAGATCAAAATACACTATTACATGTATATAAATCTTTAATTAGATCCAAACTCTATGACTATGGTGCGATAGTTTATTCATCAAG
The DNA here is from genome assembly GCF_040954645.1 of Diabrotica undecimpunctata. Taxonomy (NCBI): domain Eukaryota; kingdom Metazoa; phylum Arthropoda; class Insecta; order Coleoptera; family Chrysomelidae; genus Diabrotica; species Diabrotica undecimpunctata. The sequence goes on along the minus strand of NC_092809.1, from coordinate 121,200,885 downwards.
TAAAATATCAGTATTGAAAACATTAGAAACTGTTTAAAACACAGCTCTACGAATAGCTACAGGTGCGTTTCGAACGACACCAGTTGAAAGTTTACAATGCTTAACAGGAGAACCACCACTAAGTTTACGATGCAAATACCTTTCTCTCTCATATGCCTCTAAAATAGCTAGTAATAAAGAACACCCTACTTATACCAATATGTTCACAGATCGATTTCAAGACACTTTTTCTACAACAAGACTAGATCCACCATTTTACGAAAGAGTTAGAAGAAACCTTCATGACCTACATCTTAAATTTCCTGAAATTCTCCCAACAAATTTCCTAACTTCTCCACCTTGGTTAATACCAATTCCCAAGATTAATACTAACCTTAGTATATATAAAAAACGTGAGACTATAACAGACCTGATCAAACAATCATTCTTAACAGAAATGGAAACTTATAAAAATCACTAAAAGATATACACTGACGCATCCAAATCTTCAAACGGTGTTGGTGCAGCCATCCTTATACCCAATACATCCTTAAAATTTAAATTCAAGCCCATTACTTCGTCATATACTGCGGAGTTGTTTACAATATTACAAGCACTTATCCACATAAAAGAGTCAAAACAGTCCCCGTCTCTCATAATAACCGATTCACTAAGCTCACTTCACACTATCAAACGTTTATATACTAATAGTCCAATTGCCTCACATATCAAATCAGAAATAGAGATTCTAAATAATAATAAGATCACTGTTGACTTCATGTTTGTTCCATCACATTCAGGTATACAAGGAAATGAAAAAGCAGATGAACTAGCACGCTTAGCATCCTTTAGCCAGGACTCCATTCTTATTAATGAGGTTTCTTCAGATGACTTTAAGTCAGAAATAAAACATAAAGTGTTAAGTGCGTGGCAAAATAAGTGGAGTGCATCACAAAATAAACTCAAGGAAATCAAACAATTAGTGAAACCATGGTTCCAACCCAC